>NW_022589722.1:5015926-6263189 GCF_004348235.1 Phoca vitulina
CCCCCCCCCCCCCCCCCCCCCCCGCCTTCACCTTTTGACAGGAGCAGCAAGATACTGGAATAAAAGTAATTCCAGTAAGTACTTCCAGAATACATCAATTTTAGTTTTTCCATTTGATAGGGGGCTAACAAGAACAAAAAAAAAAATAAAAAGAGAAAGGATAATTTAAATTAAAAAGTAGACCGGGCAAGAGGAGAGGGTGGGTTTAGAACAACTGCTATCAAACAACCATTTTTGCAAAATTCAGAGTATTCTTATAAATCCTTCTTAAATTACACCCATGGCCATGTACATTGCACATGAAATTTGGACAATTCTTTGATAAACTTTAAGGTTGGTAATTAATGAAAGTTATTAACACATTTTCATTTTCAGAAGCAAAAGAGAAATAAAATATTCAAGATACATAGCACTTTTACTTTTTAAAATGGTTATCCTAAAAGCTTTCCTTAAATTCACATTCTGCAAAGTTCCTTCTCTCCCATCATCATGTACACACTGAAAACAACTTTACTTATGAGTACTGTCATCTAATTCTCTATGGAGTACGCATTTTTCATAAATCTAGACCAAAGTGAACTAATTGAGATTTAATTCTAAATTCAGCCTATGATTTCTGGATATAGCACTGAAATAAAACTAGTAAACATACTTTTTTCTTAAAAAAAAAAGTATGCTTTTACTCAGATAATTAGTTTTGGTAAATATTTATATTCTTAGCCCAAAAGATTACTTTTAGAGTTTGAAGAGTAAAGCTAAAAACAAAAATTGGTTCAATAATTGTCAAAATAAAATGAATACAAACATTGACCACAACAACTTTCCACTCAATCCACACTAAACCACTTCAGTTGGGCTCAGCTCACTTAATTATTTTTTAGGGATTTATTTATTTATTTATTTATTTGAGAAAGAGAGAGAAAGAGTGGAGGGAGGGGCAGAGGGAGAATCTCAAGCAGACTCCCCACTTAGTGCAGAGGCCAACGTGGGGCTCGATCCCATGACCCCCGAGATCATGACCTGAGCTGAAACCAAGAGTCGGACACTTAACCGACTGAGCCCCCCAGGCGACCCTCACTTAATTTAAAACTGTCCCTCTTTTCCAGCTTCATAACTGAACTGAATGTTGGGTTCAACCACATTATCTGTGTTAAAAGTGAGGACATAAAAAGTATTATAAAGACTGCAAGAGTGATTGTAGTGTGATCAAAACATTTCAGAGCTGGAAGGAATCTTTGAGATCTAATCCAGCACCCATATTTACAGATGAGAAAACTGAGGCCCAAACAGTCTGTTGGTCAAAGGACAGGACCAAAATCACATTCCATGGCTGAGCCTTTCATTCATTCATCATCCATCCATCCATCCATCCATCCATTCACCCACTTAATGAAAGCTGCCTAAGTACCAGGCTGATGCTAGGTGCTGAAAACAGGCTGCAAGGTGGCATTCACCAGTGCCCAGACAGTCTTTTTTCTTGTTTTAAGATAAATCCTTAAACGTCCTAATCAGGAAGACTCCTACAAGAATCCCACAGCCTTTGTAGCATGCGGCCCACTTTCAGTTTCACACATTTCAGTAAACGCAGTTGGGTTTAACTTCAGAGAGCCAACAACTATGTTTACTTTAAACGATTAAGCATTAACAAAGGGAAGCACAGTATTGTGAATGAGTCCCTCTCCAGTACATTCATAACTTAAGGAAGTGCAATCAGAAAATGCCCCCCACACACAAAAAAAGAGTTCACAGAGAGGACAGCTTACAAAATCAGAGCAATATGAGGTATCAATACAAATCAGTGAAGTCTAATAGCTCAAGTTCACCAAGTATGGAATGTAAATATCTCCCCATTTCATCAGACGTGGGTATGCTTTTCTGAGATGTCTCCATGTTAAAAAGACCTCCAAATTCATATTCAAACTAATGACCTCTTCCAATGAAACATACATCTAAACCAGGCCTTTTCCCTTCAAATCAACTTTCTTTGATTTCTAGCTGATTAAAGGAAAATCAAAATTAAAAAAAAAAAAAACCACCTAAAATTTAATGTGCTGGCTAAAAGAAATTCAAATCCTATATACAATCAAAACAGCAATAGCTCCAACCGCACATTTATGAGTTCTGTTTTTAAAGGGATGGGTAGTGAACTTACCCATCAACATAACTCATCCCTCATTCTGCTTGGACTTTTACATTCTGTAATATTAAGTCTGGCACTTAAACGTTTTGTGTATCTCAATTCACAGTCAACTTCTTTAAGGAGAAGAAACCATATTGACAAAGCTCTTAAATAAGACAACCCATCAGTAAGGCACTTTGAGAGATTAAACAGCAGCTCTCTATGCACCCACTTTCAGTGTTCTATACCAAAATGGAACACAGCTTTCACAGAGCTCTCGCAGATGACCAGTGGGTGATTTCTGATAAAATAAAATCTTCACTGACGTTCTTTACCAGCTCTTTGACTTCCTTGGAACTCTTGTCAGCTCAGGAAGAAAGTGCCATTGCGCTCTTCTATTTCTCAAACTTCCAGATTTGATTTTTATCTAGAGCATCACAAGTTCTCATTTGAACATCAGGTCGACCCTCAGGTGTCCGGAAAGCACTAAGACACAGCCCCGAGTGTGGATGAAAAATGGTTCCATCTTCTTTAAAATGCCACATAATGTTTGCTGGGATAGGGAACCCATCTTTTGGACAATTTTGCATTCCTACATACTTTTTTTGCTCAGGAACCTCTGCACATAATTCTGTCACAGAGTTAAACCTTATTTCTTTGCTTGAAGTATATTCAAAGAATTGATTGCCTCCTTGACCATGGCATCCAAACAGGGAAAGGTTAGCACCTGTGGGGTTGTTGTCAGGAGAATTATAATCTAAACATTCAGAAGAGATTCCCATACTGCGAACAGCTCCATGCCAACCTGGCCTATCCTCTGGAACGTGTAAATTAGAAAACACATTTTTCAAATACCAGTCAAAACTCTGGCACTTCAGCCGTTCTCGTAGTAATTTTCTTTCAGAAATATCACCATAAGCTTCTTTCCTTGCTGGAGGGTTTCGATTGTAGAAATGCTCTTTGTACTCGTCCATCCACACTTCCGCTGCCCGAGCAGTATTCTGTAGGAAATTGGGTCGAGCATATGGCGCCCGCTTGGGGAATACATGGCCCACATGGGAACACGGGTGGATCTCCAATTTACCACCACACTGCCACACCCTAAAAGACAGCTCAAGGTTTTCACCTCCCCACACTTCCATTCCAGTGTCATATGTTCCAAGGTACTGAAAATATTTCTTGCTGACAGCAAACAGTCCTCCAGCCATGGTGGGTGATCTGATTGGGTCAATTCTCGATTTCCGTCTGTCCCTTTCATGTCTGGGGACAGAATGCCACTGGAAGGTTAAGCGCCAGTCAAATCCACCAATCATGGGCTCCCCGGTCTGCATATAGAATTCAAAAGTATTCCAATCAATGGTGTCTATAACAGGACAAACAATTGCCGTCTCATCGTTACCAATTCTTTCCAAAAGTGGTTCTAACCAACCAGAATTACACTCACAGTGACAATCCAGGAAAGTGAGGACATCCCCAGTGGCAAAAGTGGCCCCAATCAGGCGGGCTCTAACCAGCCCTTCCCGCTTATTTGTTCTAATCAAGCGCACTCTATTAAGAGTGCTGATGTAAGTTTCAAGCTGTGTCTTCAAATAAACTCTGTCACTCAAGTCATCCACTAAGATGATTTCCTTCAAAAGGATCGCAGGAGAAGTTTCTAAAACACTGTGGATGGTGCGGAGCAAAGTCGACCAGGCTTCATTATAGAAAGCAATGATAACAGAGGTGGTGGGAAGTCTCCTATAATTAAACTTCTTGGATTTACATTCATACATTCTCTTATCCTCTATGTGGCGATGCAGGGAAATCCTGTCACTGAGATAAATATTAATAGCATATCTCTCAATAAGTTCCTCTTGCTGCTTCAATTCACCCTCGCTGAGCTGGAGTTTGCTGGCTTTTCCCCACTCCCCAAGGGCATGGGAGTCGGCAGGGGGCTTCTTGTAGAGCGGTCGAGACAAATCCTCTGCCTTCTCCCAGGGGTCTGAAAGCTGTTTTGGCCCCCGCTCCCTGGCAAGGTCGGCTGCTGGAGAGGCATGCAAAGTGGAGACCGAGAGTTCCACTAAGATATAGGCCACTGTTAAAAGCGCCAGCAACAGGCAGCTTTTGCCTGCCCAGGTCCACCTCACGGCCATCCGGATCCTCATGGCCAGGGCGCAAACGCGGCCACCAGAGTCACCACGCAGGAGAAGGGCTGCGGACCCGCAGATTTGAGTTCCCGGCTCAGGTAGGAGCGAACTTCCGTGCGGGTCCCTTCTTTGACGCAGACGCTCGGCTCCTTTCCAGCCACGGGGGCTTCCAGGGGTGACCTGAGACCCCTCAGTCCTTGGCCTCCGGCACAGCCCCAACTCCTCTCTCCCCGCTTCCTCCTGCTCTTCTCACAACTTTTCACAAACTCTCTCGCCAGCACCCCACCCTCCCTGGGCCGAGGACAAACCCCTCCCCTTCCCACTCACTCCTCCTGGTGGTTAGTTCGCGAAAGTCGTCGGCCAGACCCAGGCCTGTAGGCGACTCTGCGGGGCTGGGATGGGGGCGCCGGGACCGACACGACCAAGGTGCCCGAGTCTCCCGCCGCTCTCAACCTCCACCCAGGTCCTCAGTGGTTCTCCCGCGGCCCCGTGTGGACAGGAGGCAAGGTTTCCGACCTCATCACAAAAAGAGATAACACTTACCAAGTTGTTTGCCGTTGGGACTAAAGTCCACGGAGGTGATCGCAGCTTTGTGGCCCTTAAAATATCGCTCCAGAGCGGGGTCCTCCTGGGAAGGAAAGTTGTCAAGTGTTGCAAGCAGGTGCAGACCTCGGACGCGGGGGTTCCGGGATCAGCACGGTCTCCTCCCCCGGAGCCGGGCCTGGGAACGGCCACACTGGCGGCGAGCCTGCGGGGCAGGGGCGCCCTGCGCGAGCACACGCCCGGACCCCTGCCGGGGGATGCCAAGCGCCGGCTTCCCGCGCAGAACCCGCAAAACCCGCCATGGGCGCTTCCCAGAATCAGGCGCGCCCGCGGGGCCCCCTGGGCAACTTATTTGAATGCACGTTCCCGGGCCCCGGCCGCTGGCTCGGAGTCACAGGTGCGAGGCGGGGCCCCGGCTTCGGTACTTTTTAAAAACCTGCCAGGTGATTCTGACGCAGGCGCTCCACGGAAACCCTCAGAGAATTCTGGGGGCCATAGGGCTGCCCCGGCTCGGTCCGGGGCTCCGGGACGCGGGGAGAAGCGCCCGGGATCTGGCCAGAAGTCGGCCCCAGTAGCAGAGAGTGAGACGTGGACGCCCCGGGGCGAGGGGCGAGGGGCGAGGGGCTAGCGGCTCAGGACCCGGCTGCGGACACCGGCCTCCATCTCCCGCCAGGTGCGAGCGCGGCCCCGACCTAGCTCCGCAGCCCTTGGCACCAGCTCCGGGGAGGCGCCCCCCAGCCCCTCCTTACCAGGGCGGAGGCCATGGGAGGCGCGGTTGGCGCCGGGCTCCAGCCGGCGGGGGGGAACCGGGGGAAGGGAGGGGACGGGGTAGGAGGGGGGGACCGTGCGACGCCCGGAACCGTCTGCCCAGAGCGGCGGCGCCTCCCGGTCACTACAACAACGGCGGCCCAGTCAAACCCCGCGCTCCAGGCGTGGTCAGTCGAGCCCCGAGGCGTCGCTGGCGCCGGAGGGATCCGGGCCGCAGCCGGCAGGCAAGCGGCACGCCCCGGGGTCAGGTGCGACCCGAAAGCCAACGTTTAGCGCTCCCCGCGGCTTGAAACTGTGAAGTAGGGCCGTCACCGGGATGGAAATGAGACCGATGGGAGGAAGGGTAAAGAGTCTATGATCGATGCAATCGAAGTTCTATTACACGTTAAAGAGACAGCGCCCACAAATTTGAAGAGGGTCCCCAACCGCTTAATGACGGGGGAAGGGAGTTTTGATCTGAAGTTGGGCAGCTTGATAGTTATTAATATACGCACAGGAACTAAACCTCTGGAGGACACATTTTAATTTATTTAATCACTGATTTTCACACAATACGCTTCGTGATGTAAATACAGATGCTGGATAAACCGAATGAACGAATGAAAGTTGTGCGTCCGCTTAATGTTTTTCTGTTATGTGTTTCTATTCTCTGCTCATCAGCGTTTGCTTTAGAGCAGCAGACTTACGCGGCAGCATATGTAAAGTCTGTAGGAAGGCTTGGAAAGAAACTTTTTGTTTTTGTTTAAATTATTAGGCCACATAGTAACTATAGCCCCTTGTACAGCAGGCTTTCTTACACATAATATCATCTGCGCTTCGGCAACGCTATGAAGTTGATAGAGTGACAAAATGTTACCAACGTTTACAAATTATAAACTTGATTCCTAGATATTTTACATATAATTGTCAAAGATCCCAGAGTCACATCTTCCAATTCTAAGTCCGTATCCTTTTTTACCCTACCTCAAAGCATGAAGGACTCAGCTGAAAATTACATATAAGATAAACGTTATTGGCAGCAAAAAATGACACTAATGGACCACACCTGGTAAGATACATGTTCGATGTAGATGAAAGGTATACTGCACACCTTAATTACAGGTGCTCTAGTTGTCTAGTGATAGAATTTAGTTTCAGTAAATACTGTACATAGCAATTAAGCAGATAGGAAATACCTTTAGATTTCAGTATTAGTTCAATCCAAGTATAAGTTTGTTGACTGTCTCCTGTTTGGCTCTGTGGGGTACAAAGGTGGCAGATATTCTCACTACCCCCAGGAACTCAACAGCCTACGTTTCTGAGTTTCATATTTTAGCATGCATAATGATAATTTAGGGGACCCCATTCCCAGAGATGCTGATTCAACATGTATAGGATGGGATCAGGGCCCTACAGATATAATAAGGGAGTCTTAAGCTGTGTACATTGTGAAACATTGCTCTAGTCTAGGAGGTCATGTGTCAAGAGTGTTAATACCAGCAACTTATCAACAAACTGTGGCAAAAATCTAAGCTTTGCTACTTATTCCCAGTCTAGGTTTGACTTCAAAAAAAGAGAGAGAGAGAGTCCTTAAAAATAGTGCTGGATGCTGGTTTGAATGTAAAATGTTGTAGCTCTGTGGAAAACAAGTTCCACAATGGGCAGTTCCTCAATAAGTTAACTCCTAGGTTTATACAGAAAAGTATTGAAAGCAGGGACTAGAACAGATACTTGTGCACCAGGGTTCATAGCAGTATTATTCACAACAGTCAAAAAGTGGAAACAACTCACATGTTTAACAGATGAATCTACAAATGAAATGTGATAGGTACATACAATGACTGTTATGTGGTCATAAAAAGGAAAGAAATTCTGATACATACTACGACACGAGTGAAACTTGAAAGCAATATGCTAAGTGAATAAGCCGGACACAAAGGTTCATATATTGCATGATCCCGTGTATATGAGGTACCTCAAATAGTTGGATTCATAGAGACAGAACGTAGAATGGAGGCTACCAGAGGTGGTAGAGGACAATGGAGAACGGAGAATTATTGTTTAATGAGTGCAGTTTCTGTTTGAGATGATGACATTCTGGAAATAGGTACTAGTGATGGTTGAAAACATTGTGAACATAGTTCATGCCAGTAACTTGTACACTTAGGAGTAGTTAAAGTGGTAAATTTGATGTCATATATATTTGAGTACAATCAAAAATAATAATTCTGGAAACTCTGAGGAATGACCGAGACCTCAGGATTTCTCACAGCCAGGATATGTCTGATCTTGGGTATAGCAGATTAAGAGAAAAAGAAAAAGGTAGGGATGTAGAAACTAGTTCAAAAGAAAAGAGAAGGTTTTAAGTACAGATTTTTCTCTAAGTCCTTTAGTAAAAAATTTTAAACTTTTTTTCTAGTTATCAAAAAATACATGGTGTGCTCACTACATGCTAAGTACTCCTCTAAGTAACTTACAAAATTTGACATTTAATCCTCACAAGAATGCTATTATTACATGTACATTTCTATATGAGGAAATTGATATGCAGAGACATGAAGTTACTTGCCCCAAGTACACAGGAAGTGGCAGAGCTTTAGATTTTAGTGGGTACCTCCAGATTCCACTCTTAATCACTAAATCATGATGCCTTTTGCATGATTGCAAGCATATTGTAAGCATGTAAAATTCTGTATCCTAGCCTAACAGTAACGTTTACAAAAAGAAAAAGAAAAAGGAACATCTTTGTTTCCATTTCACTGTTCTCTTAGTAGTCCAAACTGCTCCTCCCATGGTTCTTTTCCATGTTTGATTTGACTTTGTTTTGTTTGTTATTCCTCACCTTTGCAAACAGCAAAAGCTCAGAGAGATTTGGAAACATGGCCAAAGTTGGGGATATTTTTTTTCTAACCTCAAGCCTGCTTGAATTCATGCAATTCCACTTGCTACAGTAACATTTGCAGTAACCAAACTACAAATGTATTAATCTGGAAGAAAGCCACAAGTATTTCACACTATGGAAACCTCCAAGATATCATTGGAGGCCAGGTACTACCTCAGACAAACTGATCCTTTAATTAGCTCCCCTTTTCCAGATTCCCCTCAAATTAGAAATCGAATTTATCCATTTGAGCACCATAAAATTTGTTTTTATGTTAACAGGAGTCATTCTTAGATTAGTTCCCTTCGAAGGTTGAAAATTTAGGGATAGCACAAAAGTGCCATCTACTGTTCACATTCTTGTGTGGCACTAGGGAGTGAAACTACTTTGTAGCCTGTTTCCAGACGATGTTAAGTCCTCTGGATCCAGTTGCTCCAGAGTATAGGAGAGTCCACAGAAAGGAAGTACCAGATCTGTTTGACTCATCAAAGCATCAGTTTTTATTTTGTTTTGTAGACCATCAATGATTTCTTTCAATGGACATTCAGATTCCAAATCCTATCAACTATATCCTCACAATAAGATTCATCTTCCCATCTTCTTGTCCTTGGGGTTCCTGCCCCTTTACAGGCCCTCTTCCTCCTCTGCCTCCTAAAAACTCTCCTAACAAAAGCAAAAATTCATAAGTGAGACTACGTCAAACTAAAAAGCTTCTGCACAGCAAAAGAAACAAAATGAAAAGGCAACCTATGGAATGGGAGAAAATATTTGCAAACCATATATTTGATAAGGGGTCAATATTCAAAATATATAAAAACTCATGCATCTCAGTAGCAAAAACATAAATCTGATTTTAAAAAAAATGAGCAGAGGAACTGCATAGACATTTTTTTCCAAAGAAGACAGGGCAACTGTTACAGAAAAAAGTGCTCAACATCACTAAGCATCAAAGAAATGCAAATCAGAACCACAGTGAACTATCACCTCATACCTGTTAGAATGGCTCCAAGCAAGAAGACAAGAGATAACGTGTGTTGGTGAGGATGTGAAGGAAATGTGTGCTGTTGGTGACACCATAACTGGCGCAGCCACTCGGGAAAACAGGACCAAGCTTCCTCAAAACATTAAAAATAGAAACACCATATGATCCAGCAATCCTACTTCCGGGTATATACTCAAAGGAAATGAAAACAGGATACCGATAACGTATCTGCACTCTCGTGTTCGTTACAGCATTATTTACAATAGCCAAGACATGGAAACTTAAATGTCCATCAAAAGATGAATGGATGAAGATGGGGTATATGTAATTATACATATATAATGGAATAGTATTCAGCCATGAAAACAAGAAGGAAATCTTGCCATTTGCAACAACATGAATGGACTTTGAGGACTTTACGCTAAGTGAAATAAGTCAAAGAAAGACAAATACTACGTGATCTCTCATGTATAGAATTTAAAAACATCAAACTCATAGAAACAGAGTAGAATGGGTGGGGAAAATGAGGAGATGTTGGTCAAAGGGTACAAATTTTCAGTTATAAGATGAATAAGATCCAGGGATCTAATGCACAGCATGGTGACTATAGTTAACAATACTGTATTGGATCCTTCAAAGTTGCTATGAGAGTAGAGCTTTAACATTCTTACCAGAACAATAACAACAACAAAATGGTAACGATGTGTTGTAAAGGATGTGTTAACTAACCTTATTGTGGTAAACATTTTGCAATATACCTGAATAGAAATCATCACATTGTACACTGACCAGTGGGCTAGACCTGGGCACTTGGAGGCTTCTCCCTCCCTCCCCTGTCCTTGGAATGTAGGTTCTGCTTGCCTTTCCCGCTCCCAGAGGCTGCTCCAAGGACAGAGCCTTGAGATGGTGATGTGATGTTGAAAACACCTGCACGGTACAGGTAACCAAACCCAGTCCTAACTGGGTAAGCTTTTAAGATTTGGAGGATGTATACAGGGATCCATTTACCTTACTGCCACCCAAGACAAGCCTCTTATGTAAGTTGCTTTTGCTGTTATTAAAATTGCCACCTACCACCTACCTGCTTCTTTCTTCATTCTCTCCCTGCCCTCTGCATATGGGAGCCAGTTTCAGTGTTCACCAGGATAGCTTCCAAGAGGGTTTTAAACCTACATATGCCATACAAGATCTCAGACAGTAGCCTGAAATTTTTCATTCATTTCATTTAAATAAATGAGAGTCATCCATTTTAGAATTTAGCAACACAGAGGTAATATAAGGTGTTACCATCTGCTGCCTGGCAGATAGTAAGGGCTTGATAGGAGTTAGATTCTTAGCCCTCTGTCTCCTGACCCTTTCAAAGTTTGAGTACATACCTGTCATCAGAGAAGGGAGGCAGAACAGACAACAGCACTGTGATATCTCAGCTTCCCCAGCCCCGCAGACTCAGTCTGAGTCTCTTGGCAGAGGGGCGGGTTACAGGAAGAAGTAGAAGAAACTGTTATGGTGGAGTCGCCTGAGACACGTGACACAGGCTGCACTCCTTGGTAGCCAGGAGGCTAAGTGGAAACCAGAGTGACAAAGGAGGAGGCTCCCGCCCAGGTCTGCATAGACCACAGGGTGACCTTGGCACAGTGAAGACTGCAGAGACCTTACTTTGCTGGGTTATTGTAAACTATTTAACTCAATTGGATAATTTAAATCAGTAGTTCTTAACTATGACAGCCCCCCCCCCCCCAATCCCACAATGTTTGGCAATGTCTAGAGACACAGTTATCACAACAGGGGGTACAGTGCTCCTGGCATCTGGTAGGTAGAGATCAGGGATGCTGCTAAACATCCTACCAGGTACAGGACAGCCTCCACAACGATCCAGCCCCGAATGTCAGTCGTGCTTAGGTTGAGAAACTTAGCACATACATGCTCAATAAATGTTGATCGACCCTTCCAGCCTTATCTCCTGCTGTTCATAAGGTTTCAGATAATTAGCGATCTCCTAAACTTACCACCAAATATACCAAAGTTTCTTCATTATAAGACATACCTTTTTCAAAAAACAAAACAAAACAAAACAAAACACTGGTTTAGCATAGTAGCTACTGTTGTGGTGAGCAGAGCATAATGTATAGAGAGGTTGAATCGCTGTGTTGTACACTTGAGGATAATGTAACATTGTGTGTCAACTATACTCAAATTTAAAAAAAAATAATCACTGTTTTAGTTTTTTGAATTGGCATCAGATGTGATAATTTATATATTTTTCCCTCTAAGTAGCTGTTATCAAATCATGGTGGGTATTAGTTAATGACATCTTAAACTCTAAAATAAGTAGTATACTGTATACATGTCTAAGGTTCTAGGCTTCTATTTCCTGTGTGAGATCAGAAGTTCTTGAAATAGTGCCTAAGGACACAAAAAAGTAGCCCATTCATATGTCTGCTGATTTACCATCACCAATTACATAGTCATTAATTGAATTTTCTCCTTGTGCTGCTGACAAATACTGATGTCAAATTTCGCCCATGCTGATCTTTTTTTCTATGATGAATATGCAAAACAAGGGAGAAATCAGAAACGTTCCCTTTGGTAGATGTCCTGGGGAGCAAGTTGATCAATTCCTTCCATGAAGAGATGGGAAACCAGGACTCCAGGAAGGCTCATTGACATGACCAACTCCATTCAGCTAGCCAGTGACCCAGTCAGGCCTACGTCGATGGTCCAGAATTCTAGCTCAGCGCTGCCCTGGAATCACCGGAAATGTGGAATCTTTATCCAAGATGAGTTCATCTTGGAACTTGCTTTTTATTCCTCTTCTGAGACTTAGTGACATTCTCTGTGGGACAGAATTTTGGTCCCCAGACTATATTCCGCAAACTTGGTGAGCACACGACCAGGAGCCAGGCAGTATATTAAGTATTAAACATATAAAGATAAGCAAAAATGGGTATAAGAGTAGGAAACACCTTCTAAACCCAAGCAGATAACAAGAAGGAGGGAAGGAGGTTAGATTGTAGGGTTGCTAGCACAGAATGAGGTACCTACCCTAAACGAATTGCATGAATTACATGGGACATACTTACCCTAATAACAATACAATAAAATCAATGTTTATCTCAACTTCAACTTTAAACTAGACATCTTGTATTTGTATTTGCTAAATCTAGCAACTCTAGCTAGCTGGGAATTGGGGAGAATGGGAAAGTTCAGGCCTCAGCTAAAGGGGGAGCCACTACATAGTATCTCAGGAATTGTTTCCATGAGGAATGCCACCCCAGTGTTACCAAATCATTGAAATTATGATAAGCTGGAAATCTAGAATTTTAGTTCAAATCTACCTGATTTTAAAAGTTGTATGCTGATTTGGAAATTTTTAAAGACTGATGTGGGCCAAAAAAAAAAAAAAAAAAAAAAAAAATCATTGCTACAGCTTGTGATGGTGTTTATGTGAGCCCCGAATAAGATCTCTCTTTCCCACCAAAATGGAGAAGCCACTGAGTCCTATAGGTGTCAGACAGATGGAAGTCAAAATGTCAGCTGTAATACTGATGATATAACAATGAAGGATTTGGCTGAAATATACAACCAAACAGTCCTGCTAGCAGGATCCTGAATTGATCTAACCCTCCTCTTCCCCAGCTCAGCTTTTTACCCCAACAAAGCAGAGTTTACCCTACCGCCAAAAGAGCAAACCAGGATATTCCCGCTTTGCAGACAGAAGGATGTGAAGAGAGGGGAGGGTGGCAGAGGCTGAGTTGTGTGGGCCCCCCTTTCTTCTCAATTCTCCAGGAAACTCCACCCCCACCCTTTCCAGCCCCCCTCAAACCCACCCCCATCCCAGGATAGGGAAAGCAAAAGGGGAGAGGCCAGAAGTGTTCCTCCAGGGAGGTCCCTCCTTGTATGGAAACATGAGCTGGAGAGGAAGGTCCCCAGGCCCCTCAGCCAGCTGGATTTAGTCCACGAATCTCCAGTTCTGTTCACCTGACTCGATCACTGACTTTCAGAGTTTATAGCTCAGTAGAAGAGTTGATGTAATCAAGTACATTGGTGGACTACCAGCACCTTAGCGAACATCTGTACAGCATCTGTCTCTACAGCAGCGAATTCTAGAATTCTACCTGGGGTAAGGTGCGTATAAAGGTTAGGATGTTACAGAGGGATACTTCCCACCCTTTTTGTCTCCATTTCTGCTGAGGCCTCAAGACAATAGGTGGTAAGCACCCCACATTCTAATGGGATGGGCTGGACTTGCAAAGAGGATGCAGTTAACCAGTTGTGTGACTTTCAACAAACATCCGTCTCCAGGTTGAGTTCGGAAATAAGAGGATTCTTGTGGCGAGAATATCAGTGTGTTTGTTCCCCAGCTCCCCTTCCCATACCTGTGGGGGAAGGGTAGGGGATATCTTTCCCTACCCTCAAACCTGCTGAGAGGAGATTAGGCCGTCTTCCAGATTTGTAACTCTTGGGGACTGCTGAGCACGGTGATGCGATGTGACACATGCCTGTAAAATCAAAAAGCAAGAGGCTGTGGTTGGCTGGCTGCTCTGAGGGCAGAGACCAGGCTGCCCTGAGCAGACTCTTCCCCCTGGGAGCAAGGATACAAGAGTATCTTTCCAGGACCAGAGGTGACCCGTGTGGGGGAGGGGGGCAGGGGGTGGGGTGGGGAGTACTACAGCCCAAGAAAGCCCAGGAGTCCCAGGAGCTGGGGAGGACCCGAAAGTGACATACAGAGAAAATGCATTGCTCACATCACAGGGAGTCCAGCCCAATGTGCCAGTGAGGTCCTCAGAGAACCCGCAGAAGTGCCCATGAGGATAGTTCTGCCTGGGCTCAAACCCAGGGAAAATTAGTTTTAAACATCTGAAGAGCAGGAACCATCACCATACTACTTTGGAGTGTCCATATAGGTGAGATCTTCCTCGTTGCACCCCTCGCCTCTCTCCCGTGCTACAACCCAGGAGCCAGAAACCTCTTAGCAAATGAGAAGGAAGGGGAAATAGAGAATAAGATCCACCATTCCTGTTGGATGGGGGAAATAGAAACATTCCCTTTCTTCATCTGGCACCCACTGCAGCTTCTAGGGGTTGGAGTTTGGGGAGCAGAGAAGTTTTATATTGAATGAATCACAGAGGTTTAACTATCACATAGAAATGGGTGTTTTAATTACTGAAATAAAACTATTTTGTAATAGGAAGTGGCTAGAAGATATTTTATTATCAGTAAAAGAACAGATAAGTCATAGAGCCTCCCCCACCTTGCGCCCCACCAATATATCATCCAGGGACAGGTGAAGAAGTAGCCCTTAGGGTGGGTTTGAATGAGCAGAAGAAGAAACGAATTAAGTTGCTTTCTAATTGCACCCTGTGAATTTTGCTTTTTTGTTAACACAAATGCTACAGATATTTTTAGTTTGTATGACTGAAACCCCCTTTCAAACTGGCATAACAGATTGGGCGCAGTTTGATCTGTTTCTGCGTGGTTCTCTTGACCCTGCCCTCCCTCCAGGCCAGCTTCTTGCTCGGAATAGCATTCTTCTTGGTTACGAGATGGCTGCCAGTAGCAGATGTAACTGCAGGCTCCCCATTCGCTCTGATGGGGAAAGCATCACTTCCTGAAACCAACAAACAAAAACTCCTCAGTTTCCTGCTGAGTAGAACACCTGTGAAGAAATCCCCATGGCCTGGGAAGGGTCATGTACTGGTTGGATTAAGCCTATGTGAATTAATCCAGTCAATGCCATGTAATTACCCAGGATCCTCCGCAGACACTAGAGGAAAGGTAAATCCAACCAAAATGCAAAGCTGCTCCCCAGTAGGACAGAAATGGCAGGATGCCAGTCAGATGAGGAAAAAAACGTGCCACCACAGGAGGTAAGGAAGGACTGGATAGAAGACAAGGCCATTGAACCATGGCCTTTAGAGAAGAAGAGGGAGGGCCTGGGATCACATAGGGGGCAGGGTGGGGAGTGAAATGTAAGGGGGGTGGACACAGAGTATGTCGGGGCACTGCAGATGGATGAATTAATGTGAGAATCCGGCAGCACTAAGCGACGTGGTTATATCACCAAGAC
Source organism: Phoca vitulina (assembly GCF_004348235.1). Classification (NCBI taxonomy): domain Eukaryota; kingdom Metazoa; phylum Chordata; class Mammalia; order Carnivora; family Phocidae; genus Phoca; species Phoca vitulina. The sequence continues at coordinate 5,031,392 of NW_022589722.1, forward strand.
CATAAGTAGTTGGTTTGTCAGAATGCAGGGTCCAGGGGAAGTGAGGCAGAGATGAGACTGCCAAGCCAAGGAATTTGGACACAGTATGAGTAGAATGTGGCAGGAAATAGATGGCACACTCAACGGAGGAGACCTTAATAAGGGGACTATTTACAAAGGCGTGGGCAGGATTAAGGGAACTGGTGAGATGGTGCTGTGTCCTGGGGCTCACAACAGCAGAGGGCCATTTCCATCCTTGGTCTAAAGAGGTAAAGGGGCCAACACCAAGACCCAGAGATCTTAGAGTCCGCTTGACAGGAGCTGTAGTCTTTGGTAGAAGGGAACTGTCAAGTCTAAGCAAACTCAGCAAGGAGGGATCTGAGGAAATAATAATACCCCAGTCTCTCTCTCTCTCTCTCTCTCTCTCTTCTTCCTCAGTGCTGGTGATTTCCACTGGGTAAAATAACCTGGAAGTCAGTGGGCAAGGGAGCGCCCGGATGCAGTCCATTGAGGTCAGCATCTTGGGACTCAGAGCAGAGTGGGAAGGGGGGAAGAGTAGATCCAGAGGGACAAACAAAACACCCAGCACAGAAGGAGGGACTTGCTAAAAACAGAAAATACCAGAAAACATCCTCTGGGTCCTGGGATGTCATTCAAATTTCAAAGTTGGAGCGCCCCCACTGGCCTCTAGAGGGAGCCCAAGGATTTCTTTTCTTCCACCCCCTCTGCTGAGAAGGAATAGGCACAGAGGCTGAGGGCTGAACAGACCCCAAGACAAGAGCCCTCCGCTAGGAATGGAATTAGCAGGTGTCACAAGATTGCTCCTGGTAGGAGGAATTTCCCCTTTGCACTTAGATTTGCTACATTTGGATTAAATTTTTTTTTTTTTAAGTAGGCTCCACGCCCAGTGTGGAGCCCAACTTGGGGTTTGAACTGACGACCCTGAGATCAAGACCCGAGCTGAGATCAAGTCTGCCCCTTAACCGATTGAGCCACCCAGGAACCCCTGGATTGATTTCTAATAATAACAATCAAAATAACCAAAGCTAACACTAAATATTCACTGTGTGCCGTGTTCTTGGCTCTCATTTAGTACACAAACTCGTTGGGGTAAATTCCATTGTCACTGCCATTTTATAGATCAGGAGACTAAAAGAGTCTGGATTTGAACTCACATGACATTGGATGGGTCTCTGCTCTTCTGTCCTCTGTCCTGCTGCTTTAGTCAGCTGGATCAAAGGTTGCCCTTACTTAGAAGACCCAGGGCAGGGTCCACGGGCAAGGAGACCTGAAAAGAGAGGAAACTTACTGTGTTAGGATTTGTCTGTATTTAACAACTTTAAGCACATATTTAATGACGAGCCCTGGCTACCTGCCAAGCTCTAAGCCAGGTGCCAGGGATCCCCACTGGCCAAGACGAGAGACACTACAATGCAGTGCCTAAGAACTTTCCGAGCCAGACTGAGCAGACTTGAGTCTCGTGCCTACTCTACACCACATGTAGCACCCAGGGCAAGTCGCTTAAGTCACTTTACTTTGTTTCCTCCTCCCTAATATATAAGCAGTAAACACAAAGCACTTAGAGCAAATCCAGGCGTATTGTTAATGTTACAAAGGTATGATCTGCTATTCTCACAGCCCACACTGTCAGCCTTCGAAGGTTTTACATTAGATGGAGAGACACCGAGAGACACAAGGTCAGGTTTTTGGTGAAGTACAAAGGAGCCAAAAAGGCCACACTCCCTGCTAGTTCGACAAGATCCAAGGTTATAAGGGCAAAAGGAGTTCTGGAGGCTCTACTTGGTCCAGCTCAGCTGTTAGGTTCAGAGTCAAAGCTCTAAATTAGAGGTGACAGGTTCTTTGGCTTTCCGACTCAGATCCATTGATACCAGCTGCCTGAAGCACTGTGTTAAGAGGGATTCTCAGACTGCCTGTTCCATTAATGAGAAAGAATGCCATGAGAGATAAATGTATCTGCCACTGATAGAAGATTGAAAGGAATCAGCACATGGTTCTGGAGCAGTGTTCTTTTGCCTGGAATGTCTCTTCAGCAGGAGCATCTGAGCAGGACTCAGAGGTCCTGATAATAATCACAGACTAAGGTAACCAGCTGTCCCAGTTTGTTCAGGATGGTCCCGATTGTAGCACTGAGGTCCCACATCCCAGGAAACCGCTCAATCTTGGGGACCCCCTAATTTGCTTTACAAGCTTTTCTCCCTTGCAACACCTCCTTAAAAATAAACAAATAAATAAATAAACTATGAACTCTAACCAGTAGAGATTATTGTTTGTTTTTTAATCTCAGCCAATTTCAGCCTGTGAAAATGCATTGTCTTCCATCCCATTGCAGTATGCCAGCCTGATGCCCTCCGGTTTCCCTCCCACCTCACAACAGCGGACAGCATAGCCCTCTCCTTTCTCAGCACTGTTCCCTGCTATATCCATCGAAGTCTCCGCAGGGAACAGATGGCACCCCCAAAAGGCTTTAATGGAAAAGCATTTCATGCAGGGATTATTTACAGAGGCATGATCCAGGTTAATGGAAGCAACACGATCTAGGGAGACACCTGGGGATTAGCCCTCAGCCCTGGAGACCTGCAAGCACAGGTGAGGAAATGCTGTTCCCAGCCTGCTAAGAGGCGGAGCTGAGCCAGACAGGCCTGCAGCTGGGGATTTGGCTGGGATTCGGGGCCTGTGCTGAACTGTGGGGAGGCCAGGAGGAGGAGGAAGGAGGAGGAAAACCCTGACCTTCCTCTCCATCTGCATGCTGGCCTCTTGCCAGGGCCTCCTTGCCAGAGGACAAGGAGAAGCAAGTGGAATGGCAAGTTTAGTAGCGGTCAGCCTCCCAGGCCACAGCGTGTGGCAAGGAAAGGCAGAGAAGAGAGCTGAGAATAACCAGCCCAGGCCACCCTGTTGTCACCCAGCTTCCATTCTAGTCTTTTACTTAGCTGCAGAAACTCCGCTCCCCAACACAGGAGAAACACAACATCTCATCCACCACTGTGTCACGGACGGGCATCAGAGTTCAGTCATTCTCCTTCCTGGAACCTGAACTGTCCATACCCCCCAGGATGTAAAGCAGCAAGGAAAGGAAGATGAACACTTGCAGTAAAATAGGTCTAAACTGACCATCCTGATGTCCTTCTCCCACCACGCATCCCGTGAGTCCCTCACGCTCAGCTAGCACCCCAGCAGTGAAGGTGTTCTTACCTGAGGGGGTGAGCCCAACTTCACTCCCACGGGACGCAGGTGCTTCGTAGCTCTACCTTTATCGAGTTGCTGCGGTTTTCCATTGCCCGTTGCTATTGGACATGAGAGTGCAGTCAATCCCATGGCCTGTAGACAATGTTGTCCCCATTCTGCAGCAGCAATCCAATTTCTCCTCGATAAGCAGAATCAATCATGCTGCCCCATATGCCCATCCAATGCACTGTCCTTCATGAACAGCCTGAAATGTCCAGGGGGCATTCTCCGAGTCGTCTGGTGGAAATAATCCTCTCTGTTTGGCAGGAGAACATCAAACTCACTAGATACGATGTTTCGGGGATAGGAAGAAAATATTCTTGAAGCTGGTTATTACGTATAACTGAGAGAAGGCACTTCCACCTTCACACCTGGGTTTCCAGAACAATGTATTCAACACCTGATATTAACCACTGACCTGATCACTTAAAGAATGATATCCCAACCTCGTAAGATGTTGTCTCCCAGCTAGCACCATAACTGAGACCTCAGTACATTATTCCATTATTCCCTCAAGCCAGCTGCTTCCCAGTGATGGAAAAACAACGAATTCCATCCCTTGAGCCCAAAGCCATAGTTGTTTCACTGCAAAGGAGTTCCTCAGTCAGAGGCAACAATGTGTGTGATACTGTTAAAAATCAAGAACATCCTGTCCTCTTTAAGGTCCTTCTAGCTGGGCTGAGAATCAAATTGGCATGAGACAGATTAATAGGAGAAAATTAAGTTCAATTTCATATGTACAGGGAATCCACATAGACATGAAAATTCCAAAGACACTCGCAAAATGAGATATATGTCATTCTGCACTAAGGAGAAGGGGGCAGGGATCTGGGACTTCAAAGAGAAGAAATGCAATTCACAGGAAAATGAAAAAAAGTAAATATTTAGCAAACAAATGTTTGTTGGGCCACTCTTGCTAGGTTCCTCCCTTTTCACTGTAACTAGCTCATAGTATAATGTAGTTATTCATGGTGATCGCTCTCTCCCTGGAGCAGGTCCTCTATCTAAATTCTTTTTAAGCAGTTGTGGGGTAACATAAAGAGCTTTTCCTGAATCTGCTGGGTTTTAATGGCTTTTTAACACAAAATAGTCTTCATGTCAAAATGGTCCATCTTGGGGCAGCCTGCCCTTGGTCGCTACAATACAATGGCTGTGATAAGACAATTTATCAACCATATCTGGTGGTGTTGGCAGAAGCATCATGGGCAGTAAAGGGAAATCACTCTCCAGAATATGCAGCTATTCCCACGAAGACAAAGTGTTGCCCCTTCTATAATGGAGCTGTCCAAAACAATCAACCTGGAGTCCCTGGGAAATAGTACCAAATAAGGGCTCAGCGTTGGCTGCTCCCTTAGAAAGTTGGGCACTCAGCACCAGTAGAAGTCAGAATAACTGTGGTAAGAGGAAGTCTGTGTTTTTGTTCACATTTATTGCCTCCATCTCTGTTTCCATGGCCACTTCGTACATGGGCCATTTGTACAAGCGTAGAGATGGCCAGAAAAGAGACTCACTGATAACCAGTATAAGTCATGTTGACCACCTCCTTATTTTATCCTTCTACACAGTGGATGTCCTCTGGGGGAACCTTTATATGGGGCTCAAATAGCTTCAAAGACTGTTGGCCTTCTCGGAAATCCATGATATAATTTCTCTTTAGGTGATCTTGGCAACAATCTTCCAATCATGTTTAAAAACTACCAAGTCCCTACTAAGTTGACCAACACATATGCTTATGGCGCATGAATCTGTATATGTCAGGAAAACTCAGTTATCTCCTCTTTCATGTCAGGTGGCCTACCAGACGTAGCACCTGAAGTTCTATCCACTGGGAGATTTCCCTCTAACTTGCAGAGCCCACTGAATACAGATACATCCTTAAACCAGACAATGTACCTGGTCTTCTCATTAATTGGTCATGGGAATTCCCCATGAGGCCAGAGGGCTGGTTTGAGGGAAAGGTGGGAAGCAGTAGGAAGTCTGAGTCATCCGCTTCTGCAGGGAAGAGAAGTGCTGAGAATAGAGCTGGGCTGTGAGGGAGAAAGAATAACAGCTCACCCATGCATGTGCAAGTTCTTCACCCTGAAGTTTAAATGGAGTGATTCTTCAGCAAGCTCCTTACTTCCTGTGAGAAAATCCTTACCGTTATAACAGCATCAGTATCACAAGCCAGTAAGGCAATAAGGCAATTTCTTAGTGCTCGACACATATTTCTGGCAAATATCATATTTCACAGTCCTTCCTAAATGCATATGAGGTAAAGGAAGATGCATCTAACATCTATGTTTAATTGATTTTTCCCAGAAAGTCTATTTTGAAATGTGAGCCTCTGATAAATTCCTTCTGGGTGTGCTTTTTTTTTTTAAGATTATTTATTTATTTGAGAGAGGGACAGAGAGAGTGCGGGAAGGAGCAGAGGGAGAGGGAGAGACAGTCTCAAGCAGACTACACTGAGTGTCGAGCCCAAAGTGGGGCTCCATCCCAGGACCCTGAGATTATGACCTGAGCTGAAACCAAGAGTCGGCTGCTGAACCAACTGTGTCACCAGGCTTTGTCACCCCATGAGTGTGCTTTTTACAACAAGTTCCAGGGGTGCCTGGGTGGCTCAGTTGGTTAAGCCTCTGCCTTTGGCTCAGGTCATGATCCCAGCGTCCTGGGATCGAGCCCCACATCGGGCTCCCTGCTCAGCGGAAGCCTGCTTCTCTCTCTCCCTCTGCCTGCCACTCTGCCTACTTGTGCTCTCTCTCTCTGTCAAATAAATAAGTAAAATATTTTTTTAAATGAAATAAAACAAGTTCCATTTTTATATTTTCTTTATCAGTGAGGAGAAAAATCAGATTAATTCTAGTTTTAGCCTTGGGGCACCTGGGTGTCTCCTTTGGTTAAGCATTTGACTCTTGATTTCAGCTCAGGTCATGTTCTTAGGGTCCTGAGATCGGGCTCTGCACTGGGCATGGAGCCTGCTTAAGATTTTCTCTCTCCCCCTCTTTACCCTCCCTACCCCCCAACCCTCCCACCCTTGCTCATGTGCATATGCTCTCTCTCTCTCTCTCTCTCCAAAAAAGAAAAACTAGATTAGTTTTTTCCAAGCATTATTGAAACCGTTGAAATCCCAATATGGAGTCTTTAAAATAAAATGTGCTCAGGGCACCTGGGTGGCTCAGTTGGTTAAGCGACTGCCTTCGGCTCGGGTCATGATCCTGGAGTGCCTGGATCGAGTCCCGCATTGGGCTCCCTGCTCAGCGGGGGGTCCGCTTCTCCCTCTGACCCTCCCCCCTCTCATGCTCTCTCTCTCTATCTCATTCTCTCTCTCAAATAAATAAATAAAATCTTAAAAAAATAAATAAATAAATAAAATAAAATAAAATAAAATGTGCTCAAACTAACCTATGATGTTAGAATTCAGGAAGGGAAGGAAGGGAGGAAGGAAGGAAGCATGAGGGTGCATCTAACGGCTGCTATTGTTGTATCCTCCTCTGGGTATTGGTCCCTTGGGAGACTTCATTTTGTGAAATTACAATAAGCTGTGCCCTTAAGATAGATGTACTTTTCTATCTGTACATTATATTTCAATAAGAAGAAAAAAGTGAAATGTGTTTTATATAATGATGACCTTCTTGCAAGTTTCCGTGAACTAGAAACTATTAGAAAAGTTCATGAACTGCTGCACAATTCAGGCTAAACAGTCAGCCCTTCAAAATCAGTTATTAAAGGCTTGCAATGCAAAGAATTGCATTAAATATATAGTCTTGTAGTCACAAAGCCAAGATTTATTGAGCACCTATGACATACCAGTCACTAGCCTAGATGCCTGAGATGATACAACTGACCAAAACTGGCTGAAGTCCTCTCCTTGTGGAACTGAGGACTGAGAGGAGACTGCCAGCAATAAATAAATTGCAGAAGCCCTGAAAACTGAGTAGAAGTCATCCTTTTGTAAGACATTTCCCAGTATAAAGGAAATCCCTATTTGTAAGGGTGTCTCCTTCTCTGTACCTGGAAAAGGAGCATGACCAAATCTCTAGAAACTCTTATCAGTGGAGAAGGTGCGGACTTAACTCTGCATAACAACCATATGCTTGTTTACTGGGCTTTGCCTGAAAACCTACTTCATCTGCCCAACATCTACTTTCGTCTTTAGTTAGAGATCATGTTTAAGGTGGTAGCTTGGGCCATTCTAAGGAGTTACTTAGTTTTCCTGGATATCTCTCAATTACACAGGAAGTATACATGTTATTAAACTTCTGTTTGTTTTTCTCCTATTAATCTGTCTCTTATTACAGGGAGTCTCAGACAAGAACCTATAAGAGTAGAAGGAAAATTATTTTTCCTCCTCTATGAAAGCAAGGAAGCCAGTGTGATTAGAAGAGCAAAGGGGGAAGGGGAAAGGAGGTCAGGGAATTAATTAAGGGAAAGATAATTGGATAATTGTAAGATTTTGATTTTTACTTTCAATGAAATGTGGCACCATTGCAGGAATTTGAGCAGGGAGTGAGATAAGCTAACTTACATTTTCATAGAATCCGGCTACCATTTTGAGAATAGACTGCTGAGGATGAAGGGTAGTAGTAGGGAGATCAGTCAGGAGGCTATTACAATGATCCAAGTGAAAAATAACCATGGCTTGGACCAGGCTGGTGGCAGTGGATGTGTAAATAATTATCAGAATATGGGTATATTTTGAAGACTGAGCCAACAGGATTTGTTGGAAGGATTGGATATGAGAGTCAAGAAAAGACAGGAGTCAAGCACTATTTTGAAGCTTGGGGCCCCAACAAGGGTGAAGCTGTCATCAGCTCAGATAAGGAAGACTGTGGGTAGCTCAGGACTGGGGAGGAAGATTAGCAGTTCAGGGTCGGGCACATTAGATTTGAGGTGTCTATTAAACATCCTAATGGAGAGGTCAAATAGGCAGTCAAGTATATATGAATTTAGAGTCCAGGATAAATGTGAAGATGCAAATATAAGTTTCAGATTAATAGGCATAGAGATTGTATTTATAAGGCTGGATGAAGTAACCAAAAAGAAAGCATAAAATAAAGAAGAGAACCAACGATTAAAGCCCGGAGCCCTCTAAAAGAAAGACCCAGCAATAGAGAAAAAAGGAACAGCCCATTCTGTCCTAGGATATTCTAAGCCTGGAATAGGACTAGTTGACTTAACACCACTTCACCACTGTAGTAATTACCTCCCAGGAAAATAAGTCCAAAGACATTTTTCCAGTTTCTATGCCAAGACAGGATCGTGAGTAATTGCACAGTGCCTGGCACATAGTAAGGGCTTCCTAATTATTGCAAATTGTTGAATGAATTATTTCAGGGCTCCGGAGATTGGCCAAACCCCTTGAGACTTGACCCCTTATTAGAAAAACCTGGTATTATAAACACACTTAGACTTCCTCCCCTTATATACCCTTTAGGTACACTGGGGACTAGATGGGTAAAGGTGGTTCCTACTGAGGACTTAGCTAGAAACCTATAGGCTAGTCCACACAAAGTGTCTGTTGTTCATCTCTGATCAACTCTACCTGGATCCACTTTTTTTTTTTTTTTTTGGTCCTTAAATATCTATCCTGATGTAACCAAACATCCTTCTGCCCCAGAGCCTCTGTCTCACTGGGTCTCTCAGTCTGGACCATCACTACATTGAACAGCATACTTCACTGAAGCCTCTGCTTGGAGTCACCTCTTCAGAGAAACCTGCTATCACCTTTCCACCTCAAACCCTCTAGTCTCTTCCACTTTTCACTCTCTTTATACCACTCACCACTAACAGCCATTATATAATATAATGATTTTGATTTGTTTGGTTGGTGCTATGGATTGAATTGCATCCCCCCCCCCGCCCTAAAATTTGTATGTTGAAGCCCTAATCCCCAGTGAACTATATTTAAAGTAAGAAAAGTTAAACAAGGTCATGGGGTGAAGCCCTGATCCAGTAAGATTAGTGTCCTTCTAAGAAGAGACACCAGAAAATCAGCTCATTCTCTGCCATATAAGGACACAGTGAGCAAGTGGCCATGTGCCAGCCAGAAGAAGAGCCCTTGTTAGAAGCCGAGTCAGCTGGCACCTTCATCTTGGACTTCCCAGCCCCCAAAACAGTGAGAAATAAATGTCTATTGTTTCAGCCACCTCGTCTATGGTATTTTGTTATGGCAACCCACGCTGACTAAGACAGTTCTTACCTTCCACCTCTCCCACTAAAACAGTCTCTTTAAAGCAGGTAAAGTCCTTTGTACTTTCTTTTTCCCCAGTGGATAGATCTAGAAAAAAGTCACGCCCATAGCAGGCAACTCATTAAATCTTGATAAATGAATTCACTCTCTCAGATCTGGTCAAGATACCACTTAATTAAATAATTACATGGATTACCCACCATGTGGAAAGATCTATGCTCAGCATTAGTAAAAGTGAAGAACACGTGATCCCAGCCCTAGAAAAGTCTGCAGTCCGGTTGCTCTGGGTTAGGTTGTTCTCTTAGGCTGATAGCTACTCCCTTCCACAAACTCCAAATTTCGTTTCCTGCCAGGCTCCTGAGAAGAGGGGCAGTGCTTTGGGGAACAACAACACTCATGTTAGCAGAGATTCCAGGGTGTTTTCCATGAGAGTCATCTCCGGACAAACAGAGCAGGTTTTCAAAGTAAATTTAGCTTCTCATTTGAGATGAATCGTCTGTATTTTGTCTTAAACAAATCGTGCCCAGCAATCCTTTTCTCAACCTCAATCCTTGAAGAGTGGAAGAAATGGTGTTTCTGACCAAACGAGTTACAGGACCGGAGTCTATTATAAAGCCACTTGCAGGAAAGGGTTCAGAGGAAAACCTATGATTCCCTTGTCAGGAGACTCTCAGGATCTCATATCCTTGGTTAAACTCTGTGTTTGAAAAGTTCCCAAATAACACACACACACACACACACGAATTACTGTGTTCAGACTGAAACCAGCTAACACAGTGGCACATTGTGTAGAGGTTGATCTTTATTGTGACCTAACTCCATGGACATGGATATGAGAGCCAAAACTAGTTATTTGTGTGGGAAAAGGTAATGATATTATGGATCCATGAGCACATAAAAGAACAAAACAAAACAAAAAAAGAAAAAGAAGATAAGCAGTAAGAAAAGCTTTCAGAGTCTCACAGCTTAGTCCCGTTAGGAGGTAGTTTTATTTCTGTCTCAAGTGTAGGCTTAGGCAAACCCAACTCTTGCTCTTTGTGGTGGGCTTCTGAGCAGGGTAAATGGAAAAAAAGGAAATTCCTGGCAAACCCTTGCTTGGAGATGGTACAAAAAAACCTCAGTAAGTATAGTGTATTTCCTTCTTTCCTGAATCCATACTAACTTGCCCAGTAAAACTTTCTTTAGTCCTTCACTGATTCCAAAACTTATTTTAATTCTTGCCTTTCACTTCTTATTTCCTTCCCCACAGATGGTACCGGGTAAAATCTATGCCTGTAAAAAAGTAAAGCTTAAAAGACTTTCTTTTCTTTTTTTGGCTTTGAAATGTTTCCCATGACTACATGATAGTCCCACCTCATCCACCCACACTTCCATTTTTCCTCTTCCTAGCATTAATAGGTCTAAACATTCAGTAAAGCAGGAAATTCAGTATAAGGAGCTTCGCCTTATTCTCTTGCCTCTTGAAGGAATTTTTAGAAATATCGAAGAGTTTCAATTCTAGGTACAATGGAGTAAACACATTCATTCTGCCCTGTCCTTCCTACTAACTGCAGTTATAAAGTCTGGACAGATTACATGGGTCATCTGAGGACTCTGAAAATAAATAGTAGTAGGCAGATAGGAAAAGACAAACAAAATGGTGAGTTTATCACTTTTACCCCTCTGATAGCCCTTGAAATGAACTTAGTCCAGTTGCTCTGAAAATCCGGAGTGGGCACCAAAGCACAATCAGAGAGAGCTCCAGGAGAGGTCCTCTAATTCTGGCTCAAAGAGTCAGAAAGGGAATTCCTAGTACTCAGATACTGGAGGAAACTGTTATTATATATATTTTTTTCTTTTCTCCATTTTTTCTCATTCACTTGTGCCTCCAAGAAATCCTGCAGTAGAGGCAGTAACAGGAGCACGCAGGAACCAAAACTCTGAGAAAGGAGCACATTCTTCTCCAGTTGGAGGAGCTGTGATCCCAAGGGGATGAGGCAAGCTACTGTGGCTTTGTCTGTCTCCTTGTTCTCTCATCAGTTGGCCGTAGATGTGGGTCAGTTGCAGGAAGTGAGCAACAGAGTAGAGTTACCAAAATCCCAGCTTTCTGGCCAAAAGACCAAAGAGGAGAGCCCCAGGAATTGGAAGGTACCAAGGAGATCACAAGGAGGAAAGAGTTCAGGATTGCAACTCCTTAAAGTTGTTTACAAACTTCTGAGCTTACTCCTGATTTGCACATATGTGGATCTGACTCTAAACTACAGGAATATTGAGAACCAAGCAACAGGATTGACTACTGCCCAGATCCTGGACTGGAAACTGGGTGGCACATACAGGGGACAGATCTGAATAGTACTGCAAAGGTTTTATAAACTGGACTGACATTGGAATCATGAAACACATATGGCTGGTTGGAATTTGCCACTTAAACCCAACTGTGTCAGTTGCCTGCTAAAACAAAAATATCAATATTCTTTGTAAGATTTATCCAGAATCTCATAACGTAGTAATCAAAATATCTAGAATACAATCTAAAAGTATGCAGCATATAAAGAACCAAGAAGATCATGACTCATCCAGGAAGAGACAGTTAAGAGATGCCAACTCCAAAATGACATAGATGTTGGAATTATCAAAGACTCACTAGTGGAGCTCCTGTAAAAATGCTCTACCAAGTAAGGAAGTAAACTCTTATATAAATGGAATGATAGAATGTCTCAGCCAAGAAATAGAATATATAAAGAAGAACCATTTGAAAATGTCAGCACTGAAAAATATAACAACTTAAAAATAAAAACGTACTGGATAGGCCCAATGGCAAAAGAAATTAACAAACAAAAAAGTGAACTTGAAGATAGATCAATAGAAAGTATCCAGTTTGAACAACAACAAAAAGATTGAAAAAAAAGTGAAGACTTTTTTTCATTAAAAAAAATGAAGAAGGGCCTGTAGAACAAAACCCAAAAGCCTCACATTTGTATCGTCAGAGTCTCAGAAGGAAAGAGTGCTGTGCAGAAAAATATTAGAAGAAATAATAGCTGAAAACTTCCCAAATTTAGCAAGAGATGTAAGCTTACAGATTCAAGAGCCTCAGCATACCCAGAAAGAGATGACCCCCTAAAAATCCACTCCCAGACACAGTAGAATCAAAAAGCTAAAGCTTTCTAAAAATCATAAAAGCTAATGGCAAAGAAAAAATATTGAAGGAGATCGTCAAAAAATAATATACATTACTTGTAGGTAAATCATGATTTGAATGACTATAGATTTCTCACCAGAAATCATGGGGAAAAAAATGAAACTTTTTTAAAGTGCTGAAGGAAAGGAACTGTCACCCCAGAATTCCATAACTGGTGAAAATATTCTTCAGTAATTAAGGGGGAAAAAAGACATTTCAGATGAAGAAAAAATAAGAGAATTCCCTGAGGGCAGGCTTGTCCTAAAATAACTGCTATAGGAAGTTCTTCAGACAGAGTGGAATGATACTTGAAGGAAACTTACAGCATCAATCATGAAAGAAGAGCAATGCAGATGGTAAGTATCTTGGAAAATATATACTATTCTTTTACTGAATATTCAAAAGATGATTGATGGTTGAAAGCAAAAATTGTAACACTGTCTGATGGAGTTTTAATGTATATAAATGTAATATATAAGACAGCTACAACATAAAGCAGGAAAGAAAAAGAGATCTATATGGTGGAAAATGTTTTATATTCCACATCAAGCAGTAAAATATCAATTCTAAGTACATTTTGAAAAGTTAAGTATGTGTATTGAAATTTATGAGATTCAGCAAAAGCAGTGCTTACAGGGAAATTTATAGTAGTAAATATTTATATTAGAATAACAGAAAGGTTTCAAATCAATTATCTAAATGCCTAATTCATGAAACTAGAGAAAAGAAAAGCAAAATCAACCCAAAACAATCAGAAGGATGAACATAAAGACAAGAGCACATATCAGTGAAATTGAAAACAGAGAAACAACAGAAAAGCCAATGAAAACAAAACTTTTTCTTTACAAAGACTATATACATATATATGTATATATATATTTAGATTTATATATATTTAGATTTTTATATATTTTATACACACACAGACACCTCTAGCAAGACTGAAAAATGACATGTTACCATTATCAAGTATGAAAAGGTGTAACACCAGACTCAGCAGACATTAAAAGGATAATAAGGGAATAATATGAGCAACTCTACAAATATAAGTTCAGTAACTTATAAAAATGGACTAATTCATAGAACAACAACAACAAAAAAAAACCAATACTCAGCCAAGAAGAACTAGGTAACCGGAATAGTCCTGTAACTATTTAAGAACTTAATTCCTAGCTAAAAACCATCCAAAAAGGAAATTTCCAGGTGCAGATAGTTTCACTGGTGAATTCTACTAAACATTTAAAGAAGAACTAGCACCAATCACACAAAATCTCTTCCAGAAAACAGAAGAAGAAATAATACTGCCTAATGGATTTTATGAGGTCAGCATTACTCTGATTAAAAAAGAAAGACAGTTCAAGAAAAGAATACCAGAGACCAATATTCCTCATGAAAATAGATACAAAAATCCTCAACAAAATCAAATTCAACAATAAGTAAAAACAATAATATACCATGCCAAGTGGAATTTATCCTGCAACTGCAAACCTGGTTCAAGGTTGAGTATCAGTCAATACAATCCACCAATCCACAATATTAACAGTCTAAAGAGTAAAACACACACACACACACACACACACACACACACGACACCAAAACTATGGTCTATAGAGAAAGAAATCAATAAATTGGACTTTATCAAAATTAAAAGCTTTTGCTCTGCAAAGGACATTAAGAGCATGAAAAAACAAGCTACAAATTTGGAGAAAATATTTGCAAATCATGTTCCAGCAAAAAAACTTTTATCCAAAATACATAAAGAACCCTCAAATATCAACAATAAGAAAACAATCCAATTTTAAAATGGACAAAAGACTTGAATACTTTACCAAAGAGGATATATGCATGGCAAATAAGCCCATGAAAAGATGTTTAACATAATTAGTCATTTAAGAAATGCAAATTAAAACCACAATTACACATCTATTAGAGTGGCTAAAATAAAAATAAAATACCAAGTGGTGGCAAGCAACTTAAACTCTCCTCCTTTGCTGGTGGGAATGCAAAATGATACAAGCAGCCTCGAAAAGAGTTTGGAAGTGTCTAATAGAAGTAAACATATTCACACCCCCTATATCCAACAATCCCACTCCTAGGTATTTATCACAGAGAAATAAATACATTTCCAAACAAAAACAAACCCCTTTGTCCATAATTGTATAGTGGCTCTAGTCATAATCACCCCAAATGGGAAACAACCTAAATGTCTTTCAACTGATAACCAGACAAACTGTAGTACATCTAAATAATGTAAGACTACTCAACAATATAATGCAACCTACTATTGAATCACGCAAGAACTTGGATGAGTCTCAAAGGCATTAAGCTGAGTGAAAGGAGCCAGTCTCAAAAGGTTACCTACTAAACAGTTCCATTTATGTGCAATTCTCTAAAGGACAAAATCATCCATGATGGACAACAGATAAATGATTAGTGATATTTTAGGGACTACGGGTTGGGGGAGACAGTGATGGCAAAGGGACAACATGAGGGAGTTTTTTTGGGGTGATGGAACTGTTCCGTATCTTGATCCTGGTGGTGGTTGCATGAATTTATACACATGTTAAAATTTATGGAGTTACACATACAGAAAATGTAAATTTTATTGTGTGTTAATTTTAAAAAATCTAGAAAAACACAGAAGATTACACAGCTATAAAAAACAGGCAGAAAATCATCATTTTACTCAATTTTCCTTTTCCATTTCTCTTGGATAGAAAACGGTTTAGGCAATATACTTTCAGATTTAATACTCTACATGTTTGTTCATTCCCAGCTTCCATCAGGGTATCCATGCAACTTGAGTCACCAAGTACAGATCTGGAGCAGATAGCTGGGGGAAAGGACAGGCTATCAGAAAGTTAATGACTTGGCCTAATGCCATCTTTTAAAGGAACAAGGAGGATATTCAAACTTAATGGAAGTATTCAGTCTATGAGACAATGAGACATGCTTTAGCTTTAATCAGCCTTTCCTGCAATACGTTCCAAGAGATTGCTAGGTCTGCAAATGACCAACTTCAAGTTCTTAAGCTCACAAGGAAGAAACCATTACCTTTCTATGTTTCTCAAAGCAAAACTCTATATGCCACCAAACTGTGCCACCGGACTCAAAATAAGACTGCAAGTTTGGTGATTTTTTTTTTTTTTTTTTGATAGACTAATGCTCCCTGAGATCTTATCTGCCTTATGTATAGTTGGTCTCAATACCCAGCATATGATAGACGTTCACTTAGTGTTTATTGGATTCAATTGAATATTGGATGATGGTTTTAACTTGCTAAGATTATTTTAGGATCCTTAGTTGCAGACTAGGTTAGTGGTCATAGTAAAAACAAGAGGAAGATACCTGGTAGAAAAAAGAGGGTTTTGGTGAAATGCTTTTCATGGTGAGAACATCGCCTTCCAAGTAAGGAAAGGGAGGCATCATCTAGAATCCCACCGATGTAAATCAGGGCAATTGGCCTTGACTCCAGCCTGGGGTCCGGCTCTCCAGCGCCCACAGAGCAGACAGCCCCAGGGCTGGCCAGGCAGGGGGAGACCGAGACTCAGCTGTGCCCTGGGTAGCAGAAGGCAGTATCCTTTGAACACATCAAGAGTGACCTGCGAACTTGCTTTATCTTGGCTTGATTGGTTTTTCAGTTACTTCAGGAAAGGCGGGGACACTTGTGTATGAGTGCATCCATTACCTCAGAGAGCAGTCAGCTCAGGAAAGGAGGCAACACCAGCCTGGACCAGCACTGCCTCGGCATATCTGCTGTACTCAGCTCTTTGCTCCCTCTCTCTACCCAACAGCGTCCTCTGCTTATGCATTTGCTCCTGTTCACATTACTATCAAACCATCTCTTAGAATTTTCCAGTTCCCATGGGTTACAGAATGTTATGGGGCTACGGTAGTTTATCATAGCCTAGCCAATGGGTGGGCTACCCTAGGGTCATGAATGCCTGTACCTGGGATCACAAGGTGCAAATGTGGCACAAAAAATCAGGGGCGGGGAGTGAAGCCGTTTCCTTCACCAAGTGCGTGTGAGTGGCAGGAGTTGTCATTTCAAGGACAGAGTTTCCTTGAGTTTGGGGCTGGGGCTGGCAGTGCTTTGGCGCCATTCTTCTTATTCCTTTATATTACACAGCAGGGAGAGGGGTGGGCAACGGAAGTGGCTCTCTTTAGGCTGGAAGGACACACTCACAAAGAAAGACTGTAGCACATAGTTCTTGTTGACCCTCAGGTCCCACAGAGAGATAGACTGTTGCTCTCCTGGTGGTTGACGCACCGATGCTCTATGTATCCTGTGGGGGAGACAGCGCATGTGTTACCCAAGAACACGATTGTAGGCTGTCTTGGGTTCCAACCCCAGTATGGCCACTTGCTCTGTGATTTTGAGTAAATAACCTTGCCCTCTGAACTTCAGTTTTCTTAGTTATAAAACGAAGATAATTATCTCTCACCTTGTTTAAAACAAAATCCTGACCATCTTATTTTACTACCTAAAATTCTGCCTGGTTTTCCATTGCTCAGAATCACATCCCAAGTCCTTACAAGCTGCCAGTGCCCTGAACAATGTCTGTACCCTCCTCATTTCCAGGCCATCTCCCTGTCTTGCTTCCTGGCTATTCTTCATACACTACGGGTGTCCTTCTGCCTCTGGTCCCTTGCAATAGCTGGACCTTCTGTTTAAAAAAACTCCACGCATGTAGCTTCACGATGCACTCTACGATCAACTTCCAGTCTGTGCCGAAACGGGACTATCTCAGTCAAGTCTCCCCTGACGACTCAGTTTAAAATTGTAACCTCTCACTCTTTCCCCTGCATTCTAGATTCCACTTGCCCTGCTCTACTTTTCCTTTCTAACACAGTGCATAATTAATTATTGATCTTGCTTGTTTTCTCTCTCCCTCAGTAGAATAGAAACTCTGGAGAATGCAACTTTTTTCTGTTTTCTTCATTGATCTGTCTCCGGCACCTAGAACAGAGTAGGCCCGGTGTAGGTGCTCAAACAATAATTTTGAATGAATGAGTGCGTGTATGTCAATGGCCTTCTGGCTTCATTTTCTTCCACTGAAAACTCAACTTCTGATAATTACTCCAATCATCCCTTTCATTCATTCATTTATTCATTTGTTTGTTCGACAATTATCTATGTGTCCATTCTGTACCAGACATTGGAGATAGAACAAGGAGCACAACTAAGTAACTGCCTCCTTACTTGCCAGGAAGGCAGGCAATGAATACATAAACAAGTAAAAATGTACTATAATGTTAGTTGCTGTAGGATACCAGAATATGCCACCCCAAAATATGACTTTAGGTAACCAGAATATGCCCCAAAATATGCCTCTTTGGCATAAGGACTATTTTGAGCTGATCATTTTGAAAAACACGATACAGAAGAAACTGAAAACAGAATAGAAGCTATCTTCTTATAAGGAAAATTTGCATTTATAAACTACATCGCCATTTGTAAGGGTGTCTCCTTCTCTGATCCAGGAAGAGAAGGATGAAATCACAAGATTCTAAATCACAAGAGACTCTCATCCAGGCAGAGAGCACCAACATAATCTGCATAACAAAACCTACCCTTGTTTACCATACTTTTCCTGGTCCCCTTCCCATAACTTGCCACACCCGCCTCCATATCTTTCTTCCTTTGTGTTAGCTGAGGAAGGTGTTTAAGCCCAAATTCCAAACCACCTCTTTGAGTTACTCTTCCCTGAGTGTCTCCTGTATGTGTGAGATATACATGTTAATAAACTTCTGTTTGTTTTCCTCTTACTAATCTGTCTTTTGTTACCGGGCCTAGAAGGGTAGAAGTAAGCTTTTTTTTTTTTCCTCCCCTGGTGCCATCATGTGCTAATGAAAATATCAAGCAGGGTGGGGTGGAGGTCCCTACTTAGGGTAGGGTGGCAACGGAGGCATTCCTGGAGAAGGGACATTTGAGGAAAAGTCTGAGTGAAGTGAGAAGGCCATGTGGCTATGGGGAAAAGGCGTTCCTGGCAAGAGAACAGGAAAGGCAAAGGCCCAGCAGCGGTGGCATGACTAGCATGTTGCTGCTCTCGCCCAGTGGAGCATCAGGCGGTACAACCTGTCGTCACCACACCTATACCTGCTCAGTTGAATTCTGCTGGAGGAACGTCCACCAACGGGCAGACTGTAGATCTCTTGTCTCACCTCTCAGATGGGTTCTCAGCACTGCTATGGCAGCCATTCCAAACATTCACACTTCACTGAGCAAAAAATAATATGAACAATAGCAACAACTAACCTTTATTCACACATTCTATGGCCCAGGCCCACGTGCTAAGTTATTTTTCTTTTTTTCCCCCTACATTCACTTCACTTAATCTTTACCTCAAACATAGAGGTTAGGTACTCTTCTTTTATAGATGAGAAAACTGAATTGAGAAAGAGAAAGCAACTTGACCCACACCCTGCCGCTAGTCACTGGTGAGCTCAGAGTCAATCCCCAGCCACAAGTGTACTGACCGAGCCCAGGTTCCAGCCCCATCCCTACCAGAAAACTACTTCATCTCATCCCCTATTTCATTTGCTCAGAAAACTGAGATCATGGAGGTGCTCAAGCATGAAAGCCCTCAGATTACTGGCGTAATGACTAGCCAAATTTCATCAACCCGAAGAGATGATTGATTGTAAGAAGCACCATTATTTCACATAACCCTAAGGAAAAAAATGTTGCAATTAAATTGTGAAACAATATTAAGACGATTCCTACACAAGAGATGTTTCAAGGTGAAAATACACCTTTTTCAAGGTTCAACACTTGACAATTTTTAAGTATGGTACATCCACACGCATCAAAACCTCTTTCCTTCCTATGTCGAAAGATGAGCTGTTGCTCCCTAAGACTAAAACCCTATTCCTATGTTTTATTCTATCTTCCTTGACTTTTTCCATTGATTTTTCCTTTCTCTCTGGTGTTTTTAACTCTACCTCCTCCAGACTAAAAACATCTTCAGGTCTCTCATCCTGAAAATCATCTGCTTGACCCACACTGTGTCATCCTCTAGCTTTTATTCCATTTTTCTTATTCTCTTCATATTTCCTTTTCCTTCCTGTCTTGTATTTATGTTGAGAGCAATACAAGCTATCACAAGAGAGACATCAGATATTTGGGTCCTAATTATAGAACCTACTATTTATTTGCAACATCTTTGCTTTGGGCATATGTTGTTGTGGTTCTCTGCCCAGCAAACGTTCCACTGGGGATCCAAATTTCTCCCACATCAACCAATAGAAACACCATTGAGGTTAAATGTTTCAGGAGGACTGACCCCCCCACCCCAATTCCTTCCTCCAGGAGTGGGCACATGATCCAGGCCTGGCCAGAATATCACATCAAGGTTGGCACTGGCCTCAGGTTGCAAGGATAAGCACATCACCTAAGCTAGGCCAATCAGAATTCTACCCTGAACTTTCCTCTTGGAACTCTATGAAAGATGGGCCCTTTCTGAAAGATCATTCTTGCACTGCTAGTGGCCATTCTGTTTGCCATTGTGGAAATAGCCTATGTAAGAGATGGAGAAAGATGTGGGTCCCTGATATCGTTGCTTGATCTCCTAGATCCAAAGATGCCTAAAAACAGGCTACCCCTAGACTTTTCAGGTACATAAGCTAATAAATTACCTTTTTGTTCATGTCATTTGATTTGTGTTTCTGTCACTTGAAATCAAGAGTGCTAATGCAGTGTTCTGTGTTCTTTTATGCAATGGTCAGTCAAGTATAGCCACAAAAAGAAACACAGGAAAGGCACAAGAAAACAGAATTTATTATACTCAGAGGTCTAGAGTATAGCAAGTTCACCTCTGGCCACATACGGTCACAGAGGAGGGGCAGGTTTGGGTCAGGCAGCAGAAGACAGAAGCAAAGGGAAAGCTGAGGCTGAGCCCTTTTGGGCTTTCCATGAGAAAGGAAAGGCCGGGCAAAGTAAACAGTCTAGCATTGGCTACAATGTTTGAATAACTTCAGCAGGCTCTAAACTATCTGGGTGGTCTCTAGTTGCCTAACATCTGGCTCTGGGATGATTAAGGCAAAAGAATATTTTCTCCTAGGATGTAGGGCCAGGTAGAGGAGGTGTGGCTCTGGCTCGGTTAGTTTGTATACCAAAGGCATGCTCCCAGCTGAGTCCTTCTCTATCTCTAAGAACTGGCTGGCCTCAGAAGGGACAGGCTGTCCCCAGCCAGAAAGGCGGGGTTTTTTTTGTTTGTTTGTTTTTGTTTTAAGATGTCAAAACATCATAATAGAAAATTAAAAATATATACAATACCTAAAGCTTTAGTTTTCAAAGAGATTTGATATGCATTATTTTACTTGATCCTATGGTTTTTGGGGGGCAGAGTATATGCTTGTCTTGTTCATGAGTAAATTCCTGGGGCTTAGCACACACTGGGCATATAACAGGTATTCAAAACTATTTATTGAGTGAAGCGAGCAGCATATGTGTTATCACTTATCCCACTTTATAGAACAGGATACTGCGAGCAGAGAGCCCGTTGTAGATGGGTTAGTGTGGACCAAGTTAAGAAGCTTCGGTGGAAGCCTAAATGGGGAGGGGGCAACGTAAATGGGATGAATTTGGATTATAATACCAGTGTCAAATCCACTTTAGTCTTTTCTTCTGGAGTCTTATAGCACCTCTTAACCATCTCTCCCGTCAACTTTTGCTTCTTTACAATCCACTATCCCCACAATAGCCAGAGTGATCTTGTTAAGGTATCAAATCAGAACATACTACTTTTCTGCCTTAAGCCTTCCAGTGGTTTCCCTTTACTTTCAGGGATTCAAGTCCAAATCCTCAACATATCATGCCAGGTCCTTATGGTCTGACTGCCCGCCCACCCCCGCGCCCCCACATCCCAGGGTTTCCTCCTATCCTTCACTCTAGCCATAATAGCCTTCCTTCCATTCTAGAAAAAATACAGTTCTTTCCCAACTCAAGGCCTTTGCCGAGAACATTCTTCCTCCTCTACTCTTTGTCCAGTTATTTCCTCCTCAATATTAAGTTCTTAGTTCCACTATCATTTCCTCTGGAGTGTTCCCTGAGTTCTCTTTCCCCACTCATTCTAGATCAGGCCCCTTGTTATTCACTCCTGCTCCTGTGTTTTGATTTCATGGCACCTATCAGTTTTCAATGATTATTGCCTATAGATTCTCCAAAAGACCACCAGCATAAGCTGCTGATCAAGTAAAACTTAGAAATATCTCAGAAATCAGGAGCTGATATTTATAGGGTTTTGAGATCTAGACTCAACTTTGTTTTAAGGGGATCTGACTGAGATCAGGCAAAGTTCTTGATACAATCATTTAAGATTGGTGAATTTAGGGTAAGATGAGTCTCGAAGGAAATCTTGATAAGTGAACAGGTTTTTGATGAATGAGCAGTTTGCCAGTTAAGTGATCTATTGTCCTGAGAAATTATTTGAGCAACTGAAGTTCAGATACATTGGTTTTTAGAAAGTTCCTAAAGCAAACAATAAGAGTCTTTACTAGTAGATAGCCTTGGCTCCCTGGACAAGCATTCCTAGAACAGATAATCAAGCCATGTTGACATAGGTGGCCTTAGTTCTTAGTCCCCATTGAAGGTGAATGGATGCAAGCAATCTCAGATCTCACGATATACCTGTGTTATATCATCTCTTCCCCAGGAGCACTGGTAGCAATGCAACTTTACATAGGATTAATGTCCATCTCTGCCAGGAGACTGTGTGCTCTGTGAGGGAAGGTTCTATGTCTGTTTTGCCCGTCATTTTATTCCCTGTGCTGGTTATAGCACCTGGAACACAAATGTATTCAACAAATATTTGCTGAATGAATGAGACCTTGGGCAGGAGCCTGGGTGGGAGGATGGAGAAGAAATCACAGAGTACAGTTGACTCTTGAACAACGTGGGGGTCAGGGGCATGACATTCCTGCACAGTTGAAAACCCACGTATAATTTTTGACCACCCCAAATTTAACTACTAATCGCCTGCTATTGATCAGAATCCTTACCAGTATAAACATTCAATGAACACATATTTTGTAGGTTATATGTATCACATACCATATTTACAATAAAGTATGCTAGAGACAGGATAATCATTAGGAAGAGAAAATACATTTACAGTCCTGTACAGTATTTATTTTTAAAAATCTCATATGAGTAGACAGTGAGGTTCAAACCCGCACTGTTCAAGGGTCAACTGTATTTCGTCTTCAATCCTGTTAGAGTGGGAAAGATGAGTAGGAAAACTAAGTTTCAATAGGAAATACACATCTGAAATTCAGGAGAGATAAAAGCTAAGGCAATTTAAGTACATTTTGTGTATTAATTTATTCAGAATGACTTCAAAATCAATGTAATGCAGAGATGTTGCATGACTATCATTGCTATAAATCTGACTTTATTAGAGAAAAATCCTCAAAAATCCATTTAGATTGAAAGTCTTTCTCAGTCTGGCAAGACTAATTAAAATGTACTAGGTTGTAAAGATGATAATAAATACATACATAGCGCCTTCTGTGTGCCAGGCACCCTTCTAAGTCCTTTACCTCCATTAATTCATTAAACCTCATAATAACCCAGTGAGGTAAGTGCTATAATCATCTCTATTTACAGATAGGAGACATAAAGAACTGAGCAAAAGCTGCTTGCAACTACATGAAATAGGACTGGCTACCTTAGCATAACTTTCTATTATGGGAAGTTCTTGTCCAAGGAGATAAAGTTGCAAAATATTTGTTTCAAGAACATCTTGAGAATTCATTTATCTGAAGAATAGACAGTTCAACTGTGAAAACCAGATTGCTTATCAAAGTGTCGTTTACTTAACAAGAGTTCCTTCAAAACCTAAGCCTTGCTCAGTTCACCAATCTTAAACTACTATATCACAAACTTGGCCCATTCACAAGCAGGCCCCCACGCTGAAAATCCCACCTTAAACCAGACCACCTAAACCTTATAAATATTCAACCTTGAAGTCCCCCTTCTGAGACACACTAAAATTTTATCAAGATGGTACTCTCCCTTACTGTAATAAGCAATGAACTTGGCTTTGCTTGACCAACAGGTTATTTTGGTGGGCTTTTCATGGAGTTTAGTAGTTAACAGAACCAAGGAATGAATGCTTCATGCCCAGTACTTTACTAACATGTCCACTAATTTTATATGGAGAAGGACATAAGGCCAGGATTTACTATCCAAATGGATACCCACCTCACTTGGTTAAAGAAAGTTAAGTTTTAAGTAGAACTAAGAGCAGAATTCTTTGTGTCTGTTACATAGTTCAGCATAGCACTAAACTGAACTAAATATGAATGTAGACTAAAACACAGAAGCATATACTTAAATGAGTATAGCCAAAGACATCCTCCAAACTGGCCAGGTTACAATGAAGGTTAGCGTGGAGGAAGACCCCACGAAGTGTTAGGTACAGAGATTAAAAGTACTAGCTTTGGATTCAGAGATGGGTTTAAGTTCTGGATTCACCATTTGCCAGTGATTTGGTGAACAATATTAACTTCCCTAAACCTCAGTAGCTCACCCGTAAAATAGGAATAATGTTTGTACCTACATCATCGAA
Source organism: Phoca vitulina (assembly GCF_004348235.1). Taxonomy (NCBI): domain Eukaryota; kingdom Metazoa; phylum Chordata; class Mammalia; order Carnivora; family Phocidae; genus Phoca; species Phoca vitulina. The sequence continues at coordinate 5,055,516 of NW_022589722.1, forward strand.
CTAATATGAGGACTGAATGGGACAATGTATGCCAAGAGTTTATCACAGTGTAATTGGTGGTGTTTATTGTTATTATTATTAATTCACCGCAGGATTTTAGGGCTTGGGGAGAGGGAAGATTAGGTCAGTGGTATACTGGAAAGGGACTGGAGAATTCAAAGAGAAGAAACAAAATGTCTTATAAGTTGGGGATTCAGGATTGGGTTTTTCTGTAGTGGTCTGGTATTTTTCCAGGAAGACTGGTTATCAAGGCCAGAAGGGTAGTTTCCCCACTAAACTGTCTCTCCATTTATGAAAGCACTGTTTACCTCTCCACAGGGCTGCCTAGGCAGAGTTTAGGACTGCAACAGAAGCTTGACCCTAAAAGTTTAAGAACTTAGGAACCCTAAGAGAGAGACGAAATCTGTCAGTGAGAAACATCTAAGTGGTTTTGTGGGGATATGTAGGAGGTGACTACTGTTGTTTTTTAGATGTTATCACTGGCGATGTGAAAGAACATGAGCTCACGGAGTCCAGGGTTGTTCTTTTCCAAACTTGCTTATTCACCAACCAAGCTGGTCCTGCCCAGAAGTATAGAGAGGAGGTGTTAAGTGATCCCAGCGCTTACGGCTTGCCATGCCAATTTTATGTCTGGTCTCCACTGATGAATACTCTTGGGGAAGGAAGCCATATTTCTCATGATTTGTAGAACTACAGAGCTACTGTTTATTTTGTATTTACCATGTATCCCTAGGGGCTGCTGCTTTGCATGCTTCATCTTATTTATTTACTGAGGAAAAGGAACCAAGTTTTTTATTTCTTCATTTCTTGCATTTGAAGTATTCCTCGATGACAGCCTTGGCCTGAGACTCTTTGCCATAGTCTTCAACCACCACACAACCGGGTTTTCCCTCTCGGTCAGCTTTACAGAGGCCTGCCCATTCCCCTGGTTTCTTGTCATCAACCTTAATTAGGTTGATTGGGTGTTCAGCACAAAGGGCCTCCATCAACTTCCCGCACATAGGCTCATCACAGTTGGATGCAAGCACTCAAAGATGGGCTTGGTACTTGTCTAAAGCTTTGGCAACTTTGGGAATTCCACGTGCTAGCCGTCATGGATGAGGGCGGTCTTCATCACCTCTTGTAAAGCAGTGTTAATGTCCACGACAGCTTCCACAGCAATGCCGTCCTTGGCCATGGTGGTGGGTTATGGGTGGAGCTGAATCTTGACTGCACCCAGCCTTGGCCAGTGCATGACCTGGCAGCCGCAGGGAAAGAGTGCAGCATCTTGTTTAAACCTTCCCACAAGGATTATTACCAGGTATTACTACCCCCATTATTGAACTCCTACGTGACTTCCTTGTGGTTTCTTATTAAGTACTCCCAACTTGGTGAAAGAGACCTGGGGTCAAGCCAGTTCAATACCTTGTAAGCAGACAGGAGAGATGTGTGTGGTGTTTGACCGCATGTGGGAGCAGAGAAGAGTAGAGAGAATCAACACTAATGAATTCAAAGCAGAAGTAACAGGATGGAAAGATGACAGGTTGGACAAGAAAGGCTAAGGACTTCTATTTTAACAGTGTGGCCTCAAAGCATAACTACACATTCAGGGATGGGTCTCTAAGTATAAAGACAGAAGTCTCGAGGGTGATCTTGAGACTATGGGACTGGAAAGGGTGAACTATTGTCTGATTCTAATGTCCTACTTGGAAAGTTGGGTAGTTTTCCAGACCCTAAATGAACTATTGGAATAAGGTTAAAAGATATAAAATAGAGTATTTTTATATCCACCTTCAATTTTATCCTGTGTGACTTGACTTTTAAGTTAATACCATCTTAAGATGTGGTTCACACAGGTTTTAATAATTTTAATTCCATCTCTTATCTCTTTATAAGAAATACAAGAGTGATTCATTTCTGTGTTACTTAATATCCACCCTTTCTCAGTAATAGTTAAAATGTAAATAATAGTTCTTCAGGAGTAACCCAAGGGTAACAGCTGAACAGTGCCAGGGTTGTGAGGTAAACATAAATCCTTTCACAAATGTTCTAACTTGTTGAACTGTGCATTTCCAAGTTTCAAACTGAAAGGACCCAGTAAGCAATCTTAAAAGAAGGGACGCCGCCCTAGAAAAAATGAGATTTGCCAAACTCTTCATACCTCTTTCAACAGCTCACCTGACATTCCTGAGCGTCTTCTATGGGCAGTGGTCTGTGCAAGTCTCCATAGGGATATAGAAATGAATGAACATGAACCTGAACAAAAATTTTAACACAAATTAGGGAATGAGTCAGTGTCAAGCTATGCAAAGTTTAAAAAAAATCAGAGAAGGGAGAGAGTGTTAGATGGAAGGCCTTAGAAAGTAGGCAGGATTTGAATCTGGTCTTGGATGGGTAAGTGGGATGAGGTGGCAGGGAAGGGAGGGAGGTGAGGGGGTGGGGGAGGGTGTCACGGAGTAGGGGTTTGGAGTAAGTAGAATGGTCAATAGCCTATTTTGATGGAAGTGGAAATTACGGCTGTCTGGCCTCGATGATAGTGTGATGCTATAAACTCATTGGTTGGCTTTCTAACGAGAGCCATTAAAAATTAGGTAGGGTGATTTTCTTTGCTGTCACTGAATAATGTGAAAAGTATCAGTGCCAGATGTATCCCTCTGCCCTTCGGACACACCCTCCACCTTTCTTCTCCTCCTCTCCTCCCTGGCAGGAAGGCCTGTGGAGACTAGTGTTGAGGATCTTCTCCTTACCGGTTGGTTTGGCCAGTGGGGTGACCTGTAAAAGATCCAGGGAAAGGAGTGCATGAAGTGAGGGAATTTATTTGTGCAGCTCCCTTCTTGCAGGGTCCTCCTGGGCGATTGCTATTGCAGCCCACACAAGAATTTTACAATGCCTTTCAGCCTTTGGGTTCTGAGCTCCTTCTCCTCTTCTGGTTGGGTCTAGGGGTGCAAAGAGCCTGGTTTGGGTACGACTTTGACCCTATTTGACCCTATTCCCTACACCCTGGCGTGCCTTTGTAAAGAATCCTTTTATTACATTTTCCTCAAGTTATCTGAAAATGAGAATACTCTCTTTTCCCTGGTAAGACCTCCATCAGACCAGAGCTAGAGATGCACCGGGCATCTGCTCACCTTTATCCCAGAAGGGGCACCAAGGACCTTTCTTTATGCTATGGGGTCCCACACTCTAGGCCAAAGTTTATTGGAAGGATGTTTAGACACCTGAGCAAAATTAGACCAGTCAGATACTCTGAGGGAGTCTGCATTAAGAAATTCTCCATATGGGGGCACCTGGGTGGCTCAGTCGTTAAGCTTCTGCCTTCGGCTCAGGTCATGGTCCCGGGGTCCTGGGATCGAGCCCCACATCAGGCTCCCTGCTCAGCGGGAAGCCTGCTTCTCCCTCTCCCACTTCCCCTGCTTGTGTTCCCTCTCTCCCTGTGTCTCTCTCTGTCAAATAAATAAATAAAATGTTTAAAAAAAAAAAAAAAGAAATTCTCCATATGGACCAGAAGAGGTGAACTCAGGAGTCGGGGTGTGCCATATTTGCACAGTAAGTGGACTGAGAAGCAGAGAAAGTTGGTCTGTAGAGACATTCACTTGTGGAAATTGTGTGAGTTTAATGGTTTTTCAGTCCTTGGTTCCAGTCCCTCCTGAGAGCCAAGTAAATTCTTGTCCTCAGGTCCTGTGAGGTAACTCTATTTTCTTAAATAAGCACCACATACACACACTCACTCATGCATGCACAAGCACACAGTTTTGTTGGTTTAAGCATGTTCAAGTGATATTCTGTTACTTACATCCAAAGACATCTAACTAATAGAAGACCCAATACCCATAATCCCAGTTACCCTTACAGAGTAGTGGTGTGTGTGCCAGACTCCACAGGACTTAGCTTGTTTAATGTTCACAACTACTCTGAGAAGTTGTTTTCTTGTGACCCAGATTTTTCTTGACTTAAAAGTTCTTTCCTATAACTCCCTCTAAGTGTCCTTCAGTTTTTTTCTGGGTGTCCTCCAAGGGGTGCCTCATTAAAGAGTTTCTGATCGCCAACTTCCTCCAGGGGAGGTTTCCCCATATCACCAACAAGCACTTCTTGGACACGGGCTGGGTGTCCTACAGTGGAACTCAATTGTGACACTACCTATCCCCAGAGATAGCTGCAAATCTCACAGGTGAAGGGCTCAGTCCTGCAGGATCACCCTCCACTTCAGACACCAGGAGCAAGCCCGGGTGGTTAACCTGTACTTCTGACTGACCTGCTATAAATCAGAGCTTCCCACTGCCACCTCCTTGGGTTTAGTTAATTTGTTAGAGCAGCTCAAAGAACTCTGGAAACCCATTTACTCACTAGATTACCAATTTATTGCATAGGATTTTAAAAGAGGCAGATCAACAGCCAGATGAAGAGAGGCACAGGGCCAAGTTTGGGCAGAGAGCACAGAGCTTCCATGTTCTCTCCAAGGGCACCACTTCCTGAATCTCCTCGTGCTCACCAATCCTGAAGCTCTCTGAACCCTGGCCTTTGGGTTTTTGTGGAGGCTTCATTACACAGGTATGATTGAGTAAATCATTGGCCATTGGTGATGAACTCAGTCTCCAGCCCTTCTCCCCTCCCCTAGGTGCTTTTCAAAAGTCACCTTATTAACATAAACCTAGTAGTGGTGGAAAGGGGCTTCTGACACCCATTTCACCTTTACAGTCTGAAGCAATTTCAGGAACTAAGGACGAAAGACCAAATATTCTGACAAAAGATGTTCCTATCACTCAGGAAATGCCAAGGATTTTGGTTGCTGTGAGCCAGGAATCATGGACGATGACCAAACATACATTTATCATATATATTTGGTCATTCACATGACCGTGTTGTATTTCTTATGAATCACAACATTGCACTCATTTTTCCTCATTACTCAGTCTGTCGGCCTCAGTCACCACACAGTCTATTCTGTTCTTTTTCTTCATCACAGACATCCCTGCACGCCGCGAAATGACAACAGCTACTTCCAGCAGTCCATCTGTCGATGCTTCCAAACGTTCTAGTCCTCAGGGTGCTCAAACATCTCAAATTTGATGAAAAGACAGAGTCTCCTCTCCCTCTATGTCAGCTTGGCCCTTTAGCAGTTCTCCATGTGGCCAAGGCTCCAAAAGTCTCCTGAGGAGATTCAGGAACTAATGGCAGAGCTTCCCAACTGTGCCCTCCACACAGGTTACACGACACGTCGATTCCCCTGGCCCTCGGAAGAGCCTGATGGGACCCGGGTGACCAGAGTCCTAGTGCTGCCATCCAACTTTGAGCAGTCTTCTGTCATCAACCCCAGTGTGGCCTACAGATAGTACCATTTTCTGTAAATACCACGTCATGGGTCTTGCCATGCCCATGAACCCCTTACCCCATGCCAATCACAGGAGATGCAAATCCAGTCTGGACCAGGTCAACAATAGGCATTGTGCCATTACTCAGTGCTTGCCTATTCTGTTTTCTGGTTTCTCTTCCTTGTTAGAAAATGATACTTGCATCCAAATGAAGAAGCCGATTGTGGTGTGTGTGTGTGTGTGTGTGTGTGTGTGTGTGTGTGTATGAGTGTGTGGGTGTATATACATATGTATCATTAGGGAATAAGGAAGATGTTGTCTGTACTGTCATTAGCCAGCTCCAAATGCCCTATTCTATAGACCATCCCACTCTGACCAACGAGGAGACAGTCATGGAGAGTTAGGTCACCTACCCGAGGTGGTACCCTAAGTCAAAGAGCCTGCGGGATTCCTGTCTAGGCCTGCCTGGCTCCAGAGACATGCCCGAGTCCACACTATTGCCACATCCCTTCTCCCTGGTGTTCCACTGATTAGGCTCAGACCTTCAAATCTCTCTTCTGAGAACACATTCTGGGGCAGCCGTGGAGGTGCCCCTCTCAGAACTCCCTTCAGGAGGGAGCTGTCACCAGGGGCGCAGTCAGGCCACGGCCTCCAGCTGCAGCGACTTTGGGGTTTGGCACAGTGTTTGAGGCCAGGACACACTCCCGCCAGGTAGCTGGTGACTGAGCACGGCAGGGCTCCCAGGGCCTGGCCACCTTCGTTCAACCTGAGGCCCCTCTCTAGGAAATCTATGAGCTGGAGCCCCCGTTGGGCTGGCCAGGGGGCGGAGGGGGCGGAGGGGGGAGGGCGGGGCGGTGGGGGGGGCGGGGCTCGGACCTGCACTGTGGTGGAAAGGCCCGCCCTGCTGGCTCCAGCTCTTTTCCCCTTTACCGTTCATAGGCATCACCCCCCAGCAGATCTCTTAGACCCCTGCCTCGGCCGTACTGTCTGCTCCCTGACACAAGCTCCCTGAGAGGCTACAATACTTTGTACATAATGAGTTTCTTGGCATTCTTTGTTTTTTTTTTATGAATAAGCAGTTTCACAAGGTGGCAGCGAGCAGTCTTCTTATACTAGTTCTGGGGAAACACTGGGCCGGAAGGCCCAGAATGCTATAGGTCTGGAAAGCTTCAGAGCATCAGGCCATCCGCAGGGTTTAAATGAGGATTTCTGGGTCCCATGCTCAAAGATTTGCCTCAGTGGCAGGTAAGGCCAGGACCCTCCAATTTCCAGCAAGCGTCCCCAGTGTGTTTAGAGTCAGGCTGTCCTCGGACCTTACTTGAGAAGCCTCATTTTTCAGAGTGACTACACAACTCTAAAGTTCTGCCCTTTCCCCACCACCACCACCACCTCCACCACCACGTTTGGTGTCATGGATGTCCCCATGAATTTGGGAGACTCTTGGCATATTCCAGGATCAGGGTTTTTTTTAGCTCCTGGATATGTTCCAGCCTGCATTTAAAAATGAATAGTTCCCTTCACAGAGATGTACTAGGAGGCCAAATTATTCTGTTAGGTGGTATTAAAAAAAAAAAAAATTAATTGGTCCGCAAGGGTGGAGTGTAAAGATTGCCCTGAACCTGGAAGAGACATGAATTAACAGTACTACCAGGGGACATCTGGATGTGTGAGCTGGGACTGTGAAAGGTAAGCGGAGCAGTGAGCCTCAGGTTAGTTACCCTGTGGATCGCTGACGTGTGAGTCATTACGGAGGTAAGAGTTCAGTCTAGTCCAACCCCACTTCTTTGTTATCGAAGCAGAATGTCTTCTGTTCCTCTCTATCCCTCCTTCAGAGGTAACCTCAAATACCCTCTTCTGACTCCTCCAAGAGCATACCTCCTTCCAAGATCCCCTACCTCTCATACTTCCTTCCACAGCAGTTCATTATTACATTTAAATTGCCTACTTTATGTGTCTTTTTCACCCATTCACCTGAAAGTTCTTTGGGATTGAAGGACGTTTCTTTTCATCTCTTCATTCCAGTGCCTGCCCCAGTACCTAGAAATGGGAGGAGCTCAACGACGGGATGGATGGAGGGAGGGAGGGAGGATGGAAAAAACAAAGACGGGAGGATCAAGGCAGGAATGACCTCAGATGAGCAGAGGCCTTCATTACAGTGCTCCATCTGATTTTACTTCCCACACCCATATCCAATATCACATTAACTTAAAAAATAAACGACTATGAAATATATATTCATTTTCTTTGTGGTTTCAACCAATTTAAATTTACTTTAAGTGAATTGAAAATATTTGTGAGAACATTTTTGAAAAAAGTAAAATAAAAAAATTTCTAGTTAGGAGGAAACTTTGGATTATCGGAGGTAGTGTGATTTAGCAGACTTTGGCATCGATTGGTCTGAGGTTAGATTCCAACTTGGTTACTTCCTTCCTTCCATAGCTCTAGTATCCTCATGTGGAAAATGGGATCAAGAATGTTTATACCACAACAGTTACGGAACCCTAGCAAAGTGCCTGACACATAGCAAGGACTCAACAAATATTAATTACCTTCTTCTTCTTTGGCAGAACTTAATAGAATCCTTGTATTTGGAGATCAAATCCATTTTGTCATTTTCAAAAAATTTCTAAATGCATACACATAGATTAGATGCTCATAAGTACATGTTATATGAATGAGAAAATTGTTGCATTGCTTCTGCCTTATCTCAAATTCTAATTTTAGTTCACTTCAGTGTTAGGAAGCAAATTTAAAAGGATGGCAACATGACTCAAAAGATTAAGATTTCTATCCAGAAATCTTGATTTAAATCTTCAGTGGTTGACTTTTGAGAAGAGTGCAAATGTTGGCATTATCTTCTTTATTAGCAATTTGTAAAGAACTGGGATCTCACACAGCTGTGTGCAGCTCAAAGATGTACTAAGCGAAGAATAAATTTCCTGCCCACGCAAACTCAAGGCAAAAAACCCACAAGCTGTCTTATATTATTCTGACAGCCTGAGCAAGGTTTCTTATTTTTCTCATAAAGCAACTCGACAAAATTACAAGAATTTTCCGCTATGTAGAATTTTTACCTCGTGGGATTGTTAAAGCTGATGTTATATTTGTTTTAGGAGAGACTAAAGGCTTGGAGTTACAGAATTGTATAGATTTCACTCCAGCAATTTAACAAATAAAGATTCTCCTTTTAAGCTTCAAGGTGACCAGTGGTATGATCTGGACACAGTCCACTCGTTCCCCCTCCAAGATGCATTCCAAAGGATACAAGTGTTTCCTTCTCACAGTTACAGCGTTCTCAACATTTTGGCCCAGGTAAAATCCTGGGTTTCCTTGAAATCCTGCTGGAGCCCACCTCTTATTTAAAATGGACACCAATGGAAATAGGGGATTCAACAGTGGTCATTCTGCTTACGGTGCCATTTACTGGAATCCGTCAGTGTAGAACACAGAGAGGACTGCAGACATCTAATACTCTCAGTAAAACTAAGTACCAGGCAAAGACCAAGGTAACTCATCTATTGGGCACTAATTTTGTGAGAGGCACTTAACGTTATATGTATTTGTGTATCTATTTTATTTATACTTCCTTACATTCTGGAATAGATGTTTCCAGGACCACTTGTACTTTCTCTACCCTATACCCTAATATCAATCATTTCCATAAGGAGCCCTGGTTCCTTTTATTGGAGAACGTATCACCTTTTATGACCTAGCCTCAAGTCATGTAGTTTCTCTTTGCTGGTTGAGTCATAAAGGTCCACCCAGGTTGAAAGTGGAAGGGACATAGACTCCATATCTTAATGGAGGAGTAGTAAGGTGGCACTGTAAGAATTTCAGGATGAGAGTATTGCTATGGTCATATTTGGAAAATACAAGCTGTCACAGATGGTCAGGGTATCTCAATGAGAATGTAAAATTTGAACAAAAACTTAGAGGAGGAGAGGAATCAGCCTTTCTGTGGGAGCAATGCTCCAGATGGAGGGAAGAGTTAATGCAAATGAAAAGGCCTTACAATGAGACCGTACCTGGTGTTTCAAAGGAACAGCAAAGGGGCCATCACAGTTAATGGAGGAGTGGCTTGGAGAGTCATAGAAGAGGAGGATGGTGAGGTAAAGGGAGGATAGGTGGGATTGATTATAAAGAACCTGGAGGATGTGGTGAGGCTTTGAATGAGCAGCCACTGCTGAGTGTGGAGTGATGGCGGGATCTTATATTTTAAAACAATCACCCTTAATAGGACTACCCTGTTGAGAATTGACTTCAGAGGACAAAGGTAGAAGGAAGTAAACCAGTCAGGATGCTATTGCAGTAACCGGCTACAAAAAGGTGATGGTGGTTTGGACCGGGGTGGTGGCTGTACGGTAATACAGAGTGGTTGGATTCCGAACATGTTCCAAAGCTAGAGCTAACAAAATTTCCTGCTGGAATGAAGACGGAGTGTCAGAAAAAGAGGAAAACCAATGATGACTTCAAAGTTTGGCCTGTTAAACTGCAAGGATAAAGTTGTTGTCAATTGAGATGACTATGGATGGGGGAAAGATCAGGAGCTTATTTTTGGAAATGCTAATTTCCAGATGTCTATTAGACATCTAAGTAGAGATGTCAAGAAATCTTTGGGTATACACATCTGGAGTTCAGTAAAGGAGTCTGGGCTGGAAATATACATTTGGATGTGATTGCATGTAGATTTATATTTCAGGTCATAATGACATCACCAAGAAAGTGAATAAAGATAGAGGAGAGAATCAAGGACTGATCCATGGGGTACTCCCACATTAAGAAGGAACCATTAAAAGAGACAGAGAGGGAGTAACTAATAAAAGGGAAGGGTACATTGTGTCTGGGAAGGAAATGAAAAAAGTGTGCCACGGAGGAAAGAGTCATCAACTGTCAAATGATGTCACTCAGTTCAGAAAAATAAGGATCCAGAATCTGACCATTGGATTAAACAATATGGAGGTCATAGGTTTTTTATGACAAGAGCAGTTTATGGAATCATAGAGCTGAGTGTAGTGGTTTTAAGAGAGAATGTGAGGAGAAGGTTTAGAGATGGTATAGATATCTCTTTGAGGATTTTCAGTGCAAAAAGGAGTAAAAAGAATTTTGTGGTAACTTTTAAGGGAAATGAATTCAAGAGAAGATTTACATGCCCATGGGAATAAGCCAGTAAAAAGTAAAAGACTGATGATTTAGGAAAGAAATGGCAAATTGCTGCAGTCATGTCCTTGTGTAGGTGAGGGGGACAGGGGTCTGGGGCACAGGGGTTTTTATAGGAGCACATATCAGTCCTCTGATTCCAGGCAGAAAGGCACAGTGTGTGGGTGCAGATGCTGGTAAGTCAACGCAGGGTTGGGGGTCAGTTGAAATTCTCTTCCAATTGATTCAGTGTTTCCCGTAAAGCAGGAAGCAAGGTCATCAGCCAAGAGTGAAAGTGTGGGAGGGTGTGTTAGAGGTCTGAGGAAAAGGAAAAGAATAGTAGAATAAGCACCTTACAGCATGGGAGAGTGAATGGATTAGGGACATACAGTATGAATTCCTGGCAGCACCATGGGGCCATTTGAGGGTTGTGGTCTTACATTCAGCAAACTGTGCTATCGTCAGTACCACCCGTTTTATGGTTCTCCAACCCCCTTCAAGGGCAGGTGTGAGTAGGCAGAGAGGTGGATGTAACCAGGGTATGATGAAATGAGAGATGGTAATGGAGATGAAGATGTAAGCAAGGGAGTGATTATGATGACCAGCCATGGAATTCAAGCTGAGTAGGGAGGACAGCGAGGACACATCAAAGGGGTAAAAGACAACGCAAACTTTGTAGGATCATTGCACTGAATGTTTTAGTGGACGAAAAGCGGAAGAGTGTTATGCCTGAGGGCTAACTTTTACGCTCCGGTGACCCTGCCCACTAGTAAACTTCAGCATAATAAATATAGTAATCAATAACTAATTCCTACTTCATTGAGCTGGAAAAATTCCTAGGGAAAAACAGACATTAGCTTGAAGTGGGAAGGAAGACATAACTACCTCCCTTGGCAATAATATTCACAAAAATTAGACAAGGAAATAAATGAATTTCTCTATGCAGGCAGTAAGTGCAACAAGGAGTTTTATAGTCTTTTTTTTTAGAACAGCCTTTCATGAAGGCTGCTGGCTTCACACCCTAAGGCTCAGTGCTGACATTTAATACTGGACTGTTGTTGTCCCATGAAGGGTGGGATCAACACCACTTGCCCCAAAATTTGTTTGGATGAGATGATGCCACACGAACACCAAAATATGAGGAGATTTATTACTCACACACTTGAGGCTTCCTAGGGGGAATCAGGGCAGCCACCCAAGCTGGGCTGAAACTGGCTGGAGAGAAGCAAGGAGGGAGTGGCTTTTGTGTGTGTGTGTGTGTGTGTGTGTGTGTGTGTGTCTGGTGAGGACATAGGAGGTCGGGTTGGAGTGAGGGGAGCTTCCCCACTGGCACCAAGAGAGGAGAGGGGCAGACTTCCACATAAGACTTGCCCAGATGTGAGGCAAAAAGAAGCAGGAGGCGTGGGGACCTGGAAGTTGTCATCTGTCAAACATCAAAAATGAAGTCAAAGTTTTATCACCAATACATGCCACAAATCTATAGGCAACAAGGCTAGCATGTGCTTAAAATCTTAAGCTTTGGAGTCAGGCTGGCATTTAAATCCTAGCTCTTTAACTCTGTGATTCTTAGTTAGCTCTTCAACTTTAGGCAAATTAGGCAAATTGCTCAGTTTCTCTGCTGTGTCTCAGTTTCCTCACCTGGCAAAGGGCCACAGAAGTACGTAATTCCGGTTGTTGTGAAGCATAATAATGTTGGTAAACTGCTTAGCATGGCTTTGCGATTCAGCAAACCACATACCAATTTCTGAAAATTCTGTGACTGACGTTTCTATTTCAGATATGTGTAATCTTCATAGTTGAACCATGTCTTCTTGCCAATGGCTCTGAATATGTTATTTTTCGATAATTTAGTTCCTTGAATTTTGAAAGCATTATATATTCACTACACAAAAACTTTTCCCTTTATGTTCTCTTCTGTTGGAGTTCCTCTAATAGTTTATAGTTAGAAAGCAAAACTTAACACGAGAAAAATAAGGGAAAGAATCTTAGGTGAATCAGTTGGTGAAGTAAAGGGTTCTTTAATTTAGATATTATTATTCATTTGTCTCCAAAGTTCAATTTTTCATAGATTCTCTTAAGTCAGAATTAAAATTAGAATATGTTTAGCTTGTTTTGAGAAAGTGATGTTTCGACATTGTTTATTGGCATCTCCTATCTGCTCAACACTCACTCACTCGTCAAATAACTTTTGAGCCCCGACCTTGCTGGAAACAATGGGACAGGCCTCCGGGATTGTGCCATGTGAACAAGAGGACACAGACTCTACTCTGGCGGGACTTGGTAGTTTGGTGGGTTCTATGGATAATCAAATAATCCCATTGTCACAGTCAGGGTTCTTATTTGCAAAAATCAGAAACCAACTCTGGTCGCCATAAAGGGAAGAGGCAGTCTTGGAATGATGGCGTGTAACCCACGGATCACCCCAGGAGACCTGCACTTAGAAAGGGAGTTACCAAGAGGAGCCTCAGCCTCTGAGCCACGTCCAAGCCCAGTCAGGCCTCCCTGCTGCCCCTGCTGAATCCTGCCAGGGAAATGATAATGAGCCCTTAGCTGCCCCGGCTTCCTCGTGGCACTTGCTCTCCATTCACCCAGGCGCAGAAGCATCCGATGGCTGCCCTTAGGCCCACAGCCTCGCCGTCAAACTGAGGAGCTCAAAAGAAGACATTTTGTTTTCTGTGCTGGGAAGTAGGAAATGCTGGGCAACCAATCAAATAAACAAGTACAATTCACATCGACGACACACGTAAATAAAAAGGTCTAACGATTGTTAAAGTGCTTTATACAAAAGTACACGAGATTCTTGGTGGTTCCTGGTCGTCTCTGGGGCTGGAGCTGCTGGTGGCCCTGCCTCCTGGGGAGAAACCTGCATCCGGAGCAGTCCCCACACCTCCGTCATTCCTTTGCCTCCTTCCCCATGGGGCTGTATCTGTGTGCCATCTGCATTTATAACCACTTTCTTTTACTGAAATACATCTACTTTATGTATTACTTCTGTAAATGGAAAGTCAGCATCATTTGCCATAAAGACAAGGTAAAAGTAAGAATAAATACAATGAAATGACACAAAGCTACAAAGATCTAGCTAGATACTTTGCTGGACGTTCTGAGGTTGTGGTTCACTTCATCAAGTGTTGGGTATTGAACACACGATGGCACTAATCAGAAACTTCATCCTTGACCTTATTAGAAAAATTAAAAGAGGGTAGAAAAGGGACAAATCTTTAAACTTTGTATTTTTTTTTTTATGCTCTCTGGGCACCATTTAAAATTAACTTCCACACCACTGCAAGTACATAATCTATGCTCTGGGTGATAAATACTAGAAAGAGCGTGGGCTTAAAAATGGGCAAGGTTTGAGTTTGAATTTCAGCTCTTGCACTTATTAGTCCTGTGATCTTAGGCACATTCTATAAGCTCTCTGAGCTTCAGTATATCCATCTGTAAAATGGATGCAATAATACCAAATTTCTTGGCCATGTTAAATAGATCAGTGCTTTCCAAACTATATTGTGCATACAAATTACCTGGGGATCTTGTTAAAATGTAGATTCTGATTTGGTAGGTCTGGGATGAGGCCTGAGATGCTGCATTTCTAATAAAATCTCAGGTGCTGCTGCTGCTGCTGCTGTCCTTTTGTGGACCACACTTTAGCAAGGTCGTAATTCGGTGCTGTCAATATGGTAGTCACCAAGCACGTGGGGCTATTGGGCCCTTGAAATGCAGGCTAGTGCACCTAAGGAGTGGAAGGAATACTTTTATTTAATTTCAATTAACTTTTGAACACTGACACTTGGTTAGTTATCGGAAAACAATTTCTAGTATACTTGGAACAGCTTGTAAATCTATCTTTTCAGCTGTTAACTTTATGAAATGTAGTTAACTGAACATCTATCTCCAATGCAAAGTTAATGTCTGAATTGAGATAGGCTCCAAGTGTAAAATAAACAACAAATTTTGAAGACTTTGTTTAAAAAAAGTAAAATATCTTGTTAATAAATTTGCTATTGGGGCGCCTGGGTGGCTCAGTCGTTCGCTTCTGCCTTCGGCTCAGGTCATGATCCCAGGGTCCTGGGATTGAGCCCCGCATCAGGCTCCCTGCTCCTCGGGAAGCCTGCTTCTCCCTCCCCCACTCCCCCAGCTTGTGTTCCTGCTCTCGCCGTCTCTCTGTCAAATAAATAAGTAAAACCTTTTAAAAAATTAAAAAAAAATAAATTTGCTATTGATTTCATGTTGAAATAAAATTTTGGATATGTTGGGATAAAACATATTATTAGAATTAATTTCATCTGCTTCTTTTTACTTTTTTTTTTGACGTAGCTACTAGAAAATTTAAATTTACCAAGTGGCTCACATTATATGTCTATCAGACTGTGGCAGGCACAGACCAGCGAGCACAAGGCCCGGCTCATCAGCTCCCTTCCTCTGTCTCAACTGGGCGGGTGACCTCTGGATGGAAAGAGGAAGTGAGGTGGTGGAAAGAGACAAAATTTCTTCCTTCCCAGCAGGAGGCTGTAGCAAAAAGCCAACATTCACAGCAAGTTTTTAGGCTCACAGACTATTTCTTCTGTGGTGGGTTATTTCCACAACGTTCCAAGGCAGGCTTTGCTTTTTACAGAGGTGAGAAAGGAACGTGTCAGCAGTCCACTGTCAGTTGCTCAGCTCTCATAAGAAGATGCTCACTTTTCAAGAGTTAAGGGTCACGGCAAAGGGCTCACTTGACCCAGCCTCCTCTGTGACATTAAGGGGAGTTAATTAAAACAGTGTGGGCTCCTGTTAATGTGCTGCATTATTTCCTGGTTGATTCAGCAGTTCCAAAGGAGGCTAGAAGTTTAATGAAAAGCAGTAACGAAGACATCTGCAAATTTGACGGCAACGAAGAAATTAGCAAAAAGAAGGGGGTAGAAATGAAAGTTAGTTTTCTCATATCATAAATTACATTATGGTAACCTCCCTTCCCCCACTCTTGTGAAAAAAAAAATTTTTTTTTTTAACCAATTCAGGCAAATATTTACATGCGGAATCAGACCTGGCAGCAAATTCAAAGAAAACTATTAAGGCCAGAAAAAGCTGCTTCTGTATCGGAGGCTGGGAGACTCCAAGTCCCCATTAACCTTTCTAAATCGGAACTGACAGCCGTAGATGGAAAATGGTGGTGGTGGGGGGGGGAGGGGTGGAGAACTAAAATGTTTCTGAAGAATGTTTGACTACAAAGTAAACAGCCTGAATAGAAAATATTAAATCAGATGTTGCCTCCACATTCCATAAAACTGAGTAGGCAGTAACATGTACTGTATAGTTAAAACGCCTGGATAAAAGAACTCATGGAACAGTTTTAGTCTAGTGATAATTCAGACTTCATGGAACCAGTTCTGTTGGCATAAGACAGAGAATTTGTGTTTTGTATTTATATTAGATCTCAGCATGAATTTCTACAGCTGGCAGTGGAGGAGTAACTCTGACGATGTTTATCTTTAAGGCTTCTTGTCTTTTCTGTCACCAAATCAAACCATGAGAAAATATTTACTAGGTAGATTATTCACTGAAGAGTAGAATGTCCTTTTTGTAACCCCCCAGATTTATTTATTTTTCCACAAAATTGTACAGTAAGTATTTATTATTCAGACCCAGGATTTATTTTGCTTTAGATGGTAGCCAAAGGAAGGTGGGTTTAGCAAATTCGTAGTATAATCAAGATTGTAAGGGGAAAGGTTTAAATAGTAGAACGGAACACATTAGAAGCACACATTTATAAGCCAATGTTTCATTGTCAGTTTCTAAAAAAAAAATCTATTATCCAACAGTTATTCTCATCTGAATGCCTTTACATATTTAAAAGCAATACGATCCCACATCTCAAAGAATCTAGTTAATCAAGGTAAGCTTTTCCCATTAGTCTGCTCTAGGGAGAGTCTTAGTGTATTTTAAACATCTATAATTCAATTAATCTTAAAGGGTAGTGAATTGAGACTATTGCTTACCTGATGAGCTTGCAGATATGGAGAAAATGTCTGTCTCCCCTGCTCCTTTGCCCCCAGCTGTCTTCTCTGGATGGCCTCTCTGGCAGAGCCCTGTCCATCCCTCAAGTTCCCGTCCCAGTGGTTTCTCTGCTCAGCATTCTTTAACCCTGGATTTCCCATTCTTGTTGGAGCCCATCCTCCATCACACCCTGTTTGGCATGGCTGCTGCACCCACTGCGTTATTCTAATTGTTCCTGTGTTAGCTGCAGAGACTGGAGATAGTGTCTTTTTCATCTTGGTACCCGATCTGCCTAGAAGAGTCCCTGCATAGGGTAGATGTGCAGTGAGGCTTCTGGACCAGAATTTAAAGCAGGACTTGGAGTGATTCGTGTGACAAGCCTGCTTATTACCGTAAGCACTACTATGCCCTGCTCTGTTCTCCCACTGTCGCTCAGCTCGGTCTTCCACACTTGCCCCTGGGAACAAGGACCATTTGATCTTCCCCTATAAGCCTACCTCCGCCTCCCGCTCTCTGACTGAGGGAGACATGGCTTTTTTGTTTATGTCCTTCTCTCGACTTCGGGAGGTTGCACAGAAGAGCGGCTTGGGCCATTGCTGTTTGACTCTACAGTCCTCCTGAGGGATGCCCTTTATCGCTTCATTGCCGGGCCTTCAATCACACAGCTCTTTGCACTTTTCCTTCCTCCTTCCTCAGGGGAGTCTCCTGTGAGCCAACATCCTCCGCTCCTTTCCCCGCAGCCGGCCTGGCCACTGAGATTGATGGGCTATGCCTCACACCTTCCTCTGTGGGCACTGTTTTTCTTTTTAAATCTGGGTGACGGGATTAAGAATGTTTTCCTTGTCACTACATACTTCCCTTATTTAATAATGAGCGTGGATTATTCTCATAATCTAAAATGAAAGCCAAAGCTATTTATATTTGGGAATGTTTCACAACAAACAGAATCCCAAATCTCCCATAAATGTTTGTTTCCAATCCAATGATAAAAGGTAATGTTCCAAAAGGAAAAGTGTAAGTGCTGTTTTCTTACAAACACTACTAGCCATCATCCTTGTGTTCTGCCTTCAAATTAACTGAATTAGTCACATGATAAATCAAAAAAGACCTTTTTATACATACTAATAATGCCTCATTTATTTAGTATAGATCCAACTGAATTACCCATGTCATCTGCTTTCCAATTCCTTTGCACTGTCTCCCTTTCCAGAAACTGGAGAGGAGAAGAAAAGAGCATAAAAATAAAATGATTTAATTCAGCCATTTGTTGTTTGTATTAAGTAATGTTTTGGAGAAGCTTGACATTAATAGTTAAAATAAATTTGATGCATATATGTGGATCTGTTATTCAGGGGTCTTGAAGTTCCATGGGTAATCAAGAGCCACGCAGTCTTTCCGGGTCGACATGCATGTTTCGAGTTGTGTGGACTTCAAGGGACAGGCTCTGTCCAAGTTCTCCACTCTTTAAAAAAGGAAAACCAGTATGCCAAACACAGTACCTTTCAAATGGCCTCTTTAAATTCGCTACAAGCATTGTAGCAAAACTAAAGCTTATGAAGATAAAAAGTTGCTTGAAGTTAACAGGATATGCTAAAAATCTGCATTTAGAAAGCCACAAGTTACCCGTTTTGTAGAGGGAAAACGTATTGAGGGTTTGTTTACTCTAAAGGTAATTAATTTACACTCATTTCCATTATTTAAAAATTAAGACAAAAATAAAACTTTTAAAAGCCCAATATTAGAGAGATAACACTTTAGAGCTAGATTCAGCTCCAACTTTGTTTTCAGCCAGAACCTTGGGCAAGTCACAGTCTCCTGGGGGTCTTAACTCACTCATCTATGCAATGAAGAAAAGATATGATTGTCTGGTGCAATGTGCTGGTTCTTTCCAGCTCTAGAATTTTAGGAAGGCTACGGATTCCACACCGATGCCTCTGAAGCAAGGCAGGTAACATACAGGAGTGAAAAAGACTAGAGTGAGAAGAATTTTTCTTACAAGTGAATCCTGATATCAAGCTTTCATTATTTCACACTCCATAGCAATAAAAATATTTCACTTTCTTCTTACTTTTGCTATAAAAGAAACAGTCCAATACTATACACAGGGGTGTAGAGACCATAGGGATTGGTGGGGACTGTGGCAAACTAGAGAGGGTAAAGCACCGAACTATTATCATATGGGATTGAGGGTCTAATGTTGCCTGATGCCAACAATTTGGGTATTTTTAGTGAAATCTAATGGTCAATGCAGGTTTTCAATTAAAAACATTAAACAAAACAAAATACCCTGTAGGCCTTTACCATTGGTCAAACAAAACACTTCGATGGGTCAACTGGGGCTGACAGACTACCAGTTTACAATGCCTGATCTACTTTGCCTTCCTCATTGTACTGGGATCGGCCCTTATTGCATAATTTGCTAATAATACCACTTTAATGAAAGTTCTTACTGTCATAACCCACAGAGTATTTACCAAATTCTTTTTTACAGACGGTGCTCTGAGCCCAGGACTTTCTGACTTTTCATCTTACTTGACTACCACAATAACCCTGAGGGTCAGGTAGATATACTGTTATCCCCATTTTACAGAATGAAGTGAGGCGCATAGAGACCAAATAACATGTCCTACTCACAGAACTTATTTTTTTACAGAATTGAGTCTAAAATATTGACATGGAAACATTTATAATATTAGGCTGAATGAAAAAAAGGAGCTATATAAAGTATATATGATGTTTAAACTGTTTTTAAAAACATGTTTAGTGATTGAATATTCTATCATGAAGATATTTTATAATATACATAAAGAAGCCTCTATTGTTAAACACTTGAATTGCTATTAAAATCATGTAGGGACATATTTTTTTTAATAATATGATTTCATTCATTTTTAGGATCATCAATTGACAGCCTATATGTCAGTCACTTTATTAGATGCTGTCCTCAAAGGGGATTCTGATTCATAATGTATCTGGTAAGCAAGTTTTATATTATACATATCTATATCTATCAGCTATCTATCTACCTATCTATATCTATCTATCTATCATCTATCATCTATCTATCATCTTTAAGCCACAAAGCTTCTTTGAACTTTATGTAGGCATTCAGATCAGCTATGTGAATTTTTACGGTATTTAAGCAATCGCCCCCTGCATCAGTGGTTAGGTCCCAAATGACACTCTCAGCTTCCTGAATGGAAAGAAGGCAGGCTCCCCCAGATAGCTTAGTTTGAAGCACTGCACAATGTGTAATAATGAGCTCCTCAGCTAGAAACTTGAGGAGACTTGGAGATCTATGAACTGAACTTTGAAAGCTATCTTGTTAGCAGGATATACGTTGGAGTCCCTTTGTGATCTATACTGATGACAAAAGATGGCTCTCCATCCTTTCTCAATATTCCACGTGTCATGGCAGTAGAATCCCAAATAACACAATTTCTAAGTCACAGCTGCCATGCTGCAGACACAGATGGATATAAACATTAGAGGGAAAGGACCAAGATGATGAGGCAACTTGAAAATGTGTAATTTTTTTATCATTCAACCTAGAACACTTTTGAGTGAAAGGGGGAGCTCTTACCACCACCGACACTGGGATGGCCGGCCCATACACAGACCGAACCTGGTAACCTGGGGTGTACATACAGTCACCCTACTGTGAAGAACAGTGCTGGAAACTGGAGATGGTTGAGCATGGCAAGGCTGGGGAAGGAGTTTGGAGGGTAAGGGACATGCAAGCTGCCTTTAGGCATCTGAAAAGCTCCATGAAGAACTGGGTTGATATGATCCCAATTCCTTGACACTGGGAGTGACCGGACCATGCTGAAGAGGCTTTACGGTCTGAGGTAATGGTTTGTGCCTGGTTGTTGAGCAGTTCTGGATTCAAAACCCAGATAGATGATGCTAAGTAGCTGTGTGGCCATTGACAAGTTTCTTAACCTCTTTCTTATAAAAGGGGGAATAGAGTTGTAATGATTTCCTGAGGTAAATAGGAGAGTGAGTGACCCAGAAGAGGGGCTCAATAAATGTTAGTGTGTGCATTGTAACTAATGCTGGAAATATTCAAGCATAGGAACAGACCACCGGTTGGCTAATGTTATGGGATCTTTTGGGGATTAACTAAATGATGGTTGGAGACAACTTTTTTGATTAATTTAGAGATTGTTCTTAGAAAAAATCAATTAGTAATTTTTCCCAGAGATAAGGTGATTTTATGGAAAATCTTAAAAAGGTATACTCCTAAATATTGTACTATAATTTAATATTCATCATAAATGACATTTGCCTGTCAAGTGATACATGCTGTTTACTTTCAACTATGTAAAAAAAAAAGCATAATGTGCTAGAAATACATTTTAAAATGACATATTGCTTGATTTTGAGACTACAAATATATGACCTAATATTTGAAATCCTTTCATTTTGCTTTCACAAAACCAACTAGCTTATTTTAGAATCGTTTATAATTTGTTTTTCAAATAATGAGATAAAGAGGTTTTAGCTTATTAAGCACATTTCCAAAAAAAATACATTTCAGGTTAGTTTTTAATCAAAGTAAATTTAAATAGCTAAATTGAATATAATCTATACACTCTCTTCTTAACATTGATTTTCAAAGTATTATAAACAACCTGATTTTTTTAAGTCCAAGTAAACAGACTCTGGTACTGAACATCATCTTAATGGGCCAATTTACAAAATTATGTTTTTCATTAACTACTTGCATTTTAGCATCGTAGTTCTCAGTGCTTCCCTCTGCTTAACCAGTAGTTCCCAAACTTGGGCTGCATATTAGAATCATCTGGGAAATTAAAAAAAAAAATCCCTATGGCCAGGCCACATTCTTGTCCACACTGCCTGGGGGTGGCGTCTGGCGCCCGTTGTGTTTTAAAGCTCCTCAGCTGACTCCCATGTGCAGCCGTTTGGGAAATAAGCATTTCTCCCATGGTCCAGTCTAGGGATACAGATATGACCAGGAACAAAAGAGCAATTAAAACTAGATAATAGTCCTACACCTTCGGAGCATCTAGTGGTGTTCAGCTAAATGATCACATAGTTTAAAAAACCTGAGTGACTGGGTCACTAGCTCACTCATCTGGTATCCACTTCTCAGATGTGCAAGAGGCAAGCAAGCAGCTTCTCTTTAAAAGGGAAAAAAAAGGAAACAGAAGCAAACACTTATTTCTAATGAGATGAATCTCCAGGGTAATCTTCATAGCTCCTTGGGTGTTTACAAATCAGCTGGGGCTTAAGGGTCCTTTTGACTTGGAAATTGTCTACTTAAACCAATTTATTGGGGGAGGCAGGAACAGGTCTTCCCAGGTTTGTTTCTGTTGCTTTTGAGTGAATAGTACCATTTTGCATTGCCCTTTATAATTGTTAAAAGTGCTTTTACGTTTCCAAGTTTACCTGAACATCCAAAGCTAGGCAGGAATTTTAATACAATCCCGTTGAAGAAAGTGAAATTTCAAAGTATTAAAACTGGTACAAGGCAGAGTTGGGACCAGAACCCAGGTCTGCTGACTCACAGGCAAATGCTTTTGGACATAATACTGCCTCTACCTAAAGAGAGACCCACTGTTTGAGCCTCAGCACTCGGTCCTGGAGAGTCGATTTTCCTCTGAAAATAGCCTGCGTCACCATTTCTCCCTTCCATGTCAGTTGCGTTGAGGGAGGTTGCATGCTGCACGCACTGTGAAGAGGTATAAAGTGCAAAAGGGGCCAGGAATAAGGCGAGCTTCAAGGAGGACTTTACGGGAGAGGGAAGAACACAGAGAATATGCTCACAGCAGAGGAGAGAGGGGGGCAGGTGACAACTAGGTGAGGCCAAAAAGTTGCTAAGAAGCAAACAAAGAGCCATTCAAAAGTTTATTATTTACTCATCTATTTTTTGAGGAGAGGAGGGATGTGGGCAAGTGGTGATTTAGGAAGGTGTGGATTATGTGTTGGATAGATTGGCAATGGGAGAGGCGGAAGGTAGGGATGTAGAGAGAACCACTGAGAAACCGAAGTGTACGCTATGCGTCTGAGGTAAAGAGGGACTAGACTAGGAGAGTTGAGTGAAAAAGGAAAAAAAAAAAAAAAAAAAACTATGGAAAGAGCACCTGAAACCAAGGAAGAACTATGTATAGCAAGATAGGAAAGGTAGTAGGCAGCATTTCAACAAGACATCTATTTCTGGATCTGATGGCTATTTGTGTGTAGAGTGAAGAACTTTTTTTTTTAAGTAGACTTCATGCCCAATGTGGGGCTTGAACTCACGACCCTGAGGTCAAGAGTCACCCTACCAAATGAGCCAGTCAGGCACCCCAGGTGAAGAACATTTAATTAGTGATCCCTAATTGGTTGAATGACTTGATTAAATGTATATTAAGTTATATATTAATAGGTGGTATAAAGTGCAAAGTAAGGCAAAGGGTGGTTGGCAGACTGTCCTGTTTATGTCTTTCAGTATTGTGAAATAGTGGTTTCCATAAAGTGGTAGAAGGAAAGCAAATCACTGTCTTGGGCAACATTAAGCTGAGAAAGGTTGAGAATAAACTAGATGATAAAATTATTAGTCAAATAGGGGCTAAGGCAATAGTTTAATATAGATAGATGTAAACTCTTGTTCTTTGGGACCCAAAACCAGTAACAAAAGCACAAGGAGAGGCAGGTGTCTCCTATCAAATATGTGAAAATAACACAGGACTGATTGTGTGAGGTAGAATGGAAAAGATGTGTTCTACAAAGTCAGACAAACCATCTCTTGAATCCTAGTTTTGAGAAAAATGCAAAGGTTTAGAATCAATGCAATGAAGAAGGACCCTGAAGAGAATGAGAGACAAATTAAAGGTTTGGTTTGAACATCAGTGAGGAAAGCCAGGAAATGAGTATGGATTTTGGTCGCCAGCAAGTTTGTGAGCACACTCTTGACACTAAGGACAGATACGAAGTTAAAGGTGATTCCGATTTAGGTACCAAGGTAGTGAAACGCCGAGGAGGCAAAGCCGTCAGTGACAGAGCAGGAATGAGGGAGCCAGGTCGCGTGCCCTGGTTAGGATGGAATCAGTGAAGGGTAGTAGCTAAAAGACTGTAAGATGATGGAGGAAATCACGAGACTAGCAATCATGCTGATTAGCATAAAGAATAACTTAGGAGGTGTAAAGAGCTTTTAAAAGTAAGGAAAATTTAAGAGTGCCAACTATAATCCTAGAGACCAAATAGCAGAGAAATGGCATCTTCTACTTGTGACCATGTTGCTGAGTAACACAGAGCAAAAACAGAGGCTATTGTGATCCATGTGGGAAACTGCATAGAGCCTGAAGCCAATGAGTATGTAGGTTCTTCAGGGTTGACTGTAAAAATGATGTCAGTCTTGTGTCATCTCAAAGAGTAGGACAAGCACAAAGTTGAAACAGATAAAGGGGTCCAAAGGCTCTTTAGAAAGGGGCTACCAAAAAAGCAGGAGAAAAAATTGTAATGAAATGAGTCTGAAAGGGTTAGCCTCCTAACTGGTTTCCTAACTTCCAATTTCTCTGTCTCTCCGGAGCAGCCAATGATCCTTTCAGAGGTCAGATTATGTTGCTGCTCTGTTCAAAATCCTCCACTGGCTTCCCATTTCACTCAGCATAGAAGCCAGAGTTAGGCAAAGTCTCCCATTAGGACTCTAAGCTTGTCTCCTACTACTCTCCCGCTGGCTCACTAATTCACCAGCTATAACGGCCTCCTTGTGTCCCTCAAACTTGCTAAGCATTATTTACGGGAACCTCTCTCTGGAAGGCTCTTCCAGACACCCAAGCAGCTGGCTCCTTCACTTCTTTCCGGCCTCTGCCAAAACGTCACCTTGTCTAAGAGAACCTCCCTGACCACACTATGTAACATAGCATCGTCCTCTACCAGGTGACCTGGGTCTCTATCTTAGCAGAACATAAACTCCCTGAGAGGAAGGACCTTGCCTGGTTCTCCTGAGTCCAGAACAGTATGAATTCCCCAGGCCGGGTACCAAGTATTTGCTGATACAGGAGATGGAGAGACAAAAAGCATGAAAGCAGTTGGCAGTTCGGTAATTTTGAGGACAGGAAAAAGGGGGACAGACACTAAGGTAGCATTCGTAGGAGTCCCAGACTCCAGAAATGTGGTGTGGTTGCACCTGCTACTGCACCCCCTCGCCCCCATCACACCTCAGACGTTGAGTACTACCCAGTCTAAGTCTCTAGCAGCGAGAAAGTGGAAGATTAACAATTTTAGATAGTACACACTTACCCTCCTCAGAGGGTCTGAAGCTAAATGAGAGCAGGCTTATGGTTAAAAGATTTAGAATACTAGATAAATTAGAAGCATCCTTATTTGAATTGCTAACCTCAGATACCACAGGTCTCCCTAAGGTCCCATTCTTACTTTTTTAATACTCATTCTCAAGCTATTCGTGAAGGTATGACTTAGACTAAATATTTATGTATCTCAAAAGTAGCCTTACAGAAAAAGATTGCTTTAATATATTTTTTCTTCATTCACTAAATGTTACCTTAAAGATTATGTAAGTCAGCAAGCACCTCATTTTTAAGACTATAAGGGAGGCCAGTTGACTACTCATAAGCCATAAACAACATCAGTGTAAAATGGTACCAGAACAGTAGTGAAATATTGGCTGCAATTTTTATTTTAAAGATTGCACATTTAAAAAGGACAAAATGATTTTTCCAAAAAACGCAAAACTAGGTAGATCCTATTCTTTCACAAATTTCAAGAAAAATACAGATTATATCCTCAATGTGCTAATTTTCATTCCAAATTATTTAGGAAATAAAGCAATGACCTGTTAAATTAATAGGTTATCTATGGAACTTAGAATAAATAGATCTTAAAAGTAATGAACCACAAAATTCTCTAATCAAAGTATGCTAGTAAGAACGCCCTTCTACTGAGTTTAACTGTGACTCTTCAGTTACAGGGGGTCTAAGGAAAGCATGGGTTACACAACTTAGTCAGGGACCCTCTGCCTCAGTCTCTGGTCTTGAGCTATCCTCCAGGAAGCTCACGAAGATTCTTCAGATTCTCTGTGAAGCATCTGACATCAGAAAAGTACAACAAAGGAGACTTAAAAGTTAAGCACAGATTTTTAGGTATTGGGCCCTGACTCAGGATGGCGAGGTGCTCGGACTGCAGAAGAGCGGTAGCTACCGGCCTGGGCTCTGGAGGTGGTGTGCCGTTGAGTGTGAATCCCCGGCTTGCCAATGTGACCCAGAGCAAAGCTGTGTAAACTCCTCACGCCTGTTTCCCTGTATGTAAAATGGCAGCAGTAGTACACGGGGCGGTTCACATCATCTACACAAAGTGCTTAGCCTATATCAAGTACTTTGTAATTATTAATTTATGTGTGATGATACTCCTCTTAATGCCTAAGGAAAGTATCAGTGCTTACACTTAATGATCTGAAAAGCAATTTGGAAATTACGCGGTCCTTGTAACTCTGACTTAAATTAAGAGAATCTCAGGGTCTTCCTGCAGGGAACCCACACCCGGACTTAGGTTCCTGATTCTGGAACCAGTTTTCCTAGGGTATAGTGGTTAAGAAAGCTGTGCCAAAGACAGATACTGTATAAGCACATACGCACATTTCTTAAATTTCCAGTTTGGAACTATTAATATTACACAGCTCAATAATGATGCTTTGAATTCAGAGAATACAGATGAGATATGCCTACATTTAGTGTAACATCTGTAGGCTGAAGTGTTTTTCTAACAAAAAGGGAAAATGTTAAAGTAGTTAAGACAAAAAGCACGACAGTAAACTCCCAACTGAGAGTCTAGGGGACAAAATTATCAGTCTGTTGAAAAGGAAATTACCGGGCGCCTGGGTGGCTCAGCTGGTTAAGCGACTGCCTTCGGCTCAGGTCATGATCCTGGAGTCCCTGGATCGAGTCCTGCATCGGGCTCCCTGCTCGGCGGGGAGTCTGCTTCTCCCTCTGACCCTCCCCCCTCTCATGTGCTTGCTCTCTCTCATTCTCTCTCTCAAATAAATAAATAAAAAATCTTTAAAAAAAAAAAAAAAAAGAAAAGGAAATTACCTTATAAGGATAGAGACAATTTCCTTTTTGACATGTACTGATGAGAGAAATACAGGAATACGGTCACAACTTCCCTTCCTGCGCGAAAACACTCTTTATGAAAGTATTATTATAATGCTTATTCTTTAAAAGAAAGATTATTTTTCAAGAATGTTTCAAAGATTATTTTTAGGTAGGTGGTATTAATTATGCTAATAAAGTATCTCTTTTTTTGGTCTATGAGCGCAACATCGTCTTTTGAAAATATAAAGGTTGATATGGGATTTGGGCAAGAGAGTCTGGACAGTGGTAGAGGTTAGAAGAAAAAAGCAGCTGTGATAGGGCAGTTCTCTGAACCATGGGGAAGGAAAAATGGCAATGAGCAAAGACTTACAGAAACTCTTTCTTATTCAGTTAATTTTACAAAGGGAACTTCATTCAAAATTTAATCCTAATACATAATACATATATATAAAATCTAACTTGATAAAATGGAAAACATCTCTCATGTCATAAATGTGGTACTTACATAGACTCAATAATTTACTAATAATTTTTACTAAATGGAAAAATATGGTATTCATAATCACTTAAAGTTCAGTCAGTATTTCAACAAAGTTGCTAATTTATGTTAATAATTTATTATAAAAACCAACTAAGGGTAATTTGATTAATTTTGTTACCACAGAGTTCAGATAATTGCTATTGACAAGTTTGGATCATTTAATGAAAAAGAAGTTCTAACAGTTATTGTGAAAAACTAATCTTTTCTAAGACCGAAAGATTACATGCTCATAAGACTGCAGAAATGATCCAGAGTTGCTGTACAGATCGAAGACTATGGGTGGGAGAGTGAGGACAACATACCCACTTTCGGTCTAGGGGCAAGATCATGCATATTAGAACACCGATTCACTGTAACACAACCATAACATTTCAAGTACATTATAGAATTTTCATCAACCAGATTTTTAAAATTTCAAGTAGAAAAAGGTAATTCCAAAATATGATGCTCTGATCAATTTCAATTATTCAAAAAGTTCAGTCCCCATTCAGAAACAGATAAACAGTATATTTATTAAATGAGTTAAGACAAATAAACTTTACAAATAGACAAATAATAAAAGGCTCAGTGGCTAAAATAGATGGTAAGCATCATTGAAAGAAATCAACACCATCACGGTATCTCAGTTGGCTTACACGTGTAAAAAGAAATTTTCAAAGAGCAATTTCACAGAAATGAAGCCAGTTTTTTTTTTCTTATAAACAAATCACCATTTCTTGGTTCAAAACTGACATCTGTTATGAAAATTACCATATCACATATTTGTAAGATGACAAGGAGTAACTCATCTTCAAAGTGCAAGTAAGTCTATTTACAACCACAAAAAAGGCAATGATGAGGAGAAAAGGATTTTTAAAAAATATACAAAGATTAAAAACATTTGGGATGCAAAATTAAACAATTTTTTGGTTAGAGGATAAAAGAGAAAAAATGATTGAATTACAGATGCTGATTTCAGCTATACATACTATATAATGGGATCCAAGATCTTTTAACAGCTTGCTTGCATTTTTTTCTACTTACATAATGCTCTGGAAATTTCTGGTAGAAATTACAGTGTCTCAAAGAGAGAAATACACACTAAGCATGTCTTGCTACTACTTCATGGATGTCATTAAGACCCGTTTATGGATTAGAGTTGGTGTAAAAAGCCATTGCCTTGAGTTGAAAAATGAATACTGTAAAAGCTCAATACAAATCCTCCAAAGCACATGCACGTCTAAATCTTTTGGAAATTACATTCATATTTAAGCATAACCAAAATAAAAAAGAAAACTGAAAACATTTCCCTTTTCTCTATTCCCTATGCCTTGTAGGCTTCTCCAGTTGCTAGGGTCAATTTTTAAGAGTTGAAAGGGTTCTTCAAGATAGTCTAGTCCACCACCCTCATTTAGGGTAAATGATTTTCCCAAGGTCATGCAGCACGTTAATGGCAAAACCAAGACTAGAAACCAGGTCGTGACTCCTAGCCTCGTATGCTTTCCAGCATATCATGCTACCTCTTTTTACAGTATGATTCTCTATAAATACCTGATGAATAAATGTACAATTACAAATGCTGACAGAGCCAATGTGTTTCTAAAGACTTGCAGAGGATTACTGCAAAGGATTGATGGAGAGAAAAAGACTTTCCCCCACCCTCCGAAAGTATCAAGCACCATCAACTAAACATTTCTTTGCTAGGTCAGCATGCTCAGATGTCATAGTCCTCGTAAACTTTATGTCGGCCTGAGGATCATATACCTGGTGAAATCTGGGCCCTAACACAATGCCAGTTCCTAAAAGGTAAAGACAGAGGCAAAAAAGGGGAGAAGTTCGACAAAAGAAACAAAGACTTAAATAACCCAATTGTCTTAGAGATGGGCATTCCGAAAGCATATGGTTAATTATTGTATTTAATTATACATATTTTAGGACCGTTTCCACCTTTTCATATAATCTCATTTTACCTAATTTATTTGGCCACTTACAAATAAAATAAATGTATCAAAGATAATGGTGATCATTATTATTGTTTTTTTTAGACTGTGAGACTATTTTAGGCAATCCAAATTCTATGGAGAATATGTCAAATGGTGAAATTGCAATGATTTTCTTAATGTGATTCTATTAGATATTTACCACCGGGGGAATTAAAGCGGTTATTTCATGGGGCTGTTACCATCTTGAAATTTATTCCAATTGTGGTTAAAGAGAACAGACTGATGCACTATATATGCAGAATTAAGTAAAGAAGCTGAAATTTCTTTTTTTAAAAAAACATCGCTGTGTATTTATTTAATAAAAGGGCATATTTATGTTTACAAACAAGTCTGAAAAACAAAAGGAAAACATGTATGCTTCTACCTGTTAACCTTTTTCAAAATGCCAACAGCCCTCATGCTGTATGAAGGTTTCTAAGGATTTATTAGAAAAATCAATACAGTTCACTCACAGTTCACCAAGACATCACTGAGCTAACATGTTTAGACAAAAACAAAAAGGACTAAGGTTCTCTTGTAGTTTGATAGTTTGATTTAATTTGATTTGCCTGAAATAACAAAAGCATTTCAAGCATCTTTCATTATGTAGTTGATGTCCCACATTAAACAGTCTACTAAATTCTGAACAAAGGTTATTAGCAAGTTTTCAAAAATTTTAAAAATTAAACAGTTGTTTCAAAACCATTAAGTAGTAAATGTATTTAAGAAACTAATTAGGACAGATGCCATAACTTCATTAAACACCACTGCTCATGTTTTTTTGTTTTGTTTTGTTTTGTTTTTTTGGTTTTTTTTAAACAAAGCATTAGTGTTATCTATTTGGCTATTAGTATTAGCAATTTATCTACAATATTTAACAAGGTAAATTGTAGGCAAAAATTTAGTACAGTTTCAATAGAAACACCCCTTTTTGTTTTCCTGAAAATACAGCAGTATTTGAAGGACTAATTTTTCTCTGCATCAGTTATAAGGAAGCTTCCCATCTATGAACAGGAACAAAAAAAGTATCTACAAACCTTGTAAACAGATCTGTATCATTTATAAACATAAATAATCCAAATTATTAACAGCCAACAGCAGAAATTAAAGTATCAATTCAATGATCCAGGGCTCTTTGCTTGCTTGCCCAGCTGTACTCCTCCCCCTCTCCCACCAAGGATTGAGATAAACTAAAGCTCTGCTAATACACTGTTCAGGACCATTCTTAGGTACTACTGATGATCCACAGGTCAGCATATGCTGAGTTACTGTTTATCTGTCAGTTCATTTCTCCCACCCCCCAAAAAGCACCCTCAGTCTGGCAGAAAGCTTTGCTTTTTTTTTTTTTTAAAAAAATAAATCTACATTCGTACAAGTGTGTCTTCTGTTGAAGTCCAAAGACAAGAATACGATCTTGTCCATCACAATATGTGAAAAGACCCAGTTTCAATTTGTTTCTTTACAATGCAGCTAGTGTGTTAACATTCAGCTTACAATCAGAGTGATGTTTCCAAACTATGTAGTGGGCTTCCTGGGGATGAAGAGGTAGCAGACTTGTTCATTTCTATGGTAAGGTGAATCCCGCTGTCAACAGCATTGTTATTTTTGTTGGGAGAGGGTGGAGGACTGGAGTTACGTTTTGTAGGAGCATCATCTTCAGCATCAGTATCATCAATAAGGGGGATATGAGGCTCTGAATCTTCTATCCTAAACTCAGGATGTGTCATAAAGTTGTGAATCGAACTTCTTGATTCCGGTTTTTCTAACCCTTCATATAAAGAACTACGAAATGCATTCACCACTCGAATCTGTAAATATCAGAAAACACAAAGACGTCAGTATACTATTAGCTTAATTTAAAAATGTTTCATTTATGAGTTTGAATCCACAAACAGCTAGGTATGAGTGAATCATATTTGCATGTAATGCAGTGGAACTTGCAATACACTGTAAAAAAAATGAGTATTTTAGTAGGACACTACAGAACAACAAAACCACATACTCTAAGAATTAAGAGTTACAGAATTCAAAGTAATACTGAGAAAAATCTCATTGTCACTGGCTAAAAATTTAATAGCCATTTTATAGGACTTTTTTCCCTAAGGAAACAAACACAAACAAACAAAACAAAAACTTGATCATACACAAGCTTTAGCTGATTTTTAAAATAAAAAAAAAAGTAATTTTTGAAAACAATTCAAGTAAGTTAAACAAAGTCAAGCACAAAGGGTTACTATTTATCATGCTAGGAATTAGGGTGTCACCAACTATGAAAAAGCCAAGCAAATATAAGCTGAGTGCCACAATGAACTCACATCTACCCCACTATTCCCTTAAAAAATAAAAAAAGACAAAACCCAAATAAATATCTATAAAATGCCATTAAACAGCTATAAATATTTGAGTATATGCCATTTGTCTATAAAGCATTAGTGTTTTTCTCTACAAATATTAAAACTTAAATCACTTTATATACTACAGTTCACTGGGAAGAACAGGTTTAAAACAAAAAACCCAAACCCTCTGGGATTCTTCTGTCAACAATTTCGCAAAAACACAAGGTTTTTTGGTATTTCTGCCCTTAAACATATAGCCCAACCACTCGCCCCCCCCATACAGAAGTCTGCTGTATAGATGAAAAGAGGTTAATGGGTAATTAACGCAAAAACACTGCTGCACACATTGACATTAGGTCTTAGTAACCCAGTGTCATACAGACTTTCAAAACAAAAAAAGGGACAAAATCCAAATAGTTGAGCATCTACTCAATATCAATTCAAACACAGGTTTGCTTTTGCATTGATTCTAATGAATACTGTTTAGTAATGAAGACATCATTTATCATAAATGTTAAGAGAAATCACGAATACTGACATTCCAGAAAAACAGTCATCAAAATCATCTCATAAGACAATGATGATGGAAAAATTAACAAATTTCTTCAAATGGACATTTCAATATATTTTTTAAAAAGGTAACATTTATTTATGCCCACCTCTTTTCTTTAATTGTATATATCTAAGATGTACAAGTTGATGATTTGATATACATATACACACTGAAATAATCATGACAGTTGAGCTGATTAACATAATCCATCACTACACATTGTCACCGTGTGTGTGTGGGGGGGTAAGAATAATTAGGATTCTACCCTCTTAGCAAATTTCAGGTATATAAGTACAGTATTGTTACCTAAAGTCACCATGCTATACATTACATCTCCAGAACTTACTGGTCTTGCATTAACTGAAACTTTGCACCCCCTCATAAACATTTCCCCATTTCTCTCTATCCCTAACCACCATTCTACTCTCCATTTCTAGGAGTTTGACTATTTTAAGACTCCCACTTCTGGGAATTTACCCAGAGGATTAAAATCAACATTTTTTTTTTTTTAAGATTTTATTTATTTATTTGACAGAAAGAGACACAGGGAGAGAGAGGGAACACAAGCAGGGGGGAGTGGGAGAGGGAGAAGCAGGCTTCCCGAGGACCAGGGAGCCCGATGCGGGGCTCGATCCCAGGACCCTGGGATCATGACCTAAGCCGAAGGCAGACATTTAACGACTGAGACACCCAGGTGCCCCTAAAATATACCTGCACTCCTTTATTCCTTGCAGCATTATAAATAGCCAAGATAGGGAGACAACATTAAGTGTCCACTGACAAATGAACAGATAAAGAAAATGTGGCATATATACATACAAGGAATTTTTTTTTTAAGATTTTTATTTGTCAGAGAGAAAGCACAAGCAGGGGGAGCAGCACAGAGGGAGAAGCAGGCTCCCTGCTGAGAAAGCCCAATGCGGGGATCGATCCCAGGACCCTGGGATCACCACCTGAGCCGAAGGCAGACACTTAACCGACTGAGTCACCCAGGTGTCCCTACATACAGGAAATATTGTTCAGCCTTAAGAAGAAGGGAATTCTGCCATTTGCAACAACATATGCTCAGTTCTGATTAAAACGGATTAAAATCTCTCTCCTCAAAGCTGTCTTCCAGCATTTACCAAGCCCTGTCTGCTGTAGGCTGCTTTACTTCTTGCTCACTTAGCTCTATAAGAGTATAGCATGGTGAAGTGAGGAAGACAGAGGTTAAAGGTCTGGGTGTGAATTCCAGCTCTGTCACCTGCTAGCTGAGGAACCGTTCCTACGCAAACCAATTTCCTCAACTATAAAATGGGAAATAACAGTGGTACCTACCTTATAGGGTTGTTATGGGACATTCATTAGTGAGTTAATACATGTACAAACCTAAAACAGTGTTAGTTCACAAGTATCAATGTCATGCCAGGGCTTGTCACACTTTAATGTGCATGCAAAGCACCTGGGGATCTTGTTAAACTGCAGATTCTGAGTCAGGAGGGGCCTTCAGTGGGTCTGAGATTTAATGTAAAGTCTGGAACACAATTATACAGAAACAGAGTAAAGACAGCATACCTAAGGTCATGTGACAACCTCCAAATGAAGAGTCAATTATTCAAAATTTTGCTGAAATAAAAATGAATACACACACCACCCACGAGATAAATCTGTCTAGAAAGTTTAACATGAAGCTAATCATAAGGAAACAATTAGATCCATAATGTAGGATGAGACAACTGGCCTGGTTTCTTTAAAAAAAAAAAAAAAAAAAGTCAATGTCATAACATAAATAAATAAATGTAGAGAAAATGGATCAAAAATGCTATAATATAGGACATTTTGGGGGCAACTGGAGAAATCCAAATAGGGATTGTATACCATAGAATGAGATCAATGTTAGATTTCTTGGATGTGATAATACAGTATGATTATAGAGGAGACTTATTTTTAGGAGGTACATGCTGAAGTATTAAGAGATGAAATGTCAGCATCTTTGTCACTTTCAAATGGTACAGAAAAAATGTATATACTAATATAAACATATATATAAACAGATAAAGCAGACATCATAAACTATTAAGTAGTGGTAAATCCAGGTGAAGGGTATTTCATGTA
Organism: Phoca vitulina; assembly: GCF_004348235.1. NCBI lineage: Eukaryota > Metazoa > Chordata > Mammalia > Carnivora > Phocidae > Phoca > Phoca vitulina. The sequence goes on from NW_022589722.1 coordinate 5,089,456, forward strand.
TTAATCTTTCCACTTGTCTGTCGGTTTGAAATTTTTCAAATATAAAATTCTGAGGGAGTCTTCCAGGATAAAGTTTCATTTTGCATCCTTCTTTTAGGATATACAGAGACTCCTGCCCCTACCGTCCACTCCAGTCTCATCAACACCTGACATTTTATTAGTTTTAGTGCCTGTCACTGAGGCCTGCTTTCCTCAACTGCTACATGTCTACCAAGGTCAGCTTGGGAGTTACTTCCTTTGGGTAATTTTTCCTGACTTCCCAGAGTGGGTGACAGATTCTGTTGTAATATTCCATGTTTCATTACCATGTAGAAATTCGCAACTACTTTTTTGTTCCTATACCAGACTGCCAAGTCTGGACCTCCTAGCACGGCCTTGGCATACGGTAGGCCTTCCGAAGCCAAGTGTTTACAGATCACAACTAAAGCAACATTAATCAGTAGTAGGAGATGAAAGGATGAGTGGTAATAAGCCCTCAAGAGCCAGGAATGATGCGAAATCCATAGATACAGGGAGGGAGGGATGTAACTGGGACATTAGCTGTCCTAGGCATAATGCCAGGCAATTTATATAACACCATTTCATTTGGGTAAGGTGCAGAACCAGGGTAATTTTTAAAAGAAAGATTCCTATCTGTCCATGTATGTAAATGTTAACATCCTGTCTAACAGAGTTGTTTTGTCCTTAGAGTACTTGTTTATTCTTTGCCACACATCATGCTACCTCTGCTTATTAGCCATGGACAAGTCATTTAAACTTCCAGTTTTCACACCTGCAAAATGGGATAGTGGTTCCTGTTCTGCCTGTTCTACAACACTGTCAAAAATGACAAATGAAAATTACTTAAGCAAACAGTGAACAAACAGGCACTGAGTAAACTGTCCTCCTTAAAATAGCATTGTTTTCTTCTTCAGTTCATCCTCTCCAGCTTTCTCTTGTTTCCTAGTCCTTAACTGGCAGAGGACCAAATGGAAAAGATGGGTCTCTGCCCAAATACAAGATTAAGCATAGGTATTCCAGCTGATTTTGGGGATGGGGTGGGTTTTTATCTTTACTGCCTCCAATATTCTGAGAATCTACCATGAAATCAAGACTGTAATGCACAGTAAGGATGACAAGAGGTTAAAAGGCTTTTGGGGAATTTGCCATTTACTAAAAACCTGAAAGAAGATATATTATTCTAGTCAATTAACAGAAATTATGACATGTAATGGTTTAAGAATTAATCAATGATACACTTTCCCTACTTCCTTGGAAAACTTAATAGAACATTTCTTATCGAGGATGCACTTTTAAATTGATTATATGAATGAAAAAAAAAAAACATAAATACCACAGAACTTTGAAACTTACACAGGGACCCCTTCTCAAAAATAAATAAGTAAATAAATAAATTCAAAGCAAGGCCACAAAATCTAGGCTAAGAAGGCAAATAACTGGCTATATACTGAGATCTTTTCTTCAGGGTGCCAACTTAAAAAAACTTTGTCAACTGAACGAGATAAAAGTCAAAATGTTAGATTCATTTTTAGCTTTAAAAATGTAATTTCTCGGTTCTGTTAGATCAGTTTCTCAAATCACATGCTTTTGGAAACCATGCAGGATGAACGTGTTGAAAGGCATATACTCAAAAATTTATAGTAGTTTCACAAATTCTAAGCTACCATTTTATTCCCCGTATTAACTATCAGAGTTAGCACAGAGACGAGCTCACGGATTTCCTATCTCATCTTTGGTTGCAATTGTTTCACCTGTTATCTAGCCCTCTAAGAAATAAAACAACAACAACGACAACACTTTGAGGTCTCAATCCACTTTACGAAAAGAAAGCTTTATGAAAAGCCTGAACGATGAATTTAAACATTAAGGAGAAAATGAGAACCGTTAGGTGTGTGAAGTAGGAAATGTTAATTTCATGCACTTAGGAACACACACTCACACCCCACAGTAGTAGAAGCAGTAGAAGAGGAAAACACTACATGTGTAGGGGTAGAAATATTTGTTACATCATGATGCTGGCTGGCGATGGAGGGTTGCCGCCTTAGAGCCCCCTGAATGGAACTTCCACTCTGGAAAGCATTCACTACATCCATCTGCAAGGAATCAGAGATTGTGACAGCTTGCTCAGCAAGAGAGAGAGAGAACAAGAGAAAGGACCATCCCATCTATCAACATATAAAAAGTAAAGAAAAAGGCACTTTTTACAGAGCAGATAAATAGGCAAGAGTAGCATTTTGAGATGAAGGTTGGGCGGGGGGAAGCTAGGAAAAAAGGAGCTGAGGGGCATATAGACACATTCCTTCACCATCAGTTAAAAACTTTCATTCATTCCAGGCACCAGTATTATTTTTCAAAAAGAGTAAGTTTTGTGGGTTGGGAAGGCTAGAAAGGAAGTTAAGGAGCGCATTCAGACCTCCTCCCCAGGTCCCAGAGCCCTGGGCCCCCGTGCTCCCACCGCCGTGCCCAGTGCCCACCGCCGGCCGCTCGTACCTCTCTGCCAGGCCCATACCTGCGTCTGGATTCTGTTCAGGCCTCTAAACCACAAGATCTGGCCGCGCCGTAGCTCCCTTTCAGCATGGTCAATCTCTTCCACGTCCTCCGCAAGCTCCTCCTCCGGGATTTCTTCCTTTTGTGTTCCATGACCAGCTTCTTTTAGGAATTTTAAACGGCTAGTTGGAATTGTTGAAATAAGCTACAACACAGGGGAAAGAACTTAGAAATAAATCAAAACCGAAAAAAATTAAACCAATCAACCGTAATACAAAAGGCGTAAGAAGTCTCAAGTGTGGCCAACTATTGTCACCAACGAGGCAATGAGATCCTGTCCGTCAAGCTTGCTTTCTCAGAGCAACAACAACAAAATAGGTTCTTTTCTCAACTACAGAAAAGATTTCAGTTTGAATGGTAAAACGTTTTCCTGAGGGGAAATAACCTGATTACAGCTTTCATATTTTAAGTAAGACATTCAAGACAGTAAAGTACACAAATATGCTCTTATATATTAACTTAAACTCACATTAATTATATTTATTTAAAATAAAACAAAAATGGCAGGTGGCCTTTTTGGATGCAAAGCAAGTTCATTTTTCATTAGTGCTGAAAGAGTTCAATGAGAAAAAACATACCAAAATCCAAAAAATCGTCAAGCTTAAACTGAAAATAGTTTTTCTGCTTATTAAATGTATTTGTTTTTACAAAATGAAACTCTTTAAAATTGGGTTAATACTGATTGATCATGACACCAAACAGGAACAGATGCCCCAGGAAACACAAAGAGGACAACAAATAGTAATAAATATGTATCAAACTGTTAAGTGTTAACAGCCATTCCTTCAGGAAGTCAGGCTCATCAGGAGGAAACAAGCACACAGAATGAGAACTCCTTAAAGACCTTCTAGTCCAACCACCGCATTTCACAGAGGTGGAACAGGTCTCCTGACAACCAGAATCAGTGCTCCTTCTACCAGGACACACATAAAATCAACAGACAACGTCAACCAAAGCCAGGAGCTGATCCCCGTTGGGTATGCTGGCTGTTCTGAATTTCCTCTTCCTGAAATTAGCCAGATGGTCTGGGAGGTTGTGGGGTTCTGTTTTGCCTATGAGGGAACATTATGAAATAACTAGAATGGTAATCAATGAAGAAAGGTGGCCCGAGTACGGATCCTAATACTTAAAAGAAGATCTCTATTAATGAGTCATGCAACAGGAGTAAGAAGAGAAACCTCAGAACCTAGAAACACAATTAAGAAAAAGGTAAGATAAAGGCACATAAAGACTGAGTTAAGTTTCAGTAAAACCTGGACGAACGTTCACTTAGACTGACTTGTAGAACGACAGTACATTAGCTCACACCGGTTGCACGTCATAACATATGTTAACTTTCATTTATGATTAGTAGAGACTATCAGTTACTTTTTCAGTAATGTTAACGGACTTAAAGTGAACAGTGCACACACCGTCACCAGTTACCTTTTTAAACTAATGACATGCCTTCGTAAATCAGCTGCCTATGCCAAACATGAAGTATATCTCATTTTCAGGCATTGTATTTTATACATATATTGTTAAAGCCAATCAATCCAAAGAACTGAAAATGTCATTTTGTGGCCCATTTATCCAGCTACCACTATTTTTTATGGAAACATTCTCTAAGTGAACTGAAACTTGAGCTTTTTTTCCTTAGCTGTATTTTGGATTAAATTAGATAATAAAATGATGAAACATCTGAAGTATATAATACTGTAATATTTTTGTAAAAATATTTACTCTGAAAATGCTAAAATAGGTCACACAGCAAAAGACACAGATCCCAGCGTCTTAACCAGTTAAAAATGCATCCTCTTAGTAACTATTGTAAAGCTTGTTCTAAAAAACAAATTAAAAAACTATGTAAGAAATTTTCAAGTGTTTTATTACAGAGGCATAACCATCACAAACAATAACATGAGAGCAAATACTACATTTAAAAAAACCCCATATCCCTGAATGCCCTTTCTTGACCCAGAACAGCAACCACTTAGAATTAAGTAACAGAACTGATTAAGGAACACACACACTGGAAAGTTAAAAAAAAAAATCACTTTAGGTTTGAACAAAAAATGATGAGCTTTTTACCTGGCCCCAGAGTAACGTTCCCATTCCTAGGAATATTGACCATAGCCACTGTTCTATTGAAAGTTCTGAACAACTGAAAGGTTTTCCACCAAACTGCACAATTATTATCTGGAGGAATAATCAAGAGTAAATTTATTTAAATCTTTTAAACTTTACATTTCATACACTTCAAAAATTACCCAAATCTGTATCCTTTAAAACTCAAGCTGAATAACGATTATCCTGATGGTGACGTGTATTATCATAGTCACAGCTGAAAATAAGACAAATGAAAATAAATTGAAATCTCTGCTCAAAATTTAAAATGCATATATATTTCATGTTTAAATTATGTTCAGTAAAAACAAACAACAACAACAAAAAATCTCCTGATCAGGAAAATAACTTTACATTGTTTCCAATATGATCCAAGTAACTATAGTCCCTTGTATTTAGTATAATTCTCTGAATAATTTATGCCTTTCCACGAAAGACGTGTACTTTTGTGGAAAATACCATATATTACGAAAAGTGAACATAATATTCAATCTTTCTTGTTTTCCTCCTACACAGCTGTTCATTCTTAGTTCACATTTAGATGTCAGGACAAATATGAATGGTAAGAGAGGACAAGAATTTGCAAAGTTCTATGAGATATGGTGCTTACTTAGGTGGTACACCCTCAGAAATTTGCTCTCCCCTATAAATAGAAGTCCAATGACCGGCATAGATAAAATCCTTAATATAGTGCTTATGCTTCTCTCCTTACTTTCAAGGACCTAAAACCGTACATAAGAATATTAAGAATTAAATATCAATATTCACCTTCTTGTGGGTCTGACAGACTTCTCTTTGATATGGCAGTCAGTAGCTGCTTAATATTGAAGTTGAAGAGAATCAATTTGGTATTAACATTTTAAAACTTCTTAAGGTATGAACTCCGTTCTTTGTAGCTGTACTAGATTTCAAATTCAAGTGATATATATTTGTCATTTCCACTGTTCTTCAAAGTCAAGATTATTTGTACACTTGTACGGATGGAGTCCCAACTGTTTTTTCAGTAACCCAACCAGTCAATTATAACTAATCTGGCAGTCTTGCTTTGATTTTAATAGAGATATCGAACTAAAATAATTTTCTTTGGTAAACCAAGAAAACAAGCACGAAAGCTCAAACGTTTATTTCTGTGAGTGTTTTCCTTTTTTTTTTTTTTTTTAATTTAAACTTTATCTTTTGGTATAATAAGGACGTGAAAGGCATATATTAAGATGCTAGGCAAATAATCCATGATTAATATGATTGGAGTGATTCAGTTTTCTAAGAAAAAATCATCTTGCATTTTAGAGTTGTAAGGAATAAAACTGTCTAATTACTTGTGGCATTTACCTCCAAGAACAAGAGACTAAGTTTCCACATACTCTTTAATATATACCTTAGATCAGCATGATACTACAGAATTGTGTAACTGGGCACAGATGCATTTCCAAAACGTGTGCTGAGGGAGCCTTGAATTAGGTACTATCTTCTAAAATTTAGAAGTAGCTGTATTAAACAGAGTCCACCAAGTTTCTTAACTGTAGGATTTCCCAAAGCCTTTGAGCTGTTAATTAAAAAAAAAAAAAAGAAAAAAGAAAAGAAAAAAAAAAGCAGCCAGCATCTAAGTATTTCCCTTTCAGGGAGTAAGCTCAGAGTTTCACGTGCATGGTCTCTCTTAATGCTTCAGTAATTCTGTGATGTGACCTCATATTATCATCCCCATTTCACATATGAAGAAATTGCAGCTTGTCAGAGTCACACAATGATCTGACCCCATGATGACTGACTGACCCCTAAGTTTATACTTGTAACTATAATGTTATGTTGCTTTAAGAAACTCCAAGAGGCAGTAACATAGGCAGTATTTCCTATACTTATCTGAGGATGTAAGAGCAACTGAAGGAACCAATGTTTCAATGAAACATTATTTTGAAAACACCGATTCTGTGTTAACTGCTACCAAGTAGAAGAGAGGTAAAATATTTACAAAGAATTAAGGATTATTATATACTTCATGATCTGTCCAAAAAAACAAAAAGAGGTAAGAAGAAAAATCAGCTAGTGAATGAAAGAGACAGAAATTGAATTTAATACAATTTATAATGTGAAGCCCTCCCTTCAGGTACCTCTGCTCTACAATCAATACTTTGGCTAGACTGTTTTAGAAACAAACAGAATGAGGGGCGCCTGGGTGGCTCAGTCGTTAAGCGTCTGCCTTCGGCTCAGGTCATGATCCCAGGGTCCTGGGATCGGGCCCCGCATCGGGCTCCCTGCTCCGCGGGAAGCCTGCTTCTCCCTCTCCCACTCCCCCTGCTTGTGTTCCCTCTCTCGCTGTGTCTCTCTCTGTCAAATAAATAAATAAAATCTTAAAAAAAAAAAAAAAAAAGAAACAAACAGAATGAGATATGTGTAAATCAAGGGCCATGTTTTCCTACCCAGCTGAAACTGTCTAAAAAAGTGCCATTCAAAGTGCTGCTCCATGATAAGAAGATAAGGAATAGGCACTAGAGTATAAATCGATGCATGTTTGCAGAGCAGTATCACTCCGGCTACTACTACAAACACACACTCCAGCAACAATACAAAAAACCCTCCCCTGAAACACAGTGTGATTAATGAAGCTGTTGATCTATATTCTGACACGTGTTCCTTATCTCACCGTGGACTTGTAATAAATGGACCAGTAGCTGGTCCACAGACCACACTTTGAGTAGTGCTGGCTTATTTATAAGGCACTGAAGAATGGTACCTCCCATTAAACTGCTTTGGGTGTATCAATCTTTGTTGGGAACCAAGTTACCAGATTTGCTTGATAGAGAGGCAGTTCAGTTTTCTGCAGTCCTCATATATTAAAAAGATAAAATAAATCCAATTTTATAGCAAGTAAAAGCTAAAATTTTAACATGAATGATGCTTTTTTATAAACCTGAATAAAATACTTCCAGAAAATACTTGTTGGAAGTAAGCAACATTTCTCCTGAAGTTTATGGAAATTGAAAGCTGAAACAGAAACAATTATTACAGAAACAATTAAGTCTAGGGTTTTTGTACCTAGAGTACATACACAAGCTATGGCTGAATAAACTGTTTAAAATTCTTCAGTCTTCATTTTGAACCAAGCCCCATCACTGTCTGATTCCTTGGTTGAAAAAACTCACTGTTTAATCTTGTTTTGACGAGACAGGCGACTCTTGAACACCACGATTTGCACAAGTCCACTTACACATTTTTTTCAGTAAACACAGTACAGTACTGTAAATGTATTTTCTCCTTATGATTTCTTAGTAACACTTTTTCTCTAGCTTACATTATTGTAAGAATTATATATATAACTTGCAAAATATGTGTGGACTATTTATGTTATTGGTAAGGCTTCTGGTCTAGAGTAGACTATTAAGAGTTTGGGGGGAGTTCAAAAGTTATACTCAGATTTTCGACTGTGCAGGGGTGAGTTGGGGTGGGGAGAGTGTAGGGGTTGATGCCCCTATCCCCTGTGTTGTTCAAGAGTCAACTGTATTACAAAATCAAAAACTGGCATGTACCAACTCAGGAAGCAGCATTCAGAATCACATGCATTTTAGAATATTCATTTCAAGTACTATTATTTAATAAACTTAACCGTAGACATACAATTACTACCAATTGCTCGAAGCCATTAAGTGATCACTCTAGCTAGACTAGAAACTGCTAAACAGTAAGATTTACCTTAAATAACATTAAAATTATAATAGTTTTGATAATGATATAGAATGAACAACTGGTATCAGATTATGTGTAAAGTATCACAACCACAGAATCAGTAGTGCAATTAAAATAGTATTAGCTTAATATACTCTGCTCATATGTGGAATTTCAGGATAGAGTGTATTTTCACTTGACATGTGGTATTTAAAACTCTTTCTTTAGGTGTCATTAAGGTAATACACAGAAGTCCCACACATGCAGCAGTCAAACAATTTCTGGAACAAGGTAACTGTTTATCTAATATCTCCCACATGATCATCAAATTTGAAACTATCTTTTCCAATTACCCACCTGTACCACAAAAGTGCCTAAAACAATTGTGCAGAAGATGGCATTATTAAAGATTCCTTCGAACACATTTCTTTCACCGTGAATTTTCCGGGCATTTATTTCGTTGAAAAGTTGCATCAGCACAAAGGTATTAAAAACAATAGTATAATGTTCCGAAGGAGGAGCATGCAAAGGTGCATTTCTTCCACTATCAATATCAAAAAACTTTTCTCCTGAAAGAATGAAAAATTACTACTTTGTAATTATCATACAAAATAATTTAACATTTCAAGAAAAGTGTACAATAATACAACCCAGCCAGACCTTTATTTGATCTCGACTGACAGCACAGGAAAAGTTGGAAGAAACCTGGGGTTATCTAGTACAACTCTCTTGTTTATAGATGCGGACACTGAAGCCCCCAAATTATGATATCTAAGTTAGTGGCAGAGCCAGGACAAAAAAAATCAGGACTCTTTTTACTTCCTCCCACTATCTATCACAGTGCTTCCCTAGCAACATCCACTGACAAAGAGGAGAAAGTAAAGACAAATGGGCAGTGAGAAACAGAACAACTTATGTTCTTGAAGAATTGGCAACATTAAAACATCTGGGATATTAGCTTGGAACAAAAACAACCGAAGCTTTATCAGGCATTGATTTCTTACCAGCAAATAAGAGTGTAAAGACTACTACAAGTTGATAGAATGCATGACCCAAAATATTCTTCATCATCGTGCGTGAGATGAGAGGCTTATTTCTACCATAAGGCTTCCGAAGCAAGAGAGATTCAGTGGGGGGTTCAGTTGCCAGAGCCAGGGAAGCGAGCGTATCCATTATGAGGTTTACCCACAGCATCTGCACAGCCTTAAGCGGTGAATCCTAGAAAAGATAGGTTTCCTAATAGACATTCACAACTATTCAGGGACTCAGCAATTCTCAGGAAGCCTTTTGTATTTAAAAACTCAAAGAACAGAACAGGATTACATTTTCATATTATTAACCTACAATATTAAGCTTCAGGTTATTCAAATATTTAAGTACTTTAAAATGGTAGATTAGACACACATTTCTGCTTTAAAACAAACACGTTTTAAAAAAAACAAAACTGTGAACCTACTTGAGTAATACAGGCGCCCGTGAAAGCAACTATCACTGCTACCACATTAACAGTGAGCTGGAACTGAAGAAATTTGGAGATGCTGTCATAGACATTTCGTCCCCACATAACTGCTTTAACAATGCTTGTGAAGTTGTCATCTGTGAGAATGATGTCAGATGCTTCTTTAGCTACGTCAGTTCCAGCGATACCCTAATACAAAAAATTCTGTGAATTAGACTAAACGTTTAAAATATAACTTTCAAGTATCCGAAAGGGTAGTCTACGACAAACCAAAATTTACCATTATACTGAATGACTAATGACTTAAATGTACTATAAAAGAAGGTAATAGTTATTCTACAATCTCTCTCAGATTCCACCTAAGCAAAAATCAAAGAATAAGGTATTGAAAATAAAGTTCAAATTGGATTTAAAACAAACGAGGAATGCACAGAGGCATAACCCAAGTTCCTCCCCAAGAGTCACACAAAAAGATATATTAAAATAAAAACTCACAGAATCAAAGTTAATGGGAAAGGAGATACTGTAAGGAAATCTTAAGAGGCTGGAGAGGAGATAACCAAACAGCAAGTAGGCTGGCAGACCGCAGAGAGCTGAATCCTAAGCCAACAGGAGGGAAAGCAGAGAATTAAGTTTTTTTGCACAACAGACTCTCCTTCATAAGGCTCAGTACTTGGCAGCACCAGGTAGCACTGGAAGGAGGGGTAAAGATGTGAATGAAAACAGAAGGATTTCTTGAAAGTCTACTAGAGACACTAAAGAAGTACCTAGAAGGTCCAAACTAAAAACAACTATGTCCACCAAGAGTAGAATGGGATGGATTAATAAGTTGTAGATTAATAAAAATGAGTGAACTACAGCGATATACAACAACACAGATGAATCTCAAAAGCATAATGATGAATGAAGGATGGTGGACTCAAAATATGTAAGATTCTTAGGTTCACAGTTTGGAAACAGACAAAAGTAATCTTCAGAGTACTGGTTATCTTTACAGAGAGACAGGGCAATGATTAGAAGACAATGTGACTGAAGCGTCTGTGGGTATAGATAATAATCTATTTCTTGCCTTGCAAAGAACAGGTCTGCTCACTTGTGATAATCAATTCAGCTGTACATTTATGACATAGGCACTTTTCTGTACGGGTGTTGTAGGTTAGTAACAAAATTAAAAGAAAAGACAGCTAGATCCTCAAGGCCCCTTCCCAAGTCCATGCAGCCAAGTGGCAATTTGCCATGCCCTCTGACCTGGCAGAAGACTGCCTGCTAATTTATCAGAGGGGGTATGACAAAGAGGGTCCAAACTGGGGGATTCCAAGCACTGCTGAGTGTAGGGGTGCTACACTGAAAAAAAGGGGTTAAGGGTAACTCTGCTTAATGAGCATTGAGACCACCACCTTCTTTTCTCTACTTGTTTCCCAGAACACCAGTATTCAGGAGTGCCCTCTAGGTAGCACATTTGAAGATTCTTTTCTGGGAAATCTGATCATCTGAAGAGAAAAGACCTGAAAATACTGCAATTCAAGGTACACTAAGGAAGTGAAATAGCCAAGCCAAATCACTTTACCGAGAAGCTTCTGGTTGACAAATCCCACCCACAGGCCCAAGGCTTTCCAGCTTTCCACCAGTAAATATGCAGAGACAACCAAGAATCAATCACCTGACATCTGAGGAAAGACTAAACCAAAAGGCAAATGGAGACACAAACTCTGCAGAGACGAAAGCCTATTCTAAAAAGTCAAATCCTTAGAGCGGTAAAAGGTACATCAATGAAACATGAATAAAATGCTAAAACAAGAACAAAAAAGTTAGAGATCCAAAAATAACTCTTGGAAATTAAATATATGATCACAGAAATTTAAAAAAAAAAAACAGAAACTGAGGAAATATCTCTGAAAATAAAGCAAGATGACAAAGGTATGGTAAATTGGAAAAAAAGAGAAAGGACAGTAAGTCCAAGCAGTTCAAGAACTGGGATGGGGGGTGGGTGTTACAAAAGAAGAAATGGTGGAGATGAAGTAAGACTAGTATAAAAAAATTTCACAAAATTGAAGAATATGAGTTTATTTCATGGTAGAGAGTTGTTCTATGACAAAATATCATTACATTTCAGAAGACTGGAAATTAAGGAAAGACATATATATCTCCAGGAAGGGGGGAAAAAAAACACACACACACACACACACAAGGTTCAAAATTCAGAATGGTACGTAACAATAATGGAGGAATGAACTCAAAATTCTCAGTGAAAAATTGATTTTCAAATGAGACTTTTATACCAAGTCAGATTAAGAATCAAGAGTCAGAAGAGGGTGGAGATTTCAGTCATAAAAGTTATGAAAAAGTTTAACTCTCATGAACTTTTTTTCTCAGAAAGCTATTGGAGAAGATAGCGTTACTCCATGAGGAAATACATCAAAACAGACAATGACATCGAGTCCAGGAAATACGAGGTCCGACATGAAAGAGGAAAGGGAAATCCTCAGGTATGGAGAACAACAGACAGCTGGGTAGCAGACCTGGCAGAGTCCACACTCAAGCTTGTTGGAAGGTCTGGAAGAGGTATTTCTAAGGTAAAAATGTAAAAGTGCCAGGTGATTCGGATGTAAAAGATGGGAGAATTTGGTGATGAATTTGTGTTAAGTACCTAGAAAAACTAAGCACAAAAGTGAACACATTGAAAAAAATAGATTTAAAATAAAAAAATAGATTTAAAAAAGTGAATGAAAAAGACAATTTATAGGGAATACAAAAAGTTGTTCAAGGAAGTAAGACTCATGATGGTAGACTACACAGCTCAGCTTAGAACAGCTTTTACAGTCACCGTAAGGACGGTATACTGGTCTATCCGAAATTATGATCTAATTCTGGGGGCAGAATGACAGGACAGGTTGTGTGCAGTATGCATTATGGAGATGACAGTGGTGTGTGCCTGGTGTGCCCATAAAAATCCGAATCTTCCTCAGCGAGAAGTCAGTAGCAAGTGCTTTATAGTTAACAAATAAAAAAGCACCATCATGTCATTTAGATATACAGAGGCAAACAATTAAGGGAAACAAACAACTAAAATAGCTGGTTTCCTTTTGTCAAAAAAATGCGCTGGAAGAAGTAATTTGTGGTACGGGACTTAGGTAGTAAGTCTTATAAAATGACCTGACTTTTTAAATGCATTTACTGTTTTGATAAACACAAAAACAAAGTTCAAATCAAGTTTTTCTCAAAAATATTCAATGAGGGAACAATCTTAATTTAAAATTTTAGCCTCTAGCTTCTAATCAGAATATTTTACTTTTAATGTGCAACATATTTAACACATCTAAGCCTCACAGGTTTTCCTGCCTCTCATCATTCCCCGTCTTTTTCAAATGCAAATCTAATCACTCCCTTGTTCAAAATCCTTCAAAATTTAAAAAGTAATTTTGAGATGTTAATTGGCGTCCAAATAAAAATGAGTTCCACTGTCAAGTAAGTTTGGGGAACTTCCATCAGAAAAAGTTAAACAGCTTTTTTATGAGCCTCTCTGAGTCGCGTGCTGCCTTGCTTTGTGAATCTCCAAACTTCTTTTACTCATTGGTCTGCTTGGGAAGGGCTGATCTACTGGATGAAAAGAACAAATTCCTTATCTCAGTACTCAAGGCCCTTTGCAGGTGCCGCCTGTCAGTCCTCCTGCTTCATAGCCCATTCTCCTCCAAGAGCACACCCTCTTCTAGACAAGTTCAACTTCTTACAGCTCACGAGGGTCCCTGCACTGTACTTCTCCACCTCCTCTTCTCTGTCCCTCAACTCAAATGGCACTTCTTTCAGAACACCTTTCCCAGTCTCTGCAGGCAGACTCTTCTGCCTGGATGCACACCTTGTGTTGTGTTTAGTCCTTCACTGGCTGCCACTTTGCTCTGACTTATTTCCCTGTGTGCTGAACCTTTGGGAGGTAACTACTCACTTCTAATGTTTCTAGACCAGAATATTGAAAGCAGCTTTTCTTAATGTTTGGAGAATAAACAAACAAATCCTTTGTTAATCCAAAGTTTAAAAAGACAGTATTTTAATTACTTTAGGGAAGATTTTATTACCAAAGATGTATTTGGTTGTATAGAAACCCATCATGGCATTCAGGCTTTGAAGACAGAAATATCTGTATGTTATGCTTTGCTCAATTTTGGTAAGAATAATGTAATATAATAAAACAATATAATCATATTTTAAATGGAGGCTTGCAATCGAAAGGAATCTATAGAGAGTGGCTATATAGAGATAAAGCCAGACCTCTTCACAAGCTAGTAATGTGCTTAGAGTCCTTTTGTAAATCTTATTCTATTGTTGAAAATTTTATTTTAATGTTGACTTTTCTAAATATATAGTGTAAATATACACACACATATAAAGAACACACACACACACACACACACATATATAGAGAGAGAGAAAATATATAGATAGTATTCTAAAATGCTATTTCTGCCAGCAAATAAGAGACAAATTTAACAAGGACTAATCAATAGCAATTTCTTGTAGGTATCTATTAAAAACTCAAGCCAAATAATTTTGTCTTTTAGTTTTAAAATATGAAATTGGAAAACAATAAATACACAAAGTAAACTCAGGTTTGAACAAAAGTGCTTTGAAATTTAAGTCATTCTTTGTCTTTTAAAACATTTAGATTTTTGTGTGCTACCTTAAAAAGGAGGTACAATGGGCCTAAAACCTTCAGGGCTTAAAAATGAAACAAAGCAGCTGCTGTACTGTTTCTATTTATAATACTGTATTTACCTGTGTGTATTGAAAGCCCTTAGCATCTGCCTTAAACACTGAAGTTTTGGGAAGAAAGCGTTTTATTTTTTAAAATGCATTGTAAGTAAATGCCTTCCTGGTCAGCTGTCCCGAAGAAATGATCAGGAGCAGCAGACAGTGATCTTGTGTCCCTATAGTGAATAATGATCCTGTTTGCCCACAGCCAAAGGAACAGGACTTAAATATTCCTTCTCCCTTCAGCTACTTTTCACAAGTTTTCAGAAGTTCAGACAAATGTGCTGCTAACCGTAATGAGTCTGGAATAGGGTAGGGTGGGGATCTATGCGCTCACAGCTATTGGCTGAGAGCACTTCACCCACATAATTTCCTCTTTCCATCCCTCTCATGCCTGAAAGGGTGCCACCATGGTGATGGCTCTGCTAAGCCCCTATTTTAGCAGCACAATATCAGGGGGACAAATTATACAAATAAACACTGGTTACACACGGGTTCAGAATTAAGTTTTGGAGTCAAATGAGTCTGTTGCAAATTTAGGAAAGAAATTTCAGTTTTCAGATTTTTAGATTTGAGAATGGTGATTATGGACCTGTATTTTCAAAAAATTAAGTTAAGGGGCACCTGGGTGGCTCAGTCGTTAAGCGTCTGCCTTCGGCTCAGGTCATGATCCCAGGGTCCTGGGATCGGACCCCGAGTCGGGCTCCCTGCTCCGCGGGAAGCCTGCTTCTCCCTCTCCCACTCCCCCTGCTTGTGTTCCCTCTCTCACTGTCTCTCTCTGTCAAATAAAATCTTTAAAAAAAAAAATTTAAGTTAAAATTAAACAGAATACTTAAGTTTTCTAGGGCACTGAAGGTACAAAGATTCATTCCAACACTGAAAAGCTACAAGAAATCGATTCAGAGATATAAAACAACCTAATTTCAATCATTAAACATTTATGTAGCATCTGTATTTCATGACACCAATTTTATAGTAAATACTTCATCAGTACTATGGCTAAAATATAAGAATATAATAATGAAATGCTGAAATTTTCTAGCACTTTAAATAATAAAAATCTAAATTGAAGACTGGGGGGGGGTAGATTTTTTCCAATCAAAAAAGGATTGTAGCTATCATATATGAAATGATGACATTCAGTTACTCTTAACAGACATCTTCAGTTGAACGAAGATTCTCAATTATATTTTTAACTTACACACACACACACACACACACACACACTCTCTCTCTCTCGTTCAAAGCCTGTCTCCTGCCTAAGAGGATTGTTGTAAGGTTCAGATCATACGAGGTATTTATATATTTTGCAGAGTACAAGGTAAATGTATGATGTTATAGTTCTTCAACAGTCATCTTCTAACCAGATTTCACTGCATCAAATGAATGTGGTTACAAACTACTCAGACTTATAAACCAATTTAGGCACATATATTTTCACTCAAATCTTGAAGGACAGTGTTTAAAATCAATAGTGGGGCACCTGGGTGGCTCAGTCGGTTAAGCACCTGACTTTGGCTCAGGTCATGATCCCAGGGTCCTGGGCTCCAGCCCCGTGTCAGGCTC
Source organism: Phoca vitulina (assembly GCF_004348235.1). Classification (NCBI taxonomy): domain Eukaryota; kingdom Metazoa; phylum Chordata; class Mammalia; order Carnivora; family Phocidae; genus Phoca; species Phoca vitulina. The sequence goes on from NW_022589722.1 coordinate 5,105,534, forward strand.
CCTGCTCAGCAGGGAGTCTGCTTCTCCCTCTCTCTCTGCCCCTCCCCCACTCGTGTGCTCTCTCTCAAATAAAGTCAACAGCAATCTAGTAACAAACAACTCAGCCACTAAATTACATCTGAATATTTAACAGGGTAAGTTCCTACCATTGCAAATCCAACATCAGCTTTCTTTAGTGCTGGGCCATCATTTGTACCATCACCAGTTACAGCTACAACCTGGCGTTGTTCGGACACAGTGCTGTCAATTATACCTGAAACAAAAGTAAATATTTGTGCTGTAAAAATATCCCCTTTAATTAACAAGGTGATTCTGCAGAGTACCCTGACCAGCCAGTTTTACAGACTTGAGGTTAAAAATAAACAAACAAACAGAGAGAAATGGAAACTGCCGAGATGTTGGACAAGGACCAAGTCCAGAAACTAAGGTTACACTAGGAGCAATATCCTGTTTTAATGAAGATAAACACAGTTCACAGGAGGTGTCAAAAGGAAATGTATTTAGATTTTATTGGAAAAGATAATATCCAAGATCCAATCTATTATTCAATATCTATTACCACTTTAGGAAACAGAACACATGTCTGTATTAACAAATTGTGAAGTCACTGTAAAATCGACTCACCTTTAACCAGCGTATGTTTGTCAGTAGGAGATGATCTTGCAAGTACTCGAAGCTTTGGCCAAATCTTGTCTATCCGCTCTTGCTCAATCTATAAATGTTTGTGAAAGTTAAAATGTACCCAAACCTAGTTTTATAATTCCCAAATTAGCTTTCTGGCATATGTATCAGCAGTTCTCAAAAGAGCGTGGTTAACAGACCAGCACCATCAGCAACTCGAGGGAACTTGTCAGAAATGCAAATTTTTTAGCAAGGCCCCAAACCTATCATCTTATCAAATCCTCTGGGTTGGGGGCCTAGCAATCAACGTTTTTAAAAGGCTCTCTAGGTCACTCTAATGCATACTCAAGGTTGAGAACCACTATTATATATACATATCATTATAAGATCAAATTTTAAAAATCTTCCCACTGCCTATGAAAATAAAGACTCCTTAACATAGTATAAAAAGCGCACAGTTTGAGGTGCCCTAAAATATGCTCTGTATCAGCTTTTTCTAACTCTTCCTCCCATATTCGCTTATACATATTATACTTCTGAAACTGGCCTACAGTGACCAAAAAAAGAGAGACATGCTCACTCCCTTTAGGAGAAATATCTCTATCACTAGTCTCTTTCACCTCCTAAAATGTTAGTGTTTTTGCTTCTTAGGTGCACGCTGCATTTCGTCCTGTGTGATGCCTAACACACAGTGCATATTCTGTATGTTATATGAAAAATACATCAATATAAAAACTAAAGAAACCCTTACCTCTCCTTTTTCATTTCGTATTCTTCTGTTGAAATCTTTACCTTCTAGGCACAGAAAATCTTCCCCAGGATGTAAAATACCACATTTGGTGGCAATAGCCCGAGCAGTATTAATATTATCACCAGTGACCATCCGCACAGTAATTCCAGCCCTCTGACATTTCTTTATTGCCTCTGGTACCTGGTTTACAAAGAAAAATTCCTATTAAGAAAGAAAATAAGTATTTCCAAAGGAAAAAAAACCCACTGAACAAATAATGCATTACTGCACAGTCCTACAAATAATGACAATTTTACTTTCATCTCAACATATTCAATATTTCTTGAATTACTCCCAGTAATCTCTTCTTTCCTCTTCTACTGCCACAGTCCTAGTTCAGGCTTCATTTTCAGTTGTGATCCTACTTAATTTGTTTGCATTATTTATTTACCAAAGGCTTCTTAAAATGCCCCCCTCCCCAACCATTATGCAGTTCTTTTCTGGTTGGCTTTCTATCTTTCCAGTTTTATTGCCCAGACAACACGAGAATAAAATGTTGGTGTGTTTTTTAGGGTTATGGGTAGCTCACTTTTTTCCCCCCACTCCATATGTTTTAAGAATTACTTTACTTATTCTTGTACCTTTAATTGTCATGTATGTGCTAGTTAATTTTCAAATCGACATCTTTCTCCCACCTCATTCTGAGTGCTGGGTTCATAATTCCATCAGAGAAGGGACAGTGGAATCTGGGTGTCCAAAACGGGGACCATGTTTTTTAAAATCTACCTAACAGAAACCTACGGGTCATCTGACCTCTTCCAAATCTCTCTTACTCTACCCACCTTTAAAGGACAATGAGTCCTTGGATTCTACCTCAAACCTTCCCTGCACCTTGTCTCCCCTGCTTGTTGCCTGAACTACTGAAAATAGCTTTCTAACTGGTATCCCATCTTTACGTTTGTTCCTCCTGTAAAACAACTGATATACCTGATAGAATTATTTTTCTAATAGATTTTCTTAAAAATACATGATGATTCCTCTACTGTTAACACTATAAGCCGCAAAGTTCTTAGTATAATAGAGTATCACACTTGAACCTCAAAATAATTTCTAGATTTATCTAGAATTTTTCTCTATGATACAACTTGATGGATGAATAATCTATATATTGTTTCTGTCTCTCTGCTTCTGGCAATTCCCTTTGCCTAGAAAATACTTCCTGCTCTTCTCTAACCAGGAAATCCATATTGATTCCTCCGGAGCATAGGCTGCAAATGCAAATGCCTATCGGGCCATGCGGGTAACATAAATGAGAAAAACACCGAACCCAACACTAATGCCTAATGAGAAAGCTATTTGGCTTTAGCTTTTTTTTTTTTTTTTTTTTTTACTGTGGTGGAATAAATGCCCATTGTTGACAAAACCTACCACTTCAAGAGAAAGCAGAAACCTACATTTGTGTATGCTCTCTCAATACATAATGCTTTACACACACACACATCCCCACACCCACACGGTCCAAAGAAAATTTGACTGAAAGCTAAATCTGGCCTTGCAGGCTGAAGGTTTATGACTTCTACTGTAAATATAGTTTAAATGTAATGTCTCTGGAAGCACCTTTCATGACCTATCTAGACAAAATTGTGTCTTTGTACAGCATATACATTAAAAAACAAATCAATATTTGATTTTGAAAACATTGGTTAGCTGTATAAAATGTAATATATATCCCGATATCTCATTTGAGATAAAAAGTAACCCAAAATTGTCCACCCAAGCACTCACTGATTACGTGGTATCCTGAGAGCATTTGGAATAGAGGGACACTGAATAACAGAGAAACTGGTCTTGGGTTAAAACCATGTGGCAAATAATATTTAAGAAGGGCAAACTAACATTTATTAATGGCCCACTAACCATACCAAATACCTCCACATAAAGCTCACAAACCACCTCCACTTTTACAGATAAGAAACTGAAGAGAACCTTGTTCAAGTACCTATGCAAATTCAATAAAGCTGGATTTATTCTAGATAGCTAATTAATCAAAATTCTCTGTATCAGAAATGCAGTCCACCATACCCACACAGAGAAGCCTGCTTTATATTACATGGTCTCACGTTAGTCTCAAAATATCCATCTCATTTTGTGATACTAAAAAAATTAAGTGCCACTTTCATGTTTAAAAAAAGATGAAACTCTTTATCAATGCCAAGAGCATGATAACAGCAATCTATTTTCCAAAGGACAAAAGTTGTAGACACCCTGATCTAATATTACATTTAGGTAAGAGTTAAGCCATTAATCAATGTATAAAACTGGTTTCCTTTTGACCAAAGGTTAGCAAACATTACCCACCTGGATATTTCAACATTTCTAAATAGGCTGCAGCTTCTGATTCTCTTATTCCATTGGTAGTGTCATTTACCACTCACCTAGAGATGCAAGGAGACTGACTGTCCCTCCTCTGTAACACATCTAATTGTGGAGCTATACTTTCCTCAGGAGATCTCCTGGAGCCCCTCAGGTGAGTATCCCAGCCTAGCTTACTTTCAGGCTAGTAGGTCCAAATGCCTATGTGACATACATTTGGATGTTTCAGACACCTCAACAATGTGAAGAATAGTATATCCAAACCCAACAGATTCATTCCTATTGGTTCTACCTCCATTTGAAATCATCCCCTTCTTTTCATCTTCCCTGCCAAACTATATGTAGTGCTAAGCCATGATCATCTCTTGCCTGGGATCACTGCAATAATCTCCTGGCCTCCCTGCTTTGCTTCCTTGTTCTGTTTCTTACACAGTACCCAAAATAGTATTTTAACAACACAAATTATGTTACTTCCCAGCCTGAATTTCTTTAATTACGTCCTACTGAGTTTTAGAATAAAATTCAGAACCTTAATTGTCTTGTAAGACCAAAGATAATCTTATCTGCCCCTTCTTGTCCACACTTACGGCCATATTAGCCTCCTTTCTATCTTTGAAATAAATAGCTAATACTTTCTCACCCTCAGCCCTCTCTCTGAATTTTTTGTTCCATTTGCCTGGAATATTCTTCTTGCAGCTATTAATATGTTTGGCTCCCTTTTAGCTATCAGATCTCAATTCAAATGTCTTATCTTCGGAGATCTCCTAATGTGGTCTAAGTTACCTAATTTCATCACCCTGAGCATATCCTTTATAGCCCTTTTCACACTTGTAATTGTCATAGCTGGTTATCACCCTCCCAACTCCCCCCATATGCCAGCCAGAATGTAAAGCCCCTGAGGGCAGGGACCAAGTCTTATTCCTTAGAGAATATATTTTCACTTGGCATACTGTCCAAGTATTTATCATTTTGTCTGTTTGTCTTACTTCTCTAGAAGATAAACTTCATGACTATTTTGCTTACTGCAGTATTTCCAGTTCCTAAAAAAAGTACCTGGTACTACACATTGGGTGTTGAATCAATTAGCTGATAGTCATTGAACAAAAGCTGCTTTTGCCTTTGTGCTTTTACTCATGTTGCTTCTTTGCTCAGAATGTGCTTACACCTGTCCCTTGAGGTCAAGCTAACACCGCATCCGTTAAGACTCAGATCAGGTAATTAACCTCCCAGAAGTCTTACCTGACCCCTTCAGTGGTTAACAGAGCATAGCGTCTTTTAAGTACACATGCTTTAGACAAAACCAGATCTGATTAGTTCTATGGTCTAGAGCTAACCTCTATACACCTCGATTTTTTTTTTCATCTGTTAAGTGAGAGTAGTAAGTCACAGAGGTGAATATTAAATGAAATAACACATGTAAGGCAGTTGGCATAGTATCTGGCACACAGTAAGAATTAATTAAAAAGATGCTATTGCTTTAAACAAAGTTGGGGGCTCATGTTCTTTGCCCATATAACATGCTCCGGATAACTCTAACAATGTACTAACATCCTGAGTTATATTTACATGTTTGTCCATTCCCACCCAAGAATGACTTCTTTGAGGCCAGGGAATATACCCTAGTATAATGCTTGGCACACAGTTGCTAAACAAACTTTAAAATAAAGGACTTAAAGAGAAAAAGCAAAGTGTATAGTTGCATGCTGTCAAATCAGGTAACAGGATGTTTAAATTCAAATTAAATCTAAAAATTCCGTTTTTCAGTTGTACTAGCCACGCTTCAAAAATTCAGTAGTCACATGTGGTGAGGAGCTACTGTGGGAACAACATACAGAAAACTATCATCACAAGAAAGTTCTACTCAACAGTGGTGGTCTAGAGACCATGAAAACAAATAACTTAATGCATCTGGAATTTAATACAAATATCAACTGAAAAACCTACACAGCTCAAGGCACTGTGCTAGGTTATGGTGCTGTCAAGTACATAAGATCCCAAAGAGAAGCGGTCTAATTAAAAACCGTCAATAAGTAGCATATACATCGCAAGCACTATTTTTTCACCTGTCTTGGATTCACCCAGGAAAAAAGAAATAAAATCACAAACACCAAGAATGTTACTAGAAAGCTGGTTCCAGTCAGTGCCTGGATCCCCTAGGGTTAAGAGAATCTGCACATGAAAAAGCACAGAACGTTTCACCACCTCAGGTCTCACAGGGTCTTCAATCCCCACAACAGCAATGCATGTAAGACCGGTGACAATATCATTTTCATTATCCCACTCTGGTTCAGGTTCTCCCGCTGGGAAATCTCTGAATGCAAGACATATGGTTCTCAAGCCTTCTGATGCCATCGGTTCAATCACTGTTTTTACAATATCATCACGGTCCCTTGGTCTGAATACTTTTGCCTCACCATTAGCACTCAAGATTTTGAAACACCTAAAAGGAAATGTTGAATCCAAACATCAGTAAGTAACAAAAATAATGGTTAGTGCCGTTTAAGTGAACTGGAAGGGCTAGAAATCATGGGATCTGACATCTGGAATTTAGAGGATCACATATGTTGCATTTCCACAGACTTAAATCACATTGGCTTTTTACCCTCCCCTTTATACAACAGTTCTACTTTTTATGGTTCTCACTTGATAGTTCTCCACTTTATCAGTTACTCTAGATAGTCTCTAAACCTTCTCTCTTGGAAATGCAATGCTTTTAAATTTTCACAAAGAACCCCTAGTGGCAGAGGAGAATAAACTACACACCTGTCCATTCTGGTACAGAATTAGGCATTAACTTGAACACAAAATTCACAAATAGTCTTCTTTTAAAGTAGAAAGTTTAATCAACCCCTTACCTGAGATGCTGTTTCACCACCTACATTGTTTTAACCATGAAAGAAAAAAACTTACTGTTAAAGTAAGCATTCTACTGAAATGAGAGAGATAATGCCAAAATAGTTTTATTTTTCAGTGACACTAACTACAAAATTTTAGTTATACAGTAAATAAAAGTCACACTATGTACTTCCCTCGTTAAACTTTCTTTTTCGTGACTCCTTTCTCTGCTCCTCTCCCTTGGTGAGGCTGCCTCCTCCTGTGTCTGGGCACAACTTCTGTTTTGGTGATTTTCCAAAGCTCTCCATCACTGCTGAGGAGCTCCATTTGGATGCTGTAGCAACACCTTAGATCTACTGCGTGCAAGTCTAAACGCTGCCTCCTCAACATCAACATCAGCCCCAACAATTCCAATGTAAATCTAAAAGTCTCACCTGAACACTTCCTTTTTCTGCATCACCTATACAGTATCAGCTCCTAAGTCCCAAAACTGGGCCTCTTAACAGCCTCCTAAATGTTGCCTCTCCTTGCTGTTCCCCCTGCTGCTGCCTTCTCCTGGCTCCTACTTTAAGCTAGAGCTAGTGTAATAGCTTTTTAAATGAATTATCTGTCTCCAGCCCATCCTTTCTTTCCCTCCAACCCACCTTACTTCCTGATGTAAGAATCATCTTCAATCACAGATTTGGTCATTCTACTACCTGATGAAAAAAATACTCCAGTTACATCCTCTGGCCCACTTAATTTTCCTGCTTAGCTTAACGTGTAAGAGCCCCTACAACAAAATGTACATATTACTGTGGGACTATTACCTATCAGACTGCAAGCTAGATATTTCATATGCATCATTTTATTTCACTGTCACCGAGCTGGTGGTCAAAAAGCTTGATTTGGTTTTGATTCAAAAATCTCTCCTGTATCACCTATCAGCTATTCAGCAAGACATGGATGAGACAGATCTCTAACCTTTCACCCTGACATCAGATAGCCAAGGGTTCAATGAAGGGAAGAGGCTCTGTGTGGCCTGTGTGTCACAAAGGCACATGACTACCCAGCTGAACCATGTGACTTGCTAACTCCCCAATATTGCCCGTGTATTCCCACCTCCTTCCCTTTGACGTGGCTTCCTTCACATTGATGTTCTCACTTCATACCAAAACCTATCTGAAGTGCCGTATCTTTCATATGACAATGATCTCATCTTAAAACTCTGTAACCATCTGTCATGTGCTGCCATTTCAGTAATTTATTTATAGACCTGTCTCTTAAACCTTAATCTGTCAAGCAAGATAACACTGGATTATAAGCTACATATAAGCAAATTAAAAGTAAAATTCTTTAAATGTTACAAGTTCCAATGGGTTGCTCTTAAATTGTGTTTTTAAATTCTCTACTGGAATTAAGGAAACCAAAATAATTTCAACACCTATAATAACGTACAAACATTAGGGAAATTATACCTAAGTGTATAATGTCAAAACTGAAACTACTCGTCTGTAAAAGGACAGATAAAAGAGAAAAATGACCACTTAAAATGACAGGAAATATTTAAATATCACAGTGCAGCAGCACAGACCTAAAACCTCACTCTGATATAAAAGGAGAATTCTTAAGATCTAGGGTTAATGCTCTGCTACTCTAAGAACTTATCTGAAATTCATTCATCGCATTTTCTGAGCTCACTATCTACAATGGGGCGTTGAAGATCTAGACATGAGTTTTTCTTCCCAGGAGGCCTTTATTTCTCATAATCCTCTATAACAACGGAGTCAACATGTCTAAAAGCAAAGATCAAGGTTTACTTTATTAAGTCTACCAGACTGAATGTAATGGGCACATTTTCCCTACAGCAAAATACTATGAAATAAAAGAAGCAGAAGTACAAAAATGGCAGAATACCATGGGCAAATATCTAGATACCATTAAAATATACTGAAAAGCTCTGAGGTCCTATCAAATGCCTGATGTTCACAAAAAAGGAAATAGCAACAATAACAACACAGTAGGTATTCCATAAAGCAACTATAGTGAGCAATTTATTCATCTAAGCATTTTACTCTTACTTTTTCAGAATTATCTCAGATGCACCCTTGCTGAATATTCGATAACTTCCATCTGAATTTTTCAGGACAGTACTCATGGACTTCCTAACAGAATTGAAGGTGTAGACTTTGTACAGTGCTTCTTCTGGTATTTCATTTCTAACATCCTGATAATCTCGTTTTAAATCCAAAAGAAGTCCCAACAAGGCACATTCAGTTTTATTACCAACATGACGAGGTAATCCACCCTCTTTCTCTGGTGGCTATAAGAGAAAAAGGTTTAGAAGCTAGTATCATCTTGTTTCTCTATGACAGTTTAACTTATAATGTAAAATAGAATGCGACATTCTAAAACAAAACTACATAGGAAACTTCTAGTAATATCAGCATTTCAAAGAGGGACACAAAAAGGTACGGTAGGAAGGATCTCTGAGGCGAGAATGACATGGATTCCAATCTCAGCCCTGCCAGTTACTAGCTACGTGAATTTCTGGCAAGTTACCCCACTGCTGTGGTCCTTGGCTTCAGCAACTGGAAAACAGGTGCACTTATGACCCAAGAATTAAGTGAGATAAGGCATGTAAAGTTTAAAGTTGGTTCCTGACACATAGTGAGATTTAATAAATTTTAATTCCTTTCCTTTTCTCTTCCTGTTTTCATTGAACATTTAAATAATTCAAAATTAAATCTACTATACAAGTTTTTAAACTTAAAGCACTGCTGCCTTAAATATATGTATATAAAAGCTTTACTTCCTTCATCGTATCTTCACAAATACCACCTTATATATAATTATCACTATAGTAATAAGGCCAGATGTGATCATCTTTACTTAACAACTGAAGAAAGTAAAGCTCAGACTTTCAGCTAGTAAAAGGCAAAGCTAGATCTAGAACCAGGATCCCATAACTTTTCAGTATAATAATCCAATTCATGCGTATTTTCACTAGACAAGTTGTAATATTAATTCTGCTCATGGCCTTCATCCATAAATCACTAGAACACATACCAACTTAAGCAATTCCACACTTTATGTTGCAAGTTAAGACTTTTAACTTGCAAAGTTAAAAATATTTTATTCTAAGGCAGCAGAAAGTCTAGAATTACTTTATTGAGTTAGTTTCAAAAAGTCTAAGGATGACTTCATTGGTAGGATCTACTGAGTAACCAAACAGATCATATAGCAAGCACATATAAAAACATATTCATTTAAGTTGAAATCTGGTTTCAAAATTTTCTCTAGAAAATTGAGAGTTGACTTTCTACAGTAAGATAGCCTGGTCTTTCACAAAATATGCTTAATAAGAATTTAAAATTAAGAACTTGTTATAAGGCTTGAGAGTTTCTAAACATGGGAAATTCAAAATACAGGAGAAGGAAAATGCAAGTGAACAAGGTGTAAGTTGATCAACAGGTCTTTCTTGTAATGCAAATTGTATTAAAGAAACTTACATACATTATCTGACTATATGACTTTTAAAAATTTAACACATCCAGTTCTCCAATAAGGGTAGGTCTGAAGAGCTACATTAAGTCTATTATTACACATTTAAAAATTAATTTTCACATATAAATTATTAAAGAAACCTTACCAATATTTTTGATGTATAAGCACAATTCACAGAAATTCCTGTTACAAGATGGGACAAAATATTTGGTGGAATGGCTTCTGGTTCAGGAATCTTTTTATAGTGTTTTTCATTTATGTAAGCTTGAACAACCGTCATTCTGTTCATTGTCAATGTCCCTGTTTTATCTGAACAAATAGCTGTAGCATTTCCCATGGTTTCACAAGCGTCCAGATGCCTTACTAAGTTATTATCTTTCATCATTTTCTATGGTGACGAAAACAAAAAAAAACAAAAACACCTAGTTAAGCTACATACAAAACCACTCATTATATAAAATTGTAAAGTGCTTTAAGTTAAGAACTAAACTCCCAGCTATATACAGTATAAAGCATTAATTTAATACTGGAAGAATTTTAGTATATTTGACCTATTTGAATAAGCTAAAGGGGTATACTAGCTTTCTGTAGTTTTTTTTTTTTTTACCAATGCATAACATAATCTAGTAAATGAATACAGATACCTGCACTCATATGCAAATCATGTTGACTATATGCCTCCAACAGCCTCTGCGAAGTGTCTTCACATTATGTAAGAGCAATGACAATCTGTATTCCAAGTACAGAGGTACTTACAGCATTGTAAAAGTATATGACATTTAAGGATTATGTCTCCTTATAAAGTGGAAAACAAATCACCAAGGAAAAAGTAGCTTTATCAGTTAAAATACAGAGCCTGTGGGCTTGTCTGATTTTTTCTTTTTGACTCTGATAGACTGAGATAATGTATCAAAACCAGAATGGGTCATTTTTATCTCTTCCATATGCTGGTATACCTGGCATTCTCATCCTTAGGATAATCTCTTCCTCTTATTTACAAGAACAAAACAGTTTCAAAAAAAACTAAGAGTTTTCACAGTAGCCCCAAAAGGCATTTAAGTTAAAATGCTTGATAATTCATTTTCAAAAATGTAGAATGAGTTAAAAATGACAAGAGCTATTTTACAACGTGTATTCTGTGACTACTGATATGCAAGATACTGCAAAAATTGGTTCTTTGAAGAAATAAATATGCAGAAGAGGTGTACCTCCCAAATTACGTGTGATTTGCATGAATATTGAAGATTAAAAGAATGAAGTTCTACAGTGAAAGAACAGGTGCTCAATTTCACAAAGTACTAATAAAGGATCCAGAAAGACTACACACCTCCATGAAAAAGAACTTAATTGGTAACATTCGGTCTAAATATTTAATAAAAGCTTAAAGAACAGTAGTTAAAATGCTCTTACTCATTTTCTAGTAATGTAAATTAATTCTGCCTGTATCTTTTTGATCAATTGAAAAATTAATGTTATTGATGACTACTCAAGATGAACTGACAGTACTGATAAAATGATCAGTGTCTAAAACTTATTTCTAATTATTTCAAAACATCAAAAAAAAGACAAATAGGTGACTGCACTGTATTTCATCACATGGAAACATTTACCATTTGAAATGAAAGATGTTAAATGCCTGAAAAGAAAATAAACTCAAACAGTAAGCAAAAAATATTCTTATCTTGACGGGTTTATTGTAAAATATGTTGGAATACTAAGGATCAGAGAGCTCTAGCAGAAACCGTGACTATTTATATTGCTCATCACCATCAGCAATACTACTTAAGAATAGCTAATTTAACACCAGGAAATTGACAAGAGCCGCATTCTTCCCATTAAGTATAATTTTACCTGCAAAGCCATTTGAAAGGTCAAAATTGCCCAAGCTAAACCTTTTTAAAAATCCAATTCACCTTTTCCATATAAGATCTAAAATTAATTAAAATAAATTAGTAACCTTCAACCAGATTACAAAAACAGTAGTGAGCAAAGGCGTCAACTACTACAGGTGACACTGGAAGAGACTGAGTAGAGTAAGAGCAGGCGATTTACAGCAAGAGCAAGTGGGCCCTGGATTATGTGACAAACTACGGGAGGGCTGGTGAGGCTGGACCAGAGGAGCACCAAGAGGTCGGCAGGGCCACACTGGCCGGACCCTGCAGGCCACGGGGAGCTTGGATTTTTTCTCAGTATGATGTAAGGAAATAATATAGCTGAATTCTATTTCAGAAACAGGAGTCTGCCTACCGTGTGGAAGCTCGGCTGTGTTGTGATGAGGGTAGAAGAGTGCAAATGAGGAGGGCTGAGAAGGTTCAACTTGAGAGAAGCCTCTATGGTGTTTTCCCACACGTCAATGACACGCATTCTTACTTTAATTTTACAGATGGAGAAAAGGGAGGTGATGTGACTTGCAACATAACTACCATGTAACAGTGAAAATTAAGCTAGAACTTTGCTTCGCGGGGTTGTGCTCGGTTTTGTGTCAAGGCTGCCCTGTGAGGAAATGTATACATCTTGATGTATAGAGACCTTCAACTTGGCGGGGGGAGGGGGGCGCTGTGACAGCATTTCTAAAGGAAACTAACTATAAATTTCTGGAAAACTCCTTTCAGAACCAGAAAGAAAAGAGTCACCACAGGTGTGAATTTTCTCTACCAATGAAAGCTTTAAACTTAGTAAATCGACTTAACCCTTTTCTGCTTACCTTGACTGAGTAAGCCAGGGAGATAGTGACGGCAAGGGGAAGACCCTCTGGTACCGCAACCACTAGAACTGTAACTCCAATAATGAAGAACTTCACAAAATATTGTATGTAAATTGGTGTGCACTCCGCAAGCCATGGTCTCTTCTGAACCCAGAAGGTATCGATGACAAAATATAATACTAGAATGATAACTGTGATGGCAGACATCAACAAACCTTTCAGTATATTAAAAAAAAAAAAAAGAAAAAGGAAAAGGAAAAAATGTCATTATTTCAGTAGTCCAGACACTCCCCATTGTCAGTTACATATTAGCCACCAGAAGAAATTACCACTGGTTTGAGAATACTTACTTTTATTTCTCTGAGAAACTGTTACCTCTTTTTTTTTTTTTAATTGCACCTAACTCATCGTTTGGCATTGTCAGATTTAATTTCTGCTTCCAAGTATAGCCCTGTCCCCAGCAGAACTGGTAGGAAAGTGTTTATGATTCTTTCCTAGACTTAATTTTTTATCTTCCGCCTTCTACTAAAGCTAAGACAAAATAATAGGCAACGACAAGGAAAATACCAAAAGCTTAGAGTAAGTGGGTACTTTATATATTGGCAACTGCTTACTGTTGAAAGAGAAGACGGTAAAAATCTGATCAATGGGGAGACTTGGAATTAAATATTCAACCCTATGTCTTTTATTAAAAAAATTAATTTTCTCAATTGTTTTTTCATCTATCCTTAGTGCTTCATGTTTTACAAACCATTTACCTGTTTTGTTTACTTGTTAGCCTATTACAAATGAGTACTAAAAAATAAGACAAATTCACATATCTGCACCTAATAATCTAACCATCTTAAATCCACCCTTTTCCCCAACACTGAGGCAGTATTACCCTTTGGCTATATGTTACAAAAAGCGAATATTTGCTATTGGATAAACTTACTCAGAACAGAAGCAAAACCTCACTTTTTCCAACATACTCCTAAGAAGTAGAATTACATAATTTAAGCGATTTTAATAGTATATGCTGATTTATCCAAGTGTTCTTTTACATGGATGATACTACTGGAGGGCATGCTCTGTTTTTAGCTAAGAGCTCTGCTTCTGCTTCTTTTCTCCACCCTAGAGTAGTTTTATTAACAGGTGTTTTCTAGTGAGGATAGCAATTTAGTAACTTCGGCCTCACCAGGATGGTGCTCCAACTAAGCATTTCAATTTAAGTAAATGATAATTTTTAGAAAAACATATACCTAATTTTCTTCATAGTCAGTAAAAAGATGAGCAAAATGTGTGGTGAAATTTCTTTTTATTAAAATATAGTTGGGGGGCACCTGGGTGGCTTATAGTTGATTAAGTGTCTGGCACTTGACTTTGGCTCAAGTCATGATCTCAGGGTCCTGAGACTGAGCCCTGCATCAGGCTCTGCGTTCAGCAGGGAGTCTGCTTGAGGATTCCCTTCCTCCTCCTCTCCCTCTACCCCTCCCCTCACTCACATACATTCTCTCTCCATCTCTCAATCAATCAATCTTTCTTTTGAAAAAATAAAATAAAATATAGTGGGTAATCTGCTCTGAGTACCCACACTGCTAGCACTCTCTACTGGTCCCAGAAATCCTGAGAAATTCAGAGATGAGCGTATGGGCTTGTGAATTGGGCAGTCTTTGGCACTAATCCTAACCTGACCACTTATTAGTTAGTTCCTACCACGTATACTGGGGATTAGAGTCCCTAAGCTGCAACGGTATCATGATGATCTGCAATAACTCAAAGACCTGGTATACTGTGGATAAAACGGAAAATATTTTTAAACCCCCTTCCACTCACAAAGCAACAATTTGCAGCCTTAAGTGGGTCAAAAGACCATTTTCAAGCAGAAGGTTAGCATATTTTAAAAGCAAAACCTTATTTTCTTCTGTATATCATACCTGCTTTGCCAATCTGAACAGCCAGCTTTGTAAGTTTCCCTTGTAAGACAGATTTTTCCTTTTTTGGCAAATTTGCTTTCTTTTTGTCTTTTTCATCACCATCTCCACCTTCTTCACTCTTCAAAGGCTGCATTTCCATGGCTGCACCATCCTGGGCTTTTGCTATGTGTAAGAGCAAATAAAACCTCACTACATTTTTAAAGGCACACAAAACTATTAATATTTTGAAACAATTTTTGAAACAAATCAGTTTCTTATAGAAACTAGAAAAGCTTTAAACATTCAGCTTTGTGTGTGCATGGGTCTATGTCTAGCCAGAGAAAATAAGACAATAGTGACATTAGGTTGTGAATCTTCAAACCAGACATTTGAGAATGTTGTGCCAGGTAACAGGGATGAGGCAGAAGAAGAAACATGGGATCCTTAAACTAAGAACTAATACCAAATCACTTCTCTTCCCCCATGTTGTGTTTGGTAAGATTCATTTCCAAACACTATAAATCCCTCCCACTTATGACCATAATAGAACATTATGTGTAAACCATATAGAAAAATGTACATATGTTTACAGACCTAAATAAATGCAAAAAACCATTTAAGTTGTATACTTTGTTTCTTACACATTTTTCCTAGCAATGATATAGTAACCAATGTTAAAACAGTTCAAGTGCTGAAGTTGAAAGTTACCTACATCTGGATTTTTCTTAGCTTACTACCACAAATCATAGTTAAAAATCTTATTGCCATTGTAAAGGCAGCATGACTAAGGCACTAGCAGGAAGAGAGGTTAACCCAAGTTAACATAAACTGTTGATTTCCCTTGCTACATGTATCCTACTTTTGGATGAATACAGTACACAGTAGATGCATTTTTGGATATAATGAAAACAAGCTAACTGTACTTTTTATCCTTGTGAACTTACCTTTGTTGCGATTCTCAATAGCTCCATCTTGTTTCTTATCTGTAGGAACAAAATGGGAATTAAAGCTTTCCAAAAGAAATAAAGACAGCCATGCTAAATTATGCAGAGGTAGTTCACATTTCTATAACAGAATTGTTACACAGTGGTGTGTGCTTGTATAGATTAGAAAGCATTTGGCTTGTAATGACCTGCTGGGTCAATCATTCCCTAGGTCTTCACCAGGGGAAATACTCCAAAATAATTTGGGGCATCAGTATTTGTTTGATTTCTCCACAAGACTTTACTCCTGCATATGCTGTAATGAACCCAAATATGGTACAAGAGGTTCTCAAACTAAATACACATGTAATTCTAAGAATGGAGAAATGTCACGAAGACAACAGGCACACAGGATGTTGGGAAGACAGGAGAGGCAAGCCAGTAAAATTAGAATATGAATGTAAAGAACGGGCCAGTAGGACTACCAGTTAAGATAATTCACCAAATTAGTTTTCAATTTGGAGAAAACAAAGATGGGAATGTCTAAAGCAATAAAGTAATCAAGGAGGGACTGAGTCTATTGTCTGGAGCAGGCAGTGTAATACTGAAAATGAGAAAGAGGAAGCAGAGCCAATCCTTCTTCCACCTTCTCTATCTCGAAGAGCTATCTTCAAACTGGGAAACATGGAACAGAGTCAAGAAGGAACAGATGTTCAAGATAGATGACGAGAAAGGAAGAGACTATCTAGCTACTTTCAATAGGATCTGACTTCAGAGGAACCAGACAGCTACATTCTAGACTAGGAAGGAAATGAGAAAGATTACCCTGAACTGCTTCTGGGTAACGGCCAAAGCAGTGAAGGGAATGAGAGAAGGGCTGGAGTCCACAGATGGAAAATGCCCCAATCTAGGAAGAAAAACAAAACAAAACAAAAACACAACCCCAAGAATCAAAAATGATAGACAATGAGTTAGATGTTCATTCCTGGGAATATTTTTGACTGGATTAATAAAAACAGAGGTATAAGATCTTAGAAAAAATAGTGCTTGTTAGAAAAGACACTGTGGGGTCAACAAGAATAAAGTCATGATGCAAACTTCCCTTACAAAAATAAGTAAATAGGGTCCATTGACCTTAGACTCCTATAAATTAGAATGCAGCGCAGTGTATGGTTAAGCGCACAGACTCTTGAGCTAAACAAGCAGGTCTGATCTGCCACTTACTAGATCTTTGACCTGGAGCAAGTACATAATCTCCGTAAGCCTCAGGTTACTCATCTTTATGTCCTAGGGTTTTAAGGATTAAGGAGATAATGCACATAGCATTCAGTAAGTGGTATCATTATTACTGGTTTTCAAGTTGCCTTCCACTCCACCTTAAGAAACCTAAGGAGGCACGTGGAGGGCTACTGTAAGGACTGGAACAGGAGAACTTAGAATGGGGGTCTTGCTACCTTCAACTTGCAGTCAGAACTGTTCGAATACATTTTTGTTTAAACTAAAAATTTTGCAACTGAAGACAAAACCCCAAATAATAAAACATCCAAATATTAAAAACATGGTTGTAGTTACAGCAAACCAAGATTTTAGGAAGGTTTTTATTTTAGAAGATCTCAAAATACGTATGTGTAGGAGAGAAATAGGGGCTTACTCTCCTAAGTAAAATTAAGTAAATCCAAGTGGTTAAACCACAGTAAACTGCTGTCACCCTAAAGAGAAAGAACTCTGGAGGTGCCAACCTGAGCACGAGAAAAGGGTGACATAGCAGATACTTAGAAGCAGGGTGGGGAAGGCTTTTTTAAAAAGAGTAACAAGCCAGGGGCACCTGGGTGGCTCAGTCATTGAGGGACTTCCCGGGGTCCTGGGATCGAGCCCCGCATTGGGCTCCCTGCTCTTCTGCCTCTGCCACTCCCCCTGCTTGTGTTCCCTCGCTCGCTGTCTCCCCTGCCCAAATAAATAAATAAATCTTAAAAAAAGTAACATGCCTCCAAGCTAAGTAATTCTGAGCAGTCTCCCTACCTACCTATGACAGTTCTGGTAAGATCCTTGTGGCTAAACTATGGTTATCAATTTTTGCTGAGGATAGCTCAACTTGTAGGGACAGCAGGTACAATGGGTCAAGATCAAATTTCTAAAATCTTGGTATCTAATACTTTGGGCTAAATGTAATAAACAGAATGGGTGTCAACGTAAAGTCTTCATGTCCAGAAACCCACTACTTAAGTACAGACGGGGAAATGTGAATAGTAGAAAACATGAAATAGATTAAAAGCTCAATGAGACCAAAATGTGATATGACTGACAAAGAAAGCTACCACTGAAGAAGCAGAAGAGATAAGCAAATCGGAAGTGAGAGTTTAATTCATTTTGCTGGTCAGGTAACAGAAAGATGCTAAAACTAAACAGAATAAAGCAAGCTAACGCAGGTGTTCAAGGAGATGCTGAATTTGTCTGGCTAAGTAAAAGGGATTGATGTATGCACTAAAGGCCCTTGATGGACTGTGATGTCTACAAGAAAAATGGGGAAAGGGAAGGGACTCCATTAATTCTACCACTTGAGAGTACTATATTAACTTTTTGTAGAACGTTTCATATCAGAACCTCATAAAAGAAGTGTATTTTTCTGTGCCAGTTCTTACAACCAGGTGCTGTATTTCCAAATACCCATTCTCAGAGAAAATTGCTGATCTTACTTTTCTTTTCCTTTTTCTTTTCATCTTTCTTTTCTTCCTCTTCACCTCCGGCTCCAAGTAAGGTAAAGATAATTCCAGTTTGAGAATTAACACCTACAGCAGTAACGACCATTCTTCCAGAGCCTTCCATTACATGAGTACCTATAGCAACAGAAAATCTGTTTTTTAAAATTGTTATGGCTTTTTTCCTCCTACCTTCAAATTTCAAACTTAGTCATATTGTCTTTAATATCCAGTACTTAATAAGATAAATTCAGTAAGACATTAAATAACCTAAATTCTTATGCTGAAGGTTTTAACTCTGTAATCCATCTCAACTGAATTCAAAGCGCATGCCATTTACCATGCCATATTGGGCAAATTATCACATCTCAACTCCTCACCCATAAAATGAGGATAACAGTACCTACCTTTAATAAAAACAATGAGACTCAAATAAAGGTACAAATGTAAAGTGCCTTTGCACACTGCCTGGAATTTGGGAGGGGTTCAAAGAATGCACATTAATTTTATTATCATCATCATTATTGACATTTCTGAGAAACACATTGCTTAAAAAAAAGAATGTTCTTTATAACCAAATGCCCCATTTACCACACCCAAACCCAAATCTCTACCTAAACCAGCTTTTATCCCAGCCAACCTAGATCACTGCAACAGCCTCCTAGCTAGTCTGTCTTTCCAGTTTGTCCTACATCAGTTTTAATCTTCCTAAAATGTGAATTTTCTCACAAGCATCTCATGGCTCAAAAACCTCTGATTCTACACTGCTTAATGGATTAAGTCCAAAGTCTTCACCTTGAGATCAACCAACCCTTCAAACTTTTCATCCACTTCTCTAACATAAAATTCCATGACAGAGAGCTATGGTACAGAAATGGGAACGCTGATTGTATTCTGACTGTCCCTTACAACAATCTTGCAAGTTGGTAGGCATTATTTTTTCTTATTTTCTAAACATTTGCCCAAGGTTACGCAACAATTAAGTGTCAAGACAAAGATTCAATCCAGCTTGGTGAGGGGGCAAGGGGCATATTCTTCTTTTAATACAATGCCGACAAGTTTGCTGACCATTCTCCAACTTGTACATCCACATCTCTGCACCTTTCCTAATTAAAAGGCTTCCCATTTCTCCACTGTAGTATTTTTGTGAATTTTAAGTGGCTTTCAAAAGCAACTCTTTTTTCTAAACTCTCAATAAAGTCTTCTTTACCATTATCACGTTTATTTGATCTCCTAGTTTACAACCATATGGGGGACAGGTTCTGTTGCCCCTACCACCGTCTTATCTATCAAATCAATACACAAAGGTTATTTGCTAAATAAAGTCATAAAGCATATGTACTTATTCCAGTAGTTAAAAACTTAACATTTGTCTACTAATTACTGGGGAACTTATCCAATGTGAATATTTGAGGCCTTTGATTTTCTTGCTTTTATTTTTATTTTGTTGTTGTTGTTGTTAAGTAGGTCCCAGCCCCAGAATGGAGCCCAACACGGAGCCTGAACTCATGACCCTGAGATCAAGACCTGAGCTGAGATCAAGAGACGGATGCTTAACCAACTGAACCACCCAGGTGCCCCTGATTTTCTTGCTTTTAAAAATCTATATTCTGAATATTTCACTAATATTAGCCCTTCTGTCAGTGAAAAGGCAAAGAAAACAAGAAATGAAATTCAGGATAGTGAAACAATATTTATTGAGCAACTTCTACATGTAAAAGGCAATTTCTTTTAACAATTCTGGCTTTTGGTAGATTTCCATTTTTTTACGTTCTATTCCTCCTTACCACAGGTAATCAGATGCTGGCGGTTAATGTGCTCAGGCAAAGTAAACAGTTTTTGTTCTGGTCATATCCCCACTGCTAACTGAATAACTGCTTTTAAAAATCTAAATTTAAAAAGCCAAGAACAGCAGTGAGAAAAGGCATCATGAGAATACATTTAAAAATAAATGCATTTTATGTTTTTTAGTACATTTTTGGAATAGGGAAATAAATGCAGAAAAACTTTCCCACCCACATTACGATAAGAGACTCGGCAAAGTTATTTCAGTCTTTTCTTAACCATGGAAAATTTACAGAGTTCTTGCGGTACACTTGATGTGTCAGGGACCTGAGTCTACATAAAGCTTACTAGCAATCTCTGTTAAAATAGAAAAGGACCAAAGTTCAGTTAAAGGACATCAACCTGAAGAGCTAAGGACTTTGTAAATAAGCTAGATGCACATAAAAGTCCCTGCAGTATATATGGCAAAAAGGCAAGAGAATACCACCTCAGTTTGCCAAATACCATGGCCCAGACAGCCTATGGTGGTTAAGATATAATTAGATTGCCTTCCCCTCCTTGGAAAGACTATAGATTTTATCTGGTTAACAATTACAGTTTCTCAAAACTATGGCAAGGAATAAGTAAAGTAAGTATACGTTGTACTTAAATACATCATATTTCTATATCTAAGATATGTCTACTTAGAATGAATTACAAGTATACCCATGTAAAGAAAAAACCAAATAGGATGTTCTTGGTAGTGCAAAATTTTAAAGGTATACAAATCCCAAGATTTTTCTGAAGAAATAAGTCTGTATTGTAATTGGGACCTCTACCCTTTAATAATGGTGCTTATGTAATTACTCTGATTTTTAGTGGTTTTGCAATAAGCTTTTTAGGCACATATTAAATCTTAAAAAGGTTAATAGTTAGGCTGAAGTATATGCCCAAAAGTTGTGACTCTGACTTAACTTGTCACAGGTTTGACTTTGGTTTCAGTAAAACCATGTTCAATTAAAATATAAAGTTTAGAGAGAAGAACTGAACAATTACAGCCACCATGTTATTATAGTTAAATCAGCATAAATCTCCTTACAATGTATAAAATGTTAGCATTCCATTAACATCTGAAAATGGTAATAGAAGACAAAAAGGCAACATTCTGCTTGCTCCAAACTCTGGTATAATTAAGTCTAACAAACATATGTAAACAACGGTCTTAGAGGCAATTTTGTAAATTCTATAAAGAATCCTAGAAAATTAAGAGTAAAAACCTGAAAATCAAACGTAAAGTACTGGCAGTGCTGTTGGAATCAAGTTGTGGTATTCTGGCTTCTTCTCATTCAGCATTTTAGAAGGCCGCGCAGTATTTTCCCACCATCTCGTCCCTTTCATTTCCGATTCACCTCAGGTCAAGCTACCAGTTACTGTTACAAGAGCCTCCCAGGTAGACGGCTACCTCCCCATTTCAAACAGTACCCTCACCTGTACAAATCCTGTTCTTTGTTCTCAGAACATGTCTCACCTACGTGCAAATTCAATGCTCCCCAGTAGATGTGGTGCCACTGCCAGGCCTACTGTTGATTAGTCATGTAATCTTTGATAAATAATTTATGTCTCAGATTTATTCCTCAGCAGTTAAATGAAGGAGTCGGATTAGTAAATTTTAAGGATTTTATCAGTTCTTAAAGACAAAAACAAACAAAAAAACCTAAAAACCTCTCCTTGGTAGTTCATCATAGGGAATTCATTAATTTGCTTTAAAAGCAATCATTCTTTAATTTTATATATCAATAGGCCTTAAGAATAAACGTTAAGACAGAAAAATAGAAAAGTAGAAATCATTAGGCTTATATTTTAGTTTTATCATTACACTAATACTGACTCAAAAACTCTTGGTTTTTTTGTGTTTTTGTTTTTGTTTTTTTTTTGACTTAGGCTCCTCATTTGTAAAATAGGGCTCTGGATTCAAAGATCTCTAATATCTCTGCCAACTTAAAAAAAAAAAAAAGGTCCCTAAGGATTATAAGGGTAGAAGCTAACATAAAATACAGAATCCTTCACATTGTAGGCTGTTAGGGAAACTATGTTTGCTGACAACAGTATATAGTTGTGGAAGAGAAAAAAGTGCAAAGATAAGAAAGAAGTTCATACCTGATAGAAGTAAGGGATCCTTATCTAAAGACTTCTTAACATGATCAGATTCACCAGTCAATGAGCTTTCATCAATTTTAAGATCATTGCCTTGAATCAGTATGCCATCAGCTGGAAGAAGATCACCTAAAACAAAAAGCAATGGTATGCTAAATTATAAACAAGATTACAGTAACTTTACCTCTAGTGTTAAGAGGTATTGCTCGTTTTTTACTTACCATATTTCACCTGAGCAATATCTCCAACAGTAATGTCAGCTACAGGGATCTGAATGACCTGACCACCCCTGATGACTGTGAACTTCTGTTCTTGTTCAATTCGACTCTGCAAACCTCTAAACTGTTTTTCCTTACTCCAGTCATTGAAAGCTGTTACTAATACCACACACACTACTGACAAGAGGATTGCAGCGCCTTCAATCCAACCAGTTTCTCCTTCACCTTCTTCCTCTCCAACAGAAACTTCTCCACAAACTATATGGAAAGAAAGAAAATGCTTATCAAAAAAAAAAAAGAAAAAGAAAAAGAAAAAAGATTCTGAACTGATGACAATAGACATTCGATAAGTTAATTATGGTGTTTACATACCTTGTTAATTTTACTCTAAATACGTTACTGAACCCAAACCATTCCATAATGATAAGAATGCTTACTACGTCAAGTTCCCTCAGGATGGGGAGGCAGTCTAGGGTTCTAGTTAAGAGTAAGGACACCAGGGAAGATGAAATCTCAGCCTCAAGGCAACTTACTTATTAGTGAGACTCCATTTCTTAATCTGTCAAATTAGCATACCACCACCTACTCCACCAGAGTTGTGAGGATTAAATGAGAGAACACTTTAAAGTAGGTAAAGCAGTGGTTGAGAATTCCTTTGCACTGGACCAATCGTTAATGCTATTAATTATTACACGTTAGACAAGATATAAATGAAAACTTAAATACTATGTGCTACCCATGAATCATACTTATTTAATCAATTTTACAGAAGTACAAGCAAAATTTGGTTTCCATAACATGAAAAGGTAAGCCAAGTGATACTCATTAATCCAACTATTTGGGCACCTACTCTAGGTGCCAGACACTACTTTAGGAGCTGGGGATATAGCAGTAAATAAGACACACAAGCTCTCTCTTCGCATGAAACCCATACTCAGATTGGTAGGTGCAGATGGTGTATGAAGAATTCAGATAATAAAATAATTAATTTCAGATATAGTAAATGGCATAGAGAAAATAAAGGATGGTGATGTGCTATCAAGGCCCCTCTGAGGTGTCCACGATGTTTGGGCTAGGAGCCAAATGATAAAAAGGGAACTACCAAATAATTGCTTTAGGGCATTCCAGGAAGAGCATTCCAGGGAAAGATTAAAATCAGTACAAAGGCTCTATGGCACAAAAAAGTTTACATAAGAATGAGGGAAGAAAGAACCTCAAAAGCTCAAAACTGAAGGTCAACAATATTGAAGAAAGAACAATGGAACGGTGCTGTTTATACTTTGGGCTATAATCTGTCAGTCTAAAATCAATTCAGTGGCCCATGACCAGCATTTTGAAAAATGAAACATTAACAAAATAAAAGGGATATACACGTAGTAAAGGTAAGCATTGTTTCTTACAAGTTTACGTTGGTTATTTATAAATTCACATGAAGGGATATGTTCTTCTACATATTCCTATATAAAGTTCTTTCTTACCGAGGGTGGAGCTGAAAAGTCTGAAAAGTCAATGGTTCTCTTAGGACAGGTAAAGCAGGAAAAAGATTATTCAAAAAAAAAAGAAGGAGTAAATGAATGATACTAGAAGATTAAAGCATATTCCAGAATAGAGAGCACGAACCAAAGATATGAAGTATGAAGATGCTGAATAAAGATTAATCCAGGAGAGGTATGTGGGACAGAGGAAAAGAGAGAACACAGAAGATTGTAATAAAATCAACTGGTGGTGGTGAAATGGAAGGGATGATGTGAATGATTAAAAAAAAAAAAAAAATCCCAAGGACCATCAACAGGATTCAGCCATCAATGGGTACAAAAGCATGTTCTCCAAAGGAGATAGCAGGACAACCCATCGAAAGTGCTGGCTTTCCCATCCAAATATTAAAACTTCTCTTTGAATTACATTTGAACTGAAGAAATGACCACGTATCATTGTACACAGTAACTAGTTAAATGAATTTATGGTTTACAATGTTCTAAACAGTAGAAGCAGTAGGACAGTTTCTCCTCTGAATTAGGTTGAGCAAGTCTGGACTCAAGAACAGATGAAGGTTCAAATACCATGTTGACCACTTTTACCAACTTGAAATGCAGCTAAAATATTATCTTCCAAATGAAGCATTTCAATGGGTTTTGGTTAAAAATGTAAAAATGCAATACGTTATAAGAGTGTACAAGAACAACAGATTGAAAGCAGAAGATGGAATTTACCAGTCATATGTCAACAGAGACGTTTATGTAACTGGTGGATGAGAGTGAAAATAAATACCATTAGTGAGTACACTTCCTGCATTTGGATTTACATAACATTTTAAGTTTCTTTTCAGCTATGAGAAACATTAAAACCAAGTTCTGAAATAAACCAAACTCAGACCCAAATCAAGGGAAATCAAGGTTAAATCGAAATTATAAAATATAATAATGTATATTCAATCATGCTATCAATAATGGTATTTTATGATTACTAAACATCAAAATTTTAAACCTCATCTTTTTATTTCAATTTATATTTTTACATATGTTTAAGACTACGCACTATAAAAATATAATATACACATTATAAATATACACATTATGAAGACAGCTCTAAATATATATAATTTACAAATGCATCATTTGGAGATATATGCTCAGATTTCTTCCCAATAAGGTATATAATAAAAAAAAAAAATTAAGGATCAATGCTACAGAGATTGGGGGGAAGGAATTATGAGACAATTATATCATTCTCAGCTTTAAATCTCACATGCATATTTAGAACTAGATGACTATTTCAAAAGAGAACATGAAACAAGTTGGTGCCATATTTCATTTCATATATAGTTCTACTTTAGGTTATACAGATAAAGTTAGAACGATCTTGAAACAGATGGTAGTAAAATACTTCTAGAAATTAAATCCTTTTCCTACTGATGATCATTATAAATTTTTAGAGTAGCTACAATGAAAAAACAATTGCAAAATCAAAGTTACAAAAGGATTATAATTTACCAGTTATATTTATTTATATATAAGTATTTTAATAATGCTTTCAGTAAAGTCCAAGTACAAATATAGTAATAATAATCTATTTCACCAAAAGTGTTCCCCTGTAAACACCTGCGAGAGATGCACAATCTAAATTCAGTCTTTGCTCTCTGCCGCAAGGCAAATATTCCATTCTTAAAATTCTCCACTTGAGCTATTTCTTGGATGGTGCATCAAGTGTGTACATTACAGTATAAAGAAGTAGTTCTCAAAAGTGTTGTCTAGGAATCCCAGGAGGAATCCCCAAGGTCAGAACTATGTTTATAAAAATACTAAGATGTAATTTGCCTTATATTTCAGGGATGTATAGTGGAATTTTCCAAAGACTACATTACATGTGCTAACACAACACACTAAATGCAGAAGCAGATGAGAACCCAGTTATCTTCAATTATGTTAAAGAGATAACAAGGAAATGAAGAACACTACTACTCTTTTCATTATTTCATTTAAAATCTCATTAACAATAATTTCAGTAATTATAATTTTTTATTATAACAACACAGCACTTAGTTATAATTTTTAAGTGCAATGGTATTTTTATTTTTATTTTTATTTTTTTAAATGTTTTATTTATTTATTCATGAAAGTCAGAGAGAGAGAGAGGCAGAGGCAGAGGGAGAAGCAGGCTCCCCGCCCAGCAGGGAGCCCGATGCGGGACTCGATCCCAGGACCCTGGGAACATGACCTGAGCCGAAGGCAGACGCTCAACCATCTGAGCCACCCAGGCGCCCAGCAATGGTATTTTTAAATTTCTCGATTTTAATTAGGAATACAGTAAATATCTACAGATATAACTCATATGATCAAAAGTTCTTTGGAGTTCTTAATACTTTGAGTGTAAAGGGGTCCGAGACCAAAAAGTTTGAGAACCATCGATCAGTATTATAAAGATTTGTTTATAGTGTGGGTTACAGTGCTTATTTTCACACCAAACAGCACTAGTAAGAAATTTTGAGAATTTAGATTTCTAGGACTGTAGGTTTACAATTAATGGATTTCCTTTTAAGCAAGTTACTACCTAGTGTTAAAACATAACATGATGAAAAGATACATGAGTACACTAATAAATGTTAAAAAAAAAAAAAATGCAAACACTAACATTTCATCTCCTTCTAGTAGACTGACTCTCTTTGAAGTGTCTTATGACACCAAAAACTCTAGAGTTATCTTCCCAGTTGGATCTAATGCCAGTATTCTCCTTAAGCAAATTTGGGAAAGGGCTTGTCACTATATCCTACAAATGAAAGCAGTCCAAGTTCCAAACAAATTTGTCCTTGTAACAAAATCCATTCCCACTGAAAATATTTTTCTTTAGCTTTCTTATAATCTTGGGGTAAAAAATGTTAAAAAAAATTAATAATCTGCCAACTCAATGAATTCTAGAATACCAATTCCCAATATTCTATAATGCTAGTTGGGTAAACTGAGCACTACAGAACTTAGCTGTATATGTATGACCTTTCTTTGTCATATAAAAAGATACACCCATTTACACACCCTCAGGCCTACCCACGCATGCACACAAACACCTTCATGAGTAACCCACACAAAACATACTTTTAAAATCTGGAAGAATACGTATCAAAATGGTATAGCAGTAATCTCTTAAAAAATGAGATTTGGGGTGAATATTATTTCCTATGAATTGTCATTTTTCCCTCATCTTTCTATGGCAAAATATGTATTATTTATTTAACAAAAAACAAGTTTCAAAAATAATTTGGCTCAATGTTGACGAGAACATTGCCTAAATTTTTTCTTCTTTAGATCAGTGATTCTCAGCCACAGGCAATTTTGCCCCCTATGAGAAACCTGGCAATATCTGGAGGCATTTTGGTTGCCTCGACTGGAAGGTGGTATGATCAGGGCAACAAACAAGGTTCTGGTGTAAAATGTAAACAGTGCTGCTGCTGAAAAACCCTGATCTATACTGGTTTCAGATAAACTGACCTATTCTCTGATCAACTTTCTCAAGCAAACAAACAAAAAACCCAAAAAACAAAACAACTCTCACATGAGCTCCAGGCATACCTTTAATGTAATTACTTTAAATCATTGCCTAAGCCAACTTTCAGAGTTAGCAAATATTTATCAAACTCTTCATAACTTAAAAGGCATAAGAATAAAGT
Source organism: Phoca vitulina (assembly GCF_004348235.1). NCBI lineage: Eukaryota > Metazoa > Chordata > Mammalia > Carnivora > Phocidae > Phoca > Phoca vitulina. The sequence goes on from NW_022589722.1 coordinate 5,133,091, forward strand.
TCTTACAAACAAAAATATTGGTGTATCACTCTTCTGATATATAAACTACTATTGGTTCACTCTACAGTTATTTAAATACAGTAAGCAAAACCCAAGCTGGATTTCTTAGCAGTTACAGAATGTACTGTCAAAGAATATCCATTTTAAATAAATTTATTAAAAAGAGAATATGAAATTTATTTTTTTTTTAGAGAATTATTATTATTATTATTTTTTTTGACATAGAGCAAGCGAGAGAGAGATAGAGACAGAGAGCAAGCACAAGCAGGGGGAATGCAGGCAGGGGAGAAGCAGGCTCCCTGCTGAGCCAGGAGCCCAATGCGGGGCTTGATCCCAGGACCCTGGCATCAAGACCTGAGCCGAAGGCAGCCGCTTAACCGACTGAGCCACCCAGGCACCTGAGAATAAGAAATTTAAAAAAGAAACAAAGAACATAAAAAGGTGGGAGAAAAAACCATTTGTAGCTACAAGTTAAAGTAGATATATCAATGTATAATGTATTTTTCCATTGGTCAAGATACTTTGTAGTAGAAACAATTCTAGAATGGCAAGGCAATTATCCAAATCATGCATATAATAACACAATTGAAAAATAATGGATGAAGAAAGAGAATAGAATACTGCTTTCATAATGCTTTCCAAAATTAAAAAAAAAAAAAACCCCAAAATTAAAACTGTAATTATTTCAATATAATGTTCAAAGACCTTAAAAACTGTGATGGCATAAACCCCATTGTGTGTGTGTGTGTATATATATATATATATATATATAGCTTAGCTCCTTGCCAACACACGGTATGCACATTTTGACGTTTTTCACCTCTGTAGTTCACTTGGAGGTGACACTATCTCATAGGGTTACTGTAAAATTATCTGAGATGGTATATTTAAAGAACTATTAAAAGCACTACTAGAATGGTGTCTAGCATGGTCAGTAAATGCCGACCTGCTATTATTATTACATTTTAAGTATGCAAATGAACTGAACTTATTTACATCACACATAAAAGTCTTTTTCTTTTTTTCCCCTCCCCAATTTACTTACGTGCATTATCCCCTTCTGGAGGTTGATAAAAAGAAAGGCCCAATGATACTATGGCTGCAATTTCTAGTATAATTAAAGTGACATCTTGTAATGCTTCCCATACTAATTGAAGAAAGGTTTTTGGCTTTTTAGGAGGTATAAAATTCTTTCCAAACACTGCTTCTCTTCTCTCTATATCTGCAGGGTTTCCACTTAAACCTAGTGAAAAGAAACAAATTTCAGTGAAAAATTTCACTATTTACAAATGAAAATACCTATTTTATTCAAAACATATTCTTTACACTTTAGATTCCAATTCATAAGCTCCTATTGATAGCATTTTTATGCATTAGACCAAATGTACAGAATTTAAATCACTGAAAAATGTGTACAGTACCTTAAAAGGACATTTCAGCTAGACAGCTCAAGACGGGATTAAGAATTTTCACTTTTCCAAACTGCTTATTTTTGATCAAACTACCTTATACCATCTTGTAGACTGCCAGAGACCAGAACTGATAACGACAGTTGGATGGGTTTTATATTGGAATTAAACATTTCCCTGACCTTTACTTATGATGTTTTCCCTCCAAAAATGGGGAATTATGTATTTATTTGATTTACTTAACAGCATCTTGGTTAACTCAATCAGTGAAAATCTTTGATTTTCACTCTTATTTACTAAAGAACAATGAGAAGTTAATTTAAACTCTAAAACTTCTCTACTAAAATGTCTGTTAGACTTTCACTGATAAAAGATTTCCAAGTCACAAAAAACAGGAAACTTAGGATGACTTTTCTTTTGAATTTTATTTTTAGGATTTAGTTCCAGCTTAAGAAATAGGTAGTGCTATTGACTGCACCCACGGTCACTGCATTGTAGGACATAGCATTTATTGCATGAAGTGTGGAAGTGGAGCGGTAAGAGGTTGAGAGAGAGTTGGATGAGTATCAATTTTGCCTTTCCTTTACCGCATCTAGCAGGTCCTCCTCTAATTTAACCCTGCTGATCCCATCAAACCTAGACATGTTCCCATTAGCTAAAGCAAAGTATGTACACATTTACATTTTTGTGGGGGGTATGAGAACACAGGCAGCAGTGACAAATGATTTGTTTCCTTAGGCTGTTTAAAAATATCAAAGAAGGAGGCAAAGGTACCAGAATGATACAATTTCCAATTTATCATAAATTTAAATTTATAATTAATTTAGTTAACTTAATCTTTTTGGGGGAGCAAGAGTTCATTCTAAGAGAACAACAGATTACTGGAAGGCTCTTGGTTTTTAGTGTTTCAGCTAGTAATCTCAATGTGGAGACAAGCAGAGAGTAGAAGAGAGAACAAAGAAAGTATACTGCTAGAATAAACAGTAAGAAATGAATATAAACTTTTTAAAGTAATTATTTACTTTGTTAAAGGTATCAAGAAGATTCCAGAGATGTTTTCATTAGCAACTGTAACAAGGTCAGTGCATTCTGGGCAGAAAGGATTTCAGATTTTCCGATGATAAAAGTCATCATCTGAAAGCTTCCACAGAGCGCCAGGCTTCGAGACAGAGTTTAACAGAAAGAAAGGAATCAAGGGATTGTACTAATTGTGACCAGGGGAAAGACAGTATGAGAGAAGAAACTTGCAAATTTTAATTTAGGATCTACAGTTTCTTCCGACTAGAGCAATGCTCCCCAATCACACCTGGCTGCAAGCAGTTAGCACTGGTCCCTGGTTTAACTGAGGGACATCCTGGACAATCAATGCAGTGATGTTTTCCACAAAACAAAATTTGTTTTAAAGAACTAAACCTTGCAGTGTTCTGAGATTATGTGCTTGCTGCTTTTTTAATTAAGTGTCCTTTCTTTCATAAAAACTGTAAGTTTGTTTTGTCTTGTATTTTAGTGATCTTACTAGCAAAAATAAAAGACTGCATTCCTGCCCTGTGTCAGTCTCCAATTTTTTTTCTAAGAAATCGTCTGAAGTTATTGGTTCTATCAGTTTAACTCACACTTAACAGAACCTATCATTAATTACATATATATAATACCTAGTAGTTTTAAATATCACCATTATTAACTATAAAAATAACTGACCAAAACTTACATTGGTTACAACAGAGGCCAATATTTTATGTTAATGCTGATAAAAGCAGCCATAGAGCTAAAGACAGCTTAAAAACATAACTGGAGAGAATTTAGAAAATAAAAAAGCAGCTGGTCCTAAAGGTTACCGTAATTCTTCCATACCACCACCAAGCACACACCTAGGACATAACATCAATAAGATCATCTGGTTTAAGAACCAGAATGACCATTCCAGTTTACCTACTGAAATTTTGCACATGTGACTTAACTTTTGTAGCAGCTGGGGGAGGGGCATTAATATCTGTTGGTGTAACCTACAAAGTTGTTTGGAAGGGCCTGAGAAGAAGATACAAAGTATCAAATCATAAACTATACGGTAACAGCTATTAAGTAAGGGGATGACAAGTTACAAACTGAACACTACAGGTTTTAATTACACTTGGGGGGCAATTAATTTCCATTAATATAAAATAATAAACTTACTATAATCTAAATATAGTGAAGGATTTTATAACAATAGTCTGTTCCCCACCAGATACTACTTTAAGGGACTATTTTACATCTGAGGAATTACTGTGAACAAGTTATACATTCAGCAAGCTTAAATTATACTGGAGGGAAACAAAGAGACAAAGTAACATAGAGAAGACTAGTATTTATTCTCAGTGTAACAGAAACCTTTCTAAAAGGGAAGGGTTTTAAAGCACTGCAGTAATAACTGATCTTATTTTAATTGTTGTGTGAAGTATAAACTGAAGAGAGTTCAAGAGCAGAGGGAAAAGACCATTAGGGAGGTTGTCGCAGTACAAAGTAAGAGATGTTGGTGGCTTGAATCTGAGTTTTTAATTGGATCTGCCAATTATCTTGTAAAAAGATCAGACAGAACTTGCTAAAGGACTGGATGTGGATGAAAGAAAGAGAAAGAATAAAGAATGGTATCTAGATTTTGGGGGGGGGGGGTTTATACATTTAAATGGATGTATAGTAAAGACATTTCCCAAGATAGAGCAGGCTTTGGGAGTTGCAGAATTAAGCAGAAAAAGAGAGGCAAGAGTTAATGGTTTTCATTTTAAAGATTTACACAAGAGATGCCAAACAAGTGGAAAAGTCTATAGACAGCTTGCTAGCCATATTTGGAACTCAGAGGTCGAATCAGAGAATCATCAATGTATAGATGATTCTGGAGCCATGGGCCCAGTGAGAGCTCCCAGAAAGCAGACAAGAGAGAAGGGCTGAGGCTAGAGCCTTGGAACCTTCCCAACATTTGAAGGTCAGATAGGGGAAGAAAAGCCAAAGGCAACCCAAAGAAATAGGCAGGGATGAGGGGGAGGGGTTCCAAAACAGGCTCATACAATACTATGGAAGCCTAGAAAAGGAGAGGTTTTTTTTAAAAAGATGAAGATAATGTGGATGAATGTATCAAAGGAGTAGGACTGAAGACAGAGACTGGCTTTCACTAGATGGAGGCTGATGACCTTGAAAAGAAATCTTACAGTGGAGTGTCGTGAAGAAAGTCTGATTAGAAAGAACTGAAGAGAGAATAAAAATTAGAAAGTGAGTGGAAACTATGATCATAAAACTTCTTCTGGAGTATGATACAGCAGAGAAAAATAAAGCAGTAAAAGTGAATTAAAGTGGGTAAGTAAAACCCATGAGGTTTTTAAAAAGATGAGTGATAGATACTAAGGCAAGTAATTTACCAGTGGAAGTAATCAAATAGAGAAGACAACACAAGAGACACAGGCTAACACTAGAGTAAAGCCTTCTCTTCGAAGAGGCAAGGGGAATGGAATCCATGGTATAAGTGTTAGCCTGCTCCAAGTGCAGGAAGAGGCTTCCTCTGTTAGGAGAGAGAAAGCAAAGTTCTTAGAGAGGAAAGGAGATAGCTAAGCTGATGAAACTGGTAATGAGACTACATGGTCCGAGCTTTAAAAATAGAGTACATATGACATGAAATCATTAAGTATAACTTATGAATAAATAAAACGACAGATCTTCTGCCTAGTCCCACTGGCTCAGTTGATGGTGTACTGACAATGAGGCAAAGGGCATGTTTAGCACTGATCTGCTCATGGCCCATTTACCTTCACAAACAGAAAAAAAAATATATTTTTAAAGATTTTTTTATTTATTCATTTGAGACACAGATACAGAGAGAGAGAGAATATGAGCAGGGGGAGAAGCAGAGGAAGGGGGAGAAGCAGGCCCCCCCGCTGAGCAGGGAGCCCAATGCAGGGCTCGATCCCAGGAGCCTGGGATCATGACCTGAGCCAAAGGCAGACGCTTAACCATCTGAACCACCCAGGTGCCCCCAGAAAATGTATTTTTAAAAACCATCAAAAGTAGCTGTAAAAATGAGTAAAGAAAACCTGATTTAAAATGGAGCTGGGATGCTATGAAGGGAGAATTGTCATACATGTAGCGCTCATGTCAACTTAAATGACCAACAGGGAGGAGGAAGATTTCCACTTGCCTCGGGAACCACAAACTGCCCACCACTTGCAGCCAGTGAGAAACTGCCACAACCCTGAGCTCTTGCTCTTCTTCAATGAAGCTATGTTGAAAACAACTCTATCTCCTCTCAGAACCTAATAAAAGCTAGCCTCCCCTCTGTCTCTTCAGACTTGCCTATGGTTCACCATAGTCTGCGTGCCCTGACTTGCAATGCCACTGTTATTCCTGAATAAACTTATCTTTGTTTAATTAAATTACCATGTGTTTCATTTAAGGTTGATATTACCTGGTGTCAGAAGTGGGTTGGGAAGGAGCTGAACCCCTAGGGAATAATGACCCTCACAACTCTTTGGTGGGTTCCACTTGAGCCCCTTGCACTCTTCGTTTCTGTGAGTTGTCTTTTTCCTTTTGGTTCAGTGAGTCTCCTCTCAGAGTCAAGCTCCCTCCTTCTGGTTCAGCTCTCTGACTTTATCTGGGGTCTGCTTTTGTGAAGGTATTACCCTTCTTGGTGAGTACTCTTTTTGTTTACTGTACTTCTACTTTGAGTAGTGGGATCCTTAAAATCCAGAAAGTTAAGCAAGCCACCTCCTGGCATACCTGCCTATTTTATGTCTAAAAACTATGGTTCCAAATCTTTCAATAAAGATTTGTTGTAAAAGGATAATGAAAAAGTGAAGATGTAAGAGGTACCTAAACAAAAGGCTATAAGACTGACATAATACTCATACTGCTCCCCTTTCTTCCTCTGAGTCCTCATTCTAGTAATCCTGTCTGAATTGCCTTTCCACTCTGAAGAGCCTATTAAACAATTACCTTTTCAAATAAGACCACCTGAAGCTATAGGCAATTCTCCTCAGGCATCTTTCATTTCTTGGTCAAAGGCCACACTAAAGACTAAACTAAGGGCTATAGTTAAATAATTTCTTAAACTCACAGAAAATCCTCTGACATTTTAATAGTCGGATTAACTCCAGAGATTAGTGGATACACAAAAAGGCAGAAAAATAAGACTGGAGGCACTGGTTGGTTCCTGCTAGGAAATTTTGTTAAGGTGCTCTCCTCTATGCTGAGGATAATGCAGCTGGATGGCTGGATCAAGCTATCATGTCATTTAAGCTGCAACCCAATTCTTTGAGGAATTGAGAGCAACTATCCTTATCTTACAAATCTTTGTAAAAACTAGAAATGTGACTCTAGAGGCAGTTCTTTTTACCAATCCCAAAACCTCCCCTATTGATCTTTTTTTTTTTTTTGGTTCCCCTATTGATCTTTAAAGGCTTGTAACTTGGCGTTCTTCCTTGTGCCTCCGAGTTGTAAATGCTAAAGTACAAACTTCAGGGAAGTAATTCTTATCAGAAGAAAAACAAAAGGGGGAAAGGTCATTTAAAACTTAGCTTTAGCCATATGAACCGGTAGCCTTAACTTATTCCAACTACCAGAAAACTTAGATCCAACTTTTATAATGAATAAAGTAGAAACCATGAGGTCTCTGTTTATGTCTGTTTATGTTTAAGCATATCTATACGTGTGTTGTATATATGTAGCATTTTCTACTGCCAATAGAATTACTAAAATTAATTTGTAAAAGAGTTCAATTTAGCTGACTCAAATGTGAATTAAGTATTCATAGAAATTTTCAAAAATATAATAGAAAGTAACCCAAATGCTTTTCAGGATTTTGGGACAATCTGTGGCAAATAAAAGCTAGCTTAAGTTTGGTTTCATTAAAATAGGCATGTCTTCAGAGTTACCAGCATTAAATATAATGTAGACATACAACTTCTATTCTACTGGTTTTACTAATCAAATAAATTCATGTTGTATCTGTTACAAAATTTGCCAACAAGAATGGCTGATTCTAATGTCTCATGAAGCTTTAGTGGGTAACTAAACATAATTGTTAAGAATGAGTAAACTAAACAGACGTAAGTAGGATAAAAAGGTTTTAGGTGAACTTTTCAAATAATCTCCCCAAATCTTTTTGGTAACCTGAAACCTTAAAGTTTGGCTAAATTAAGTGATGAGTTAAGCTAAATTCATTAAACAGATCATTTCCAAATAAGATAAAATATTGAAACATAGATTACTGAACATATAGGTTTTTTTGCTTCATTTTACAGAGGAACTAAAAATATTTGAGTCTAATAATAAACATGTTTTAGGCATGCTTAAAAATATTCTATGAAAAAAGCATGTTTCCAGCAATCATAAAGTATTTATAAGTCTGCCAATTCACAGAATGCTAATGTAAAGGCCAGTTCAGAATTGTTTACTTCTTAATTAAGGTTGCTAAGGGGTAAGAATTCTAATTAATGTGTGTGCTTAAAGCTACTAGAAATAATAAGGGAAACATCTCCATATGCAAAAAAATTCGGATGTGGGCTTTTGGTAAAAGAAGGTAGAAAGGAATAGACATGCACTTTTTTTTTTAAATATTTTATTTATCTGAGAGGGAGGGAGAGAGAGAGAGAACGCAAGCAGGGAGAAGGGGCAGAGAAGGAGAAGCAGAGCCAGATGTGGAACTTGATCCCAGAACCCTGGGATCATGACCTGAGCCCAAGGCAGATGCTTAACCGATTTAGCCCAGGTGCCCAGACATGCACTTTTGTTGAGGGAAAGTTTGTTATAAATTGAGGCTGGTGGGTGCCTGGGTAGCTCAGTTGGTTAAGCGACCTCCTTTGGCTCAAGTCATGATCCTGGAGTCCCAGGATCGAGTCCCGCATCAGGCTCCCTGCTGAGCAGGGAGTCTGCTTCTCCCTCTCCCCCTCCCCCTCTCGTGCTCTCTCTCTCAAATAAATAAAATCTTATTAAAAAATTTTAAAAAGTAAGGCTCGTTATTTAAAAAGGGAAAGAGACGGGGTGCCTGGGTGGCTCGGCAGTTGAGTCTTCAGCGCGGTCATGATCCCAGGGTCCTGGGATAGAGCCCTGCATCGGGCTCCCTGCTCAGCAGGAAGCCTGCTTCTCCCTCTCACAATCTCCCTGCTTGTGTTCCCTCTCTTGCTATCTCTCTCTCTGTCAAATAAATAAATAAAATCTTAAAAAAAAAAAAAGGGAAGAGGCTGGTTATCTGAAAAGAACAAAGATAGGATAAAATCTGAATGTAAAAAAGAAAGTTGTAGGTTTTTGGAAAAGGAATCTTTGAATGGAGATTTTAATGTGTGATCAAGCTGGTTAAGATTAAAATAAATTTATTTAAAAATGAGTTTTAGTATGGGGCACCTAGGTGGCTCAGTCGGTTAGATATCTGACTTTGGCTCAGGTCATGATCTCAGAGTCCTGGGATCCAGCCCTGCATCAGGCCCCCTGCTCATTACAGTCTGCTTGTCCCTCTCCCTTTGCCCCTCCTCTCCGCTTGTGCTCACTCTCTCTCAAAATAAATAAAATCTTTAAAAAAAAATGAGTTTTAATTATCAAAAGTACAGTGGTACAAAATCAGAATTTGTTTTTACCTCTGTTTAAAAGAACAATGTTTTCTTACATTACTGATCTGCCCTTAATAAGATATTGTAAACAAAGGTTTTTCTTTACTTTTAATGTAATCTGCTAGAAAGATGGTTGTGTTTTGTCCTCATCACGTCTTTGATTACTTTTTTAAAAAGTTTATTATTTTCAATATTAAAGAAGCTAAGGCTTTTTACAACTGTTTAACTTTCTGTCTTTTCCTGCAAAGTCTTTGTCACTTTGGTTAAAGCGATACCTAAGTATTATTTCACAGTGACCTATCATCCTCTGTAAGTGTCCCAGCCTTTTGATATTTTTGACAAACTTCCCCCAAAATCAAATTCTAAAGGAAGTATTCTGACCTTGAAGTAACTTTAGGTTTTTACAGAAGGTCCCTGGAACATATCAAAGGATTTGTTCTCCTTATAAAGAGGGAGATGTTAAACTAATTAGACTTATTTGGTATGTTGAATTACATGGGAAGTATGGTCAAATAGGTGATATTAAACCTTCTTAGAATATATTTGTGTAGAAATACATTATTAATATAAGCAAAAATAGCATGAAATTTCTAAAGATCTCATATGTCCTTATATCACGTTAACACTTGTAATTCTAGTTACTACCTTAAAGTATCTGTCACAACAATAAACAAATTTCTTTCTCGGCTGCATTATAATGAACTCTCATCAGGCCTTTAGCCATGGCCATTTTTAAGTCTTTTTGGCCATTTACAGACAGTTATTGTTTTACTCTGATGCTTTTACAAGTGTTCCTGCAAAAGTACTTCATCTTCAAAGAGATTCAGGAAAGGACAGTTCTCTGATAACTTTAAGATAATAAAACTGAACTGGGTAAGAATTTCCAGATCTAGTGGCAAACTGAATTCAAGCAGAACAAGAATTGGAAACATGAGACTGAATGAACTGAGGAGGAGGATTATAATTTTTATGACTTCTTGTTTAAAACATTCTTGGTTCTCTAATGTTTTGCTTCTTCAGATTTTAGGAAATCTTTTTCTCTTTCTCTTAAGCTATCAACAATTTGGTGATATGCACCTCTGTCAATAAAGATAAAGCATTTACCTTTATTTATCCACATGATTCCTCCAGAATTTGGAAACTCTTAGTGAATATTTTAATCTTCATGACAATTATTTGCAAAAATTCAATAAGAATCTGTTCTCCTTGTATCAGGACAGAGAAACATTGGTTATATTACCAAAGCTTTGACTGGAATATCATATTTGAGAAATGTGCATACATTCAGATAGAATGAGAGTCTTGAGCGAAGAAGTTTGACTTTATGGAGCCAATGAAATCCTATGAAGGAAAAATCAACCTGGTACCATGCTTACAAAATTCCAGCAAAGCAGTCTTAAAAAGAGCTTAGGTGGTTAATCACTATTCTTGCTTCACTATTATAAATAATCAGGCAAAGTTTAATGCAAAAAAATAGTTTTATTATAAAAAATGAGGGTACTTGCAGAGAGAAGAAATTATGTTTATTCCTTTGTCTACTTTAGATTCTAATCCTGTTAATTGTCTTTGAGTTTGTTATATACTTGTAAATTGGACTGGATCCTGAATTCTAGTTTCCTCAAAAATCTGGCTACAATTCTCCAAAGTAACATTTCCAATTTTCTCTTACACTTTTGATTTGTAATCAGTAAGAACAAAGACTGCCCATGAATGTACTTGGAAGGGACTCTACAGCAGGTCCTTCTCACTACCCAGATGGCAGCCAAACCTTGGGGACCTAAACCTTGACTACATATCTCACGGATGAAGAAGGCGCCATCTGACATCTGGTCCTGCACAGATGCTAGAGACCTCCGAATCAAACGGACTAGAAAAAGAAGTAGCTGACATAAAGGCTGACTCCTTACTCCCCTGATGCCGAATCAAGACTTCATAGTTTAAACATGAAGCTTTCTCCCTTCTTTCTCTTTCACTTTGCCATTGGCCTAGAAAGAGAACACTTTCACCTGATTCCTCAAGGCCATTGCTAAAAGGAGGGGTTTGCCTTTCAGACTGTTGGATTTATCATTAAAATCTCTTACCTATTAACAGTGCCACCTGAGTGAGTGAGAGTGATTTGTGTCCCAACTGGATTTATGTTTGTCTGTGGTGATTATCATTCTCCTTGGGCCTATAAATGCCTCAACAACCGGTACATATCAAGGTAAGGCCTTTTGAGTTATCTGACTGTGCTCCTAACTTTCCACAAACCAACTAAGGCACCTTCTTTGGTCAGATCCCCTGTATTTACATCGTCAAATGAGAAAGGACCTAGCAGGAGGCTTTCATGATTCAGGATTCACTTCCTTTGGCAGGGCCATACTTCCCCAGTTAGGAGTAAATGTAAACAAGAATATGATCAGAAATCTCTCCTTTACTCTTGGAGATATTGCAGAATCAGTAGCCAAGACAATAGCTGCCCAAAAAAGAGCCTTAGACTCTCTGGCCGAAGTTGGTAATAGGACAGTCCTTGATTATCTTCTACTGAGCAAGGAGGTGTCTGTGCTGTGGCCACCACCACCTGCTGCACCTGGATTAACACTTCTGGGGAAGTTAAAACTCAGTTACGTAAGATCGTTGAGCAACCCACTTGGCTTAAAAAGCAAGTTGACCAGCCAACCTGGAATTTCCTAGTCAGCACTAGGAGATTTGGTGGCAACAGGAGGACCAAAGATTTCCAACAGCTCTGGAGACAATGAGAAATACAGGCGTGGTATCCACAAACCCCTTTTTGAGTTCAGTCCTTCCTGCTATTTCTGAAGGCCATGAAAATAATGTAGCAAACAGAATGTTAGCTCAAGGCTTTGAGATGATCCAATGTTTATAAGCTTGATAAGATATGAATTTATGAATAGGAAATGCCTGACAGCCCTCCTTCTATCTTCCCTGTTACTCAAATGTGGCCTCCATGGTTTCCACTTGCTACTTAGTCCCCACTCCCCCACCCCTATATGGGACATGACTCTTGGAAAAGGTCCTTCCAAGCACCAAAAGACCCAGAAAGACAAAAATATTTCAATCAAAAAGAACCACCTGATGCTTAATCAGTGATGCTTTCTCAGAAAGATCTTAATCAGAAGGGGAAAACATGAAAATGAATCAAGGAAATCTAATTTAAAATGTAGTCGGGAAGCCATGAAGGGAGAGTTCTCATGCACGTAGCACTCGTCTCAACTTACACGACCAGCAGGAAGGAGGAAGATTTCCACATGCCTCAGTAACAGCAAACTGCCCACCACTTGCAGCCAGTGAGAAACCACCACAACCTCACATTCCTGTTCTTCTCCAATGAAGTTATATTCAAAACAACCCTCCTCAATTTCCTCCCAGAACCTAGTAGCAGCTAGTCTCCCCGCCCTTTGCCTCCTTGGACTTGGCCATGGCTTGCCATAGTCTGCAAGTCCTGAATTGCAATTCCCCTGCTACTCTCAAATAGACTCATCTTTGTTTAATTAAATTATCGTTTATTTAAGGTTGACAGTCTCACAATTATGTGCTTTTTGGGTCTGGATTCACTACTGTGGGAAGTGGGGGGGGGGGAGGCAGCCTATTTTCATTCTATGAATAGATAATGGCTCAAGAGTATTGTGTATATATTTGGAAAAGACATAAAATTCAAATTTTATCAATAGCTGGATTTTTTTTTTTTTTTTTAAAGATTTTATTTATTTATTTGACAGAAAGAGACACAGCGAGAGCAGGAACACAAGCAGGGGGAGTGGGAGAGGGAGAAGCAGGCTTCCCGCTGAGCAGGGAGCCCGATGTGGGACTCGATCCCAGGACCCTGGGATCATGATCTGAGCCGAAGGCAGACGCTTAACAACTGAGCCACCCAGGCGCCCAATAGCTGGATGTTTTATAAGAAAATGTAGCACCACAACTGCTGCCACTAATAAAATCATGTCTCAGCTTAGGAAATGAAGAGGGGAAAATACTGGAATGGGCTTACCTGAAAATCATGGCTACTACACAGCAAATACCACAGTCTTACCAAGTTCTGTATGTATGTCTGCGTGTGTGTGTGTGTGTGTGTGTGAGAGAGAGAGAGAGAGAGAGATGGTGGTGGTGGCGGTAATGGTAGCAGCCACCCTGACTTCTCCAAGTGAAGGTTGCAGGAAAACATGGAGACCTAGAAGGCGTGTGAAAATTTATGTTTACGTGCATTCTTCTTGGGAAACAAACTAACACTCTCAATTTCAAAAGAGAGGACTGCTCCTCAGTTTAGGAATCACTGGTCTAAAGTGAAACTTTCACATTCATTTCCATGGGCCAGGCACTGTGATGGGCACTAAGTGGGGAAGTGAGTCAGACAGCATGCCTTTCTCTGGCACTTGCCCTCAAAGAACTCATAGTTTAGTGGGGCAAGCTGACAAGTAACCAGTTAATCATGGCTCAGTGTGTTTAGTATTATGATGGGGTGGTGAGGAATATACAAAGGGAACCAGAATCCAAAATTTAGGGGGTGGGGGTAGAGGAGGAAATTCTAAGGTATCTAATTTGAGGTCTTAAGAATGATTAAGAGATAGGGCGCCTGGCTGGCTCAGTGGGCCTCAACTCGATCTCAGGGTGTGGAGCTTACTTAAAAAATAATCATAAATAAAATTAAATAAATGGAGTAGCAAGAACCCCACTAGGCTACTCTGTACTATTGTTCTTAAAAAAAAAAAAAAAGAATGATTAAGTGTTAAAGAGTCATAGGAAGGATGAGGTACAGTGTTTTAGGTGAAGAGATAGTATTTAAGAGACCCAGGAACAAGAGTGACCTTGGCACAATAGTATTTAAGAAAACTGAAAATTCTGCTATGCCTCAAACATTGAAGAGAAGAGTTGGAAAGAAGAAACGAGATAAGAGAAGTAAGCAGGGGTCAGATCCCCCACAAGATCTGTTAACCTAAGCAAGAGGTCAGAACTTCATTCTAGGGCCAGTGCAAAACCACTACCAGCTGTAAGCAGGAAAGTGACAGGGAACATACAAGGAGACAGAAAAAAACACCAGCAAGTATGCTGTTACCTCAATTAACATAAAAGAAGTCAGTGGCCTCAAACAGGGGAGTGTGGATGCAGAGAAGCAGATACCCTTGGGTTAAGACCAATTTAGGAGTTAGGAATTCTAGGTCTTGTGACCAAGAGAATGAGAGTGGGTCAAGTCTCCTGTCAAAGTCCAGGCCACCTAAAAGATGGATAATGGTTTCAATGGAAATGGGAAAAAGAGAATATGCTTTCAGAACAGAAAGTCTGGAAAAGTTGCGAAAATAAGATGTCTATAATGAATCAAGTCTTCAGGCCCAAATTTTGGGGTAAAAATCTGGACTAGAGCTACAAATTTAGAAACCACCAGCATCCAGATGATGTGTGCAGTCTTAGGAGTATATGACATCACCCAAGGAGTGCAGATAAAGAGGAGGGTGTGGAGATGAACTGAAACCTGAGGCCCACCAACATCTAAAGGAAAGCACAGAAGGCTGATACACAACTGGCCAGATAGGAAGAAAGAAAGCCCTAAGAATCCAGTATTATGAAAGCCAGAACAGAACAGTTTAAAAAGGAAACATAGGGGCGCCTGGCTGGCTCAGTCGGAAGAGCAGGCAACTCCTGATCTTGAGACCTTGAGGTCATGTGTTTGAGCCCCATGTTGGGTATAGAGATTACTAAAATAAAAAATAAAAAGGAAATATGTCTATTGCACTCAAAAAACGAAACTTAAAAAAAAAAAAAACAACACTCTAGCGCTATGCTACTTCAAACTCTAAAAGTACAACTTTACGTATATGCAACAAAGTTAGGAGTAGTCAGTGTTACAACTATCTTCAAAAAATGCATAAGCAATGAAACTAGTGACCTGAACAGGCATTAAATTAAATGTATAATTCTCTATTACAGCAGCAATAAATTTCTAGGACAAGATCATGCAGGATTATCAATATAAAACCCTTGTTGGTAACTCTATTAAGTATTAAAATATACATGGCTGGCATACCGTGGCGATGGAAATCCTTGCTGAGTGCCTGAAAGAGCTGTGCCAACCGGTATAACCAAGCACATCCATCAGGGCATCAGAGGATTCTTGCGGTAGCCTATAAGTCAACAATGATTCATGCTGGGCAAAGGGCTGTTTGTTTTTTTTTTACAGAGTTAAAATAGATTTCCATGTGTGAATATTAGTTTTATTATATTACATCATGAAGACCTGGTCAAAGCACACCATTACTAACAGCCTTACTTCCAGGAGTGCAAATATAAACTGCCATCTGAAACATTATGGAAACATTAGTCAGCCAGGGACAATTACTGTTGACTTTACCCTGCTTCCTACCACATAACTCTTTTGTTTCTTTCTACCACTGTTTCCTTTTCTTATTCCCTTTGCTTTTTTCCCTCTTGCACCTAATTTTAGCAACTACCACTTAAAAAGCTTGGTGTCTCATTCACTTTCCTGCCCCTTTACAAGGCCACGAAGCCATCCATGCCTCTTACAGAATACCACTCAGTAACCGTCTTTAATTGGTACGCATTCACTGTTATCCTTTATTTAGTGCAGTACTACTGAATGATAAACATGATACCAGCGTAGAGATCTACATTCTAGAAATCTCATTATTAGACAGTCTACTCTACCACCCAATATAAAATATAACATAGATAACATAGGAACACATTAAAATGGAAAAGATACCAAAAGCTAGTTTAGAAATAAAAGGATCAAGAAATAGGATTTACAACAGGAATAAGGAAGTCAATAAAGATAATGAAAAAAACCACAGGGATAACTGTATGCAGTTAGGATGTTGTAAGTAATTCTGTCGTAAAAGTATACTCTTGGATTCTGAGGAGTCTAAGATAGGTGCTTGCTCTAACAGATAAAGATGAAATATGAAGTGACAAGTCTCGATTTCAGTTAACCTCAAAATTTATACTTCCAATTCTTTTAAGAGTAAAGATGGTTAAGTTTTTAATATGAAAATCACATCTGGCTCAAAACACTTCCTATTGATCAGTACACATAAAGTATGCTTCAAATCCATTTAAAGGAGTACTCTGGGGGAAGACAAGCAGTAAATTAGCAGGACAAATAAGGAAGCTCACAAATACAACTTCCTGAACAGGGCATATTTTAAAAGGACTAATTGATCAACAGAAGCCTTATGAAACTCAAAACTTTTTTCACCATGAAATTCCTGCCAACAAAAATTACTATCTGAGAACACAGAACACAGGTACCTTTTTGTCAACATTCTCAACTTTTCTGCAAGTTGCATGAACTGAACTTATATAACAGGCAATACAATAATAGGGGTTAAAAGCATGTTCTCTGAAGCTAGAATGTCAAGGTCTGAATCCCTACTCTGGCACTTAAGAGCTGTGAGACTTTGGGTAAGCGGATTAACCTTTTTGTGTTGTGGATTCTTTGGTTGTAAAAAAGGGTGGATAAAATGAGTTAATATTTGTAAGTGCTAGCAACAACCAATCTGACACAAAAAGTGTTAACTATGTGTTACCTTATTTTTGTTGTAGCTGCTTTTAAAAGATGTCTTAAGTTGTTCTTCCTCCAGACTTTATAGCAATCTAATACCCACATCCCCAATATTTCTGATTTTCCTTTTCCACTCATTTTTCCCTTAAGCACACATCACTAATACACTACACATTTCACTTAGTTGTCCTGTAAATTTGTCTCCCCCTTGTAAAAATAAGTCAGGGATTGTTTTATTCATTAAAGTATATGCCCAGCCAAGAAAAGTAACCTCCACTGAGCAGATACAATATCCCAGCAATTCTAAGGTGCACATATTCTTACATTGTATTAACACTGTTAAAATAGGGATGTAATTTAATTATACACTTACAATCATCTTACAATTAAAACTGCCAACACTAATTCTTTTTTTCTTTTAGAGGGTATATACATACCATATATGGCAATTAACAACGTAGATCTGATGAAAGACTATATGTCAATGAATGAATTAATGAAAGAAAGAATTAAAGAAACAGATAAACTTCATTTTACTTAAATCAAAATTTACGGTCTTTAAAGAATCATTTTAATCCTATTTTCCCTGACTGTAAGCAGGTTATACTAACAAAAGAGTACTTATTGTCTGGATCATTTTCTTGAGCATACAAACTCCTAGCTGATTATCCCTGATGATGATTTATTTATTATCATTTGCCTAGTTATCAGCAACAAAATATTTCATTAGCTTTCTGAATAATACTTCGAAATTAAACTGAAACTATTCCTCTGGTAACAATAGTCCTATGGAGGCTGTGGCTGTTTTTATTTAATCTTACAACTGTAAAC
This sequence comes from Phoca vitulina, assembly GCF_004348235.1. NCBI lineage: Eukaryota > Metazoa > Chordata > Mammalia > Carnivora > Phocidae > Phoca > Phoca vitulina. The sequence continues at coordinate 5,150,406 of NW_022589722.1, forward strand.
ACAAATATATAATGCTTAAAATGGCTTTTTCACATTCTTTAGAAGAATATTTCAAAATGACAAACCGTTCATATATAACCAGTGAAGACAAAAGTTTGTACAAATTTTAACAAAAATTCACAATATGAGGAAGATGAGCAAGAATTTTCTAAGAATAAAAGAGGGGAAAATATTTCATGTATTATTTGACAGCTCAAAGCAGCAACAATGCACATCAAATTTTGAGCGTTAAGTGAATATTTCTAAAGATCATCCACAGCTTCCATCATGCTGTAAGAAAGGTACATAACCATCCCCTCCCCAAATTTTAAACGTACTACAGTAAATGCAAAATTTTTCAGACTTCACTAATTAAACCAGAATCAATGTAAGGAGTACTGCCCAAAATAACAACACAAAAGAAACTGCAGTGCAAACTAATGAGAATCACGTCTTTAAAAATAAGAACAGACCATATAGGGGTGTTTAGTTATTAGAAGACAAGATTTTTGATTAACTAGAGGGAAATGCAGGTAAGTGATCTGAAGGTGAAGTTCAGTATCAATTTTATGAACAAACTATGTTGTTATATTGAGGGCTTTTTAATGGTAGCATTTCCTAACAATTTGGTGGCATGAAACACCCAACAATTAGGTTTCAGGTTAAATGTAGGAAGTACATAGAGTTGAATTAATCAATCTACCAGCTGAGAACAACATATCAATGTACAAGTCTCTAAAAGGGATATAAAGTGAGCTAGTATTTCAAAATGGGTTTGCATAATGAACAAGCTACAAACTTTGTCAAATCACTATCTGTTAAAGTCCATGGGTCTGTTCCTGATTCCTAAAATTTACACCAACAACAGGGATCCCCGCTACCTTAAAACGGTACAACATACTAAGGTATAACTAAGAAGTCCACGTTTCTAGTAGTTCTGACTTAGGGAAAAGATCCAGGAAATACAGAAGACTTAACAGACCTTGCAGGAAAAAGAACATACTCCAAGTGATCAAGGAACCCTTTTCAGGCATGTATGAATACGGATACTGGCTTCCTCAAGATTATGCCACCTCAGAAAAATTAGTTACCTACCATTAAAACAATTAAGAATTCAAATAATGATTTTATACACACACACACACACACACACACACATTTAAAGAATTTTTGATGTGATTTAAAAATGTTTAGCAATTTTGGAGGTAACTTTTGGCTATTACTCTAAATTTTATCACAAGTAGTATGGCATGGCATAAGATCTATTAAAAAAAAGTTAAAAACATTTTTGGGGGCACTTGGCTGGCTTAGTCAAAACAGCACGCGACTCTTGATCTCGGGGTTGTGAGTTCAAGCCACATGTTGGGTGCAGAGATTACTTAAAAATAAACAAACTTAAAAAAAAAACCCATCTCTACAAAATTTCTCTGAAACCTGCTTTGGAATATGTAAATATACTTTAACTTTTAACATTAATAATTTCCCATCCTTACTAAAATAAAATACAATCACCAAACATTCATCATCATGTATCCTCCTCCCGCCTTTGTAATTTGGAAAAGCCTTTCTGAAACTTCCTAACCGTAATTTTCTATTCAACAAGATGAATGTATAAAAGGTCATCTATCTCCAACCATTTCAAAGACCATAATGCAATGAAGTTATAATGACTTTTCCTTTATTCTCAAAAAGAAACTTACTACAAATTGAGAATTATGAAACTGAAGACTTCTTTGAACACAGGGAAATTGAACTTAATTCTAAGACCGAAAATTAGTTTTAATCAAAGGAAATGTCTGCTAGGTAAAAAGAAAAAAGAATTGGCATCTAATCTACTCCATTTGCTAAAGGACCTTCTGAACTAATTTATTAAAGTTTAGGTTAAAAACAACTTGGTCAGCTACTGGCAGTGACAACTATTTCAAGCCACCTTATAAAATAAAGGATAAGTGAGCAGGGTTTATTTCCACTGAATCCCCTGGGGGCTACCCCGCCTGGTTCCATTCTCCATAGCTCCAGTGGAAAAGCAATCTTGTTATTGTAAACAAGCAGCAACAATATGCACAACAGTACTAAATATTTCCTCCCATCAACCTAAAATGTATACATTTGCAACATTATTTCTTGATCTAAAGTTACTTTAATTGTACCAATCTGAGAACTAATCCACTTTAATGTCACTAAAATTATGATATAATCATACATTAACCAAGACAATATATACAGGTTTATTTATGAGCCAAATTTACAGCACTCTCCATACAAAGAGCTAAAAACAAACATAATACAGCTCACCTTCATTGGGAGATGTTTTCAACCTGCTGCAAATTCCATAGACGTCTCCATAGCTTTCCTGTATTTTTCGTAATGCATCTGTAGACCTGAGCTCCATGAGAGCCCGCAGCTCTGCGAGCGTGATTCCAAAGTCTCCATCGTGATTAGCTTCCTTCAAAGAGTTTTTTACTCCGCTATATGCAAGTGAGTTGTTTGCCATGTCGCCCATTACAAGTATAATTTATTAGGAGGAAAATGTTTCCCAAAAGACTCTAATTTTCACTTGATGTATTTCCAAGATGAAAATCTTTTAAATATGAAAATCTTTCTTAAACCAAACACTCATGGTATGACTTTATACAGCAGCATCAGCAGCATTTCCCAGAGAAGTATCTTGACCTTTGGCCCATGACTAGTTTCTTCATATCAATCATGAGATGTACACATCTGTAAGAAAATATTAAAAAGTTAATAAAATCTTTCATAGCATTATGCATACAAGCATATTTTCTAATCGTTCAGTAGCTAATCAAAGTACATCATTTAATTATAAAAATATTTTAACTGTAGTCTCATGCCTTTAAAGTGTTTTGCATGACAAAAGATCAAAGTATAACTCCTAAATAAAACTGTATTTCAAGACATTAGATCTCACCATTATTAAATGAAACTGCATTTCACATGACTGAATTTTATGTTCCATTCAGTATCACTGTTATTAATAGTGATCACTCAACACTTACATTCCAAGCACTATTTCTTTAAATTCATCCTCTCATTTATCATCACAATTTAATCCCATGAGGTGTTATTACTCCTTAATCTACTGAGAAGAGTAAGCCTCAGAGAATTTGAGGAGCTTCTGCACAGCTAACAAATTCCTAAAAACATGGATGAGCAGGGATGTCTCCAAACCATGTTCCTTCTAATACACAGACGCTTCTCTCCAAACCTTTCATACAATATAGACCCTGTAAGGGCAAAAAACACAACAAATATGCTTTCCTGCAATTCTCCTTGGCCACTCTGTACCACCATCTTTTTGACTTTCTAAAACTATCTTCCACCATGACTTCTGTCATATGTTACCACCTCAGGTCTTCCCTTGACCACCTATCCCAAGAAAATCTCTACCCCTTATCACTCTTTGTCGTTACTCTATTTCTTTGCTGGCCTTTAAGTATTATGTAAAATTACTTTGTTCATTTATTTGTCAGGTGTGCCCATTAGTGTATTCTGGGAATCTAGAACTGTACCAGGCACATGGTAGACATTCGGTGTTTAAGCAATAAATGGATGCATTACTTTAATTTTCCCTATAATACTTCCAAGTTCTCCTTGTACTGTAAGCCACCTAAAGATGAGTGTTCAATTCTCGTCTCCATCTATGTCGTTTAATCACCTCAATGTTAACATGGCCAACACTGGTTTCACCTTTTTTCTTTTCAAAGATTTTATTTGAGAGAGAGAGAGAGACAGAGTTCACAAGCAGGGGAGTGACAGAGGGAAAGGGAGAAGCAGGCTTCCTGCTGAGCACGGAGCCCGACGCAGGGGCTTGATCCCAGGACCCTGGTATCATGACCTGAGCCGAAGGCAGATGCTTAACCAACCGAGCCACCCAGGTGGCCCTGCAACACTGGATTCATCTTATTCCCTAAGTAGAGAACTCCCTTCCTCAATCACCATTATTCTAATCACCTGGGCTTGAAATTGTAAGTTATCTTTGATTCCATCCACTTCAGCTTCAGAGTTAATTCTTCCTTTGAAAAGCCCCTTTTATATAGCGCTTTTCTTTCCGATCTTCGAGTCCCTCCCTCCACAAATTATAATCACCACCACCCCCCCGCCCTGGTTCTCTCTCATTCTAATTTTTCCTTTATCCAGAGGTGTAGAGCATTTTGCTGCTACATTTAGTTTTTAAAACAGGCATAATGCCACTATACCTAAACTTACAGGGTGAAAACACAGTCCTATTGCTCATGCCTGTGTAGCACTCAAACCCAAGCTCTATTTACCTACTCAATTTCTCTCCTTCCCCAAATACCCCACTCCCCCATATTTAATAAAATGCTCAATGACTGGGAATTAGAAAAGATTACTGGCAAGCGCAATTACTCTTCATCTATTAAATTGTTATGAGGATGTTTGCAAATCATGGTATGTGGTTCTTAAACTTCAATATGCATCAAAATCACCTATAGGTGATTAAAATACAGATGGCTGGGTCTCACCTCCAGAGTTTAAATTCAGTAGGATTAGGATGGGTTCCATCATTTGCTTTTCTAACAAATTCCCAGGTGATACAGATGCTATCAGTCCAGAGAGCACACTGTGAGAACCAGTGGATAGGAATGTGGGTTAAAAACTTTAAATTCATACCAGGTGGTTGAAGAAAATTTGCTTGCCTTGGGTTAACTGTGCAAGGATGTGATAGCTATAGATTCTGTAAGACATTTTTTTTCATTGCCTGCTTCCTCCCACTTCACAAATTCCTCTTGCTTGCCCAATTATTACCAATTTTACTCATATCCGAGGCAAAGTGGGCTCCCTCCTACTCACACATCAATTATTATAATAACCTAACTCCAAAAACTAGAGAGGGTGGTTATTTGATAATCTCCCTGAGTTTCCACCTCCAAAATCTGCTGGTATCTGAGTATCACACCAATCCTAAAGTAAGTTATTACTGTTCAAGAGAAAAAATAATTAAGATTCCTAAGTCTGTGTGTATGTCATCAGTCTTCTGGTTTTCTCCACAAAGAAGAATTTTCCTCAATGGTAGCTTCCTATCCCATCAATTACCACCTGAGGTAAAATAAGCAGCCTCCCAGATTCTCCAAGAGCAACTAGACATATGTAGTTTCTTCACCTTTCTGCCTTCTTTTGGGGGCCAGATTTCTGTAAAACTCATACATTCTTGGTCTGAGTTATTAGGGTGGGGACAGACCCCCAGGTTAAAAAAAAAACAAAACACAAACCTGCTCCTGTTCAAAGTGCCTTGGATGGGGTAATGAACTGATTAGTTTTGGGTTCAACTGTAGGGCTTCATTGTTTGTCACACAAAACCCAAATCCTCCGTTTCAGCTTCTGTCAATATGAAAACTAGTATTTTTATTCCTCTCTGCCAATCGTTGTCTTTTCTCTTGACAGAATGCAAGCATGAGAAAGGGGTGTTACTTATGGGGTTCTCTTGAATTTCTCAACAATAAGGATACATAATAGAGCTAGGATCTGAATTTCTATATGTGACTCGAAAGCCATGCACCTCCCACTATACTGCCTCGACTTTATGTCTTCATGTTTATTAGGTTCAAAGAGAAACTGTCATAGGTCAAAAAACAGTCAAATAATACCAAATGTACCAGGTTATATAATAAAAGCAGAATTCAAGACACTGTAGTGGTTGTTATTTGCCAATTCAGCATCCTTTCCCCCACTTTTCAGCAATAGTCCTTTTGTTTAGGGATCTGCCCTAGATGGGCTCTCAAGGTAGTACCCATGAGGTTCCCTCCCACATCCAAACATTTCCCTGGCCATAATGATAACTGGTTCAGGAATGTGCATATGACCCAACAAAGGCCAAAAGGCAGGAAGGAGGCTTCTGCTGTGACTCTGGGGCAGAGACTTGTCTCTTCTTACTGAATTTAAATCTGAGATGTGGCAACCCTCTGCAAATGGATCCAAAAGGGAAGGAGAGACAGAGGGAGGAAAGGAGAGAGGCAAGGAATGTGCCTGTCTGTGCTGGATCATTTGAGCCCCTTGGTCAATCAGTGTCTCAAGTCTGTCCTATTCCTTGATTTTCTTGGTAATTTATCAATAAATTCCCTTCTGGGGTTGAATTTTCTACCACTGTGCAAGCACATAGCTTTGATAAGTACATGATTACCAATTATGTCCAGTTCCCCCACTGTTTAAAGAAAGAGAAATCCAAGCAAAAGCACCAAATGCAAACAAGCCACTTTCCAAAAGTGGACTATCTGAATTTACAATTACCTACAAGTTATATACATCAGGCCGTTGTGTATTTCTAGATTGTCTATAGCCTCCTCCACTATTTTCCTCCCTATCCACTTTCAACCCTCCATTCACTTAAGTAGTGGGTTCACAAAAATGCTTAGGACAACAAAAAAGTTTTGTTTTTTATTTGTTAGGTACAAAATCACAATCATGACGGGGACACACTATTTGGGACTGAGATATAACAGAAAGTAGAATATGTTTTTGCTTCTCTGTGTTGTCTAAAAGATTTGATCTTCCATTTGAAAAGTTTAAGGAGAAATCTTCTTATGTGGAAGCTGAGGCCCCCAAAGAGGGGGATTTCAAAGAAAACACACAGCTACTCTCTGGAGGCCTCTTGGTCTACATAACTTATCCCTGAATACCGAGATGACATCTCCGGTCAAACCACTATTGGTAGTCTTTGAGGGATTAAGGAAAAAGAAAGAGGTAGTTTCAGACTGGGGTTAGGCAAAAACAGTTTTTAAAAAGAAGGATTAAGATGGATTCCAACTGACACATAAGCTTTACTAGGAATGAGCAGGGCCCTCCATAGATGACCAAAAATGACTGCAAGGTCCTAGTAGTGAGTGAAGCTCATAAGGAGATAGCTTTGTTAATTACAATTTCAATTCCTTCTTTCACAAAAACACTTGACTTGTACATCATGAAATGGTTGTATGGACGTTATCTAGACTCAACAATGATAACCACAAAAAACTGCATATCAGAAAAACTCAAAGAAATGCAGGGCAACAGTTAAGTAAGTTATGGGATGAAATATGAAGCTGGATGAAATTCGGAGCTCTAAAAATATAGTAACATGAGATTCTTGCAGACAAGATACAAAACATATGCTCTTATAACTAAGTGTATTATAACAAAGAGGAACAAACTGGAAGGCATTACTAGGTTTCTAATTCCTGACTTCTAAACCATTGTTGGTGATTTATAAACACAGAAGTTATGTTTCTCCAATCTGTAGATGGCTTGAAGTTAGCTAGGTAAACCGGCAAATGTTAGATGACAGAATCAGGATCCAGAAGGACAGGCAGGAATGAGAGGATACACTTCAATTGTTATAAACTGCTCTAACTTGATGTTAGTTAACATGATGTAAATGCTTTCCACTGGGCCCCCAAGAGAATATGTTCTTAGGCAGCAGTGACAGGAGCCTAACACCCATAAAGATAGGTAACAGACTATTCTGCTTTGCCTTGGACAAATACACCAATAAGATTACCGGCCTATCTATAAAATACAGAGACAAAAACAGTACCCACGTCTTTAAACGTGTTAACATATGTAAAACTATTTGAACCTAGCCTGGCAAAGAGTTAATGGTAAACACGTCAGCTATTTTTTATTAAGAATATTTGCAGATACATTCTGCAGAGAATAACCCTGCTCTCCTCAGATGAGGACTGCCCAGCCACTTCAGATGAGGAATGTTTAAAGAAATAACATTTCTAAACCTAGAGGAAAAGAGGATTCTGATGATAGCCTAATATAAAAGAAGCTTTGCTATACAGATAAAACATATGATGACTGAATATATCAAAAAGAGTGATGAATGAAAGACTTTTATTTGTATTATACATAACAGGCCTACTGGGCTTTGCATTGGTCCAGTGTGAACCACCATGGACTACGTACTGTACAACAGAGAACGCTGGAGTCAGGAAACCAGTGCATTGAAGAAATGGAGGAAATTTAGGGAAGGAATGACTTGTGATAGCAACTTCAAACATTTGAAGTTTTATATTAGAAAAGGGACTAGAAGTATTTTGTGGCATACTGAAGGACACAAGTAGAATGAAAGGAAAGAAAGCTACAGAGAGGTAGTTTTTGGATACATAAAGCAGAATTCTGTAACAAGTTATCAAAATCTGGAATAGGTCTGTAACAGTTAATTTTAAGGCAACATGACTGGATCACAGGGAGCTCAGATATCTGGTTAAACATTATTTCTGTGTGTACCTGTGAAGGTGTTTCTAAATGAGGTTAGCATTTGAACAGGTAGACTAAGTGAAGCAGACTGGGGGCATCACCCAATCCATATAGGGCCTGAATAGAACAATACCTGCGAGGGAATTTGTACCACCTCTGAGCTGAGACATCAATCTTCTGCCCCCAGACTGAAAGTGACACCACTGGTTTTCCAGGGGCTTTATAGTTTGCAGAAGGCAGATCGTGGGACCTCTCAGCCTCCATAAATGCCTGAGAAAATTCCTCATAATAAATCACTATATGTATCTATTTCCGATTGGTTCTGTTTCTCTGGAGAACCCTGACTAATAAAGGGCCCCTGGGTCAGAGAAAACTCTCTAGCCTTGGAGCTGATCACACAAGATACTAAAAGAATTATATGGAAGAGTGCTCAACACCTGAAGACAGCCCATGCCCTGTTGGTGACAACTCTAATCTTTAAAAACCCATTCCTACTTTAAAGGTGACTCCACTGGCTGAATGCAGTAAGCATGCTTTATACACATACACAACTGACTTCCTGTTCAGCACTCCATTCTCCATTGATTCTGTTTAGTTTTTTTAAAAAAGACTCCTTTAGGCAAGATTACTTCAAAGACAACAAACCCCCCCCCCCCCCCGGGGGGCTATTATTCCTTGAATAGAATGTATGAAAGATACCATCTAATTTGAAGATCTGCTAATTGCAGTCACAAGCTTAGGAAAGTCATGTGATTAATTTCAATCCCAAATTTAAACAAATTGGATATAAATCAAAAGTAATGTATTAAAGGCGCCTGAGTGGCTCAGTCGTTAAGCGTCTGCCTTCGGCTCAGGTCATGATCACAGGGTCCTGGGATCGAGCCCCGAATCGGGCTCCCTGCTTGGCGGGAAGCCTGCTTCTCCCTCTCCTCTCCCTCTGCTTGTGTTCCCTCTCTCGCTGTGTCTCTCTCTGTCAAATAAATAAATAAAATCTTAAAAAAAAAAAAAAAAAAAAAAGTAATGTATTTGTTAGAAGCCAATTCTTTCTTTTAAACTTTGATTAGCCTCTTAAAATGTCTTTTGAATCAACTAGCTAGAGAGTCCCAAGTACTCTTAATTTTTTTCAAATTACTCCCAATTCACAATGAAATTTCAAAACATAAAAAGTTGTAGTCCTAAATCTTACTCTTCAAATTTCTAATACTTACAGATTTTGTAGCTACTTCAGTACATAAAGTTACTTTTATTTCATATACTCGTTCCCAAAAATGTTCAAACAGTTTTCTTAAGGTATCCATACTGAAATAGCTCAATGAAATGTCTTTGGTTTTCATTTGATATACTAAAATAACTTAAATGTTAAGTCAGATTTCTATTTACTAGCTCTAATACATCTCAGTAAATTTAAAAAAATAAAAAATTAGTATTTATAAAGGTTCTTAATGACTGAATTTTATAGGAACACAAATTATGGATCTGGGGTTTTAAAAATAAGCTAAAGCTAAAGACAGATTTTTATTCACTTAGTAAGAGAACTGTTTAAAGTTTCTACATCAAAATAAAATACTAACCATAAACAAATTTTAAAAAGCTAACATCCTGTTAAAAAATGGTTACAAAGGAAAGAATCATAGAATTTAATGGCTAAAAGGGATGCTGATCAAATCCAATTGCTCATTTTATAGCCAATGAAATCTAACACACATAATCATCTACTTCCAAAAAGAATAAAGATGCTTATAATAAAAGAAAGCAAACATTAAATACTCACAAAATCATTAAAAACAAGAGTAAAAGACCAAAACTTAAGTCATAGGGTAAATCATAATTTCACAGGTTGTAAAGAGGCTACTACCACGGACAAAGGTGTCATTGTACTTCAAAGTGGACAACATTTGACTGACAAAAAGCTAAAAATTGCTTTTGACTACAGCCTTTGAGAACACTCAAGAATCTCCATTTTCTTAGATTTTTTTTTTTCTTTTAACATAAAAATTAATCCAACTTCCTTTGTAGACAAGTAGATGGTGAGGAGAGGGATAACTAGCTTTTCTAGCTGTTTCTCACTGTGGCTGCTATCAGCATATTATTGTCAGCACTATCTCATAAATTAAGAAATCCATCCCAGCCCACACTGCCCCACCCTACCCATTAGATAATAGCAGTGACCTTCAGTCCTCAGGCAGGACAACCTAAAACTCACCACCTTAAATGTCCCCTGGAAGTTCGCTGAACTGTAGAACTACTACATAACTAAGCCTAAATTTAGGCCCATTAAACTTAAGTTTACTTAAAGAGAAAAACCATGCCTTATTCATCTTTGATCTCTGTATCTTACCAAGAGGTACTATGATCATTCAAAATATAGTCACTTTCTACAGAAAAAAGAAAAGCATTACCCTGATTCACACCCTACAAATGTAAAGTGGATTAACAATTAAAACAATTTTTAATTAGAAATGATAAAAATGTAGTGTAACTACTAAATATTAAAGCGCTGACATGTAATATCAGATTAATGGCAGAAAAAGAGGATGAGCTATCAATACCATGCATATCAAAGAGTAGATACCTCAAGATCACAAAAGGTCATGTTTCTTTTACAAAGTTTTGTTACGCTCAAGTTATTTCATTAAAATGCTCCAAAGAACCAAGGGATAACTCATTTTTAATGTTCTCTGAACTCACATTTTTTATTTTTTAAGAGGCTTAAAGAAAGCATACACAGTGCACAAAGGAACATAAAGACTACAAAACCTGTTTAGAAAAGTAATTTATATCAGGTGAGGAAAGAATGATAAACAAGATTAAATTCACCAAACGTGATTTCAGTTTTATAGAACTGATAAAACAGAAAATAAACATTGTCTACAATGTCTGATTTATAAGTCTCACAGGATTCATAAATACCGTCGCTGTGTCTGAGTTGACTAAAATTAGTCTCTCTCCCCTCAGTAGATTACTTACCATCTACTAGACTCTTCCAGAGGCAAAGACTAAGTACACCACTTTGAAGGGCAAGCTGCAGCTGCTGTCAGTGATAAATTCAGCACCACCACTTTGGCAAATCTCTCAGGGTGGGCAACAAGTAGATTAGAATAGTGGAGGCACTAATTTGTTCTTCTATTGTAGCTTTTAACACACAGCAGCAATGATTTGTTTACCTCTCTGTCCTCCCCAGTGAACTGTGAACTCAAGGCAGGATTTGTGGCGTTTAATTTTAACCCCTAGCACTGGCTGGAATACAGTAGATGCTTAATGTCTATGTTTGATACTTAAGCTAAAAATCAATCTGAAAACCAGATTTTATAGTAAACAAGGACAATTTAAACAGAGCAAAACAAAACCTCATAACCGTTATGTTTAAAATAATATGCTAGGCACAAAGGGTTAGTCAAGAGAAAGTCACAGCATTCAAGGACTTTCAAACCACCTTGATATGTAACATATACAAATACAACTTTCCTTTAAATCCTTCCAGACAGTATCAGTTAAAAGGTATTTAAAGATTTTCAAATGAGGGCGCCTGGGTGGCTCAGTCGTTAAGCGTCTGCCTTCGGCTCAGGTCATGATCTCAGGGTCCTGGGATCGAGTCCCACATCGGGCTCCCTGCTCAGCGGGAAGCCTGCTTCTCCCTCTCCCACTCCCCCTGCTTGTGTTCCTGCTCTCGCTATCTCTCTGTCAAATAAATAAATAAAATCTTTAAAAAAAAAAAAAAAAGATTTTCAAATGAGCTATACAATACATTGCTCCATAGCAATGACTTTTAACCAAGGTCCTAGATCCTTGAGGCTATGAAAATAATGCTGAGTTTCAGTATTTCATAAAGCCTGCAGTAAATGATACATTTACCTGAGAAATAGTTTGTTAGGATTACCCACGCTAAATTAAAGTTATACCAAATCAATACGGTAAATCAGGTTAGCAACTAGATCTAAATCAGACATTAAAATCTTACCACTTAGGGTCATCGGATTAAGAAAATCCTCAACACTGAATCTACCACCCTTTCTGAAATTTGCTATTTCTACTTCATCTTTAGCTCAAAGATAAACCCACGTCACTCAGGCTTCTTCTCCTGGGCTGCACTGAAACTAGTCTTCAAGGTGACCGCTGACTCCTCTTGTTCTAAATCTAAGGGACATATTTTGTCCTTCTTATCTAACCTGACAACCTTTGCCACTGCTAACCATTCCCTCACTCTTGAAATGTTCTGCTGCCTTAATTTCTCTGATGCTCCATTTGAGTTCCCACCACACTACCATCTCTGGCTGCTTGTTTTCATTTTCCACTGCTTGTTCCTATTCTTAACAATTGTCAAGGGAGTCAGTGGGGAGGGGCTGGGTGGCATTGCAGGCCTGACCATAATTGTTTTCATGTTTTTAGTGAGAGCATGAGATCAGTTTATAGATAATAATTAAAATTTATTTGCATGTGCATTTACAAGGTTTATTTTATTCTGTCTCTCATATTTCAGAATTTCACAATTTGATTAAAATAATGGTAAAACCACACTATAGCCGTCTGTCTGGCTCAGTGCAAGTGTGAATAAAATCACCTCATTTCCTTTTCCTAGCCTGAAACACAGCTCCTATTCCCGACAGCCTTTAGTTTATAAAGAAATATGTCAGCCCAAAGCAGAAGAGATTCTATAAATTGATGATTCATCCCCCTCCCTGGGGCTGTAAGACAGTTACTCTTGCTTTTGATAGCACAGATTATTTGTTTATGCCAACAAAGTATTTAATTAAACAGAGTATGTGATAAAATTTTAATGTGAATGATCCCAAACACAGGTATCTTGAAGTTCACTCTAGGCATTTCTGCTTTATGGTCAAGTCAGTTGGAGTCATCTTATCCCAAACCCTGATGATTATCCATATCTCTTAAAAGGTTGTTCTAGTTCTGCAAAGTTGTACTTCCACAGTCCAAAACCACAATCCTTCCGAATGTACCAGAACCAGGATAAACTGAAAAGTGCTGGGTCACATATGGGATTACGAAGATCATTTATATACTAATTCCACAGACTTCAGAGCAGTGGTTCTCAAACTTCAGCATGCATCAGGATCATAAAACACGATTTGCTGGGACTCCACCGCAGAGTTTCAATTCAATAGTAGATCAGGGGTAGGGCTCAAGTATTTACATTTCTACTAGCTTCTCAGGCAACAGATAAATTGATGCTATGGTACACTGCTGTGGATCAATGAGCCCTAAACTTTGGCTAAGGAACAAACTGTTGGATTATCATCTTCACCCAAAGCTCCCCGTCAATTATACAAGCAAATTACTCATAACTCCTCATTATGTTATTCTCAATCTGTATGAATAACTGAAAGCAGACCATACTCTAAAAATACTCTGTGAGCTGTTACTTTAAATTGCTTTGATTTTTAATACCAAGTATACTGACAAACACTAAAAGTAATTTCTTTCATTCAAAGAAATACGGAGACTCGTATTGTTTCATTTCGAACTTGTAAAATGATTTTAAACATCTAAAAGTATTAAATTTTAAGAGATTTAACAGAGAACTATAATTTACATACCTACCTTCTCCTACTGTCCTCCAAAATAAACTATCCTTTGTTTTCTCCTATTCTACTGTTCGATTTAGGCATTTCAAGAACTGTCCTCCTAACAGTGACAGTTTCCTAGTAAAAGGTAAGCCTCTGAAAAGCTCAAAATTAAGGGAAGTTAATTTTATGTAATCCTGTACAGCTTACCCCCAAATGTAAGAACATATTATATCTCCAGTTACATATGAGCACGAAATGTTCTATCATTTTCTAGTTTCACTGGTTTTGAGAATGTGAGCTATAGTCAAGGAAGAGATTTCTAAATTAAAACACTGTATTTTTTCCCCCTTCTGTTCAGGAGCAAGAAGGCAGTATGAACACTTGAATGTCACACCAGCTGCTCTGTCAGCCTACTCAGTCCGTAAGAGCTTCTATCCTGTCAGTTCACAAGAACCCACACTTAAATGCTTAAGGAAACAGGATGCTCATTATGTCACTGAACGAGCTCACAAAAATAAAGTTGGCAATATTTAGGGAGGCAGAACTCTTATCTGTAAATTTAACATGAGCTTTCTGTTTTCTTAATTAAAAACTGTAAATTTCAAGAATTTTTTTTATCCCAATATTTAAACAACTGAATGCAGAAATAAGGAGAGACAACACTTTCCCATTTCTTTATCTTCTTTCTCTTTATTTACATGGTTTGATAGCTGATGGTCTTTTCCAATTTCCAGCTGTAGTTACTAAAGAACAGCACATTAAATCAATACCCACTTTTGCAACACATTCGAAGATTCTGGTTGAAAAATAAGGTAAGCTATATTTTAAGAGGATGTTAGAGTTAAATCACCAAAGTGCAAAGAATAATGGAGATCAAGGAATGTGCTGAACCATAACCACTCCATCCTATCACGCTGATGATCCTTCAAGCTGGTTTCACACAGTTCCTGACCTTCATTCCAAGGATTTGATTTGTACTCTGTGACTGCTCTTCAAGGGTAGAGCCACACATTAAAAATCATCATCGTTTGGAATTGTTCTATTCTCAAGATTCTTCTCTAGTACAACTTATCTCTATTTCTCTTCATTTACACATAGCCTTCTGTACACATTCTGACCTCCAGGGTCAAAGGCAGTCAAGACCCCTTCTGATCATACTTGCCTCCCTAAAAAAGCTAAGTTCCCAATGGTCAGGGACTCCAGTTTTGCTCTTATGTCTCACTTGCTCTTTTATCCTCCCACTACTCTCTGGGCGCCTGGGTGGCTCAGTTGGTTAAGCGACTGCCTTCGGCTCAGGTCATGATCCTGGAGTCCCTGGATCGAGTCCCGCATCGGGCTCCCTGCTCGGCAGGGAGCCTGCTTCTCCCTCTGACCCTCCCCCCTCTCATGTGCTCTCTCTCTCATTCTCTCTGTATCCTCCCACTACTCTCATTTGGTTAACTGGCTACCCCTGAACAGACATACTGTCTGGCTGAGTAATGCTAGTTGAAATTTTTAAAACTGAGTTCTAAGTTCCATTGGAAACTTATTTTTCTCAATCACATATGATCCACTGATACATCTCTGTCTCCCTAGCTTGTTCCTCTTTCTATTCCAAGTCTCCTAAATTACTCCAGCTCTTGTCTCTATCCAGGCTACGAGAGGTCTCCTCCAACACCCTATCTCCTGTCCTTGCATCGCACGATTCCTTCACTTAGCTTAACCAATATTCAGATACATTCTACCACATAAAAGGCT
Organism: Phoca vitulina; assembly: GCF_004348235.1. NCBI lineage: Eukaryota > Metazoa > Chordata > Mammalia > Carnivora > Phocidae > Phoca > Phoca vitulina. The sequence continues at coordinate 5,165,864 of NW_022589722.1, forward strand.
CCTCCCTCCTCATCCCCCCAAATAAGCCTCTCCTGGATTCTGTTAACCAAGCAAGTTATCCTTCCCCACCTCACCCCCTTGCCACACCTCTTGATAAGGTCCATTCTTACTGCTTCCTGGTCACCCTTCCACCTTGAACCCTGGCAAACTGAATCTACCCTCACAGTCCTGAGCTGGCTGCCTGTGGTGATTTGATCTCTGGCTTCTTCTCAGTCCTCATCCTCTTATACACCTTTGTGTCATTTGCTAGTACTCTTCACTCGTGTCCCTTCTGTTGCTTACTTAGTTCTCCTAGGCCTCTCAGAAAATCTCCTCAGCCCACATTCCCTGGCTTTTTTTTTTTTTTTAATGGCTGGCTGAATGATTAGTCTTTTCTGTGCAGAAAAATCAGGCCAGATTTCCTCATCTACTGCTGGTTCACGTCTGACCACAAGGCCAATGCCATGAGCTGGGGCCATGATGGCAGGCTGATGTTTCAGGCTATGGGAGGCTCAAGCCCTGGCAATTTGGGAGAGAGAACTCCTTCCCTGGGACCAGTCTTATCTGACAAGGCTGGAAGCCAGGAAGGTTCATCCAGCCCACCACCTGTGACACCCTCATTATCAACTTGCCTGTTGTCTCACCAGGAGGTGACTCCTCCCAGCGGGAACTGGGAACTAAGTGGGCACTTTTTACTTCTGGATAGCACCCCAAACAGAGCCTGGCATGAAAGACAAACCCAGTGAATGATTATAGACCAGAACTGCACCAAACCTGGTGTGAAATTCTGAGAGACTGTGATTAGTTGAGAAGGAAGAAAAAGGCCGTTCCTGCTGCCAGAACAAAATACCACAGACTAGGTGGCTTAAGCAACAGAAATGGATTTCTCACAGTTCTGGAGCCTGTGAAGTCCAAGATCAGGGTGCCAGCAATTTGGTTCCTGGTGGAGGACCCTCTTCCTGGGCTTGTGGACAGCTGTCTTAAGAGCTGTGTCCTCAGGGACGCCTGGGTGGCTCAGTCGGTTAAGCGTCTGCCTTTGGCTCAGGTCATGATCCCAGGGTCTTGGGATCAAGTCCCACATTGGGCTCCTTGTTTGGCAAGGAGTCTGCTTCTCCCTCTGCCTCTGCTGCTCCCCCTGTTTGTGCTCTCTCTCTGACAAATAAAATCTTTATTTAAAAAAAAAAAAAAAAAAGAGCTGTGTCCTCAATGGTCTCTTCTGAGCCTTGGTCCAGGGCTGGGCTCACTTACGGCGGGCTCCTGGTGCTGCAACTTGCTGTGATTGGGGGGGTTGGGAGGGGCTACATAACCTTTCTGTGCCTCAGTTTCCTTTCCTCTCTTTTCATTCCTTCTTGTCGTCGTTCCTTGATCTCGTTCTCTCCGATGAAATGGAGTGCCGTGGGCCTTCTGGACTCTGGAGTGAAGGTCAGTGGGGAGCCACACCTGCCTCAGGTGGTTAGGGGGAGGGATCTACATGGGTGTGAAAACCAGATTCTCTCACTTTCCAGGGGAGCTTTCTGACCATGGGTGCAGGGTGAGGGGCCGTGCTCCCCACTAAGTCAGCTCTCCTGTGTTCCCCACCCGTCCCCTGCCCCAAGACAAAGGTCCCATTGGGGTGCCCCCAGGCGCTCCTCCTTGGCTTTTTAAAATCACTACTATTCCCTAAGTCAGGTTATCATGCAGGGATCTATCTGCAGACCTCTCTTCCCTCTTGGCAGCTGATACCACATCACGACCAACATCTAAGGCCTTAATCAAGCTCTAGGCCTATGTTTTCAACTGTTAACAGACATCTCTGAGTATCTTACAGCACAAACTCAACCACCAATATTGGTAAGTAAGCCCTATGCCCAAGACTCTTTCTTCAAGGAGTTTACAGACTAAATGAGGGATAAAGACAAATATACAAGCAAATACAATTAAGTGTTACAGAGAGCATCACAAAAGATTTGGTGAACACACAAAAGATAAAGTGTTAAATGGGTATGTGGCCTCAAGAAAGGCTTCACTGTCTAGCATACATCTAAACTGAGGCAGAATGGGGCCGGGGTGGGAAACATGTTTAATTTCCTTTTGTAGCAATTGCAAAAAGTAAAATGAAGGAATGGAGGAAGAGATTAGAAGGAGTACTTTCAAGACAGTGACAGATCCCGGGCGGCATTTAGTCTGTGAGCATCTCCCCGCTGCAGAGGTCTTCAATAGAAGAGGCTTGGATGGGGACAGCTTCGGCATGGCAGCCCTGTACCAAATCTGCACGCTTCCTCTCATCCATTTGTGGTACTGCTCTCAGACTCCCTACCTCCTTTCTTCTTTGGACAAGTTTCAAATAGCAGTCTCTTACTGTCATTTTCCCTAATGAATTTTCCCTAATAAAAGCTGGCCTCTTTCCTTTGCTTTTCTATGAACTTCTCCTTCAAGGAACAGTTAAAATGCCCTCTTTACTCTGATCCCATTACATGAAATTAGTCTATTTCTCTCTGCATCTGTAGTCTTTTTCAGATACTACAAGCATTCAATATGTACTATCACAATTACTTGTGTACATAGCTTTCCTTCTGACTGACTGGTAAGCTCTGAGGGCAGGATGGTCTTGCTCATTTCTGTATCTCCTGATGACCACACTACAGAAACAGCACCTTGCCATGGAAACTACTCCTGCAGGATAAATGAACTAAACTGGAGCACTGAAGATAGTGGGTCCTTTAGTAAGGCCCATGTGGGCACCAGCAAATGAGAATGTCCATTCCAGAGAAGCAGAGATTCTGCCAGCACTCAAGAGGATGCCAAGCCCACCACCAAACAGTAACTATTCAGCAGGTCCATAACGTCTAAGATGTTCATTCCAGCACTTTCCTGCATTTACTGAGTGACCTCAGGCAATTTACCCAGTGTTTCAGCTTCCTCATTTGTAAAATGGGGATAACACCATCTACCCTCTTAATTTTTTACAGGTTTAAATGAATTAATACATGAAATATCTTAAAATCATCCCTGTGTTTTAGTGCCTGGCAACTTAATGGTAAACACTCAATAAACTATAACTCTTATAATTAGCAGTAACAGATTTTAGTTTCCAATAAACTGTCATATTCAGCACATATTATACAATATTTAAGTTAGCCTACCAATACGGAAAAGACACATAACAGATCTGTTAAAGACATTTAATTCAGTATTTCAATGTGATGTCCTTATATATAATGACACCTAATGGTATTTAAGAATTAAAAAGCAAGAGGGCTGTATCACACATCCAGGATTTTATAACAGCTGATCTACAAACTAGATTGGTCTATTTTTAAAAAGAACAGGAGAGGGACACCCCAGAGAGAAAAAGGTTTTCTTCTTACAATTAAAATTAGATGATTAACTGTTCAAGATTCTTAGAGACTTAAAAATAACAATTAAGAAAATTAAACACCAACCTGGAAAACTTTGTGACACAATATTCATGGAGAAACACAGAAATACACATCTATCCAATTATTATAACCATGCAGAATTCACATACTATAAATAGACACGAACCAGAAAATAAGAGGAGAAAATGAGCTAATTTGTCAGAGTAACCTACAGATTATTTTCTTTCCTAAATGCTTTGGGTGTTATTTAAGAATATAATACTGAAGAATTTCTCTTCAATTGTTAGGCATTCTGACTTTGATCTATCAGCATTATATTGAAATTCCAGTGCAACAAAGGAATTTGCCAACTCTGATACTGATCCACAATGTCCTTACCAAAACTAGGAACAGTTTTTAAAGTTCTTACCTATGATCTAAGATATATCATGCACAGAATGTATACTGAACAGCAAACACTGGTGAAATAATCTTAACTTTAATTTAAAAACACACTATGAAAACTATCAATCAAGTACAAATGAGCATTCTCATGCCTTCAGTGCTGGCCTGAGCAAAAAAAAAAAGGGGGGGGGGAATGTAAAGAGAAGAGAAAAATGGCACACTACACAAAAGACACAAGCACATATACAACAACAGAACTTTCTCAGAACTTGATCACCAGAAAAGGAGCATAATGGTACAGCCCATACATTGTCAACAGACTTAGCCTCTCGTAATAGGAACTGTTGGGACCATCTGGGAGGAATTAAATTTTAAAACTAGTAGATTAGATTAAGCCATATGAGACTGCTATTTTTATAGATGAAAACCAGCAGAGTATCAGCAGTTTCACATGGCTCAACCTAATATAATTGATTGAGCTGAGCATCCATATCAAACAATCTAAAAAGAGCAAAATGGAACCCAGAACTCAAGATCTGATATTAGCTAGACAGAACAAGTCAATTTAACTTAATTGAGGAAAACAAAACAACACAGAAATGGACTGGTCAACCAGGAAAGCAGAGGCAAAAAACAATCATTAGAACAGAAAAAGAAAATGTGGACTTTTTCATTAAGCACTGTTTAGGAGAGTGTTTTAAGCCACAATGAAATTCCAACAGTATCTGTATCCTGTGAAGAATTATAACATTGATATTAGTTATCAGAGTAGAACACCCATGCCAGCTACTGAGCTAAGCAATTTACAGTGTAACTCTACCTAATCTTCCCAACACCCTCTGAACAATGTACTTATTGCCCCCAACTGCCAGATGAAGTAACTGGTCTGTGAGAAGTTAAGAAAAGCCTGACTCCGTTCAACATTCCAAACATACTATCCTACTTGCGCTTCCTATATACTCACTAAGCAACCTTCTAATTATAATGTGGCTTCCCATGTGGCAAATCCACAGGGAACGGAATATGCTGGCCAGGACTCGGGAGTCTGTTTGCCAAGGCAGGTTTTGTTTTCTTTTACTGTAAATTAAATAAATTGACATTGTGATTTTTATATCAATCTCATGAGCTTTGATAATATGAGCCTGACCAAAAAAATCAATTATTAGAGTTTAGATGAACTGGGTTTCAAAGTCTTAAAATCTCAGAGTCTTTGCCATGGTAAAACTACTAAGGGATACAATCCCCATCCTGGGAGGGCCCCTTGGGGGACAGTCAATCCTCATTCTCCCGGGAGGATACCTCAACATCATCATTAGCAGTCTCTTCCTTTTTGAAATCTCCAGAGTACAAAGAGGCAAAAAGGAAGGGACAGATTCTAATCCTCGTTCTGCTGTGCTAACATTTATTCCTGAGCAAATCACTTGTCTCATTCCTTGGGCTCATTTTTCTTATGTATAATAGAGTTGTTATGATCTTATTCCTTTCTTATTTAACACCTATGGCTGCCTATCAATTTCTAGTTTTCTCTCTCTCTGGGTATTCCTTCTGCTCTAACTGGCTCTGCCATCCACTTTCTGCTTCTGCACCCGTCCCAGCAAAGCCTGGGGTCCGCTACTCTTATCTCATCAGCACTCACAGTTATGACTGTAGATCTGTAATCATAAACACTGCCTGTGTCATTATCTGACTATTGTGGATTATACAGAATCTGGTATGAGATTTGTATATACCTGATATATTGAAAATTGTGCCTTTATCTGAAAGGCCCTCATGGAATGCAACAGTCTTAGGGTCAGGGTTACAACTGGTTATTAGCGTTTCCTTTCCAAGTTTTGTCTCCTGCTTCCACTCAATGTGCCTCTGAAACTATAATTTCAAGTCTCATTTTTCTCTCATCTCCAAAACCTTGATGGTAATTTACTTTTTAGTTCTAACCTCAAGCTCAAACCTCAAAACTCCATTCCTATTACCAAACACCAAATTCCTCTAGACCAGCCTTTTCCAAACTGGTATCTTAGGGAAGGCTAATTTATAGTATGTTAACAGCTATGATGTGAAAAGGTCAACAAGTACATAGGTTTCTTTAGTCAGAGATCTCATAGCCTTGCACATTTGCGAATCTACAAGAGGGAAATATTATATGTAGCATTTCCTGGACTTATTTTTAACTACTCTTTTTTTCCATGGAGCACCTATTAATATCTCCTGGAACCAGTGTTTCACAGAATACTTTAGGAAAACACTGCTCTATTCTTTCCTGTTTCAAAGTGTCAACCACTTAAGCTCAAAAGCACCTCTGATTCTCACTCTCTCCCCAATATCCAATCAGTAGCTATATTTTTTCCTTCCAAATCTTATCCTATTTATCCTTTCTATTCCCTCTATAACACTGACTTGCGGACTCTGTCATACATAAGAGTTATAGATCATGTCTAGAAATAAATATTAGATATGTTGCTATCAACCCCTTAAGGCTGCCATGAGGAAAAAAAAAGAATGAATGTAACACCCTGCATGTCTTTCATTAGCATCCAACATTTCTCCCTAAAAGTTGGTTGGAATTTGTTCTTTATTACAGTAAATTTTAATTCAAAGCTTAAGGAAAACCATCTCCATGATTAAGGGCTGAACTGGCCTTATCTGTTATCAGCCATGATTGGGAATTTTTTAAAGTTTTTATTTAAATTCCAGTTAACATACAGTGTAATATTAGTTTCAGATGTACAATATAGTGATTTAACCCTTCCACACAACACCTGGTGCTCATCACAACAAGTGTGCTCCTTAATCCCCATCACCTATTTCATCCATCCCCCCACGCCCTCCCCTCTGGTAACTATCAGTTTGTTCTCTAGCGTTAAGAGTGTATTTCTTGGTTTGCCTCTTTTTTTCCCCCTTTGCTCATTTGTTTTGTTTCTTAAATTTCACATCTGAATGAAATCATATGGTATTTATCTTTCTCTGACTGACTTATTTCGCTTAGCATAAATGGGAACTTTTAAATGACACACATAAGAAATGCAAATAGTATGACGATGGCATGAGTAACAACAGTGGCACAGTGGGTGTCCTATCTAGCACTGGGTCACCATGTCCTTCAAAATATAACTAGGAGGTACAGAACAGGTAACAGCCTATACCTAGTTTCTCATTTATTCAAGCCAAGTTGGGTTTTTCTAACTATCTATAAATTGCATAACTCCTCAATGAGCCTACTGACCATCGTTCAAGTACTTTTATCTATAATCCCTTGCTGAGATTAGCATGAAAAGAACAGTCACGCACTGTTTCCTCATTCAAGGTGTATCTAGGTGCTGCCACTAGAGAACAAAACACCAGAGGACAAGACAGAATCATCCCTTTCTCCACAGAACATAATCTTCTGGAGGAAATATAGATATGAAACTATAATTGTACAATTATTTAATTATAATTGTGGTAAATATACATCATTTGATTCTTTTTTAACTTTTGGTTATTCATAATCTGGTAGGAAGGAGGGGAAAAAAGTGGGCATTAAGCTTACACAGGGTTCAAAACTGCATGTCTCATTAGAAACTTTCAAGAACCGGCCAGAAAATGCAAAATGAACATAAAGGATTTGGAGGAAGACAAGGATGATCAAGGGTGGGAGGGAACCTTTGGCCACAAGGTAACATTAAAAGCAAATACTTTGAAAGTGTATCTGACAGCAAAAACTGTTCAAAGTATTACATCTTTGGCTTGTTGCCAAATGTAAAAGAAAAACCACCTAATTCTGAATGTTTACTATATAGAGAATATTGTGCTATCAATTTTACATGAAGTTGAATGATTATCATGAAAACAGTAACAATTAATATTTCCATAGTGTTTTGGTTTACTACGTGGTCCTATAAGATTGGTACTATTACTTTCCATTTTTCAGTTGAGTAAACTGAAGTCAGGCAGATTAAGTAATTTGTACGACAAAGGTGGAATTCACACGCAGCCAGTGTGGTTTGCTTCTCACCACTCTACCCTATTTTTGCATATAGATTCATGGAGGCATGGTACCTGACTTCTCTGAGATGTTCACCCACTCTAAGATTCAGCACAATTATCTGTCATTAAAATACTCAGGGAATTTTAATTCTGAAGGATCCTATGTTTAACAGATCAGGAATTTTCATTATAATCAATTTTCACTGAAGCTCATTATATGAAAAGCATTATACTATGTTGTAAAAATATAAAAACAGGCTAAAAAAAGGAAAAGGTAATGTCCAGATTACCTACCAAGAAAAGAATTCTTCTAAAAACACTAGAAAACCTCAATTTGTTTCAGCAATTAGGATTATGCTCTCACTTTTCACAATTAACGGATATATATATGTAACAGTATATAGGGAATCCTATTACCTAAAAATGCTAATTTATCTCTTTTAGAGTCAAAATATCCAACCCATCTATTCCGAAGGATAACATACTTCTATTCTGAAAGCAGCATGACTAGGAACTCACTCTTTTAAAGATGTTATTTTGAGCTTTGAGAATATTTGTGCTACTGCTATATTAACAATGAGCCTTCTGAGAAGTGCACGCATCTTTTACCTATAGAGTGTGTCGTCTGGCACAAGGTAGGTACTTAAATGTTACCTAAATGAACAGAATACTATTTAACTATAATGCTAGGAAAAGTATGCAAATACTCAACTGATACCCTCCCCAACCACTGTTAGATAATTTACAACTGAAGCAATGAAGTACTTTTTACTACATTCCAGAAAACTGGCCACCACAACTCAAGTTCGTGATCATCAAAATATTTCACATGATCCAACCATTGATTACCAATATTACAAACAGGTAAGAAAAGGGTCCCTTCTAGGGTGCCCAGATTCCATTACAATTCTAGTGGTAGGTATTACTATTTATCTTCCCGGGGAGGATACTACTTTTACCTCAGAAACTCTAACTAGCCAGGACTCATTTTTAGGTATAATTATTTCACAAATGATAAAAGGTTCTCAGAAAATAATGTTACCTGAAGAACACTTAAATCTATATAGGCTAAAAGAATTATTTTTACAACCTTAGAGATTTACTGTCACCAAAATGTTTCTTCACTGCAGAGAGGGGGTTAATTAATAGAGAGGTGTTGACTTCTAAAGCAGCTAACCCATTGCTTCTGGGTGTCTAGCATGTGAAACACAAAATCCAAGCTGTGGGTGGGTCCTGGGGATAGAGAGAGAAGGGCAGGGATGAAGAAACCCCCCAATCTCCCCTCTCCCACTGCAGGAGCTCTTAGGTTCTACAAAGTACAGAATAAAAGGCTAAAACTAAAGGTTTTCCATTTACACTCAACAATATGTATTTCCAGAATTCACCTGAGATGCACAGAACCATAGAAAGCACTGCAAAAGAAACACAGACACGGTTTATACGACTTACGGTCGGCAGAATTACTGGTGATCTACTTTGTTAGGCCGTGTCAACATCAGCTGAAACTGCACATGACTTGGGACACTCATTTAAAAGTTACAATGTTCTAGAGAAGATCTGAAAAATAAGCATTTATTATACTTCAATCTTCAAGTGAGAGGAGTGTTTCTAAGTTGCTGTTTTTGTAGATATGATTTACATTAAAAGAATAACAAAGTGGTATGCAAAGTTTGGGGAACACAAAGTCTTCTCTAAGACACCACTTTTCCTTAACCAGAAGTATAAAAGTTGCAAACAGATGCAGCTTATTCATTTTTATACCTGTTGCCACATTCACATAAAATTTTCTGGTTCCCACATTTTTAAGGTAATTACCCTTCTAAATTCACATTTTTAAAACAATTATAATCCCCAGATTTACAAAGTAGTCATTTTTAATTATTATTATTATAGAACACAAACAAAAGTGAAGTTTTTTTTTGTTTTTACGGTTTTAAATCACGGTCTCTCCTTAGAAGAAAACTCTGTAGGAACTAGCATCAATTATGGATCAAAAAAATATTCAGAAGCAACCCTCTCAAAACCAAAAACCACCACCACCACCACCACCACCACCAAACCAAAACCCCCAATCACAGCACTAGTCTGAAAAGTATTTCACCATTTTGAATAGTAACAATACTTCATATATCCAATAGTGCCAGAAAGGCAATACAAGAACCAGCAGATAGAAGCTTTCTTTATCACTGCCAAATGATACTGAATACAGACCCCGCAGGATATTAAACACCTTGCATTTTTCATGGATTCAGGGCCCAGCTTTTGAGGTACTCCTATGCAGAGCCCAGCTGTTTTGAGTGATTTATCCACAGGAGTTTAATTTCAATTGTGTGCTGGAAAGTGGGAGGCAGTGATTATACCCTCCCCAAATCTTTCTAGCACACTAATGAACATTTTAAGAAAGAGTTTCCAACTGAGATTAATTTGTCCTTCAAATATTCTCCTCCTAACTCACTAATGGCAATATCTGATTCACCATACCCTTAAATGGAAGAACACAGGACCAAGCTTATAATGAAATTTAGGCTTTACTCATTTTAAGACTGAAAATGCCACAGAACAAATGTACTTCCTCTACTATCTTCAAAGGAAAACTGTACTGGAAGGAATCCTACCTACACTTCCTTGAAAATACATGAAGCGGTTCCTAACTCTTTTTGTACTTGCATATTTCTCCTTGTACCAAACCTCACCAGTGTTCATTTCTTCTTCTCTACAGTTATCAGAAAATCAGATGTGGCTATTCATAATTTCACCAGGAGTAGACTATCAATTAAACTATATGTTCATCTTGTTCATTGTTTTTCCATCAAAAACCTAAATGAAAACATAAGAGACACACAATTTTCAAATGCCACAACTAGGGGAGAGCTTATACTAGATGGAAGGCTATACATGTTCGATGCGTGGGACAGAAAAGGGAAACAAGGTGAAACTGTATAAATGTTAGATCCTGCACTTAGATTTGTTTGGGGGGGGGAAGCCATATATAAGTACAGAATAGAGAAATCTAAAAAAAAAACCAAAACCAAAACCCTAAAGGTTTTAGTTCACTATAAATTCAACCTAACCCTGCCTGGTTACCATTACATTAAATAAGGGAAGGCAGCAGTGGATCTTCAGTTTCCTGGAGAAACTAACTGAGGAAAAGCATTATTTCCCTGAATAGGTCTTTTATACCGAATAGCCAGTTTTAGAACACTTGATTATATATTCATGGGACATTGGGGGTTCAGTGCAAGACTGAAACCACCAGAAGAGCTCCCTCTTTGTGTGGGTCAACAGTCAAGGAAACTTCATGGTGAAGTCATTTCTGAAGAAATCTAAATTCAGACACTCTTATGGGAAAGCACGCAAATCATCCTATTAAAAACAAAAAACAAAAGCCATCTTCGTATTTTCTGGCCATCAAACAAAAGTACAGGTAAATGCAACTCTTCATACCTAATTCAGAGGACTGAACATTAAAAATTTATTTTAAAAAGGTAACTGATTAGAAAACAACTTTCCTAGTTATAGAGAGACTATCATGTACTCATCCTTATGCTGAAATGTTCCTCCTTGAAAAAACTGTACTTCTACAACCCATGGATCAGAGATGCAGTATGTAAGAGACGCCACCAGCTACATTTCCAAGCTCAGCTGAATTAGCCCCTAACACTGAGAGAGTGGAGTCGGGTGGGGGACTTACACTACTGTTCATATCAGTAATGAGATTATAATAAACACCTGAAAGAAAGTGTGCAAGGAAGGGGCACTACTTTAGTGTGGATAGCAAATGGTATTTGAGAGTGTCCTCAACAATGACAAGGAAATAGCTTCAATTCAATGTGTGGGAAGAACATCCCTGGTGGAGGGAACAGGAAGGTCTTGAGTTTGAAATGCCCAAGAGAGACAGAGGGAAGGCCAATACAGCTTGTGCACCTGGGGGATAAGCTGGGAGAGTTGAAAAGGGCCAGATACAGAGCGAGGGCCCTGCAGGCCATGGCAGAGTCTGATTATTAATTACAATGTGCTATGGTTTGATATCTGTTTTGAGATTACTCTCGCATCTTCGAAAAGTGGACCCTAGTGCAGGGTGAGGGAATGAAACTGTTAACTAGTTTTGTCCATTTTTCTTGTTAGGTAAGGAAATGGAAATCATAACCTCTCTCAAACAGTGGAGGAGTCAAGAACATTGCATCAGGCAAAATTACTAACCTACTAACTGCCCCACCTTCCTGCACAAAGTAAGAGTTTTTGTGAAAGACTTTTAAACACTGACTTCATCAGTGAATAATGTAGGTAAATAGGGTGACTTGTGACCAAAAATAAAGGTGACTAACAGGAGTGCCTTTTTTTTTTAAACCCCATGTTTCTTTTTTTTTTTTTTTAAGATTTTATTTATTTATTTGACAGAGAGAGCGTGAGAGAGGGAACACAGCAGGGGGAGTGGGAGAGGGAGAAGCAGGCTTCCCGCTGAGCAGTGAGCCCGACGCGGGGCTCGATCCCAGGACCCTGGGATCATGACCTGAGCCGAAGGCAGACGCTTAACGACTGACTGAGCTACCCAGGCACCCCTTAAACTCCATGTTTCAAACCAAAGTGATTCTACAATGGAAATCAATCCCCTCATGGAACACAGAAGGATTAAATGATGTGACTCTAGAGGTTTAAAAAAAAAAACATTTTTTTAAAAAAGTGGCCGTTTGACTGCCATTTCATGTTTTCTTCTAGTGAGTGGAAAAAGAACCTGTCAGTGACTGACATTCAGAAATGGCTCAATGAGTAATGAGCCTGCTAATTAAGCCTTACTCCTCCTCACCTCTATGCTGTTATTCATATTATTTACCCTTTGAGAATGATCTCTTCACCCCTTCAGGGAGTCTTACACAGTAAAGCCTGTTTAAAAGTACTGCTGGGGAATCAGAAGTGGTAAAGATACAATAAGATTTCATGCACCTTCTCCAATACATTTAGACAATATGATAACAGCCGAAAGACCTAGAACATGCCCTCTGCTCATGGGAAATAGGAAGCTATTCTGCGTCTGTCTCACTAACACAAATCAAGAATTGCCTTAAGAAGCAACTGAACCTGCACACTGCCAGAAAAGCTCAGTATCAGCGGTGCAAAAAGTCAAAATAATTTTGGCATAAAGTCTTAAAATTCAAGTAACTGGAAAAACATTTGCAATTTACATATTCTTCAAAGGCTCCGCATTCACATACTTACACACTTTGTGGTGGTCAATATATGAGGCACCTACCAAAGTGCAGTATCTTGTCAAATCAGGTGTTTCACAGGGATTATATAAAGTTCTCTCGTTGCTGAAGCAGCTACCCAGCACCACCTACATTGACACTTCCTACTGCATATTGCTACTTCCATGGGAAGGCTTGCACTTCTACCCCTATCTTGGCTTACACTCCTGAGTAGATCCAAAGCTGCTTACAGCATTAAAAAAAACTCCTTGCTTCAGGCTCTCAGAAAAAAGTAAACATTACACGAACTTTCAAGTGAAGTTCAGAAAAAGGCATCTGAAGATGTTCTTAAACTGGAGTTAGCCTAAATTGCCCACAGCCTGTTTTTGCAAGACCCAACGCTAAGAATTGTATTTTTTTAAATAGGTTTAAGGGGTTTAAGGAAAAAAAAATATGCCATAAAGACTGGTCATGCTCTCAAAAGTCTAAACTATTTCACATCTGACCCTTTATAGAACACGTTTGTTGATTTGTGGTCTAAGGCAAGCAGTTCCCAAAACTAGCTGTGTAACCAAATAATCTAAAGAACTTCAAAATAAATACAGAGTCCTAGGCCTCACTCCATACCAAGAGAATCAGAGTCTCCAGGACTAAGAATCTTAATTTTAAAAAGCTCCTCTAGAATTTCTGCGTCAGGAGGATAATGGTAGCAGCCTGAATACCAATCTCTCTCTCAAAATACAAAAATCACAGAGTGCAAATAAAAACCACACATGACCCCCAGCATTACTAGGAGACAGAATACCACAAACTTCGAATTACCTACAAAGTAAAGAAATAAACACCAAATCCAACACAGCTCCCACTGCTTTGCAAACCTATAGCCACAATGCACAGGAGAGGAGACGCTTAAGAGACTCAATGGAAAAGAGAAGGGACCAGAGGACACAGATGAAGCACAGAAAAAAAAATCACCCAGAGAAAAAAAAGTCCAACATCATCAGCTACCCAGGAGGAGACTGAATGGGACCAGCACTGGAAATGCAGGCTCAAGCAAGCAGTGCTTCTGAGGATCAGGCAGAGAAACAGAGAAGGGAGGTTAATCATGGACATATGGCAGTGAAGGAAAAGAAGGGAAAACTAAGGATCCTGAAGAAACCAGAGAAAAAGACGCACAAATTTCCACCTAATTTCTTCACTACTGCCATCATCCATTAAAACAAACAAAAAAGAAAAAAACAAAACTTCACTATTTTGACTTGAAGGCATTTACGAACTAAGAACCCTGCCCACAAAATGCCTAGGAATAGGGAGGGGGAAAAAAAAATCAAACCAATTCCATACAAAGGTACTGGAGAAGGAAAACAGAAAATGCAAATCCTAACATTTCAGCTGGCAAACATTCTCTCCACAAAACAAAAATGACAACACACACCAAAAAACCATGAAATATTATAAAACTGTAAAGCAATACTTCAAATTGAGTTTAATAACCTCAAGCAAGTATTTAGAGATATTAAAAACAAATACTACCTACAACCAAAAACACAGAAAATAAAAACAGAAATGAAACAAAAATCCAGGAAGAAATGCAATGAGAATCAATCAATCTCAGAGAAGGAGTAAGAGGGGGAAAAAAAGACACATTTTTTTTTAAATTAACAACAAATTACACAATGTTCAAGGAAAAATGGATGTGAATACAAGAGACACTGAAGGAAGGAAAATAAGGGAATGAAAATGAAATGAAGGAGTAAAAAGGGTCAAAAAAAAGTGTCTGAAATGTAACACGTGCAAGAGATCCAACACTGTATAACTGGAGTCATTTAAGGAAACAATGGAGCAGAATATTTAAAATTACAACTCAAAAAACCTTTCCAGAAATTAAAAAAAAATCTAAATCTGCCTATAGAAAGCAATCAATGTATACCTGGGAAATCTGACCCAGATCCATCTACTTCAAGACATGTCTTGGTAAAAATACTCAAGTTTAAAGACAAAGGGAAAAATCCTCTGAGGGGAAAACAATCAAATTACTTTAAAAAGTAATAAAATTAGACTTCAAAAACAATGCACAAAAAAATAAAATAGTCAAGAAATTTAACAATGTGGGAGCCAAGCTTTCCTTCAAATATTAAGGCTACAGAAAGAAAAAAACAATTTTAAATGTAGAAGAACCCAGGAATACTCTATACACATGCCCTTACTAAAGAATTTACTAGAAGATGGAACTTCATCCAAGAGATAACTGGAGAAGCTTAAGCAAAAGAAGTACTGCTGAGCATTCAACAGATTTAACTGTAGAACAAAGACAAAGGTAAGAACATGGTTAAAAGAGAATGTATGTGTTACACATGCTGACGAAGTAGAAAGAATGCACAAATACACTAAATAAAATGACAAAGGAAACAACTTTGTGCAGAAAAAATGTCAAAAAAATAGACTGAGGCCTTCTATGTAAATAAATCTTAAAACCTAGATGAAATGGATACTTTCTTAAGAAAACACAGCTTACCAAGACTGACCACAGCAGACGTTAAGAAACAGAAAGTTACCAAAAAAAACCTTGCACAAAATAGCACCAGGTCCAGAGGGTTTCACAGAACAATCCCACTAAACTTTGAGATCAGCATCCAATACTACATAAATTGCTTCAGAAAATAGAAAATAATTTCAAGTTTCTTATAAACCAAGTATAACACTGATATCTAAACCTAATAAAGACAGAGTAAGACTGCACACTAAAAATCACTTACAAAAATTGATTCTAATTTTTTTCTTTTTTTTTTGAGAAAGAGAATGGGTGCATGCACAAGGAGGAGGGCAGAAGGAGAGGGAGGGCAAGAGAATCTTAAGCAGGCTCCACGCCCAGCATGGAGCCCAATGTAGGGCTCTATCTCAGGACCCCGAGATCATGACCTGAGCCAAAATCAAGAGTCAGATGTCTGACCGACTGAGCCACTCAGGCGCCCCTGATTCTACTATTTTATTTAGGACTTCTTCAGACTCCAACACCACATTAAGGAAAAAAATACACCATGATAAAATGATATTTATACCAGGAATGCAAGAATAGTCCAATATTAGAAAAGCTTATAGTAAGTAAAAACAAATGCATACTTAACATGATATTATATATATAGATCCCAACGTCAGTTAATTGATGGGGAAATACTAGAGTCATTCAATATATGGTCAAAAACAAATGCCTACCACATCCATTACTATTTAACATTATTTTGAAGGTATCAGCCAATGAATTAGACAAAATAACCAAAGAACGGGAAAAGAAAAATAAAACAATCTCTATAGATGACATGATAATATATCTGGAAGACCCTAGACTCTGGAACTAAGAATCAATAAAAATAACTTAATGGGGCACCTGGGTGGCGCAGTTAGGCGTCTGCCTTCGGCTCATGTCATGATCCCAGCATCCTGGGATAGAGCCCTATGTCGGTCTCCTTGCTCAGCGGGGAGCCTGCTTCTCCCTCTGCCTCTACCCCCCCCCCCACTCATGCTCTCTCACTTGCTCTCTCTCAAATAAATAAAATCTTTAAAAAAAAAAAGAAAGAAAGAAACTAACTGAACAATGAAACAAATGAGTAAGTTTGGGTTAAAATCAATGTCCTCCACAAAGATAACTAATAACCAAGTAGAAGATGCAAACCCCATTACAATAGCAACCAAAAAAAATTGAAAATACTTACAAATAAACAAGAAATGTTCAAAATCTACATTTAAAAAAAATCCTGTAAAAACACTCCTGAAAGACAGCAGTGTAGACTTGAACTGGAGACAACCCTTATTCATGATTAGGACATCTCAATATCATCAAGATGTCAGTTTTCCCTAAATCAATTTGTAAATGTAATGCCATCCAAATAAAAACAGCAAGATTTTCTCTGGAACTAGACAAACTGATGCTAAAGTTTATACGGAAAAATAAAGACACAAGAATAGTCAGGAAGCCACAGCAAAGGAAGAACTATGATGGGGAGATTAGCTCTACCAGATATTAAAATGTACTGCAAAGCCTCTATGAATAAAAGAGTGTGGCACTGATACATGAAAAGCCCAAAGGACTAGAACAGAAAGTCCAGAAACAGGCCTAATTGCACATTGAAACTCAGATTACTTGACAAGGAGGGAAAGCCAAGATGAGCTGTTTCATAAATTGTGTCGGGGCAACTGGACAGGTATTTAGACAAATGTAAAATTGTATCTGTTCATCCCTAATACCATATAAAAATAAACTCCAAATGATTCAAGGACATAAAACTATACAAAAACTAGAAGAAAACATAAGTGAGTCCCTCCATAACTGGAATGTAAGGAAAAGTTTTCTGTAAATACGACCACAAAATAACACAACTTAAGCCAAGTCAAGGCACAAGTAATAAATATGGAGAAAGTATCTGTAACATCACAGAAAAAGGGCTACTTCCCCTAATATATTAAAAGAAATGTTTTAAATGGAAGAAAAAAATATTCCTATAGAAATGAGCAAAAGTCACAGACAATTCCCAAAAATATAAAAAGAGCCCATTAAAAACAGGGAAATGTCACTTACAAGAGAAATGCAAATGAAAAACTCTAGTGAAATACCACCTCTTACCAAACATATTAACAAAAATTCAAAAGCTGGAAAGTATACTATTTAGTCAGGCTTTGGGGAAACAATGAATTCACCAGCAATGCACGCAAAACATCACGTGGCAGTTCTAAAACGCAGTTGCAAATTTTTGACACTAGTCCCATGGAGAAGTGGAGTCTATGTTCCTACCCTTGAACAGGGCAGACTTTGGGACTGCTTCCACCAAGAGTACCACCAAAGCAACATCACTGGACGCAAAGCTAGGTCATAGAAGTTCATGAAGCTCCTGTGGCTGTCTGGGAACGCTCGCTCTCCTGACATGCCCTCTGAGCACCCAGACTGCCAATTCTGTGAAGAAGCTACAACTGCACTGAGAGACCATGTGTGCACATCCTGGCTGACAGGCTGAACTGAGCCCAAACTCAGTCATCTCGGTCGTGGCTGAGTGAAGAAGGTGCTGCCATATAATCGTAGTCCCTATCTCCCAGTGATGAGGACCACCCCCCCCCCCCCCCGCCCAGTGGAACCTCCAGACACAGTGGGGGAAGAGCCAAGATACCCTGCTGTCCCCTGCCCAAATTTCTCATCTAGAATCTAGGAGTATAATAAAAGGACTGTTCTATACAATTAAGTTTGGTGTGGGTTTGTTAAACAGTAATAAATAACCAGAACACAGCACATCCCTATGGCAGGGAATCTAATAATAGCTGGTAAAACTACTATTATTTACCATCCATCTCCGCAATCTCGCTTCCAGGAATTTACTTTGAAGATATATCTTAACAACAGGAAAATACACACGCACAAAACTATTCACTGTAGCATTATTTAGAACTTCAAAATGCTGGAAACTACCTAAATGTTCAAACATAGGAGGAGCGGTTGCACAGAGAAGAGCACATACAGTAGAATATCATGCAGCTATTCAAAAAAAATGAAATGAGGAAGATTTCAGCAAGTCAATATGGAAGGATCTGCAAGATATATCAAGTAGGGGAAAAAAGCAGAGTGCAAAACATACACCATATTTTATATTAAGAAAGAAGAAATAAGAAAACATATATTAAGTCTTTATTTTTGTGAAAAGAAACAAAGAATACACCAGGAAACAAGAAAATCAGTTACTTGCACAAAGAGCAGGAGTGGGAGGGCTGAAAGGAAAAAGAGATGGACAATTCTGAGTACACATTTTTTAAGATTTATTTGGGCGCCTGGGTGGCTCAGTTGGTTAAGCGACTGCCTTCGGCTCAGGTCATGATCCTGGAGTCCCTGGATCGAGTCCCGCATCGGGCTCCCTGCTTGGCAGGGAGTCTGCTTCTCCCTCTGACCCTCCCCCCTCTCATGTACTCGCTCTCTCATTCTCTCTCAAATAAAAATAAATAAAATCTTTAAAAAAAAAAAAAGATTTTATTTATTTGAGAGAGAGCATGAGCAAGGGGAGGAGCAGAAGGAGAGGGAGAAGCAGACTCCTCGCTGAGCAGGGAGCCAAATTCCAGGCTTGATCCCAGGACCCCAGGATCATGACCTGAGCCGAAGGCAGACGCTTAACTGACTGAGCCACACAAGTGCCCCCCCGAGCATACATTTTTTACGTGTAGTTTTGACTTTTGGAAGCATGCTAACGATAAAATTGAAACAAAAAGAGTTGGGGGAAGAGCTGAAACTGGAAAACTAAGGAGCACTGAACTGTATTTCAAATGAATAAAATAGTCACATTGAAGGGGGTGGGGGAGAACCTAATAATACAAATAAGAATCTGGGGGGGAAAGGAGTATAAACAAATCTTAAACTTCTCTTAGTACCTCTGTTTATCATAGTGGCATGAAGACAGACGTTCTCAAATTATATCATGTGTACTATAGGACTGAGCAAAGTGTTAATATTGAAAGCCACAGTTCTCACTGTGGAAAGAGAGACAAAAAAATGGAATGGGAGGAAGACAAAGAAGAACAATGTGGGCTGGACTGGAATGGGAGCTACCAGTATGAATTCACAATTTCATACATATATATTCATATATATGAAACATGCACACACACACCGATAATATGTACGTGTTTATACACTTCTTAAAATACAAGAATCTTTAAGCATGAGGGAAACACTGGTAATTCACATAAGACTATAAAATGAATTAGGACTGTTTTTAATATCCAGCAAAAATCTGCAACACAAGAGAAGAGCACTTTTTAAAAGAAGTGTTGGTTATTTTGTAGAACCTAATGACAGAGTTTGTGTTCACTCTCTAAAGCTTAGTCTTCCCTTGGTCCATTTGAGACTGGATGGGAGAAGGGAACTTGGTGTCCCTCCTTCTCTTTCCCTCTTGCTTGCTACCCTATATTAATGTAATGGGGACTCCCAGATCTCAGGCTAGTAGTACTAGCAACTGAGCTTCATTTCTGAATTTTGTTGATCACTTGTTTATAATCCCATTTCTATGGGAAAATTTGTTTCAAGTTCTAAATCAACAAAAATGAACTTTTGAAGCATAACCCCAATTTTACTCACTGCCTATACTTTAACACAAAAGACTGTTTAAGTAAACATTAAATTCTGAGCTTCAGGCACCACTCTACCTACTTTAGATTTTTCCTTATAGCGTCTGCCCTCTTCTCTTGGGATAGTCTTCCAAATTCACAGATACAATTTTGTAGGTAGGGGACACCTCATCAGGAGGGTGACACTTCAGCAAAGATTTGAAGGAGATGATATATATTCTGGGAATTGAATTCCTTACGAACGAGGTCTGAAGTCAGTTTTCCTCCCATAACAGACAACAGAAGTACTTGCTTTCAACCTCCAATCAAGTACCATCTCTTTAATTCACTGAATTGAGGATCAATTGAATAGCAGATAAGCAAAACTGACAATATTTTCTCAACATTCTCACTGTCTTCTATTTCCCACTGCAGCCCCATCTCATCACTCCCAGCCCCAAGGAGATTGCTCCCTCTATCTCAGGGGCCTTCGTCAGCAATTCCTCTCAATCCAAACAGGAGGTAAGACACCAGAGTGTCTCACAGTATGGTCCCCAGACCAGCATCACCAGCATCCTGAAGAGCTTGTTAGAAATGCAAATTCTCAGACCCACCCCAGACCTATTAAATCAGAAATCCTGGGGGTGGGGCCCAACAATGTGTTTGAACAAGTTTCCAGGTGATTCTGATGCATGCCGAAGTCTGACAACCATGTCCTCTTTGACTAAAATAACACTTAACTGTCATTTTATTTGTGTTCCCTGGTATGGATGGAATTGTGCCTCCTCAAAATTCATTATGCTGAATCACTAACCCCCAGTGTGACAGTCTTTGGAGATAGGGCTTTTAAAGAGATAATTAAGGTTAAATGAGGTCATAAAGGTGGGACCTATTCCAATAGGACTGGTGTCCTTATAAGAGGAACAGACACCAGGGATGTATGTGAGCACAGAGAAAAAGCCACAAGAGGAAACAGCAAGTCAGCTATCTATAAACCAAGAAAAGAGGCCTCAGGAGAAAACCAAACCTGCCAACACCTTGATCTTGGACTTCCAGCATCCAGAACTTTCGGGGGGGGGGGATAAATAAATAAATTCTGTTTTTTAAGTCATCTGACCTGTGGCATTTTGTTATAGCAGTCCTAGCAGACTAATATATTCCCTTTTACTTCAAGCAATATTTAATTTTAATGCTTTTTCTCTCCGGACATGAGCTGAAAACACTGGCCACTGTTAAAATTCTCTGAAATTCCCTTAAGCATTTGTAAAACTCATTTTTCAACTCAATCTCTCATCCTTTTTAGATCAGAAGGATTATTTTATACCCTAACTCCTGAGAAGATAAACCAGAAGCATATACCAGCTTAAGCTGTTAGAAGTCTATTTCTAAGTACAAAATGGTACTGTTTCCAATAGCTACAATCCATCCCAGTTTGACTTTGGTTTAACTCTTTACTAGAGCCCTTTCTCTTGTCCCCTACTCTCCTCCTGAATGCCAGATAACTAATACGCTTTTGAGCACATTCACTTTTAGTTTATAGTTAAGGATGTAAAAATCCCAACTGTATTTCCTCTTTTATCCAATGTAATGGAGCACATAATTAAACCTTCCAAATAATCTCCTAAAAGGAAATTTTAGCAAAAACGGTGCTACACTGAATACATTCTTTATTAAGAACTACTGACATGTAATAAAGGAACATTAGCTAACCAATCACATTCATAAACAACCTAAGCAGTCTAAGGACACTCTCCAGGTACAGGCCATTTCCACAAGCTCTCCTACGCCTACACTGGTGCACAGCATATTTGTGTTCAACCCCAACGCAAAACTACATGATTGGGAAGGGTTTCGTGTTCCAAGTGTGTGGTGTGTGTGTGTGTGTGTGTGTGTGTGTGTGTGTAGATGCATGTAGCAAATTTACATTAGCTAAACTGACAGTAAGTGCCCTATAGTGACTGCGTAATACTAAAACAACTGAACATCCAAATAAAAACATAAACCTGTCTCTACCATACATCTGTAATATTATATCCTTTGGGGTTACCTATATTTTCTAGAAATACAAATTAGCGTCTTTGGATATATTAGGCAGTGAGGTTAAGAAAGTGGCCCATCTAATCACCTAGTCCCTTCCTCAACTACATAATACTAATAAGATCATTTTCCTATAAAGATACTACCACACAGAACACCTTTCTAAGATGGTATAAAACTCTCATTAATTAGAACCTAACCTGAATATTTACTTAATGAGAGAATTTCTGCTCTGATTTAAAGAAGCAATCAAGTTTATAAATGAGACCCCCTTTAAAAATACATCCAAATATTCTTGGAAAATCATAAATTTAGCTCATTCTTCCTCTTAATGTTACATGATCCGATGAAGAACTGATGGTAAAAATTATAAAACTGGGGTAACCCAAATAAAAGAAATGTTAAGTTTTATCCCATACACTCTATCTGCCAAGAGAGAAAAATACTAATATTTTGGGGATAAATTCAACAAGGGATTGAAATAAATGTTACCCAACAATTTCATTTGCTAGATTTTGTAAGTTACAATAATATTTACTTTTACAATGTTTAAACAAAAACAAAAATGCTTCACATAGCTGGAAGACACTGAAAAGATGTCAAAATAAGGAGGCATACAGTGCATGCAACATCATTCTTTCTATCATTTTAGTCATATGCAGAATACTAAGTCAGATGTGTTAAAAAAAAAAAAAAAAAAAAGTCTAAAAACCTGTAAGAAGACTGTTCTTCCAAGCAAGGAGAGGAAAACAAGGACCATACTGCTGACCAAATGAGAAGCTCTGATATAAGCACCCAAATGCACCCACCTTCTTATAAATTAGACATGATTAGATCAAAATCTTTGGCAAGCATCTAACCCAAGGAGAAGATGAGGCTCTCAGACAAGGTCATTTTTGTATGTTTATTGTACCAAGAGGATGAACTTCTAGCACTTTCTTTCATTTAACCACTGATGTCTCATTTTATGTTATTCTTCATTACTGAGAATAACTGAGTGAACTATAAAGGAACAGTTAAGGCCTATCAGTTGCACAATCTTTTAGAGTATATAATATCTGCAGATTGACATGAGTTTTTGCACAACTATTACAAACTGCAGAACAGGGAAGTGACCAACAAGGATCGAAGTCAGAGGTCAAGCTCTGGACTACTCAAGTTCATGAAAGCATTTAACCCTAAGTCTTGCTCATTTAGCATCACTATTTACAATAAATAAATGGAAAGACAGTAAATTTCCATTTATACAGGACAGAAGCTACCTACTTTAACCAATATTGATCCCAGCACCCACTGCAGTACTTGAAACAAAGCCTGACACAACATAATTTTAATCCTCACCTGTTACTCTGCTATATTAGTACTTAAATTCATCTATCTTACCTAGCTTTTCATAAACCAGTTAAGGAGATACTTCTTTTGATCCTCATCTCCTACCCTTTCTCATGTAGTGTACACAATGTTATGCGTACAGAAGTTAAGCAAGTGTTTTCTAAATATTAAATGCCACTGTAGAATAGTATAAATACAGAAGTTGTGATAGTCTGCACTGCATTATTGTACTGATCCTATGACAAACCTGGAATTCACTTTTTGAATCAAATTCATATTGACTACTTGACTTTCTAGAGTGTAAGCATAAAATGGATAGGAACTCCAGTTATGAACTTTCTGAATGCTTGATTTTTTCTCATAAGCATTTACTGAACATCTAATAAATCCAGACTCTGCCCTAGATGCTGCTTACTATTCAGTATGCCTATAAAATAACTGATATATCAAAATACATATCACAACACATACAGCCAAAAAATATTTATTCTTGTACCAAGATTTAATAACCTTACCTCATCCTAATAAGGCTGCCAATGCTAAAAACATTTCAAGCACTCTTAATTCTGAAATTTCCTTTAGAGCCTAGGTCACTCTTTAAAGAAAATATCCTCAGTGGCAGCAAATATTTATTTTTTTTGAAGATCTACCATCAAGAATAACTTTGTAAATAAGTTTCATTAATAAGGTGGACGGCGGGGCGCCTGGGTGGCTCAGTCATTAAGCGTCTGCCTTCGACTCAGGTCATGATCCCAGGGTCCTGGGATCGAGCCCTGCATCAGGCTCTCTGCTCAGCGGGAAGCCTGCTTCTCCCTCTCCCACTCCCCCGCTTGTGTTCCCTCTCTGTCAAATAAATAAATAAAATCTTTAAAAAAAAAAAAATGGTGGGTGGCTCACGCACAATTTGTTCTAGGGACACTGGCTGAAAATTGTATCACAGAAACTTGTATACTGAGGCAAGTGTCCATGAAAGATATTTTGTAACATGGAATTTCCAGTATCAATTCAGAATGTCAACATCCTAAGCCCAAATGAGTTCTTCAAACTCCCGAGACAAATTCAATGTAACTATGCTTTTTAAAAAATTAGTAAACATGTTTTTTTACCACTTGTTATTTATCACTTATTAGTTTTGACAACAGCGCTTTCTTGGATCTTGAGTGTTAATGCTTTTCTACTACAGACCTTAACTTTTTTCCCTAGATAGCATCAGAAATACCACATTCCATCAACAATTCCTCTTTCCTCCTACTATTGCTGGTAGCATAAAATCTCCTGCTAAGGTCAGGATGATATCAAATCTTCACTGTCACTTTAAATATGTGGCACAACCCTCCCACAACCTAAGCAAACTAGATTTAAATTTGGCTTTTTGCAGTCAATATTTAGAGTAGGAATAAACCAAATCCCTAGCCTCTTGTACATTTTTCATCAAGCCTTGGGTGAATAGATAAGCACTTCAAGATTCATCCAAGAACATTTAACTCCAAGAAAAAAGATGTACCTCTTGACGTCACTTTAAACTTCTGGTAACAAGTCAGAGGCCCAACAGTGTATTACAGCAGAAAGAGAGGCGACTAGGGAGTTGGAGCTGGGCTCACATACCTTCTTGGACATCAGCATTTGGGCAGGTAAATTGACTCATGTCTCTACAGGGAAAGGAGTCATTACCTTATTTGGAGGGCTGTTATACAGGATAAATGATACCAACTGCTACACACAACACACTTCTGATACAATCTATCCTCTTAACTATAAAAGAAAATCAGATGCTTTTTTTTTTTTTTAAGATTTTATTTATTTATCTGAGAGAGAGAAAGCAAGACAGAGCACAAGCAGAGGGGGGAGGGGCAGGAGAGGGAGAAGCAGGTTCCCCAATGAGCAGGGAGCCAGATGCGGGGGGCTCCATCCCAGGACCCTGGGATCATGACCTGAGCTGAGGCAGCCGCTTAACCGACTGAGCCACCCAGGTGCCCCGAGATGCTTTATTTTCATGACTTCAAATACAGAGCCAGTAAGCCAAGTCCATTTTCTTTAACTAATGCAGTGGTCTGAAGTCTGTGACTGTTACTGGGTGCTCACACTCTTCATGTCAAAAGCCCTTAATTATGCAGCACAATCACATTATGAGATATTTGCCCTAAGCTGTAACTTAGCCTTAGAAAAACCTTTAAATATTTTACATAAAACCTTCCAACAGCATACCACAAAATTTTCTTGGACAACTTTAAAAAGTCAAACATAATTAAACTGGCAAGTAATCACTGAAGAGTACTGCTCATTTTTTTTAAGAGCTACAATGTACCAGGTACTAGGTGCTGGGAATGAACTAACCTAGACCTTGTTCCCTTGAAGAACTCTATCTATGGACTTGCAAAGAGATACAGATAATAAATCATACTTTAGAAATGCCATATTTTCCTGGCTCAAATATATTTCAGAAATCATTCCTTCCACTTCCCAGCATTTTTAGCCCATAAAATAGATAATTCCACCGTTTTCCATGTTGAGTTAGATGGGAATTTGAATCCCTAATTTTTGCTTTTTTAAAAGATCTTTCAAAAATCTTTAATTAAAAAGTAACACTGAAACCAAAAGCTAGTTCATACACAGATTGCTTGTCACACACCAGGCAGAGCAATTAAAAGGAACAGAATTTGCCACCTCTCAGAAAAATCACCCAATTATCAAAAAAGGGTAGTGTTTCTTTTTTATGCATTAGCACTCCAAGTTACTATTACATGAAGGACAAAAAAAATTAAGAAACATAAAGGCCATTAAAAAAAACAAACCTTGGGGCGCCTGGGTGGCTCAGTCGTTAAGCGTCTGCCTTCGGCTCAGGTCATGATCCCAGGGTCCTGGGATCGAGCCCCACATAGGGCTCTCTGCTCTGCGGGAAAGCCTGTTTCTCCCTCTCCCACTCCCCCTGCTTGTGTTCCCTCTCTCACTGTGTCTCTCTCTGTCAAATAAATAAATAAAATCTTAAAAAAAAAAAAAAACCTTGAGTTTAATCAATAGGAAACGCAAACAAAACCTATATACTTCACTAAGTTTCAAATTTAACAGGTCAATTGCAAAGATGTTAAGGAGGCTAAGGTCTTAGAACATAGGTTATAAAAAGCAACATGTGACCATGTTGTTATTTATTTTTATCTTTTTAGAGAGAGAGAGAATCTTGAGCAGGCTTCATGCCCATCGAGGAGCCCAAAAGGCTCCGTCTCACCACCCTGAGATCATGACCGGAGCTGAAACCAAGAGTCAGATGCTTAACCAACTCAGCCACCTAGGCGCCCTACCATGTTGTTATTCTTTAGCAATGGCTAAAATGATTTACATGACTTGTAACTCAGAAAAGGTTTGGACTCAAATTTTTCTATACTGAATAAAGTGGAATATTCCTATAATATGCTTCCGTCAGTAAGTAAAAGTGTTTCTGTGTATTTTTCATTTTACTCCCCCACAATAATTATTAAATCAATTTATTTCCTAACCCATGTTTCAGAATCAAGGAAACATTTACTTAATACAAAGTAATGGCCACAGACATGGAAATGACCTTGCCTAGGGAAGCGGGGGAATGCTTCATCAAAGAACTGACTAAGGTCTCTCCTGAAGGAAGAGCAGTATTTTGTAATGTGAGGAATTTAAGCAAGGGGAGTAGGATGTACAAAGTATGTCAGAGAGTAACGTGCAGGCTGGGCATGTCTGTAATACAGTAAGAACTGCTGGTATGACTGAAGGTGATCACTCTGACAGCAGAGACGGGGCAGCCAGAGGACTCAGAGTCTTACTGGACACAGGTGAATTCAGTAGGTGCCAGGAAAGAAGCATCTAATTTTCTGGACAGGTTGAGAGGGCTTCACAAAGGAGTTTCATGAGGAGTCGAAAAAGATGACAAGTCCAGATGGGAAGAGCAGCACAGAGCTGTTGTTTTTGAACCAAATTTTCCATGACTGTTTTTTCGTAAGTTCTGTGAATTCTTATCTTTGATTTTAAAAATCTTTTCCACCGTCAAATGTCAATTTTCAATTCTTTCCTGGGATACTTGCACCTGCCTCTGAACAACCTTTCCAGTTTCTCCGATTTTGCTCTCATTTGCAGTCTGCTGGGAAACCAGTTATCAAAATGTTACAGAAATATACGTAAAATGCTAGGGAACACTTCACCTAGTAAACACCTACAAGTGAGGTGAGGCACCGGGAGTTTTGATGCAGGGACATCGGGCTTCTAAGAGGCCGTCCCTGCCAATTTCCCGGTTCTCCACTTGTTTTACATGATTCAGGAAGCCAGATAAATAACAGCCTTCAGGCTAGGAGGGAAATGACTCCACACCTCTCCCCATTCTAGTCTCCTTCCTTTTTCATTCCTTCCCCTCTCAGAGGCATTCCGGGAGAGCAATTAGCCCAGTGATTTGCATTCCACAACAAGACTGCTATTACTCACTGACCTCAACGTTACAGAATGCCATGATAAAGTTATTTTGGTACATTTTTATCCTTTTACACCTATAACTTTTCCAAGTAATTAAGAGGTAGTACTTAAGAGAAAAAAATAACACCTGCTTTTAACATTCCAATACAGATAGATGTATAGCTACTAAACGTTAAAAAAGTTACAATCAACTGTCCTATTCTCCCTCCTCTGTAGACTTCTGCAGCTGTCATCTGAAGTTCTCAACACCACCATAATCTAGCATCTTTTAATAATGACTCCAAAATTCTTTCTGTACACATACAACTTTCAGCTAAACTATCATCTCTCCAGACCCCCAAAACCACTCAAAATTTCTTCCTTTTCAATTCCTTGGAGCATCTGCCTAATGGGGCTACCTGGTGTTGAATATACTGGAGAGGCATGGCCAAAAAAACCTCCTCCAAAAAAGGTTTCCCTCTTTTCAGGACAAAGACTTTCACCAATACAGCCTCCGTTGGTGAAACATTCCATCTGAATCTACAGATATCCATCAAGAATGGAGACAGTAAGGGCAAGTCCAAGATTATGACACAACTCAACTGATAGCCTGGCTGTATGTGGAATTACAAGCAGAGCTCAGCACAACTCAAAAAAACCTCCAAAAGTAATAGTGACACAAGGGCAGAGATCACTAGCAAGAGTTCTAAAAATAGCCCACGATGGCAGCAAAACTACTGAGGTTTGAAAATGTGACAGCGACTCCAAAATGCCTTTCTTCTTTGTATAAGAGTAACTGGAAACAATATATCCCCATTCATTATAGGAAGACATCAAAGACCAGGAAGGAGACATGTGCACATACTTACATGGGTTCCTTGGAAGCACACAGCACCTGATGAATCACTGCATAAAAAAAGAAACCAAGAAGGAACACTGGACACTGAATGAGGACGAAACTGGACACAATGAGGCCAACTTAAAGCTCTGTGTAACAGGGTCTCTTCTTGGCAGGTCACAAGTGTTACCGTCTAGCAGCGTGATTACATAGATATTTTTTGAAAGAATCTATTCACCCAAAATCTTAAATTTTCCAAAGTCTGAGGATTATTAAAAAAAAAAAAAAAGTCAGATACAATGTCATAACTAGAGCCTGCTAGGACACCTTCCTGAACACTACAAAACCTCCACTGTTCAGAATTAACACACACTTGCACTTAAAACTTTAAGGTTAGGGGCGCCTGAGTGGCTCAGTCGGTTAAGCGTCTGCCTTCGGCTCAGGTCATGATCCCAGCATCCTGGGATCGAGCCCCGCATCGGGCTCCCTGCTCTGTGGGAAGCCTGCTTCTCCCTCTCCCGCTTCCCCGCTTGTGTTCCCTCTCTCGCTGTGTCTCTCTGTCGAATGATAAATAAAATCTTTAAAAAAAAAACAAACAAAAACTTTAAGGTTAAACTTTTGTAGTCCTCTATTAAAAAAAAAAAATATATATATTAATCTGTAAAGAAGCATTTTAGAAAAACTTTATGTATCATTGGCATTTTGAAATAAAAGTAACATCCATTTCTATGGGCTTTTTAATATTCTATTCCACTTAATAAAATCTATCCTACTCTTTAAAAACAGGGACGGTAGAACTGTTTCAGAAAGAATTAAATTTATATAGTACAGTTATAACAAAATATTTCTCATTTTCAACAGTGTCATTCAGCTGATGTATTACTTAGCTGAACTTAAAAGAAATGGTGCCTTGTAATAAATTCTCACCACAAGCATATTACAGTTTCTAAGGAGAAACAAAACAAGCATTTTACTGGAGCCCAATGTCAGTGGATTCAAGCTCGACTAGACACAAGATGCTCATTGAAGAGTCATGACGAACCTCACAGGTATAAGGCACCTGTGCCAGGAGCGAGCAACAGGAAGATTAACAATTCCTGCTCTCAAAGTGAACATCACAGAGAGGTGTCAAAAAAGTAAATAACAACAAAATACGAATTTTTAAAAGTGATATAAGAATTTCAAAAAGTAAAGCAGAGACCTAGAAGTGAATGGCATAAACTGGACACATAGCAAGAAAAGACAAAGAATTCCAAATACCTAACCAGCCTCACAGAAAGGAGGCTAGAGGAAATATTTTAATGAAGAGATAACAAACTACCAAAATCCTTTAAATCCAGTAATTACAAAGGATACAAACACAGATGAAGATAAAGGTGTTTACTGGAGAATTATTTAACATAAGAGAAAAATCTCAAAACCAAAAACATCTAATAACAAGGAAATTAGACACAGAATGGAATATCAGTCATTAAAATGATACGAATAAAAAAACATAATGACATGAGAAAATGATAGTTTTTTTTTTTTTCTAAGATTATTTATTTATTTGACAGAGAGAGGTAGAGACACAGCGAGAGAGGAAACACAAGCAGGGGGAGTGGGAGAGGGAGAAGCAGGCTTCCCACGGAGCAGGGAGCCTGATGTGGGGCTCGATCCCAGGACCCTGGGATCATGACCTGAGCCGAAGGCAGATGCTTAACGACTGAGCCACCCAGGCGCCCCGATATAGTTTTCTTAAAAGCACAGAATTATATCTACATTATCTCAAGCATGTTAATAAGTGTACAAATTTTTTAAAGGATCAAAAATAAACAGAAGTAGGATCATGAGTGATTCTGTTTCATTTTTACATTAGTCTATATCCCCCAGACATTATATCTCAGTGTTGTTACATCTTAAATTGGTAAAAGTTATGTAAGTCACTGTATTTTAGGATTTCCCTTTAAAACCACTAATAACCCTTTCCATTTTCAGTAGTGAATACCTTGCCCCAAAATCCCACAGAACCCATGCATTTAAACAGGTTAATTTTTATAAATTGTGTAGAATACCTGGCGAGTAGAAAGCAATTACACAGGTGTTCATTATATTCAATAATTTTAAATTCCCTTTAAGTCAAAGTCACTACTGTGTTTTAGAGCTGGTCTATTTTTCATGGCACCTTGGCAAAAGAATATTAGTTTTTTGGGTTTTTTTTTTTCTTTCTAAATTCTAACATCTCTTAAGAGATGATTGCTATCTCCCTCTGAGATTCTACTTCCTTCCCAAAAAGAGCAAGAGGAAGATATTCAGTCAAATGTCAAGTTCCTCAAAGGGAAGACAGGAAATTAATGAAGGGGGTAGAATTTTGAAATATGGTTAAATTCTTAAGACACACCTACAAAAGTGTACTCCTTAACAGATTTTATTAAAGAATCTCCACAGGTCAACATTTCATGGGATTGCACTCTCAACACTAAGAAAAACATATATTTATCCAGACAAAGAAACGGAGAAATCACATACCAGACTCTTATTAGGGAGAGCACTGTATGTAACTATTTGGGGGAAAAATGTCTTTATAAGTTTTTAGGAGCTGCTTGGGTTTTGTGTGGAGGAGTGGTGGTGGTGTGGAAGATCGCGGGGAAACTCAAGAAACCATAGATGGGGACCAACTGCTCTACATAATAAAGGAATGAGGAATTTAAACTGGCAAAGTAGAGGAAGACTTGCAGGACATATGAAGGCCCTTGTTTTATCTTCAGTCGAGTCCACATTACTCACTTATATTTTTGTAAAAATCGATTCTTTTACCCAAAGTAATATTGTATTCTGCATCTAAGTTGCACAAGACCGTAAACAGACTCAACTGATTTATAGGTGGCATACCTTGGCTATCCACACATATAAACTTAGTCCATACATATATTCATTTTTAGTTTTAACAAACGTGTATGTGTATAACATCCATTTGGAGAAAGAGATCTACAAGACTTTTTTTTTTCTTTTTAATATTAGCATCTCTTTTAGTTCTCCTACTCCATTCTCCACTCAGAGGCAATGGGGAACAGGTGTCATTTGGTTTAGTACCTAAGTCTACCTCCACAAATAATACTGCAGTGCTTCAGCTTGCTTTTTCACTTTCAGGTGTTATCAATGGCTACCAACACCATTCTTCCTCCCACTCCCAACATAAACAGTAATGTTTCCTAAAGAAATTCTATCTAGAACATATAAAGAAACTGCAACTCAATAAGAAAGGCAAACAACCTAATTAAAGAGTGAACAAAAGATCTGAATGGACACTATACGTTACTGGAACCCAAAATGTCCATCAACAGGTAAATGGACATATTGTGGTATATCCATTGAGGTAAATCCTCATATCAGCAATAACAAAAATTGAACTATTAATATATATAGCATGGGTGAATTTCAGTGAGAGCTGAATGAGAGCCAGCCCAAAAAGAGCACATACTGCGTGATTCCATGTACAAGAAAATTCTAGAAAATTCAAATTAATCTATAATGGCAGAGAGCAGTTGAGTGATTGCCTGGGGAAAGGAGGTGATAGAAAAAGGTAAGGGAGGGAAGATTACAAAAAGGCATAGAAAATTTTTAGGGGAATGGCTGTGCTCATGAACCTGACCATGGTGGTATTTCCCTGCAGTATACACACAACAAGTTTTTCACTTTAAATATGTGCATTTTACCATATGTCAATCACTCCTTAATAGGACTGTAACAATTTTTTTTTAATTATGAAAGAAAAAAATAGGACAAATAAACTACACAGGAGTTCTGAACTCACATGTGGGACTTTCTGACTATGGAGTTCACTGTAGGGTGATCAGACTGGGACTTTTTTTTTGGACAAACCCTTCACACAAACACAGAGCCAATGCCAGAATCTTTAGGTCTTTTTCCCTGACCTGGTCAGAGTCCTCAGAGAAGACACTTCAACTCTGGCCAGCAGCCTGAAAGCTAAGAGAGGGAACGCGGCTGGGAATCTTAACATAAATATGTAAACTCAACACATTCTCACATTTTAGTATACTTTTGGTGCGGAGCAGAGTTAAATGCCAGTTATACTCCACTTCTTTAACTGGAAGTCTTAGATAAATACATTTATTGAAAAGCTTTAGATTATTTCATGAATGAAACACAGCATAACACAGATGAAACATCAAATGATGGTAAACTAGTTAAAAGGCAAAATTAGAAGGCAAACCTAAAAGAGTAAAGTTAAATTAAATGGCTGAAAATTTGGGGCAGGGTTGGGAGAGAAGATCTACAACAGCCATAAAAAATTTAAGTAAGAAAAAAAATAAAACTCCTTGACCTTGTACTTTGCACTTTTTGGGGAGATAACAAAGAAACCCAGTGATTTACCCAAGGTCACTTGGCTTTTTACTGGCAAAGGTAAAACTCAAATTTAAATCTGGAGAAATCTGAACATAACATCATAGAGTAAAAACCCAAATTAGAAATTTTAGGTCCAGTCACACATACCATAAAGACACACAGGCTCAGGTGCCTAGGTGGCTCAGTCGGTTGAGCGTAGGCCGTTGCTCAGGTCATGATCCCAGGGTTCTGGGATGGACCCCACATCGGGCTCGCTGCTCAGTGGGGAGTCTGCTTCTCCCTCTCCTTCTGCCCTCCCCTCCCCACCTGGCTCATGCTCTCTCAAATAAATGAATAAAATATTAAAAAAAAAAAAAGACACATAGGCTCTGAGAAAGGTAGGTACTCCTAGCAAAAGGAGTGAGACAGCAAGAGGTCCAGAGGCAAAAGTGGATCAGGTAGGTTCCAGCATTCAATTACATACAAAAATATAGTAGAGTTTAAGCCCAAAGGCAGGTGAATTGAAACTCTACCCTAAATCCACTCTGCACGCAGGGAAGGGTTGCCTAACTGATGTTTGTTTCTCGGATACCAGACACTCAAGAGTTTGATGCTGGGGATCTCCTTTTCCTAGGTTTTGCAATCATCTCTTTCCCATGTCGCTGATCGACCTTCCTTGTATTCAGTCCTTTACTTGCATTGTTGCCCTTTAACTCTACAGTTCTCCACCATGGTATCAGTTGTCAGGACTGTCTAAAGACCGTGGTGATTCATTTTGTAAACAAAGAGTACTTCAAGCACCACTCACTTAATTTTAGCCGTAAGCAAGGAAGAATGACAGCAAAGAAACTGAAAATCTCGCATAAGTCTAGATATTAGCAGGGCAGTATGGAGTATGTGGCAATGTCATCTACATGTGTCCCAGTAGGAAAAGATAATGCCCTAACCCATTTCAACTTTTACTGGTTTCATTGATTTCTGCCTTCACAGATTTCTTTTTATTTATTTTTTCACTGCCAAAACCATTCTATGCTCCTCTTTTGATCAGAAATTTAAGTATGTACTATTGCCATGTTAAAGCAGAAGCAAGTCTTAGAATTCCTTCTACAATAATCCCTTACCAACAATTAAGCCTATACAGTTTAAAAGGGTTGGAAGAACAATCACTGGAAAATGAGCGAGCTTTGGAGAGCAACTTTTCTCAAGTGTTTTTTAATATAACAGCTTACATACTAAATCTATATAAATCATTAACTGTTTGAATGTTTGAAATTACGACTCATGTATTACATGAGCATTTAACATAAATGATTAAAGTCAAGTACAGGCTTTCCTTTCTTGACCTAAGAAAGGCAGTTAGAAGAATAACCATACATCAAAAAAAAAAAAAAAAAAAGAATAACCATACATCTACACTTCTTCCTGATGCCTACAATGATCCCACACCAGGTCATGAGCAAACAGTTCATTCTCAGTTCATGGAAAAGAACTCTCTTGGAAAAATTAGAACCTTCAGCAAACATACATTTAAGAACTTAGCTCCAACAGTATTTCTATCAATAAAGAGCAACAACAAGAATTCACAGTTTAAATTTTAAACCATAATATATGCTTCAAACTATGGCGTTTTACATCATGCAATATGCTAATGGACTACAACACATCTTAAGAACCTCCATCCTGATGAAAGAAAAGCTGTCACAGAACTAACAGAAAAATGAAATTGGTCATTTTAAGATATAAATTTTAGCTAGTATGACTCATTACAATCAGAATAAAACCTAAGAGACAAATTAATTCCTAAACTGAAATTAAGAAATGGAAGACTTCCTATATAGAAGCTAAATTCTACTGTCCTAGCAACATTCTATGGAATACAGCTGTCTTCCAAAAGCAAAACAGATTGTCCTATGAGTCCATGCAAAGGTAAAAAGGCTTCAGAAATTCACCAAGAAAAATTCCTCATCCTTATCTGCTTTACCTTAACACAAGCCACACAATATCTAAGTCCTAAATGAATATGCCAAAAAACACTGATTGGACATTTGCTAGATTATACCCTCAAGAACCCACGTTCTTATCTCAACTCCTCTGTATTATTTCCAAATGAAATTAATGACTAAAACAAAAACGATTTATAATAAATGGAAGTGTATGACCCATACTACAAGTACAGAGAAATTCAGACAAGGAAGTTAAGGAGTGATGACTGAGAAAAATAGACTAATGCTGAGTTTTGAAGGATGGGAACACTTAGACAAGATCAAGGGTCCTCTCAGGTGAGAAGAAAAACATAATGAAGTCACAGCAAAGGGAATGAGAAGTGTATACAGAAGACTGCCAGACTACATGTTTGTCACGTATCACCAGTACTAAGGTACTGCAGCGCTGCTCTCAACGCCAGGAAACGTGATTCATAGTTTGACCTATGTGAACAGCACCCCCTGGAGGTGTGCAAAGTGGTGATCCCATTAAGTAATATAGAAAAGTGGTGATTGTGTTAGGTAATGTAAAAAAGTTAACAGGTGGGATGATCCATGAAAAGGGATTCTGTGAAATAAGGGGGCAAAGCATTAAACACATTTACATAGATTCCATCCATATTAGCCTATCAAAGGATGTGAGAAGAACCAAATGGGAAAACTGCATAAACCAGCGATCCTGGATTTTGGTTTTGCCCCTCTTCTCCTAAGGAACCCCCTATTAATATTTCTTAGAGCCAGTGTTCTAAAACACACTTTGGAAAATACTGAACTACTTTATAAAAGGCCTTCAGAGTCAAGCTGCATGTTGATAAAGAGAAAAATGAGGAACCGTTAAAAGTTTTAGTGAAGAAATGACAGCAGGAAAGCTATTTAAAAACAAACAAAAAAAGGTCTGGTACAAATAGGAAAGATAGATTAAAGCAGCAGATCGAGCATTTTGAGAGTAAAAGATTATTCAGTATCCTCTGAGAGCAAATTCACTGAGTTAGTACAGTGAACAATAAATCCACACTGTTAATAATCAAGTTATTTAAAAAGCATCTTTTAAACAATCAAATCCTTTTTCAGATCTGTTTTTCAGAAAGTACAACTTTTCCTTCTGAAGTTACCAGGTCTTTACAGTAGTCCTACCAGCTTACACTTAGGCAGTATGATCTCAGATTTCACAATGTAAGCAAGCACTGGTCCATTCAAAACTTATCTTTATTCTTTCCCCCAGAGGCCCAGGCGACAATAATATTAATACAAAGCAGCTATCCTGGAGGGTGAGATACCATATTGTTGGAAGTTACTGCACTTAGAAATACCAAATAATATTTTTACCAAAGAGTTAACTAAAAACACGGCAAACTGTTTAAAACAGTTAACACTATTCTAGGAAAAATTTAATAATAGTGTATCTGGATCTCTCTGCCAGAAATCTTTATTAGTTTCGATTTCCATAGTCATTTGTAAATTATAACCCATGATTCCTAAATATATCCTAAAGCACAGCCAACAAGCCAAAGCTTTTGGAACAAACAATAAAAAAATGTTCAACAGAGTCTTGAAATGGATTTACTTTGAAATTAATTTCATCATAAAATGTATTTTAAATACAATACAGGCTATTTACTATCCTGTTATAATGAAGCAAAATCAACTATTTTGCTTATTTGTAAATAATCCATATGTGGCATATAGTATTAGATAAAATAGTTTAAAAAGTCAAACCAGTTTACATCAACTGGACTTTATGGTAGATTGCTATACAAATTGTTATTTAGCGTTTTAAGTAAAAGAGCAGTAACTTATGTTTTATTTTTTTTTAAAGATTTTATTTATTTATTTGAGAGAGAGAGACACAACGAGGGAGGGAACACAAGCAGGGGGAGAGGGAGAGGGAGAAGCAGGCTTCTCGCGGAGCAGGGAGCCCTATGTGGGGCTCGATCCCAGGACCCTGGGATCATGACCTGAGCCAAAGGCAGACGCTTAATGACTGAGCCACCCAGGCGCCCCGTAACTTCTGTTTTAATGCACAGAGTAGTAAATTGTCAGTCTTATATCATTAATATTATTGAAAAATCATTAGGCACTAACTTGCTGCTTTTGAAGGAACAGCTAGCTGCCTGTTAACTGAAATTGATAAGGACCACCACTTATCCACCAATTTATGTCCTTTTAGTCTGAAGGAACATCCAAAGTTTTTCCTTCTAACAAAAAATAAGAGCTAGACTAAAGCTAAATATTCAGTGCCTTACTGACATAGGATTCATTATTTTTACCAAAATAAGTCCCCATGTTCAAGTCACTTGGAAATGGCAGACATGGGGACATGAAAACAAAAACAGAACATTATTTGTCTAGGAGTTCACAACGCTTAATAAGTAACTTAAATAACCACAGATGGATCTTCTAAAAGAAGACAGTGAACACAGATAACAAAAGTATTTTCAATTTACCAGGTTTACAATGGTCATAAAAGCCACCAATCCGCAAGTCAAGCCTGGCTACAAGAGTCAA
Organism: Phoca vitulina; assembly: GCF_004348235.1. Taxonomy (NCBI): domain Eukaryota; kingdom Metazoa; phylum Chordata; class Mammalia; order Carnivora; family Phocidae; genus Phoca; species Phoca vitulina. Next base: position 5,203,236 of record NW_022589722.1, read on the forward strand.
AACTATTTGAAAGCACTAACTCTATGTTCAAAGTCAAATAAATCAACGATGTTATAAAGGCATCTCTATTACATAATTTTAACCTAGTTATAAATTTGACATGTTTCTCAAAATGCAGAATACTGGGCCCCATCCCCAATCTGCTGAATCAGAATTGCAGGGGTAATGCCAGGGAGTCTGCACTTTCAGTGACTCCCCCAGGTGACCCTCAGGGCACACAAATGCTGAAGAACCAATACCTTCCTTGTGAGATTTATAAAAAGCTTTTGAATTTCAGGAACTAAAATCTCCTCCTTTGAGACCTTTGTAAACCAAATGTCATTACAAATTAACATTTCAAAAAGATTTATGGAATACATATGTTTGGCAGAAAAACAAGTGCATTAAAAAAATTATAGCCGAAATTAAAAGAAGAAACTTTTAGTATAGGCCATTTTATTTCTGACACAAGATTTAAGACACCCCTCATCATTTCAAAGACCAACAGATCTTTCAAAGAAAATTCCTTTACTTAAAGATAATCCAATAAACAATATTAAAAATACAGTACTTCAAATATGTTCAAATACATTTTCCTCAGATGTTAATAAGTAAATCAGGGTATGAACTGTTTACATTATGCCAAATATAAGCAATAGATTATACTTACACAGTTAAACCCAAACAAATCTGTTTATATTCCAGTATTAAATTTACTCTGGTCAGAAACTGATTTTTCATAAACTTACGTAACTTTCACAAATGCACATAAAAACATGTATAATGGAAAGAGCAATGGAGTAAAAACAAGAAGCCATCTAGAGTCCAGTTCTGGCTAATCTAGCTGCTAGCTATGTGACCTTAGGACCTAGACAAATCATTTTACCTGTCTGGGGTGGATGGGGGTTAAGTACAACTATCTATTTTACTCATCTCACAGGTCTATTTATTGTGAGACTCAAAAGAGGTAGTATGTGATATATTCTGAAATATTGTAAAGCACTTTATAAATCAAAAGCATTATTACTAAGACAGCAAAATTCAAGAGACACTATCTTTAGAATATATTCTGAAATACTGTAGAGCACTTTATAAATCAAAAGCATTATTACTAAGAGAGCAAAATTCGAGAGACACTATCTTTAGGATATATTCTGAAATATTGTAAAGCACTTCATAAATCAAAAGCATTATTACTAAGAGAGCAAAATTCGAGAGACACTATCTTTAGGAGCCTGCTATAAAACAGACTATTACAGAAACAATGAAGAACATAAAAATTGCCTTTCAGATTCAATTACCTATTAGACATTAATGTGTATTCTATAAATTACAAATAAAATACACATGAATTCACTTCAGTTACCTGACCAACGTCCCCACTTATAACAGATTTACTTCATGCGTAAAGACAGAAATGAAATTAGATGTGCCACCAACTGGTAACTGTCAAAACTAGTCACTAAGTATACTATTCTCTCAATTTCCATAATAAAATTTTGTAAAAGCTAAAAAATAAATCTTTTAAAAGTTTATCTTTAAAAAATTTTTTCCCATAACCACTGAATCATTTGCCTTCAATGTTACCACAGATTCTATATATTCCAAGATAAGCTACTCACATTATCCTTTTATAGATCACGACACCTACTAGAAAATAATATTCCCCTCCCACTGGACAAGTAAGGTCTTAAGATGCCAAAATTTAATTCTTAAGTTTCTGCCTTCTGATATTTTTACTCCTTTATTGTTTTGCTCATTCACTACAAAATCCAAGAATTAAAAAGTGAAAACAACCAATTTCAACTGCTTGTATATGTAACAAAGTAAGAAAAAAAAAGAGGGCAAATACTTCTGTTGTTAGTCCACAAAAGACTGATAGTTGTAATTTGCCATTCCTCTTAAAACCTGTTGACCTATACAACTCAGTTCACATGGTAAGAGACTGTTTCATTCAAAATGAAGTTAACATATCTGTCAGACAAAGGCATTTAGTAAAATTTAACCCCCAAATCAGATTCTATCAAATTACGCATAACAATGTATAATTACTCTGCATACATCAATCTAATTGCTCAAATAATGTCCTTAACATGGGGCCATATTCCACAGACTGAAAAAGCATAAGCCACTCTTCTCTCAAGCAAATTTTGAATTCAATTTTAACTTAATAAAACATCTATAACTTAAACAGCTTATGCTTTATAGTGCACTATGAAGAAATCCAAGTTTTCAATTAAAACTTAAATGCAGATAAAAGGGCAGTAATATCTTGTAGTCGGTAATGAAAACTATATTTGGTAACTTGGACACATTCATTCATTCATTCATTCCTTGAGAGCTAAACCTTTGTTTCTTCATGTTACATCCGTAGTCACAATTATCAAAAAGTATCCTATGCCTGAAGAGACAGTGTACCTTAAATTTTTTATTTGAGAGAGAGGGGGACAGGAAGGAGAGCAAGTGGGCAGGGAAGGAAATCTCACCGATTCAGCTGTCACTACCGCATTTATTTTCTAAGCATTAAAAATTCCATTTATTTTTGTATGAGATGCATGTGAGGGGAGCCATATATAGAAACCACTTTTCCCAACGTGGTCTTTAATAACTTTGAATGTACATTCTCCTGCTAGAAGTCCTCGTTTGTATCATTTAAAAACAAATAATTATAAAACTCGCAGCAAAGCCATAAAAGGCAAGCTGTTAGAAGATGAAGAACAAAAAAAATTACTATAACCTTACTCAAGGTTAATAATTTTACAGATATTTTGCATGTTTCCTGCAGAATCTGTTAATAGCACAAAAGCTAAAAACAAACTGTAAAACCACTATCATGCTGGTAGGTACCTTGATTTGGTGGCATAAGTAGTTTTAAATTTCTATTTACAATGCAGCTATTTCCTTATTTCTTTTCCTAAGTAGGTCCAGACTATCATTACTCCTATTATCATAAGCACAATTAAAACTAGTTTCTCACCTCATCTCAGAATCCTACATTTAATCTCAAGCTTCAATTAAAAAACCAGTATTTCCCACGTAATTGCAGGAATACCCCATTAATACAGAAAAATAGACAATCTCACCTTATATGTCTAAATGGGGATGTCATAATGATAGCCGCTGCCATAAAAATCAAGAAGGTGTACTCTGAATTTTTACCATTTTAATAAAAAAAAAAAATCACGAAATTTTAAATTAAAGGTGGCGCTCTGTCCTCAACTCACCCGATTGTGACTCACTTTTGCAGACTATATGGTAGGAAATAACAGTTACTTTTCAAAGATCTTTGCAGTTACACCCAAACCAAAATCAGGACAGAGATCCACCCTTAATTACAGCAATTTAACTGTCTCCTCCAAAGCAAGGTAGAAACTAAAACGTCCCCCTGAAATCATGGCTAAATAAGCCCATTTCACACACTAGTTTTTAAAGATTCCTTGTATACGTTTCTATCTACTTCAAATTTGAATGCACCAGGATGAAAAGAAAAAAAAGGGGGGGTACCCAAATGAAATGCACAAGTACAAAAAGCAGATTCTCCTCCAATCCCTCTAATTCCCCCAATCCGCCTCTGCCACACACAAGGACAGGGAGTCTGGGGAAGGCTAGCAGCAGGGCAAGCGGTGAAGGCCCTTTATTGACTCACGTGGGCCACCATCCAAAGGGTTACACACCCTCCGCTCGAGGACAGCCTCGTACAAAGCAGATCCTTAAAAGTACTTATTATAAAATACACCCACGTTGAGCAAGAGATTTTAAAATATGACTGTCCTCAGGTGGGGGAGGTTAAACACAACAAAGGCTTCCATGTTGAAAGACAGTCCAGATATATGCATATACCTATACACATTTGAAAAAAAATCCATGTAACTAATTTATCATGAACAGCAATCGATACCAACAGGAGCCATTAGATTATTAATAAACCCAGAAAAGTAGCCTGCACAACAGCCAAAGGTGGTTGTGTGCTGCGCTCTAACCCCTGGTAAAGGTAAAAATACTCGTGTGGAGCGGGGTCCAGCCCACCCCAGATTTAGAGACCCCCTTAGCCCTCCCTTAGTACCCCCTGACCCCCACCCCGCTCGGCGCCAAGCACCGCTACACCACACAGGATGCGAGCACTCCCGGCGCTGCGAGTCCCGCAGAAAACTGGTGAATGAAATGCGCACGGAGACCAACCTAGCTAATGACCGCGGCGCAGAACCAGGGGTCGCTAACTAGCTTAGCCACAAGATTCTCCAGCAGGATGGGATAAAGGGAGCACACCCCCCGCCCCCGCAACTAGAATGCGGTTCTTTCCTATTGACCCTTTCCAAAGAGGGAGTGGAGGACGCACGGTTTTTTGTTTTTGTTTTTTTCCTTTTAAACTAAGTCCAAAAAATCTGAATCGGAAGCAACCGTGAACATCCTGGGGGGCCAGGCAGGAGACACCGGGAGAAAAGCGAGGCGGCTCTCTCAACTCCCGCGGAATCACCGTCCGGTGTGACAACGCATCAATCAACCAGCCCCAGCCAGGGGCCGACGAGGGGCCCCCGCCCTCAGCCCGCGAAGCGCCAGTGGGGCAGAAGCCGGGGATTAGAGGGTGACCCTCCCGGGGCGCGGGGAAAGAGTGCCGGGCACCGCTGCCCTCAAGGTCACCACACGCCGGGGCGGGGGCGGCCAGCGGCAGGATGGGCTATGGCGCGGCCGAGGCGGCTGGAAGAAACCGAAGAGCCGCGGGTGTAGACACGAAGCCCCACGGAGCCCCGTCCCTCGGGCTCTAGGCGGGGACTCCCGGCCGGACCGGGCGCTGAGGCGCACGCTGAGGAACCCGCTCACCTTTATGATCTCCCAGAGCGGGCGCGGCAGGAGACAACCTGCGAGGGGCGCCCGGAACGCCCCCGCCAACTTCTCCGGACCGCGCCGCAGTCCGCTGGGCAGCCAGCGGTCAGGACCCCCGCCGCGACGCCCCGACCTCGGCGTTCCGCCCGGCCTCCCCCGCAGGTGACCTGACCCGCCGCCACCGCCGCGGGCGGGCGGCAGCCGCCACTCACCTCGCCCGGCAGCAGGAACCATTTTCCGAGGGGGGGAAGGTAGGGGAGGCTGCAGGAGGGTCGGGGGGGTGGGAGGGAGCGGTGAGGGGCAGCGGGAAGCACGGAGAATAGGGGCTCGGTCCTCTGCTCGTCCGCAGCCGACTCGCAGGGCTCGGGGCGCCACGCGGAGGTGCAGCTACACCTCGAGGATGAGGCGGTCGCGGAGCCCAGAGGCTCGGCGTCCACCAGCCGGGGCTCCCTACTCACGCTGCACTGCGAGGAGGCGGCGGCGGAGGAGGCGGCGCCCAGCCCGGCCCCCGCCCAGAGCCCGGCAGCCGCCGAGTGGCCGCCCGCGTCCCCGCAGGACCCGCCTCCTCGGCTCCGCAGAGCCGCACACAGGGCGCGCCGCGCTCAGCACGGGCAGCTCCGCCAGCCTCACGCCGCCGTCCGCAACAGCAGCGGCGGGCGGGGTGCAGCCCCCTTCGTGAGCACCGCAGCCCGGTCCGCTCCGGGCGGGGCCGCGGCCACCCGAGAGCGGACGGCCGAGCACGAGGGGGATGCGCAAAGCTTCGGGGCAGGGGCCCCGTTTGCACGGGGTGTCCCGCAAGATTGCCGGGGTAGGCAGGGGGAGGTGAACGCTCACCCGTTCCGGTCTGGCGCTCCCTTCTTTCCACACCCACACGCCTCCCGCTCCACGCTGGCGGCGCAGCTGCTCCCGCTGCCACTGCCGCCGCCGCCGCCGCCGAAGCTCGCGCCGCCGCTGCTGCCGCCTTGGCTGGGCGCGGTCACGTGACGCAGCCCGCGGGGAGCCTGGGGGCGGGCAAGCGCGCGCGCGCGCGCGGAGGAAGCGCGGCTCGGACGGGGATTAGGAGCGGAGCGCCGTGGAGAGGGCGTTTAAGGGGAGGACCCGGCGAGCGCGTCCCCGGCTGGCGAGCGCGCGCCCGGCGATTAGAACTTGCCGCACGGCCGGGAAAGGGTGTCCGGAGTGAGGGGCGGGGGACTCGCGCCTCCACGCGCCCCTCCCTCTCTTCCCTGCCCGAGAGCCTCGGTTCGCCGCTGCCCCCGCCCCCTCCCGCTCGCTCCTTTCCTCCTGCTGCTGCCTGCGATTGGCTGAGAAGCTCTGACGTCCGTGTTTCCATGACGTATCGGGGCGGGGGAGGGGCGGCGGGGGAGGAGGGGGTGGCTCGGGCGCGCGGGGCGGTGACTCCGTCAGTCGCAGCTGCCGTTTGGGCGCGGGGCCGTGAGGCTGCCGCGAGTGTGGAGGCAGGACGGCGATGACTGCCGCAGGCGGACGCGGGCACTCTTCACCTGGGGGCCCCGCCCGAACCATCCTCAGGCCTGCGCCCCTCCAGAGCCTGGGAGCTAGGCCGGCGGGCGGGCGAGGGCGAGCGCTCTTGGCGAGGACAGGTTCAGGCTGACCCCGCGCCCGCGGACATTTGAGCGGCTCCTCGCGGCGTCTCTGCTCCGCTCAGTACTGGACTCGCTGCCTGTCCCGGGTCGTGACGCACGCGCCGGACGACGAAAGTGCCTCAGCTTGCTCCCTCCTTGAGGAGGAGAGCCCATTCCCCCGACGGGGGCGGGGCGCCTGTGTTCCTGTTTGTCGGGCCCGAGACACCGGGGATCCCCGCTGCAGCGCCCAAAGGGTTAACTAGCCGGCGTGCCTTAGTATCCGCGCTTAAAATCCCCATGTTTTCGTTTTTAGGTTTGCATTTTCTCCCTATACCCGGCCGTTGGCTCTTTTAGTTCACTTTGTAGCATCTCAGCCCTACACCCTTCTTTCGTGTGGGTGAAAAAACACGGAGTAACGTGCGGGATTTAGATGCTAAAAGATAACCTGCTTTGCTCCAAACTTCGAGAGATTTTGCAAGTTAATAAAAAAGAAACTACCCGTAGGGACATCTACTTAAAAAATAAAATGGTTTTTCCTTCCTTCACAAACATGCACACATGGATGTAAAGATTTGTATCTTGCCTAAGACACCGTGTTCCATCTTCCTCCAATCGCCTCTATTTGAACTAACCATCGACGCTCGTTCAGAGACCTTATTAATTTTATTTTCAGTATCACTTAATCAGAACAAAAAAAAAGGTTCTGAAGAGTCTCCTCCCTTCTCTTAACTCCAGGACTGGAAAAATTAATATTTGTAACGTCGTCTTAAAAGCAGACAGGCGATGCAAAAGACTTTATTATGTATGTTCACTCTCCGGTAGCATTTATTTTGAAATATTTTAAAGGCTTAGAAACAAAATACATAAAAAGTTTCAAAAGCAAAAAACTCCAAGTTAACCCTGTTAAAAATAGTTTTTTTCATCAATTTATATATCTTACCAGGTAAGACATTACCTTTTGAGCTATGCCCTTGACATGCAAAATGAGCACTTGGGCAAAATGACACAGTTTTTCCTCTTTAATCACTGTTAAGGAATTGGTTGGTGACACTATTCCTGACACTATTTCAAGACTTCTTAACAGAAGAACAGATTAACTTTTCAAAATGGCTTAGAGAAATTTAAGAATCATTGGCTTTTGTCCAACTTTTCCTCCAAGGAAGTCGCAATAGAATTATGTATCCTTCTTTAATCAAGAATTTGACATTAAAGCAATATATGAATCATTGGTACAGTACACTAGCAAAATGGATAATAGATTAAACTAGAATCTGTTCACTTTGTGGGTTTGTTGCAATTCCAGATAATAAAATATGTTTTAAAGTGTTGTGGCCATGAAAAATTACTCAGCATCTTCATTTTAAGACATGATTTCAATAGAGTTTTCATTTATGGAGATTATATACATATATATCCTAGAACATATTTATATGCATTTTAATGAAATGTGAGTCACACACACTGATATACTTTTGCTGTCATAGTCAAGACGATTGTACTGTGTAGTTTGGTTTTTATATTTTTATTCTTCAAATAGCAAGTGAAGCCTGAAAACAATATAGAAATAACTGCACACATTACATAAGGAAATTCATTTTTTCTCCAAAAGGTTTATTACTGAAACCACCTTATTGACATAATTCTCAATGTAAAAATCAAGAAAATATTGCTTAATTAGCACTTCCTAAAAATGGAACTACTTGAATTCAAAGATGCTACTGTATAAGATATAGCCATATTCTCTAATCTTGGACCTCACTTGTCCCATGGATTTAATTGAACTAGAGATATATGAGTGCATAATAACAATAAAATAATGCAATATTTGCTGAAATACTTTTACAAAGTTCTTTTAATACACTTTGAATATCTGAGTATCTTTTTTTTAGTTACAATGCAAAATTTATAAAGGTATTTAAATCCTATGGCAAGTTACTATTTTGGATATTAACATTATTTGAAGATAGGCCATGTATTCAAAATGGTATATTTGCAAACTAGTAAAGTATATTCCATTTAGTGGAGCAAATCTAAACTATTGATTATTTTCTGATAAGTCGATCGATTCAACATGAACTAATCATGTATAATCCATAGAGACAGTTTTCTAAAATATTCAATGTAATTACATGTAAAAGGAAACATTAAGATCTTTATCCCCAAGAATTCTGTCACATGGCGCCTGGGTGGCTCAGTCATTAAGCGTCTGCCTTCCACTCCCCCTGCTTGTGTTCCCCCTTTCTCACTGTGTCTCTCTCTGTCAAATAAATAAATAAAATCTTTAAAAAAATAAATTCTGTCACATGCATCTAGCAGTAGGACAGAATAAAGACATGCCAACAGCAGCATATACTTAAAACCATACAATTTCCCCAATTTATACATATGTGAATATATCAGTTCCAATCACTGCAAAATGCTAAAGAGAATTGACACATGTAAAGAGGCAGGAGAGAAGAAATATTCAATGCTTCATAAAAAGTAGTTGTATATATTATCCAATTTCCATTAACCTCGATCACCAGAGAGAGATGTCGAGAGAAACATTATTTAGCTGAAAACCACAGAAAACTGTTATCTATTAGTAACAAATTAATTACATTTGCTGAATTAAATGAAGTATGATTTTCCGGTGAGCCTAAAACAAGCATTTTCAAGTCACATAATGGAAAATTTTTATAGGTGAAAAATGCAAAATGGTTAGTTGTCATTATTTGACAGGAATTATTTAACACCCTGTACTCTTCTAGGTATAAGGAATTTTTTTCTACCCCAAATATTATATAATCTAGGTCATAGAGTATGGTCCTAAATTTAAATTCCTGAGAATCAAAAGAGAGAAAGCTCATACTTAAATGTTGAGGAAGTTTTCCTAAAAGAGGATTTAGACTTGACTTGTGCCACAAAAGACATATAGGATTTAAAATAATGCAAAAGAAGATGGGCAGGAGAAATGTCCAGAAAAGTACCTGGCAATGAACATCCATTTTCCTATCCTTTCATTAGACATGAAACATATATTTACTACCTTTGATATTCTTTACCTCCATATGAGGAGCTCATTTATTTTTTTTATTAATAGTGGTGAGTTATGGTGTATCATAGTGCTGTTGTGAGGTTTGGGTGAGATATTTATACAAAGCTCTTAACAGAACACTTATGTATAGTCAATGCCAATAAATGTTGGCATTGTTACTCATAGGCATTCATTCTTTATCCCTTACTACTAAATAAATGTACAGCAAATCAAAATGTACATTTTCACTTTACTTACTTTACTTTGATGAATATGGGTTGTTTGTTCTCACATTAGAAGTCCAGTGATAGGTGATGGTATGACTGATTCAGCTGCTGAACACAGCCATCAAGGATCCAGGCTCACAAGCTTTCCGCTCCACCATCCCCAGTGTAGGCTAACTTCACTATCTTTTTATGCTAACAATAGGAAGATCAGCTGGATTGTTTCACATTCAGGGGGAATCTTACATTTTCCAGTTTTTTTAGTGCTTATATTTCTACAGTTTTTCATTTTTGTCCACCTTTTCTTGGACACTCTTATTTTTCATGACATTAGAATGTGCGGAAGAGTCACCCGTATGAGCTTAATGCAGATTCCCGGGGCCATACAGAGCTTCTGACTAAATCGGTTCAGAGTGGATCCAGTGAAAACACAATTTGGACAGTTATTTTAGGTGGTTTTGAAGCACCTTATCATCTCTTTCTCTCCATTGTTACAATGTTCTTTTGTTGTGTCCTTCATTAGTTCTTCCTTCTCCTTCCCTGGCTAGTTCCAATACTAAATTCCTATACTTGAACATTTTTCTGTATCTTCTATAAAGCTCACCTATTTTCATGACTTCAGCCCCTTGAAGACAAGACTAATGTCACTCTTTCATTTATTCATTAACCAGTCGTTAATGAATCCTGATCCTGACAAATGCCCTCTCAGCTTACTAAGGTAGGAAAACAAAGACGTCTATTTAGGAGGCATTGGCAGCAAGGTGATAGTTCATCTATCCATTATACAAACAAACAGAAACTGGCACATAATAGGTGCTTAAAATAAAAATAGATTGACATGAATGAATGACCAAGTGAACTATCAGCTCTTCAACAATGAATTCTAAATTTATATCCACTGCCTTGCTCTTTTATTCCAGTGACCCCAGGGAACTTCTTTCATTGTCAATTTGTTTTTTCTTACTGATAGAAATGTTGGAAGGAAGCCAATTTATCAGTCATCAAAAACCAAGTTACTGAAAGTCAGTTTTGTTTTTTTTTTTACTTATATATTTTTGATGGCAGAGGAAAGGAGGGCGAGGGACATAAGATGAAAATGCTGGGGAGTGGGTGCAGAGGTCAGATTAAGGTAGGATCTAAAGCGGATAGAGGGTGTTTGCCTTGAAAATAAAAAGGACTCTTTCTCTGATGTAGAAGGATTAAAAAAAGTGTGAAGGAAAGGTAAAAATTGAAGTTTAGAGGAAGGATGACATAGGCATATAAATGGCATCTTAATATTCCTTATATAATAGCTGTTTATGGTCATCAACCAGAATTGAGTAAGGCTAAGGACTGGATTGGGAAGATTAAAGAAACTAAAGGATGAGCAAAGGTTAGAGAAAATGTTATCCAAGGCCCAAATAAATGTAGAGTATGATTTTACAGCAATTGAGGTTTGCATGATGTTCTCTGGTGACTCAGAGTTGGGGTTTCCCATTGCTGTTACAGTTGTTAAGAATTCAAGAGAATCTGGCACAGAGCTTCTCAGTAGGGATGGACATGGCACTGATGCCCACGCTGTATTAGTTCTCTGGGGCTGCCATACCAAATACCACAGCCTGGGTGGCTTAAACAACAAAAATTTATCTTCTCACAGTGCTGAAGGCCAGAAGTCCAAGATCAAGGTGCTTTAAGGCTTGGTTTCTGGTGAGGCCTCCCTTCTGGACTTGTAGACAGCCACCTTTTTGCTATGTTTTTTACATAGCCTTTCTTCTGTGTGTATACATGGAGAAAAAGATCTTTGGTGTTTTCATCCTTTTCTAACAGTGACTCTAGTCCCATGGGATTAGGGCCCTACCCTTAATATCTCATTTAACCTTAATTACCTCCCTAAATGCCCTCTCCAAATCCAATCATGGTAGGGGCTAGGGCTTCAACAGAGGAATTAGGAGGGGACACAAGTCAGTTCATAACACAGACTCATCTGGTGAGCATTTTTCAGAATTCACATCTCAGGGTCCTTCCTCAGATCTACTGGATCAGATTTCCTGTGTTACACAACCCCACTGCTCAAATGTGTGTGTATGTGTATGCATGGCAGGGGGTGGATATAGCCAACCAATGCTGGGGGAAATACAGCCAACAATGTTAATCTACAGTACAAAACAAGTACAAAAAATAAAAGATACCAAAAAGCACCCCCCCCCCAAAAAAAAAGAAGAAGAAGAAAAGAAATCTACAGAGCTGGAAATAAAGAACTCAAAGATAGAACAGCCAGTATGCCATACGCAGATGTCAGCCCATGGGGACTACTCAACCTGGAAATAAGTCATCAATGTTAGTGTGAAGTTTTAATGATAGGAGATGTGGCTAGAGATGTGAGTGAGGCAGGGAACTGGAATTGAACCCTGTGTAAAGCCAAAAATCCTGCCTTCTAGACAGTGATGTGCTAGTACCAGTTTCTACCATTGGCCTTGCTGGGCTTTTCCAAAAACTCCCACACATACCTGTAAGAGAATCAGTGTTTGGATACCTGCCATGCTGAAGGCATCAGCTGCCAAAGAGGCTTGCAGTGGAGTCTAACCAAGAAAAAAGATTTTGTCCTTTCCTTCTCCTCCTTCCTCCCTGGCCTCAATGCTGAAAGAGCCATAGCTTGGAGAAGGGAGGGAAGAGGGGAGTAAAAGTGCACAGAGTCCGGGGAGAGGGAAATTACCTTTGACTCAGATGGAGATTGAACTTTGTAATGGTAGTGGACTAAGTTTTTATAGTTGAAAGGTCCCCCAAAAGTTTTTAAAATCTGCTTCAGATATTATTAAGGAATAGGTATGGGGGATTCATTAGATCACTGTTGAAATTAGTTCAAGAAAAATACCTCATTGAGTTGAGTTGAGGCCTTAACTGAGTAGGTGGGCAAATGTCATCAGAATAAGAATAATCAAGTGAGGGAGTTGAAAGAGAGAAAGCAATTTCAAATCATAGTTAAATGAAATGAAAAATAGCTTAGGTGGTTTTCAATATAGGCCTGAGGTGACAGGTAAGGCGTTCTTTCAGGGTAGAGACAGGGAGGGAGCACCAACTTTGAAATTTTGTAGATAAAACTGCTAAATTATTATCACCGTGAAAACTTGGCAATAAGCCACATCTGGTCAGATGCATCTTCCTATTTCTACTCTTGAGACCTAAAAATACTTAAGTCTTTATGAAATTTCTTTATGGTAATGATGGAGAAACTTCTGGGGAAAACTTGACACAGAATCAAATTGTTCTCTCTACTCTACTTTCATGGTTATTGTGAGTTTTCTGGTTCCAGACTACCAACCACATGCAGACTATTTGCTTTGCCTTTCTCTTTTGGAACTTATGTCCTTCAGGTTCTCATTCTTTGCCCTGAACTCTAGTAACTGTGTCCTCTTAATCTGCTGCTTGCCTACCAATTTCTGACCCAATGATAGACTGACTTCTCAGATCTATTTATACTCACTTCTGCTTGCTTGTTGCTTAGTTTCTGACCTCACCGGCTCATCTTGAACTTTAATTATGCCTGTTTCTGAAAAAAATGTCCTAATGTCTGATTCCCTTGTCAAGATTCTCAACTCCTCTGCAATTTTGGTTTTCCCAGTTCCAAATTCTAACCCCTTTATTGCTTTGCTTCTATCACACACAATCCCAGCATTTAGAGTTTGGTGTGTTTGTCCACTATCATTTTATTTCTTATTTTATTCACCTATTTTTTTTTTTTTTTACATTTCTCAAATGCCTTGTTTCAGTGTAAGCTATATGAGTTCACACCACCACTGAACAAAGAGTTTATCAGAGCAAAATTGTTTTTCCCAAGTAATAGTACCTTGTTTATAGGACTACAAGAACATGTCTACACTAAATCTGCCAAAAAAGGATGAAGATTTAATCATTTTTATTTGGTCATGTTAAATTCTCTTTGAGCCACCATTATTCTACTGATAAAATAGCATTCATATATGACTTCCCTTTATGATAATATTTTGAGGGGTAGTCCTAGTCTAACTATAGATTGTAACATTTTTAGTTCTCCCATTTTCTTAACTATGGCGTATCTTTGTTTCCCATCATGTTAATGCTTGTTTTCCATACATCTTACAGTCCCTTTCGGTGATACATATTGTTACTATCCTTTACAACTTCTCTTCATGTCTTTAAAAATAAAATGCTAGATATTTAATAGCTTCATATTCTTCCTGTTTCAAGCCTTAGTCACCTTTTCTCACATATTTGGAAACTTATACATTACTATTATAAACAGAAAAATAATTAAGCTGCCTCTCCCATTTAATTCTTTCTAATCTGCAAGAATTCAAACAGAAAACCAGATGTAGTGTCATGTAAGTTATATTTTTTTGCTTAATATCTTCCATGTTGGACATTTACCATTAGATTTTTCTAATACTAGGTATAGATAATTATCTTCCTTTCTTCCTTCTTCCTTTCTTTCTCTCTTACTTTTAAAGTAGGCTCCACAGGGGCCCCAGGATGGCTCAGTAGCTTAAGATGAATCAAATAAATAAATAAAATCTTAAAAAAAATAATAAAGTAGGCTCCACACCCAGCATGGGGCTTGAACTCATGACCCTGAGATCAAGACCTGAGCTAAGATTGAGCTGGACACTTAACTGACTGAGTCACTCAGGTGCCCCCGTATATTTCTTTCTAATTCAAACATTAAGGATAAATATAGTATAAAACGTGAAAGAGGGGCAGCTGGGTGGCTCAGTCAGTTAAGCATCTACCTTCAACTCAGGTCATGATCCCAGGGTCCTGGGATCAAGCCCCACATTGAGCTCCCTGCTCAGGAGGGAGCCTGCTTCTCCCTCTCCCTTTGCCCCTCCCCCCCCACTCTCTCTCTCAAATAAATTTTTAAAAAAATCTTTAAAAAAAAAAGTGAGAGATTGTGTAATCACACCCCGACATAACCAGTGTAAAAAGTTGTATAATTTGTCCAGAGTAGTTCTTGTTGTGAGGACATAAAAGGAAGCAGAGGATATAGAGCTCGGACTTAGGGAATACAGACATCTAGTAGCCTTGACAAGTTATGAAATAGCAAGAAAAATAATTCCAAAGAAATATATAAACATGTGATGGTATAGTACACGTTGCATAAATTCATGTTGAGGGAATTAAAATTCGCTGGAATGACTATTATAGGAAAGATTAGTCTTAAACTTGGCTTTGAGGAGGAGGTAATATAACATTTAGAAAAAGCCCAAGCTTTGATGTAAGGCAGGCCTGGATTCAAACCCCAGTTCTGAATTTTACCAGCTGTGTGATCTTGGGCAAGTTCCTTAACTGCTCTTATTCTTTAGTTTTCCCCCTATGTAAAATGGGGACAATCTTTTAGTGTTGCCATGAGGATGAAATTACATCATGTAGTTTTTCATAGTATTCACTCAATGAGTAGGTGTTTAATATTCTTCATTGTCCCACATCATCTGCTACACTTTCTATTAAATCTTCATATTCTCTAGGGTATACAAAAATAATACAATTTACTAGAAAATGTAGAAAATATAGTTAAAATTTATACAGCTTCAAAAGAATTTTTAAATTTTATAACCCATATTCATCATTAAAAAGGAGATTTTAAAAAGTAAAGAATTTCAAAATGGTAAAGGAGTTGAGATTTAGGTTTTATTTGTGTGACTTATATACTAGTTAAACAAATAACTCAGATGATTTTTTGGATCATACAGAATCCCTCCATGCCCAGAAGATTGCCCCCATTTGTTACGTAAAGGCCAAATCAATGGCTGTACAGTCATGGCAAGAACACTGGTAAGTGTTTCTGGGTAATGATTAAGCAAAGACATATGGTCTTTCCCTGAAAACAAAGACAAGCAATTCTTTAAGAAAACTTAAAATGACCACTGAACTCTGAACCAGAGCCCAAATAATGAATACCAAGCTACCTCCTCAACAAGAAATGTTATCCTGGCAGTGCAGCTGTGAGCTAATTAAAAAGCCCAGACCGCTGTGCTGAACTTTAGTACTGCATTTACAGAATTAATTCAGAGGACATGTTATTAAAGTCTGGGGTTTATCAGAAGAAGGCAGCCTCTTTTTTTGAGCAGCATTTAAAAAATTAACATACTGGATAAGCCGCTTATTATAGATGGAGCCTATGAGATCTTTCGTATAGATGCAAAAAACTAAGCCACAAATTTCTAAGCAAAGTAATGAGACCATTGCACTCTAACATTAAATCCAAAAATAGCACTGTAGATATCCTGAGAGCACTTTCAAAAATAAATTTATATTCTATAAGATGATTTCTAAGATTCTAAAAGACAGATTGATGACTGCTAACACACCGAGAGCTAACAGCTAGATATATATCTAAAATATGTAGCAATTCTGTACTTCATTAACTCAGAAATAAATCAGTAATAATTGGAATTTGTAAGAAAAGAATAGTTTATTTAAATACTTTACTGTAAAGTAGAATACTTTCCTTCTAACTAATCTTCATAACTGGGCTTTAAAATTTATATCTAGAAACCTAAATAATAAACAGAAGTACTACTTTATCAGTAAATTCTGAAAGCTGTCATTATTTAAGTTATTACATGTGGGCAGTCACGGTAGAAGTAAGTTATGGAGACCATTTAATGACCGGAAACTTTCTGGAGGCCATAAAATCTGTTACATCATTTCAGGCACCTTATTGTCATGATTTAAGAAGACATGGAGCAAGTCAGTGAATTCGTTACAACCCTATCCGCTCAGGTCTAAAATGGAGAAAATAGCACTTACTTTACATTCCTTTCAGTGCTGTAACAAAATCACAGCTTTTGAGTAGCTGAATAGTTTGTGTATCTACGATGTAACAGGTAAAACTCATTCTGAAAAAAACAACAGAAGCCCAGGTAGACACTTCATACTGACAAACAAATAAACCCCCTTATAATATATACTCCTATTTATAAATTCAATCGTTGCCTAACAAATTAAGGAAAGCAGGGGGGCAATGTAAGGGAAATTTTCTACGTATCTTTTTAAAATTATTTTTAGTTTTCATTTTGGATTATGAAAATTTTAAACATACAGATAAACATAGAAAATAATATCACAGATACCTATGTACCATATCTACTTCTAAACTGGGGAGGCAAAGGAAATCTGATGGCAACCTTGTTAACAGGGTTGACTCATCGGACTTCTTTGAAAAGCAGGTATATGTGTCTGATCTGATTGTTCCATACAGGTTCTACCAGAACATTACTTTCGAGATGGAAGAACAAATCCGATTCTAATATAGGAGTGCCATACTTTGGTCAAATAGGTGATTTCTTCTCTAGATCCTCCAAATACCTTCCTAAATAATCCTAAGTAGGAATGAAAGATCTTTGTAAGAATTAGTAATTTGCAAGAAAAGCTAATTAAAGGAAAAGAAAAAGAAAGTTTATTAGCTTGGTAGATTTTCCGGCAATCTTCACTTTTTGAGCTAAGACACAGAGTTTTACAAATATCCTCTTATAGCTCATCCAAGCCAGACACTCCCTTGATAAGACACAATGGTAAGCTCTTCCCCTCATCCCTCTACCATTGCTGGAGCCAGTTGAGCTAAATGTCTTGACACATTTAGGATGTAGTTTGGAAGAGGGTTCTGAGGCAAAGATTTGATGACTTGATAAAATGCAACACCAGCCTTTTTTCTTGGAGGGAATAGCTTTAGGAGCTTTAGGAGTAAGAGGTGACTGAGGAAGTGATTTGTTCAGAAGATGTCTAGTTTTACTCTTAGGAAATGAACTGGATAGATTTTAGATGGTATGTTAAGAATTTTTGCAAGTGGAAGGTCAGAAAGCAAGATGGGATTAAATAGGAAATCTGCTCAAAATGTTTCACCAAGGCAAAGATGATCAGGATGTGGATTACTGGAGAGGTTGAAAATAAGAACACACATTTAGACATAGCAACTATCTTCAAATATTAGGATTATTATCTGGAAAAGGTAGGAGACCCATGCACAGGTGTTTTTTTGTTTTTGTTTTTGTGTGAGTGTGTAATAGAAGCATCTCTCATGTACATTCAACATTGAGTACCCACTTATATTTCAGGCACTATACCAGTCATGTGGATACCGGGAAAATAAGGCTCACAGTCCAGTGGGAAAAACAAAGAAGAAAACAATTTGAATTCAGTGTGATATGTATCAGGAATGAATGTGTGCTGTGGGAGCTTCACAGATGAAATGAAGCCCAAGTTGAATTTTTAAAAACTAGCTTGGCCATAGAAGACAAGAGGAGGTAGAAGGAAGAACACATACAAGGAAGAACACATACAAGGATAGGGAAGTGTGAGGAAATGCTAGCTCTTTACAAATTACAGGTTATTCATAACGGCTGGAGTATAGAATATAACTGAAAGTTAGATATAAGAATGAGGGTAGAGAGCATGAGGTTGGCTGGGATCAGAGTCTTCAATATGATGCCAAGAAGTCTGGTTTTAAGCAGTGGGTGACAGAATCAGATTTGTGTTTTAAGAAGTTACTCTGACAGCATCATGAATTAATGGTTGCAAGGAGTGGGGACAACTTTCCCGAAGGTTGGGCCATTTCAGGAACACAAGTGGAAGTGATGAGAACATAAACAAGGGAGGTGGTGATGGGGATGGAGATGAGGGGAATTATTAAGGAGTTGGACTCTACAGGACCCTGAAATCAATTGAATTGGAGGGGGAGAAAAATAACGGAGAGGAACGATTCACACTCATTCCCAGTTAGGCTTGGAATCCGTCTGCTTACAAAACAGTGAGTTCCTCATCTCTAGAAATGAGAATCTTTCAAGCAAAATCTGCATGATTATGTCAGACTTTTGAACACAGTGAATACTTGGAATTCCATGATCACTAAGGACTCATAACTCGAAGAAAAGTCCTATCTACATTTGTATTACTAGAAAGTTAAACTATCAGAGAATCATGTTAAATGAATAATTTCTCTAAAAATGAAATCTCTAGGTTCCCCATATTTCTTTAGTAATGTACACAGGCCCATGGGGATTTTTCAATAATGCTGTAGATATAAGTCCTCATCTAGACAAGAGTAGCCATCTAGGCAGATTGTCGTAAGATGTTAAATTAAATTTTAAAATGTACATATGCATGTCTTTGTCTCTTTCTGTCTCTCTGTCTCACACACATATACATATATACATAAAACAAATTTGAAAGTTCTACGTCTATAAAAGTTTCTATAGTATATACATATGGTTCTAATAATCACTCTATGTGAACCAAACTCCAAAGATTTAGATAAAAATATATTGTGGATTTTATATAAAATCTGTGAATTAAAGCATTTACTCCATCTAAAGCTCAAAGTTGTCAAAGTCAATAGCCATTAATGGTGATTCAAAAGAATTGATCTGGAAAGGAGCCAAACTGCAAAATTACTTTCCAAAAAGAAACAAAGCCTTCATAATAAATACACAAAACACAACTCTGGCAGTAAAAATAATTGAGGCCAAAATGGCCAATTCAGTGGGTAAGATAAAAATACAAAGAAATATCAAACTCCTGGGATGGGTAAAAAAATAAATAAATAAATAAATAAGATAAATTTACCTCAAAAAAAAAAAAAAGAAAATATCAAACTCTTATTCCCTTTGAACCAAATTCTTGGACAATATTAGGAAGAACTATTTGGGGTGCCTTTCCATTCCTGCCTGCTGACCCTTTGGTATCATCTTTTGTATCCAAAGCCCTTCTGTGCTGCCCAGATTCCTTCTTCCTGATGCTCCACCCTTTCTTCATTTACCAACAGACCTAGGGTCTTCCGTTCTGCCTGTAAACCTAAAGCGATAAGTGATGATGTGAACTGTGCACACCTCAATAAGCAGGAGACAGTTTTAGTCAGAGAGCAGGCACCCCTTTGGGTGGGTCTCAAATCACAGAACACACAAGGAGCTGTGGACATTTACACTCATAACACTTCCCTTTCAAAATTGCCTGCTGTGATATCACACCTGAGTTGCCATTCATTATTTGCCCTCGTGCAAACATGTGTCCCTTTCTTGGCCCCACAAAAAGAAGAAAAACAACAACAGCAGAACCCCACCAGGATGTGTAGCAATCAGCCAGTTTACATTCTTGCCACAATGATGACTCAGGATATGGATACACATGTGACTTTTAGACTTTGCCCCCCTATCACTTTTCCACTGTATCTCGGTTAGTGTGTGAGCTAATCACAAAAATTCTTAGTGCAATCATTTGTAAAATTTTCCATGACTGTAAAGAGTCATAGAGTTTTATAGCATTTGAATACCATCCATGATTTAAAAAAAAAAAAAAAAGTCCACTTTCTTTTGATTTTTATTTTCTTGTTTGGCTGCCAAACTTAGTGATAGTGACTTAATGGGCAAAGAGTAAGCCATTATCCCTTTAACTGGTCTCTACTGGTTAATTCATTGGAGGCTTTTAGAAATGCACTTATTG
The DNA here is from genome assembly GCF_004348235.1 of Phoca vitulina. Lineage (NCBI taxonomy): Eukaryota > Metazoa > Chordata > Mammalia > Carnivora > Phocidae > Phoca > Phoca vitulina. The sequence goes on from NW_022589722.1 coordinate 5,223,302, forward strand.
TATAATTAACAGAGATCTGTGCCGCCTTTGTAAGTCACTGGCCATAGAAGGCTTTGTTTCCTAATTGCCCATCACCCGTCCTATTGCTGTGTCAACAGCAGTTTCACCTTCAGAGATTGCTTTCCTTGAGTCTAAGCAGTGTCCTTGATCATCCATGTATTCTCTTCAGGTTATCTCTGAAATCTGTTCTCTTCAAGATCCCAGGGCTTCTGCTGGTCTCCTCATTTGTTAAAAAAAAAAAAAAAAAAATAGCTTCAGAATTTTCAAGAAGATTGGAATAAGCAGACTTTGTTCCCCACCCATTTCTCTTACTTCTACAATTATCATATCCCACTGCATTAGAGTAATCCTCCTACTCCAAGATTCAAAACTCTAATTTTGTCATTTAGGCCTTTATAAAATATAAGCTAGAGAATAGTTCCGGTCTTCAAATGAGGAGTTTGTAAATATAGCATTATTAGAGTTCAAGAATGTTTTCACCTTTTGTGTTTGCCATGTATTTGTCCAGGCTCTATGCTAAACTATTCTGCACTTGACCTCCAGCTACTTTTGCCTCCTCCTTCTTCTAATAGTTACAAGCTTTTTCCATAGGTTACGGCAAGCTGTCCTACTTCTTCCCTACTCTAATGGTGCACTTATGTTCTGTATACTTGGGCTGTGTGCTTGCACTCAAGCTTATTTCTCAAAGTTTTTCAGAGAATATGGAATCTGAGCATGGTAAATGCAATGGATATTCTTTGTTATTTGTCAGGCAAGTAGCTAATGTAAGCCTTAAAATAGTAGTGTAAATTATTATACATAATAGTTATAAGTGGCTGAGTGCCAGTCTTGTGCTTTTAGCTGTAGAGAAGAAAATTTTCTTACGAAACTGTGACTACATACTATTGGTAATAAAATACATTCATGCTAAGCATCGTGGTAAGATTGCAAAAGTTAAAAAATGTTGATGCCCTTAGTATCACCATTCCCCCTCCACCCCTCGTGATTCTTCAGTAAAACATGGAACTGGATACTAAATCTAGAGCATTTTTCTTTCCAATATTATTTTATAGGCCATTCTAATTCTAATTTTAACTAAAAAGTCAGCCTTTTCTAAAACTATTTCTATTACCAATGAAAAATTGTGTTGACAGCTCCCTACAACTTTGGCAGTGGTAACCTTGCTTTTGTTAGAATTGATTCTATTGTCCACACTAGATAGGGCAGAAACTGCACTGGCTAAGGGAGATAGATAAATCTAAATTTCTGGAGTAGCTCTCTCTTTTTTTCTCTTGGTATAAATATTTAATTATGCCAGGAGAAATTCTGAAAAACTGTGACACACAATGGGATTGATTCCCCTATAAGTAGGGCACTTGTTACATAGCTGAGAATGGAACTAACACTTTTAAAGTCTTTCTAAGTGATGGCTCTATTCTAGGTACTTTAAAATATTCACTTTAATCTTCACTGTATCCTACAAACTAGGTATCATCAGTCCTATTTTACAGATGAGTAATGAGGGTTAAATAACTTGCCCAGAGTTGCACAGTTATTACTAGGAAGAGTTAGGGTTATGACATGGCTGATTCTAAAGCTCATGTCCCTTTCACTTTCTTAAAATAGTTCCCTCCTGCTCATTCTTAGGGAGAAATATCAGCCTTGCAATATGTTATGACGCCTACTTCGAGAGCTGTATAGTTTGAGGGATAAGAATGTGGGCTCCGGAGTTGAACTATCTGGGTTCCTATCACTCACTAATTGTGTAATTTTGACCAATTACTTGATGTCTCTGTGTCTCAGTTTCTTCACCTGTAAAAATGGGGTGATTACAATAATACCCACTCAGTAGTGTGGTTTGTGTGGACTAAATAAGAATGCACATAAAATACTCAGCAGAGTGGTTGATACATTGCAAGGTTTAATAGATATTGTTTTCTAGGAGTTTGATCTTTCTGTGGGTAGAGAAAACAAGTCTGGGCTGTAATTTCTTCTCTTCTTGGCTACTTATGTCTGGTTCATTTAGCAATCAGTGTTTTGTTTTAGATCCCTACCCAATTTTACATATTAATTTTTTCCTTCATCCAATATAGAAGATGAAAACATGGCCATAAATTCCTTGCTAAGCCTCCCTTTGAAAGATGGGAGTCTAATTCTCCTTCTCTTGAACATAGGTGAGATTTAGTGACATGTTTGGTGAATAGATTATGACAGAGTGGGACTTTTGAACCTAAGTACTATGACGTCTGGCATCTTCTGCCTGTACCTCTTTGAATGCTTACTTTGGAACCTCTCAACTAGCAAGGAAGAAGCCTGACTGCCTTGGCACCTCCAAGTTGGAGCGGTCATCCTGCCCAGTATAAACCCAGTCTTTCAGTCGTCCCTGCCAAGGAGTCAGAAGTGTAAGCAGACCAGCCCAAGCCCCAGCTGAATATCACTGAGGTTCCTTAGTTGCCAGAAGAATCTTCCAACTGAGCCCTGCCCTAATTCCTGAGCCACAGAATCACAAAATCATAATAAAAGGATTGTTGTTTTAAGCCACTAAGTTTGGGGGTAATTTATTACATAGCAATGTGTAGCTGAAACATGTATTTATTTATTTAAAAAGAAACTATTGTACCAGCACCTGCTCTAGGCACTGGGGGACGCATCTGTGAACAACGTAGGCAATGTTGCTGCTCTCATGAAGATTACATTCTACTGAGGGAGACAATAAAACAAGAACAGGTAAGTACATATATAATTTCAGATATATATAAATACTATGGAGAAAAAATAAAACAGAAGGAAAAGACAGAGACTGACAGGGGGAAGTGTGTGTGGATATTTAGGTAGGCTGATTAGGAAGGGTCTCTCTGAGGACAGTTCATTCGAACAGAAATTTGAAGTTTTAAAATTATGCATTCACTCACTCATTCGTTAATTCATCTACCTCTTCAATAAACAGGCAATGATTAATCAGTACTTTATGTCAGGCCCTGTGCTAAGTGCTGAATAAGATAATCCTAGTGTCTCATGAGGCAAACAGACATGGAGAGCTACTAACAGCATCACATGAATATGCTGCCAAAGAGATGTGCATGTGGAGTTTTGGAGGCAGAGGAAGAGAGAATACTTTTTTAAGTAATATGTTTCTCAAAGGAGTCAACTGTGGAAACTGAATACTTATTCAAATGATGCTTATTCTAATGTGCTATTGCTCAAAACACCTCAGGAGCTTCCCTTTTGCTACTGTGCAGGTAGAAGCACAAAGCCTGGCCCGTGGACACTGCAGGGAATATGTGTTGAATTAAAATTGCTTTAAGATACAGGGATAAGTCATATAAGAATCTTTCTTGCTACTTGCTACTCTTCTCTTTTGAGCCAAAATGATTTTATATAATATGATCATTCATTCCCCTTATTCATCAGACTTGGCCCTGAATTTTGTTTTGCTCCCCCCATCAAATCTATCCTGAGACATTGAAGACTTGCCAACACTGAGAATATTCAAAAGAATATCTTGTTCACTTTTTAAAGGATGGCCCAAAAAAGGAATGTTGAAAATATTTTTAGTAATAGTAGAAGTGGAGCTAGCGTGAGTGCAGGGCCTCCTGAGGTGACTCATTTGAAAGAAGCATCATTCATTTGGATGTTTAAGTGATGCTGGTTTTTTTGAAGAAGCAATTGTATTACATTATAGTCAGACCATGTTCTTGTGGAGGTTCATTAAGTTGAGCCTGATTTCATTTGTGCCTATGTTTTCAACCATCTTTGTTTCCATAGATTCTCTCAAATATATCTTCTACTTCAAACTTCTGGTTTCCTACCACTATACCCAAAAGTTTCCCCAATCCTAAAACTCTGTTTCTACTAAGCTTAGCTAACTTTCTAGTCTTCTGAAACATTTACTTCTCTTTTTAATCCCTACTTAATAAATGGTATTATCACCACCCTAGTCGTAGAAGTCATCTCGAACACCTTTTGCTTTCTCAACATTCATAACTAATCTCTCAACAAATCTTGTTGATTCTACTTTCAAAGTATATCTTGAATTTCCAATCACCCTCTTCCACTACAATTGCTTTGATTCAGGATTTTATTAGTTTCTTGGTTTTTTTTTGTTTGTTCATTTGTTTTTGTTTTGCCAGAGTATTATCCCTTCTGCTTGAAATGCTCTTACCCATCTTGACTACCTGGGGGACACATTTTTTAAGACTCAGGCTAAACTCACCTTTTTTGTGTTCCTTAGCATCTTATTCATGCTTCTGTAGTATCCTTAGCCACAGTGTAGTATTACTCATTTATGTTAGGCCTGTCTTCAATTTCCTTTTTTCACAGTATTCCGTTTATCCATTTGAATGTATATATTAAACATGGGGCAGACAGTCTGCTAGATCCTGCTATGCAAAAGCAGACATGATCTTAGACCTTGTGGGGCATATAATATAGTGAGGGAGATAGACAATAAAAGAAATAATTATAGTAATGTACAATGAACATAATGATAGGTGGACGACAGGCAGCCATGAAAATATACAATATAATTACATAGGGTTAGAAAAAGGTTTTCCTGAGGCAATAACATTTAATCTGAAACCTTAAAGATGACATAGAGTCAGCCAGATTTAGGGATGGGAAAGTGGGACTAGAGGGGAGAATATTCCATTGAGAGCAGATAGCATGTGCAAAGACCCAGGGGTCACAGAGAAAGGCCATTGAAGGAATTGAATAAAAAAATACTGTAAGGCCGTCAGTACACATTTATTAAATGAATATAGTCTGGGGACATGAGTCCATCTGTGATGCTGAGTTTTCTGAAGAACACAGAAAGCTTTTTAGTTTAATTGTACAGAAAACTTTTATAATAGTTCGTGGACTTCCCTGAATTCTTAAACAGAAACCACCTAATTTCACTTTTATTTGACAATTCAAGATAATCCGTAATAATTTCAGTAATTGCATTGATGTAATAGTCATTGCTAGTTGCCTCTCTTCATATCCATTCCAACCTCTCTTCTCCCTGAGTTAACAAAACCTGATTTGAGTGGGGTGGCAAAGTGCTCTGCCCCAGGCGATGGATTGTGATTGTTCTAGAGTTGCTCTATCCAATATGGGAAGTAGCTACTGAACACTAGGGCTGCTACTGAGGCTGGTCCAAAGTGATGTGCCACGAGTGTCAAATATATACTGAGTTTCATTTACTATGAAATCTTGCTTTGTGAAATATCTCTATTGATCATTTCACAAAACCACTCTTTCCTTAGCATATACTATGGTAAACATCAATCTGGTCTACTTTCCTCATTTTACAGATTACAATGTTAAATCTTAGAGAAGTTCCCTGATTTGCTCAAAGTCTAAAACCTACTTAGGCACATGATTGCGGGGTGTAGGCTGCTGTCCTCAAAGATAAGGGAGAAACTCTAGAGACAAGTGTCTCCCAGAGATATCGGTAAGCAATTAGAAGATACACCAGCACATTCTAGGTAAAAAGAGGTATCAATCCTTCAGAAGGTTTCAAGCAGTTTAAAGAAGGGGTACACTGGGTGAATTTTCTGAGCTCCATTAGTTCAGGTTCTGAATCCATCGTTGTGTGCTTCCTTTGAGTTTGGGCTGTGGCCAGTTGAAAGAGCCGATGAGAGCAGAAACATTTTTCTCGCCACATAATCTCCTACTCCTTTACCCTCCCAAATCCTACAGCTTTTCATCTAGGTGTCACAAGAGAAGCTTTTAAAAATAGAAGCACTGGACGAGGAATAAGGGTCTGGGACATGAAGGAGACTGTATCACTTTGTTCAACAGCCATTGGAAATCAGTTTGAACTTTTCAGATCTAATTGTATGGAGAGACTTAACCCACAGTCTGATGAAAGATTCAACCAGTGTGAAACATTAGAATACAGAATATCTATGAGTTAGGACACATAGACCTTCTAGGACCCATTTTGTGGCTGGAACTTTAATTCAAAATAGAGAGAGTTCATTGAGTTGATCTAATTGTGCTTCCCCTTTCCTTGGAATAATGGCCCTGGAGAGCAGGAGGGATAAATAAGGGTTTCCAGGGTTTAACTTAAAAGTCCACCTATGTTGGGGCACCTGGGTGGCTCAGTGGGTTAAGCATCTGCCTTCAGCTCAGGTCATGATCCTGGGGTCCGGAGATCGAGCCCTGGGCCGGGCTCCCTGCTCAGTGGGGAGACTGCTTCTCCCTCTCCCTCTGCAGATCTACTTCCCACCTCCCACTCCCCTCTCCCCACCCCCAGCTTGTGTTCTCTCTCTCTCTCTCAAATAAATACCTAAAATCTTAAAAAAAAAAAAAAAAAAAAAAGTCCAGCTATGTAAGCTCCTGGACCTCCCAACCTTCCCACCTCTTCTGGCTCATGCCACCTCCCCAGTGGCTGTTTGAGCTTTGCTTCCATTGCAGTTCTCATTCCCAACTGGCTCTGGTCCTTCCACCTCTGCCCTCACCCAGCTGCTCTCAGGGGTGGGGAGGGGTCCCTCACTACTGCTCATAGCTCTGTTCCAAACCCCAGTGTAGCCTGACTCTTAGTTTATGAGCAGTTCCGCCAAAGAATCTGGGGCGCTTCCTAGAGACTGGGAGGAAGTACATTTGAATGACATAATCCTATGTCTTTCTAAACAGTTTTCTTCCTCACTACTATTAACAGGTATCACAGGATGGATTTTAGACATTTTGACCTTTTCCTACCATAGGTTAGCAATGGTTGTGTAACAATAGGAAGGTATTTAATATGACTGAACTGTACATTTAAAAATGGCTAAGATAGTGAATTGTGCGTTTTGTGGATTTATCACAGTAAAATGTCAAAAACCCAACAAAAATAAAAAATGAAAACATAACTTTATTTTTTAATTAAGAATTTATTTATTTATTGAGAGAGAGAGATAGTGAGAGATAGAGCACAAGCGGGGTGAGAGGGAGAAGCAGGTTCCCCGCTGAGCGGGAAGCCCCACGTGGGGCTCGATTCCAGGACTCTGGGATCATGACCTAAGTCAAAGGCAGCCACTTAACTGACTGAGCCACTCAGGTGCCCCGAAAACATAACTTTAAAAAATATGAGTAAACAAACAAACAAAAAATCTTTGCCTCTACGGAGCTTATAATCCAGCAGGGAGAGCTGCACAACATATAATTAAATTATTCATATGTTAGAAGGTGCTAAGCACTATAGACACAAAAAGTAGAACAGAGTAAGGGGGGGTTAGGCAACATGAGGTGGGTTGCTATTTTAAGCAGGATCATCAGAGTAGGCTTTAGTAAGGAAGTGACTTGAGCAGAGATGTGGATGATGGAACCAGCCACGTGAATATCTGGGGAAAAAGCATTCCAGGGCAGTGGGGACAGCCAATGCAAATGTCCCAAGGTGGGAGCACGCGTGGAATGTTGAAGGGACCACGAGGAAGCAAGCCAGTGTATTTAGGACACTGCGGGTGGGTGGGGGTGGTGGGAGAGAGTGGTAGGAGTTGAGGCCACGGAAGTGAGGGGACATCTGATCATATACGTTCTTGAGACTATGTGAAAGACTTTAGTTTTTACTCTGAGGGAAATGCAAAGCACTTCAAGATTTTAAGGAGAGGAATGACATGATGTAACATATTTAAAAGGAGAACTCGATAGAGAACAGATGCAAGGGGGCAGGAGGAGATGCAAGGAGATCTATTAGGGAGCCATTGCTTTAGTGTCTGGGTGGGAGGGGATGGTGGCTTTGGCCAGAGTGGCTAGATCTTTAGATGTATTTTAAAGTGAGAGCCAACAGAATTTCCTGAAGGAGCAGAGGTGGAGCGGAGAAAAGAGTAGTCAAGGATGATTCCAACGTGTTTGACCCGAGCACCTGGACAGATAGAACACCATTGTGGGAGAGGCTTTGAGTGAGCAGACTTTTTTTTTTAGTCCTGTTGGGGAGACCAGGAGTTCCATTTTAGATACATTGAATTAGCTCTGTTATCATTACAATTTATTTTTTAAAGTTGCACAAATGAGAGCCATGGAAAGCATGAGTCAGTGATATAGCATCTGTCCCATAGTATTGGCTCAGAGTAGGTATGTCTTTTTGGATGTGGAAGGAAAAAGCGGATGCAGGATTGTAAGAGCTCCGTGACTGACTCATACTTCTCATGACCCTCATTCGTGCAACTTAAAAAACATTAACCATAATGATAACAGAGCTAACATTTGGTGAGTTCTTACCGCGCATTAGACACGTGACATGTTCACTCATGCTTCTGTGTATATTTGGAGGAAATGTTACATTTCAGTTAGAGCCTCCTGAAAGCAAAGGTGTAGTTTTTTCTCCATTCCAAATTCATGGAACCCTGTCTTCTATCCTTGGACCCCAAGGTAAGAACCCTGAAGTGCTTTATAGTTTACAAACACCCCTTCGTGTACATTACTTATCCTTACAACTATCTTATAGGGTAGATCAGTGAGTTTATCCTTCTCATGCTCGGAATGGTTTGCCCAAGGTGAAAATACCAGCCTGAGACTCTAGGTTCTCTGACTCAAGGCCAACAATTTCCCGATACCCACCTGCTGTCCAACGTTTTACTTAGAACATTTTTAAACCTTCAAAAATTTTAGAATAGTGTAAAGAACACTTGTATAACCTTCACCTAGTCTACCAATTGTTATTTTGCCACATTTGATTTATGTCTTGAACACACACGCGCATGTGCAGACACACACACACACACCACACAGATTTTGGTGACCTATTTTGAAAGTAAATTGCAGACATCCTGTCACCTCCAAATGTATTGAACCTGCATTTTTTAAATGATAAGGACATTTTCCTACGTAACAAATCTTTCACACCTAAGAAATAACATCATCTAATATAACATCCATATCTACATTTCTGTAACCGACCCCCAATATTTTTATAGCTCTTTTTTTTTTCTGTCTAGGAACTGATCTAGGGATCATGCCTAACATTTGAGTATTGTATCCTTCATCTCTTTGGACAGGACAGGTTTCCCACTTTTTGTTTCTCATGCTGTTAACTTTTTTGGAAAGTCAGGTCACTTGTCATGCAGAGTGTCCCAAATTCTCTGTGTGTTTAATTGTTTCCTCACAACTGGTTTTATGTTAAAATATTTTGGGCAGGAACAGTACAGAGGTGAATGTCAGGTTGCTCCACTGTTGGAGATGCTTAGTTTGATTATTCGACTAAGATGGCAACTGCCAGATTTCTCCATAGTAAAGATGAACTTTCTCCTTTTTAATTAATAAGTTATCTATGGAGTGTCACTTTGAGACCGAGGCTTTACCCCCCATCACTGATACCTGCCTACATTAGTTATTCCACTGATGGCTACAGAACTCCCATTTTCTCCCTAGGCTACCTATAGACCTGGGACCTATGATGGAAGGAGCAGGAAGTGAGCCGTGGGATCACACAGCAGATCAGATAGCAGGGTGATCACCATGTTCCAGAAATGCCTCGCAAGGCATATTACTGTGAGGCAAAAGCGTTACTTTGGTGACAAAAAAGTTTCAGTTCTGTAATTCTTGAGTGGTTACAGTTTGCGTTTTACATAATATAGCCAGCTTTTTCTTCAAAATATTTTCTTTTTCTTTTTCTTTTTTGGAAGAAAAAAAGAGTTAAGACAACATATATTTGATAAAGATTTATTTTTAATCTCTTTACTTTTATTCTCTATCCCCTTTCTTTTTCTTCCCCTTGTTTTCTATTCTCTTTTCTCTAGAAGCCTTCTTCTTTTTAAAAATCTGCTTAAAATTTCTCTCTGAATTTCTATTTTCTCAGTTTGCCTCTTCCAATTGTTCAGTCTCTACTTTTTCCTTCTAGTTGATCTACCCCTCCTACTCTTCTAGGTAGAGAGAGGGCTTCACAAATTAGAAGGCAATTTTAAATTATGACATATGATGTCAGAGGTTCAACTCTTCATGTAACAAAATACCTGATTTTAGAAGATCCTCATTTAAAAAAATATTATAGTACATTCTCAAATAGCCACTGATGGACTTAGTTGTCTCAACAATATTCTGGTTACTTTAAAATACATTATTTTGTTAATCACACTCTTTTTCCTATAAAACTGAAAAATAGGACGGTTTTTTTTCACGTTTTCTTGATAGTTTCTAACCACATTTTACACAGTGGTTTCATGTAAGCAGTTGTTGATAATCAACTGACAAGTGTCGTTATGTACAGAAGTCACGCTTATGAGGTATGGAAATAAGTGAAACATTTGAGAAAATGTATATTTAACTTTCCAAACATCAAGTTCCTATGGCAAGAAACACAAATAGGTTTTTCTCTAATGTACTTACCTGTTCCACAAACAGCCCTTTGCTTGTTCAAACATTATTTTAATGATCCACTTTGTAATTTAAATAGAGTAACGATTTTGATTTTTTTTTTGCCTCAGTGTACTTTATTATTTTTAAAAATCCCACAGCTTCCAGAAATTCTTTCCTGAATAATTTATAACTCAAAATAATAATAACACTACTATAGTATATGGCATAGTTTTAAGTTGATAAACATAATTTTATTGATTTGTATGATTTTAAATTCAATTCTCTGAAACAAAGTTAGGGATGAGGCTGAGACTTCTGTGCAGGGATGGGGGGAGAAGGTCTTCTATATTGGCAGTTCCTGCATGTTCCTGCTTGTCGATCTCTTTCAGTAGTTCGGAGAGAAAGAGCTGAGGGAGATGTTTCCTCTGCCCTATAGGGACATCCTTGGCCCTGTATCTGCCATGTGGTTTTTCCAGACAAGGAATGTTACTTTCTTCCAAATGTTAACTCATTCCCTACATAAACCTTCTGCTGCTAGAAATTTGGGCAAATAGGATAAATTATATTTCAGAAGAATAGATTATCTGAAGATCAGCTTTGAAGCCTGTTCAAGATTAACCAAAACTTTTCCAAATTACTTGACCCTGGAAATTATTCCTCTTACTGAATAAATCAAAACAACAAAAAACATGTGTTTTAAAAAAAATGGTGGCACTTGTATTCTGCAAATACACTTGGGAAATTAAAATTTAATGACTCTATATTGGAGGTTAAGTCTTAAACCAGATAGCTTTTGAAGGTTCCTTCAATTCTTATAACAATAAAACTCCAGTATAATGTGTTAACAAGATCTCATATTCAACCTGAAGTGTTAATAAAATATTATAGATTTTATAAATGTATAAAAAATGAATGTGTAAAATGAAAAAAAATAAATGTGTTGTTTACTAATGTAAGTGCAATTTTAAGGGGAATTAAAATGATGTTTTAGTTATATGACATTTTATTGTATTGTTTAAGATGACATTTTAAATTGGAAGAATATTTTATTATAACCTAAATATTTATTGGGTTTATGACTCATGTTTTGATTATAATTTTTAAAAGCATTCTTTTGTAGTCTTTTGTAATCAAAAACCAACAAAAGGTCAAAACCTGCCATTGCAGATTTTCTGATGTCTAGATCTTACCTTTGAAACCTATGGTACCATTCAGATGAAACATTAACAAATATTATTGTGACTTTTTTTTATAATCAGATGCCAAAATGGTCTTACTATATAATCAAAATATATAAGGAACTGGTAAGGGCATAAATGCTCTAGATTCGTTGAAAATATAAAAAAAATTATTTCAATATTTCTTAGAAAAAATATGCTTTTTTTTTTTTCATCAACTCTTGTTGCCTGGGTTAAACCAACCGAGGGACAGGAGTGAGATGACAATAAACATCATGAAACAGGAATCCTCTGGGTTTTTTTTTTTTCCTTTCTTCTTTGTAGAATTCCAATCCTCATACGTTTCTTCAAATAGTCTTGGGCATCCCTAGGAAATGTTTTCATCTGCCACTGGGAACTAGTCCTCCTGAATACCATGTGGGGTATTCCATTTCCTCTCTCCTGGGCTCACTGGGATGATGACACCAAAAGTGGCAATTACGTCCCCCCTATTCATAAAGTCACTGGTGTTGAAATCTTATCATCCTATTTTGGTTGCTCAGTGTTGCTGTTGTTCACTATGGATAGCTGATGGCTGGGTTGTCCTGCTGTTGCCAAAGCCACCAACAACCATAATGAGGATGATCAATACTCTCAGTGACCTGTAGAGATTTCAGTTAATAAAATGTCTCTTCTTTTTAGTTTTTTATCCTTCACCGTATTCAGGACTCTATGGGGCTGACTTGGAGGAAAAGTGTTAGTGAGCACTGCTATCTAATTGGTCTTTGATTTGCTCTGCTCTTGGGATGATTTCTTTTCCCGAAGACTTCTCACTTCTCAAATAAATAACCCTCTATAATTTCTGCCCTACAAGTTCTCTAGGTCTGTCCAGATACACCTGAATCCTAGGATGAAACTATTTTATATTCAAGCCTGGAGTTCTATTAAGATATATTGTCACATAAAATATAACAGTTCCAATCTGAGAACAAGAATTTGGATCCCCAGAACCTATATGGAATATCCAGGTAGACAGGTTTGAGGGTGACCGTAGACACAGCTGCACTCAGGACTCAAATGCCATCACAGCTCCATGATTTTCATTTCTTGTGCAGGTTAGTCTTTGTGTTTTTTTTGTTTGTTTGTTTTTTTAGAAAGAAAGAGATAGCATACACGCAAGACAGAGAGAGTGAGGTGGGGAGAGGCAGAGGGAGAGGGAGAGAGAATCTTAAGCAGGTTTCATGCCCAGTGGGGAGCCGACATGGGGCTCTATCTCACAGCCCTGAGATCATGACCTGAGCTGAAATCAAGAGTTGGCTGCTTAACCAACTGAGCCACCCAGGCGCCCCTTTGCATGTTAGTTTTATTATCTCTTGCTGCTGCTGAGATTTTTCTGTGTGGTGGAAAACATGTTTGCTAATAGCTCTTGAGTTTCACATATGACCCCTTCGGCCATCTGGACTGTCTAAATTCTATTTCTAAAAATCTCCAGAAAGGACTCTTGCTGGCCCAGCTTGGGAGACATTGGGACCTGTTATGGGTTGAATTGTGTCCCCACAAAAGATGTTGAAATCCTTATCCCCAGTACCTGTGAATGTGACTATTAGAAATAAGGTCTTTGCAGATAATCAAGTTAAGATGAGGCCATCAGGATGAATCCTAATCCAATAGGACTAGTGTCCTTATATAAAGGGGAAATTTGAACACAGAGAAAAATGGGCACACAGGGAGAGCACCACAGGAACATGAAAGCAGAGATGGAGTGATGTATCTACAAGCCAAGGAATGCTAAAGATTGCCAGCAAACCACCTAAAGAGAGGCATACAGCAGATTCTCCCTCACACCCTCAGAAGGAACCAATCCTGCTGACACCTTTATCTTAAATCTTAGCCCCCAGAACTATGAGACAATACATTTTTGTTGCTTAAGCCATCCGTTTTATGATGTCACAGCAGCCCTAGCAAACTAATACAAAACCACTGAACGGTGGCTTGGAGTGGGATTATGTAGCACCATGGGAACCATGTAGTGGGTGGAGGTTGATTCTCAGAAATTGGTACTGGGAAGACAATCTGACAGATTTGTACTGTAGATCCCCCAAAGCAATTTATTATGATTTGGAACTCAATTTGGATCAATAAACTTGAAATTTTTGGCTGTGAAAATTTCCCATTGAATGGATTATTTTAGCTAGGAATTGGGTAAGTAATTAGAAATAACCTAAAAAGTAATTAGCAGGCAGTTTTATCTAATGGTTATCTATACCTCAGCTTACTAGTCACCGTAATTGTCTGGAAGTAACATATCTGCTTTGTTTAGGGCAGGCAGATATCTGTAGCAAAATGGAATTTATGTGAGGGAAACAATAATGTTTAAGAGCCTGCCGATGAGGGATGATGATAAGCAAAATGGTGGATTCCTGTCTTAAAGTGGTAACTGCTCTGATTCTTTGGCAGTTGTTTATTTATGATCGATATCGGTACCCAAACTTGTAAATACGGCATGCATCTACCTTTCTCAACCTATTCTTTATAAGTACTAGTATTCACCAGGTTAGACTTGGTCAAAAAGTAATTTGCATCAGAGCAAGTAGATTATCTTTCTCTGCTTATGTTTTCTAATCTGGGAATATGATACCTAAGATTCTGGATCAGGGATTGGGCAACTACAACCATCAGGCTAAATCCAGCCCACCAGCTGTTTATGGAAACACAGTTTTATGGGATCCCAGCACATTCATTCATTTACTTATTGTCTATGGCTGTTTTCATGCCACACCAGCAGGGTTGAACAGTTGTGACAGAGACTATATAACCCACAAAGCCTAAAATATTTACTACTTGGCTTTTTATAGGGCAAGTTCGCCAGATTGCTAATCTAGATGGCTTGTGTGAGGGGGAAAATATATATATATTTTTAAAGATTTTATTTATTTATTTGACAGAGAGAGACACAGCGAGAGAGGGAGCACAAGCAGGGGGAGTGGGAGAGGGAGAAGCAGGCTTCCCGCAGAGCAGGGAGCCCGATGTGGGGCTTGATCCCAGGACCCTGAGATCATGACCTGAGCCGAAGGCAGACGCTTAATGACTGAGCCACCCAGGCGCCCCGAAAATATTTTTTTTAATTAAGTCTACCAGGGAGAGATTTCTTAGTTTTTTGTGTAAAATATAATTCCCACATTACTAATGACCCGGACTCCACATTTCTGAACTGGAACACATGAAGTGCTTCATTGAACTCAGTGTTCCTTATTTACAGTTGCTTGCAATTAGTAGTTATTTTGCTTTTATAATTACTTTTTTCTATTGCAAATAACTAGTTACAGAACCGAAGAATGGAATGGTTGTCCAAAAGCATCATGTATTTGGAATGTTTTTGACCTCATGTTTCTCGAAACCAGGAAGATGCCCGTGTTCACCATCAGGGTCTTCACTTCCTTAGAGCATATCATCTAGGGCGCCTAGGAGCAAGCTCAGTATATTCTTGTTGCTTGCTTGATTGATTTGAAAGACAGAAATAATGAAAATGAGATTTCTGTCTGGAAAATGAATTAAAACAAAGCATTTGTAATGTGACTTTAGAAAGTTACCTCATCTCTCTGAGCTTTGGTGACTTTCTCTGCAGAATGAAGATAATAAAAGTACTCATCTCACAGGGTTAGGAGGATTAAATGAGATGGTCCATTTAAAGTGTTTGACAGGAGGCCTGGGTGGCTCAGTAGGTTGGGCGTCTGCCTTGGGCCCAGGTCATGATCCCGGGGTCCTGGGATGGAACCCCATATCCGGTTCCTTGCTCACGGGGAGCCTGCTTCTCCCTCTTCCTCTGCCTGCCACTCCCCCTGCTTGTGCTCTGTCAAATAAATAAAATCTTAAAAAAAAAATAAAGTGTTTGACAGAAAATTTTGCATATAATAAAGGTATAGGATATTTAACTTGTTATCATTATTATTTTATTTTTTATTTATTTTTTTTTTTTTTAAAGATTTTATTTATTTTTTTGACAGAGAGAGACATAGCGAGAGCAGGAACACAAGCAGGGGGAGTGGGAGAGGGAGAAGCAGGCTTCCGCAGAGCAGGGAGCCCGATGCGGGACTCGATCCCAGGACCCTGGGACCATGACCTGAGCCGAAGGCAGACGCTTAACGACTGAGCCACCCAGGCGCCCTTGTTATCATTATTATTTTAAAGATTTTATTTATTTGAGAGAGAACATGCAAGCGCACAAGCAGGGGTGGGGGAGGGGCAGGGGGAGAGGGAGAGGCAGACTCCCCACTGAGTAGGGAACCCCACGTGGAGCTCGATCCCAGGATCCTGGGATCATGACCTGAGCTGAAGGCAGCTGCGTAACTGACTGAGCCACCCAGGAGCCCCTCTTGTTATTATTATTGATGTCTCTTCAGCTTCATATTCTAATTCCCCTGCCATATTTTAGCTACACATAGCATTTTTAATTCATCCATTTTGTTTATTGATTGCTTACTGTATACTCTGGGTCTTGTATGGAACTAGAATCAATAGGACACACACACGTATACATGTACATATACGTTTATTATAAGAATCTGGCTTACACAGTTATGGAGGCTAAGTCCCAAGATGAGCAGTCAGCAAGCTGGAGACCAGGAGAACTGATGGTGTTGTCCCAGTTCATGTCTCAAGACCTAAGAACCCTGAGAGCTGATGATGGAAGTTCAATTAGAGTCCAAAGGCAGGGCGCCTGGGTGGCTCAGTTGGTTAAGCGACTGCCTTCGGCTCAGGTCATGATCCTGGAGTCCTGGGATCGAGTCCCACATCGGGCTCCCTGCTCAGCAGGGAGTCTGCTTCTCCCTCTGACCCTCCCCCCTCTCATGTGCTCTCTCTCTCTCTCTCTCTCTCTCTCTCATTCTCTCTCTCAAATAAATAAAATCTTTAAAAAAAAAAATATATATATATAGAGAGAGAGAGAGTCCAAAGGCAGAAGACCTGATGCTCCAGCACTAAGACAGGCAGGCAGAGAGGGAAAATTCTCTCTCACTCAGCCTTTTTGTTTGGTGATTGTCAGTGAATTGTCTAGAGGCCAGGCAACTGGACAGACAGCTACAGGTCTGGTGAAGTTCTCAAGGGTGGTGACAGAGAGCGAGTCAGTGAGTCTTGTGTTAATGTTTCATGAGGTTTTCATTCTTCCCTGAATGTGCCATGATTTTGTTGTTTCTGAGACTTGCACATGCTATTTCTGTTTGGAATCCTCTTCCTTCTCTTCTCTGCTTGGGAAATTCCATACATTCTTCCAGTTTAGATGTAACTTTCTCTGAAAGACCCGTACTCATTTCCCCCATATACGTTGCTCTTCCTTTGTGATCACATGGCACTTTGTAACTACTTCTATCCTGACACCTCACACCCGTAGGGAAAGTTTTCGTTTATGTTTGCCTCTTCGTGGAGACTGTGGTGTCCCAGAAGGCAGAGATTTCATCCTGTTCAACTTTGCTCCCATTCAGTAAACATTTGTCAAATGAAGGCTTTCCTATTAGAATACGAGCAAATTAGGGTGCTATGGTATCCCCAGTGCATATCACAGTGTCTAGCCACAGTAGAGTCCCGATAAATATTGGATATGTTCCACTGTCATTTTTGTAAAGAAAAAAAGCCAAGACTCACTGACAGCAATTATTTTCAACTGTCCATAGTTGTCAAATACTGGATAGCACGAGCAACCCAGTTAGCGTTTGACTGCAATAAAATATGGATCCTATCCGAACTTTTCGATCTATAAATGTTTAAACCATGCCAGCTGACTAATATAAGGCAAATGGAAAGTTAAACCGAAGTGAACATTTACAGTTAAACTTTAGGAGAGACTTGGAGGGATTTAGATTCAAAGGTTGGGTTGGTTTGCAGTGGAAATATGCTTGGAATTTACTGCAGCTGCTAAAGGGGACTTGCCTGGAGGTGTGCACATTGAGGAGCGACCGCTGTTTCCAGGAGCAAGGAAGCTGAGGTAACTCTTCTTCATGGTCAAATTCTCCTTATCGGGGGCACTTTTTTTTTTTTTTTAAAGTTTGTACGGCCATATCCTAACCAATTCCTTTCAGAGAAAGCTCGCCAAGAACTATTTACGTATCGCTTATATCAGAATTCTCAAGCTTGCTTGTGCAGTAGAATCCCTTGGGAAGCTCTTTTTTTCTTCCAGGCCGAGAAGCCCAGGCTGTGCCTTCAGAGCTTGTGATGCGGCAAGCGTTTTTATAAGGCTTCCCAGGTGATTCGGATGCGTGGCCAAGGTGGAGGGCCACCGAAATTGAGTCAAGTTCCAGGGAAGGATTTTATTGTGAAGTATTTCTTCTCCTACATCCAACATTCACTGAAATCTTTTGTGCCTCTGAAATTACTGTAAAATTGCAAGTTAGAAAAAAGTCTGGCTCTTTTGTGGGAAGGTCCCTCTTAGGTTGTGATTCATCCATTGGAAAATAACATTTTGTTTTCTGGAGTGCTGGACGGGTCAAGCGCGTTCATTTGTGTGGATGGTTCCCTGAGTTTCCATCCTTGAACTTCCTGACTAGGCTGTGAGTTGATGATGGAGCTAGACAGGTACGTGCTGGAGAGCAACACATCTACTGAGGTAGAGAGGCAAAATGCGGTGTCTGACACTCAGAGACGGAAAAAATCGTACACGATTTCTACATAATATGGGAAATATTAAAATTTCAGAATAAAATATTGATCACTTATTTTAATCTTTTTTTTTAACCTCAGGAAGTACTCTTAATGTTATCACTGGATACAAGATCATTTTTAGATTCTGTATCAACACATAATAGATTAGAAACAATGTTACACCACCGAATGCATCTTTCTTTTATATCCTTTTAGCGTAAACTTATCCAGCTTATGTTTTATTGTTTTACCTTAAAATTAGTCCAGTTTTCTACATATGATTTTGCTCCTTAAAGATAGCGGTGTCCTTTTCTATCTTATACCTTTTCCTCCTTTTCTCTCTCTCTCTTTTTTTAAAGATTTTATTTATTTATTTGAGAGAGAGAGAGAAACAGCATGAGAGGGTCAGAGGGAGAAGCAGACTCCCCGCTGAACCGGGAGCCTAATGTGGGACTCGATCCCAGGATTCCGGGATCATGACCTGAGCTGAAGGCAGTTGCTTAACCAACTGAGCCACCCAGGCATCCCTCCTTTTCTCTTTTATAAGGACACTTTATAGCAGGTCCTTTTCCTTTTTTCATTATGTATTTAAGGAAGAACCATACTCTTTTCCAAATACAAAAAAAAAAAAAAAAAAGCAGAAGACTGAGGTTTGAATCCACACTCATCCATCCATACTGACTTAACTCAGCCTCTTTGAGGTTCCATTTCCACACCATTAACATCCTTATTGATGGTGATTATAAGGGCTCCCTAGGGCTGTGGAAAGGAAGAAAAATTCAGATGCTCTGCATACATAATGCTTGTGCATATTAGTCCTTGATATCTGTGAATTTCTTTCCTTCTTTCTTCTACAAGAAGAAATCCTTAGAAATATAGTTCCATCCAGAGCCTCTGGGTACCTGGTCTGGTTGGTATGTTCTTGAAACCACTGCCATTTGCAAATTGTAAAACTTTCAAAATATGCCTCAGGGTTGTCTCTTAAGGATATAGTAGGAAGTACGATGATTTGTAAAAGATTCAAACTAATCATGGCTCAATCATTCCTCGGTCTTCAATTTAAAGAAACTACCTTGTTTTCAGTAAAAGGGAAGCCATTTTACAAACATTATCAATGCACTCCCCTTAAGTCCCCAATACACTCAAACGTAGCTTTACAAACTAGCTATTCTATTTAGTCAATGGCACCATCGATACAGGTAACTATAATCATTGGGATCACGTTTGTCCTTTGTTTTTTGCATTTACCACATACTGATCACCATGTACCAAACAGTCACTGGTTTCTTTATCAATGACTCAGTGTTACTCCTAATGTGAAGCTTCACTGTGCCTACCTTATTTTGATGGCTCTTCTAATTCACCTGACACCATGCTGCTGGATTATCTTTTCCTTTATTCCAACTCAGTGTGATTTGTGGATCTGGGCCAAACTTCTTGCCTGACATAAAGCTTTCTAAAACCTTTTCATCTCTTCTGCTTTATCTCCCACTACTACCTGTTACTCTGCAATATGTACTCCCCTGGCATGCCAGCCTGGTCAGCATCTCCTAGCCACAAGGAGATGCCTAATGCTACGATTTCATCTGTGCTGGCCACACGTACAATCCAGGCTTTTCCTCATCAGTCTCTACACATTTTAGGGACACATGAAGCATTGGAACCCATGAAATTCCAACTCTTAGGAAGGTGTTCCTTTCCCACCAAAAGAAGCCACAAGGATTTTCTTACTCACTAACTTGATGAATGTCTGTTGTTTTTTTTCATTCAGGCAACTATGTTCCTATTCACTGTCTGTCTTGTTTCAAGAGGTCGTAAGGCAACATTTCTGTCAAACTCTTGCCACAGCAGTGAACCTATAGGCCAATTAAGAGCAGAACACATGTTATTTTTTGAGACAGAAGACCAAAGTTTGGGTCTTAGCTCTGCAACTTACTAGCTGTGACTCTAGGCAAATTATTGTAACTTTTTTTTCCTTGGTTAGTTGGTTTTGATTTTTAATCTCCAAAATGAGGAAAATAATATTGATCTTATTCAAACTAGCACACAGGATTATTATGTATGACAAATGAAACTTTTTTCACTGAAAATGCTTTGTAATTGGTGATGGCCACACACACTTGAAATATCTTAGTTTTTATTTCTTTGTATCTACCAAAGGGCTAGCACAAGGATAACCACTGAGTGAAGCTTACTATAAACTCAAAAGATTGGATTAAATTAATATTGTATCTTTGATACACTAACAAACACACATGCAATTATAGCATACTCAGTATTAGGATTTATTTTATTGGAAGGATACAAAGAAATGAATATTAGACACCATTAAACATTTACTAAAGCATTTATAACAATATGGTATACTCCCATTGGTCTCATGTTGTGAAGTAGGCATTCAGGTTCCTACTGTTCTAACACAGTAGTTGGTTGTTGGGACTGGTAGTGGGAAATCTGAATTTCTCTGTGCAACAATCAGAGGAGTGAAGGTATAAATGGATTCATCTTTACTCTGATGATTTAGTAACTTTCATGACCCTTTCTTCTGCATAATACAATTCCTTGCATAGAGATGAATGGCAAACTAATAGAATTTGTTATATGTTTGTGACTAGTACGTACAGAGAGTCAGAGTCAGATTAAATTCTGGGTAGAGTTCTCAATGGAATCCCAGCCTTTGATCATGCCACCAACACTTTAATTTAAAAAATGTGACAAGATGATTAGAGTGTTCTAAGATCTTAGTACCAGGCACAATACAGAGTTGAAAGCTGCCATGAAGTCTGCTACTTAGGCAGAATACTGTCCTCTGAGGCACTCACTGACAAAGAAGTAGAATGTTAAATAAAGAAGTTGAAAGTCAAATCAAGAAGAATAAAGGATATTTGGAATGCCGTCAAACATACTGTGGGCTTTATTAGACAACCAGATCTTGACCCAAATTAGGAACTAGTGAATATTTAAGGCTTAGATTTAATAGAGGTCCCATTTATAACTCCAAGTAGTTTTATAATTATTCCCCCACATATTTAATGTTAAATACAAATGAACAGTGATGTTCAAAATTCCATTAGTATGCCTGAGTTAAAGAGGTGGGTTTTTTTGTTTTCTTTTTACTAAACAGGCATTCTGGGAGAGTAGTGAATCAACATTAGACAATTGTTATATCTAAAATAGGGTGGACCAAAATGATGCTATAAAGCTGCCAAGGACAGCATACTATAAAACACAATCAGAGCTGACTTTCAGCAACATTTTAAAGCAGAATCTGTGTGCTTTCTTCTTGTTGATTCAACCTTCCCTAGGCTTCTAGTGTCCTCTGCTCCACAGTGATTGTCCACTGTGGCACTTCTCCATCTCCCTTGCCCAATAGTCAAATGCACTTGCCCAGTGTCTCCACTTCCCTGAGGATCTACTTGCTGAGTAACTAGTTACCAATTTTGAGACTGTACAATGGACTACTGAATTAGTGTATTCCTACCCCTCTTCCCCCCTGTATCTCATTTGCTTTTCAGTAGAATCTTTCTATTGTATGATAAAAATAAAATAATAATAGCTAATTTAGTGGCATTTACTACATGGCAAGAATCATTCTAAACACTTTACACATTTAATGCTTATACCAACTCTATGAGTTATATACTATCATTATATCCACTTTATAAATGAACTGAAGCTTAGAGATGCCAAGTAGGTCATAAACAGAGAAGTGCTTTTGAAACCAGACTCCACAGTCCTTATTCTGAACCACCAAGCTCTCCTCCCTAAACATGGGGGTGCGGAGACATTCAGAGAATTATGGGAGACACCTGTACACTGGAGTCAGAAATACCTATTTAAATTCTGTCTCTGCCCCTTACTGGTTGTGTGGCTCTCTGAAATTAATTTTCTCAAATGCAGAAGAGTGACCATAGTATCTACATCATAAGTTTATTGTAGAATTAAATAAATTAATGCATATAAACACCTGCCACCAAAGTATAAAGCATTCTTCAGTGTCTGAATGTACAACTGGTTGGAAATGGGGATATTTTTGTGCAAAGGGATGTTGCATAGCCATTCAGCTGCCCTTCTCAGCCAGTATACAGAGTAGGCACGGGTGGAAGACTTGCAAGAGCTGCAGCAGATGGGTCAGCCCAGTGCTCATCAGTCAGCATCGGGAGGAGATCAGGGGATGTGAATCCTAGAGGCAGAGGTGCCAGTTACCATACCTCCAAACCAGAGGTTACCTGAATTATACTGTCACGAGACCCTCATGCTGACATGCGTTTGTTGGTAGCCAACTTCTAGAAGGAGGTGATACAGCTACCAAGCAGAGGTCTATAAAAGGGGGCTGTATCCTAAAACCCAAGCATACATGATATCCTTATTTTCTATGAACTATGCAATTTGTACTTTATATAAAATGTGGAAACCACTGCAAATGTTTACACTGTCTTTACATGTGGCATATCAGGTAGAAGTAAATTATAATCTTTTATACTTTCTTCATATGTTCTTCAAAATATACAATTTGAGATTTGTTTCACCTTTGTGTGGGTAATTCTTTTTTTAACTTTATCTGATAAGAGAAAAGTCTGCTAAGCAGCTCCATTCATTTTTTCTTCTGATTCTGTAGACATCAAGAAAGATGTTACGTGTCACAGACTGTCGCATGCAAAGAACCATGTGAAGAAATCCACAGTAGCCAATGATGTCATGAAGACTGCATTCAGAGAAAACAGTCACTTCCCCAGTATTGATTGATGAACTAGTAAGACTTAAAATGTTTGTCTTTCAAAACCAAACTCTAATAGACCAAACGAGACTTGTTATTTTAAAGATTATTTGGAAAGAGCACTGAGGACATTTTGCACCTGATACATGTCATTAATAGTTTACACTAGCTTCCCATATAAGGGAAGACACTATCCTACTTTATAAATAGGTCTTGTGGGAAAACTGCTTCTTCCTTGAGGTTAAACAATCTGATATACATTTTTAATGTAGGGATAGTGTAAGGCAATGTGAAAGCTAACCCATGTTAAATTGTAACAATGCCAAACCCCCAAAATAACAAAGACTTCATGATTCATGGTGTTTTAAAGACTCATTAAATTTGGTCTCCATAGTTTATGGAATATATAAAGCAGCTAGAAAATACACTAAAAAGATTAAATGATTTTTCTCAAGAGTTAAAAAGCAGACATTAGCTAAGTGGGATAAAATGTCATATGGGGAGAATGTTTAGGTATAAATAAATTCTAATGAAGTTATACATATGAAAATTATAGGAAGCAGGTGACAATGATTACCAGCTCCTTTCTTAATTCAGTAAGGATGGAAAAGGAAGTGGTTTGAAATTGCAGTAGAAGAGATTTGGGTTAGATATCAAAAAGAACTTCCTCACTGTGAGGACTGCCGATCACTGAATAAAGGATATATCACAATCTTAAAGAGCTCCTTGGAGACATTTAAGAATGGGATATGAACTTTTTTCCAACGGATGGTTTAAAAGCAGTCCCACCCAATCACAACGACACTGATAAGACTGTATTCTTAAGTCCTTTTTAGATTCATCAGTGAAAGTTGGTCTTTGTGTGTATGTATGTGTGTATGCCTTGTTTAAAGGTGAATAGATGTAACTCATGATCACAAAATAAAGTGATGGATCCCACAGTACAGTGACAAAGCCAGGTGGCACAGTAAAACTCAGATACCTTGGAAAGACGCAGAGTGATGAAGGAAAGTGAGAAATCCTCAGTTTATGGAAACTAAGTACTGACTTTGAGGTTATTTTAAATGAAGCAGTATATTGATAGAACCATCTGTTTCTATGAAAATCAGAAAAAATTTCCATATAAATCTCCCCTCTTTGCCCTGCCTTGAAAATATCACTTTAAAAACCGCAAATTTGTAAATAAAATAGGAAATCAGAATAAATCTTAAAATAAAAAGCCTGAGTGCCAAATATATCAGTTCGAACTCAGCTCTTCTACTTCCCTTGCATCCAGATAAGGAAATGAGAGCTTAAGAAAGCTCAGTGGATTATTCATGTTCACTTGCCGATGGCAAAGCCAGGGAGAGACCCTCGGCAACTACTGTGGCATGCTGCCCAGAGGGACCTCCCACGCCACCCTACCCTATGGTCTCATTCTGTGTGTCGGCTGGTGGGAGTGTTGGTTGCTGAGACAAACAGCCAGTTTCTTCTCCAGGAATCTCTTTCTCTGGGCCTTGTCCCCTGCCAAAGGCAGCTGCCTTGTCCAAGTCTATGACTCCTCCCTAGGGGGACAGCCTACATTCAGTGAATGACTTATGTTGGGGTCGGGGGAATTCAAAGGACCAGTCTCTCTGCCTCAATTCGGGACAAGTCTGCTAGGGCCATTCTAGCTGAAGTGCTCCCCCAAAGATCAGCTGAAGCCTTTGTATCAACTGCCAATCATAGTTCAATTTCTCTAGTTCTCTACTAATTTACTTAGGAAAAACAAAAGAAGTTTCCCAGAATGCCTATGTTTCTGTGTTATCACGACTGTGGAAGGAGGTAGGAGAGGGAAGCAATTAGTCAAAGGGTTAAATTTGGAAGTGAAGTAGAAGGATAGATAGGGAAGGCAAAAAGAGGAAGTGAAATCAAACTACCTCCCTTTTCCTTCCCCATTAGCTCTCTTTCTACCCAGAGACTGAGAGGAGCAGATGGACCCAAACTTCTTCTGATTGGAAGATGGTCTTTTGTCTTCAGTGTCTCCCAGATGCTTTCTTACCTCCTAACTCAGTTCCTTTTCTCTACCCATCCTTCAGATTTAAGTAAACTATTGGGTAATGTGAGCATATTCAATAGTTATCTTTGAATTGTCAAATGAGGAGTTGAACTACACTATGCTAGTGCCTAGGGAGGTGGCCACCAGCCACATGCAGCCATTTAAATGGAATGACAATTAGATTTGTTAATTACATCAATGAGATGAAATTAAACTTAAAAATTAACAGTTTCTCAGTTGCACTAGCCACACTTCCAGGGCTCAATAGCCACATGTGGCCTGTGTGGCTAGTGTCTACCATATTGGACATTTTAGATAAAGACCACTTCTTTCACTGTAGAAAGTTCTATTGGACAAAGCTGTTAAATCCAAAGTCTTCTGAGTATGGTTCTGACTATATTTTGCCTTATGTGGATAGGCAAATTGAGCAATTGAGGGTGATGCATTTAGAGTGAAGATCTAGTTCGAGCCAGATTTTAGGCCCCACCAACTTCCTAAATAATTCAGCTTCCGTGATCGGTTAGAAAGTCTGGAGTCCTTTACTGTGTCCTCATCACATTGCATTCAAAGTGACCTCTGTCCCTTCTCTTTCTATTTCCGTTGCTACCCTTCTTAATAGTCATGATGATCATGACAGCTACAAGAAAACTGAGTGTTTTCTATGTGCTTCTTATATATATCATTTAATTCTCATGACAATTCCATGAGGGGGACTATCATCCCCATTTTACAGATGAGAAAATTGAGTCTTAGAGTAATCAAGTGTCTTGCCCAAAGACAAAGAGTTGGTAAGTGGCAAAGCCAGGACTTAAACCATTTGTCTGCTCCCAGAGCTCATCAACTGTAAGATTACACTGCTTCATTGTCACAGACTTAGATAGCGGGACAGCATCTGGCTGTTTACCTGTCCTTATTTTCTTGCCCTTACAGCTCAGACTACGTACTGTTGTCAGACTAATTTTTCCTAAGTCTCACTTCCCTCCTCAAAGTCTCAAAAATCTTAACGTCTCTTTGTTGTGCATCTACTCCTAGGCCTGGTCCTTTTAAAGAATGATTTTATTTTGTAATTATTTATAATTCTTTCAAAATGCATTAAGCTAATGACTTTTATTTCTCAGGATTTTTTTGATAAAAACATTCATTTTGTGATTATCCTTGTATACATTTGATGGTGGCCAGACGTTAAGGGTCCCTTATGATTTCTGCATACAACCAACCTGAACTTATTATCCATCTTTCTTTAATGAGCATCTTCTCTTCTAATCAGAAGAATCTCCTTGTATTTCAAGAACACAATTATTCTCAAAGTATAGTCTGGGCCCCACAATTTGCCACTTAATCACATATTCCCTTGAATTGCTTACTGACTGACATTCTGTATTTATTAATGGGCTTAATAAATACTCACTAGTTGACTGAAATCACACTAAAATTACTTTATTTATTTTTATTTTTAAAAAAGATTTTATTTATTTATTTGAGAGAGAGGAGAGCATGAGTGGAAAGAGTGGCAAAGGGGAGGTAGAGGGACAAGTAGACTCCACACTGAGCATGGAGCCTGATCCCAGGACCCCAAGATCATGACCTGAACCAAAACCAAGAGTCGGAAGCTTAACCGACTGAGCCACCCAGGTGCCCCTAAAATAAATTTAAATTATGCTTCTAAATTCCACTAACAAGAAAAAAGACTAGAGATATTTTCTAGGAAATGCAAAGTGATTGGTACTGTCTGAAATGAATATTAAACATTTTGGTATCAAATTTCTAAGTACATCTTTTGAGAAAAATTGTTGTGAAATAACCCACATGTACCATGATATAAACTTCTTTTAGCACTCAACCAATCAGGAAACATTTTACAGTTGTAGATGAAAGTGTCCAATTGCTGGCAAATAATACTTTCAACATGGTATAAGCCTTGGAAAAAATTACAACAAAATGAGTAGGAATGCATCTGAACTTTGGCTTCTCCACGAAGCTTTGGAAAGTGTGTTAATTCCTCAAGAATGCCAGCCTAAAATATAATTAATGGAAGTGTGGGTTTACATGTGGGTGGGGAAGGGGGAGAAAATGCAGGAGGGTAAATGCTGAGTTGCCTTTCAGAAACAAGACAGTCTATTGGAAGAACACTGACTTGGGTTTGGAATAAAACAATTTTGGGATTTGAGTCCATTCTTCACTACTTACTATGTGTCCTTGCAAGTCTTTTATCTCAGTCTTTGATCTTCATTCTTCTCTGTAAAATGTGGGTAATAACTGTGGAGGGCAAATTAATGACCAACCCCCCACCCCTCGCCAAAATGTCCATGTCCTAATCCCTGGAACCTGTCTATCTGTTACCTTACATGATAAAAAGGGCTTTGCAGATGTGATTAAAGATATGCACCTTGAGATGGGGAGATTCTCCTGGGTTATTCAAGTGGGCCCAATCTAATCACATATACCATTAAAGCAGAAAACTTTCCCTGGCTGAAACCAGAAAAATGACAGATGAGGCAGGAGGAAATATGAGAGGGGACTCACCCTAATGTTGCTGGCTGTGAGGAGGGGAGAGGCATGAACCAAGGAATGGGGCAGCCTACAGAAGCTGGAACGGCTCTCCGATGACAGCCAGCAAGGAGATGGGGACCTTAGTCCTACAACTGCAAGGAACTAAAATCTGCCAACAACCCAAATAAGCAAGGAAACTGAGTCTCCCCCAAAGCCTCCAGAAAGAAACACAGCCCTGCTAACAGGTTTGTTTAGCCTGATGAAACCCTTGTTGGATTTCTGCCAACTGTAAGATAATAACTTTGTGTTGTTTAATTCACTAAATATGTGGCCATTTGTTATGCAAACTTAGAAAAGTAATACAACAGTACTATTGCAGCTACCTCACAGGGCTGTTGTGTGATCACATGTATAAAAATGCATTGTACATTGTAAAGCGGCACACACAGTCTCACTGTTCTCAGTGATGTTTTCAGCATCATCGGGCTCTATCCTGCTTTTGAATTGCCAAGCTTAAAAATGCCAGTCTTCAAAAATAATAGCTACCATTTACTGAGCATCTATTATGTGCAAGATAATCAACATGTGTGATATAATTTCACCTGTAACCTCACCCTATGAGATAGAAAGCATCACACTATTTTATATACATGGGGCCTGACCAGAAATGGACCCTGTTGGATTTTATAAGATTTACATTTCTCTTTTTGATTTTTTAAAGTTAAAACATTTTTTTTAAATTTAGGTATAATTGGCATATAACCTTATGTTAGTTTCAGGTAAGATTTATATTTCTAAGGGTTTATCTGCTCTCAGGAAAAAGTCAAGGTGGGAAAAGTTTAGAAATATAGTTCCAGGGGCAAAGTACAAGGAGAAAATGATTATAAGTTTTTCTTTGCTCTTTTTTGATCACTAAAGAAGAAAATTAAAATGGAAGTTATCAGAGAGCAAGAGATGCAGCACTTGAAAGTGATTAAATGTGAGCTCCTTTCCAGAGTGGTGTTCGTGAGAATATACAGTTTACCTTTGGATCCTGGCTTGGAAGATCCCTCCTGCTGGACTGTGGGCTGTGATGAGACACAGGTCCCGGCGAGCTGCCTGTCACATGCACACTCTGGGTGAGGAGAGAAGTTAAAGAAGAATGCTCAGTTTGAAAATGAGGCTTAAGGTATAAGGCTTTGAGTCCTGAAATCCCAAACATATCTCCACGAAGAAAATGTCCTTTGAAAATCAATTGAAGATGTTCAGTCCCACGCTTGGAGATATTCTTACAAACTGCTGCAGACTTCAGTGATGTTCTTTCATCTAGTCAGGAAAAAAAAAACCCATCATTTTTTTTTGATAGAGAATGCTGGAAATGGCGGGTCATAGGAAGGTAAGCAAATAGAGAAGGTAAGCAAATAGCCTGGGTTACTTAATGATTTGGGTGCTATTTTCCACATTTAAAGGATGATGTCAGTGGGCATGTGCTCTGAATTTTTTAGTAATTATTTGAGTCTCCACATTCTTGTTCCTCAATTCTCTTTCTGATACAATGTGTTTGTGTTAAGTTTGGGGCTGTAGATTGTGGCCTTGGAAAAAAATTGCCAGACGAAGTTAAAGAAAACACACCCATACACTCATGACCTTAGTTCCAGGGCTGGCCTGAGCGAAAGCTGTGAAGTAGGCAGATTTCCTTTTTCCTAGGACTTTGCACTTCCCTATTCTTAGCTCTTTCCTCCATCTCAAAATCTTCTACTCTCAGATCCCCAAATACTCTATGTTACCCTCTCCCTTAACAATATTTAATATTGACTAAATATTAAATATAATACTAAATATTAACTAAAATAAATATAAAATATTAAAAAATGATTTACCCTGTATCACTGACATGCCTAAGGGTAGTTGCATTTTATTTTTTTAAAGATCTATTTATTTTTCCTAAAGAGAGAGAGAGAGAGAGAGCGCACGTGCGCTCGGGCACAAGCGGGGGGGGGGATGGGGGGGGGAGGGAGAGGGAGAAGAAGACCCCCCACTGAGCGTGGAGCCTGACATGGGGCTCAATGCGAGAACCCTGGGATCATGACCTGAGCCGAAGGCAGATGCTTAACCGACTGAGCCACCCAGGCGCCTGGGTGGTGGCATTTTAACGGAGACCTTGTTAGGTGTGGTTATTTCAAAGGCTGGGATTTTTAATGGTAACACGGCAGAATTTATGGGTAACGATGCCTTCTTGGAGCTTCTCAAAACAACATCAGTTAGTAAGCAGTTGCCTCTTTCAGCTCGATATTTTTCCTTTCGCAGCCCTGTCACCCATAGCCGCGAGCGCGGCTAAGCTTGCTAGGCGCTGGTTGCCAGTTGTTCAATAGAATCCACCAATACTTGGGATACTCTAGTTATAATTACCATCTTACTAGGGCTGTGAGTAATAAAGACAGACATGATAAAACTGAAATTCATTAAACATTTAAATCCATATTCACAGTTCATCCCACAAAGCTTACTCCAATTTAAAAAATACGGCAGAGACGCTATATGCTTCAGTCGCTATTTCCTGCAGAGGGTGGGTTATCTGACACTGATTATAAGGCTGATGTTAATGGCAGTGTTCAGTATACGCTTGTTGAATGAACCAATGCCTTAAACGACTGGGCGTCGTATGCTGCAATAGGACACACGGGAGGACCAAAGAAATGGTGCAAAATGCATAAATTGATGACTGATAGTAATTGATGGAAGCCTAAAAGACACATGATTTTCTTTTGCAACTCTGGACTGGAAGAAAATGTTTGCCACGAGGGTAGAAGAGTTTGGAATGTTCTCTCTTACAGCTTGCTTCCCCCATGGGTTCCAGCTAACCACTCTCTCATAGGTCTGAGTTACATTTGGATTCTAAATGTTCATATGATACATTTTTTTTAAAGACTTTATTTATTTGACAGAGAGAGACACAGCGAGAGAGGGAACACAAGCAGGGGGAGTGGGAGAGGGAGAAGCAGGCTTCCCGCTGAGCAGGGAGCCCGATGCGGGGCTCGATCCCAGGACGCTGGGATCATGACCCGAGCCGAAGGCAGATTTTTAACGACTGAGCCACCCAGGTGCCCCTGTTCATATGCTATTTTGAAACATCTCTGACTCCTGCACCCCAGGGAAGCCTGCAGAAGAGAGACTGGTGGGCCAGGGGCATGCTTTCTTTCTGTGCAGGGCAAATCGACAATTGCTTGCTTTTCCTGGGAAAGGAATTAATCTCTTATTACTATTGATGAGACAGAAATTTAGGATCCTGTTTTGGATCTACTAATATTTAACTGACCATGTCAATCCAATGTCAGTGCAATAGAAATATAATAAATAAGTTATAGAAATAGATACTTGGATTCTTTGGCTAGGGCACATTAAGAGGATCACAATCATGGCATCTGCACTATGCAGTTGTCAAAACCATAAATCTCATGGTCGCTGTGAACCCCTCACACATAATTCGCCACTTAAATCTTATCCAATTGACCTCCCCCACATATTCCTTGGGTATGGCCCTCTCTCTAGCCCCACTGCTAGTGGTCCAGGTGGAGTTCTCATCATTTTTATTTTGTCTTTTGTTTTGACATAATTCAGACTTAAAGAAAAATTGCAAAAAATAGTAAAAGAACTCCCACATACCCTTCACCCACATTGCCCAAATGTTAATGTTTTATGATAATTTTTCCTTCCTTTCTATGTATTTTTTTCTGAACTGTTTGAAAGGAGACATGAGGCATCTTTACCCCCCAATACCTCATGGTATATTTTCTAAAGACAAGGGCTTTTTTATTACAGAACCACAGCCCAAGAATCAAAATCAGGTCAGTAACATTGATATAATACTGTTTTCTGATTTAATATCTAGTTCAGATTTCACAAGTTTGTCCTATAATATGCTCATAGCAGAAGAAAATCCTGTATCACAAACAGCACACAGTTGTCCTGCCTCTCTAGCCAACTTTCACCAGGACAATTCTTAGTCTTTCTTTGTCTTTCATGACATTTACATTTTTTTTTTAAAGATTTTATTTATTTATTTGAGAGAGAGAATGAGATAGAGAGAGCATGAGAGGGGGGAGGGTCAGAGGGAGAAGCAGACTCCCTGCTGAGCAGGGAGCCCGATGTGGGACTCGATCCCAGGACTCCAGGATTATGACCTGAGCCGAAGCAGTCGCTTAACCAACTGAGCCACCCAGGTGCCCGACATTTACATTTTTGATGTGGACAGGCCAATTATTTTGTAGACTGTCCCTCAATTCAGGTTTGTCTGCTGATTTTTCACGATCAGATTCAGGTATGCATTTCCGGCGGGCATACAAGGATGCGATGCGTGTTCTTCACAGGGAATCATATAGGGGGGCACGTGCTGTCCGTCAGCCCCGCTACCGGTGATATCAACTGGATTACCTTGTCAAGGTGGAGTCTGCTAGTTTCTCTACTGTGAAATTATGATTTTTTTCCCTTTGTCATTAATAAGTATCTCATGGGGAGGGCCTCGTCATTTTTCACCAGGATTCCATTGTAAGTCAGGGCTGGATATCTTCTGTTAACTCTGCCACATCCTCGGCTTGTCCTTCTCCATCCTGCTTTATGGCCTACAAAATTGACGGAATGATCCAGGCCAAGCTGGTCCTCTGGTTTCTGACTGGGTTTGCTCAATGGGGAATCCTGCAGGAGATCTGAGAAGGTTGGAGGGCGAGGTCCAGGGACGTGTCCCCTTGGTTTCCTCCCCTACGACAGGTGCTGTTCCTTAATTCTAGGTCAGGGCATCTCTCAGACTGCAGCTCCGGGTTTTGTAAATGCACCCTTGTTGTCTCAAGCTGAGGGTGGAGCAAACATCCCTTGAGATGTCTCTACGTTTCCTACATTCTTCCCACACCTTTGTTTACTCTCCTCACCTTTTACAATTTGAAAGTGCCATCCATGGCCTACAAGGATCCTTGTGATGCAGTCTTCAATTGCGCTGTCACCTCCTTTCTTTCCCATGCTCTCTCAGGTGCAGGTAGACTCAGTCCTGACTTTATGTCCATCCTGACCCAGGAAGGATGGACATTCAATGCCAAAGACATCAGTGGATTCGATGTAGAATGAGCTTTTCTGCTCTGTAGGCAGTCCTCCAGCATGCCTGGAGACTTCTCCTTACTCCCACACCCCTGGCATAAATTGTGCCAGCATACTTCTGCCTTGGTTTTCTGCTTCACATCCTGACTGCCTATGGGGGTGGAGTCCTCCTCTGACCTTTTTTTTTTTTTCCTCTTCTCTCTCTCTTTCTTTTTTTTTTGGACTCAGGCTCCAGTATCCTATTTCACTCGGCTGACACCTTTCTCCAGAATTTGGACCCTCATCCCCAGACTCCCACATATTTTGGGGGATGCTGTTTGAAATAGAATGCCCTCCGAGGTGTGCTGTCATTCTTCTGTTTGCCCTGCCAGACCCCTCTTCACCCTTTTCCACTTTGAATCTCTCTCCCTCCCCCACTTCCATACTGACTTATGTAGACCCACTGATCCTTGTCTTCCAACTTCTAGCCGGGTTTGGCCAAAGGGGGAGCCCTGGTAGGAGATCCCAGGGAGTGACTGGATGAGATGGGGCAGTTATGTTACCAATTCCTTCCCTCTGGGGTTACCTCTAGCTGTCTACTTCCTTCCACCGAAGGTCAGAGACCTTCTCCAGGTGTCTTCTGCTTCCGGATTCCACAAACTGCTCCCACTCCTCACCCTTTCTGGCCTATGATGGTTACAGCCTAGCTGGGTATTGGGGTATTGCATTTTCCCTTGTGATTTAGTCCTACACCTTTAGAATAGTCCCTTTATCAAACCTTCTTGAATTATCCCGAGTATGACGGATGATTCCTCCTGGACCCTGACCGATGCAGGTTCTATGGTGACAGACCCATCTGTCTCAGCCGATCACCTACTGCCTAAAACCTCATTTTGCCAGACTTTACCTTCTCAGTAGGTCTCAGATACTGATGACGCTGCAGCCAAGCATGAGGATCACTGTGCCCTTTTGGACTGGTCATTGACTGTAGACTACCTCCTTGGGCACCCAGTCCTATAGTTGGGTCAGTTTCTCCCAGCTTTGTCCCTGCCCAGTCCTGGCTTCATTCCCCTGATCATTTACTCACACGTTGAAATATCAGTGTGCCTTGCAGCAGAAGCAACACTTGCCCAAGTGAAAACACTAGTGTCCCCATCTGTAAGCTGCATGAGACAGACTTTTAGTCTGGACCCACCCCTTCTGAAGGTAGGTCAGACCCCAGAAAAGTAGTCTTCTAATCCAGTTCTCCTGTGGATGCAAAGATGTGTCTAAAATATTTATTAATAAACCATGAAGGACATGCTTGCGTTATGATTCTATAATATAGTTTGCTGATTTAAATTGGTGGTTTAGGGATGCCTGAGTGGCTCAGTCGGTTAAGCGGCTGCCTTCAGCTCAGGTCATGATCCCAGGGTCCTGGGATTGAGTCCCACATGGGGCTCCTTGCTCAGTGGGGAGCCTGTTTCTCCCTCTCCTTCTGCCTACAGCTCCCCCTGCTTGTGCTCTCTCTCTGACAAGTAAATAAAATCAAAAATAAATAAACAAATTGGTGGTTTAGATATTAAAAAATTAGTACAAATGAGCTTCATTCTGCTAGGATTTACTGTCAAGAAAATCCTGTACTTACTTGATAACCTTATACATCTCTCCACCTATGAATATATTTGAAAGTGTTTAAAAAATTAAGCTAATAGATTACTAGTCATGTTTTAATGTTTTTAGTTTACTGTTATTTTTAGGATAATAACATTTTCACATAACCCAGAAATGTATCTTTGTGCGTATCTTAAATTGTGCCAAGTACAAAGGATAGTTTTTAGTGAAATGTCCTAAATTACATTGTTACTTCGAAGCATTTTTGGTTCAAATTGTATCTCAAAATCATTACTTTTAGAGTTTTCCAGTCTGTTCCTTTAATAGTATATTAACTTCTTTGTTGGTAATGTGTAACTGTATACCTTTTAGTGGATTATTACCCACCATGACATTTTGGATTTGCTACGTGTACTCAGTTTTTAGTTGGTAGGTTCATGATTTGATAGGCTTTGCTATTTGTCTTATGTTAAATGACTGATGGTCTTAGTCCAATTCTTAATGTGCTTGTGTTTATTTCTGTTGAAGTTGGCATTAATAGGTCTTCTCAGCAAAGATGCCAAGGACTGACCGGGAATAGACTCTAAATTAATTTTCAGCTTTTAGATGTTCTGTCTAGGTCAGGATTGAGGCCAACTAGTAGCACAATGTACTGGAACAAAACTGTCACTGCTGTGCTTCCCCTAGTCTGTGGAATTGAAAAAACCATCAACACCCATGAAAGATGTTAAATAAAGTCATTAGTTGGAAAGCAAGCAACATCTGGGATCTGACTTAGAATGTTTTAAGGCCCAAAGCACTTAAAGTAAAGATAGATATAGGATGAATTTTCAGTAGCTTTTATAAGCAATTGTGTGGAGTTGTGATTATGGCCAGTGCTCTAATATTGAGAGGTGAGCTGTATTGCCCCCCACCCCCCACTTTACTGATGAATAATGGACAAATATAATTGTATATACTTACAGTGTATAATGTGATGATTTGATATACATATATATTGTGGAACGCTTCTCAACATCAAGATAATTTAACACATCCCTCACCTCACATAGTTAACTCTTTTTTTAATGGGTGATGAGAACGATTAAGATCTACTCTCAGCAACTTTCAAGGCCACAATACTGAATTATTAACTATAATCACCACGTTGTACGTTAGATCCTCAGAACTTATTCTTCTTATAATTGAAAGTTTGTCCCCTTTGACCTACATCTCTTTTTGTCTATGCTATTTGATTTACTGATTTGATTTATCTTTGCTATTTGGTCACTTACAAAGAGTAACTAGGAATAAAACATTTAGGAGAAGATCCTGAAATAAACTGATAAAATTAGTTTTTAGAAGTATCAGCTACATTATAATAGGTATACTAATTTTGCCCCAATTAATTCAAGAGCTGTATGCTTCCATTTACCATTTGAGGTAGAAGCATAGAATATTAGTGCTTCAAGGGACCCTAGAGATGATTCAACTCTGACTTATAGATTAGGAAAGTGCTTGGACAAGTCACAGCTTCACTAGGTCTCAATTTGCTAATAATACTATCCTATTTTTTAAAATGGCTGAATAAATGGATGTAGCAATTCTGCTTGCAGATATGTTTTTTAAATTGTTGGGAGTGGCAGTCTACTATTTTTATTAATTGTTTTACTTGAACAAGCTCTTGGTAATGAAGTAGAGGATAACTGGACAAATGTCAGGAGGCTGAAAGAGGTAGAACTAATTAAAACAGAGTATTTTTTACATCCCTGCTGCCTGGGTTTTATTACAATTTCTGCTTCTCCACTGCTTGACTTCTTGTAGACTTGGGCTAGTTTATTGCTCGCTCTTGGCCTGGGAATCTATGCTGTTTACCTCTCTAGTGTTATACAATATAGAAGGCAAGTGGAAAAGTAAAAAGGAGCCTCCTGGCAAATGAAATTTGGACTCCCCCAGACATCTTTATCTAGAGGTGCAAACCAACCTGCTAATGGAAACACCGAAAGTCCGGTGCCCACATCTTTGCTTCTAGATATAATATGGCTGTGAAGTGGCAGGAGCAGGGAAAAGTATGAGTTCATTTACAGAAAACTCTCTTGATGTTCTGATATCCGAAAATTGAAAGCCAAAATTTTAACCCCCCAAAACGAGAATGCTGTCCTGATGCTAATGTTGAAGCCGGTTCCATTCGATCAGTCATGTTCTCATAGAGGTGCACCCCTTCATCCATCAAAGATGAGACAAACATAAGATGAGGCTATGACCTTCTGCAAAACAACTTCTGCCCAGATTGAATGCCTAGGTGACCAAGTGATAACATACTCATTCATGCACTGGGTACCTAGTGGGCCCAGTTGATAACTGAATTGAGAAACTGCATTGCTACTCTAACTTGGTTGCTGCTAAAGTAGGTTAATGGTTTACCTTAAGGCTAAACTCAATTTAAATAAACATGAGAACCATAGCTGAAAATGTTTCCCAACTCCCAATAGTGACTTAACCTGACTAGAGTATCTGAGCCCCAGGTCTTTGTACCCTGCCTCATTTTTCTTATCAACCAGCTTTTAACACATGACAGTTGAAACACTGTGATATTGAGGTCAGGGGAAAACTGGTCCCCAGATACAGCTGAGTGTCCATCCCGAGGCACCAGCTGACTGACCCCAGCATTAGGAAACATTGAATAATTTTCAGGCCTAAGGACAGGACACGTGGTTTGGGGCTTTGAACTTGATGTTTTTGTGTCAAATTTAGCTTTGGGATATACGCGAACTGCCACAACTAATAGCCTTAGTTTCTGAAAAAGTGGCTTTCAAGCAGGAGAATATCAATTACTAGTTAAGTAAAATTATATTACGAATGCCTTGCATTTACAAAATGCTTTCCCATGCCTTGTCTTCTCAGACTCTTCTAATAATCCAGCAGGACAGGCCAGAAGATATTTTTATCCTATTTTACAGATGAAAAAACTGAGAGTTATAAAGGCTGAGCCATTTTCCCAGGGACACAGCAGAGCTGATATCCGATCTTCTGGCTCCTAGTCCAGCGCCCTTCCATTATACCTCTCCGGCTGTCTGAGAGAGATAGACCTTCCATCAGCCAGCCTGCTGATCAGCGAAAATGCACTGAGTACATAGGGTATCCAGAACAATTTACTAGCAACTGTATCCAAGGTATATCTTGTTTTTCTCTTTGTAAATCTAAAATGCCTAGGTAAATAATTTTATTTATTTGGCAATCATGTTGATTAAAGAGTATGCAATATAGCAAATTCATAAATTAATTATCCTGAAACATTTTGATAAAAAAGACATTCCATTATACAGAGGTATATTATAATTTTAAAATATCTGTTAAGATTTTCAATGGCATTATTATTTTAAGTGCTTTTAGGTGAATAAAACAACTCATTTACTTTGGACTTCATAAAAGACTGTGAATGTATTTATATACACACACACACATACACTCAAAAGGTTTCTGCATTTATAAAAAAAGTTTCCATTTACTAATCAGAAAGGCAATCCAGTTTTGATACTCATAGAGTCAAGGAAAGGGAAACACGAACAGACTTAAAATGATGAACATCAACAAAATATTATCCAATCCTGTATTATAGAAAAGAAGGAAGAAAAGGAAGGAAGAAAGAAAAACTGGACAAATAGTAGAAACCTGAAAACAAGTGTTTATTCTATAATTCTAAATGCCTGCTAATACACAGACATTAACTTTGCTATTCACAGGCGTCTGAAGCATATCCTAGCTCTCTTTCCTGTAGTTTCTGTATTCTGGTGAGTTTCTGCTCCCTGAAAGCTTCCCTTTTCCAGAAATGTGGTTTCACTTCTAGAATGGTGTTTGCATTGCCTATGCTCCACTCAGCCTTCCAGACATTCCACGATATATTTATGAGTAATCTTAGTCTGTCCTATTGTTTTCTCTGACAAAAACTCTAACTTCAAGGATCAGAGAGCTGAGTTTTAGAGTTGAAAAAGTAAGCATAGGCATCCCCTGATTAAGGCGGGTTCAATTAATATGTAACTTTCAAGCCTAGGTCACCAAGACAGGAATACTGAAGAATGGACAAATATTCGAGTGGCAAATATCATGGTGACCATACCCATCCCTACTTCTTTTATTGGTCATGGCTCTTCGGTGGCCTTAGGGAACTTAAAGAAACATAGAGCTCATTTAGCAGGAAAATCTTGGGCGATTTTACTTAATCCATGGTATTTACTACACAATAGAGTAAGCCCGAGTCTAAGGTGTGTTTTCATAAAGATTTTGAATTTCAGGCTTCCACAGTAGCCAAAGAAGATGTGAGACTGGCACCTTGAACTAGAACTCTGCATGTAGAGGCATGCTGGTATTAATACCGCAGTTCAGGGATATTATCTGTTAAGCAGATTTTTGTGAGATGCCATAAGGACCTAACTGTCAGGTAAAACATTGATAAATCACAAAAGGGGGATGTTGGCGGCTTCTTTTGAACTGCATGCTGACAGAAGAACAAAGGTGGACTTGTTGAGGGGTGAAAAACTGTCCGCAGCAGTGCTCTGGAATTTAAATGAAAGGCATTATTGATCAGAAGGGAAGGAGGTAGAGAGGGACATTAGGCCTGACTCTGCATTGCAGGACAGGACATGGGCTTGGAGAAGCTCACTTGAATGTTAGGCCAGGCTGCAGAGTTTTCAAGAAAAGTGTGTCTTTTGGCTGTAATTTCAGAAACAACATACATCAGGAATTCCAACCAAATGGGTGGAGCACATTGGCAGATAGGACAGTGATGAAAACTCTTCCCCTTTTTATTTGCTTGCTGGCTTAATTAATTTTTATAGCTGTAGATCGTAGGATTCTTGGGTTATTTAAAGGAACATGGGAACTCTTCGTCTAGAATGAGATTTTCTTAACCACATGACATTTATTATGTTTATGGGAGTCGGATAAGGCCCTAGTTCAAGCTAACATAAAACTTTTACAAAGTATCTTAAAGGTCTGATAGTATAGTTTCTTCAACCTTCTAATGCTATTCCTCCCCTGCTTATCAGGGCAGCAGATTTAACAAGGGGAACAATTTTGCCCAGGGACTTTGAATTATTCTTTGTTACTTACAGTCTTTCAATGTCGTGGGATCCTGAGTTCTTGGAAGTCTACACATCAGCGGTATCAGAGACAGCTGGAAATAGCAGAATTGTTCAAAAGCGACTAGTCGGGGCAACAGAAACAACCAAGGGAACACCATGAAAGTTACTATCTGGCCCTTGTCTCTGCCTTGGTGTGAGAGCAAACTTTTCACAGAGAATTAGAGGAGGGGAGTCAGTACTCCACCTCTATTGAATATTAGATATTCAATCTCTGTAAACTCAGATCTAGGAACGCTTAATTTAGCATCATTCAACATTGAGCATGTCCAAAACCAATTTACAGGCAGTAGGTCCTGGGTCACTGCACTAAATTTTAGCCTCAAAATATCCAATTCAAGACTCATCTGTAGGCACACAAGCCATCATATATATAATGACATAGAAGTGGATGGGTTGGGGATGGATATAGTAACTGATTGCCTAGAAGGTGATGAGAATTCACCTGTCTACAGCACCGAAGAGCATGTGTGGTGGCAGGAAGCAAGAATGTCTGATGGGCATTGAGACTCTAAGGAACCCTGCTTCTGTCTCACCTCTCAGGGTTATCTGTGTGACCTCTCTGGTTTCTGTCAAGTGAAGAGGTGGATCAGTGTTTCCCAGCTTTTTTTTTTTTTTTTTTTTGACTCAAGCACCTTTCAGTTAAATACATAATCTACTGAAGTTCCTTAGAAATTGAAAAAATATATATTATTTGTGTGATATATGATAAATGATTTTAAAGGCATGTAAAAATTTCAGATCAGTTTGTCTTTAAAGATTACTGTATAAATTCCTATTCCTTTTCTTAACATTGTTTTTATATACATTGTGGATTAGTTACTATATATTTAAATATATCTTTTGACTTTAGAAAATGCTTAATTTTTCTGAATCTTATGGTATGAGAAAAAACACTATTAATGAACCAACAAAAAATAATATTATGTCATATTTTATTTGGGAGTGAATGGACAGTGAAACCTATAGCAAAATTCAACTGTCCATTATGCATCAAATCTTGATCAAAAGTTGCTTTTGTATCTATACTTAGAATTTTTACATTTTGCTTCAAAAAAGAGCTAGTTTATTTTTGTAATTTTTGTCTTTGTTTCTAAATTATGGGATAAAAGAAAAGGCTTCAAGCTGCTATTTCCAAGCACTTACCCACAAATAACACATTGAGAGTTTAGAAGGTCTTTATTCCTAATAAATTATAAGTCAAATTGGATACAATATTATATTTTCCCTTTTCAAAAATGGTTTTTAAAGTACTAGAAGTATGTTGATGTGCATCTAAAAATTTTGATCAGACATGAAATTTATGAATTCAGTGTTGCTCATCTTGAAGAAAAATTTCAGAATTATCATTTTAATACTTATCAGGATTATATGATGCGAACAATAGGAACTTTTCATGAAAACTCAAGCAGAGAGAGAATTGACTGGAAAGCTCTGGGGTGACTCAAAAATCAGAGGAGACTCAAGGACCAAGTATGAGAAAGAGCAAGGGTGTTTGATGCTCTTCGATCTTGTGACCATAGCTATTTAATAGTTCTATTAATGTGTCATCATAAAGATGAATCAGCTTCTGTCATTCTCTTCTGTCCTTGGCCACTCAGGTGATATTCAAAGTCCAAGGAAAGGGAATTGGATTGGCCTGATATGGGTCCTATGCTCCCTGTTTGGCTTTAGGAGAGAGAGGTATCTTGATTGTAGGAAAGAGGTACTGATGCTCTCCCGTGAGAAATTATGGTGCTATCCTCAGAAGGTGCTGGGTGAACATGAACAACATATGTTTACATGTATGTCTTTCTGTCTCTAATCAGTGGTCCTTTATGGGTGTTATATTATATAATAAGTGATTAAGAATAGAAATAATTTAAGCTGAAGAACAAGTAAAACATTCAACTAGTAATATTGATCTGGATAGTAAACTGACAGAATGAGTCATGAGAATATCCATCTGATCCCCATTGAATGCCATGAATGTTCATTTGGTAAACTCTTAGAGGCTCTAAGATGCTTCTAATTAAGGCAAAACATCTGGACAATTATTTTACTTATCAGTTTAAAAACACTCCTTTTCTCCCACGCATAGCAGACATTTGCCATTTTTGGCTTCTTGGCATTCATTGCACTCTTCCATGGCAACAGTATCCTAGTTTTCCATTCGTCTCAGGAGAGAACAACTTCATCCCTAGCTCTAGGAATGGGCCCTGATGGACCAAAGCCCAGTGGATCCTCCTGACCACCAGGATCAGGTCCCATGAAGCAGCCTGGGCTAAACACAAACCACGATATTTTTTTTTGAGATTTCTGAAAAGAAAAAAAAAATCCTTGTTTTTTTTTTTTTTTTTCCTCAGGATTTATCTGGAGAGACACTTTTCTGGATGGTATAGGATCCTGATGTGAGGCTTGATATTGCTGTAGCCTTTTTGCTACAATGAGAGACCTCAAGTCTGAAGTCAAAGTTGATGCAAGGAGAGTAAATCCAAAAAAACAAAAAACAAAAAACAAAAAAAACCACCATAGATTTGGAGTCCACAGGATCAAGCTGCACCTGAAGCTGTCACTACTTGTGGACCTTAAATGAACTCAAAATATATTTGATTATTTATGCTAGTTCGAGTTGGAGTTGCTGTGATTGCATCTGAAATGATCCTAATAGCTACACTGCAGAGAACTTCTGTGAGCCCTAGAGTCTATGAATTACTGATTGCAAAATGTTGGATTACATGATATGTAAGATCATGTCTGACAGTAAAGATTTTGTTCTATTACTGGTAATAGGTAGTGTAATTGAAGGCAAGTGGGAGAAATGTGAGATACCTGGACAGGCATCCTGCAGTGGACCTCGACCTATTGTTGAAGTACATTGAATATCTAATTAGCTATTTTTAATTCAGAAAGAGGAACTTTCTTGATTCATTTTTCTTTTTGTGTTCTGCATGGTTGAAGATTTGTGGCTTTTAAACTTTTCCTTTTGCTATATCATCTTTCTGCATAGTTTCAAATTTTATTAATAATCTCAACTTTTGTCTTTTGTTGAGTAACAGGAAATTCAAAAACATAGTAGATATTTAATAAATATATATTTAATAAAAGTTATGATTTTATTGATAGTCTATGCCTAAACTAGTGGTTCTCAAACTTGGCTGCACGTTAGACTTGCCTGGGTAGTTTTGAAATAGCAGTTCTTAAAGTTCAGTGTACATCAGGTTATCTGGTAGGCCTGGGCCCATTTCACGTTTCTGATTCAGTAATTCTAGAGTGAGGCCCCAAATTTTGCATTTCTAACTAGTTCCCAGGTGATACTGATGCTGCTGGTCTGGGAACCACTGCTCTAATACATGTTCATCCTAGACTATTTAAATCAGAATCTCTGTGGTGGGGGTGATTTTTAACACTCCCCAGATGATTCTGATGGACAGCTAGGTTGAGGACCATTGTCCTCAACAGAAGAGGGTGGCTGGCTTCTATCTCTTGATTAAGTACTTACAGAAGCCCTTTGATTATCTCAATGAAAAATTCTTTTTCACACCTCAAATGAACTCCTTGCCCCCTCTCCACTATCTCCCTTGGAAAAATTAATAAACTTAAGTTTTTAAAAATTACTAAAGCTGATTACCTCAGAAGACTCACAGGCCAAGTATCAACTATCTCTTGCTCCAAGGAGAATTGTAGATCAACACAAAAGAATTTCTGCAATGATTTTATCAGTCAGAGTCCAATCAAGAAAACAAAAATTGTCATGTAGCAGATTAGCGACTGCTGGAGGGACAGAAGGAGGAGGTGATGTTATCAGAGCCCAGGGGCCTGGGTTACCGGAGGGAAGCTGGAACCAGGATGGGCTTTTTTAGTGGTAGCTGGAGTCAAGGAGGAGATACAGTTGCTGCAAGAAATGATCCTCAAGGCAGAGAAGGGGAAATGCCCTCCCTTCTCTCTTCTTTCTGCATCTCTGATAAACACTTCTTATTGGTCAACTCCAACAAAGGAGTCTGGGAAAAACAGCCTGTTGGTTAGACCCTCTGCATACAGAGCAGAGCAGAGCAGAGCAGAAGAGGGGGCAGGTAAGGAATGAATGTGAGGGCAAACATGCCAAGGACCAACACACTGTTCTATATGCTAAGCTATGCTCACCACAAGTGTGGCTACCATCTGTCACCGTACAATGCTATCACAATGTCATTGACTATATTACCCTAGAGGTAATAATTATCTTACTTTTCCTTTTGCTTAGTTTTCTCCGTACCTCTTTGTTAATTTATCCACAAATTTTCTGCCAGAAGTATACATTTTCCTTAAGATATTAGAATGTATCAGATCAGTTTTTAGTTTCCTTTTCTCTTTCCCCCACTTCTGAGTAAGCCATCTTTTTTTACGCCTACAGACTTTGTACCCTAGTCTGGAATAGGCGTGCTGCATAGCTGTCATCTGTAGCTCTCTCCTATGCTGCATTCCTGGAGCTTACATTTTCCATTTTCTTGGTTTATTCCTTCATTTTGGTGAAACATTTCCTCCAGTTACTTTTTGTGATCAACATATTTGGGGAGACCTTATATTTCTTTGTTCTACACTTTCATTTGAATGATAGTTTAGCTGGGTGTCAAATTCTAATCTCACATTTGATAATTAGAGTTTTATTCAATCCCCTGTATCCCAGTCATCAGGTGTACCTGATCCCCCCACTCCCCAAACTTGGGTTTTTCTAATTAACCTCTCTAGAGAGTAAAACTCTATTTATCTCCTGGAGTCAGGGAGGGGTGGTTCTGTGGATAATTAGAGTTGGGGAGAAGATATACTTCTTCTTTTTTTTTTTTTAAAATATTTTATTTATTTATTTGCCAGAGAGAGAGAGAGGGAGAGTACAAGCAGGGGGAGTGGCAGGCAGAGGGAGAAGCAGGCTCCTTGCTAGGCAAGGAGCCCGATGCGGGACTCGATCCCAGGACCCTGAGATCATGACCTGAGCCGAAGGCAGATGCTTAACCATCTGAGCCACCCAGGCACCCCTGAGATATACTTATTATACAGATTTTCAACCAATTTTCTTTTCAGCCCTACCTACATCCTCTTTTTCAAAGATATCCAGGTGTCTCCATTTCTGAATCCTTCTGGGATCCTGATGTATGTATTGCTGGATTTTTCTACTCTTCTAAGTCAATAACCACTTATCCATCTG
Organism: Phoca vitulina; assembly: GCF_004348235.1. NCBI lineage: Eukaryota > Metazoa > Chordata > Mammalia > Carnivora > Phocidae > Phoca > Phoca vitulina. The sequence goes on from NW_022589722.1 coordinate 5,267,466, forward strand.
CTTCAGTTATTAAAACTTCGTTGTTGCTATCCTGCTGTCTTTGTTCTTATGGATTTACGCCCTTCTACTCCCTTTATTTAGGGAGGTTTGGGGAGTTGGAAAGAGGTAAATCATATCTATTATTTGGCATATTTAATTGGAGGTTCTTTGACCACTGTTTTTTATTTTAAAAAATTTTTAATTGAAGTACAATTGACATATAATACAGTATTAGTTTCAGGTATACACCACAGTGATTCAACAGTTATATACGTTATGAAACACTCACCACAATAAGTGTAGTTACCATCTGTCACCATACAAAGTTACCACAATCTTATTGATTATATTCCCTATGCTATACTTTTCATCTCCATGACTTACTTATTTCGTAACTGGAAGTTTGTATGTTTTAATTTCCTTCACCTACTTCACCTGTCTTCCCAATCGCCTCCCTTACCATCATTATTTATATGAGACCTGGGCTGTAAATAATTGATTCCTTCACACCCTAGTATTTTGGCCCCTTTAACAAATCCAGACACTTAATAACAGACATGTAAAAACAGGTCAGTTTCATAAAATTCTGATAATTTCAGGAGGTTGTTTTCTGAATTACCTGGAATATCCCATAATAAATTATTAGTTTCAATTTTAACTCAGCTAACTAGTAAGATTAGCCTATTCATAATGTGCTTTTTTGTTCTCTGCTCTATTTAAAACATTCATAGTCCTTGGATGACTGATCCTATTTCCTTAGTCCCTTGATATTTATATTTTAGGTACTTATTATTCACATAAGCATTGCAGGATGTTTCTATGCTACAGGTAGTAATACTTTTGTTAAATTCTAATCTCAGAAACATCTGAACTTGGAAGATGGTTTTCCTCTGAGCCACTACTTCAGGGATGCTGACTGAGTCCAAGAAAAATAATATAACTCCTCATGATGTACTATTGTTAAATGCCAGACAATGGGACAACAGGGGTAGAAGGGACTTAGCCAACATCCCTAATCAAGAGGCCAGCATTTATTTTTTTAATTGCCTGCTTTTGTGCTTATAGAAATAACTGATATTTGTGGAAAATTAAGTGGGGAAAAAAGTGTAAAGAAGGAAGCAAAATTCATCAGTCACTCCACAATCCAGAGATATCATCTACTGTTAATCACTATTAATATTTTTAGGTTTATTTTACTCGGTCATATTTCATGATAAAGGAAATTAAAAGATACAAAAGCTCTCTATTATAGAAAATTTCAAACATACCTAAAAATAGATAGAAGACTGGAATGAATCTCTATGTACCCATTGTCTATCTTGCACAATTATTAGCATTTTGGCCCTTACATTTTATTTATATCTCACTCCTCCATCTATTCCTCCCCACCTCTACTTTTTTTTGCTATGGTATTTTATAACAAATTCCGAATATCATATAATTGCACTCATAAATACTTCAGTATATGTTTTTAAAATATGAGGTTTTTCTTTTGTTTTCAACACAATCACAATGTTATCAGCCTTATCAAAATTAAAATAGCAATTCTTTAATATCATCTAGTATCAATTTATATTCAAAATTTCCTAGTTATCTCAAAAAAATACTTTTTAAAAAATATTTATTTATTTTTATTTGACAGAGAGAGCGAGCGAGCTATGAGTGGGGAGAGGTGTAGACGGAGACCAAGATAGAGAATCTCCAGCAGACGCCCCACTGAGCATAGAACCCTACGTGGGGCTCGATCTCACAACCCTGAGATAGCGACCTGAGCCAAAACCAAGAGTTGGGTGCCCAACCAACTGAGCCACCTAGGCGCCCCCAAAGATTACTTTTTATATTAAACATTTTTTATTGAGGTATAGTTGACATGAAAGGTTACTTTTTTTTTTTTTTAAAGATTTTATTTATTTATTTGTAAGAGAGAGAGAGAGCACATGCAGGGGGAACGGCAGGCAGAAGGTGAAGCCGGCTTATCACTGAGCAGGGAGCCCAATGCGGGACTCGAGCTCAGGACCCCTAGATCATGACCTGAGCCAAAGGCAGATGCTTAACTGACTGAGCGACCCAGGTGTCCCAAAATTTACTTTCTGCAGGGGGATTTGTTAATCAAGATCCAAACAAAGGCCACACATTGCATTTGGTTGGTATGTCTTCTAAGTCTAATTTAGTCAAAAATAGGTCCCCCTCCTCCTTTTTAGAAATGCCATTTGTTTGAGCAAAAACCTGCCATTGGTTTTGTAGACTATTTCACAATCTGAATTTGACTGCTTCTTCATCATGTCATTTAGCTGTTCCTTTATTTCTTATAATTGGTAGTTGGATCTAGAAACTTGATTGGGTTTGAGTCCAATTTTACTTATTGTTATTAGTAGTTATTTTTGATGAAATACTTCATAGACAGCAGTGTGTAATCTCAATTACATTGCTGCATGAGGCACATGTATGATCGTCCCACTTTAATGATTCTGAGCTTGATCAGTTCTTTTCATGGTGATAGCCTGATCTGCCAGTTTCAAAGCTCCCTGAATGGTTTCACCAACCATGAATTTTTTTTTTTTTTTTAAATAATCCCTATACCCAACGTGGGGCTTGAACTCACGGCTCCAAGATCAAGAGTCGCATGGTCTACTGACTGAGGCAGCCAGATGCCCCAGTAGTTGCAAAAAGGGGATTTTCTGATTCTGTCATTTCCTTTTGCATATGTTAGCTAGAATTCTTCTATGAAGAACTTTCCTTCATCAATACTTAGTTATCTAAAAATACATTTAGAATAGGAAATGCAGGAAAATGGGAAAATGTATTCTCCTTTATTAATTCTTGGAATCATGAATTGGTTAACAAATAACCTCCATACATGCCTGTTTACACTGTTTTGTGAATATGTTCTTGGCTCATGCAAAGTTCTCAGGCATTCATTACATTTAAGGGTTGGACAATATCACAATTGACTTTGCCATTCCCTTATTTAAGTTACCGATATTTTTGTTGTTACATATAATACCAAAATGGACAGCTTTACATACATTTATGGCCAAATTTCTGATGATGTCCTTAGGATAAATTCTGAAAAGAGGAATTATAAAATTAACTAATTTTTTAAAAGATTTATTTATTTTTTAGAGAGAGAGAGAGTGTGAGCACGAGGAGGGGGAGGGGCAGAGAGAGAATCTCTAGCAGACCCTGCCCTGAGCAGGGAGCTGATGTGGGGCTTGAGCTCATGACCATGAGATCATGACCATGGGAAAATGACCCTGAGATCACGACTTGAGTCAAAACCAGGAGTCGGATGCTTAACTTACTGTGCCACCCAGTTGCCCCTAAAATTAATGAATTTTAAGGCCCTAGGTACATATCAACAGGGTCAATATTATTATTTAATTAAGAATCCTTTAATTATCTTCATTTTTTTGATACAGAAAACATATCTGAAGTTAGTTCCATTTCTCTTTACTCTTCTTTCCTTAACAGAACCATTGCTTAATATAAACTACTCATACTGGCATGATCAGACCTGGGGGACTGAGAAAGTTGAGATGGCAGGAGGGGCTTGTAAGGAGTCACTCTCTGCAAACAGGGAGTAATATGTTACTCACAGTAACTTTGGGGGAGAGTACTCTCTGCTAAGCCAGTACTATGGATTCCTAGCTGCCTCAGGGTTTACTGAGACTGTCCAACATTATCTCTTAGTTTGGTAAAGAACACTGAGGAGGCAGAGAAGACTATTATGCCAAATTGTACTTTGAGGAAGTTACCCAGTGTTATGAACTGAACTGTGTCTCTCCCCGCTGCCAAATTCATACATTGAAACCCTAACACTGAGCTTGACTGTATTTGGAGATCAGCTATTGAGGGAGGTTCCATGAGGTCATGAGGCTGCCTAGCCTGATAGGATTGGTAGCCTTATAAGAGGAGAAAGAGACACAGAGCTTGCTCTCTTTAAGCGCACACAGAGGAAAGGACATGCGGGGACACTGCCAGGAGATGGCTGGCCATCTGCAAACTGGGAAAAACGGTCCCACCAGAAACGAACCCTGTCACACCTTGTTGCTGGATTTCTAGCCTGCAGACCTGAGAGAAAATATATTTCTGGTGTGTAAACCACTGGTCTGCGATATTTTGTTATGGCAGCCTGAGTAAACAAACATACTCAAACATGTGAAAATTTTTATTTAAAAAAAAAACAAAACTGTCTCCTGAGGCAAGGGAAACAAAAGCAAAAATAAACTATTGGGACTACATCAAAATAAAAAGCTTCTGCACAGTGAGGGAAACAATCAACAAAACTAAAAGGTAACCTACAGAATGGGAGAAGGTACTTGCAAACAACATATTTGCTAAAGTGTTAGTATCCAAAATATGTAAAGAACTTACACAGCTCAACACCAAATACACAAATAAATTGATTAAAAAATGGGCAGAAGACATGAACAGATGTTTCTCCAAAGAAGATACAGATGGCCAGCAGACACATGAAAAGATGCTCAACATCACTCATCATCAGGGAAATGCAAATCAAAACCACAAAGAGATACCACCTCACACCTGTCAGAATGGCTAAAATCAAAAACACAAGAAACAACAAGTGTTGGTGAGAATGTGGAGAAAAAGGTACACTGTTGCGCTGTTGGTGGGGATGCAAACTGGTACAGCCACTGTGGAAAACAGTATGGAGGTTCTTCAAAAAATTAAAAGTACAACTACCCTACAATTCAGGAACTGCATTACTGGATATTTACCCAAAGAATACAAAAACACTAATTCAAAAGGATATATGTACCCTTATATTTATTGCAGCATTATTTACAATAGCCAAATTATGAAAGCAGCTCAAGTGTCCATTCATAAATGCATGGATAAAGAAGATGTGATATATATACACAATGGAATTTTATTCAGCCATAAAAATGAATGAAATCTTGCCATTTGCAACAATATGGATGGATCTAGAGGGTATTATGCTAAGTGAAATAAGCCAGAGAAAGACAAATCTTGTATGATTTCACTTGTATGTGAAACTTAAGAAACAAATGAACAAAGGAAAAAAAGAGAGAGATAAACCAAGAAGCAGACTCTTAACTACAGAAAACAAAATGTTGGTTACCAGAATGGAGGTGGGTGGGGGATGGGTGAAATAGGTGAAGGGTATTAAAGAGGACACTGATCATGATGAGCACTGAGTAATGTATAGAATTGTTGAATCACTAGATTGTACATCTGAAACTAATATAACACAGTATGTTAACTATACTGGAATTAAAATTAAAAACTTAAAAAAAGCAGTTTGTTTATTTAGCTTGATTCTCTTAGGCAGACTATACGTTGAACATAAAATTCATCCATTGGAAGTCAATGAATTTCAGTAATTTATACAGTTAGGAAACTATCACCCAAATCCAGCTGTAGAACAAATACATCATTTATCTATTTTTAAAAAAGGATTATAATAAATCTCAATGATGACTTTGGGTCTGATATAACTATTAATGAATGTCAATTTTGGGTCACTTGAGACCAGAGTATGATGTAACAGAGAGGAATTGTGGGGGCACACATATTTATTGATGACTCACAACAACCGCTCACAAACTGACTCTCTACGATGACAGTTATGCTACATAAGATGGAGTGGGTCCAGACTTTTCTATGATTTGAAGCAGCTTGAACATGGGGATAGCTTTTTCTTAAAAAAAAAAGCAAGCAAGCAAAGTTGTTGGGAAATCAACTATTCCTCAAGCATTTTCTTTCTTTTGCTTCTAGGTGAGATTTCTCCATGAACTTGGGTCAACCTTGGAATTTATATTTTTCACAAAAATAATTCAATTTATCAAGATTTTATAAGGAACTAGTGCAGAGTTGTACATGCTATAATATAGTTTCAAAATTTCTCTGTAATTATAGTATCTCCTTTGCATTTCTAATTTTGTCAATTTCTATACTTCTTTTATTATGTTTACAAGAAATTAGTCTTTTATTATTTTTCAAGTAATTTTGAATCTATATTAATTTATATTTTTTCTGATTGCTATGTTCTAACTTCTTGAACTTAATGCTTAGTTATTTTTTGTTCTTTTATTAAATAATAAATTGCAGTAGTAAATTTGCCTCTATGGGACATTGTGGAAAGCACCTGATGTTTTGATTTGGTGGGTTCTCATTGTCATTATTTACCAGGTGTCTATTTGTTTGTTTGTTTGTTTTTAAAGATTTCATTTATTTATTTGAGAGAGAATGAGATAGAGAGAGAGAGCATGAGAGGGGGGAGGGTCAGAGGGAGAAGCAGACTCCCTGCTGAGCAAGGAGCCCGATGCGGGACTCGATCCCAGGACTCCAGGATCATGACCTGAGCCGAAGGCAGTCGCTTAACCAACTGAGCCACCCAGGCGCCCACCAAGTGTCTATTTGTTTATGTAGTAGGTTGCTTCTTAGTATAGTCTCTTTTTAAAATTTTAAATAAGAGAGTTTTAATCTGAGTGCTGGTAGTTTAGAAAAAGTAGATTTTACAAAATACATGATGTGGTAAACAAAGTCTTGAAAAAATTCTGAGAGAGATTTTCTTGATACTCTCAAGAATTTTGTCTATGTAGCTTTGCTGTGCAGTATATAAAATTCTGAGAAAGCAGAAAATGACTAAGAAAACAAAGATCATCCATATTCTAAATAAATACTGAACGAAGAAATGGAATCATATATGTGTAATATTTTATGCACGTGTCTATTTCAATAAATATATAGACCTATATTTTCTTTTAAATTATTTAATACATTCATATTTAATACATGGATATATTACAATTTATTTAACCACATGTTTACTGATGAATATTTAGGTTGATTCAGATATTTTGGTTTTATAAACAATAATATTGTGAATATTATATTATATATATATTATATCTGGATATATATTTGTAACCTGACCAGTTTTTTTAAGAATAAAAACATAGATTATTAAATGTCAGTAAAGTTGTTTTCTATTAATAATTATTTTTGATTTTTTGCTTTTACTTTTATGCAATAGTTATAATTATTTAAATAAATCCATGTTTAATTTGACTTAATGCTAATTGCTAGTCCCCACTTTCTGGTTTTGTTTGTTTGTTATTTTTTCTGGGGGGGGTTTAAATTAAGCCATGTGGCTTCTATATTTTCTGTATTTCCTCTGTTACTTCCGCACATGAATGAGTCCTTGGCTGATACAAGGTTTGCCACTCAAAACTATAAATATCACACTGTTGTCTTAAGATATTCAATATTGCACAGAACTCTGAAGCCAAATTATTTTATTCCATGTTTATAAATCTATTTCTTTCTATGTGAACAATTACAGGGATTTATTCATCTTTGTAATAAAAATTTGCTACAGTGTGTCTTGTTATGGTTCCTTTTTCATTATTTTTATAATACAAAGCAAATCCGTTAAATTTGAAGACTGAGTTCTTCATTTCGGTCACTAAAATTTTCTTCTGTTAATTTTCAATTTTGATTTTGCTTTTTTGGTTCAGGATTCTTTCATAATACCGATTTAGCCATTTATTGAATTTCTATTCTCTGGACTTTATCACTATCATCTTTTACATTTTTTCTTTTCATTTTTGAAAAAGGCTTCTAAATTTTGACCTTCAGGTCACTAATTCAGTATCTTTTTTGTCTCAGTTTTGCTAATGATGGTTTATTACAGCCTTCTATTTTAATTCAGCCTTTTCATTTCTTTTTTTCTTTTTAAAGATTTTATTTTTATTTATTTATTTGAGAGAGAGAGCACAAGAGGGGGGAGCGGGAGAGGGAGAAGCAGACTCCCTGCTGAGCAGGGAGCCCGATGCGGGACTTGATCCAGGGACTCCAGGATCATGACCTGAGCCGAAGGCAGTCGCTTAACCAACTGAGCCACCCAGGCGCCCTCAGCCTTTTCATTTCTAGTATCATTTAAATGTCACCTTATCCCAATTCTCTTTTTATCACCCCTTTTGAATTCTAATCCTAATTAAAAGGATTTTTTTGTTTGTTTTTATCTTCTGTTATCCTATTGAAAACACCTAGTTTTCTTTTTCTTTCATTGAGACAAGAATTTCCCTTGTGCTAAAGAATGTCATATGCCCTCGTGTTTGTTTTCTGCTTACTCATCCTATTACAAGGTGTTTGCCAATAGATAGGGTCTTTGGCTGGCTTCTTATCTGATTTATGGCTTATTGGTTGTCAGTACTGTACTGTTGTCTTTTTAGATTTCCAGTTGGGGAGCAAATTAATGTTCACAAGTCCTAAGCTTTAAGTGCTGCAGGGTTGACTGGATTGAGATGGATTCTATGCCCCTCAAAATATCTATTGTTTGATACTTGTTTGAACACAGGGAGGAAAAGCAAAACTAGAATCCCCATATTTCACTGACAGGATTGTTCTTTTTTTTAAGATTTATTTATTTGAGAGAGAGAGAGTGAGTGTGTGCGCGAGTTGGGGGAAGGGCAGAGGGAGAATCTTGAGCAGACTCCCTGGGGAGCACAGAGCCAGATCCCAGGATCCATGAGATCATGACCTGAGCCAAAAATTACAGTCAGAGGCTCAACCAACTGAACTACCCGGGTGCCCCCAGGATTATTTTCATTTCTGCCCATAGTACCTTACTTGTTGAAGCTATGTTTTCATGCAGTGTATTTATTGTCACCCCTCCCCCGCTTTCTACACACACACACCACCACTTTTTGTTTTGGGAGTTTCATTCTCCAAAGAAAGGAAGGTGGTGGTGAGGGCTGGGTTGGGGTATAACACAATCTCTCCTTCCAAAGGTTAGTTGAATCCTGAATAGCACCCCTTGCCTGGCATTCTGGCAAGTACTGATGCTGAGTTTTTGATCTGCATGATACACAGTGAAAGAAAGCTCATCCTATATTCTTTATGTTGTCAACTTTCTCTATTTAAAGTGGCTGCTGATTATGATTTACAATTCATCTCCCTCGTTCCCATGGTTAATGGAATTTTTTGTTTCTGGTAGTAGGATGGCTGTCAGTTATGGTTTTTATTGTCATCAATTTTTGTCTTTCCTTTGCCTTCATAGGTATTTTTGCAAGCCATTGGGACACTCTGCAGCCTGGGCTGCTAGTCAAGTGTCAGTTTTTCACTGGATTTCAATTTTTTTTATTTATTTATTTATTTAATTTTTATTTTTTTAGATTTTATTTATTTATTTGACAGAGAGAGACACAGCGAGAGAGGGAACACAAGCAGGGGGAGTGGGAGAGGGAGAAGCAGGCTTCCCGCAGAGTAGGGAGCCCGATGCGGGGCTCGACCCCAGGACCCTGGGATCATGACCTGAGCCGAAGGCAGATGCTTAACCATCTGAGCCACCCAGGCGCCCCTGGATTTCAATTTTAAACATTGGTATACAAGTAATGTCCTGGTATCTCTTAATTGCCTATCTGAGTATCACCCCGATAAACTGAGTGCATATCTCTCAACCTTAGAAAAAGGGGATACTAGCATCCTTCTCTATTCTGGTGACATAGTTTTATTCTTATTCAGGACTAAGAATAAGAACTAACTGAAATGAGTGGTTAATTATTGTCAGAAAATGCAATTTCATACCAGCTGTGCCAAAATTAGAATTGTGATTTTTTGATAGCTATTCTTCAGAATTCAGATTGATCAGACTAATTACCTATTTAACAGGTTAGTTCTTATAGTTATCAGAGGTATATTTTACAAGTAATTCATTTTTCCTGGGCAAAAGGGATTTAATGTCACTCAAAAGTGTATTTGGGAGGAAACAAAGTATTTAATAAATGTTTAGGTCAGCTACACCTACCTTGAAATTCTAGGGCTGTATTACCTCTACTGTGACATATGATGAGCAGTTGACCTTAGTCAAATATTCACCGAGATACTCGATACGATGAAATGTTGCTTCTGTAAGAAAATTTTAGCTCTGTAGTGTTCCAGTAGGAAATGGAGTAGTTGGTGCTGTCCTCAAGTGAGACTACAAACAGCTCTTTTTTTGACAAACTCCTCTGAATTTGTATGGCAGAGTTGAACACATGTAGAAGGAATACGCTTTATGGGAATATATTTGTTAATTATTGGTGCATAACAAGCTACCTCGATCAACAGTTAGTGGCTTTAAACAACAAGGACTTATCAGGCTCCCAATTCTACAGTTTAGCAATCTGGGCAAGGCTCAGTCAGGAAGTTCCTTTGGTCTATATAAAGATTGCTCATTTGTCTACAGTCAGCTTCTGGCAGGTGAACTGGGAGTTGGCTGGCCTAAAATGACTCACTGGCATGTCCAACAAATGGTTCACTGTAAGGTTGGGCAATGGGAGACACCCGGGTGCACCCAGCAGGCTAGAACAGGCTTATTCACATGGAAGTGCAAAGAGTTCCAGGTAAGAAGGAGACCTCCTGAGGCCTAGACTAGGAGCTGGCAGAATGTTGCTTCTGTGGCATTCTATTGGTCAAAGCACAGATAGGGTGGAGAAACCAGCTTTAACCTCTTAACGAGAGCAGCTGCTAATTCACATTGCAAAGGGACAGGTATACAGAAGGGAGTGGAGATTGGGGCTATTTTTGCAAGCTGTCAGAGAATTCTGTCTAATATGGAAGTAGCCTGAAAGATCAGGGGGTGTATTTGCTTCCTATGATTGCTGTAACAAATTACCACGACTTAAAAGCAACACACATTGACTCTTTTACAATTCTGAAGACCAGATATCTGAAATCAGTTTCCCTGGTTGAATCAATGTGTCAGCAGAGCTGTATTCTCTCTAGAGGCTCCAGGGGAGTCGGTTCCTTGCCTCTCCCACCTTCTGGTGGCTACTGGTGTTCTGTGGTTTGTGGTTGCATTACTCCAAGTTCTGCTTCCGTGGTCACATTACCTTCTCTTTTATGGTTAGATTTCCCTTTGCTTCTCTCTTATAAGGATACCTATGATCATATTTAGGTTCACCTAGATAATTCAGGATAATTTCTCCATCTTAAAGATAGGATTTCATTGAAGTCTTAAGACTTAATTACGTCTGCCAAGTCCTTTTGTTCTAGTATACAATGCAACACTCACAGGTTTCTCCAGTCAGTATGGGGATATCTTTTGGAGGACCACTGTAAGGGATGTACCTGTGAGATAGTGTCCACCTATCTAGCATCACATATTTGTTTCCTTGGTCAAAAAAACAAAAACAAAACAAAAACAAATGCTAAGATTCACCTAAAATTATACAAGAAAATGTTAATCTTTGTCACCTACAAATTTGGCATGATAGGATATGGGTCTTCTTTCAATATAAGACAGAGAATACTTATAGCCCACACATTCAATATTCATTTATCCTAAAAATGTATTGAATACATGAAGAGCCAGGCACTGTTATGCTAGGTTCTAGAAATACACCAGCGAGCAACAGTTTACATTTTAAATTGCACTGTCGAATAATGGTAGCCACCAGCCACGCGGAGCTACTGAGCACCTGAAATGTGTCTCATTTGATATGCAGTGTGTTGCCAGTGTAAAATACACACCAGGTTTTGAATACTCAACATGAAAAAAGGAATGCAAAGTATCTCATTAATTTTCTATTGTTTTCACATTGATACGGTAATATTTTAGATATATCAAGTTAAATACAATTCATAAAGTTAGCTTTGTTTCTTTTCACATTTTTTAGTGAGTTAACTAGAAAGTTTAAAATTACATATGTGGCGGGACGCCTGGGTGGCTCAGTCGGTTAAGCGTCTGCCTTCAGCTCAGGTCATGATCCCAGGGTCCTGGGATCGAGTCCCCGCATCGGGCTCCCTGCTCAGCGGGGAGTCTGCTTCACCCTCTGCCTGCCAATCCCCCTGCTTGTGCTCTCTCTCTCTGACAAATAAATATTAAAAAAAAAAAAAAAAATTACATATGTGGCTTGAGTCACATAATATTTCTATTAGACAGCACAGTTCTACAGGTTGGGAAAAGAGAATAAATGAACTCCTAATAAATGATTAAAAATAAAATCTAGTGATAGTGTCTGAGGAGGCTTCTCTAGATTGGGTGGCCAAGAGGGACTTGTGTGACTTTTGAGCTGAGACCTGATTTTTATGAAAGCATCAGTCACATAAAGATTTTTGGAAATGTGTCCCAGGTAGCGTTAAGAGGTAAAATATTTTCTTGGGAGAGGGTTTTTTTCAAGTGTAAAACCCTAATGTGGGGAACAAATTTGGTTGGTTAGATGCATATAAAAAAATTCAGTGAGCAAGGAGGAAAATAGAGTAGGACAACACTGGAAAGGTAAGAGTAGACCAACTCATTTTAAGGTCAACAGAAAGCTCAAACTCAAAATTTGTCCTATTCAACTTCCTTTAAAATCCCGAATGAGATCATTAATATCTGAGATAGAAAAGGGGAATGTAGCTGTGTGAACTCCGTAAGTCATTCACTTCTTTGCCTCAGTTTTCCTCTCTGTAAAATGGAGATGGCAGTAATTGTACTGACCTCATCGAGTTTTTGTGAAGATTAAATGAGATAGTGCATATGCACACATTCTACTGCCGTATGTATTGGTTATGACTAGTGTTGATTCCATATCAAGTTAGAGCATCAGAAAGATAGGTATATATTACTTGAATTACTTACAGAAGCTAATTATACTTCTTTGAAATATAATTAAATGTCTTATCAGTTTCAACAATGGTTGCTCTGAGAATGGGTCATATGCATATCTTTGCTTTTCTATTAAACCATCTCTGCCTCTAGGTTATTAAACATTCCTTATATAAGATTCCATGTCAAAAATTTCTTCTGAGAGTTTAGTACAAAAAAGTCTCCTGCTGAATTCGTATATGCCGTTTTATTAGACAATGAGAAGCAAAAAGAGGTTTAAAAAAAGTAAAAACGAGGTAAAAAAAAAGAAAAAAAAGCCCTCATTATTTTCTTCTTTTATATTGCATTAGCTGATAGGATTCTCGGTTAAATTTCTACTTGGTTTTGGGTTAGTGTAGGTTTATGGGATTTATAATATAATTACTTTCCATAGGCCATATATGTTGCTATAGACCTTTCATTATTTTAAAAGCTTATGACATGTGTATTTTATTATATACTACTTAAATCATTTTTAAAATAGCTTAAGCCTAAATTAAATAAAATATATAAAACATTGTTTCTATGAGAAAATGCATTCCAAGCTTAACAGAACCAGGTTATAAAAGAATTTTTGGAACATAGCTCTTTCTCAAGTTCAGGAATTCCACATATATTTGGGAGGGTATTCTAACATATCTTATTAAATGCTCTCTTTAGAAGATGTATTTCCTAAAAAGAGTAGCAAATTTAAGACCTTATTTTTTGGGTGATAACATGTTAAGCTTCAAAACAAAGGAGCTATGGACTTAATTTTTACATACAGATTATTATTTGTTGAAGATAAAAAGAAGCCCTATAACATTTTTTAATATCTAAAGACATCTTTCTCAGAATTCATTCATTCATTCATTCATTCAGTCGGTGCCTGTCAAAGGCCTGTTTTGTATTAAAGCTATAAATACAGAGATAGACTGAAGTGTCTGGGATATGAAGCAGGAGAAGTTGTCTGGAGGCAGACAGCGAAGGGCCTTGTAAGGGAGACATGGTGTGGAGTTAAAATTTCATCCTGAAGACAATGGGGAACCACTGAAACATCTGAGGTACGGAAATACCTTGATCAGATGTGGTTTTTGGAATGGACTCCGACAGCTATTTAAGAGATCAATCTATGGTGGTGATGGGGAAACAGGGGCACGGGAGCAGGTAGGATTGCACATAGACCGAGTAAGGAGTTTTTTCATAACAACTAGGAGAAATATTTTGAGAGGGTCAATGAGTGTGGGAAAAATGGGCCAAATACAAGAAATGTTTATAAAGTTGAATTGAGAGAGAATTTGGCAGAATTCTCTGGAATGACTAAGGTTTCCAACTTGGGCAATGGAGTGGATAATACTGGTACCACTTGATGGGGACAGGGAGTAAGTGAGGTGAAGATTGGTGGGATTTGATCCAGTACAGTTGGTTTGGGACCTGTTGAAATTGTAATGCCTGTGGGCAGCTGAATTGTTGCTGGATTTATTGATCTAAAGCTCAGGGATGTGGAGACAAAGATTTGGGAGACATTAAATTGTTGATAGTCATTGAAGGCATAGGTATAGATAAGATTTGCTAAAAAAGTCTGTATATAGAAAAGGTTGTTGACAATGGAAACTTGAAGAATAATAGCATTTAGGAGGGAGAATGGGAGGGAGGGAGCTAATCTACATGAGAATGAGTAAACAGGGAAAATCCAGAGAATGTGGCCTTCAGAGGGGAGAGTTTTAAGGAAGGACGAGTTTATAATGTCAAATGCCAGAGAGAGGTCAAGTAAGATAAGGAATAAAAAGAATGCTTCAGAATCTGAAATTGGGACAAGCTGAGCAGAATAGAGGTGGTGAATAGCGAGTCAGTACGAGAGATGAATGAGGGACAAAGAATTGGGAGACCATGAGTTTTGACTTTGGTTTCTGAGAGGGAGGAAGGACAGTAGTAGTTATTTATAGGGGGACACATGGAGGAGGCGGGACTGTTTTATTACTGGGACTGACAACTATAATTTTCTGTTGAGTAAACCTACAAGTGAAGAGTGGATATTTGATGGCAGAAAGCCCCAGATGGGGGGGGGATGGGATCCACAGCACAGGTGACAGGAGCAGTACCTTTCCATGTTAATCCTGTTGAAACTTTATACAGCTTCACAATAGGATAACTTATATGTGTCCTTCATCAATTAGTAATCTTCATATATCCAATCAGAATTTCAAGAAATGATTACTTTTCATTATACTTTCAAAAAGAATAATATCTCTGGTCATGGCCCTCATAAAAGTCTCCAGAGTTCCATTTTTTCTCTACTCATTCTTCAGATTTTATGACTCATTAGGACTTGTTCTGCATTAATTCAACCAAAATTATGCTCAGTGTCAGGGATATGATGGTGAGCACAATGGAGTTCTTGCTTTTGAGACACACAGGACTTCTCATTGCACACAGGGCCTAGCTAGGTCCCGGTGATTACTGCTGGTGATAGCACGTGATGGTAATATACTGGTCGTAATGATATGGTCCTTAGTCCATTTGTCTGTTTACTATGATCGAGACAAAATAAAGTGTCAAATTCTCCTTTGCGCATACTTTTAGTAGAAGTTCCAGGAAACAGCCCTGTAGAATTCCTTTTATGAAAATGAATTAGGGGTGCCTGGGTAGCTCAGTCAGTTAAGTGTCTTGGTTTTGGCTCAGGTCATGATCTCAGGGTCGTGAGATTGAGCCTCGTGTCGGGCTCTGTGCTTAGCGTGGAGTCTGCTTGGGAGTCTTTCTCCTTTCCTCTCCCTCCCCCGTAGCCCCAGCCCCTCACGCTCCCTTTCTCTCTCTCTCAAATAAATAAATAAATGAAATCTTTTTTTAAAAAAAGAAAATGAAGTAGTACTATTAAAGCACAAAATAATTCTTCACAAAAAAAGCGCTTTAAAGGACGTCAGTTTCTTTTTGTCCCTTTTCACTATTAATTGGGTGTCTTGAGGATAAGGATCTTATCTGGTAGCTTACTTTCAAGATATGCTATATTGGGAAATGCACTGTGTTTAGGACTCAGGATTCCTGGGGTCAATTAGTAATCAGCCATGTAACTTACTAGCTGAGAGACCTTGAGGACATCATTTAATTAGCATCCAGAAAATGAAGAGTACACCTGTCTTGCCTACTTCTTAGGGTTCAATAAAACAATTTTTTTTTTTTTTTTTTTAAACAATCCAACACGCGAGAAGTTTCTTTGTAACTTAAAAGGGCTATGTGGTTGGTTTGGGAGGGTCCCAGAATCCTAATGTACTTTAGTTCTGCTCATGCCTGAAGTTTTTGATGTAGGGAAGATAATAACGTCTGTTTTGCCTAAACAAATGGGGTTGGGTTCCGTCCTTTGTAAGGGAAAAAATCCTGACTTAGCACCTGAGGCTTGGTCTGAATCAGATGTTTATTGGCAACATGGCCCAATAAAACTACCACATATAGAACGTCTTCTGGGGAGCAAGCACAGAGCCAGGCGCTTCCCCAAACACCCTCTCAAGGTACAAGGGAGGTGGTGTAGTGTGCACCCACTGGACAATGGGAGACTGACTGCTGAAGCTGAGAACAAGATTGTAACCGTGTCCTGCACGGCTGCTGCCCCTGGTGGGAACACTATGTGTTAAGATTGGTAGAAAGAAATGCTTCTCCCATTATTAAGAGTCAAGATGATTATTTGAGGAAAGACATATGTGTATTAAATTGTAGAAGTTGGGAATTCTGGTTGGTTTTGGGGAGCAGGATAGAAGTTGGAGGAAAATGAAATCAAGCTTCCTTGTAGTGAATTAGCAGTTGCAATCTTGTCTATGGTCAGCTGAGAAGGAATCATCCACTAGTGTTGGATCTCTTAAGAAACTGAATATCTTGGCTACCCACGTTACTCTTGCAGTGGGCATTAATGATTGACGGTACATGTGGAATGATCCGAGTTGTACATCGTTCTGTAATTAAAGTTTTCTTTTGCCCTCTCTTGACTTCTGTGACTTGACACATATTGCTTACTTTGTCTACATTTTTAGGTCCAGAAATTGGGAGTAATAGTAGCAACTTCTGTATTTTGAAAGACTTTAGATTCCAGATATTAAGTCATTGGTTGTGAACTTTTTGTTACGTTTCTGGCAAAACGTAACCACGTAGGTGCTTAATGAGTAATAGCATTTGCCCTGAGCTTACTGATCCCATAGAATAGCTTTGGGCACTCATATCTATCAAGCAGTATGTACTTTAGTCAAGTTATCCTTACCAATTTTGCCTCCTTTTGGACAGCTTCATCTTTTTTTATGTCACTGAAGTAAAAAATATAAGTATTTACAAAGAAATACAATTTCCCCACAGAAACTCGTTTCTATGGAATTACATGATTAAGCATGAATACGTTAGGACTTGCCGCCTCTCTGCCTTCAGACATGCCTGATTTTTTTTATGCCTTGCCTGGTTCTGTGGCTCATGTAAATAATACTTACCAAGCAGCGATAGCCCTTAGCTGGCTGCATGCTTAATCCTACTGAGGTCTAAAGTCAGGTTCGCCCCAGCAAGTGTTGTCAAATGTTCGGCAGAGAGTGAGGCTGTTTTGATCATCTTATCTCTTGTGAGAAAGCATAGCAGGAATGGTTAAGAGCAAAGACTCTGGAATCCTACAGAGCAGGATCCAGACACAAGGCTGTCCTTTACATAGCTTTGAACCTGGGCAAGTCACCTAAACTCTTTAAGCTTCAATTTCTTCATCTGTAAAGTGAAGATTGGTTGAACCACCTCATTGTTCTAGGATTAAATGAGTTAATAGAGGTAAATAGCTTAACAGAGTGCCTCTATAGAGTAATCACAGATAACCACCACTGGCTATCATTTATGGTCCAGGGATAGATCAAACAAAACTCTCATGGCTTTTTCAGATCTTTGTCTCTCAATTAAATCAGTGGTTCTCAACTGGGGGACAATTCTGCCTTCCCATTCCTATTCCTGAAGACATTTGGCCATGACTGGAGGCATTTTTGGTTGTCCCAACTCACGGCGGGGATGGGGGAGTGCAGAGAGGTTGCTACTGGCGTCTGATGGGTAGAGGCAGTAGGATGTTTCATTTGCAAACTTCGGGAATCGGCACAGGCAACCCTCTCACTCTCATCCCCCCCCACCCCAGTGAGGAATTATCTAGTTTGAAATGTCGGTAGTGCTGAGGTTGTGAAACTGAAATAAATGGAAAGGAATCCTTCCATAGATGAGTCATGGATAAATCCTAATCAAGAAACCAGTGTATCAACAAGTATTTGCGGCTCTTGTGCTCCAGGTGTGACATCAACAGCTTTTTCCAGCTTATGCAGCACCTTCACATACATTAATCTATGAATTCTGACAAAAACCCTAAAAATTCCAGGCTGGGCTGGCATTAACCGCCCCCCACCCCCCAACACCCCTTTTCTCTTCTGCAGATGAGAAGTTAGGCTGAGAGGTTGACTTTCTTAGAAAAACACAGATGGTAATTAAACCCAGATGTTGAGTCCCAAATACAGTGCTTCTGCCCCTCTCACATGCCCAGCATTGCATTTCTGCCGGGAATGCAGGAGACATTTTAGACATGGTTCCTCCCCGAAGAGTTTTACTCAACAGTTAAGAGATTTGCACCCATGAACACTTATTTATACCTCCTGGGCTATAATAGATGCACACTCCCTCTCCCATCCCCATCCCTTGGGTGTTAGGAGAGTATTGCAACGCAGCTAACCTGAAACCACAGTGTTTTCTTTCTCCCAAATCTTAGAGGGCTGTTTTGCAACATAAATGTAGTAACTTGTCTGCAAAACAAGGGTGCTACCCTTCTTTACAATCTGTACTTTCATAGCATATGCCATCATGTTCCTTTTCCCCCACCAGTCCTCCTACAGAGCCCAGATGGTGCCTGGCCCACTCTTGCAACTTCTGATTGCCTCTAGTTCTCGTTCATGCTGGTCCGCATCTGAGCACCGAGTGTGCAGAGCTGAGGTGTACCCATACTACGTCCAACTGGCTGCCCAGATGTTAGAATATTCCAAAATGTAACCCGTTTTGATGGTAACTTGTTCTCTTGGCTCAGAGGCTATGGACATGTCCGCACTTGTAGATTATTTCATGAAGTTTTGGAAAGCTCTGATCTTTAATTCAGATTTTATGAAAGTTGTAGGAATTTATTTTAGGAAAAAAAATAGAAATGTAATGCCTCACCACTGCATAGCTGCCTGATATCTCTAAAGAACAATGTACCTCCCTCTTTTTTACACGCTGTGTTTATGCTGTCAAATTAGCTTGAGATTATTTTAACAAATGAGTAAAACTGATCCCTGCTGACACTCAGTCGCAAAAAAGTTTTAATACCTAAGCTCTTAAAAAAGCAGCCCAGACACCAGGTAACTCTCCTTACCACAAAGGAAATAAGCAATCCATGCTTAATTCAGTGCATATTTATTATCAAGAAGTTATCAAAAGACTCTTAGAAAAGTTTCCTCCTGAGATCTTGATGATGATAATAAAATTTACCCTGGCATTTCTTATTTAAATACATGTAACCATTACCAACACAAACATTAGCCAATATTCTATCAGCATACAATACTTCAGCAAACGACATAAAGTTCAGAACTACTTGTACCCAAAAGGGGAGGTTTTTGTTTGTTTGATCCTATGTTTATTTTACTTTGGAAACTATACCTTAATGAAAAGCCCCGCGAGTTGAGTGGTGCTCCACAGACAAATGACTTGGAAAGATACAGATCCCCCCCCCCCCCCCCCAAGCTGGCTTTTTTCCTGCCTCAGGACACGCAGGGAAGTGGAGTGTAAAACGCAATCCTTCTTGATTTATTTTTACTTGGGTGGCTTTGGAAGTTACTCAAAACTTATGTGCTCCATAAAAGACAGAACTGAAAGTTACAAGATGTAACTCAAGTGGAAACTGCCAAGTAGAAATCTTTTCCAGAGTCTGCTCCTGACCCTCGTGGTGGGCTAAGTCACCCTCAGAGCTGATCACACAGAGACATGCGAAGTCCTGCTGACACGGGGAAGGATGCATGCGGCACTCTCCTCTGAGCAGTCCTTCCCTTAGGTGGCTGCCTTGCTCAGTGCCCCTCCAGCTTCTCATTGCTTTAAAGACTTTAATCCCTAACACGTCCTACGGAGATCTTTTTAGATCTGGTCTCTGACTAGCTCTCCAGTTCAGCTGATGCCGCCAAAACAGGCAGGTGTGTGCAGCGAGCTGCCCGCAGTTGATTCATCAAATATTTGCGCAGGGCCCACTCTGTCCCAGGCAGAGGGCTTGGCACCACCTGTCATTGTCAGCGCATGACGAGGGGGGCAGGGGATGGAGGGAAACAGCGCAGCGCAGGGCTGCCGAGGCTGCTTCTGGAGGCCTTCTGTGTCCGTCTCGGGAGCTCAAACTTCATTTCATTGGTGATAGGGAGTCCCTGAAACAGTTTAAACTAACTTTATGGAATGAACTACTTCAGAAGGACCTAGTTTTTATGGTAGTAAAAGAGGCCACCATTTAGCATTCGAGTTAAAAAAGAAATGGCATCTCAACGTAAGGAAATAAGGTAATTTTCCTCTTATGACCTCTTTTTTGGCATCATGGAACAAATGTTTATTACGAATTTTCCAAGAGCCTGGACAGTGATAGGTACCCATGATACAGTATAGAACAAGTCATTTTGATTCCTTTCATGGAGCATGTGATCGGATGAAGGGCAAATAAATGGAAAAGCGACATGTTATGGTAAGTGTTAAGAGAAACACAAACAAGAGGCTGAAATGGAAGCTAACAAGGAAAGTTCCCACTTTTGATGAATTATCCGGAAGGGCCCGACTGGGAAGGTGGTGCTGAAGCCAAGTTCCAAGAGGTGAGTAACCCACCATTCAAAGAGAAGAAAGGTGAGCGTTCCAGGAAGAGGGAATGGTGAAAAGAATGAGAGAGCAATGGGCTGGATTTTACAGGGTGAGGAGGAATAAAGCATGAAATAAAGCACAAAATTGCAAAGACAAAAGCCAAAACATGCAGGGAGTTGTAAACTCTGCTAAAATGTTTGGATGTTGTTCTCATTTGCTCTTTGGGGACAGAATGCAGTGTTTTGTTTTGTTTTGTTTTGTTTTGTTTTAACATGGTTACATGGGTATTGTTGTGTGAATTATCTGATATGTATATAGTATATACATATACCATACATATATATATACATATATATAATATACAAATATATACTACATACATATTTCTTTGGGTACTACCTTAAAATATTTAAAATAAATTGAGAATGTACTGAATCTTTCTGTGAAAAAAAGAGTCTAAAATGTGCCATTTTTATCTTTTGGCTTCATGGACAAAAAAGGAAAAATAAATACCATTTTAATTGGTCTTCTAGGATCAACTTAGTAACATCTTAATCTTCCAGCTAATCATTGGTAGCTGAGACTATGAAAGGGGATTTGACTTCCAGAGAGAATTTCCGAGGTTTGGTTAAGCAATCTGAAATTTATATCTCTCTCCTGTAAGCTACCAATCAATTTGATCCTTCAGTGTGTGTCATACTCAACAGAGAAAACAATTCAGTAGAGCTGTATCCTAAGTCAGGGAGGCTGATATCATTTACAGACCAGCCTCTGTGATAAAGTTTCATTCTCTTTGGTGCAGGAAGATGTTAGGTCTCATGATGCAGCTTGGACCATTGTGATTTTGACTGTGGCAGGGTTCTAAATACAAGTTGTGAGTAGACTCTAGTTTTCAAAGAGTGACTTGAGAAATATCTAGACAAGTCTTATTTTCTTAAGTAGCACCCATTAAAAAATATTGGTCTTTTCTATTAACTGGTAACACTTATAGTGTAATGATTCTAAAATTAAATAGTAATTGGAGCAAGACCTAAGATTTTTTGTTTGTTTGAAAGCTAAAAGGGTGCTTGGACAAGTTAAAAACTCATTTACGTACATCTGGAGTATATTTAATAGAGTGAAAAAGAGCAATGACTCCAGCTTATCACTAAAGGCTGAATAAAAATTACCTGCCATCAGGTATAAAGCTTTGTTAGTGTCCAGCGAAATTTATAACTAAGCCATTAGGTCATATGAAAAATGATCACATTTGATGATCTTTTATTCTGAACTTTCTCCCAGGATTCTTTTATTTCTCTTTGTTCCAAAAATGATCTATCTTATACTGAGAAAACTTTATTCCATTGTCATCTCCCTACTAATGAGATTCGGTTTTAGCAATATAGCGAAGTTATAATAAAGAGTGGAGTTATTAAAAACTATCCTGCATATGAGTCATATAATATGCTAAGTAGGTCCCAATGAAGCCATACCTACTTAATTATAATGAGGCCAACTCCTTGAAGAACACATGTTTGTGTCTCATATAACTAATTAATGAAGACTGAAATAATTGATGATGAATGTAACAGAAGTATACCAGTAGATACTGAAGTTTATCTCCTTTTTCACCATTGGTTCTTTATCTGTGGTACTAATATTAATTGAGTGATTTGACAAAGCAATAGCTCTGTTTGCTTGCTATCCAAATGGTGTGAGAGCCCTATGGGACACACCGTATAAGATTAAAAACCTGAAAGTAAATGGTAGATGGTGGATTACTGTAGAAAACTAAACTTAATATTAAACAGGCATTTTTGAATCATTTTTTTAGATTTGCAGATCATAGTGGTCTGTTTTGATGGGTAAGAAAGTAATCTAGGATCCCAAGCTCAGTTTATTCATTTTTAAATGACTGCAGGTTTCGCTTTCATTAAACATGACACATAAGGACTGCACTGATTGATCCCTCCAGAAGTAAAACAATCTTCATTTGCATGATTTGGAATGTTAATAAATTCTAAAACCTCCCTTCTAGAGCAACACAATGGGATCAGTTGGTTGGCTGGGCTATGGCTGTCTGTGTCAGTACAATGTTGGATGGATGGATTTTTAAATAAAGTTGGGAATAGGAGATAAAGGTAAAAAAAAAAAAGAAAGAAAAAATCATAAAGGATGAAATGTTTCATGAGTTATGGACCCACCTACAGTAAATAATAAAGCTGAGTTAGCTGAGAGGTATAAAACAGATGGAGATTCCACAGCTGTAAAAAACATTTTATAAGAATACTACAGTTATGTTTTGAAAAGCAATGAGAGACAAATGATGACCGGTACCAGTATGAAGACTGCACCTGGAACTGTACAAAGGTCAAGGGTTTTTTGCAAGAAATGAGGATTTTTCCCTCCACGATTTTAATCTTTCCTTCCCAATCCAACCCCACGATTCCTTTCCGAATATTGAACAGATTGAGGTTAAAAAAAAAAAAGTTTAGGCAAAGTTATGACTCTGTTACTAAAAAATCGAAGTATCTGTCCTCAGATGGTTACATATATGTCAAGGTCTGATTCTTTTAATTATTGTGTTAGCTTGAGTTTTTCAAATTTGCCCAATTCTTTGGAAAAATCTTACTGGATTTTTGCAGATATTTTTTCCAAAAAAACAAAACAAAACAAAAAAAACCTTTACACTTCCTTTTGTAGTGTGCTACTTTGTTGGAAAGTAATAGGATTTACCCTTTTCTCATTTTGAGCTACTGTGTATTTTTCATTTTGAGGAAAATGGAACAGGCTGTAGATAATATCAATCTTCTTGATCTTTCATCTCTCTTTTGATGGGTGAAGAGAGAGCTGCGAGAGTTTCTGTATCTGTCTTTTGCTTATAGTGCAAAGATAATGGATCACCTTTTCTGAAGGGGCTGACTTCCACTTTTCAAAAATGGCTGAGAAAAGGAGTCAAGGAGGTTTTCCATCAGTTATTCATTGAGATATATGGGACAGCATCGATACCTACTCTGTTTAAAGGGAGACCTAAATTCATCTCTTAACCTCCTATTAGAATGGTTGTGGCACCGGGGAGGCCAAGTGCTGCTACGTGCTCAACGTTCAAACCGAAATATTTTAGCGATAATAGTAGGTTGCAACAAAAAGCTTGAATGGGGAATTGATTTGCAATTCAAATAAGATTTTTTACTTCAATTTTTTTTCTCAGATTTTAACACAAAATTTAATGGGAAAATTGCAAAGTCATAAACTATTGCACCTTTTTCCCCCTTACTGACAGGTTAAAAAAAAAAAAAAGCACTAAAAACTTGACCTTTCTATTTACTTCATAATCTGGGACTTCTATAGCAAGCTTTATAAAATTTTGAGTCTTTGTTGTTCTCAAAAAAAGAAAAAAAGGAGTGATTTAAAAATTCACACATTCTGGGCGCCTGGGTGGCTCAGATCGTTAAGCTTCTGCCTTCTGCGCAGGTCATGATCCCAGGGTCCTGGGATCGAGTCCCACATCGGGCTCCCTGCTGAGCAGGGAGCCTGCTTCTCCCTCTGCCTCTCTCTATCTCTTATGAATAAATAAATAAAATCTTTAAAAAAATAAATAAATAAAAATAAAAATTCACACATTCATGCTGAGTATCAATTACATACGATTTCTAGAACTAAGTAAAACGAACACAAGTACTGTATACAATGTCATGGTAGGTAAACTGCTTGTTAAATTTTTTTTTCCAGATCAGCTTACATAGTGTAACTGTAGCTTTGTTTTATCTGCCTTTAAACTCAATTCACCCAACAGTAAAGGATCTGAACTGGTAACCCAGTCTAGACAATAGATAAGATAGTGTCATGTGGTTCAAATGGAGGCTTCATTCTCTTTTTTTAAAGAAACCTCTTAAGACGGGCAGTAGACTCAAAGACATTTTCGCACACCACAAGCCTAAGGCACAGTTTGTAACCCACTGATGACAAAATTAAATTATTTCAAGCTGAG
Organism: Phoca vitulina; assembly: GCF_004348235.1. Lineage (NCBI taxonomy): Eukaryota > Metazoa > Chordata > Mammalia > Carnivora > Phocidae > Phoca > Phoca vitulina. Next base: position 5,291,840 of record NW_022589722.1, read on the forward strand.
AAACAATTTCTCCTATAGGATAAAGACAGTTCTATTTTTGGACAAAATGCCCTATGGAGGGGCTCTTATAATCACATCACCCATTATCATAATCATCAAATGCATACAACATCTAAGTCCAATTAATGGAAGATGGGACCTTATGGACGTCTGTTAACAGTGTCATGGTAAGAAGATAATGCTTTCTGTCTTCAGTCCAAGTGCTTTCGAAGCGTTAAGCTTCTCAGTACCTATGTGAACTAGGTAAGCGATTTTCTATGCTCGGTTTTCCTTTGTGCCTCAATATATCCAAGCTAAGGCTGCTGCTGCTGATCTTTGAATATGCGATGATAACTATGAATTTAAAATGTCTAATGAAGTCTCCTCAGAAGGGACCACATATAATTCTGTGTTTCATGTGATGTGTTAATGAGGAAAATGACCACAGCTCTTCATCACAGTAGTTCCATTGTGTTTGTTCAATTGACCTCATTCACAGCAAATGCTCCTGCAAGGGCAGCTCTTAGCACAGCCGTCCAGGAAGGTAGTTTCTTTGTGCTCTCAGGGCCCTGCAGCTGAAAGTGGGGAGAGGGAGCGCCTTCCACAAATAGGTCAATTCAGGTGGCTTTGCCCTTCCACTTTACAGCTGCCGGTCGGTCTCCGGGCTTGTGGCCTAGGGAGGAGCTGGGAGCTGACAAGGACCAATGGACACATGTAGACACAATGATTTTGTAGCTGCGTGTTCAGGGATGTCAGCTATGGGCACGGAATATGGTGCCGGGTGGCCAGAGAATGCTCTGTTTAGATGTATAAATGGCTGGTAAGGTTTCTGAGCTCAAAGGAAAGATCGGATACACAGACTTAGTGTAATTTTGTGCCATACTATACAGCTTAAAGAAACGCTGAGCCAATGTGGACAGTAGACATTGTGGAAAACATCTGGATGACTACATTATTTTATGGCTTGGCTGAGTTAACTTCGTATTTCGACCTCATACATACGGTGTAACTGTATGCTAAATGAAAATTTGGTTCCTATAGAATATTTATAGGTATTAACTGTGATATCTCTACAAAAATTACTATTGCTGAATCACACTTTACTGTTGCCTTGTCGGCTTTCACAGAGGCATGACCCCAAAGCCAGGCAGATAATATCACTTCTCTTTTTGCTGTAAAACTGATATTTAAGGCAGCGTTGATTATGTTTCTCCATAAAGCCAATATAATACATTTATTTTAGAGTTCGGTATCAGAGAAATTTTTTCATCTCCCAGTCTTGATACAAGAATTATACAGCCCATCATATTTGCTTTGAATTGCCTTGGCTCTCAGGAAGCTCAAAGATAAATAATGATTGTGACGGTACCGTCTTTACATAATGAAATAACTTGTTTCTCCATTTATATAAAAGTAGTCAAATCAGGCAGAAGCCAATATTTGGGTCATGCAAGCTTTTCTACTCATTTATATGGACAAATTCACTGTACTACCCATATGCTGGTAAGACTTAAAATTTCTCATGATTCTGGGAAATTGGCTGGCAAATCCTTTGGCACTAACATGATTAACTCCTACTTGAAAAAAAATGTAAGGGCAGAAAGAATGGAATTATAGTCCCCTTGTCATTAAAGGAAGGCAGCATAATGTATGCTTGTGGAAAGGCACCGGATTCAGTCAGACTGGCTTGGATTTGAATCATAGTTCTTCTATTTTTTATTTGTATCATTTGGAGCATATTGCTATTATTTTTGAATTTCAGTATTCTATTTGTGAAATACGTAAAGCTCTTCAAATGCTGCCTACTACATAGTAAATATTCAATGAATATTGACTCTGTTATTCTGAATAATGATCATTATTCGTTAAAGCTCGCACTAGACAACACTGGTTACAACTTAAAAATACATGTTTTTAGATCATTCTGTGAGGGGTGCAAAAGAAATATTACCGAACTAATGAACATTTTCTATTCGAATGCAGAGGTTTTATAAATATTCCATTCTATATATTTAAACATATATAAAGACTTACTTTTTTTAAACCTGTATAATAATGGAAGTCTAAAATGTGTGTCAGATTTCAATCAGAGTTTAATAAAATTTTTATTTAAGAACGCTAAAACAATGGTCAGTGTTTTAACAGGATGAAATCTCACTAATCTCACTAATTAAAATTAATGAAAGTAAAACAGTTAATGAGTTACGATTAAAGAATAGCCTAAGGTTCCATAGCCCCCCCCAATCCAAAAACTACAGTACTGATTTGTCTATAGGTAGCCCTACCCACTAGTTTACAAATATTTTGTCTTCTAAAAGTTTCCTTGTAACTTGCTAGTTTGAGACTTGGATAGAATTTTCTTACAGAAAATGTCTTGCAAATGCTGGCTTGTTTTTAGTTTAGCCCTTCTTCCCAAAGCTGATTTAATCCAAGCTAAAATTTTATGTTTTCAATAAAAGACAGAAAACAATACTTTAGTAACACCTTTTATTCTAAAGCTAATAAATTATATTTAAGCATACAGAATACTCAAAGCATTTTAATTAAATCTTTTCCTATTATGCAACCTATAGTCAAAAAAGATTGAAAAAAAATTATGGAATTTATTTTGAATGAGTTTAATTGTATGTGGGCAGGAAGGCTAGAAGGAACTTTGGTGCATATCTCACTGGAGAATAGAGTGGTTTTTTGAGGTTCAATTCAATAAATATGCTTTTCCATTGGACCTGCCCTATTGAGACCATGTTGTATATTTCAATGAAGAACCAATAAATGTCATCTCTGTACTTCCACACCGCTGAAGATCAAGTCCAGGTGCACACCACAGGAAAATCCAAAGTAGCCTCCAGTTAAATGAGAAAGAAGTATATTTCCCTCCCATTTATAACGCAGTCTGGATGGAAGATGCAGCTTCTTCTCCCTTGCTCTTCTGCTGCATATGGCTCCTGTTCCCAGGGCTACCTCATGGTCCATGATGGGCTCAGGAAGTTTGCCATCCCATCTGTGTCAGCAGCAGGAAGGGGAGAGGAGGAAAAGATGGACATACCTCTCATTTTAAAAAAATTCTTTTAAATTAGAATTTCTTTTAAAGAGCAGTTTTAGGTTCACAGCAAAATTGAGTGGGGGGCACGGAGGCTTCTCACGTACATCCTGGCCCCGCACATGCATTACTCTCCTTTATCAATATGTCCCACAGACCCTTCATTTTAAAGGAAACTTTCTGTAAGTCTCATTCAACATTTCTGCTTACCTCTCATTTGTCCAGAGCTTAGTCCTATGGGTCACTCATATATGCATGGAAGATTGAGAAATGTGGTCTTTTAGCTGCCTGTAAATGTGCCCAGTTAAAATTTGAGGTTCTATTACAATAAAAGGAGAAAGTGGATGACCAGCAGTCTATCCAGTACTCTGAAAGCAGCTCCAGTAGAGAAGTTGGTTGGTCAATATGAAGAGATTGGTAACACTGGTCATCATGAGTGAAGGACCACAAGAGAGGTACACACATAGGACAATGCATGGTCAGAGAGCAAATGCAGTCGGGAGTACTGGGGAAGGCCTTCATGAATAGGACACCAACCGAGGAGGACCTGGAGGGTGGATAGTGTATCAGATCCCATTGCCTACCCCAATCCTGTCTGCTTCTTACTTTCTGACTGGCAGATCCTGGATCTGAGACCCCTCTGAACATGAGGTCACTCTTAACAACTAACCTTTCCAAAGAATGAGAAAACTATGTCAAGTATAGCATAAACCTCACTTCAGCAGAGAATTAAACATAAAATTTTAAAGTTCTTGTACAGAACTTGAGAGCCTTTTTGAAAATTTTGAGGGTCCCAGGGGATCTTGGACTCTAGGTTGAGAAACACTGGTGTAAGCCCATAAAAAGGAAGAAAATATTTTTCTAACTGTCAGGGGCAGTATACTACCGTGCTTACGTGCTTGGTCTAGAGCCAAATGGCCTGGGTTTAAATCTTAATTTTGTCTTTACTAACCACATGGTTGGGGCAAGGAATTTAACATTTTTATATTTCAGTTTTCTCATCTGTGAAGTGAAAATAATAATACCTATTTCATAAGGAGGCAATGAGCAAATATTTATGAAGTACAGAGAACAGTATCTGACATATTTTGTGTGTATATGGTAAATTTTTAACATTTCAAACGGTTTCTCCCTCTGCAGAATCAGTAATTCTCAATGTTTTGTAAAGTTGAATCCTTCTTCGTTTCCCATCCTCTTTTCCCTTTATGCTTGCTGAGATTGAAAGAAGGGTCATTTTGCTGGCTTCCTTTTCCCTAAGGCCTCACTTCACTGGTCACACAAAAGGACCTTCTAGACCCCTAGTTGGCACATACTCAACTCCATTCTGAACCAGTCCTTTGTTCTTCTTAGAGTGGAAGAGAGAGAGTAGTTCCTCCTTTCTCTTGCAAAAATGAGCACATCTGGGTTGGAATCCAGGCTTTGAATTTCTACCTGCATGTTCCCTTCCTTTCTAAGCTTTGGTTTCTTCATAGGCCAAAGGGAATAGCATAGCTCAGAGGGTTGTGATGACATTTGAATGAAATGATGGCTATTTAGTGCTTATCATGGTGCCCGGCGTGTGGGAAATGCTCAATAAATTACACCCACACTGAACTTTAGACTTGAAAACATCAGAGTGTGGGCTCTGTGAGTGAGCCCCAAAGGTCAGGAAGAGGATGGACGCTCATGCAACAAATCTGTCCTTCCAAATGCTAAGCAGATAAGAGTAGCTGGGAGCTGGGGAAGGATCAAAGAGAAATCACTCTAGCTGAGGAGATGAGAAGGGAGGGAGAACCTCTGAGGACAAAGAGGTGAGTTTTTGGCAAGGCTCTGCCTCATCCATTGTATGCTCTTAACTCAAATATTAAACATAAAAGAACAACCATCAGTTGCTATGTGGTTGTTGTTGTTTTGTCAAGGAGAAGTTTTGACCTTGTGCCAATATCAAAACTGAAATTTGGACAAAGTGCATTTCTGATCATTTCACTAAGTGGAACAGTAATTGCCATGATGCATAATATGAAACCTCAATGCAGAAATAGTGGACTTTAATAGCATATGAAAGTAACACTTCAACTTATTTCTTGGAATTTCTTGGCAGAAGTGAGAATCCCCTCAATAACAGTATATGTTAACATGGCCATAATCAATTATTTAAAAAAAATAGAAAAGGTCCCCTGAGAGATATTTATCAAAACTGTCTTCTGTATAACTAGAGAATTCCCATAACTGGGCGGATAACTCCATAATAGGCTTTCTTTCATTTGTTTGGACTCACAGATCCTTGATACACAAATAGATTCCATTTCTCCTTAGCTGAAACCAAATATTGGTCTAATATTAGATTCAAGTTTTCTCAGATAGCATAGGATAATTAAAAGTGATCACAGTACATCATACTATCTAATTAATATTTTCTTTCCCAAGCTCAGAGGGACCTTTATAGGAATGTATCTCCAAAAACACTGGCTGTTGTGATGAGAGGCTGTCACCACAGGATTTCCATTATCCAGGCGACCTACGCACATAGTAGCCTGAGGTACAGGCCCATTATTTTCTTTTCCGCTCTTTGATCCACACCAGAAATTTCTTGGGGGAAGTTTAAATATTTATTCAAGTTCATTTTGTTGGCAAAGGCAAGTCTTTATTGATTGTCTGACACAGACATGTACTATATAATTTCTAAGTTTTTCCATATCACCTCCTTGACTTATTTTTGACAAAGTTAAATGGATCCAAAAGTTTATTCTCTTACTCTTTTATAAGCAGATGACTTCTAAAACGTTACATATCTTTGGTACAAAAACCCATACGAATTGGCCCTGAGTAGTACATCTGAACTTACGATGGCCTTTAGTCTACCGAAGATAAAATGCCTGGCCTATTCTTGGATTTCTCATTATGTAGCAGAAAGGACAATGTTAGTATAAAACACATTGTTAAAACTGAGCAGAAACAGAATAAACTGCTGTAAACCTTCAATGAAGTGAAGAGGTAACAATTTCTACAAAGGGATTGCTCCATTTTGGGCCCAAATTATAACTCTGTAAGGGCAAAAAAGTTCACCAGATGGGAGACCGCCTGAATTCACAGCCATACGTATCTTTTTCTTCTGAAGGAAGGAGGCATTTGTCTCCTGACATGTTATCAGAAAAATTGTTCATTTTTATTCTTCATCTGTCACTCAAAGTTGTCACTACATTTAGTGGCTATTTTATTCTGTACATCATTTCTACCTCTAATAGCGCTGTCAGCCTGTCTGATATTCATATGCCAGCGACACATTTCTTTCCACATCAACATAACTTCTGGAAAGTAACTTCCTCCTTCTGTTATAAACCCCATCTGAGTCTTTGCAAGAAGTTTCAGTCTGCTCAACCCTCCTTTCTGTTCCTTATTTTGAACGAAAATAGGAACAAGTGACATTTTCCTTGATTAGTGGAGCCTTGTTTTGTGTTGTTCCTTGAGCCGAAGTGTTCCACTGAAGCTAATCTCTCCATGCATCTCCACTGAGCCTTCTTTGGGACAAAATGGCACAAGTTTAAATATGAATGGTGGGGAGTAAAGGTATAACTTGATCTGTAACCTTCAAGTCATAAATATTTCAATTCACTTAGCTCAAAAGCAAGTATTAGGAAATAGACCAATTTTTATTACTCATTTCTTTTTTTCACATTTGTCTGAGAGCTCAGAAGCTCACACCCCTCAGACAAGGTGTAGGCTGACCAACAAACTGGGAATTCCATCAAATGCCTAATTTAAGGGCAGTTTATTTTGCTCAACAAAACAAAACAAATCAAACCAAAACAGAAAAGCGAGTACTTTAATCCTTTCTCTACCACTAATACACTGCATGATTATAAGTAAGTTAATTAACCTCTCCATTCCAGTAATTCCCTTGGCGATGAAGTGAAAACCAGAGTTAATTACACAGAACACAATTTTTCAGATTATTCTTGAAATATTTTTATTAAGACTTCCTCATCTAAATGTTTATAATTACAACCCATTTACCAAGAAAATATTTACTAATATCTAACAAAGATAAAGGCTTAAGACATAATTATTCGAAGTAAACACGGTAATATACTGAAATGTATTACCTAAATGAGTTTAAAAGTCAAAAATGCCAGATGGCTTTAAAACTTGCATTTCCAAAAAGGAATTTTAGTGTTTGATCTTGTTTCTTCAGAGGACAAATGTTTCAGCATACATTACTGTGGCCATTATTTTCCGACTTAAGATTAGTGAATTGAGTTAATAGAGCACAGTCACTAGATACAGAAAATCTAAAGTCTGTGCTTGGAAGGAAATAATCTCCCAAAGAAGAATTTGTTCCTCATTTACATAATGGTTGCATCCTGTGATACTGCAAAGAGCGCTGGAATATGGGTCAGGGGACTTAGGATCCGGTCCTGCTCTTCCATTAGAAAGTCCCTGTGACCAGTTGGGGCCTCACTTTCTTCATATGCAAAGTAAATGGGTTGAACCGGATCATTTCTCAGGACACTTCTAACCCGAGGATTAGATTTAAGAATTGGAAAACTGATGCTTATACCTCATACATAAATATTATTAAAAATAATTTTAAAAGTTGAGATCGTCATTTTGGACACAGAGATGAAACAAGCTGCACCACAGTGTATTTAGCTAAAGTGACTGAGACGTCAATGGTGGCGTTCTCAGTCTTACAAATAAAATCAACATTCTCTACATTGCGAGGATGAACTGCCCTGAAAATCAGGCAATGCTAATAACCTGCCCTTGGGATAACCCTCTTCTTTCTGAACCAGGGTTTCTCAACCTCAGCACTTTTGACATTCTGAGATGGATATGTCCTTGTTGGGAGGAGAGGGAGTCTCTTGTGCATTTTAGGATGTTTAATAAAAGGAGTAAGAACATTTGTTCTCTGACAACAGTGAACTTACATACAACATGCACAACATAAGTTGCTGTGATATGAAATGACAAACATCTTTTTTAAAATGTACATCCACACACTTTTCTGTCATGCATTCCCAAACTGGGTTTTCATCTGTGCGGTTGCTAAGTGAACACACATGGCCAGATAGGTTTGTTTATGACCAAGTAAAGTGGAAGAGTCAGGTTGAGACGACAGGCATGGGCAGGACAGCAGTTGAGTGGCTACATGGCATGTGGTCAAGCCCCGTGCCCTCACTGAACCTCCATTTCTTCATCTGTGAGAAAGAGTAAATGTCTACCTCTTGAGTGGGTCGTGAAGAGAAAACGGGGTTAACATGTGGAAGTGCCTAGCAGAGAGCACTCCATAACCACGCTTCTCTTTCCATACTGCATTTTACTTTGACTTCTGACTCCTAGCTCACGGTAAAGCCTGCACCTTTTTGACAGTTCTGCTTCTCAGATTAAAACAAAAAAAAAACAAAAAAAAACAAAGAAAAACGAAAAACAGCAAAGGCAGCTTCCCTATGACTATATACTCAGTGACTCCACATATTGTTTGCTTCAAAGACATGAAGCCTTACACCCAAGTAAAGGAAGTAGCATTAAATGTATTACTACCAAGAGCTGTTCAGATGTACGTATAAATACGTAGCTATTTAAAAGATACAAAGAGCAATGAATTTAAAAGAGAGGAAGCTTCTGTAGAACTAGAACATGTAACTTGAAAAGATATTATAAGTAAGGACTGATGAAGCAAAAATGTTATAATGTTAATTTTGGATTATGATACGACACACAATTAAAAAAGGAAAATCTGGGAAGCATAGAAATACAAAAAGAAAAATACATAAAACCAGCCATAAACTCATACCAGATATAAACTCTGTTAACATTTGGGTTTTCCTTACAATGTTTTTCTTCATATACAATCTATATTTTTACCTATCTTGAACTATACTATCTATATGGCTTTGCATCCTGCTCTATTCTCTTAGGTTATGCAGTAAGCCTTTTCCATGCTATTAAGCATTTTCTGAGGGGTGTCTGGGTGGCTCAGTCAGTTGAGCATCCGACTCTTGGTTTCGGCTCAGGTTATGGTCTCAGGGGTCATGGGATCAAGCCCGTATCAGGCTCTGCACTCAGCATGGGGTCTGCTTGGGATTCTCTCTCTCTTCTCTCCAACCTTTACCCCTCTTTCTCTATAAAATAAATAAATCTTTAAAAAAAATTTTTCTGAAATCATGGTTTTTAATAGCTGCCTGTTGTCCATAAGATATATGCACAATTACTCTGAATGTCACCACTTACCTATTATTAGTCATTTATATTGATCCAAATTTTTCACTTTTAGCAGAATTTTACCTGATGAGAATGATGTATTTTTTTAGTTAAAAGTAACATTTTGGGACACCTGGATGGCTCAGTCGGTTGAGCGTCTGCCTTTGGCTCGGGTCGTGATCTCGGGGCCCGGGGATTGGGTCCTGCGTCGGGCTCCTTGCTCAGCAGGGAGCCTGCTTCTCCCTCTGCCTGCCACTCCCCCTGCTTGTGCTCGCTCTCTTTCGCTCACACACACTCTCTCTCTCTCAAATAAATAAAATCTTTAAAAAAAATAATAATAAAAATAACATTTTGACCAACATGACACAAACCTTACAAAACGGACAATGAGGAAAAAGAGATGAAGGGGAACAGCTCAGAATAGAAAGCCAACATGGAATTATGTTAACTTTAATATGCTGTCAGAAAACATAACAATTCAATTGTACTTCTAAGTAAGTTAAAAACATCTTAAAGAAGTCAGAGAGCATTTACTTACACCAAGGAATAGATAGGAATTAAACAGTGAAAAAGGCTATGTTCTTAAAACACTGATGAATGTGAGACTTGAACTGACTTTTGCTGTCACACTTGGTCTCTGGAAAGTGTCCTCTGTAATAACAAGATTCCATATTTAACAACATCAAATAACAGAATGACATCTGGGTAATAAAACAGATAAGGAGCCCATCTCATGCACAGGTTGAGCTCAAGTGAACTCTGGCATGACCATCAAAGAGTGGGGCGGGGGGGGGGGGGGCAGAAGAGAGGATTTCTTCCATTCCAAACCATACATACAAGCTCTACACACTGTAGGTGTGCATACACTGTCAGTTCAGAGACCCAACTAAGTTATAACAGGACAAGGACCCCACTTTGAAGGACAAATTCAGTATTCATGATTGTCACGCCTCCTGTCTCTTTTGTGAAACACTGGACATCCTTTCTGGTGTAGAACCAAAAGATTGAGATGACTGTATGGGGTTTGGTAAAATAGCACCCCATTCGACTTCCTGAGGGCCAGCAACTAATCTGTCCTTGAGGTTGGGGTTCTCTCTTATCTGCCCAACCTTCTATTCACCAGTCTTACAGCAGACAGGTCAAGCTCACCAGCCCCCTTTTTAAATTTATTTATTTATTTTTAGAGAGAAAGATAGAGAGCAGGAGAGGGAGGAGAGAGAATCTCAAGCAGACTCACCTGACGCAGGGCTCGATCTCATGGCCATGAGATCACGACCTGAGCCGAAACCAAGAGTTGGATGCTTATGTGACTACACCACCTAGGCACCCCTCAGGCTCCCTTTTGATTAATAACTTTGGCATATGCTACATTCCTTGGTTTCTGGTTGAATCTACCGTCTGTATGGCCACCGCCTTCATCCATGAAGGAGACATCTTTCTCCTTTCTGTGGGGAAGGGACACATGCAAAGCTATAGGGAGAGAACTGTCCTGGAACAAGACCTATATGTCCTCAGCTCATTTTAGACAAAAACGGATGCCCCTGCCATCCCTTCCCAGGGTTGGGAATGGTGGGAGAGTTTGAGCTGCTCAAACCTTTCTTACTGTTTCCTTGGAGCTGAGGGAGAAGAGGATATGGGAAACAATATGGAGAAGCCAGTGCCCCGGGACATCCTGGTAATAGTAGAAATGCCACCATCTCTGCACACATTTTAACTGCTTTGATTTAGCAAAACTTTATATGTATCCTAGAATTAATTGGTTGATTCGTTAACTCAATATCTAATCGCGACCCGGGTGTTCTGTCTGATATAACACAAAACACTAAGATAAAAAAGATACATTTCCTGGCATCAAGGACATTACAAGCTAGCAAGTCATTTGTATACCAAGAGGGACACAAAGAACAGTTAATGAAGATGGGGGAAGGAGCAAGGGCAATGCGCTCTGCGTGTAGGATGAGTCAGCCTGAACACTGCAAGGGGTTCTTATCAAGCCGTCCAGAGGCAGCACACCCCGCTGCCCAGATGCTGGCGAAGGTGATTTTCAAAACACTGCACTGAAAGATGTGTAATGTTTATAAAGCCATGAGCCATGAACTTCGGGGCATTATCGTGTGCGAAGGAGATCAGCTACCAATAGCACAAAATGAATCTCTGTATACGTTACTTGTGTTTTTCAAAAACCATAAAGGGTACACATAGCTCTTGGAAAATTTCCTCAAAATCCCCCTCTTCTCTTTCCCATAAGCTGCCTTCACGCCCCACAGCTATTCTCACTCTTAGCTTCTTTTCTGAACTATTTCCTCTCCCCTAGTTTGGGCTGTCCTCATTTCCTCTGCCCACCCTCCCTCTCCCGCTCTCTATCAGAACTGACTCTGTAAGTCCTTCCTTCTTCCTGCCATCTCAGAGGCAAGGCTCTCTCTGTCCATTCTCTGATGGTTCTCCATCACTAATGGCCCAAAGCATTACTTTCTTTGACATTTGTCCTCTTCTCTTCTCACAACATAGAGGGGAGGGGAAAAGCTGCACAAAGCCAGAGTCTTCTTTAGTGGGATGGAAAGACTTATAGGACTAGTTTCTGCACCTTTATGGAGGTACAAAATCGCTCTTAAAACCTACCGAATCTGAGGTCCTGCACATGATTGCTTTAATCTCTTGCCTATTGAATTCAGGGTGCTGTTGGCTACACATCTCCCATGTCCCGTTGCAGCACATTACAGTGCAGCTGTGATTCACTCAGCAAACAGCCTTCCGCTGTAAAATGTAGGTCAGGATCATACATATTTAGGATGCCATTCATATGGAAGATAAAAGACAAGAATTCCTATTGTAAATTTCCTCTTTCCTTAATCCATTCTAGTATTTTCCATTATTGTAGGTCTTGGTCCTTTGACCTTTCTTGTTCTCATACAGAAAAAAAGTGGATTCTTTCACATTCATATTCATGGACATGTATACAGATGGTAACAACAAATAAGCCACCATTAAAGAAACTATTTACCAAAATCTATTGTTTTCCAAAAGTGATCCAATAAGTAGATAGCTACAACTGTTGGCATGTATATTACAGGAATGGCTTTGATGAAGTATTCATGGATATAGGCTGAGGGAGAAATTTTTGAATAGCCACGGGGCTCTGCTACTGTGGGGGCTGAGTGATTACACACACACACACACACACACACACACACCTGTTTTAATAATGACATGGAATACAGAAAACTAATTGCACAACTATTATAAGAGCTCATCTAAGTTCTTTCCCACTAAATTCCTCTTCAAACCAGAAATGCTAAAAGGCCGAAAACGAATGAATGTGAGCTTTCTGGGCTCTTTGTTTCCTCTCACTCTTGTTGGAAGTGCTAATGAGCTGATGGCTCACACAAACCCCAGCACCCAGTAGTCACTCAACTTTTTACTGAATGAAAACGGACCCCCAAAATCCGAGCCCAGAAGGATAAAGGTAGGAAGGAGCTGAGTGCATCCTGTTCATTTATATACCGTTCCCTGCATAATCACAGAGTAGCTGAAGATGATTCATCTGAAAGACCTATTTAAGGAAGGAAGTGAAAGTCAGAGCCTAAAAAATGACCCATAATCAGGTGCTGACAGTTGTGTGTTGAAAGGTTCTATGTAAAGCCAAACTTTCCAACCACAAAAAGGGACCTGTTTTGTTCAACATTTTGCAGTGAAGAAATTAAGGGGAAAGCTGAGCTAAGATGAAAGGTCTAGAAATAGTTTTAACTTTCATGCTTGACACAGAGAAATAAAAGAAATCTACTGAGTAGATTAAACAAATAAATGTCCAATCATGCATTTAATTTGAATTCCCACGAAAATTTGTAGAATTTGTAAGTGGACTCCAGAGGTTATTTTTGTTACAAGGTAGGCCACCTCATAGGCCAAAAATTGAAAAGCCCCATGAAATCACATACAGATGACTTGATGATTCAGGAGCAGAATGTTCAGATTGTCTGTTGTTGATATTCCCTGTTGCTTCCTTATCAGTTAATATATGCATTTATTCACTCATTCATTTATTCTTTTGTATTTTTTTAATTCACCTACAGTTAGTACTTACATCATGCTGGGCCTTATGCTAGGGTTTAGGGACACAAAAAATGCGTCTCCCTCTGTTAAGGAACGTACAGTCTGGTTTGTAAGACAAGAAAAGAGACTGTAACTGTATAGTGCTATAAGTGCTGTGACAAAAATAAGCCCAGAAGGCTAATTCAGACTGGGGGATCTAAGAAGGCTTCCAGAAAGCATAAATGCGTGAACTGAGCTTTGAATAAGAATGGGTTTAACCAGATGAAGGAGAGGCACCAGAGCATGGTTGCTAAATGCGTAGATCCTACACGCTGTCTGGGCTCAAGTCTTGATTTTGCCAGAAACTGTGCATGACTCTGGGCAGATGTCCCTCACTTTTTTCCATGAGTGGGGATCATAATAGTACCCACCACTTACCCATCCCAGGGTTGTAAGGATGAATATGTGAGTTGTTATTTCCAAAGAGCTCAGAGGAGTGCCCTTCTCATTTAAGCGTTATCTAAGCATGTGATGAAGAAAGGTGTGGGGAGGTAAGTGACCCAGGTAACCGTGCAGTAGCTGGTGCAGTGGCCTGAGAGGGCAGGCATGCTGCATTTAGGAAAGAGTTAAGAATAAGGTTTGGGGGCCATCACTGAGGAGGACTGAAAGATAAGGCTGGAGAGACAGGAAGGCTCTGTTAAAAGAATGTGAATATTATCCTATACACCATGGATAACGATGGAAATATTTTAAGCAAAGACGTGATAAGATTAGATTCGTATTTTAAACAGGTCACTCTGGGAACACTGTGGAGAGGGGACTGTAGGGTGGAGACAGCTCTGGAGTCAGGGAGGCAAATTAGGACAGTGTTTCCCCCAGTTCTCCAGTAACGAGAATTATCTGCAGTGCTTTTTAAACACGTAGATTCTCAGCCCCCTTCTGAGAGATTCTGACTTGGAAGATTTGGGGCAGGACTGGTAAAACGCACTTCCTGCCTTCAGGGAGATTTTGCAAACACTGAGTTAGGTGGTGGTAGGCATCTAGGTGAGGACTAATGAGGCCCTAAACAAAAGTACTAGAAACAACCTGGTTGGAGATAAGGGGGCAGATTTCAAAAGGAAGAAACAATAGGACTTGGTAACCAATAGGATGACACTCAGATTTTCGGCCTGGGTGATTGGGCTGGTTGTGGAACAATTTGGAAGAAAAGTAGGTCTGGCAGTGAGGTTCGTGAGATCAGATTTGTATCGGTTGAGTTTGGAGTGCCAGTGGGAAGAAGTCCAGTCAGAGGTTCCATACCCATGCCTGAAGTCCAGGAAAGAGATCTGGGCTGGAGTCATAAAATTGGAAGTCATCAGCATAGACATAGTAACTGTAGCTTGGCAAACTGCAACATTTAATTGGTGGGTAGAGGAACACAATCCCATTCTATTTGTTTATTTATTTATGCATTTAATCATTCATTCGATAAACCAATTTTAAATGTATGTCTTATGCCAGGCATTCTGTTACACATTTACGACACAAAGGAACCTGTGAAGAAATAGCTAAGAGGGATATCAGGAAAAGAGGAGTGTCATCGAAGCCAAGGGAAAAGATTATGTCAAATGATGCCGGGATGCCAAGTGAGATGGTGAGTGAAATGGGTTCCCTGGATTTAGCAAGAAACAAGAAGGTCATTGGTAACTTAGGAGAGACTAGATTCTGCTGAGTGATGGGTAAGGACATTGAATTTGAAATATAGCTGGAGGCATGAATGGGTAGTGAGGAAGTGGAGGCAAGGAAGGAAGAAGAGACACAGATGTGGCAGACTGCAGAAATGGTTAGGAAATCTTCCCATACCTGCACGCAAGACTCTTTGCAGTGATTCTTTATAGTTACTCCCATCAAGGAGCGGAGTGGATTTCTTCACCCTTTAATCTGGGCTCGGTCACATGACTTGCTATGACCATTGGGACATTAGTGAATGTAACGCAAACAGAAACTTGAAAAGCCCTTGCACATTGGGGCTTGCCTTTCTTGCTGCTCAGGGGAACCCCATGACTGCCACCAAATGAACATAAACCCGGACACATTTGCTGGAGATCTGGGACCACTCATCTGTGTCACCCCACTGGCAGCCAGCCGCAACCACCAGACATTGAGTGAGACATGGAATCAGCCCCCAGCCAACTCCCCTGCTGACTTTAGCCACAGAGTGAGCCCAGCCAATTCTAGCAGAAAAACTGCCCCACAGAGACCAGCCTAAATCACCGATCCACAGAAAAATGACTGTCATTTTAAGCCACTCAGTTTTGGGCAGAGTTCGTTTCTTACACAGCAAAAACTAACTGATAGAATAGGATATTGTCTGAGTGTCAAAGATTTCAAGTGTCTAAGTTATCCTGGGATTTGTACTTATCTCTGAGCTGGACTGGAGATCAGAAGAACTGTTTTTTTAGTCTCTTTTCTCTTGCTAACACATTGTCCCAGGCAGAAACACTACAAGTAGCATTTAGGAATGTAATGGCTAGGTCACAGAGTATTATTGATTCATGCCACAATACAGATGAATCTTAAAATAACTATGCTGAATGAAAGAAGCCAGACCAAAAAACAAAAAAAAAAAAACCCAACAACAACAACAACAAAAATCAAAAAAACCCAGTACTTACTGGGTAATTTCATTTATATAAAATTCTAGAAAATGAATAATCATCTATAATGACAGAAAGCAGATCATTGGTTGCCTGGGGATGAGATGAAGGAAGGAGGATTGGATTACAAAGGGGCACAGGGAAACTTTGAGGGATAATGTATATATTCCTTATCTTGATGGTGGTGATGGATTTATGGGTATATACTCTATACGTATGTCAAAACTCATAAAATTGAACACTTTAAAGATGTGCAGTTTAATGTACATCAATTATACCTCAATAAAGCTGTTACAGGAAAAAGAGGAACAAATAAAACCTTCCAGTCATGCTTCCTATTCGTAAGTGTGGTAGCAGAATAATGTGCCCCAAAGACATTCACGTCTTTATCTCTGGATCTGGAGATATAAATATGTAGAGCTCTGCAGGAATGTGAATATTTTACCTTACATGGCAAAGGTACTCTGCAGGTGTAATCAAACATACAGGTCTTGAATTCAGATTATCCTGAGTTTGTTACATTGTCCCAATCTATTCACACGGAAGAGACTTTCCCACTTGATCAGAGAGATGAAACAGAAGGGGGAGAGATCTGAAGGGTTCGACTGCCATTGCTGGCTCTGAAGATGGAGGTAGGGGGCCAAGACGAGGAATGTGGTAGCTTCTAGAAGTTGGGAATGGACCTCCACTACAGGAAGCAAGGAGACAAGGGCTTCAGTCTTACCACCATAAAAGAACTAAATGCTGCAATAACCCAAATGAGCAAGAAGTGAATTCTCCCTTAGAATCTCTGGAAAGAATGCAGTCTGCGGACAGCTTGCTTTTTCCCTCTGGTGAGACCTATACCAGACTGCTGACCTACTGAGCTAAAAGGTACTTAACTGGTGCTCTTTCATGCGGCTAGGTTTGCCATATTACAGCAGTAATAGAAAATGAATGCAGAAGGTTTTCATGGACAGAAAGCTGAACTTACTGGTGACGGTTGCTGTCTGAACAGCCTGTGTTTCCCAGCCATAAATCAGAACTAATCATGAGCTGACTGTATTTTGCCTCCATTTGCCACCTCCTTCCACCTTACGAACTTTAGGCTTACTCACCTTAAAAACGCTGCTCTGGCCACTCAGGTGCGCGGCGGCCACAGGTTGGTCGGGGGAGCCTGATTCTCCTGGTCCCCTAGTCTGACCACACACAGGAGACGTTCTCCACCGACTGTAGAACTAGCCCCTCATTGAACACTAGTCCCATCAAACATCCCTATTATAAATTATGTTTTTTTCTTGTATGCAGACCTTGAAAGCCAATGGACTCTCAGGGGAAATACTGCATACTTTCCCAGACACCTATTATCTCTTCAGGATCTAAAACCTGAAAGCAGACTGCCTGGGTTTAACAGGGGCTCCATCCTACACCTTAAGAGTTGCTTTGCCTTTGGTGCTGTACTTTTCTCATC
Organism: Phoca vitulina; assembly: GCF_004348235.1. Lineage (NCBI taxonomy): Eukaryota > Metazoa > Chordata > Mammalia > Carnivora > Phocidae > Phoca > Phoca vitulina. The sequence continues at coordinate 5,309,154 of NW_022589722.1, forward strand.
TGTACAATGGAGACAAGAGCAGTACGCTGCAAGAAAGGGTTAAATGAGTCTATGAAGAGCACTTTGAACAATGCCTGGTACATATAAGCACTCAGTGAGTGTTGGGTGGTTAACTGTTATTGTTATGATGATGTCTTTGCCGCCAGGTAGGAAAATTTCTATCTCAATAGTGGATTCGCATGTTCCTGTAAGAAGATGCAGGTCACTTCCTCTGGTTTTCTCACCCTAGAAGTTCCTGTTTCTTCTGAGGCAGAAGCAGGAGTGGTGTTTGCTGAACACATTGGATTCCGTGCAGTGACTTCTTTTTTCCCCAATTAGAAGGGTGCGTTGCCGGGGCAGAGAGTGTTCTTTTTTGCTTTTCCCATCTTTCCAGCTTTTCCCAAATGGCCAGATCTCCACACTGAGCCTCTCCTTCTCAGCGAATGATGATGAGCTGAAAGATTCCTGAAGTTCTGTTGTCTCTGCAAACAAAACAGGGACATTCCGACCAAATTTAAACAGAACCTTTTACAATTTTATCATGGATCCGCTTTCCTGCGTGGCATTTATTTGAGGAAAGGCCCTCTGGAGACGAGGGACTTGATTTTAGAAAATTAAATCACACAGATTGAAATGATGATCTGATTCAGGAGAAGAAAAAAATCCACTATGTGATGGAAGAGTTATTTTTAATGAACTTATTTTCATGGCTCTGGGTGCAGAGAGGAGAAAACATATGGATGGGATTGCTAGTTTAATATCATGTTTGCTTCAGGCTCTAGATGCAGTATTCTAGACCAAGTCTTTGGTCTTCAGTTTTGAATGGAATACTGACATGTGAAACAGTCAACTGAAAATAAACCAGCGGAGTTAATGTAGGCAGTTTTCCTCACTGTGGTTACAAGATGGCAGGGGCTTCCAGATTTGCACACTGTACATCGAAGTGGAAGTGGATGCCAGAGCTCAGAGCTCTGTGTGGGCAGGCTTCACAGTGGGTATTTCAATTTGAAAATTGTATTAGTTGCCATAGTAATTGTCACAATCACGTGGTTTATGTGGTCTTTGTGATACTGTGCACCTATTAGAAGCACCCAGCAAGCAATAGTGTTTTACTTTTTCCCTTCTGCATACTTGTAGAGAAAAAAAATGTGTGTTCGAATTTTAAGTTGAATTCAAAGCAAAAAAAAAAAAAAAAAAGATCACTTGCCTAACTTTATTTAAAGCATGTTCATTTCCTAATTATGTTTTTAATCAGATTTTTCTTCAGCAGAGAAATCACCAGGAAGTGATTTTTTTTTTTTTTCCAAAACAAGGAGTCCCAGAAACCAAGGTTACAAAGCTTCATAAAAAGAACAGGAAACTCCCCTCTTCTTATGAATGTGTTGTGTCAGCATGCTGCTGCTCAAGTTCACATTGAAATTTAAACTGAATGGGAAGTGGCTGTATATGTTACCACCCCTTTGCAAATGGTGCTCACCCTGGGCACGGATTACCTAGACCCTGGATGCTATTCCCAAGGCTAGGTTTTGCTGGTGGTTTGTCCATCTGATTGGTCATGCAATGGAGAGATGAAATGAAGTCCCCCAGGATTAGCATTGTGTTTATTCCTCTTTATAACTCCTGTAATTTCTGTTCTTTACATGTTGATGTTTTTTGGTGCATAGATATACATAATTGCTACATCTTTAGAGGGAATTGCACACTCTGGCATTATTAGGTTCTCTTCTCTGTCTTATTTAGCTATTTGTTCTGATTCCCACCTTGTTTGAAATAAAGATGATGACTTCTGCTTTATATTATTTGTTTTGGTTTGGTAGATCTTTGACCACTCTTTTACTGTAAGCCTTTATCTTTGATTTTTTTCATTGTATTTGGCGTGAAATAGGTTTTACTTTGTGATTCAATTTGTAAAAATTTTCCTTTCAATAGATGAATCAAGACAAGTTATGCTTATTGATTAGGCAAAAATGCTTGGTCTTAATTTATTATTTTCTTATATCATGTTTTCTCCTTTATAGCTTTTATTTTATTATTTTATTTTTTTGAGAGAGTAAGAGAGTGTGCGCGCGCGTGTGTGTGTGTGGGGGGGAGAGGCAGAGAGAGAGGAAGAGGGAGAGAGAGAATCTTAAGGAGCCTCCACACTCAGCAAGAAGCCCTACGTGGGGCTCCATCTCTGGACTCTGAGATCATGACCCGAGCTGAAATCAAAAGTCAAACACTTAACTGACCAAGCCACCCAGGTACCCCTCTCTTCTATAACTTTTTTAAAAAAGCCTGTTACCACAAGACCTGTTTGCTTTGTCTGCTTATTGTTTTCAGTGTGAAATTTGGCTGGGATTTAGGGAGGTTTACATTTTTTATTTTAATATTTTCATAATTATATCTTTATATAATGCCATTAAGTCCTAATCTTTAAACAAAATTTATTAGTTTCCCTTTATGAACAATGATACAGGTAACTTGTTTACCATTCTATTTCTTTGCTCTCTCTTTTACTCCCCAACTTTATTCAATTATCTTTCCTAATGTTCTCTTTTGTAGAGTTATATATGCTTGTAAGTCCATTTTAAATTACAGTGTTTGACTCTTGGCTGTTACAGATGGAAGACTTACTATTCCACTCACATTCTTTCTCTCTTAACTCCCAGTTTTAAAAAAAGTTGAGTTCTTTTTTATCATCAGGTAATATACAACTTACATTATGTTCCTTCACCATAAAGTGCTATTTGTGTAATTGTTTTAATTGTACAGTTAAATATATTCAAGGGTCACTAAAAAGGGTCTTTTTTTCTGTAGTTTCCCCCATTATATCTTGGTTGACTGAAGTTTTTCCTCTGGTAGTTTCCCTGTGAAGTGTCCCTAAGAACAATATTCCATGAATTCTTGTACATTCCATAAATTCTTGTACATTAAAAATTCTTGTACATCTGAAATTTCTATTCTTTAGGGACACTTTGGTTGAATATAGAATTCTTGAAGTACCCTTTCTTTGTGGAGTATTTTGCAGGCATTGTTCAACTGTTTCTGGTATTTATAACTGCTGTGAAGATTTCTGAAGCCAACATAATTTCCTTCCTTTGTAAGTAACTTGATATTTTTGCCTGCTGTCCATTTCTTTCTGTATTTGGAGTATTTAATAATTATACTAACAATGTAAGACTAATCATTAACTATGGTGAATCAATTTTTTTTTCTGTCATAGCATGGTGTGCCCTTGAAACATAGAGATTCAAATCTATATTTAAAGAAAATTTTCCTAAATTGTAACTTTATGTATTTGTTTTGTTACATTTTTTTTTTCTTTTTGGGTACTCCCTTTATGCAAATGTTGCATCTCCTTTGTCAGTCTTGCGTTTCTCCTGTTTTCTCATTACTACTTTTTTATCCTTTATTTTCATTTGCTTTGTTTGCTTTCTTATGTCTATACCATTTACTGTATTTTTGCTATCATTCCAATTTTATATTGATTTCTAATATGATTTGTAAATTCTACTTCTCTCCTGACTGCAGCAGCATGAGTGAGGCTGGTGGGGAGGGGGTCAGGGACATAGGTGGCACCAGGGAACAGAGTGGTAGAAGATGATTTGGAAGAGTCAGGCAGGCAGTACTTGATCATGCCCTGGGCTATTGGCAAGGAGTTTGGATTTTATTCCAAGTGTTTTAGGAAATTATTGGTAGAGAAAATGTGGTAAAGAGGGAAAGCATCTCTAAAGAAGGGTGTTTGAGCAGAAATCTGGTAGGCATAGAGGAACCATCTACAGAAAAGCCAGGGTAAGAATATTCCTAGGTAGAGTGAACAACAAGCATGAAGGTTTAAGAACAGAAAGAGGTTGATATGTGAGAAACAGAAAGGAAGTCTGTATGGGTGGAACATGGGCAAGAGAGAAAATGGTACAAAACAAGACTGGAAATCCAGCTATGGATTGCAGAAGCACAGTGGAACTGGAGAGACCAGTTGGGAGGTTATTGCTAGGGTCCATTTAGGGGATCGTGGCTTAGATTAGATGGTGGCAGTGGACGTGGACAGAAGTGAACAGATCTGAGATATATTGTGGAGGTTGAATTAACAGTACTTGCTAATAGCTTTGATAAGGAAAGAGAAATAAAGGGCTCAAAGATAATTCTTAGTGTAGACATGTAAGGATATCTGAAAATGAACCTATTATATGAATTGAGTCAAAAGAATTCAGCCTTTTAAACATTTGAATTAATATGGTAGGAATGAAGATGGAGTAATGTAGAAGTTATCAAAGGAACAAACTTTTATGAATTAACTGTGGGATAGACATTCACATATGGCATCTCCCTTATTGTGTATAATACTCATTCCTTCATTCAACAAATATTGGAGTGCCATACAAAATCTTAGGTACTGAAGATACAGCAATTGAGGGGAAAAACAAAAATCTCAGATTCTTCACTCCCCTGAAGTTTACAAACTGGTGGAGACTTACATTCTCTATTACATGTATTATGTAGATATTATTTATCCTCAGTGTTCAGATAAGGACCCAAGGCTTAGAGTGCATAAGTGATTTGTCCAATGTCATATGAACGGACAGGGTCTAGATTTGACTCTAATCTTTATGATTCTAATGTTCATTCCCAATGATGTTCATTTACATCATTAAATCGATGTGATTCCTTTATTTCACATTGAAAATGCAATATCCAGGTAGGGATATAAACTGATATGGATAATCTAAGAAACTGAAGATTTTTTCTATTAGAGTGTTTTTGAGTTTTTTTCCTTCTTCATTCCTATTTGATTTAAATTGAATATTTAAATTTGGCATTTGCAATTACAGGATGCTGATAACGACGTTCTCATTTAGGACTGAAAAAGTGTGTCTAACACTCTGGAAAACACATCTCCCAACCCCCAAAGTGCCTGAGTTTATGTAAAACAGAGAGATTTTCTTCACTGTCAGGTTTCCTGCCTCTCACTTCACTCCCACAGCTGTGTGTTTGAATATTCAGAAGCAAGGTTGGAGGTAGGAGTCAATTATTTTGGGCGGGTTACTGTATCTGAGCTGTTGGCTCTGTGGTCGAGGCAAAACACAGTGTAAGTAAAAACAGAGGTTTCTGAAATGTTTGAGGTACTCTTCTGAAACTTCCAATATAAAATTCATTTCTAATGAATTATCTTGAATTAAAATTTAATGGCGCCTAAATTGTATATAAAGCCCTAGCACAAAAGCAGGCTCTGTGCAGAGAAACATCATTAGTGTGTAAGTAGGAAAAGTTCTTTAGCTTCTATTTCCCTCCGGGTCTTCTAACTGCGCCGTGGGTCCTTTTCTGCCGAATGTGAATGCCAATGTGCTTTTCTTTTTGACTTCCCCAGTGAATCTCCTGTGTTAATAGCTGGATTTTGACTTGCCGCTCCTGAAAAAAACCAAAGCGCTCGTTCTTTGCTGACGTGCAACTTCACCTGCCATCTGCACATGCTCATTCTGGCAGCTCCTCGTGATCCTTCAACTCACAGGAAATCCTGAGAGGAATAAAAAGGACAGGCCCACCCCCACAGCAGAGTGAGCTCCCAGCTGAGTCACATCAGTGGGATGAACGCTGACATGTATATTGACAGGCCTGTTTCGTACTCAAGTGCTCCCGCAAATAGGCACATGGCTGCTTGGAAGCCTGGCACTCCCCCACACTGGGTGGAATTTTGCCTCCTCAACTATTCTCCTAGTTGGAGTGGAAGCCTCCCTTTATCCAAGCAACCTTTCTGGATAAAGGGGTGGGGGGGGTAGATGAGATGGTTGAAAGAAAATACTGAGACCTCCCTTGACCACTTGGATGAGGAGAAGACTACCACAAGAACCTGGCTTTGTGGTCTGCTCACTGCTCCATCCACAACGGTCCAAATGGCCACACCCTGAGTGGCCTGGTCCCAGAGCAGCTGTTTGGACGGCTTGTGTGGTCATACCACCCCTCAATAAGAGATGGCCTGCCAAACCCTGGGAAACTTGGAGTTGAGGTCAATTTAATGCTTTCCCATTAGGCCCTGGGAAGAAAGAAGGTGTAGAGTGATGTGCCTTTCACGGCAGCCAGCGTAACTCTGGTTCGAACATTTTCTATTTTTGCCAGATGGTTTTTCCAACCAACTGCTTTTCATGAAGATTTTTTTTTGTATTAAATCTCAGTTTCATCTCTAAAACAAAGTAGGATATACATAATAAGCAAATAAGTGAAAACTCTCAATTCAAGAAAGTCTACAAATCACATTGTTTACTTAACCAATTACATTAATATCACTTGCCTTTCATATTTGTTTTATATAGAATGCTTTGAAATAGCCAAGGACCCGTTTTCAAGTTGGAAATGGATAATTAGAGGATTAGGGCTTTGGGCGTGGTCTTTTGGTATCAGAGAGAACTATGTGTTTAATGTCTGCTCTGCCTCTTACCCTAGGATCTTGGGCAAGTTGCTCAATTTCCCTAAGCCTCAGTTTCCTCATCTGGAGAACGGAGGTAATTAGGATACATCACCTGTCACATTATGTTGAGAGGACTAACTGAGATCGTGCAAATAAAATGCTTAGCACAGTGCCAGGCACATAAAAAGGCTATAAATGAATGTCAGAGGTGATGCTGTTAGTGAAGCTGACACCACCACCTGTGATCGGTGTCAACTTGATTTGTGTCAACTTGACTGGTCTAAGGAATAACTGAAGAGCTAATAAAACATTTCTGGGCGTGTCTGTGAGGTTGTTTCCAGAAGACAGCAGCAGCATTCGAATCGGTAGACTGAGTGGCATCATCCAGTCGAGGGCCTGAATAGAACAGAGAAGAGGAGGAAGGGAGAATTTGCTCTCCGCTTGAGCTGGGACATCCATTTTCTCCTGTCCTTGGACATCTGCGCTTCTGATTCTTGGGCCTTTGGACTCAGACCAAATTACACTACAGGCTTTCCTGGTTCTCGAGCTTGCAGATGGCAGACTGTAGGACTTCTCAGCCTCCAAAATATATATATATGAATATGAATTGGCTCCCATGATTTTGGAGGCTGAGAAGTCCCAAGATATCTGTATCTATATCTATCTATATCTATTCATTTTCAGCTATATATATGGATATAGATATCTCCTATTGGTTCTGTTTCCCTGGAGAATCCTAACACACTGCCACTTGCTGAATTTTCACCCTCTTGTATAGACTGATAACCACTGAGAGAACACAGCCTATTTAATGGTTAGGATTATGAAATTCTGATCATTAGATATACTTTAAAATGAAAAAAAACCTAGATCAGCAAGTATGTAATGTCCTTCATACCTGCATTTATAATGCAGCAAATGGATTTTAGCAAGGGTTTGATTGGTGTTTAAAGTATTTATTAGTGAAAGACTCAAAGGTATGAAAGTTACTTCTCGTTAGGGCCAACTTAAATTCAACAAACCAGGTGTGTGTGTGTGTGTGTGTGTGTGTGTGTGTGTGTGTGTGTGTGTATTTTGCTCTAGTCACACTGTGAATTGTTTTCTTGCAGCTCATTTGGACTAATGACTCGAAGAGACAAGCTGCATGTAAGTGTGTGGTTCTCAGCCATGAGTAGAACAGGGCAAGGGTGTCACATGATTATAGTTCTTAGGTTCATTAGGGTGATTTTAACGTCAAAACAAGGAGTACCTTCTCACTATTGCCGTAACGAACACTGTGGGAATTCAAGAAAAATTTATGGAATAATTATTCATTAGATTTTTTTATTCAAGTATAATTAACATACAGTGTTATATTAGTTTCAGGTGTACAATATAAATGATTCAACAATTCTATACATTTTTCAGTGCTTGTCAAGATAAGTGTATTCTTAATCCCCTTTATCTATTTTCCCTATCCCCCTACCCACCCCCCCTCTGGCACCCACCAGTTTGTTCTCTGTATTTAGGAGTCTGCTTTTGTTGTGTGTGTGTGTTTTTTTTAAGTAGATTCTACCCCCCAATGTGGGGCTTGAACTCATGGCTCCAAGATCAAGAGTTGCATGTTTTACGGACTGAGCCAGCCAGGTGCTCCTGTTTTTTTTTTCTTGTTTGTTTGTTTATCTCTTTTTATTCTTTGTTCATTTGTTTTGTTTCTTAAATTCTACATGTGAGTGAAATCATATGGTATTTGTCTTTGTCCGATTGACTTATTTCACTTAGCATTATACCCTCTAGGTTCATTCATGTCAATGCAAATGGCAATATTTCATTCATTTTTATGGCTGAGTAATATTCCATAGTATATACATCTTATTTATCCACTCATCTACACATGGGCAAGTGGGTTGCTCCCATATTTTGGCTATTGTAAATAATATACTTGTATACAATATACAATATATTGTAAATAAACACAGGGGTGCATATATCTTTCTGAGTTAGTGCTTTCATTTTCTTTGGGTAAACACCCACTAGTGGAATTGCTGGATCATATGGTAATATAATAATAATTAATTTTTATATTGATTAGGGTAATATTATCTAGTACTTAAAATCTTAAGGCACTGGTAATTTATTGCATCTTATATCGAAGTGACTGCTTATTAAACTTTTTACTAGAAAAACTTCTCTTAGGTGTTTTTTTTTTTTGTCCTTCTGTAGATACTTTACATTTTTGAATCCTTCTTGAGCATTCAGAATTAGAAACTTAGCCAAAAAGCTTGAAACTTGCATCTGAAAAAGTAGCTTCTTTGGAAAAGGAATGAAATCAAAGTTATCCAGCATTAATCTTGGTACCACAATTTGCAAGAGCTGATAAAATTCTCTTTCCTTTGGCTGAAATTCATCTCTTACTAGTTGAACAATACTAGATTGGTATCTTTGCTCTCTAAGAAACCCTATCTCCATTCTTAGTACTTTATTGGTATAAATCAATTCCGATTTTGGTATATTGCCAACCAGTTTGACACATGCACAAGGCTCAGTGAGAATACTCTAAGAACACTGGGAGAGGTTTAAATTTCCTAACATCCACCCGTGGGTTTTCAGAATGTCTCCCAACTTTTAATTACTCCAGCGTCACTGACCACATCAGGAATTAATCATCTGCCACTTTTCATGTTATCACTTACAAATTTACATTTAATGCGAATATATTCCTGAAAAACTTTGCCACTTTTTTCTCTAATAAATAAAAAAAAAATCTTTTCAATTAAATGACTACTTGAGGATGGGAACTACCAACCCACGGACCCACAGACCTAGTGCTTCATCTCTGTCACTGTTTCTCAGAGGCAAAAAAAACTTGTCACAATGTTTGTTGAGAGGGATGTACCTATGACACTGCTGATTCAGTCTACCCACAATTACTAGTGAGAGTTTCCAGGTTTGAGAAACACTAGTCATCATGCAATGGGCCAAAGTGCCTTTCAAATGGGGTGGGGGGGATAAATCACATATATGAATGGATAGGATATTCTATTCTGCAGACCCCCATACTTTAAAAAAAAAAACAACTTACAGTTTACTATGACTCATTCCACTTTATAGTTAGGCATGTTTACATGCCTATCCTTTCTGTTGGATGGGAGTTCAAAATTCAAGAAAGTAGAACATGCCCTCATTTGTTTCTGCATCCCATATATGGTTCAGCACAGTATCTGGTGCTTTCATGGTGCTCGGTAAGGGTTTGTTGACTCTGTAGGAGTTGATGGGGCACCACCATCCCTTTGCCCTTTGTCCTGGACATGGTGGAAGTTAGACCTTTCTTATCAGAGTCTCTACAGAAAAACCACTAAAACATACACAAACCTCTCTTTTTCATCTCTCCTGCAACTATGCTCTTTGGAATTACTGTCAAGCTGACATGCATGTCAGGGGATTCTGAATCATCAGATCAAATGCATTCCTCCAACTTCGCCATATTTCAGTAGAGTCAACCCCGAGATTCAGGACAAGAAATGAAACCTATGGCTTATATAAGATACACTGGCAAAGAACAATTCAGAAGTATATGGCAAGAGAAGGGAAAATTAGCTTTGCCAAGGATTGGTGGATGAAGCCATTGAAGGCAGGAAACCAGTTAGAGAAGCACAGAAACAGTGAAATCTTAAAACTGAGAGAATTAAGGACAGAAATTGAGAGACATTCAAATACACACACACAAACACACATACACACAAATATGCACGCATGCGCGCATACACACACACACACACACACACACACACACACACACACCAGTATTCTAGTTCCAGGGCTTAATCTGTGAGCATATTCTTGGACATGGCCTCTTCATGTTCTTTCTCCCCCCAGCCTTTAAAAAAGAGATCTCTCGGGCACCTGGGTGGCTCAGTCGCTTAAGCGGCTGCCTTCGGCTCAGGTCATGATCCCGGGGTCCTGGGACTGAGTCCCACATCAGGCTCCCTGCTCAGCGGAGAGCCTGCTTCTCCCTCTCTCTCTGCCTGTCTCTCTGCCTACTTGTGCTCTCTCTATCTCTCTGTCAAATAAATAAAATCTTAAAAAAAAAATAAAAAAGAGATCTCTCACTTGTAGTTTCTTTGCAGGAATATTTTAAAAATTATTTATTTAAAAAATAAAAACGCTGCCAAACACTATGAGCTGCTCAGAGTTAGTAATCATGCATTCCACATATAAATAACACTTATTATAAGTGTTAGCGATAAGAGAAAACATCTAGAGAGAGTCTGGCCACTTAGATGCCAGATTAGTAGCCGGCGTCTGCCAGATAAACCACTTTTTTATTCTTTTAAGATTACCTCCCAGCATTCCCCACCCCTCCTATTTCCTGTGGCCCTTTCTCCTTAAAAAACTCTTTATGAAGGAAATGAAGGTGGGAGAAGGTCAGGTCAAAAGAGGAAAAGGTTTCTTTTATGATACAGATTTACAAGTAATACATTTTCAGTAAAGTTATTTATTTAAGAATAAAAGGGTCCCTGAGCATCCATGAAATTGTAGTCTTGTATCAAAGAATCAACACTGACATGTGGCAGCTCTGGCTAAGAGTATCATCTGCGGAATGGAAAAAGAAATCCTATTGTTTGGAAATAGGTTCTTATATGTGATTTTAAAGACTTATTACTAAGTACTTATTCCTAGGAAGAAAATACTAGATTCATTTTAGAAATTTCATTTTGATCAACTTTATAATTGACTACATTTTGTTATATTTAATACAAATACTTCATTGAAATGAATAGAAAGGAACATGTGAGCATATACACAAAAAGCAGTAAATTCTGTAATGTAAACAATGGTGAAAATATTACATTTTAGTTTTTCCTAACTTTTACTAAATAATCTTCATAACTTAAATGCTTTAAAGACTACAATTCAAGTCAATGATGCACTCTCCAACACTAATTTTAAGTGATCCTTCTATCACTATCAAACATGTGGTGAAGCAAAATGATTTGGGAAGGGGAGAAGCAAGTTGTTACAAGTGTCATTTAGCAGTGGTGTGAAATCCCAACTGGAATACAGTGATCCATAATTAGGAATTGATTACAGTTTTCTTTAATGAATGGGGAAAAGTCAAATTAAGGATTTCACCATCACCGGTAGATACACGGTACACTTCCTATTAATTCTAAAAGCAATTACTGATACCAGAATATAGTCCTGGGAGTCAGTCCATTTTCAACTTGACTCTGACTTGCCTACATCAACAACTTTGTTACTGATCAGTTAATTCATGTTAATAATCCTGGCAGTGAGGTGCTGAATGTTCTCAAACACTCACATATTTACATACATACACACACAGACACACACACACACCTTAAAAATCATAGGTTCAAATATTTACTAATTCAGCACCCTTCAGTTTAGGGCCCAGAATTTCCTATGCTCAAAAAATACTGCATTATCCTCAGACTATACCTAGTGTATTAAGGCAAGGACGGTGGTTCTTGTAATTCAAAAAAACTTTACAAACAAAGGTATTTAAATAAAAAATTCCAGATAGCCCTCAGTCAATCATAAATATACAAATGTTAACAGGACATACCATTTTGCAAGCATTGAGGTTTTACTAGACTTCAACCCAATCTACTGGTTTAGTTACAAAATAGGATATAAAGGGAAGGAGGAGCAGTATTAAAAGCTACCATTTTCTGGGTGTTTACTACACACATATACCATATACCTGCTTACTCTCTGTACACACACTGTCTAATTTTCCCCACAATATGCCTGTAAAGTTGGAATTATAAATCTCATTCTATGGATGGACTCATAAGATCCAAGAAAGAGCAGAGCTGAATTTGAACTGAGTTCCATTTTGCTTTAAGCCTATGCTCTGTGGTTTCAGAACTCTGAAATCGCAGAGGCAGACATGCCCTATTTACTGGGAGATTGGTGTTCTATTTTTTTTTTTTTTTTTTTTTTTAAGATTTTATTTATTTGACACAGAGAGAGAGACAGCTAGAGAGGGAATACAAGCAGGGGGAGCAGGAGAGGGAGAAGCAGGCTCCTGGCTGAGCAGGGGGCCCGATGCGGGGCTCGATCCCAGGACCCTGGGATCGTGACCTGAGCCGAAGGCAGACGCTTAACCGCTGAGCCACCCAGGTGCCCCGGAGATTGGTGTTCTAGCCAAGTTTGTTATAGACTGCATTTTTCTGAAGGAAACTCTAACTTTGCCAATGATTCATATTCCACAATTTGAGACTGTTTACCAGTATGTAAGTTTTATGAGGGCTGGGACCATGTCTGTTTGTTTGTTGTTGTTTTTTTAAATCATAGACATAGTACCTAGCAGATAGGAGGTATTCAGTAACTATTTGTTAAATGAATTAACTGTGGGAAAAAATTTTCCTTGTAGATATAATAAAAGCAGAGTTGAGAATCCAGAAAATAATTTAGTGTACCTTTTAGGATCAGGAAAAAGTATTTAATACAATGAATAATGCTCAAATATGGTTATACAAAGTATTAGTAAAATTCTTTGCTATACTCTAAGCAACAAAGTATTCTTGATAGTCGAATATAATGTACATCAAGGACGTGTATATCATAAATGTCTGCTTTACGAATTTCTCCCATTATAAAGTAGTGAAGTCTTAGAAATTGAGTAATTTCAGTAAGTTTTCATCAGTTTCAATTTATTGAACACCTGTTAACTTCAAATTCATAAAAAATTTCTTTATGCTACCATCATGAGTTGTTGAATTTTTCTACTCTGGTAATATTTTATAACTTCCTTTAATCTCCCTAGGTAATCAGTGAGTTTTACTTGGAATTCCATCTCTTTTTATGTTATGCCACCCTCATTTTTCTGTAAGAATCTTAAATTCAGGGATATTGTTCATCATTGTAACTTTAGGGTTTTGTATGGATCTGGCCCATTATAGACTCAAGAATTTCCTATGGAAAGACAATAAGGAAGTGAGAGATGTAGTGGGAAGGAGGAGAAAAAGGGGGAAGAACGGATGGAAGGAGAGAAAGAGAAAGAAAGAGAGAGAAGAAGGAAAGTAAATAGTAAATTAGTTCTTGGATTAGGAGAAATAAAGTCAAGGATCAACAATGCTGAATTCTTGCTTAGAAATACAGATCTACTGTAACATCTACCAAGATGTTTACATGTTAAATAACTACCCAGAGCACAATAAGGCTAGTCCATTGATAATTGCTACTTTTGGCTAAGACTTGTATCTTTGCTGATACTTCACATAGGATTTTTGAGCCTAGGGAAGTGTTTGACATTTCACTACAACCCATAAATTGCAGGATTAACCAAATTATTCATACGGCTGATGGCACATGAATACATTTATTAATTAGTAGCAATATCCTCCAGATTCTCCAGGTTCTAGGGGATATATTACATTGTTTTCACCAGTTCTATTTATACTAATTTGGACTCATTATCATAGATTCATACTGTATGCAATTTAGTAATACTTTGTTCCTGTGCATGTTAAGTAGTAATAGCTTTCCAAACCTGAACTTCTGTGTTTCTTAGATTGCTGATACTAGCAAATAAAAGGTTTTGTTTTTTTTTCTTAAGATGGAATAAGAGCAGAACACAGGGTCTGTGACAATCAGTTCTAATGCTTCCCACGAGTTAGAGAATCCTTCTACTCCTCAAAGTCAATCAGGCAGCAAACATTTATTGAACATTCCAAGGGATGAATTATGTAAGGTTCTTAAATAAGAATAATCTTCAGAACTATAGTGTTTCAGCCAAATAGCTATTTTTTGTCATTCAGAAAGGGAGGCTTATGATGCCTTTCAGAACTGCTGATTAAAATACTTAACACTAATTCACCTTTTATCTAAAGATGAAATAAACTGAACAGCAAATTACTAAAGAGCTCTTTTCAAGTATCGTTTACGCAAATGTCTAGTATTCTTATTCTTACTCTCAGGGTGAAAACAAATGAATCAAGAAATTATTGAAGACTCCCCCCAAAAATAAAAGTACTAGGTAAATTTTATATCATTTGTTTGTTCAAGAGTCATTTATTACCTATTATGTTGAATGAAGATGTAGAACAGGGACACTGAAGATCTCATAAAAGTGTCTGGTGCCCCTGTGAGTCTGATCCTGTTTTTGAACAGTGCTGTCCAAAGGATGCTATGGATTTCCCTAATGGAGTGGAAAACCGCCAATCTCTTCCTTCTTTCCACATCTAGTCAACTAGTTGAGCCAGTTATTGTTTGCTTACCAGTACAAGAGGCTTCAAACATTATCTTTTCTGAATCTTTAATCCAGTCCAATCAGGGGCCATCTGATATTCCTAAACTAATCATGGAGTATGATGTGTTGAGAAAACAAATGGGTTACAGTTTAAATTCCAGCTCTTTCACTAATTAATCTCTTGGTAAAATTACTTAACTCTTTTAAGCCTCAGTTTTCCTATCTATAAAATAGACCCCCCTTTTTTTTTCTCTCACAGGGTTGATTAGAGGATTACAATGAAATAAGACATATAAAATACATAGTCCAATTCCTGCCACACCCTACTAACTCAGCAAATGGCTTTATCTTCCTGGTTCCCCACTAAATGAGGGAAGGGGGGGGAGGGCAGGAGGAGAGTGAAACCCAGAAGGAGTGAGAAACAGGGACATACATCATTGGAAACTACTAAAATCCCTGCTCTGGCTTTTGGGGTCACTGCATCCGGTGACTCTGCACCTTAAAGTTATTCCCCTGCAGGATTATTTACAATAGCCAGATTGTAGCAGCCCAAGTGTCCATTGATAAATGCATGGATAAAGAAGATGTGGTGTATATACTATTTGGAATCTTAGTCAGTCATAAAGAATGAAATCTTGCCATTTGCAAAAACATGGATGGATCTAGAGGGTATAATGCTAAGTAAAATAAGTGAGTCAAAGAAAGACAAATACCGTATGATTTCACTCATGTGTGGAATTTATGAAATAAAACAAATGAACAAAGCAAAAAGACAGACAAACCAAAAAACAGACTCTTAACTATAGAGAACAAACTGAGGGTTACCAGAGGGGAGGTGGGTGGGTGGATAGGTGAAACAGGTGATGGGGATTAAGGAGTACACTTGTGATGAGCACTGGGTATTGTGTGGCAGTGTTGAATCGCTGTATTGTACACCTGAAACTAATATAACACTGTTTGTTAACTATACTGGAAATAAAATGAAAAAAAAAAAGCAAAAAAAAAAAGCAGTGAGGTTGATTATTAAAATCTCTTGGAAACGGGCCTGGGCCTTTATCTCATATTCTGATCTAAGATGGGCCTCAAACTCATTCTCATTCAGGAGATTGTAATGGAATCCTAGAAATCCATGTTTCCATAATACTCTATATTTTGATGTCAAGCAAGGCTGGTAACTGCTGAACTAAGGTGATGTCAAAGGCCATGATGACAAGAAGGGACTGCCCAACTCCCAAAGAGCTCATGCTTCTGGAACAAATCCTCAGGACTCAGTGAAACAGAAGCATATGTGATTTTTGTTATTGTGATAATTAACTTTATATGTCAACTTGACTGGGACACAGATGTGCCCAGATATTTGGTTAAACATTATTCTACATATGTCTGTGAGGGTGTTTCTGGATGATATTAACATTTGAATCAGCGGACAGGCAGAGTGGATTGTCCTCCCCAATGTGGGTGGGCATCATCCAATCCCTTGGAGGCCTGAAGAGAACAAAATCAGGGCAAGGGAGAATTTGCTTCCTCTGTTTTTAAGGGAGACACTGGGCTTCTGCACTCAGGCTGGAACTTACTCCAGGGGCTCTTGTGAGTTTCAAGCCTTTGGACTTGAATGATTGTAGAAAAGATGGCTGTTACTGGCAGAATTTAAGAGGGCTGAGACCCATCTCAGAAGCTGAAGTTTGCCACTGCAGGATTGGGAAATACCATGGGAGCCTGGAAGATGAGTTTCTTTGCTACCTTAAATGAAGATGTTTTAAATAGCCTGGCACATCTTCATCTTATAGGTGGTGGAGATTCTGTGGAGAGGGATAAAGTCAGGAAAACCCACTGAAATACTGGAGCATGGCAGGGGAAGGAATAGCAGATTATAGTGAGCCCCTCGTAATTTGCCATTTAAAGACATGATGGAGTCTCCACTGGTGCTACAGAGAAATGAGGGTAGGGTGTAGAGAAGACCCTTCCTTTGGCTCCCTCCCCACTTAGACTTGCTTATCCAGTAGAGGTTACTTCACTTGATTAATTCCTTTCAGTGAGTCTCTGGAGTACTGCTGGGGTCATTTCTGACAACTCTCTGCCCTCCATGCCTTAGAAGAGCATCACATCCCAAAATGTGCTCAGTGAAATAGATGTTCATAGATGTTGCATAAAAGGAGAGTCTACCATTAACTAAGTTTGGGAAACAGCGGGTTAACAAAGAGAAACAAGTTCCTTTATAGCGGGTTTTCTCAGATGTTTTAACAAGTTGGTGCACATTGTGAATCTGCAAGAGACAAATATAATTTGAAGCATTTCCCCCAAACCTTTGACCATGGTTGCTGCATTAGCAAGGATTCTCCTGGTTTTAAGTGAAAGAAACTGAGCTCCAACAGGCATAAGCCATAAAAGGAATTTATTGGCTTGCAGAATCATGAAGCCGAGGCATGGCTGAATTTGGAGGCCTCAAATGATGTCACCAGTATCTGTCTCTCTCTATCTCTTGGCTCAACCTTCCTCTGGGTTGGCTTCGTTCTCAAGAAGTCTTTCTCTATGGGGTGGTCCCTGGCAGCTCCAGGCTTACATTATACTTACAGTTACAAATTCCATTTGGAGAAACCACTACAGAAGAGAACTTATTTTAAGTGAATTGTTTTTGAATTTAGAAGTATTTAAATCGTAAGCAATTAAGTTACAATAATGAGATATAAAATGTAATTTCTGAAGACTTTGTTTTTATACAAAAGTCTTCTCGATGACAGCCTGTGGTATTGGTGCATGTTGGTTTAAGACACATTGAAACTAATCTAATGGAAGCTACCTCTCTGAAGTATTAATGTGTTTGAGAACTTGATTTGCTTCCCAAATTCCTGATATTTCCCCTCCCTAAATTAATGCTTTATAATTTACACAGTGTTTTCTTATTGCTTCAAGAGTCATTAGGGGCCACCTTGGGTTAAGGAAATAGGTTTTCAACACATTAAGGTAAACATATGATTTTATAAAGTACATACTATAGTATTTAAAATGGAACCTTAAAAAATATCTTCAGCTATTACTCTTTAATCTCTGACCATGAACCTATTTTAGTTGAACTCTTAGAAAATTATAGAAGATAGACCCACTTAAAAACTTTTATTAGATGTCAACTTTATTGTAAAGTTATGACTAGACTCCAGCCATATTTGACTGTGAATCATAGGATTCTTCATTAGTGTCCCAAATTGGTTTTAAATCATCAACATCACATCACGATACTGGCAGGAATTGCTGTATAGTCAATAGGAAAGAGGCTTCCCTTTAATTGGTCAACTAGTAATCATTTTCATTTTGAAATGCATAATGGTAATGAGTTTATTTTTACAGATGGCATATTTTGGGGGATTTTGATTTTTCTAACCTAAGGAAATTATTTTAGCAAGTTAGAAATTGAATTCCTTGGAGATGCTCATTTCTCTTCCCGTATATTTACTGTATCCTTCTGACCAGCTAGGAAGAGAACTATAATGAAAGCAAAATTGTTTGGAATTTTTATGACTGGAATCGTAACCACTTTGTCAATCCGTTCTATTATGCTATTTGATATTCACCAATGATAATATCTTGAAAGATTTCAAGATGCTTCAGCAGTTTCTGAATAATTAAACGAGATCATACGACACCTAACAATAAAATAACTGAATATCATTTATTTTATTGCTTGAAAACTAGTTATCCATATAATACACATGTGTGCACCTTCTTTGAATTGTTGGATATAAGAGATCACTCTGCAAGATAATAAAGTTTCTAATAGAATTCTTTGTCCCAACCTTTTGAATAAAATGCTTAAATGTG
The DNA here is from genome assembly GCF_004348235.1 of Phoca vitulina. Taxonomy (NCBI): domain Eukaryota; kingdom Metazoa; phylum Chordata; class Mammalia; order Carnivora; family Phocidae; genus Phoca; species Phoca vitulina. The sequence continues at coordinate 5,327,525 of NW_022589722.1, forward strand.
CTTCCACATCAAGATCTTTTTAGGTAACAGCTAACATTGATTGATAAGTGCTCTGTACAGATGATCACACTTAAACCTCACAATGACTTTAGGAAAAAAGGTACCATTTTTTTACCCTCAATTTTACAGAATTGGACACTGAGGCATGGGGAAGTTAAGTTTAAAAATGGCAGAATCAGCTGGACAGTCCAACACCAGAACCAGTGATAGTGACCACTGTTAGTATAACGATCGACTGTTTTACCTGCGTGGTGATTAGTTGAAAACATTACTTAAGGCACAACCACAATGGGAACATTCAGATTTATCTTAAACGTAGCAGAGCCTTACATTAAGGGTGCTGGTACGCATATGTATGTACACACACGCACACGCACACACACACGCACACGCACACGCACATGCACACGCACTCCATGAATGCCTGATGGTTCAGCACATTTTGGTTATTGCACGGCTTTTGTTTTCTTGACTTGAGTTCAAAAGACTTTAACAAAGCTCCCATAAATAAGAGACCAAGTAAATAAAAATCTCATATTTGTAGTGTTACACTAATAAGCTTAATAACAATAATCCACAAACATCTGCAATCATAAAATAAAAACTTCATTACCATTTCAATGCAGTCACTACGAGTCCTCAGGTTAGCGAGTACGCCAGCTGCGTCCTGGGGCTTCACAACACAAACAGCAATTCATTCCAAATTACCACTCTCTGTTAGTGACTCTTGCTCTCTGGCTCCCGTCCCAAACACTCCTGCTGTTCAGGTCTATTGTTTCCCCTCACTAGAAGCCTTTTATTTCCTGGGAAAGCTTGAAGGGTTGTCTCCATGAAAAACCAGGCTAATCTTCTACCCTCTGATCTTCCACTCTATGTCCTCCACTATTCTGGGCATACTCGGCTTTCCTTTCTCTCTAGCCAGTGACATCGAATATACATTTCTAGGTGTATGGAATACTTTACCCAAAGGGTGAAATTGAAGGAGTTAACAAAGCTTGTACTATTTTACGACTTTGTAAAATGAACTAGTTCGAGATTCAGATAACGAGCTTTAGTCTCTCTATAGGAGCTGTGGAACTGAGAAAACTCCCTCTCCATAATTCCTGCCATGGGCCTCTAAGTCATCAAATTCCATATAAAATTACAGAGGACTTCCCTCTGAGAGTTTATAGCCTCAGAACAGCAGGTTAAAAACTGGATTGGTGGAAAATGAAGGATAGTCTTTGAGCCACATGTAACACATATCCCAGCTTATAGAAATTTTATACTACTTAAGAGATCATATTTAACAGGCAGTTTATTTTTATGCTGCAAAATACTTATCTATTCCCTTTCATCTGGAGCTTAAACTTTTTTGCAATCCTGAATACAGCTGAAGAGAGGGAATGAGAGGATATCTGATCTTAGCCCTACCGATCTGAGCTGTACTGATATATAAGATTTCAGGAAAACAATGTCTTTTGGATTAATTTTTCCAGTGCATAAACATAACAAAGAAATTGGTTTCTTCTAGGATATGGAAATTCAAGTCTATTCACTGTCAAAAGAGGGGTCATTTAAATATTTCCTCTATTTATAATTTCTAATCAGATGCTAGAAAACATTGGGAGAAATGTACTTTTTCTAAAAAAAAATTGCTCTGTTTTGTTGTCATAACCCAGTACCTTGTACAGATGACCTCACATTGTTTTCCTAGGGATCTGGGGATCTATTTATGAAGATTCTTCAAATCTTCACCTTGGAGCCTTTTATGGAGTAGGTGGAGAGCCTCCTAAAGCCATGAGCTTGCATCAGAGACCGTCTTCCCCTTGGAATGTGGCACCTGACTGAAAATGAAGTTAACCTTAACCGCATGTACCACGGATATCTTCGTTCTTGGATGATGAGCCTATTTTGACTCCATCCAAAGAAGAGAACGCCTCTGGTGGATAACGTAGCATATAACTCTGCTGAGAGGAAACATGGCAGCCATTCCTAACACCACACATCCTTCCCCAAGCAGCCTGTTATACAATGAAACATTGTTTTTATGTGGCATATTTATAAAGGTAGAAGGGAAGAGGGTAGAAGAATCTGTCTTCAGGGTTCCATGATACATTACAGAGATAGCTATTGGGGAAACTTGTCAATAAACATGGTCATGGGCTCGTTTTCATAGATCAGATATTTCACAGATAGATCCCATCTCAAGGGCCACTTGAAATTTTGACAAGTAATGTGTCACAAAGACATATAGGCATTGTGTTATGAAGAATGGGAATGGGACACCCTGGAAAGCTGATTCATTTTAAACACAAAAGCTAAGGGTGAGCTTACCTATTACTTATTGCTCCTTTGTAATGTTCTCCTTGGCAGCTAGCAAACGGTGCTTGATGTATTTTTTTTAAGATAGAAAAATAAAGTGACATCTGTTTATGGAGTTCACCGGCAGATCCACACATTGTGGGTTGTTTGGACAATTGGTTTCTAAAAATAGATTTAGGACAAATGTAGGCATTCTTTGGCATGGTTAGACTCATCACAGACTGCCTACAAAGTCAACTTCTGGCACCTGAATGCCTATTTTTAGGAGACCCCAAGGAGTGAGTCGTGGTCATTTTGGGGACATTTATGTGGCTCCTAGTAATTCATAAAGATGGATTACCATTATGAATGCAAACTCTTAAATAAGATCCAACTTAAAGAAAACATTTTTTTTGGAAAGTGCTATCCTGAGCCTTGTTTCATCACTCCAACATACCGTATTATAACAAGGCATTGCAAATTTACTATACTCACACAGATGGTTTGTATAGGCTGGCTTCAAAATGCACTATTCTTAAAAGAGACGAGGAAAGTTTACCAACTCTGAACACCAGCAGTCAGTTGGGTGTCACAGATCAGTGTCAGCATATGATAGGAGAGGTCAGATTCTGGGAGGCAAGACAACTTGGAACAGGGATTCAGGCACAGTGTTTGATGACGGCAACTTGTTACAGGGTATTACATTCAGTACCTTCTGTGAGACAGGATAGAAATAGTGGGTAATTGGATAACTTTTTCTGGGATAGTTAGAATACCAAAGTAAAAGCTTGCAGCTCCTTAAAGGAGACAGAATACTCAATCAAACTCTTCAACAGGAGATTCTATCTATTTAATCTACCTATCATCTATCTTTCTACCTACTTACCTATTCATATCTGTGTATTTAGAAAATATCTGTATACTTGAAATACATTAAAATATCTCCATGTCATAGCAAATGTCTACGAATAGTACATAATAAACCCATCAAATAAAACCTATAATAATTAGAAATATATGCTTTAATTCAGAATACTGGATACTGTTAAACATAAAAGTAAATGAGACAACAAAATCCTTTTTGAAGAAAATCTTGATTAAAATAAGCAAATAATGTTGATCCTTTATACAAGATAGAATTAGATTCATATTTCTTGTTTTTGTGGCAACTTCTAACAAGTCTTTATATACTTTGATACTTGCTTCATCCTTTACTTTTCTCTCTTCACATACTATCTTGACTTAAATCCTTGTTATTGGTGATAAAGATCCTCTGAACACTTTTCATTCTGTCTTCTTGATCAGTAGATTTCTTTAGAGTGATCTCATTTTCCAAAGGCTAACTAAGTTGCCCTATCATTAAAAGGCTTTTTGATTTCTAGAGATGATTATTCCAATTTGAAAATCTTTTCAACTTCTTAGAAACTCAAGTGTAGACTACATTAACAATAACTGTAGGAAGAAAAATGTGTAGATATTAAACTTCTGCTAAAGATAATTTAGAATTTAGGGGGTAAAGGCAGAAGTGGAAATGGGGTCAGAGGAAGGGGATAATTAAAACCACCCTGATTAAATTCAGCATATTTGAAATATTTCAATGAAATGAGAATGATCATTCATGCCCTGACGGAAAATTGCCTTTCCCTTCTGGATGGAATTCCTATTTTTGAGAACTGCAAATTTGCTAAAGTAGTAGATTCGTCCAAAATTAGCTTGTAAAATGCTTGCAATAAGCAACATCTCCAAATCATGGTCAAATGGCATTTTGTACAGATATTCCATGACAAAATATCTTATATAGGTTAAAGTACAATTATGAAAGTGCCTTCTATTTCTTCAGGGTTTTATTACTATGTTTTACAAATTTAATATCATATACTGAGCTGATATGAGCCGAAAAAATAATACATTTCTATGTCTGGTAAGGATATCCAGCTTCTGTACTTCAGAACCAAGGGAGGCTCTCCTCACCCAATGAAACATTGCTAATGCCATGGCTGATCACCTGACTCCAAATTTATTTCAGCAAGTAAAATGAGAACTATTTATTAAGTGCCTGTAGCATGCAAAACCCTGTATGGTAAGGGTTAAGTGACACAATATTGACTTAACAAAAAAGGGGAAAAAATCCTAGTATAGTGGGTGACACATATAAGAGTTCAGTAACAATCAGTTTCTTTCCTGACTTTTAATGGGGGGGGGGGGGGCGCGCAGAGGTTGGGATAAAGAAAATAGGAAAAAGTTAAATGGTATTCAAGGAAAGGCCATGTGGTTTAAAGTGTTCTTAGTGTCAAGGATGGGGTGGCACTGATTTGTCCCTTCTCTTTCAGATCCACTGGTGACTCAAGGTGCAGGTTTACAACATGGCCAGATTGGTGTGGAGAAAGCAAAGCTTGACTTCTCTCATGGGAACTGAATCCACAATCTCATCCTTTCTAGTCTTCTATTCTAATAGAGCTAAAGAACAATATAAATGAGTGATGATTTTAGAAATCATCTTTAGATTTAACACTTTGACAGACCAATCAGTGTAGTTCTCTCCTGCCTATCAATTATACCTGAGTATCCCACTACACTTTCATCTGGCAGAATGTTGGAAAGTTATTTGGATTGTTTTTCCATTTATATAGTTCAAGGTAAATCCCAACAGGGTTATAAACCGTAGGAATTTTCAGGCCTACATAGCCCCTGATCTTTTCAATAGCCCCAAGAGGCCCCCTTGAAGTCAGACTCCAAGTAATGTGAGAAATTCTCACTCTGTTCTGAAGAAGATCCAAAAGTAGTAAATCAGTTTCTCTGGACCCTGCTGGGATTGAGTCTACGAAGGGAAGTTTCCTTATAAGCAACAATGGGATTGATTAGTGGCCCAATAATAAAACTCTTTAAAATTTTTTTCCCATAGATATGATGGATGTGGTGGATGAGTCTTTTCCCTTTCCCCTTGAACTGAGCTGATTCTGATGTGTTTTGGCAATTAAAATGTGGTATACGTAATGCTGTGTATTGACACCTTTTGGGACCCTGTGAGAAGCCCAAGCAGCATGGAAAGGCTGTGGAGGAGAATCCAGGGGCTCCAGTCAACAGCCCTGGCTGAGTTTCTAGCAACATGTGAGTTAGCCATCTTGGATTCTAGGCCAATCTGGCCTCTGGAGGAACACAGCCCCAGCGGACAGTATACAGAGTAGAAACTGCCTAGCTGAGCCCTGTTAACTCACAGTATCTTTAGGGATAAAATAATGACTATGGTCATTCTAAACCACTAAGTTTTAGGGTGGTTTGTCATATACCAAAACCCATACAGACATTAATACTTTCTCCAAGCTTGCTTTCAACCCAACGACACTTATTTGGAGTAAGATGTCTAACTGGGGCTAGCATAATGTATAGAGAAGCTGAATCCTTATGTTGCATACCTGAAACTAAGGCAACACTGAGTCAACTATACTCAAGTTAAAAAAAAATTTTTTTTAAAGCTAGCTGGGGGAATATCTGGTTTTGAAATTTTCTTTCTTAAATGTAATTGTTTTGAGTGGATAAAAATCAAAGTTGGGGCTATGGTGGCAAAACCACTAAATCCCTGGGAAAGGGGGTGAAGCTAAATGTTGTGAAGACAATGACTGGTGTTGGGGAGGAGGTATCTGTGTTGGGGAAGGCTGCATCAGTATCATCTGGTCACAGTCACATGCCAGTACCCCCCAGGGGAAGCTCCTGGACTTCAACGTTCTGCCTAGATTTTCTGAACTGCACAAGTAAACCTTTATTCTTTTATTATTTTCATATTGAATTAGAAGCTCTTTTACATAAATATAATTTTCTTCAGCATCTGTTGATTTTTTTGGACCATGAAATTTAGCAGGAAATTAAAAGCATGAAGGCTGGCATGGCATAATGCTGAGCCCTGCAAGTTTGAAATAAAACTTTATCTAATTCTGTCCCCAAAATCTGCTTTTTAGAAGCATAAGGCCTGACAAGCTCACATTACTCACATTCACATTTGTGACTGCCACCTCACTCTCCTCCTGAGATGATTCTATTGCTCACCAGTTTGATGGGCCAGTAGAAAATACATTTGCCAATAGCCTGGGTCAGGTACCAGCTGCTTTGGGGTTCCTTTGGTTGCCATGTCCCTTCTGGAGAGGACAAGTTGCCAGGGAAGTAGCAGGAGTCAGAAATGAGTCAAGGTCAGGAGACAATAGCCATGGCATCAACCCTTGTGGAAATTAGCAGAGTTCACTGGAGGATGCGGGCATTAGGTACAATGCCAAGCATTTGACCAGAACCATTCGAGCTAGCGTTGAATTTGAGGGCCGTCCGTTCTCTATTTATCCTATGGCAAAGCAGTTCGATTCTGAGAGAAGGAACTGGCTCTCTTCTAGAAAGTGGGTGGGATTATTTTTGTGCCCACTTAAGAGTGAAAGGCCAGAAGGCAATTAAGGGGGCTGATCTTTGGTGTAGGGCCCTGAGCCAAATGTACTGGTGCTAAAGTACTAGGTGACTGAAGGATGGGTAATAAAGGGAAGTATGATGGTCAAGCCCATGGAAGCAGGCAAAGAGCAAGGATGCAACCAATCATGAAGGGATGGCAACAGAGAGTCCAGGTTTGGGAAGCAGAGCTTAGAAAGATTCCTGGATGCAAATTGGTACAAATGGTGGGAGATTTTAAAATGCTACTTGCAGTCAAATGTGTGGGAAAGGAGGGACCAATAATAAGAGTCAGAAAGATCCTGCATTAAAAATCAAGAGGGCTGCAATGTAGACCTAGTTTAGAAGCGAACTAGCTGAGTGACCTTTAGTAAGTCATTTCATACCAAGAAATAAATGGCAGGACTGGTACAATCAAGTGGCTGTATTGTGCCCACAACTGACTTTGAGTGTCCATTGCTACTAGAGTATGTGCTGTGTTCCACAAGGATGAGCTTCTGAGATGACTAGACTATAGATTAGGCATTCAAAGTTTAAACTGAGTCCCACCTTTGTTGTCACTGGAATTTTCCTATATCTAAGATCACATTTAGCTGAGAGTCTGTATACTTCTTTTATTTCAGTCTTGAACTTCTATGAGTCAGAGTTCATTTTCATGGTTGGGCTGCCTGTCAACTTTCAGTCTATAAGAAGCTACTGGAAAGCAGCTATCTGTAGTTATTGATATTACACATGGGGGAGCAATTCTTGTTTTCACTTTGGACCTGGATTACTAGGTGTGGGGGACCAAAATGAGGAAGGGCTTCTGTGAGTGTGGGCCACAGGTGGGGGGGTCTGCCAAGACCGGAGAATCAGAGTGAGTGGACCTCAACCCTGTCCCTTGACACTCAGAGTAAAGGGACTTGCTTGAGGGTGAAAAACTGTTCACCTTTTGCTACAAAGCACACGTCTGCAGAACAGAGACCCTGATATGTCAGAGTTCTTTACTAGTTCTTCCCGACAGACAGGGAACACGGAGGGCAACTGTTTAACAGAGACTAGGAAATATATTGTCTTACGTAAGTCATCGCATAAGTCTTGACAATTACTTGTCCTCTGAGAGGCCATAATTATTTTGCTTTACCCTCTCAAATACTGCACAGAGTGTTCTGGGATGCATATCATCATGAAATAGTAGAGTCCCACTTTCCTCTTCTCATCCATGAAGAGGAAAGAAAAATAGGCCCCGGACACAGATTAAACTTGCTTTTATAGTTAACGAATACACCATCAGTCTTATCAATATTACTTCTGACCGAATTACTAAGAATCATCCTAATCATCACCACCTGATTGCAACTCCAATTAAAGGTGACTACTTCACACCGGGCACTGTGCCAAGTACCAACATTACTGTAACTCACTGAATGCTGCCAAGAATGCTGTGAGGTTGTTATTACGGCCCTTGTCTCATATATGAGGATTCTTTAGGCCAGTAGGTCAATGCAAAAATATTTAACAACCAGTCCCATAAGGTGATGGATCCGAAGCTATGCACAGACACCCCAGCATTAACAGGCTGAGAATTAGCTCTCGTCTTCCCCCCTACTCTTTTCCTGGGTGGGATCAATTCTTTCTTCAAGTCCCAGTTTAAATATTACTTTTTCCAAGAGGGGTCTAACCCCTAAGGACCTTGGCTAGCATTCTCTCTGCAAAAGCCTCATAACACTGTCCCCTCTGAGTAAAGCTCATCACACCTACCAGAGCTCCCTTCCTGGCTCATGCTCACGAGACCAGTGTTCTAACCGAGTTCCTCATCCCACCTCTCCTTATAAGAGGGATGAACTAATGTATCCTTGTGTGTGTGCACGCGCATGTGGCGTCTATCAGTTATCATCAAGATTAAATTTTGTATTTTCAATATAATTATAATCTAAAGAAATATACATATATTTTAATGTGTATATAATGTTTACACACACACTTTAAAATATGTTGGTGCTGAGTAGTGCTTTAATTGGGTAAATGAGAGTAGAACAGAGGTGAACCCAACACGTAAATTATTGATTTATGCCAAGTGGAGATCAAATAGTGTCACAGTGTGCCACATAAACAAAGATTACAGGTACTCCTATAGAGAACACATGTGGGAAATCACACTCTTTGTTATGGAACTGGAACATGTGTGAGTCACTGCTGGTTTCTATAAAACATCTTTCAGGGTACTCAACTAATGATGCTAATTTGAATTGCACTGGTGTTGGAGTTCAGCTTGCATTTATTTTATAATTTTGATATGTTTTTGTAACTACATGAGCCAGATGCATAATGTATTCATATCTAGCTTATGTTTATGTGTTTTTATGAAACATTATAATACAATTAATATAAGTCAATGCTAGGGGTCTGGGAGGATTTGGTTTTTGCCCATTAAAAGGAGGCCTTTATGTTCCCCAAGGCTGAGAAACACTGGAGAAGACAGTCATTTCCATAAAGGTGGGGCTGGTTTCTCTTGTTCACAGCTGTGTGTCACTGCATGTGGTAGTTGGCCCACCGGCGACAAATAGCATGTTCTCAGTAATTATTTGGTGAATACATGGGAGGCTAAATCTTTCATCTTACTGATGGACTCTTGCTTTTCCTAATCTCTTCTCCTGTGTGAGTTCCATGCTCTGGGCTTCATGGTGAAAGAGCATGGACTTCTCTGACTTTTCTCTTCCTAACTTAATGCCACCCCCTGTGTTTCCCCTGCTCCTGTAGCACCCTTGGTAATACCCACTTTGCTGTCAGTCTTTCTGGGCCAGTCTTACAGAACCCATAACAACAAAAAAAGAGACTTGTTGCTTTATAAAATGAGTCCTTTCCAGTCTCCTTTTCACACCAAACAATTTTAGAGCACTTTGTAATATGATCCAACTTTCCAAAAATTTCCAGAAATTTTTCAGGAGCACAGTTTTGCCGAAAATACTTAGAATATTGTATCTGATGAAAACAGAATGTAGTAACACAGGAGATTTCTTTGATACCAAGTCGTTTAAACTCCAAAGTAATAGGTAAAACAAAATAAGCTTAATGTCTTTAATTTCTTAAAGTTTATTTTTTTTTTTAGCAATCTCTGCACCCAACGTGGGCTCAAAATCACAACCCCAAGATCAACAGTTGCATGCATGCTCTCCGACTGAGCCAGACGGATGCCCTCGGCTTCATGACTTTTAAATGTGTGAATACTGAGGTACATCTCAAAAATATTTTACCAGGAAGCAAAATGTTAGGAGAAACATAATAAAAAACGCTTTTAAATGAAAAATGTTTTCTCCTCTACTGAATTGCTAGAATAATTTGCATTGAAATAATCAGGTATCTTGTGTTTCTATAGAAAAAAAGGAATGTAGAGACAGAAACAAGTGGACTTGGATTAAATATGGGTATGCCACTTATTTCTAGGCACTTAATTTCATCAAGAGTCTTATTTAGTTATCACAGACTTTTGTGAGATAATATACTTTTTATGGTTTTTGTTGGTTTTTACCATAGAAGACTATATTTATTATACATGTTTTTAAAACAGTTGGCTGAAGTCACTTGATTAGTTAACTGGTAATCAGGTCTACTACTAATTGGTTCCTTTAAAAGTAACCATTTGTGTTACTTTCCTACCACCTCCAAGTGGATTTAATAAATTATACACAGCCTGAATAACTGTCATGGTGTTGGCCAGAAAATGAAGTATGTTATGGTACCCATTTCACCGGGCTTTATCATTTAGTTGGAGTATTGTATGTGCTATCGTGTACCTATTTGGCATCCATTAAAATCATTTAGAAATTAATATTTATTGTATGACATCTAGAGTATGAAGATACTAAAAATATAGATTAAAGTATCAATGAGGGGTACCTGGGTGGCTCAGTTGGTTAAGCATCTACCTTTGGCTCATGTCATGATCCCAGGGTCCTGGGATGGAGCCCCGCGTCAGGCTCCCTGTTCAGCAAGGAGTCTGCTTCTCCCTCTGCTCCTACCCCCGCTCATGCTATCTCTCTGTCAAATAACAAATAAAATCTTAAAGCAAAACTTTAAAGTATCAATGAAATAATGCCATGGAACATATTTTCACATACAAAGAATTATTTTTTTTCAAAAACACGATACTTCTCGATCTCTATGAATTAGGTTTGTGACAGATGGGAGATAATATGGGTCGTCTGGTGGTAGGAGGCTGCCATTATAACAAACACCTTTTCTGGGGTGTTATCCTCCTCCCTTCTCTTCATAGTAGTAGATGAATCAGTTCAAAGGAAATATTTCAAAAGAAAAAAATAAAAAACAACTACAAAAGAAATTCAGGAACAATGGAACTCATCATTGTATTTTTATGTGGTTCTTCTTATACATCCTAAATCACAGCTGTGGGGTGGTGAGACCAACTGGGTCTTCTAGACAAGGGAGAGTCAAAAGAATTGGGTTCCAGATCATTCTGCCCTTTACTACCAGAGATCTTAGGCAATCACTTAATGTTTCTATAACTCAGTGTTCTTATCTGTGATTTGAGGGTTCACCAAGCAGTGCATATGAACTTTACAGAGCAGTGTACAAATCCATCAAAGTTAAGGAATTTTATTGAAGCAGGATTCCCTAGAATGTGTCCCATGCTGGTAATGTGTATCATGATTATCAAAGAGAAAACAGGATTGAGCATTTCTCAAACTTATTTGCCCCACGAACTTTTTCATCTATTAAAGTTCAGTATAATTATGTTCAACTGAGACTACATTATCAAAATCACTTGAGAAAGCGTGGTCGGGCTTGTCGGGACCCTTTCCATATCTCCTAAGGCAAAATGGCTAGTGCAGAGGTTAGGGCAGGCAATTCTCATTTCTTCGTTTCTCATATGTGTCCCAATTATGAACATCTGCTCCAAGCAGAGGACTTTTTCAGAACTTTGTGTAAGGAAGAATTATCTATAGGGCTTGTTATATACTCAGATGTGTAGGTTCTGTTCTCAAAAACTCTGATTAAGTTGCTCTAACATGGGGGCCCAGAAATCTGCATTTTTATAGAGCACTTCAGGTGATTCTGATGTGGGCATCAGTGGACCAGGTATTGAGAAACATAGGTCTGTAGTTCTCATCTCTGGCTGCACAGTAGATTCATCCAGGGAGCTCATACAATCTACTGAGACTCAGGCATCAACCACAGAGATTCTGATGTGTCCAGCAGATGGCCTGAGTATCACCAGGTGAAAGCACTGTTTAGTCAGGGATGAGAACTACTGATCCAAGGGTCCCAAATCTGCAGGGTTTTATGGATGATGGGCATGCTTTTTTAAACTACAGATTGGTAGGTCAGGCTCTTAGAAGGTCTAGGTTGAAGTCCAGGAACTCATGTTTTTAATAAGCCAATGAGCTGATTTTCATCATTAGGTAAGTTCTGGATAAAATGTATTAGATATCACAGATGAATTTATCAGATGGTTCACTATCATAGTACAACGCAGAACAGACGTCCTTTAGGTGGGGAAAGCTGGGTTAAGGAAGATTTGATAAGAAAAGCAAGCAAAACCAGAGCATTGACAGGGAAGGCAAGCTTGTGAGCATTGGGGATGGGAGAGTATTTCAGTGGGTTGGAGGGTATTAAGAGCCTTAAAAGGAAGACAAAACAAGAATCAAGAGAAAGTCTTTCTATTTGGACTTTTTTGCACAGCCCTGGGGCCCCAATAATCCTAATGGGAAGAGTTTTGAATTCTGCTAGAGCAATCTTGAATTTATGATATAATCAGGTTAGAAAAGTATATGATTATACTTTTAGAATTTTGAAAAAAAATTTACAATGAAGACATTTAAAAATACAAACCTGTGTGTAGGTTTTTTTCTTTCCTGAGAATTCATAGTTTTCTTCAGGTTTTAAATGGTTAACATTTATGGATGTGGTTTTACTGTGGAACTCTGTGTCTCTCTTTACTACTTTTCAAGGTAGTGAGAATTAAGACGTATTTGTGTGTTGTGCACATTTCATCGATTCTTTATCCATTTGCCACGTCTTACTAGGGTTTTAGAATTTTTAGATTTTTTAAATGCATGTTACCATAAATTAGGTACAGTAATCAGAGGGCAATGGGACTGTGTGTGCAGTTTCAAAACCCTATGAAAATGTCCATAGACATTTTCCATCTTAGTACATTTAAAGTCAAATATATAATTTTCAGAAACATTTAACAAGATTGATGTTAAACACATTTGTTTAAGGATACTTTAGGTGCTAAGTACTCTCAGGGGAATTAATACAGTTACACTTAATCTGATATGGGATTGTTCATGATGAATTCTCAGAATTTGCTAAGTAACAAAATGGGTGAAAAAGTATGAAATAGTTAAATCAGTGATCCAGTTGTAAAGATGTTTCAAGTGTTCCTTTTTAGCTTTGAATGACTCCATTGATTTGGCCATTTAAATCTACTGTAAAAAAGCACCTCCAATTTTGCCTGGCTTCTCCTCCACCCTAACCACCCCCAAGGCTGGCAACCCTCCACCCTTCCCTTTTCCCTCACCTTCCTGTGGCTCCTAGATTTATTCTCTGATCAGCTAGTGGCTGGAAATGATAAACAGTGGCGGCAAACAAAATGCCATGCAAATTCTGTCAGGAATGCGCCTAATAAACAGAGCTGATGGTTAAGTAAATACGGGACGTTTTAATAAATGCTACTTGTTTAACGTCAAATATTTACGGAGAATCCAGGGAGAAGGGGCCACTGAATTGAATGTTTTCAGCAGTACAGGGATTCAACCACAAATTTGTCCTTGTTGCTGACCATGCTTTAGTCTTTGGAACTTAGACATATGCTTTCTCTTGACCATGGCTACTCTCTAGTCCTCATCCTTTCCCCTGTTCCTAATTCTGTCATCTCCTCTCCCCCAGAAAAAGAGTGTTATTCAATTCCTCCAAAGAGTTGGGATCAAAATTGGTAAATCTGGGACTCCCTGAAGTCACAGGCTCATTAGGAAGGGACCATCTCCCAGATGGCCTCTGCAGGAGCCCAGAGTGCTATTTTCATAAGTTATTTAGACCTAGTTCTATTTATATCAGGTATGTGGTCTGTGTAGTGTTTGGAAAACATTAGTGGAACCTGCCAGGTCCACCATTATTAGAAATGTAAAGGACTGGAAACATTAGGCTTTTTTTTTTTTTAACTGTTTTTTGGTTTCTAAGGATTCCCCATGTGAATATTTTCCAACTTTGGGGTGGAGGAAAAGGAAAAAATGCAGAAAAAAATTTTCCTGCCATATTTTTACCCACTGTTTGGGGCACTAATCACAGGGCGCATCGTGTAGCCGTAACACCCCCTAAAATTTCCAGGGTGAACACCCTCAGTGTGGGTGTATTTTATGTTTAAGGACAGCAGTGTTAGCTTAGGTCTGTGGTCTCAAGGCAAAAAGCTGTTTTTAGAAAATACCAGATTCAGCTTTTACTGGTTGATGGGAAATATGCTTAGAGATTCTGTTACTTCTGACAAAACAGCTGGCTACAGCTGTAGACTAATTTATTGGGGTATGACAAGTCCATCTGAGAGATTGCCAAGTGTAATAGGTGGAAATCTGTTGAAAAATAAGGCCACAAGACACCGTAGGAAACATGCTCTGTTCCTCTGTTCACTGGTGACCCTATTCAAGTCACTTTTTAGAGGACACACTAGTTTTTCTCTCATGTTACTGATCTTCCATTGCTATTGGTGAATATCAAATATGGCCCACAAATTCCTTCCTGGCCTTTTATTCTAGTTTCTAATTTCTCTTATTCTTGTGCTACCTAAATTATTTAAAGGCATAACACCTTCAGACCAGAGGAGTCTTAGAGATTCTCTACTCCAATATCTGCACTTTACAGAGAGAAAAACCAGGCCAAGTCCAGGGATGTTTAGTGACTTGCCCCGTGTCACGCAGTTTGTTTGTGGAAGGATCAGAACCTGACTCCCTGGAACGGATCTTTGTCTCACATATAAAAGCCCTCCCACCGTGAGACATTGCCACAGTCCATTCCTGCCTCTTCTAGCACTGTGTTCCCCCGTTACCCCCTGTCAAAGAGACGACACCAGAGAGGAGGGAGAAAGATAAGGAACAAGGTGGATTGCTGTATACCCAGCTATAACAAGGGCTACCTTTTCTTATCAGCCATAAAAAAGAACAAGGGCTTCTTTCAGTAGGAGTTATTTATAGAACATTGAAGGCTTTGCCAGTTTGAAGGGGATTCCAGAATTGCGTCTCCCTCAACTCCTTCCCCCTCCTCCCCATATTCTAAAAATGGATTCTCTGTGCATAATATGTTAGTTCATATGGCTCCAATGTGGATATGGAGCTGACAGGAAGGTGGGAAATGCAGGCCACTGGAGCAATGATATAAGAGAAATTTAGGGCACACACATGGGGTACATAGCTGTCTCCAGGGAATTTCCACAAGAATGTAAGGTCCTTGGGAGCAGAGGCTTTGTTTTCTGCTGTATTCCCTGGACTTAGAACACTGCCCTGGCACATAATGGATGTTAATAAATATTTGTTGAGTGAATGAATGAGAGAAATGGTCCAGGTATAATGATACTCATACATATATACCTAAACAAACCAAAACACACCCAGAACATACCCCCCTCTCCCACCATGCTACTTCTCTCTCTCTCAATTACTCAGTTAATAATACAATAAGATGACAGTGATGATTACCAGCATGCGTTCTTTGGTCATCAAGATGCCGTCAGTGCCTCTGCAGTCATGCTTCTCTGCTTACATTTTAATTAAAACATTATAATTCCTCTCCAGTGGAGTTCCAGTGACAGCTGACGAGCCCTACCTTTCATCAGTATGTTCTTACATTTTACCCTCTACTGCTCAAACCCACCGAAGCACTGATTTTCTCCCTTTTGGGTCATTGTTCCATTGCTTTGATAGGAAGCTTATTTTCACTTCTGTGTCCAACAGAAAAATGGAGAAGTGGCTTGATTTCCATTTCAGTTTTAATTAAGAAACTAGTTAATTCTTTGGAAGGTATGCTATGAGTATGAAGGGCAGACAGCTCATGGAGCAATGTCAAAAGTAGCCACCAGAAAACACGTCTGCGTCAGCTGACATTTAACAAAGTACTGGTAAAATAAGAAAGAATTTTTTCTTTACTTTTGTTACTATCATATCAGCATTTGGGATAATAATTATGCATATTTAGAGCAACACAAAGATAATTTTCTACTGTGACTTAGAAACAATTTTAAACCTACAAGGACATAGACATTATAGAAATTGTCAGAAGCCAAGAAAGGAAATAAATACATTTGATTAATAAGCAAATGAACCCAATGTTCTGGGGTGAGCTGACTAGCTTAGTTGACGTTCACAGTATCACCTCCACCTGTATTTTTCACCAGCCTTCTTGAAAATGTAATGTTGGCACCCACAAGTATGTAATAGCACAAATCCTCTAACCCCTTTAGTAGAAGAGTTGGAAAAGCCATCTGAAGTACCCTTTTGCAAGGTACTTTTGGCACGAAGGCCTATGGCAACATGTTTTTAGATGCACAAGAAGTTGGGAGGCCTTTTCTAGATCAGTAGAAATACAAATATATGAGCCAAATATGTAATTTAAAATTTTCTAATAGCCACATTAAAACAGTAAAAAGAAATAGGTGAAATAATTTTAACAATATATTTCGTTTAATCCATGATATCCAAAATATTATCACTTCAATATATTCTCAACATAAAAATTATTAATGAGATATTTTGCATTCTCTTTTCATACTAAGTCTTTGAAAACTGGTGTGAATTTTACACATACAGCACATCTCATTTGGGACCAGCCACATTTTAAGTGCTCAACAACACTGTGGTGAGTGGCTACCATATCGGACAGTACAGTACTAGACAGTCAAGGTTCAGTCAGCTGATGTAAAATATATATCCTTTGACATTTATATGCAGTTATCTCTGTTATTCCACTTGAACTGCACATCAACTCTGAGAGTGATTTTATAAGTGAAGAAACCAAGTTTAGAGAGAGTAAATGAATTACCCAAATCTTGGTGGAAACATTTTCCTTCTGTCATACTGCCTTCCAGTTATCAAATTCCAAGAGAACTGCCACATCATATTAAGGTCTCTTGGCACAAGAGGGGCTCTAGAGAATAAGTGACATTGGTATTGCTGACAAGTAAAGATCACCTTTAGATCTGGTTAGTTGTTGGAAACTATAACAAAGGGTAGGTATCACAGTCAGTAATCCATTATAACAAACAGTCTCAGGAAAGATGGAAAGTGTGCTGTGTAAGAGGAGAAAATAATCTGCTAGTGTTTGGGATTATAAACTGTGGACAAAGAAATAGTAAAGACCATAATTTCACTTGTTCATAAAACATGTTGGCCACACAATGACAGACACTGTGCTGCATACACAAGTTATCCAGAGTTTACTGATGCTGATCAGTAAATAAATAATTGTACACAAAATTCAGTAATTTTATCACAAAGGTATGAACTAGATTGTGTGGGGACACAGAGGAGAAAGTCTTTCTCTTTGCTTAGAAAAGGGGAGGAGATATTTGAATTGACTCTTAAGGCAGGTAACATCTTACTAAGCAGACATGGTGGGAGAGGGTTGTTTCAGGCAGAGAAAACAGTGAGTAATAATGTGGCTAACAATTACTTAGTGCTCACATGTCCCAGGCACAGTTCTAAGCTCTTTACAAATCTAACCTAATTTTATTCTTAAAGCAACCCTATTAAACATTTAATTCTAGTATAGTGGGAAGCAAGTGGATGATTCTGAATATGATCTCCTTTACATTTTGAAGAAAGATCACTCTGGTTGCTGTGTAAAAACTAGATGGAAAGTGGGAAAGGATGAAAACAAAGAGGCATGTCAGTATGCAGTTTCAATGGTCTAGACAACAGGTGATGAGGTTTGGGTAGGGAGCTTCCAGAAGAATGTCTAAGTTTGCTTTTTTGAGGAGCAACAGAGTTACACTGCATTAGCTTAATGTAAAGGGGAAGGAAAAGTGGTGGATAAAATTAAATGTTGTCTGACCAAGGCATGTTAATATATTAGGGGAAGAATCACTTAAACTCTTCTTCTTCCAAGATTTGTAGCTATCATCTATGTCCTAGAAAAGGAGCCAAAAGAGAATACACTGTTCTTTGATGTTTCCTAAAGCCCATACAAGGAAAAGAATTTAAAAGAAAACAGAACCCAAAACACTTATATTGTATTTTAAATGGCCACAATAAATCTGCTACAGAACTAAAGCAAGTAGTTCAGGTTGCTGAAGCATTATATCTCCTCCCAGTCACTTATTAGCCCATAGCAATTTTATTTCTGTCACCATCATTGCATTGGGACAGCTTCTGCAAAGAGCTGTATCAGTTTGGATGCTTCATATTCAAAGTATCAGCAGATCTGCTTTAAATAGGCTCATGAAATTCAAACATTCAGAGCTAGACTAGTTTTAGGAAAGGCTTGATCCAGTGCCCTACAAATGTGACCAATGACCTGGCTTCTTTTTGGCTGTTTTCAGATGGCTACCAGCAGCTCCTGAGGTCATTTGTTTTCTTTTTCCTTTCCGAAGTTTCCATGTCCCAGAATTGTCAATAAAATCCTAAAGTTTGCCTAGACCATCTTTAGGTGCCCATCCCTGTGGCAGGAAGATGCTGTCCTTGGGAACCAAGGGCTGGGGTCAATTCCACATAATTCATATGGCTAAGAATGGGTAAAGCAGCAGCCTTATTTCTCAGAGGAAATTTGGAATTCTCATCCCAGAACGCAGAAGAATAAACACTGGACAACAAACAGCAAGTGTCCACTTAATCCAAATGACGTTTTCCAGTCATCATCTAACCTGTCTCTCTACATTATGTGATCTTAGCTCATAATTTGAAAGAATCTCCTTGATTTAATTACACTGCTTGTGCCCATTCCTTGCTACTTCTATGACTATTCTATTTATTCTTCTTTGGAAGACTATCTCCTTCCCTCTACCTCTTAAATGTTAGCATTCCCCCAGGCTCTGTTCTCAGCCTTGTTCTCTTCTTACCCTGTCCTCGAGTCAGTAGACCCAAGCCCAGACTCAACTATCATTGGTATAGAGAGTCTTGATCTGGGTTCTGCAAACTCTTCAACAATTCAAGTAAGACTTTAGGAGGTTAATGAGCCTCCCCAAAATTGTATGCACATATAATCCTTCATGACCAAAAGTTTGAAAACCACTTTTACTTTTGCCATTATCACCCCAAAGTACTATCTCCCTTCAGATCTCTTTCCACAGCCTTAACACCCAAACTCCGCGTCTCCTACTCTGTCTCCTTCCTGATGTCCCACAGGCATTTTAGTTCAGATCAGATCAACACACATTTTTAATTTTGGGCTATGTTACTCAGAGCTAAGAAATGGTCCCTGATCTCCAGTGGTCTTCAGTTTAGTGAATCTTATTGATTC
Organism: Phoca vitulina; assembly: GCF_004348235.1. Taxonomy (NCBI): domain Eukaryota; kingdom Metazoa; phylum Chordata; class Mammalia; order Carnivora; family Phocidae; genus Phoca; species Phoca vitulina. Next base: position 5,346,671 of record NW_022589722.1, read on the forward strand.
ACTTTAAATTCAATATTTACTTTCCTAAACTTCTTTTCTTATATTCACTATTTTATTTAAGGACCGTAACTGACCTTTCTGCCCAAGGTGGAAAGCCAGGAGCCATCCTAGCACCTGATTCTAGTGGGGGCAGTGGGAGATCAGTCTCTCTAAATTATTCTGTAGATTGAATATTTCTATTTTATGATAAAATATAATTTTGTATTTGGAAAAACCCTTATTAAAAAAATTTTTTTTTTTTTAATTCATTTGACAGAGAGAGAGAGCACAAGCAGGGGGAGAGAGGCAGAGGAAGAGGGAGAATCAGGCTCCCCGCTGAGCAGGGAGCCTGATGTGGGACTCCATCCCAGGACCCTGGGATCATGACCCGAGCAGAAGGCAGACGCTTAACTGACTGAGCCACCCAGGTGCCCCGTAAAAACCCTTATTTTTTGTAATACAAACTATATAAGTAAAGTTTGACAAAATATTTCCTTGTCAGTAGGGATAAACTGAAGAGAAGTGAATTTTAAGTGTGCTGTGGTAAGTCATGTTCCACTTAGAGGGGTACATATTAATTTTGTTGGAGGGGCAATGTGAAGTTTTCACATTTATTAAAAAGAGACCATGGATTTAAAAATGGAGAAACACTCTTCTACTCCTTAAAGACCAAATAAAATCTGCCACTGAAACTCAACCTTCCCACCTTCCAGATCTTTCTCACATTCATCTCTCTCCCTTCCATTTCCACTGCTCCTGGTTGAGTTCTGGGTCCCTCGGTAGCATCACCTCCCTGGTCTATCGTACTATTTGCAAATATCCCCTTACCCTCTTCTGGTATCCAATCTCACTCTTTCCCTTCTTCTCCATCTTACACAAAAAACCAGAAAGATCATTTTTAACCGGAAATCTTTTTTTTTTTTTTTAAAACGCTGGTCACTCCAGCATAAAATCATTTAGTGATTTCCCACCTTCTACAGAAAAATATTCACATTGTCTAGCACATTGGATTGCTTTCCAAACCTTTGATAATCTGGCCTCTTCTTACTCTTCCAGCTTCATCCTCTCTCCTCTTTCCTTCCCCATTTAATGTATATTCCTGAACTTCTGAGATGCTATCTTCAGAGGTAGCCATGACCTTCAAAACTTATCTCGAACATCTTGTTCTCTACCCAGGATAGCATTTCCTATATTTTCACATTATCACAATGAGAAATTAAACACTTCACAACATAGCCCTTGCCAGTGGTGATCTAGCAGCAATACACTCATATCTATAGAGAATATTACTATCAATTCTTTTATTCAAAGAGCTCTTTCCTGGGCACTCATCTTCTAACTATATGGATGCATCATTACTGTTTCTGATCTACATGATGAGCACAGAACAAGGTGTTTATTTTTCTTTATTTAGAAAGAAATTTCTGCATCCTGAAATGTAAAACAGAACTACAGAACATTATCATTCAACGGACATCGACTTTTTTTCTTCCCATTAATCTCAACTCTGAAGGATTTACTGAAGTCTCATATTCCTTGATCTGACACTGAAGAGTTAGGAATGGTCACAAAGACTACAGCTGGGGGATAAGATGTAGATTAAAAGAACCATTGACTCACAATGGCAACAGAAAATCATAAGGGTTGAATTCAATTTGGATTCAGGTTCAAAGCACTAAGTAAAATGGAAGGTAGAGGCTGTAAATAGTTTTTAGTGCCCTGGAACTCAACTTTTTCCCTTGGAGCAGCAACAGAGGATCACATTGCCAAAGATTAGGTAATTTGTTAGCCACTCTCTCATCCTTCATGAACCACTAAATTTCTGCTGCTTTATTCAGAGAGGTCATATATCTAGTGGCTAAGAGTACATCCTTGGAGCCACATTTCTAGGTCTGAAACCCTGTATCTGGACCTCGCTGTGAGATCTCAGGCAGGTGCTTAATACTCTCTGGACCTCACTGTACTCGTCTTTAAGTGGGGGTCATGGCACTTGTCTCAGGTAGTGTTGAGAAGTGTTAATAAACAATGCATGTAAAGTCTTTAGGATAATGCCTCTCACACAAGTGTTCTACATGTTTTGCTATTATTATTTTCTGAGGGAATTCATGACTTTTTAGGGGGCTTTGTTGATTATATTAATTTCCCCAGTGTTGTGAGGAGACTATAAGAGTAAGTCCTTATGAAAACTTCCTATGTGCCAGGCACTGTTCTAAGCCCCCACACATATACCCCTATCTTAGAGATGACAAAACAGGTACACAGAGGCTTAGCAAACTTGCCCAAGGGGACACAACCTCAAACCTGAGTGCTCTTAATCACTGCAGTGAGGGAAATGCAGGAGGGGCAGTTTTAAAGAAGAAGTACCGTTGACCCTTGAACAACATGGGTTTAAATTGCTCAGGTCCATTTATATACGGATTTTTTTCAATAAATACAGTGCAGTCCTGTAAATGTATTTTCTCTTCCTGATTTTCTTTTCTTTTTCTTTTTTTAAGATTTTGTTTATTTATTTGAGACAGAGACAGAGAGACAGAGACAGAGAGAGAGAGACAGAGAGAGCACAAGGAAGGGCAGAGGGAGAAGCAGATACCCTGCTGGGCAGGGAGCCCGATGTGGGGCTCGATCCCAGGATCCTGAGATCATGACCTGAGCCGAAGGCAGACACTTAACCAACTGAGCCACCCAGGCAGCACCCCTATTCCTGATTTTCTTAATAACATTTTTTTTCTATCTTACTTTACTGTAAGAATAGAGTATATAATACCTATAACATACGGAATATGTGTTAATCAACTATAATTATTGGTCAGGCTTCTGGTCAACAGTAGGCTATTAGTAGTTAATTTTGGGGGAGTCAAAAGTTATATGTGGATTTTTAACTGCATGAGAGGTCAGTTCCCCTCAGCCCTGTGTTGTTCAAGGGTCAACTGTACTAAATTTTTGAACTGGTCTTACTCTACTCATTATGTCTGCTTCCTCCTTTTAAACATAGTTCCAGGTAGCTAGATTTGAGCTGGGTAGGACATCCTGGCCATGGACATAGATTAGGACTGCTGACAAGCTGCATGCAACTGAGAGTAGAGATAATCAGGAGACCAGCATGCACCCCTACCCCCAACGGTAAACACCAGAACCAAAGCCAGGCAGTCAGTTCAGCTGTGTCATTGGTTTGAAGGGCTAAGGGGGCTAAGGAAGATGCAGGACTAACCAGGACATAGTAGCAGAGATGGGCAGAGGAGCCTGGAGTAAGGACCTGGGCCAGGAGAAGGCAGTGCCATCACTTATTATGTGGTGGCACTGGCAACGAGCAGAGAAAAACTCAGGAGGAACATAGATTTGGCATGAAAAATTGTTCCAAAGTCTGTGCAAAACAAAATGCAGCCATACAACTTTCTTATATTTTTGAGTCGTAGTACTACATCAGAGCTAATAAAAAAAATCACTGTTTCCTAATATCCACAGAGACAAATGGCAGGGGGTAAAAAAGACATATGCACAAAGATTCTCATTGTAGCATTATTCAGCAAGATAGTGAAAGAATTGGAAATTGCTTCAATGTTCAACAACAGTGGAAATGAAAAGTAAAATAAGAAAGTACTACCTGATTTAATATTATGCAGCCATAAAAGTAATAATTATAAAGACTATGGAATAACAGAGAAGCATACTTAAAAATATTTTAAGTGGAAGCAGCAGAGTATAAAATCGTATCTCTATTATGGCTATAACTATGTAAAATTATGTAGGTAGACAGGAATTGGAAGGGAACACAAAAATATGTAAAGTGTGAACTTGGTTGAGGTTGTGAGGTTTCTTTTTATTAGTATAATTTAGGCAGGGGTTAGGTGGAATTCCAAGTAGAATACAGAACAAGTGTAGAAGCACAAGGGTGAAAGAGAAAGTGGCATATAGGATAATAGAAACTTAGTATGTCCCAAAGTAAACTCTTCTTTTCTCCAGATCCTTCCCTTTTGCCAGGGAAAGACACTATCAGTCATCTAGTCACCTAAGGTACAAACCTGGGAATCATTCTAGACATGTTCATGGAACATCCACATTTAATCAGACACCTAATGGTGATTTTAACTCCATAAATGCCTGGAAGCCTTTCTCACTGCTATTGTCTTCCATTAGGTCCATACCAACTCTTGTTTAGATACACTTTTTCCCTGCCATCAACACTTCCCAAATCTTACCCCGGCTCCCCAGTGGTACCAAGACCAGGCTTTCTAAATAGAAATCAGATTATGTCACTTCTCAAAGTCTTCAGTGACTCCCCTGGGCTGGGCAGGAAAATGAACAATTCTTTGGCATGGCTAAAAGCCTCATCTGATAGGACTCTGCCTTCCCTCTGCAGGATTAAATCTATTAACAAGCCATGATGATGAGTCATGCTGCAGGGTTTGCTCTTACTTCTTCTTCTGCCTGGAATGTAGTCCCCATCTTCTTATATACCTTTATTTACCCTCATACTTGATGAATAGTCTGCCTAGCTATAGGATTCCAAGTTGGACATCTTTTCCCCTCAAAACTTTGACGGCATTGTTCCAAAAGTATTCTCCCTTGTAGAGATACAGTTGAGAAGCTTGATGCCATTTTGATTTCTGATGCTTTGTATATAACTGGATTTCTCCTCAACCCCCTTTCTCTCTCTCCCTCTCTTTTCCTCTCTCTCTTTCTCAGCTTTTAAGGTCGTTATCCCTGGTGATCCAAAATATCACGGTGACATATCCTGGTGTGGGTCTTCTTTCATTTATTTTGTTGGAGATATGGTGGGTTTTTTCAGTTAAGAAACTCATTTCCTTTAGATGTAAGGAATTTTCTTCTATGATTTCTTTCATAATTCCTTCCCTTCCATTTTCCCTAGTCATGCTTTCTTAAATTCCTACTGTTTGGATGCCAGACTTCCTTAATTGCTACCCTAATCTTTGTTAGCATTTTCCCATTTCCCTGTTCTTTAATATTTATTTTCTAGATTGTCCCATTTCCTTGTTTTTTGGTATTTATTTTCTAGATTTCCTCAATGTACCTTCTAAACATCTATTAACTTTAAAATATTTAAAATATATGTATTTTTAATTTCTAAGAGCTATTTATAATTCTTTTAATGCTTCATTAAAAAATCCATTTGTTCTTAATTTATGGATGGAATATCTCTGAAAACATTAAGGGCAGTTTTTTTCTGTTTATTTTAGTTTTACCTCATGTTCCCTAAATTATCTGTGTTTCCTTCAAATACATTTTTTTTTTCCTGTCTGCTTGGTTTCTCTGTTCCATGTTGGAGGTTTTCCATGAATATCTGTTGTGCCTTGAATGTAAATTCCTATCTTAGAATGAGATACTATAAAAAGTTGATTCAAGATTCTGTGATTGTGTGTTTGTGGATGTGTGTTTGGGGGGTTGTGTTTGTTGAATGAAGAGCTTCTCTGTAGGGGATTGGATCTGCCTGATATCAGTGTCCTTAAATTTTTTCCCTTGAGCTAGTTATTTTTCCTAGAGAGGAATACTCCATTTTTATATTCCGAAGACAAAAGAAGATATTCCGGTGGTGTAATCCTGGCTGCCAGCAAAGTGGGAGGTGATCAAGGGAAGGGGGTTAGGGAATATCATCATTCCCAATGTGGAATTCCCCTGAATTCTCCTGTTTTCAGTACAATGCCCCATCTTCACCCTCAGCTCACTGATTCCTCAGGGGTAACTGACACTTCTTTTCCTGTGCTTTTCTGGGGCTTGGCCTCTTCATAGCTGTTATCTTCCATCTGCATTTCTATTTCCACTTTTCTTTGATCTGCATTGTCAGCTAACTCCTATCTATTCTCTCTTCATTTTCCAAAATTTGCTGATAAGCCTTATCAAATATTGTCTCCATTCCCTTTCTCCTTATCTGTGTGGTTTTTTGTTTGTTTTTGTTTTTTACTTAAAAAATTTCTTTACTGTCATTCTAGATGGGTTTGGGTGGGGACGGCAATAAATATGTATACTCAATTTATGATGTCCCACCAGCCCTTTTTTGACCTCTGTTGTAGGCCATGGTCAAGTCTGATGTAGGCGTGATGATACAGTTAGGAGGTATGTGATTGTGGTCCAGAAAGAATTTCTTGTATGGTAAATGGGTGAACTCATGGGTGACAACACAGTCCCTTCTGCAGCTTAAAAGTCTGAACATCTGAGAACCTAGGGTCTGGCTCCTCTGACCCTGCAGTTTCTTCTCACCAAGCACAGTGAATTTTAGGGGAAATTTTTAAGGAACAAGCTGTGCACTGGAAGAAGCCTCTACTCATTTGTACCCTTGATTTTGTGCACTGCCCTGCTAATTTGAAGTTTTGGTAGCCAACCAAAGGGAAAGCAGCCTTAAACTGAGTCTCCAATATCCTTCAGCTCTTTGGCTCCAACCTAATTTAACCACCCATCCCTAGGAAAGAGTATTGCTGTGATATTCTTTTGTTCCCTTTCTGCTTTGGCTTGTCCTATTCCAAAACTTCTAATATTTATCGGATTTATTTTCATGTCCTTTCTAAGTGACATCTTTGGCACATAGTAGATGCTCAAAATTTATTTGTTAAATGAATGAATACAGAGATCAGTGAAATGTCAGATGAAATACATAAAATCTCAGTTGTTCTGGTCATCTTCAGTGACTTACAGAAAAATCAATATTCTTATTGATTCTTACTAGGAAAGCAAGTAATCCTCAAAGATTAAACAGCCTCCTTTGATTCCTTCTCTCCTTAAGAATTAAAATATCCATTTCTTTTCTTTCTTTTTTTTTTGGCAGCATATTATTTCTATATCTGTGTTAAAATTTATTTTATTCTGCTTGTTTTTACAATTGGCTATCTATCTGCTTTTATAAGATTAGAAGCTACTTAGGGGCAGAGGTTATACCAATTGTCTCTGCCTTTCCATAGTGCAAAGCACAATGAATAGACACAAAAAGCTCCATCCATGTTTACAGAATTAGGTTGAATTATCCTGAATTTGTCATATATACAAAAGTAGAATATGGGGTGCCTGGGTGGCTCAGTCGTTAAGCATCTGCCTTCGGCTCAGGTCATGATCCCAGGGTCCTGGGATCGAGTCCCACATCGGGCTCCCTGCTTGGCGGGAAGCCTGCTTCTCCCACTCCCCCTGCTTGCGTTCTCTCTCTCTCTGTCGAAAAATAAAAATAAAAAAATCTAAAAAAAAAAAAGATAAAAAAAGTAGAATATGTATTGATGAGGGTGTAAGGCTATCAGTGAGCAAGGGAAGAGAATTAGCGAAGATTTGTTGTTTGCTCTGAATCACTTTACTACTACAAATTGATCAGCTGAAGTTTTAACTTATTGAGTAGACCCTGATACTACACTCTATTCCTTACCTTATTTCCCACAAAGCATCTTTTCAATGGCCTCAAATTACAAAAGTTCGGCACATAAGTCAGTAATATATCAATGTGCTCAGTAAAACAATTAATAAATGGTCTTCACCAAAGCAGCCAATAATTTGAATAATATTATGATTATTATTCTGATACATAATCTCATATCTACACAGAATTAATTTTCTATTCATTTTAGAATAATACCAGGGAAAATCTAATTTTTCCTCCCTGTCCTCCTTTAAAGGAGGGAACGAATTGTGTAAAACTATTGGTGAGGATTCCTTAAAGATACTGAGTGGCAAGGAAAATGTAGTGACCTTAGAGTGAAGTGACTAGAATGAAGTGACTGATCATCTGCAATGATCACTCCATGAGTACAAAAACTCAGCTAAATGGGTGGCGTGATTCAACTCTCAAGTATAGTGGAGCCACTTCGTGTGGCATAAACACAGTCTAATGGCTTGGACAGTTGTTTCTGAAACAATGTTATTAAGTTCCTTCAAACATTTAGAAAGTGTATTTATTTTAATCACTGTAATCCTAACAAGGATGTGTGTAGGTGCTTAAAATAATACAAATGTCACCTATATGATACAAGTCATTGAGCAGTGAAAATGGTTTCCCAAACTGCAAATAGCCAGGATAACAAATATATTTCATGATGAAAATCTGGGTCACTTTAATACCAAGGACCAATTTAATGGTGACAGTAAAAAAAAAAAAAAAAATTTAAACTTTGAATACGGGGTTTAAGGTTTAATCGGATTTCTGAAAATAGTTAATAGCACAATCTTTAAAGTGCTGAAAGAAAAAAATATATACATACATAACATGAATTTTGGATGAAGGTATGAGATGCTCTGAAAAGCGTGAAATGGGAACAAATATTAGTAATTTGAAGATGATTCATAAATTGAGTACTTAAATTTGAAGGCTCCTGGAAGCTGTAGTGGCTAGAGATTTAGGACAATTCAGGTCAAGACTCTGCAGGGAAGTAAGTAAGCCTTTGGGCTAGAAGTAGATCAAGTGAGAGCACCAGGTTGCCATAGTCTCAAGGCCATGAATGTCATTCAGGTGCTGGACTTAGCATGTATGCTCCCATCTGTGAAACCTCCTTCTTTCTCAAGGTGGTTGCCTTCTGTACCTAACCGTGGCTTGTTAATTGGTGCACACAACTCCTGAATCCTCACCTAGCTTCTTATATTGCTCACCTGAGTTATGTATTCAATTCCAGCTTGGTCACGTGACCCAAATCATGATTGCTCACTTTATATGGTGGATTTATCCTGTATTATATTTTAAGCCCATGAAATCTTTAGTGACTCAAGAGGACAGGTCTAATTCCTTTCCTGGGTGGTTTAAAAATTGAAGAATTTTTTATTTTGTCTTTAAGGATAAGGGGGTTATTTGAATAACTATGGAATAAGAACAGACTTATATTCTCCAGGGGAAATTTACCCAGATAAAATACAACATTTTTTTGAGTTATTTTAGTTCCCAATTATATAGAATGAAAAATACTTTTGGGGGAGCTTGGGTGGCTCAGTCACTTAAGCATCTGCCTTCGGCTCAGGTCATGATATCAAGGTCCTGCAATCGAGTCCTGCATTGGGCTTCCTGCTCAGCGGGGAGCTTGCTTCTCCCTCTTCTGCTCCCCTTGCTTGTTCTCTCTCTCTCTGTCAAATAAATAAATAAAATCTTAAAAAAAATACTTTTGATTTCTTCTAGGACTCTGACTCCTAAACTGTGAAACTGATGGAAAACAAGGTTGTTTGATAACTCTCAGTTTCCTAACAGTGAAAATCAACAAAATATTCTGTCTTCATCTTCCCTGACATTTCCCAGGATTGGCCTTCTATCTTGCTGTTACTGGTACTTCTCTTTCTTAATACCCACCCCCGCTCCCCCCGCCTCTTCTCTATCTCTTTCAGGATCCTACTGCTCCCCAGATGTGGTCATTACCTTTCATCCCATTCTCTGTTCTTTCTCTCTCTACTCCTTTAGCTTCTACCATCACCCCACTGGTGATGGCTCAAGTTTATATTTCTAACCCTCTTAAAAGTCCCAGGCATGTATTTCCACTGCCTGCTAGAATAGCCTTATGTTTATATCCACCTGTATTTAAAATTCAGTATTTCCTTACAAATTCAATGTTGCCTCGTTAAAACAGTCCCTATCTTTCCCAGTGATCTTTGACCATGTTCCTTCCTTCAGCCCTTTGATCTAAGTGGTTGCTGCTTAGCACTACCACTTAGCTTAGCACAACCACTAAAAACTAATGCTAATTTTAATCTCCATAGTCATTCCTGTACATCTTCTAATTTTTAAAATCACCATTGTCCTCCCTTACTATTTGGTTATCAGTAGTACAGTTCATATAGAAAAGACAGGATAAATGTTTTTTTTCTTTACCATTATTTATCACCTTCATTGCCTTTATCTGGATTATTCTAGCAGAATTCTAATTTTAATGTGGGGCTCTTCATCTCAGGGTTTTGAGTTTGAGCACCACATTGGGTGTAGAGATTACTTAAAAATTAAATCTTTAAAAAAAAAGTAATTTGGTAGCTACATATAGTGTAAGTTAAATGGGCAAAAGAATGATAGCAGGAAGGTCAGCTAGAATTCTGAATACCTTGACTGTTTTGGATATCATTGGATGACAGAATTGGTCAGACCTATCTGTTAAGAGTAATCTGGTAGAAGGGCACCTGGCTGGCTCAGTTGGTGGAGTATGAAGCTCTTCATCTCAAGGCATTCCTTTTAACCAAATGTGATCCGACTTTTCATTTGAATTTCTAAAGTACTTTTAAGTTACATTTCTAAGGGCAATTAAAATTTTTTGTTGCAATGTTTTTTGATATAGAGGATGATAAATGGGATGGGTGGACCATATCTTACGATTAGAGCCATGCTTCTAGTTATACCCTTTAACATTTTTTTCTATGCACACACAATATTTGAAATAAATGAGCACATATATTATTTCCTTTAGAGAAGTAGGAACATCCTGCCAAAGATGCTGTCTGCTCCACCCAGATCCTCTGGAGCTTGCTTACCAGTTCTGGGCCCATGGTAGTCTCTGTACTTGCTGGAGGCTGCCCTTGGGCTACCAGGCAGCTTTGCTGTATATGGAGGGCTGTAAGGACTTGGGAGCTGATGACGCACGAGAGCAAGTTACAGTCAATGACTGAGTGGTAAATGAGTGGTAAATTCTCATTTGGTAAATTCACCTCCAGAACTCCTACCAGGATCAGGCTGAGTCTGAGACTTTGCCTAAAATTTGACTGTGCCTTTTGGGTGTGCTTGTCCTACTTCCTATCAGTTTCTGTTAGACTCCTTCCTTAATATGTCACATGCATGTAAATCCATGTCTCAGGGACTACTGCTGGGAACCCAGCCTAGGACAATCAGATATGTCAAGCCAACCTTCCTCTTGGGTCAGTCGTGAGTATTAAGCACTTATCCTTGAAGTACTCTTCTCTGAGCACTCTCTTAAATATCTTCATGTACTTTATATACTCACTTTCAAATGTGAGAAAAATGCTAGTGACTTATCACCACTTTCTCTGGCTTTTAGAAAGGCAGTGATAAAATTGCAATGTCCATTAGCATTCTCTCTCTCAAACATGAAGTAAATATCTAGCCAGGAACAGAGGAAAAGGAAACAAAGAGCTGAACAAGACTGACATAATGGGGGGAGAATTTGTGACTGTCTCAATGTGATTCTCTAATCAAATAACCTCAGGCTTTATGTAGAGTCAATGAAATTTCATGATAAGGAATAAAGTTAAAGAATCCTCAAGACCCTTAGCATTTAAAAAAGAGATTTTAAATCATTATAATTAAGACAATGTCAAACATAATATATAGGCTTGCAACTATTTTGTGCCCTGACTTTTACTAAAGAAACAAGTAAACAAACAAAAGCACTTCTTGTTATTAAGGTTCTTCAACTGCTTGTAATCCATGGGGAGATAAGCTTATAAAATAAGCTAAAAAATAACACAGGATATTCTATAATCAGATTCACATGGTCCATGTTGTAGACATTTAAAGAAGCATGTGACTATTCTGTATAGAAGTTATCAGGAAAAGTTTCACTGAATATTGACATTGGAATTGAGTCTAGAAAGTTGTAGTACCTAGGGGCACATGGGTGGCTTGGTCAGTTAAGCGTCCGATTCTTGATTTCAGCTCAGGTCTTGATCTCAGGGTCATGAGTTTAAGGCCCGTGTTGGAAAGTTGTAGCACCTAGATAACGGAAGGTCAAGCATTCCAAGTAGAAGTTATGGATAAATGCTAAGACTAGAATAAGGATACTTGGTGTGCTTTGGGGAGAGGAAGCATTAAGAGGAAAACTGTGACCAAAGCAAAAGACATGGATTGAGGAATCATGTTCTAATAGTTTTGTTTTTTTTTTAAATATTTTATTTATTTGTTTGACAGAGAGAGAGAGCGAGAGAGAGGGAACAAAAGCAAGGGGAGTGTGAGAGGGAGAAGCAGGCTTCCCACTGAGCAGGGAGCCTGATGCGGGGCTCCATCCCAGGACCCTGGGATCATAACCTGAGCCGAAGGCAGATGCTTAACGACTGAGCCACCCAGGCGCCCTTCTAATAGGGTTTTATATGATTGGATAGGCAGGGCAAGGTCAGATTAATAGAAAATCTTGAATGCTAGGCTAAGGACTTTGGACTTGATAAGAAAGGCCATGATGAAAGACTATAGATTTTTAAGCAAGTAAATAACATGATATTAGAGGTTTTATAAAGACTAACTTGGCTTTGTTGTATCATAGAGATTATTGTAGAGTTTAGTGTAATAGAGTTTATTGCTGAAAATTTGATGGAAATTGCAAATCTGTATGAAGATAAAGACCTAGATCTGAAGGAATGACAAGGTAGAGATAAATACTAGAGACCATAAAAAGAAGAAAAATGCCAGAACTTGGTAACTGATTATTAGGGCTGGGGTGGAGAAAAGACTAGAAGATGAGTCAAAGGTTGAAACTATTGAATCATTTGGAAAATATGGTGGGAGAGAATGAAGCTGCACACAAAGAAAGCTTATTCAGGTGGGGATTGTGCCTTCATTTGATTTTGTAACACTTGGAATTAAAGCAAAATGTTCTGGTGGAAATGTCCTGTTGGCATCCTACTTCCCAAAAATAAATATGGAACTAAAGCTTGACTAAAAAATCAGTGCTGGAAATACAAAATTTGTGCTGATTAAGGTAGATATGTGAATTTAAGCATTGGATACAAGTGGATACATTCCTAAGAATGGAAATACAGAGAGAAAACAGCTAAAGATGGGAAATTGAGCCCTATTAGCAGCCCACTTGAGTTAGGCTTAGAAATGTCATTACATCTGAATGGTAATTGAAGGTTATATACTCATTTACTAAAAGACAGAGCCTGTTTTGTTAGCTTAACATGACAAGAAGCCAGGAAATGTAACCTTCTCCAGGGTGTTCTCATTCTGCTTTGGTTCTTTAGAATTCCCTCATTCCTCCTTTGGGGAATGTGGAATAGGAAAGGCAGCGAGAAGGGTAAGAGGTATCTGCATTTATTCCTACCCCCCCACCTCATTCCGTACTCTTGTTTTCTACACATTGAGATCTAGAATGAATTCTCATTGTATTCATATGTCAAGACCTCAATTCCTCTGTACTGGGGTAGTATATGACTTCAGTTGGACAAACTCACTATCTTTTGTTTTTTGCTTTTTATTTTTTTCATGTGATGACGGAAGATAGCACCTCTGCTTCTGCTTCACAGGGACCTACTGAGGACTAATGAGAAAAACTTGGGAGGGCCCAGGGGATGAATATCTATGGATATTTCACAGTATACTCAGGCAGCTTATTATCTTTAGTTCCAGTAAGAATAGTCTATTGGGGATAAGTTCAAAGTCCATGGAATCTGGTGTTAATACAAAGTGACTCTGGATTTTGCAAAGGAATATGTTTTTGAAAGCTCTAGAACTCAGATGTTTTATGAATATAGTGATGATGATAATAAAGCTAATAATTATAAATCATAACTCTATGTGTTAGAAATTTGTCTCCTTGATGATAAAATTGTTCCCATGCTATTCACCTAAATTTTAATTAGAACATGATGTTTTAAATTGCACTGAGATGATAGTCTGTTAAGACCATACAAATATGAACTATCTCCATTTCATACTTTCTTAGTTACAATCACTGTGTCATTGGCTTTCTTCTCCTTCCAAACGAGATTGATTTTCAAGAGGAAAATTTCCCAGGTAGCTCTTGGACCCGAAGAGAAACTGGCAAGTGATATAAGACTCTTGTTGTAACTTCTGTTGTGATTTCAGCACAACCCTCTGAAAAAGGTTTTACCATATGTGAGAATACAGTGACCCACAGGGAAATTTCAAAAAAATTAGACTACTCTGATATAACAAAGCCTTTTCAATCCTGTAATCAGTGGCCATTTAAAAAGAACAAGTGCACAATTTGGATTGTCACTCAAGGACTAAAATACCAACGAGGTGATTTTAGATTTGTAATGTCTCCCCATAAATTATATAATAATAACTTTTAAAAATCTGATGCAGAATATATATATTTTTACTTCTCTGGGACAAGAACATAGTGAATCAAGAATTATTGTTGTTGATAAGGTACAGAAAAAGCTTAGCATTTAGAGTAATATCTACATTTTGGCCCTTTCATTTAAATATCCTCTACTGACAAAGACATTTTTAGTAATGAAGGAGGCTCTAGGGGAAGTGGAAAGAACCTGAGCTTACAGGTTAGTCCTGGATTCAAATTCTCACTTGGCCACTTTCTGGTTTCTTGGCCTTGAATAAAATATTTAATATGATTTTCATTCTTTTTTATTTCTTGATCTATAAAATGAGGAATAATAATGACTACTTAACAGGGTTTGTGCAGACTAACTAAATGTGCTTGGCACATAGTATGTGCCTAGTAAAAAGGGAGAATCCTTTGCTTAGAGATATAAAAGTTCATATAACATTGCTCTATGATTTCTTCTCTTGATGATTCCCCATTCTAGAATGTTAGCTAATGAAATGATCTAAGGATAAGAGTTAAAATGTCAGTGTTTGTTTTGTATGAATAGCTGTAACATCACACAGAAAATACACTTTTTGGAGATTTTTGGTGAGTTGATCTTTAAAAAAGAAAATGGAAAAATATGAACTGATAAAAAGTCTTACCATATTTAGTTTTCAAGTTGGGTTCAGAGTTATCTGAGTTAGAGGAAACATTCTGACATTCAGGATTTTTCTAAGAGCCACACAAACCCCTAGCCAATTTATAGGTAGATACCTACCTACCTAAAGCACTTAGCAGAGTATTACTCAACAAAATTGTCCTCCCATTGCCCCTCCCTGTCATCCCAGCAAACTGATCGTTTATGTTCAGTAAAGACCATTTCTCTTTGTAACTCTTCTTTTCTGTTATTATTTAGGTCATATATAGCAAGGTGTCCAGTTGCTTTGTTAATAAGTAATTGATCTTTCCCTCTTTGGGCTAAACTGCCTTGTTAGTATGAGATCAGCGGCTCTCAAATGATGTTTCCTGTATTTGGACTTCATTAGAATCAACTGGGATATATGTTTAAAATACATATTCCTGAAGTTTACCTCAGTCTTCTAATCTCTGGGGATAGGATCAGGAATCTTAATTAACAAGCTCCACAGGCGATTCTGATGTGGAGCTGGGTTTAGAAACCGGTGACGTCTTGACCTGTCTTTCCTGATTCTAGATTCTAAATCTCCATCAAATTCTTGATTTTCTAGTGAGGCTTTTAAGTATTATGGGCATATTTATTCTCCCAGCCTCTGAGGGAGGATGAGAGTTCTGGTAGACCTCTTTTAGCGGTTGTTCAGGACAATCTGGGCCACAGAAGACAATTTCGTGAATCAAGCTGGAATTGAATTCTCTTTGGGTGGCCTCCAAATTTTTCATATATCAATTTTTCTGCAGTTCTTAAGAGAGACAAATTAGTCTTAAAGAATTATGACTTGAAAAAAAAAAAAGAATTACGACTTAAGGTTTCCCTGAATATGTAAATATTGACAGTGCATAGAAGTCTTCACTCTGATTGCTTCACTTCTATTAATGACATAGGTTACTTGATTTAGTCCTTTTTTCAATTATATATACATGTGAACAATTGCTTTTCAACTGCCTTTGGTTGGAAATAAAAGTGTCTAATTTATTTGAGGAACAGATTTCCATCCTATTAACCTTTGATATGCTATGGTATTAATTTTTTAAGTTCTCAGTACAAAAGGAATACATACACATTATAGAATATCTAGAAAGTATAGAAAATTATAATGAGACAAACTGAAATTACCCATAATTCCACTACTCAGAAACAATACTCAAGACTTTGCTGTAATTTTTTCTAGTTGTATGTGTACACAGACATATGCAAAAACAACTATTTGGGGTATTTGCCAAATATGTAATTTTAACATTTCTTTCCCTGCTTAATATTTTACATTAACATTTTCTCATATTATTTAATGTTCTTTAAAAACAAACAATTTTAATGGCTATATGTATACAATGTGAATAGACCATAATTTATGCAATTGCCTTATTTTTTTAAAAAGATTTTATTTATTTATTTGAGAGACTGAGAGCACAAGCAGGGAGGAAGGGCAGAGGGGGAGGGAGAAGCAGACTGACTCTCTGCTGAGAAGGGAGCCTGATGATGGATGACATGGATGATGTGGGGCTCAATCCCAGGACCCTGTGATCATAACCTAAGCCGAAGGCAGGTGTTTAACCAAGTGAACCATCCAGGTGCCCCTGCCTTCCTATTTTTTATATGTAGATTGTTTTTAACTTATTGCTCTTATAATCATCCTATAATAAGCATTTTTAGAAATAAATTATTTGAATATCTTAGCATTTCTCTATAGCATTTTTTCCTAGGTAGAACTACTAAAATGGTCTGAATTTTTAAAAGTTCTTGGTATGTATTACAAACTGTTTCTCAGAAAAATTAAAAAATCAACACCAGAACTGTATGAATGTCCATTTTTGATATATTACACTTTAATAGAGTTCTTATCATTAAAAAACCCTTCACTAATTGAAATCCTTGTTGTTTTAAATTGTTCTTTAAATATTTGTGAAGTTGAATGCTTTACATAGGTTTTTTGAGCCAAGGATATTTCTTGGACTGTAATCTGTCTTATATTCTTTTTGTAACTTTTTTCCTGAGAGTATTACTACTTTTCCTTATTAACTTATAAGTGCTTTCTCTGTGTTAATTACATTGGCTTTTAATGTCATATTGTTTGTAAATATTTTCTGGTTTGGTAGATTTTTTAAATCTGTTTGTGATAATGACACAGTTATCAATGGTGTTAGTAATGTTATGTTTCCATAGTATAAATAAAGACTTATCCATGGTAAAAAGAGGTAGAAAATCCATATAGTACAGATATTTGATACATTTTAAGTATGTTTGTGTGATGCACAAGGTCTGGCTTTTTACCAATAGATGCCTCATGTAGAGCTAGCAGAGTGTTCATGGATTGTTTTACCTTCTCCATTTGTCTGGTGAGGAGATTCAGGTGAAATACGGGCATTATCTTTTTGCATGTAAAGCATTATTTTGTGTTTCACTTTCCAGAGAAAGAAAAAGAGACATTACATCCTTCCTCCGACTATGAGTCTTCAAAAATCCTGATTCTTGGGTCCCATCAGAGGCCTATTGAATCAGAATCTCTGGAGCTAGACCTGCAATCTGCATTTTATCAAGTTCCACTGCTGAGTGTTAAGTATTCTAAAGTTTTAGAACTACTGGTGCTGGGGAGTTCAGATGATCAGTAGTGAATTTTCTCTCTCACTAATAGCTTCTTTATTTTCTTCCCCTCAGTGCTCAGGTACTCAATTTACATTATATTAGATTGCATTCTTTATATGTTGGTTTATAAAAGTTTTTAAGGGCGTGCTAGGAATCTGAAGCTAGAGTTAATCTCATTCAAAGCAGGAGATGTAACACTTTTTTAAAAAATCTCCTTAAACCACTTTGCATAATGCTGCAAAAATTACTGACTCATAGGGATTTCAAAGTGCCAAGGAAGTTGAAACATCCTAATATTTTAAAAATATAAGCCTATTCTTTATATGAGGAAATGGAGGCAGAGAGTTTTAAATGTCTTTCAAAGTTTGTCAGGTGTCATGGTTTTTGATTTACTGTTTTTTGAGCTTCTGAATGATTAATCTTTCTGATATTAGTCCAATGATATTTTAAAAAATATTTTTATAAGACCTTTTACAAGTGTCCCTTTTGTAACAAAGGTATGAGGTAATAAATTAAATTTTTTATTCTATTTAATTAAGCAAGAATTTATTGAGAACAGTACCTAATCACAGAAAATTAAAAAAATTTTTTTTTGCTTTTGTCTACAGTGTGACCAGCTCTGTTCTTGAAATCATGGATTTATTGCTGTGGAAAGGAGCGCAGCCTTGTCCTTGAAGGACTTGCACTTAATTTTTGGCATTGCTCTTATATTATTTCATGTAATTTTATTTTCTTTAATCATACGTACCATAATTATATCTCTGAAGCATTTGCATTTCCCTTGTCTGCTTTAATAATACTATAACTCATTTATCTTTGTATATAATTTTATGTACTTTTCAAAGCATATTAATACACATGGTCTTTGGGGCACTTTAAGAACTTAGTATAAGATCAGTAGGTAATTTTTATTGACTGTATGCTACATGCCTGACTCCAAACTTCCCATGGATTCCATCATTGGATTGTCCCAATAATGCTGTGAGGTACACTGCACTATGTCCCACTTATCAGGCATAAAAACAGATCTGAACAAACTTAAGTAATTTATTGACAGAACCAGATTTTAGAAGCCAGTCAGTCTGACTCATGAGCCCATAGTCTTAAGCATTAAACTCACTGCTTCCCCAGTGCATAGGTAATCGTAACATAATTGGGCAGATAAGGAGATTCTTGTCAAACAACTTACATTGTTCAGATATTTATATTACAGGGCATATTGTGGAACTCACTCACAGTGCTCAGTAGAATATTTTCTGTGAGTGAATAGAAGCCCTGGATGGTGGTCAAACAGTGACCAGGACCTCCTTTGAAATCTCCAAAACCAGGAAATATTATTTCATTCGGTTATCTTTCTTTTTTACGTGTAGGCACCAAATAGCATAGCTACTAAGTATATAAAGCAAAAACTATAAAGCAAAAAAGTGGGAGATTTCAATATGCATATTCAAAATTAGATTAAGTAGGGAAAACAAAAGTAATGACATAGAAGAAATGAATAATATAATCAATAAAATCTATTAGTATTCCAATATGGAATTTTATATCCTTCAAATAGATCATGTAATTTTTAAAAATGTCCCTGGAATATTTACAAAAATTGATCATGTGTCTAGTCAAAAAGAAACTTTATTTTATTTTTTAAAAAAAGATTTTATTTATTTATTTGACAGAGAGAGACACAGCCAGAGAGGGAACACAAGCAGGGGGAGTGGGAGAGGGAGAAGCAGGCTTCCCATGGAGCAAGGAGCCCCATGTGGGACTCGATCCCAGGACCCTGGGATCATGACCTGAGCCGAAGGCAGACGCTTAATGACTGAGCCACCCAGGTGCCCCCAAAAAGAAACTTTAAAAACAAAAGTGGAGATTTTACAATCCATGTTCTCTGATAACTATACAATGAATTTGGACATTAAGAAACATTCCTCTTTAACTCTTGGATCAAAGAAAAAAATAAAAACAGAAATCGCAAACTATCTCCAAGGCAGCAAAAATGAGAACACATTAACTACAAATTTATGGAACATAGCAGAAGTTATATTCATAGATGAAATTCATAGCTGTAAGTGGTATCTTTATCAAAGGATGGCTAAAAATGAAGGTACCTTGTACTCATCTTAAGAAATTAAAATATCCACAAAATCAACCAGAATATATTAATAAATATAACACCTAAAATTTAAGAAATAGAAAATAAACCAAAAAAGCTAGAAAGGTTAAATAAACCTGGAACCCGGTTATTTGAAAAGATTAATAAAACAGATAAATTTCTCATAAACCCGATTAAAGAAAAAAAAAAGGAGAAAAATATAAAGGATTAGAAAGGAGAAATGAGTCATAATACAGATGTGGAAAAGATGAAAAAATCTAAGAAAAAGCTTCATGAAACTTTATGGTAACACATTTGATAACTCAGGGGAAGTTGATGTTAAAACAAATGTAAATCACTGCAATTGATCAAAAAGGAGGACTACTCTAGTATACTAAATGCTATAGAAAATACTGGAAAGGTGAATAAAAATAATCCACTGAAGAAGTTAATAAGACCAGATGGCTTTGTGGCTGAGTTTCATCAAATCCTTAGAAATCATCCATTCAAGTATTTAACTATTCCAGATCACAGGAAAAGGTGTAGATTTTCTCCACATTTCATAAAACCAGCATAATCTTAACACTTACTAAACACAGTGCAGATAAAACACAACAGTCCCACCTCTTACGAATATAGCAGCAAAAAATTTCAAATTAAAATATAATCAAACGGAGCCCAGCATTGTATCAAAACATACACACCATAATGCACTAAGTAGGATTAATTCCAGGAATGCAGGAATGATTCAAAATCAGGAAGACTACTATGTTGAAGGAGAAAAGTCACGTGATTTTACTACAGAAAGCAAGATGGAGTCACTCATGTCAAGAAGTGCCATAATCAGGAAAGCAGTCAAGGTCATTGCAGCTAAGACTAGATATCACCAAAACCAGCAGAGTGGCAGTGCTAAGGACTGATAATCGGTAAGGCCATGTGAACCTGGAAGAGCCAGGAGCTGATAATCACTTGAATCAGAAGAGGCCTGCAAAGGCCCAAGACTGATTAAATTCCTTTAGAAAGTGGGGACCTCTGCAGCAAATTGTCAGATCCTCCAGATGCTGACTCTTCCACGTCTGTCCACATGAGAAAGGCAACATCCACTGAAGGTTCTGCCTGATTGATCTCTGAACATAATAGAGACCCCGCCACTGCTTGAACCTAATAAGCGGCAAATGTCGGGAGCGGACCTGGGCCAGATGGAGTCCTCATCTCAACCACTGGGCTCATGGACTAATGTTGCCTTTGGTTTGTTAACTTCTTACCTCTTGCTGTATCTTGTTTCCTGGGTGACTTTGTATTGTACTTTGTTTTGTGTGCCAGTGAAACTAAGTTAAAGGCATACTGAAATGTCATTGAGTTTGGAATTCTGAATCTGCTTTGTAATTATGTTAACCTTGCTTTATGACTGAATAAAGCTGACATTGTGGAAAGATACAACTTGTGTATGTGCCTTTATCCTGTGTTCACAATGTTTACCAATAAAGATAAAATGCTTAGAAGGCACTTGTTAATATTTATCTGACAGTCCCAATAAAAAGTCTACATAAAATTGGAAAAGAAATTACTTATGATGAAGACCTATAAAAAACCAATAGCAAGAAATTAAAATTGTTTATGCTAACCATTCTATAACATAAAAACACAATATATAAAAACACAATACTCCAAAATAAGAAAATGAAATAACTGGTATACATTTAGAAATGAAGAGATAAAATTATGTTTTCTTGGAGATATGATTATGTAATTAGAAAACCTTAAAAAATCCAGTAATATGAAACGGAAGAAAAAAATAATTGGAAAGTTGATTGGTATATCTTATCTATTTATTTATGGTATATCACATTTAAAAGAATCTAAGATGCCACAGATTTCAAGATATGCTATTAAAAATGTAATTATAATTAAGATGTCATTATTATAGGATATATTCCACTTTCAAAGATGTTAAAATATGTATTTCAGAATTGATGAAATAAGATAGGTATGAAAAAAACAATAGTTTTTCTGAGTATCAACAATAATCACCTAGAAATGAAAATTAGAAAACCTTCACTACAGTGACAAAAAACTATGTAATGCTTAAGAAAAAATTCATCAAGAAAGATAAGGACTTTACATGGTAAAAAACAAAACAAAACCCATAAATTCTTATGTAAAGACATAAAACTCTCTGAACAAATGGATCAATATGCCATATTTTTAGATGAGAAGAGTTAAAAATCCATGCTCTCAGAATTAATATAAAAGTATCCATGCTCTCAGAATTAACATAAAATTCAGTAGAGTGCCGATTAAAAACCAGACAGTACTTTAAGGGGAGGATTTGACAAGATGATTTAAAAATTCATATTGAAGACTATTTAGAATAGTCAAAAATATAAAGAAAATAAGAATAGTGATGGAGGATTAAGCATAATAGACAATAAAAATTTCTATAAATCTACCCCAATCCTAAATGGAGGGATACTAGTATGGGAACTGACAAACTGATCAGGGGTAGGAAAAAAGAACACTGTATTTTAATTCAGTGGGAAAAGGATAGTTTGGTTCATAAATGGTGCTGGTAAAAATGGCTCTCCCCCCCAGAAGAAAATAAAATTAAGCCCTCATCTTTCACTATATAAATTCCAGATAGACTGAATCACAACATGTAAATCACACAACAGGAAAATGTAGGAGGTAATATGTAAAGATCAACAGTGGAAAAAATACAGACAAACACAAATGACAGTTAAAGTGCCATTATCTATGACACAAAAGGAGGGTCTGCACATTGATCACCATAAGACAAACACATCAAAGGAAAATGGACAAAGGATTCATAATTCATAGAGGAACAAGTCCGGATGGACAATAAACAAAATGATATTCAACTTTTGTGTGAGTCAGAGAAATACAAATTAAAATAAAAATAACTCATTTTACACGTCAGTGCACAAAAATTTAAAGGAAGATTATACCTATTATAGGTTGGAATTTGGGGAAAAGGACATTCTCATGCATGGTTGGTGGAATACTTTTTGGGGAAGTAATCTGGCAATATTTTTAAAAATAAAAATGTACATACTGTTTGACTCAGCAGCGCCCTCCCGGTGAGTCTGTGGCATAGAAATAGAAGTGTTAGTCCACAGGAGGGTCTTGCAGCTCTGTTTGTAGAGGCACAAAGCTGAAAAACAAAGTGAGTAACCATTAGTAGAAGAATGAGTGAATAAACTGTGGTATATTAAAAACATGGAGGGGCTCCTGGGTGGCTCAGTCAGTTAAGCATCTGATTCTTGATTACAGCTCAGGTCATGATCTCTGTGCCTAGTGCGGAGTCTGCTGGAGATTCTCTCTCTTCTCCTTCTGCCCCTGGCCCCACTCATGCTTTCTCTCTTTCTCAAATAAATAAAATCTTAAAAAAATAAAAACATGGCAAATCTGCTAAAAGAGTGAGTTCGACCTGTAATAACCTAATTCGAAAGGATATTTGGCACTGTTACGTGAGAAAATCAAGATGTAATTCTTGCATAAAGTACGATACCATTTTGGTAAAACAATGATTCCCCTCATATGTGTGTGTATGAGGTATGAGCATGGAGAAATATGAAACTAGATGCTTGACATTTGTTTTCTAGCTGGGAGGTGAAGAGAGGGAGAAGGTAAGGGGGAGTAGAAAGAAGAATAAGAAAAGAAAAAGATCCACTATACAAAGAATGAACTTTGAGCAAGAACATGAGAAACAAACAAACTCAAACAACAAATAACTCTGAGTTCAGAATTAAATGTCCTGATAGAAGAAGGCATCATTATCTTCACACAAATAGGGTTGGAATAACCTAGAATAGAGGGCACACAGAATTAGACAACTACCAAAACCTTCATTTAGTGATGCTAGTTAAGAATTAAATCTAATCTCCTTGGCAGATGGAATTAGGGACTGATTTCAGAACCCACAATCCTGATCTTTACTTAGAGTGATATATCTGTGAATAAATGTTTTGGAGGTTTCAGAGATTTAATTTTAAAATGTGATGATTCTGTTGTTTACCTATAAACCCAATGCTTGCCTTCCTCTGGTAAAAGTAAATAAATGACAGAATTTTTTCTCTCACCATTTTAATATTTAGATTATGGGCATATCATATTTTATTTTGTAAAATTCATGGTGCTCTCCAGGCATGAGGGTGAATATAATTTGTTACTGTTTTTCACCAGGTGACTTGCACATAGTAGGAACTCAATAATTTGCTGAACAGGATTGAATTCCACTTTGAGTGCTTTCCAGCTGAGATAAATCATTAATGAGTGATAAACAAGGGATTCCTAATCTCAGTGTACCTAACATTCCCTCCTTCTTCTTCCTGATACAGGCAATAGATTTTATTTAAGTGCCAAAAGATCTGCAAAATTCAGAATGTCAGTCACAATGAATAATAACAATTTCACTTCACTCAAGTGTATGGCCAGGAACAGGTGATTAAACCTATCATGGTATTACCTTGCTGCCTGGAGGTGCTCACCACATTCTCCCGGTTTCTAAGGCAACTGATTAAGGAATTTAAGAACTGAGGCCTCATTTAGGCTGATGCCCTTAAAAAGGCAGAATTTCTTTTCCAGGAGGCCGTACTGGGAGACAAGGCTTATTTGTTTTAATGTTTTTCATTTCTCTAAATTTCACAACACAAGGTGCTCAGATACCTTTTGGTAGAACCTACTGGAAAATGTTACCAATATAAACATGTAGAGCTCAGTTTTGCCAATCCAAAAAAACACTTGGTGGGATTACTGGTAAATAGGAGGCAACTCAAAGAAGACTCTGTTTTCCTTCCAGCCTTGCTTTTTATTTACTTCTTTGCAGCACAAGCCGTAGACAGTGATATTGATGATGTTGAGCTAACAACTCAGTGAACGACTCTCCCTTACAAGACCATGGCATTGGATGGGTCCAACACAGACAGGCTTTTCATGCAGTTAAGCTGTTCAGTCTTGACACTCACTGTGATAAACTGCCACTGAGATAAATTCAGTGGTTCTCTGGAATGAGCTCTTTTGGGTTACAAAATGGCCTCCAGGGAGAGTCAGGGCTTGCTTCCAATTCGAGGTTAAGAGGATTTTTTTTTTTTTCTTTTCGATCAGGAGGCAGCAGCCAGTCTAAGATCCAACCAGCAGATTGTTTACATACTTCTCTAGTACTCCCCGCCTTGGCCACAGCCTGCTTTCTCTTGGTGGATTAATCACTCATATCTCTGAAATAACGTGATTCTTTTCATTAAGTTGCTGAAGTATAACATGAACATTTCATTACCACATAAGAGTTACTACCTTTTCTCTTGCAAAAGAAATATTAAGTCTCAGCTGTCAAATGTGAGAGAATGCCTGTTGTTCTCTGATACAAAAATAATGCTGCTCACATTTCCATACATTTTTTGGTAATGTTATCATGCCTCTTGGTCTTCAGATAACTTCAAAATTGCAATAAATTTATGCATCTTATGGAATGATTCTAACATGAAAGGATCACACTAGAATGTAAACTCTGAGAGCTTATCTCTTTGGATCAACATTATATTCCTGTGCCTTTTACAGTGTCTGACATATGGAAGGCTCCTGATGAATGAATGAATGAATGAACCAATGAACGGAAGTGTATTGCATTGGGGAATGGGCTATGGTGAGGTTGACTTGGTATGGCAATTGGGAGTGGTGGGAAATTGGAACTAGCCTCACCCACCAAAGCAGAAATTGGAGAGACAAAGCCAGCTGAATGCTCTGGGAGGAATTCCATTTCAGCAGAATGAATGAACTATGTAGTTGTGTGGATAGATAAGAGAAGTAGTAATGATTAGCTACTATATACTTTACATACATTAAGATTAATCCTTAAAAATCTTTCAAAGTGAACGGTATTATCTCTATTTTACAACATGAAAAATGAAGCCCTAGAGATTTAATGACTTTTCCAATATCCTATAACTAGTAAGTGGCAGAATTGAGATGCAATATCCTGGCTGCTTTCAAAGTCCACACTCTTTCCCTAAGTTTATGTGAATAACAGGCATTGGATGTGGGCAGGTATTTAATATGAAGAGGCAGGAGAACCCAATGATCAGGCATCTCCCAGAGTATGTACGTCAGAGAACAGGGATTCAGGCAGGCTCATAATTCCATAAGACCAGGGGAATCTTTTAAGCAGGTAGCCGGGACCCTGGTAGCTGGGAATTTTGGTCAGAAGGCTGGAGGATCTGGTAAGAGGAAGGTAGGGCCCTAGTCTCAGAGGAATTGGGTTACTCCACAGGCCACAAAGATAGTGACTCAAGCACAGGGTATATTGGTATATGGTGTAATCTGTGGTAACAAATTACCACAAATTTAGCAGCTTGCAACAACACTCACTTATTAGCTCCCAGTTCTGTTGGTCAGAAGTCCAGGTGGGCCCCACTGAGATCTCTGCTGAGGATCCCGCAAGACCTAAATGAAGGGATTGATGAGGCTGGGCTCTTATTTGGAGGCTCTGGGCAAGAATATGCTTCCAGGTTCATTCAGGTTGTTGGCAGGCTTTGGTTCTTTGTGGTTGGAGGGCTGAGGTCTGGTTTCCTTGCTGGCTGTTGTCTGGGCACCACTTTTAGCTCTTCGGGGCTGCTCTCAGGTCCTGGCCTGTGGCCCTTCAGCTTAGGAATGGAGAGCTTCCCTTGCATCAAGTCCCTCTCACCCTTTGAAATCTCTCTGGCTCCTTCTTCTGGTACCAGCTGGATAAAATTCTCTGGTTTGAAAAGGCTCATGTGATCAGAATAGGACCATTTGAACATCTCCCTCTCTCAAGACAGCTGATTAGTAAACTTAATTGCATTAAAGTCCCCTTTTCCATGTAAAGTAACACATGGGTGTGACATCTCATCATATCACAGTCCTGGGGGGATAGAGAGGGAAATGGCAGAATTCAGTCTAGCATGCGAAGGAACCAGTGGGATTAGAATGAAGGCAACAGTAGGGATGCAGAGATCCAGTGTATTGACCTCTTTAAATTTCTCCTGCTTCAGGTCAATTAGATCAAACTGTGCAGGTAGGATGGCTGTGGGCAAATTACCAGACCTGACCTATTAGAAAGCCTCTTTCAGCAGGCTCGCTGTCAAGTAGGCTCAGGGGAGTGAGGAGAAAGGCCCCAGCACCTACACATGTGGAGCTCATTCAATTCTGACATCTTTTAGGAATGGTACAAGAGGCGTGCAACTACTTTTTGACATTGAGAATTTTGCTGGTGGAAGGGATGTGTATGATAGTGATGAGGAAGTCTAGGTCATCTCTGGTTTTCTCTGAAACCTGTGCCTGTCCATGGGAAAAAAAAATACGTTTTTGCCCAAAGGCTTGTTCATCTGTTCCCAGTTGTCATTTTGGCGTTAGGAAATAGGCAGGGGACTCTTGCCTGCAGAGTGACTTTGTAACAGCCCTCACCTAACAATCGGCTCCACAGCGAGACATTCTGACACTGAGGAATGATAATTTATGAGGCCTTTGCTATTTTTATTTCTTTCTGCAGCAGAAAAGAAAACTCCGTTTTTTTTTTTTTTTAAAGAATAAATTCTCTCCATTTAGGCAGAGAACTTTGCCAAAGGCAACAACTAAAAATAAAATCTTTTCATGACTGTATTCCTGGGCTTCCTCACTTAATCAGAAGATTCTACAGGGACAGTGAAATAGACCACAAGCTTAGAATATTTTAGAATCATTGAATTCCCCAGCTACTACAGAAACTGCATTGTATTGAGTGCCTAGCTCACCTATTTGTAATATATGACTTAAAAGGCAGCTTGGATGAGACAATTTAGTATTTCTTGATAGTATTAAATGTCAGCAGCAACCACTGGGTAGAATTCAGATTTTCTTTTTCCCACCTTCAAATTGTGCTTTTTTGTTGTTGTTGTCTTTAGAGAAGAGTTAAGCTCTACATTTTCACTCATCATCAAATGGAATAGATTTGGCTAGTCGGTTCCTCAGAATAATTGCTAGACTCTTTAAACAAGCAGCCGTCCTCAATTAACCTGTAGGGGATGTCAGACGAAAGGCCTGGTTCTCCGGGCAGACAGCAAGCTAATGGGGATATTTCTTCATATACTCCATTTGCATATGTCACAGTGAGAACATACATTCCCTTTTCTCTTGGCCCTATTATTTAATTTCCACCAGTGAACTAATGGGAATAATAAACCTTTTTTATTTTGCAAAACTATGTTGATAAAGAACCAGCAGCCATACCTATGTTGGGGGTAAGGCTTTTCGCTTACAAACATGCTACTTTAATATTTTCATTTTCATAACACCTCTGCAAGTAGTGTTAGGAAACAATATCTTAGAAAGGTGTCCTGTCATTAGTTCCTCTGTGAGGCCCTGGTTTCCCAAGCAATTGCCACTTAGTAATGAACTTTTAGTCACCAAACTGTCCCACACAGTATGTGAGGGTTCTGGGCCTTACATACAAGCTAACTGAGGAGGCTTGGGTGGGATTTCAGCCCTTGGCTTTTAGATGCTAACACCAAATTTGAAACGAATGGGTGTCACAGCTCTTACATCTGTGTTTGGTTTGGTTTTGCTTTCAGTAGGTTGGAGAGCCTACCTGCCTGCCTACCTTTGGAATGCCTGGCCCCCCTCATCGTGATGCCACTCCAGGTGTCAGGACTACTCTCAGGGAAGGGTCGGTGGATGTTTCTCTGGGCATCAGAAGGACATGCCCTGACCCGTACCACTGCTCTCTGCCTGCCAAGACTCGTGGATGAAGGTCCTCATCCTCTGATAGGACAGGAAGAGACTTGGTTTTGTTGAGGATCTGGAGGTTTCTTCACTCACTGTATTCGCTTTCTAGGGTGGCTATCACCAAGCGCCACAGGCGGGGAGCCTCAAAACAACAGAGATGTATTGTCTCACAGTTCTGGAGGCCAGAAGTCTGAAACGGATGTGTCAGCAGGGCCATGCTGTCTTGCAAGGGAGTCTGGGCAGAGTCTGGTCCTTGTGGTGCAGCTACGGCACCTCGCCCAGGTGGTAGCCATCAAGCCTTGGTCTTCCCAAGTTTGCAGCTGCAGCATGCCACTCTGCTTCTGTCAACATGTGGTGGTCTGTCCGTACGTGATAGTCTCCTCTCTGTGCCGGTCTGTGTCCAAATTTCTCTCTTCTTATAATGGCACCCGTCATATAGGACTTTGGCTCATTTTACTGACCTCAACTTGATTAAATCAGTGACCTTATTTCCAAATTAGGTCACATTCCCAGGTACCGGGAGTTAGGACTTCAACATATCTTTTTGGGGGACACAATTCAGTCATAACACTCACTCTTCTCCCATTTTGGACGTACAATGAATTGAATCAGGAATGGCAAGAAAATGTACCGCAAACCCTCTCTTTGAATAGAGATCTTCCACTTTCTTTTCCATAGGGTCTCTGAAAGGCAGGAGTAGGACGAATTTGCTTGTTTTTATTATATTTTCGATGAACCAGTGTTTCTATGGTAAAGGCTCATTAAGAGGAGAAATAACTTTTTTTTTTTTTTTTATTTGAGAGAGAATGAGAGAGAGCAAGCACATGAGAGGGGGGAGGGTCAGAGGGAGAAGCAGACTCCCTGCCGAGCAGGGAGCCCGATGCGGGACTCGATCCAGGGACTCCAGGATCATGACCTGAGCCGAAGGCAGTCGCTTAACCAACTGAGCCACCCAGGCGCCCGAGGAGAAATAACTTTTAATTCAACTTTTGGAATGAGAAAATTACTCTTAGGGGATTCATGTGAGTGTTCCTGTTTTATAGATGAGAAAATTGAGGTGTGAGATGACTTTAACACCTATGTTTCAGGCATGGTGTTTCCATGTTTATGTAAGGAGTTAGCTGGTAGTCATGTGACTTCCCCTAGCACATATACCCAGGAAAGAGAGGAATGCTGGTCTTCGGTCTTCTCATCTGTACGTTGTTACTTCTGACTATGTAATAGGAATATATTTCTGAGGCTATAAATTCTGTTATACCCTTCTCCTCTGAGTTTACTTCTCCAATTTGTACTGGAGATTTTTCTTTCTGAAAAGCCCTATTTTATGGGAAAATATATACTCATTATTTGACATTTGTCATTATTTGTCATATTTTATCTTTAGAGTCACTAGGGGCTTGATAGAGCAGATTTCCAGTTCTTACCCACTGGGAAATCAAATCTAGGTATATGATGTGGGGCTTATGTCTCCAATTTTTAGAAAGCTTTTCAGGTGTTTTTGGTGGCAACAGGATTTAGGAACTACTGGATCAGTTGCCTGTAATGTATCTTTCAGCTCTAAGCATTTATGATATCTTCTTTTAGGATCCTGCCTCTGTCCCCTGGCTAAGGTATAAGGTATTCTGATTTCCACTGACAACTGGGAATATGGGGAGTTCCTTCTGGTTCCACAGCCATGTGAAAATTCTGGTTTAAGCACATCATAGGCACCAGCTTAACATAGAGCCTTGACCAACTTCTCCTCCAAGTTTTACAACTTTCTTCCTTTTTTTTCATATGACTTCTTAGTTTTGAATTTTCCTGGGACTCATGTTGTTCTACATCCTCTAAATATCAATATACATAAATGCACATATATCCACTCAGGACACAGGTCTCCTGCCCTCATTGAGATTTTCTAAAGGAGCAAGAGGCTTTCCCTCCCAGATGGACCATAATAACTTTCTCACTAAGAACCAGAATTCAGACACACTATCATCAGTGCAGGGAAGGGAGTATTTTACAAAGCTCTTTTGAAGTGTTTCACCAAGATGGCCTTTTTCCTCTTCATAGAAGCTCTCTGTTTGGACATTTCAGATAAACAAAATGACATTTTAAGACAATTTATTCCAGTCAGAGACATCTGGATATTTGGATGTTTCCATGCGTAGTACCTATCCATTGCCTTGCTTATAGAAAGTACTTAATAAGTATTTATGAATATAAGAACTAGTACCTGTTCATTGATAGAAATCCAACTTGTAAAAAAAAAAAGAACGAAAGAAATCCAACTTGTTTCTCATCAGCTCAATTCCTTGAAAGTCAAACACAGGACTTTGGTTTATTGGCAATCAGCACTTTTTCAAATATTATCTTAGGTTAGAGAGTTTAATGAGGAGATCATTATAGGTATTTAAAATGCCCTCTATTGATAAGCCTCCCTGAACCTACCACACCTTGCCCTGACCTCTGCTATACTCTATCTTAAGGGTGGGGAAGAATAAGCAGTGATTAATGGTGATACTTAATCAACAACTTATTAATAAAGGGTCAGTTCATAAGTCCTCATTAAGTATCCATTCTTTCCCAGCCCTGGTCCTAAGCAGGGTGAGAGATAAAGAAATAAAAGAATTAGACCCTTCCTTGATAGAATTTATAATCTAGCAGATATCTTTATAACTAAGGGGTTTATAAGTTCTATGCTTTTTCTTCCTCCCTTCTTGTTTACTCTGTTACTCCCATGTTCCTCTCATTGGTTTCCCTTCTCTGTCACCCATGATTCATCACTTTAGCCTTGCCTAACAGTATGACTGGTTTTTACTGAGCTAAAAGACAGTGTGCAGGAGTAGAGAGGCTTTGTAGATGAAGAGGACTGAACGCAAATCCCATTTCTGGCACTTCTTGAATCTGTGACCTTGGGGAAAATAGGTCAAACTCTATGAGCCTGTTTCCTCATCCTTACAACTGAGATAATAATTCCCACTTTACATGTTTAATACAAGGATTAGAATCAATTTATATAACATTTATAAGGTGTCCTGTGCATGGTGGATGTTTAATAATAAATGTTGACTAGAGGTACAACTACTGTGAATGTTAAATGTTAAGTAGAGAAGCAACTATTAGAAAATGGCCCAAATGGCAAGAAATACTTTTGAAATGTCATTAGGGCAATAGAATATTTGGGTTTGGACATATATTTAGGTTGCTCCTGTCCATACCATTATTTTTTTATTAACTAATACTATTATGTATAGTTGTTGCTGCCTCTACCTCCCATTCCTCATACCAAATGGAAAGATTTAAGAAATACCAGGAATCTACTCAGAGAAAATACCTTGAGAAGCATTTATGATAAGTTCTCTTAGGATCCTGCCTCTGTCCCCTGGCTAAGGCATAAAGTATACCTTAGTCTCAGGTGGATTCAAAGGTTGGCATATTTAATAAATTCCAAGGAGATTCTGATAAGAGATGAATCAGATCTAGGAACATACATTTAGGAAACAGCCATAAGGAGGTGAAAATTTAAATTATGAGAGAGAGTGGAAAACATGCAAAAGAGACCAAGGAAAGCTGAGGTTCTGCTGAACCTGTATTTGTTCTGTTTTACTTAAAAGGGGAAGTGGGAGGGGGGATATGAAATAAAGGTCATATAAGGCACTGGGAATTACCAGGTGCCATGAAAATAAGATGTGGCATTATTGTTAAGACAAGAGAAAGACTTTGAAAATATTGCACTACAGAAGGATTATTTAAAAAAATATCTTCTGCTGTTTTCGTTTCTGATGACAAAAATTTTACAGAAAAGTACAACAAAGAAAACAAAAATCCCTTGCTGTCCCACATCCAGTGATAACCAGTGTGCTTTAGTAAGTATCCTTCCTGTCTTTTGGGAAAAGCTTAAAACCTCTGATGGAAAGAGTAGCCATTTATTGAGGTTGACGTTAGTTTCAGACTAAAAAGATACTTTACAAATAAAAGTTCAGAATGGATTGATTGTTTTTGAATATTACATGCAGTGAGAGGACTTTGGAACCTTTCTGGATGGAGCTATAGCTTTGAAAAGTTTTAGTGGAAAATATAGACCATGGGTTGGCAAACTAGGGCCATTGGGCTAAATCCAGCCCACTGCTTATTTTGTAAGTAAAGTTGTATTGGAATACATAGCCGCACCCATTGTTTATGTAATATCTATGGATGCCTTCCTGCTACCACTGCAGAGCTGAGTATTTGTGACAGAGGCTATCTGGACCATAAAGCCTAAAATATTCAATGATATGGCCTTTTACATAAAAGGCTTCCCAAAGCCTGGTATAGAACTGTACTTCCCAAATTATGTTCCAAGGTACATTAGTTTCCCATGAAATGTTAATAATCATTATTGAAAAAGGGCTCTGTATTCAAATAAGTTTGGAAAATGCTGGATTCAACAAAGTTAACCAAATTTCTTTATAGTTGGACATCTGATAACATTTAATATGAACATTGATAACCAACAAGAGCAGAATGTCTTATATATAGCACTCCCCAAAATTATTTGGTCATAGAACCTACCTTTTTTTTTTTTTCTAGTAACATCTATCAACCTCATATAGTTTGGAAAATCTTAAATTTGCCTAGGAGACTTTGCCAAGATCATAAAACAGCATAAATCTGAGGTCATTGGGTTTAATTCTAAAATGTCTGTATAAAAAGCCTACTTGGTTCCAGAGGTAAGAAAACCACCCTCTACTGGTCAATCACCTGAGCTATCTTTGGGGATAAAGCAAAATTTTAGCCGAAGCAAAATGCCCAAGAGTGCTCTATAGAGGTGGAAGTAAGAGGTAGATAAATAAAGCCTCTGAGGTTGTAACAGGGCAAATGAAGCTCTGAGAACTGCAAAGACAGAATACCTTCTCTGTCAGACCATAACTTTCTTTAGGGTGAGACCTTATCTTTTGTACTTTGTATCTCCCTCTGCCTTAGCCACATAGAATCTCTTATGTATAGCACTGGTTCAATAATATCTGTGGAATGGATGAATGGTGATTAATTTCAGGGGTGTCAAATACCTCTTTAAGGGATTAAAGGAATAGCTTGACTAAAAGACATTTAGGATTCTTCCAAAGATTTAACCAAATTAATACAAATTACTAAGCCAAGTATCACCATGGGACGAAAGGAACTCTTGAAGTTAAAATCTCTTACCACTAAATAGCAGTGTAGTTAGTCATTTCATAACCTGGACCCTGAATTTCTGAATTAGTGAGAAAAAGTATTTATTAAATGAGGGGGTTCTAGCCATAGTTCTAATCAGAAGCCAGAGCAAATAGCTAAAATTTTCATAATGGTGAGGTTATGAAATACCTAACAGGCTTTAGAAACAGTCCCAGTGGTGAGCTCCCCAGTCCATTTAAAAATTAAACTCTCTCAAAAATGTTAATCACGGAGGATACAGTTGCAGACTACATAATATGCTTTCAAAGGACAGTGGATGCACCCTTTCTAAGGGCAAAACAAATCAGCAAGTTCTTAAAATTCAATAAAAATCCTAATAAGTCACCTAACTCAATTACCTTCCAACATAGGCCTCTCCTTGGAGAATATTCTTACCTGTTTTTTGTCATATCCTACTTGAAAACAATAATACCCTGACCACAAGGTTTTGCTTTCACCAGAAATTCTGTCTAGTCCAATGTACAATTAGTAGAAAAGAGGTGGTGCAGCTACTGTATCACAGAGTCAGCAACACCTACACAGACTGGAGGAGGAGAAAGATTTAAAAAGTAACTTACCGGATATGCAGACTGCTCTTTCCTATTAAACCAGGGGTGAGAGGTACTATTTTATCTGTACTCGCTACCAATTGAAAAAAACAAAACCAGAAACAACCCGTCCCTAGGAAGAAGGGAAGTTGGACCAGTCACCTCTAAGTTACAGAAATTTCTTAGCAGTGCCAGAAGGCTGCTGATGAGAGGCACCTGGAGACCCGACCCCCCCGAGGCCCTGTGTATCTTCCCAGCACAGGTCCATAAGGAATCTGGCTCAAACAACCCTCCCCACCCTGCATCGGAAGTGCAGCAGGTGAATCTCTGGCCCCAGGAACATGACCTGCTGCTCTGGGCCGCGGACCCCTGTTCACACTGGCCCAGCATTCCTGAAAACCTGCGTGCGGGCGCGGGAGCGAGGGGTGTGAACTGCGCATGCGTGTGGTTCTGGTTTGGCATCCAGGCTCCCTGGAATTGGTCCGCAGGTCTGGGCCATGTAGGAATATATTGGGCCGCAGGCTGGAATTTTTAGGGGACATCCAGGGCTGCCAGCATTCATCCTGCTCTGGAACAGAGTTGCTAATTCCCCTGAAGCCAAATCTCATGCCATCTTAGACACCATTCTGCCCCTGACCAGAGCTAGAAGGGATGGGAAACATCTGGGAATCATGTTTGCCAGACAGATCCAAGTCCAGTAAGGTCAGCAGGACCATGTGGGGTATGATGGTAAAAGAAAACAAACCAAAAAAAAAAAAAAAGGAAGAAGAAGAAGGAGGAGGAGGAGAGGAGGAAGAGGAAGAAGAACAAGAACAAGAATAAAGAACAAAGAACAAGAAGAACAAGAAGAAACATCTATCATTTTCTCCTATAGACTAACACAGAACTCAGGAAAAGGCCAGGCAGCACACTTCTGAAATACAGAAATGGATAAATGTGCTATGACTTTCATCTCAAGAGTAGGCAGAAGAAATACAAATCACAGAAATTTGCTTAGTTTCTTTCTTTCTTTTTTTTTTTAAAGATTTTATTTATTTATTTGACAGAGAAAGACACAGCGAGAGAGGGAACACAAGCAGGGGGAGTAGGAGAGGGAGAAGCAGGCTTCCCGCAGAGCAGGGAGCCCGATGCGGGGCTCGATCCCAGGACCCTGAGATCATGACCTGAGCCGAAGGCAGACACTTAACAACTGAGCCACCCAGGTGCCCCTAGTTTCTTTTACAAATGCAGTGAATACTCTTCTTAGAAAAAGAGAAGAGCTGTGTGGGCTGGCAAAGGCCTTTCCCAATATCCTCATCCCCCCTCTGCCATTTGCTATTCATCCTGGATAAAGAAAGAAGACAGATTTATCAGTAGGAATTGAATATGGCTATCACCCAATGTCATTTCATAGAGGGATCCTCTCTTTGGGATGGAGATCGTGTGTTTCAGGTATTCCAGGAAAATATGGAGTTTATCTATACTGTACCACTGTCTGGCATGTGTTCTAGTTCTGGTTTAGGGAAAAAGGATCCATTTACCTTGGAAGGTTTCTAAGCACCTAAGGCATCTTTGGGTGCTAACAAGCCTTGGGCAGGGAATAACTGGAAAGGGGGCAGCATTTTCCAGAGGTCTAAGACATTTTAAGAGGAAATTTTTCATATATATGATTCTAAACTGCATATTCTTGAATAGGTTTACTGTGTCAATTATCATTGGGTCGATTGACTTAGTCCATTTCATGAAGGTTCAAGGTGATTTTGTTTGGAAACCCTCAAGGAGAGCTTTAGCGAAACGCATTCTTGCTGTCCAAGACAATGCTGAATGGGAGCTACTGTCCTAAATGGATCCTTGACCCTGTAATCAAGATTATCTGCAATTTTTTTTTCCTATACAGGCAACAGCTTGTATTTTGTCATGGAAAAAATGAGAACAATTAGAATGTTTTCTAGATTAGATACCAGGTGTCAGAATACAGAGGATGTCTGTTCTGGCAGACTATTTTTCCAATACTAAGTGTAGTACAAAGTTTCTGGTTTATAATCCCCGCCTTCCCAGGTGTCAGGTTGCTATCCTTGAAAACTCCCATCCTTGGAACCTGAGCACTATTTCAATACAGCCATGGTATGTGGGCGAAGCTCCATTTCAAAGGTCAGCCTATAATGCGGCAGGAAGAACCAACTTCTAGGAAGGTATGAAGTCCTCTTAGGGCCATATTGGAATGGTTCTCAAACTGATATTCTGAAGGGAAACTTTCATTTACTTCTGTTTCTTCTCCTGATTTGGTTAACCAGGAGGTTAGGGCTCCTGACCTCAATACAAACCCTGCCTGAATTGGCTCTGGA
This sequence comes from Phoca vitulina, assembly GCF_004348235.1. Classification (NCBI taxonomy): domain Eukaryota; kingdom Metazoa; phylum Chordata; class Mammalia; order Carnivora; family Phocidae; genus Phoca; species Phoca vitulina. Next base: position 5,382,706 of record NW_022589722.1, read on the forward strand.
GACTCCAAGTACGGTCTGGGTTCAGGGGATGTAGCTGGCCAGTGGGCTATCTGGAAGAGGCATCACACATTGTGTCTTTACTCTGTGACCCAGTTCTGATGATCTGGTGCATTTTAAGAAGAATTTTGAACATGGGGCTAATCATGGAGATTTTAATTCTTTGGGCACCAGAGGCAATAACACATTTTAGAAGCCAATGAAAATATCTAAGATCTGAAAAAAAAAATTACAGACTATAAAATAAGAGAGAGAAACCTCAAAATGAAAGAATTTCAAAAAATGATAATATTTTTCGCTGTTTAAAGAAAAATATTATATTTAGGATAAGATGTGGACTCACATTAATGTTTGATAGAATGTGGAACATGATGTCCAGAATAAGAGGGTCTGTGTCCTATGAAGCTCTTCCCATGGTCCTGAGCCCAGGGAATATCAAGGGCCAGCATTGGAATCTTCTTGGATTTCAATAAACACCTTTTTTTTTTTTTTTTCCTGGTTAAAAGTTGATCATTTCTGGTTTTGCCCCCTAGTAGGCGATGCCTGTAATATTGGATAAGATATGAAAGTGCAATTTCACATGACAGCAGTTTTATAATGTCTTGAAATTCCCACCATTGTTAGGCTGGGTGTGATGACTCCAGCTAAACCTGCCTCTTTTATTAAGAGGATTGGCCTGTGTGACTTCGGAGAGGAATTTTGGCAAGACAAAAGTGCTGATTCTAATCCTGGTAGCAACCTCTGGGTTTTCAACAACTCTTTTGTGGGTTCTCCCCTTCCCCCTTTTAAAACTTGCAATTAACCCTGGGTAAGGAGCCTTTTTATTGAAATTTACTTGAGGGACCCATAATTTAAACGTACATGGGAAACAACAGAGACAGAAACTAGGAGTTTTGCCAGGCACCTGGGAACAGCTCTGTATTATCACAGAATCTTCAAGCTGGAAGGGACTTTAGAAATCTTCCAGCTCAGCCCCCGCACTCTACAGATGAAGGAAGGAAGGCCCAGATGAGAAATGACTTACTCAAGGTCTTCGTGGTGATTTGTGGTAGAGAAGGGGTTAATAAGCAGGCTCCTGACCTCTTCTCATGTCAGCTTTATTCAATCATACAGCAAGATTAACGTAATTATGAAGCAGGTTCAGGATTCCAAACTCAACGACCTTTTGCTACATGTTTAACTTGGCTTCTTACGCATCACACAAGGCAAAGTATAATAAAAAGTCATACAACAAACAAGATACAACAAGGGGTAGGAAGTTCAAGAACCGAACTCAAAGTCAGTTTATGAGTGCACGGTTGAGATGAGCTCCCAGTCTAGTCCAGGGCGTCTCGTGGCACGTGCCGCTTATTATGTTCAAGCCACGGAGAATCTCTGTTCTGCTCAGAGATCAAAGGGCAGAGCCTTCAGGGGCAATGGCAGTTGCCTTTTTGATGTGGTCAAACATGAAATGATCAGTGTCTAGACACTGACAGTTTGCTGCAGAAATCCTTCCTTTTTAAAGGGATTTAATCAGTCTTGAGCCTTTGCAGACCTCCTCTGCTTCTGCTAGTTGTCGGTTCTGGGTGTTGTCAACCTGTGCTGGTTTTGGCCATATCTGGTCTTAGCTGTGATGCCCTTGGCTGCTTATGTCACTGCTTGACATGAGTGACTCCATCTTGCTCTCTACACGTTTATAGGTGGTATATGTTAAAAAATTTTTTTGAACTTACAGTAACAGCAAAGAAAATGGTGGTTACCAAGGGGTGGGGCATGAGGAAAAAAGAAAAGAAAACAAAAAAATGATAGAAAGTAGAATGGTGGTTTCCAGAGGCTGGGGAGAGGTGGGTCATGGTGAGTTATTATTTAGTGGATACTGAGTTTCAGTTTTTTAAGATGAAAAGAGTTCTGGAGACAGAAGGTGGAGATGGTTGCACAACAATGTGAATATACACAATGCCAATGAGCTGCACACTTAAAATTATAGTAAGTTTTGTGTTATGTGTATTTTAACACAATAAAGAAATATAATCATACAGTTTTCCTATATGTAATGTTAATTTTTTGTTTCAACTTTACGGTAGCAAAGCCCAAGAGTGGGTAAACCCTTAAAATTCTTCTCTTGAGGAAAAAATAGTTAAGAATGGAGTAAACTTTAATTTTAGGAACCTTAGGGAAGGGTTTTAATATGTGTTTTTCAGCTCACCTGTCTTGAGGCCATTTCACCATGTGGCAAATCTGTAATCTAGTGCTTTATCAGCTGTTTTGTTCCAATGGTTCTGTACTTTTCCCATTAAGTGTTAAATTGATTTGGATGCTGAACTTCTGCCGTTTCCTAAAGCATATCTTAGATTTCAGGGATGAAAAGCCCAGAAATTCTCTGCAGGGACATCCTCTTGCTTTCGAGCCCCACCTGCTATTTAGGCAAGGAAAATATAATTCAACAGAGGGAGATGTTACTCAGGGCTAACACTGGGCTTCTCAGAGATGTTATTTCCAAGATATTCACAGAATGCCCTCAAACTCTTGAGCAAAGCTTGGGGAGATGGATTTCATGAGAGGTAGAGTGTTTTCTTAAAAAAGCTCTGCAACAAACCCAAATTATCTTTTACAGACTGGAAGATAACAGTTTAACCAAGATAAAAAGCTATAAATGGTTATTTATCTACAATGGCTATTACTTTTGCACCAGGACGTGATTTTCCACTAAGCCCAAACTTGTTCCAGAGGACTTTCTGATTTCTTTCCATTGAATGAAAGTGCAGACTGTTTTTGCCAATGCTATAGTGCTTCCTTTTCAACAAACAACAGAACAAAAGCTCCTGTTTTTTGTGCTCTTGTCCCCATGTAACTCTGCTTTTATGGCACAATGGATGTCACCATTGTCTTCTTTGTGCTTTTATTTTTAAAATTTTTATTATATTTTTAAGAGGGGGGAGGGGCAGAGGGAGAGAGGAGAGACAATTTCAAGCAGGCTTCATGCCCAGTGTGGAGCCCAGCGAGGGGCTTGATCTCATGACGCTGAGATCATGACCTGAGCCGAAATCGAAATCAAGTCGGGCGCTTAACCGACTGAGCCACCTGGGTGCCCCTTCTTTGTGTTTTTAAAAGTTATACTTTTTCATGAAGGGGGGTAAATTGGAGGGAGAGATGAACCATGGGAGACTATGGACTCTGAGAAACAACTGAGGGTTTTAGAGGGGAGGGGGGTGGGAGGATGGGTTAGCCTGGTGATGGGTATTAGGGAGGGCACATACTGCATGGAGCACTGGGTGTTATACAGAAACAATGAATCCTGGATCACTACATCAAAAACTAATGATGTATTGTATGGTGACTAACATAACATAATAAAATAAAATTTTTAAAAAAGTTATACTTTTTCTAAGATGCTAGGAACTATCTAAATCTTAATTTGCTTCATATATTCAACTGAAATAATAAAATTACTGTGTTTTTGTTCTTAAAGGATGTAGGGTTCTTGTATAAAAGCACCTCTGTCTTTCTCTTTGAACTTAACTTTAATTTCCTCTTTTAAAAAATGGGAATAACAATAATATTACTTCAAAGGTCATTGGGAAAGAATATATGCTCGACAAAGTATATGTTAGTTTCCCATCTCTACAAATGAATGAAACAATTTGCTCAATTGAAATCCATGTTGGCTTAAGCTCAGCCCTCAATTGTGTATTTCTGAATAACTTTTTTTCTTTCTATAGACTTAACTTGAAAGTCTCATGAATGCAGATGTTCAATATCTTTCTCCCTCTCTATGCCCATTATCAAGCAAGTCTATGTTTTTAGTCTTTTTCTAAATGCCATTTACAATTATCACCATCAAACACACTTTTATAATTCCCCTTTACTCCCCATGCAATAGGAACTAAAGCTAAAAATTCTGTGAAGTTTATTTATGAAGCAATAAAAGAAAGTTATTCATCAAATAAAATAAAGTGGTAAAATCAAGAGACTTGCTTATTTAATCTGTTATAACCATGCAAATAGAGATAAAAATGGTTTGATAGAACACCTATATTGAAGCAGTAAAACCTTTAAGCTGCCATTTGTACCCCAGATTAGACCCCACCTAGAAGTAATGTGGAATAAAGTGAATCAAATTTACCTGTTGACTCACAATCTGGGCAAGAGTTTTTCAGTCTTTCCTTTCCTGTAGTTTGCTGATTTCCCTAGAACATTTACTACCCTTCAAAGCAAGCAGGCTTCTATGGTAACTAGTCAACTAAATGGACCCCGTTGCCAGGAAAGGTACATGAAACAAAACCAAAACAAGGCAGACAGGAAGACAGGGGCTTCCCCAGTGGTTGAACTGAGAGATGTCAGGGGAAACATAAAAACACAATTATGAAATGGCTCAGTGCAATGTTTTAATATTGATAGTGACAATGATAGTAGTAAAGTATATATTAATATGTGGTTAAAAGCTGCATCCTTGATTCCCCTTTAGTATTTTGCTTTTGATCACGTATGCACAGGTTTTTAAGACATTGTTCAATGACTAACATCTATTAAGAACCAACTATTTCCAGGAATTTTACATTTAATTTTTTTAAATCCTTACAGCCACCTTCAAGGTAAATATTGTTATGCTGGTTTTACAGATTCTTCGACTCAGTTTAATCATCAGCTATCCCTGATGACTCTCTTTCCACTTAGGTTTCTCAACCATATGGTGCAATAAAATCCCCTTATATCTCTTAATACACTTGTAATTATGCAATTAATGATCATAATACTTAAAGTTTAAAGTTCATATTTCCCACTGGATTGTAGAGTGGGAAGACCATGCCTGTTCACTGGCCTATCCCTAGAGCATAGCATGGTAGTTGGCACACAGTGAATGCTCACTGGGCACCTGTGGAATGACTCGTATGAAAAGATCGAGGCTCAGGGAAGTGGCTAAATTGTACACAGCTACTAACAGCACAGCCAGGGGCCTTTACACTAAACACTCTGCCTGGGATGTTCTTTTTGCTCTAAAAACTTTAAGTACATAGACGATTGGGTATTAATCACTTTCAGTAATCTAAAAGGGAGGAATAATATCTTTCCTCTATTTTAAAGATGCAAACAAAAGTTCAGTATCTTGCCTAAAGTCACACATATTCTTTAATAATAAATAGGTTGATGATAATAATTATAGTAATAATAGTAGCAATGACTTACACGAACATGGCAGGACTGAGCTCCTAACTTTCAGTTGCATACCTGTGAGCCAAAATTCCTCCAAACTTTTCCTATTCGGCTAATTAGAAAACAAAAAAAGATTTTTAGTCAACTTCTATCATAATTGTATGTATATTGGTCAGTTTTTTTTGTTTTGTTTTTTGTTTTGTTTTTTTTTTACTTGACAACAAGCATTTTGAGGGCAGTGACTTTATTGCCTTCACTCTGTATTCCTGGTACTTATTTAGCAGCAACTCAAAAAAATACTTGTTAAATAAATGCATTCTGTTGCCAACACCCTATGACTGTATGTACTAGTTAGCCTCTTTCCTCTTCTATCTACATCTGTCAGAATAGTCCAAGTTATGCTGTGGTAACAACCTCAAAATTTCCTATTCATGATGTCAGAAAAAGCTTTGCCTATATAGGGACTAAAGCTGAAGAAGACTCCACCATCTTATGACACTGCCATCTAATCACCAAGCTGCAGAGCATACCACAGCAGGAGACGGGAAAGAGCTGGGGAGTCAAGCATAAGCCATGAAATGCCTGATCGAGAGTGTAACTCACATTCCTTTGTCCAGAACTATCATGTGGCTACACCTAACTTCAAGGGGGTATGGAAATGTCTAACCAACAAGAGAGGAGGACTAGATGTTGGTATACATCAATAATTCCTATCACAAAACCATAATCTATGACCTCAGGCTTTGTGAAAGAAGGGGCAAGATGGCAGACAAGAGGTCAAAGGAAAGAAAAGAGAATGTCCAGATCTGCCCCATCCCCCTGCCAGAAAAAACAGGATGAGGAAGAGGAGAAGGAAAATCTCAGCTGTAGGGTTGTTCTGACAGGGTTAGCTTCTAAGGTAGAATTAAGCCCTCAAAGAAACCAGTCTTAACTTCTCAATGCTTCTCTATTGCTCATCCACATGACTTGTTAATAAAGTTGATTGTTCTTATACCATTGTGAATCATGTTTCCTTAAGAAAGATAATCACTAAGAGTTCCTGAATCATCTTTCATGCACAAGGTATAGAAGAATAAAGATTCCTGCCTACAACTTAAAGTAGGTATGACAAATAGAAAAAAAGGAACTGAGGTGTCTCTGACACTGGAATACATTATTACTCTCTTCCTCATCTTTCTGTGTCACTACTTAAAGTCTCTTACTATTTCCTTCCTTGCTAGGGTAAACACCACAAAGGAAAGAATTATGGGCATCTTATGTATGGTTATATCCCAGAGTCTACAAGCACAAGGCACATAGTTGGTGTTTAAAAAATATTTATTGATGGCTTGAAAGGACAACTTTGTGGGATGAGCTTCAACATTTGCAACTAAATGTTCATATCCTAAGGTGGGCCTTTTGAAGAAATACAGAAATACTGAAGTTGCTATTCATTTGATTAGCTATGTTGTAGGCAAGTAGGGAATTTTTTTTAAATCTTTGGTTTCATCCTTGGCAAGATCTGCTCAGTCATTTTCTTTCCAGTTGGTGGTTTAGTATCCCAGCAGTATAGCTTATGGCTGGTAGTCAATTAGTTGTGAATTTATTTTTAATCTTTAGCAAATGTCCCTTGTGAACAAGCACAGGATGCATCATAATTACCATCAACTACTATCTCTTCAACTCCCCTGTGTGCCTGGCAAAGTACTGTGCAAAACAGAGACAAAATATAGTTCTACTACAAAGAAGCTGACAGACAAATAAAGATCATTAAGTTTTTGCTGTATTAAAAAATAATTATATTGTGCAGATGAGTGATTTTCTTATGTTCTGATAAAATGCTTCATGGAGGGCTAGAGTTTTAAAGAAGGTTATGAAAGAAAGAGAAACAATGATAGAGCACATAGACAGCAAAAGGGTCCTTTGATAACTACAAGTTTAATAACTGGTAAATAATATAATTATCAGGTGGTGCTGATAATTTGTTAAAGAGAAGAGGGACATTTTTGGTAACATGTTATTAGTACTTCTGTCATTTAACTGTGCAATTGCTTTAAAATAGACCTCAAAAGGTATTTGATAGCTAATGTAAAATTATGAGACTCTCTGATTCATTAAGATATGAAGAAAAGGAACAGCTCATTTGTTTGCTATGCACGGAAACCATTTCCTCATTCCTCAATCAGGAACAAACATCCACCTGATTCTAAAAAAAACCTTTTGAAAATATACCTCTCCATGATTGAAAATAGCATTTTGTGGCATTGACTTTATCTGTGAATAGACATTTTCCAATTTGAACTTTTAATGAAATTCATGTACTTGAGAACAAATGAGTATTTGGTTTTTAACTTTAATTTTTGTTTTTTTTTTTTTTAAAGATTTTATTTATTTGCGAGAGAGAGAATGAGAGACAGAGCATGAGAGGGAGGAGGGTCAGAGGCAGAAGCAGACTCCCTGCTGAGCAGGGAGCCTGATGTGGGACTCGGTCCCAGGACTCCAGGATCATGACCTGAGCCGAAGGCAGTCACTTAACCAGCTGAGCCACCCAGGGGCCCTAACTTTAATTTTTGAATAGAGGATTATTTTTAATCCTTCAGGGCACCTGTTTGGTTATTTTGCCTGTAGATACCAACTAATTTACTGGTTGATGAGTATGATAAACTCAGTATTATTATGACATCAGATTTGTCTTCACAGTCCAAAGAATATTCCTTAGGCAAAAACATCTGGAAAGCATTAATAATTAGTAAAAAAATAAAAGCAAGTAGCTTAACAAAAGCAGCACCTCACTAATAAAGGGCTAGACCATCATCATCCCTTTCCTTTTCTGTACCCCCGTGAAGGTGCTGAATGCATGGGAAATACCTATTCTTTCTTTTTCTGTCCCAGAAAAAGAACAGAACTGAACCTAACTGTATGTATCATATGAAGGAAGGCGATCCTGAGGTTGGCTCCATGGAAATTTGAAGCTCCAAAGAAGCCACAAAGGTAAGAAGGGACAGAGTTACCGTGTTTAACAGCCCTAGGAAAAGAAAACGATGAACGAACTGTTTCTTTCAACCTGAAAACGTAATAAAGAAATATTTGGACTCACTAGAATCTTGCAGTTCCATATCTTTTTAAATAGGAGACTCTGAGATGCACTCTTTTATGTGCAGCTGTGAGATTTGATACAGAACACAACGTTCTTTCAGAAATATGACTAAAAAGAGAGAGAGGGGCGCCTGGGTGGCTCAGCTGGTTAAGCCGCTGCCTTCAACTCAGGTCATGATTCCAGAGTCCTGGGATCAAGCCCCGCATCGGGCTCCTTGCTCTGCGGGGAGCCTGCTTCTCCCTCTCCCTCTGCCTGCCGCTCCCCCTGCTTGTGATCTCTCTCTCTCACTATCTCTCTCTCTGTGTCAAATAAATAAATAAAATCTTAAAAAAAAAAAGAGAGAGAGAGAAAAAGATGTGTTTAAAACAAAACAAAGAACACAACCCAAAGCCATACAAAGGCAAATGTGTGTGAATGCGAGCATATTTTAACTTTTTCCTTATATTAGACTAGAGATGGCTGAGAGTCAGCTGCTCTGCTTGAGTGGGGCAGTGCCCTTACTCTAGTATGTGATTCTGAGGTCACCTTTCCCTATTTGTAAGGGCAGGATCTTTCCACTCGCTTCTTTTTTCCTGCCTGTTAGGAGACTGTATAACACTCAGAAGCAGGCGGCTGGGGAATCAGAAAGATTAAGAGTTCTGGAATCCATCACGCCTAGATTGGACTCCTAACTCTACCTCCATTTCCTCACCATTGACCTTGAGTCAGTCCCAATTGAGCCCCAATTTCCTTATATATCAAATGGGAATAATATCTTTCTTGCAGGAATTTTGTGAGAATTAAATGAGACAATGTATGAACTATTTCTGGTGGAATGGCTTGATATCATATCTTGGCACCACGTCATCAGTGTGAGTTATATTTGCTCATTGACTCATTCATTTTTTACTCATTCATTTGACAAATATGCATTGAGCCCCTGCTATGTGCTGGGTGCTGAGTCTACAAAGGTAGGTTATATAGACCTGGTCCCTGCCCTTACTGAGTTCCAGAATTATGGAAATAAGTGACAAACAGGGGAAGAGTAATCACAGGACAGTGAGATATGCTAGGTTCCAAGTAATCTGAAAGCAGTAGGGTACTGGAGCTCGAGAACAATTTACTTTTATATTTACTTTGGGAAGATTGAAGGTAATACTTGTAATTTTATCCTCATTTATTTATAGTCCATTGTGCTTTTTTTTCTCCTCAAAGGAAGTGGACATGGAAATAATATGCAAGAATGTATTTCCCCAGGAACACCATATGCTGACCTAACATATAATTGGTGCTAAGTGAACAGTAATTATAATGATGAAGAAGAGGAAGAAAGAAAGAAAGAAAGAAAGAAAGAAAGAAAGAAAGAAAGAAAAAGAAGGAAAGGAAGGAAGGAAGGAAGAAAAAGGAAGAAAGGAAGAAAGAACAAAAGAAAGGAAGGAAGAAAGAAAGAAAGAAAGAAAGAAAGAAAGAAAGAAAGAGAAAGAAAGAAAGAAAAAGGAAGAAAGAAAGAAAGAAAAAGAAAGAAAGAAAGCCTTGAAATACTACTACTAACAATGAAATCCTGGCAGTGTTTTATTGAGACTGTACGTTATAAAAGTCAAATACAGGACATTCTAAATGTTCTGTGTTCTTCTGGTCTGTAAACTCTAATTACATAAAACAGGGTTTTATGCTTCCTCAAAAGTATTATTGTTTGCATTTAAATGAAACTTTGGAAATAGAACCAATATTAAGAAAATGTATTGTTCTCATACAAATACTTTATAAGGATGAACACATGTGTTTTGGGACCTTAGGAAAGGACTTCTGGGCTCTCAGCATACTTGTCTGATAGGGGCAGGCTGGGTGACACTGCTGGACTTCCTGCTTGCGGCTCTATCTTGGGGCATTTTGTGCATCATCGTCCTCCGGTTTGTGGCAAACTGGAGCGGACACACTGAGGCTTACTGACAGTACCCATCTGGCCTGGCTTGAACACCACCCACTGCCCTTAAGTTCCCTTTATTCATATGGCATGGAAAACATGCTGATACCAGCTCCATTATTGAAGGAGCCCTCCACGGCCGTGAAAGAATAAATTGCTAGAGTTTTCTCAAGAAAATTTAAGGTCATAGAAGCTCCAGGCTAAAGGAGGCAGGAGCATAATCCACATCCTCTAAGAAGATACAAGTAGGAAGGACCCACCATGTAAATTCTTGAGTTCTTTGCTAAATTGTCTTTCCACTACCATATTGTTCCCCAAAAGATGAGATGGGCTCCTTTGGCACAGAGAATAGTGTACACAGTAATTTTTCTGGAATTCACAGGGACTAACTATAAAAGCATTCTTTTCTATTGCCCTTTCTTTTGTGGACTGATAATATCTCACCATTTGGCAGAGATCACTGCAAATATCTGTGTTTTTAGGAAGAGTGGATAATGTTCTAGATGTAATTTTATGCTAGGTCATATTTTCAGGCTTTTTCTACCATTTAGACATGAGAAGTTGAGATATGTACCTAGGTTATATACGTGTGTGTGTGTGTGTGCGCGCGCGTGCGCATGTGTACTGCCATTTAAAAGAACTTTTTATTCTGGAAAATTTCAAACTTTTATAAAAGTTGGGAGAATTGTATAATAAACTCCCATGTACCAATCATCTAGAGTCAATAATTAACTACTCATGAATGGTAAATTTTTTTCTATACTCCTATTTCCCCATTCCATTTATTTTGAAGCAAGTCCTGAAGATCATGTGATTTCATTAATAAATATTAAGTATGTATTTCTAAAAGATAAGGAATCTTTTTGTTTTTATTATAACTACAATACCATTGTTAAAGAATTAGCAGTAATTCTTTAATATCATAAAATATCCATATCCAAAAAGTATTTAAATTTCCATTGTCTTATCTGTCATAATTTTTTGACTGTTCATTGTTTTTTTTTTTTAAATCAGGATCCAAGTCAGGTCTTCACAATGTAATTGGTTGACATGTCTTTCCATTTCTTTTCCCCTTCTGGTTAATTTGTAGAAGAAACTGGGCTTTTTGTCCTGTAAGGTTTCTCACACTCTGGGTTGTGCTGATTGCATCCTGACAGTGTCAACTAATGGATTTCTCCATCTTTTGTAGTTTTGCAAGTTGATAGTTGCACACACAGGCTTGATCCAATTCAGGTTAGATCTTACTTTTTTGACATGACTACTTCATAAGCAATGTTGTGCTTTTTCATCAGGAGGCACAAAATATTGAGTTGACTCTCTTTTTGTGATGTCAGGAGCCATTGATGCTCAATTAATGAACCGTTAATTCATTACAACTTGCAAAATTGTGGTATTCTAATTTTATGATTTCTTCTTTCCATATTTGCTGAAGTATTTTCATAAAGCAAAACTTCTTTTTATTTACTATACTGATAGTTCAATTCACATAGGAAAAGCTTGAATTTTTGCCTTAATTTACCAATGGTGACCGAGTTAAAATTTTTTATTAGAATTATTAAATCTTCATGGATTTAAAATATTTGTTATTAAAGTTCTTGCAATTTGTATAATTATTAATGCTCAAATTATCCCCCTTTTTTTGTGAAGAGAAGCAGAAGCCTCTTCATGTTGGCTCTTGAGGCCTGCTGATACGACCCTTGTAGTCTGTGATAGTTTCCTTGTTATTTAGTATATAGCAAGGAAACTTGTTTCCTGCTCCAGTCCTTTGAGTCCTTTGAGAATGGTATTTAGAGACCATAATCTGGATCTAGGAATACTAATGTGTGTGTGTGTGTGTACACGTGTATACACACATTATATATATTCTAAGAAATATATGTTTTTGAAAAGGAAAAATACATTGTGAGTTCCACTGATTCTCCCAGTTCAAATTTAGGAACACTGTTTTTTTTTAAAAAATTGAATTCATTCTCTTATAGCTATAATTTCTTTCTTTTATGCTGAGAATCCTGGTGCTCAAGGTCATCAGGAATGATTGAATTAGAAATACTACATATTTTTTCATTTTTTTAATTCCACAATATTGATATAACAGTCTTAGATTAGTGATACCAATACTACCACCCTAATATGATCACCTGAAACTATTAAGCATTTTGTTTTGCAAATTTTTTTTATCCTAAGGTACATCTTACTAGGGATACCAGCCAAATGATTGTGTTTTAAAGTCACTTAAAATAGTATTCTCTGTGTGGTTTTGCCAATAACTGGGTAAAGAATTACATTTATTATGTTTCATTTTTGAAATGGCTTAGAAAATTGTTTTGTAATTGATAAAAACTATTCACATGGTTCCAAGTCAAATATCCTAAACAAGAAGGATTTAAAAAGTTTACTTTCTGTTCCTGAACTTTCCCCATTCTTCTGTTTCTTTTTTGATATAAGATTATATATATATATATTCACATTCCTCCCTTTTGTATTTTCCTTCTTTTAAAACAAATAGTTGTATGCACTATACAACTTTTCCCACCTTACCTTTTTCATATAAGAATATGTCTTTCCCTATGTGAGCTACTTTATTTGCTTCTTCTATTTTTAAGTGTATTTTTTGGCATTTAGGAAGATTTATCTTTTTATTCTAATATTTGCCTTTATATGAACAGTTAGAAAAATGCCAATAGTCAACCAAGATGGCAATATATGAAGCTCTTGAATCTCCCTCTTCCATCAACACACTGAATGTACAGCTATAGATGAAATAATTACCTCTAAAAGAAATCCAAAAACTAGATGAATGTCTACTACACATTAGGTAAATGAGAATACACCCACATTGAAATGGGTAGGAAAGGCTGAGAGAACACTCTCACCACAATAAAAAAACACTGAGCTTAAACTATATGTTAGACCAGATGAACCTAACTAACAGACACATACAGAACGTTCTACCCAATAGCATTTGAATAAACATTCTTCTCAAGTGCTCATGAAACATTTTCCAATGTAAATCATATGTCAGACTACAAAACAAGTCTTCATAAATTTAAGAAAACGGAAATCATATCAAGCATCTTTTCTGACGACAGTGGCATGAAACTAGAAATCAATTACAAAAACAAAACTGGAAAATTCACAAATATGTGGAAATTAAACAACATGCTCCGGAACAACCAATGGGCCAAAGAAGAAACCAAAAGAGAAATACAAAATCTTGATATGAACAAAAATGAAAGCATAACATACAAAATTTATGGGATACAGCAAAAGAAGTTCTTAGAGGGAAGTTTGTAGCATTAACCTCCTACATTAAAGAAAGGAAAAAGATCACAAATAAATTACCGAGTTTTACACCTCATGGAACTCTCAGATTCTTCTGAGAATCTAAGAAGAGTTCTGAGAATCTAAGAAGAATCTAAGAAGGAGAAACTAAGTCCAAAGTTAATAGAAGAAAAGAAATAACGAAGATCAGAGTGGAAAGAAATGAAATAGAAACTCAAAACATAATGGAAGAACCAATGAATCCAAGAGCTGTTTTTTTTTTTTTTTAAAGATAAACAAAATCAACAAACCTTTAGCTAGATTTACCAAGAAAAAAAAAAGAGAATACTCAAATAAATGAAATTATAAATGAAAGAGGAGACACCAAGAGGAGACTGATAGCACACGGACACAAAAGATCATATGATACTACTATGAGTAATTATATGCCAACAAATTGGACAACCTAGAAGAAATGGGCAAATTTCTGGAAACATACAACCTACCAAGACTGAATCTTGAATAAATAGAAAAATCTGAACAGAGCAATCACTAGTAAGGGGATCAAATCAGTAAGCAAAAACCTCGCAACAAAAAAAGTCCAGGGCCAGATGGCTTTACTAATGAATTCTACCAAATATTTAAAGGATTAATTCCGATCCTTTTCAAATTTTTCCAAAAAAAAGAAGAGAAGGGAACACTTCTCTTTTGAACTCATTTTACAAGGCTAGCATTACTCTGATATCAAAGCCAGAAAAAGGACACTATGAAAAAGAAAATGATAGGTCAACATCCCTGATGAACATAGATGCAAAGATCCACAAGAAAATATTAGCAAAGCAAATTCAACAGTTTATGAAAAGGATCATCCACCGCAATCAAGTGGGATTTATTCCAGGAAAGCAAGAACGATTCAACATCTGCAAATCAATAAATATAATACATCGTATTAACAAAATAAAGGATAAAAATCTTACAATCTCAATAAATCCAAATTTTTGACAAAATTCAGTACCTTTTATGACAGAATCACTCATCAAACTGTGTATAGGAGGAATGCACTTCAACATAATAAAGATCATATATGACAAACCCACAGCTAACATCACCCTCTAAGATCAGTTATAAGACAAAAATGGTCACTCATCACTTTTATTCAACATAATACTGGAAGTCTTAGTCAGAGCAATTTGGCAAGAAAAAGCAATAAAAGTATGTAAATCAGAAAAGAAGAAATAAAGTTATCTCTATTTGCAGATGACGTGATATTATATATAGAAAGCCTCAAAGACCCCATAAAAAACTATTAGAACTAAACCAATTCAGTAAATTTGCAGGATCCAAAACCAATATACAAAAATTAGTTGCCTTTCTATATACTAACAGTGAATATCAGAAAGAGAAATTAAGGAAAAAATCCTATTTACAATACCATCAAAAAGAATAAAATATTTATAAACAAATTTATCCAAGGAGATGATAGATCTGTACACTGAAAACTATAAGACATTGATGAAAGAAATTGAGAGACAAATAAATGGAAAGATACTCTGTGTTCATGGATTAAAAGAATTAATGTTGTTAAAATGTGCATAGTACCCAAAACAATCTACAGATTCAATGTAATCCCAATAAAAATTCCAATGGCATTTTCCACAGAAATAGAAAAAACAATCCTAAAATTTGTATGGAACTACAAAAGACCCCAAAGAGCCAAAACAATCTTGAAAAAGAAGGAAGCTAGAGGCATCACATTTCCTGATTTTAAACTATATTATAAAACTGTTTTACTATATTATAAAGCTGTAGTAATCAAAACAGTATGGTCTGGCATAAAAACAGTCATATAAATCAGTGGGATAGAATAGAGAACACAGAAATAAACACATAATATATGATCAACTAATTTTCAACAAAGGAGTCAAGAATACACAATGGGGAAAGGCTAGTTTCTTTGGTAAATGGCATTGGGAAAATTGAGCAACCATATTCAAAAGAATAAAACTGGACCCCTATCTTACAACATACACAACAATCAACTCAAAATGAATTAAAGACTTAAATGTAAGACCTGAAACCATAAGACTTCTGCATGAAAATATAGGAAATAAGCTCCTTGACGTTGGTCTTGGAAATGATTGTTCTGGATTGACACCAAAACAAAAGGCAACAAAAGCAAACACAAACAAATGAGACTACATCAAACTAAAAAAATCTGTACAGCAAAAAAACCCAACAAAATGAAAAGGCAACCTATGGAATGAGAGAAATTATTCGCAAACCTCATTTCCAGTAAGGGACTAATATCCAACATATACAAGAAATATAACACAATAGAAAAGAATTAAAAATGGGCAAAAGACCTGAATAGACATTTTTCAAAAACCAAGAAACACAAAAACCCCATGATAGAGATAATAAATGCTGGTAAGGATGTGGAGAATAAGGAATGCTTATACACTTTTAGTGGGAATGTAATCTGGTACAGCCACTATTGAAAGTAGTATGCAGGTTCCTCAAGAAATGAAATATAACTACCATAGGATCTAGCAATCTGACTTTTGGGTGTATATCCAAAGGAAATGAAACTATTATCTCAAAGAGATATCTGCACTCCCATGTTCATTGGAGCATTGTTTACAATAGCCAAATTATGGAAACAACCCAGATGTTTGTTGACTGATGAAGAGATAGAGAAAATGCCTTCATTGTGTGTGTGTGCGCGTGTGTGTGTGTGTGTGTGTGTGTGTGTGTATACAATCGAATATTATTCAGCCTTAAAAAAGAAGGAAATCCTACCATTTGGGACAACACAGATAAACCTGGAGGACATTATGCTAAGTGAAATAACCATACAGCAAAATACAAATGCTGCATGATATCATTTACATGTATAATCTAAAAACCTAAAAATAAAAAAGTTGAATTTATAGAAACAGAGTAGAAAAATGGCTGCCAAGGGCTAGGCAGTAGTGGAAACAGATTGGTAGAAGTGTATAAACTTTCAGTTATAAGTTGAATAAGGTCTGAGGATCTAATGTACAATGTATAACATGGTAACTATAGCTGCTAACACTATATTGTATAATTGAAAGTTACTAAGAGAATAGAAATTCAATTTTCTACCCCTCTCCTAAGAAAGGAAAATATGTGAGGTGATCAAGGTGTTAATCAACTCAATGGGGGGAATCCTTTCACAATGTATATATATCAAATCATTTTAAAAACCTTACAGTTATATGTATCAATTTATACCTCAATAAAGCTGAAAAAAAAAAACCCATTCATTTCCTCCCCTCCATTGTCTACTGGTCCCTACTATAAGATATATTCATATCAGCTAGTGTTCTGCATCTTTCAATAGCATTTGATTTGATTCAATATCTTTTGCTCCCAATTATTAATAAGATAATCAGCAAGCTAATTCTACTTTTCATATGGTCTCCCCATTCTCCTCCCACTTTTGATAGTTGTACTGTATCTATATTGTCAGAGCATGTATCAATTACATATTGTGTTTTTCTCTCTTACAGCCTTCATTTTAACATATCACTACAAATATATAGGGCGGTTTGTCCTCTTCTACTTGGATTTTAGTTTTCAGGGGATAGCTTGTCACTTAGTTTTCTTGTAGGTGCTATGCTATCTTTGTTGCTATATTTATTTTTAAGGGAGATTTTGGAGGATTAAAAGACTATGCCGCCACCACCATCCTCTCAGAATTCTCAATGTCACTTGAGTATTTAGTAGTTTTTCCCTAGATGTTTTATATGTGCTCTGTTATTTTCAGTGCAGGCTTCTGCAGGATGCGTTGTTTTGTAGGAATGCATATATGACATTACATTAGAAATGCCTGTCCTGGCAGTATTTTATACTCACATTCGAACAGAGCATTGTGGAAGACATAACAATGTTACGATGTACCTTAAGCATTTATTCCTAAATAAAGTATTATTTCTGTGTTGTTTCCAATTTGCTCTCCCAAAGAGGATACATTCTTCGGGTATGTAAACATTAAATATGCAATTAGATAAAAGAAGAAAGAGGAAGAAGAGGAGGAGAAAAGGTGATATTATACCAATAACCTGTGCTTTACTGATGACTTTAAACTTTGTTCAGATAAATTTATCAGTTCTTAGAAGAGTAATAAAGCAGTGGATTTAGGATCGTTAGTACTTATAATGAGATTTCTTCCTTTAAGCAAATCCCTTATTTCAGAAGAAAAGTAAAACGTTAACTCTTAGGAATCATTATGCAATAACTCAGAGAGCAGTAAAATTTTACAGGAGTTGGTCCAAGTCCAGTGACTTTCTGGTTTGTGAAAAGTTCAGCGAAAATTGAGTAAATGGCTCACGTAATGGGAAGTTTAAGTAATAAAAAGGGAGAGATGGAGAGATGAAGATATTCTCCCACCATGGACATAGTACAGTTTTTCGTGATTGTTGCCTTAGATTATAGTATTATGCTCATTATAGGCACCAGCAGAATATCATAATTATAAGGATGTACTTTTGGTATAAAAAAATTAAAAAATCCATGATGAGAGGGCTTTGGGGTTTAAAAAGAGCTTAGGAGTTAATTATGATACATACGGTTTTCTAATTATTCTCATCTTTGCTCTCTTGGTGCTTAGGAAGAAAATCCCAAGTAGAGTAGTGTGAACTACCACGTGTTAGGTTCTTACCAGGCAGCTAAGAGCTAGGCCTGCCACATACATGTGTCTTATTTAGTCTTCCCACTTATGAGAGATATAGGTGAGGAAAGTGATGCATAAGGAAGTTAGGTAACTTGTTTATGGCTCCAGAGCTAGTAAATTGTGGAGTCTGGGCTTGAATCAGAGCAGTCTGATTCTTGACCTGTGCCCTTAGCCACTGTGAATACGTTCAGAAAACCACACAGTTTACAGTGGGAGGTAAAGCTTTTAAAGGGCTTCTATTCCTGTTCAAGGTAAGTTCCACTTAGGTAGCCGGGTGGTGCATACACAATGTAGAAAATACAGTTCTTCCCTGAAGACAGAACAGTCCCTATGGGGTTGATATTCAGCAGAGAATCAACTATTGCTCAGATAGCTCAGTTCAGCAAGCTCTTCTAAGTGTCATACAATGTAGCAGCCTTCAGGGACTTAAAAAAATTAATGAGACACAGTTTCAGCTCATGGACTCAGTGGAGGGGCAGGTTACATAAACAGATGTATATAAAACAAAGTAAAAGCTCAATTCTAGAGAACTGCCAAGGAAATCTTCAAGCTGAGTCTGAGGAAGGTGAGTAGGGGGATGATGAGTGGTGGGAGGTCTTTAAGAGTAACCCACTCCTCTTGGTTTGCCTAAGACTTTCCCTCTTTTAGTCCTGAAGGTCCCATATTTCAGGAAATGTCTCAGTCCTGGGCAAACTGAAGTGGCTGGTCACATAGGTTTCTGCTGGTTTGGAGCATTCATGATTTCCCATTAGGGAACTAGTGAGTCCCTAGTTAATCCTACCAGGAAAATCAACATTTATGATCATCACCCTAAAAATGATGGTTTAATTTCCTGTGGGCAAGATTTTACTTAAGTGAGCTTGATTTACTGCCTTATTCAAACTGTAAGTTCAGCGAGTCCATTTTTCTTTCTTATCTGGTAGGAACCTATGCAGGCATCCAAGACTTTTACAAAGCCCAAGAGGCAGAGGCAATGTCATGTGGGCCCAATCAAGGTACCAGGTACACACAGACTACTTGCAAGAGGGCAGATTATTTAATGAATAAGGAACTGGGTTAGAGAGGCTCTGAGTTCAAAAGTCACCTGGCAGGGTTTCAACAAAACATCACTGCTAGAACAGTCTTGGGTGTGCAATAACATACTACATCAGCAGGGTCGCCAAGTTTAATGTACCCATTTACAGCTCATAGTGCTTGGGGCTTGTCATGCGCTTCACCAAGGGCACTCTTTTATTATTTTGACCTTACGGTGTTATTTTACTGTTTTATGACAAGACTCGTCTATCATATCACCACTGTAAAGCTGTCTAGAAACTTGAAGCATTGCCTTTTAAGGTATTCTATCCCATGTGATTAAAATTTTATTTTTCTTACTCCCTTTCTCTTTGTTCTCTCCCTTGAGACTCCTTCTCATTCCAAATTTCCCCTTCCATTCTCTTTTCTTTTCCTCGCATCTTATTTTCTACCCCTCTCTCTTCTTCTCTCTTTTGCTTCCCTTTTCCTCCTTACTCCATTCTTTCTCTTTCTTTTTTAATTTTTTCCTGCCCATCCTCTTTGACAGAACAGGGGATTTTGATTCTCTTCAGATGCAGGGCTCATTCACTCTCATGTGCTTCTTATCAAAGACTTAACCTGAAGAATGAACTGCTAAGAACATAACTAGAGTTTTGTTTTTACTGATGTAGCAAGAAGTCTTCCTGAATATCTGGCAGCATAGGAGGTAGATGAAAAGGGAGTTATTGGCCAGGGAGGAATGGCAGATATGCATCCTTGCTCTTCTAAGGAATGTATGGTTCTGATTTTCTAGTCCCTTGGTGCATCCTGGAGGACCTTTAAGTTCTAATATTGGGGAAAATAAATAACATGAGCTCTTTTGTATTAGAGTAAAAAAAAAGAAAAAGCCAGATGCTGAGGGGAAATGAAAGTGGGCTTTTGTTTGTTTGTTTTGAGGGTGGGAGAGTTGGGGAGAGAAAGGAATACAAATGAGCAAAGCTCAGGAACTGGGACAATTCTTATACTTGAGACCCATCCCTAAGTTAATTCTGAAATTGGCGGTTGTTCCAGAAGTGTTAGGGCCACTGACCCAGGAATAGGGCTGCATTGAGGATCCTCTCATGAATGCCCTAGAGCAATCAGATTTAAAAAACCATCCCAGTACCCTATCTTGGAGACCTACTAGAGGGTCCACTGCCCCAACATAACAGCAGACACCTTGGCTGACCTGTTTCTAGAAGCTTCCTATGAATCATTTTGCTACTTCATGAAGACAAACTCTAGCAACACCCCAGAGAGAGTGCTTCATGACAATTAGACACCCAAAGGGCTATAGAAGGTGCGTGTTTACCTGTAAACTGGGGACACAAAAGGAGAACTATCATGTATCTTGAGAGAGTCATGGAAGAGGGAGCATGGCTACCTCTGTTATAGATGTAAAACTCACAAGAATGAGACAAATGAGCCTTTACACAGATTGTCTATGTTAGTAGTACATGGGAGACTGGAACCTAGTCATGAAGAGCTGAAATTTCAGCTCTCTTGTCTTTCAGAAGCCACTTGGTCTGTAAAGTTGGTAATTAACTGAAACTCTCCAGTCTTCAATTGTTTTTCATGTGTGGCATGATCTTTTTGAGTCTCTTACAGTAATCCTTTCACTATATTATTTAGGAGGTTGATATATTTCTAGGAAGGAGAAAGAGTCTTTAAAACAAAAACTATGTTGAATTTTAATCTATTTGACCTTTTAGACAAATCTCACTTAAACCTCTCACCTCATATATGGCTCTGACCAACGCTTGGGATCTGAACTGGTTGAGCTGAGATGATTTGTCCTGCAGATAATGCCTAAAGCTTGGGGGAGGAAGTCTGAGCAAGAAAAGCTTTCCTCTATTCACCACGTCATGTGACCCATCATGATACTTCGTTACCTTCACACTCTGGTTAACCTTGCAAAAAATATACTGCTTAACCTGTTTAAAACCAGGCAGGCCTCCAGGAAGTGACTTTCTTCTTTTTCTTCTCCGTCTTCTTCTTCTCCTTCCTCTTCTTCTTCCTCCTCCTCCTCCCCTTCTTCTTCTTCTCCTTCTTCCCCTTTGAACCATAGATTCTTGACTAAATTTTAAAAGAAGGAAATCAGTTCCTTGCCAAGGGATTTTATGACTGTGTTACTAGCCAACAAACCAAGTAACTATGAAAAAGAGTTACTCCACACCCTTACTGAGAGAGCAATGGAATGTCCAGTCAGCATACATCATTATTTTATACTCACAGTTTTAACTCTAGCAACAATGAAGAGTTTTCTCTTCTGCCATAGGAACATTGTTACATTTTACTTTATTTCTCTGTAGGATACCTGAGAAAAAGGCCACCTCAACCTAGAGGACATTTAAAATAAGCACTTTGAATAAGTAGAACATCTCTTTATAAGATTATATAGCTCACCTTTTAGAAAATAGCTAGGCACAAAATGTTGGGAGGCTCTAATATTGAAATGTTCGTTTAGGAATGAAGAAAATCATAGACAATAGAGAAAAAGAAAAACTTTTTTTTTCCTCTAATAAATTCTACTAAAAATCTCATGTTTGTGATGTGGTAGTTAGACCTCAGTTCTGTGTTTTGGTTTATTAGAGATATGAAAAATAGTGATGATAAAATAAAATAAATTAGAATTAGGAATAATGGAAGCATATTGACTATAATGTAAGCCTTAAACATAAATCGGCAAAGAATGCTTACTTTTCTGAGTGACAGTAAAAGGCATACTGGACAAAGAAGATATTTAAAAAAAAAACCACGATACTGATTTCTTTCAACTAATTTCTGTGATGTCCTTTTGAGTATTGTGTACAAATTCCTTTAATTTGTATCTGTTTCAGGAATGAAACTAGAAACAAATGTCATCTCACTTACAGGAGAAGAAATGAATAAAACATTGGAATGCCTCCCTTTATTTCACCCATTGAGACATTTTCTTCCTGAGAACATGTAATATCCAACTTAAAAAGAGACACACACCAAATCAGGGCATGGGTCTGAGATCCTATGGAAATAGTATGGTAACATAAGTTTTCATCGCAATTCCTAATCCAAATATTTAAAAATTCAAATAATTATTAAAATTTTTCTTTTAGGTAGTTTATTCAGAAACAACACAAATTAAAAATATAAACATGCTGTTAAAAGAACTTCAAAAATATTGAATATTCACTCATTTTAAAAGATCTAATAGAATTTTTTGCTTATAACTTATTGACATTCTATGTATCAAATGTTATATAAAGAGCAAAGGTTATACTAAGGAAGGCTAAATAATGATTAAAAATTTAGAAATGTTTTCTTAAAGGATCTAATTAAAATTAGTTTTTCAAGAGATACAAATTCTAAAAACATAGGAAAGAGTAGGTAAATTACAGGGTTTGAGATTTTTATCCTTTCTTCCTTGTTTTTCAGCACTGGACAGCATAAGGACCCTAACCTCATGCAGGGAAACAGAATACCATTCTTTTCAAGGCTTGGAGACTTTTGAAAATGCTTTGAGTGATACCAATTCTGTTTATGCATATATACCAAAAATGGAAATTAAGCTAATTCAGTGGCATCTCAACCATGTTGCAATATGTATCAAAATATCTTGTAAAATACTCAAAGGGAGTTTATGATGGGGGTAAAAAGTCTTTATAGTGGCAATATAGAGATAAACAGAAGTAATTTGGAAAAGGCACACCAAACCAGGTACAAAAAAAAAAGCTGTGGTTTTGTGACTCTACAAAAGTTCATTATACTTTATACTCCTTGAGGAAAATGAAAATTCTGTAATGGCTTTGATGAAGGGGGTGAGACATTTAAATGGAGAAAGATGGAATGGCTTAAGTCTTCTTTCTCCCTCCCTCCCCACCCTTTCGTACTTCCCACCCTTCCTCCTTTCTTTCCTTTCTCCTTTCCTGCCAGCCTCCCTTCTTTCCTTTATTTATTTTTCAACAGGTATTTATCAAGCATCTACAACACATTATGCATCATGTTAGGTCGGCTGTGGATGACGATGGCTGCTGGGTAGGATGTGTGCAAAGGCAAAGAAGACAGCGTTCTGGAAAAGTAGACCGGGTTTATGCTGTCCAGGACACTGTCAAATTAAATTATGATAATAGCTAATATTCATTTAGAAAATCATAGCTCTTCTAAATATTTTGCATATTTTCACTTAATTAATCCTATTAACCAACTTTATTCCATCCATTTTATAGGTTAGGAAACTGAGCCGCCAGAGAGTTGAAATAAGTTGCCTATGTCACACAGAGGTGCGTGGCAGAGCTAGAATTTGAATTTTAGGCAGTCTGGTTTTACAGTGTGTGCTTTTTTTTTTTTTTTTAAAGATTTTATTTATTTATTTGCCAGAGAGAGAGAGAGAGTGTGAGAGCACAAGCAGGGGGAGCGGCAGGCAGAGCGAGAAGCAGGGCTCCTGCTGAGCAGGGAGCCCGATGTGGGACTCGATCCCAGGACCCTGGGATCATGAGCTGAGCCGAAGGCAGACGCTTAACAGACTGAGCCACCCAGGCGCCCACAGTGTGTGCTTTTAAGCATGATGCTACCCTGTGAATTGATTTCCGCTTTTTTTTTTTTTCAGGCAAATAGGACCCATTTTGCTCTTAGTTTTATTACATCAGTTCCTCACCTCTAAAGTAAGGGTAATAATAAAAATACCTACTTCACAGAGTTGTAGTGAGGATTAAGTAAGATAATGTACGGGATGTTGTTTTGAAAAGTTATACTGTGTCACGTGGCATTACTGATATTATATTCTAGTAGTAAATATAAAACAAGTATTCAAGTAAATAAAACATGAGTAGTTATTATATACCAATGAGCATAACCCTTACTGACATTATCAGCCAAGTACCAGCCTTGATTAAATGAATGAAAACAAAATTAGAGAAGGAAGAGCGAGTGCCAGGGAGAGGGGATAATGGCAGCCATGATGGTGGTGCCGCTGAAGGAACCACGACCCGCAGAGCAGATGCTGTGAAGGTGCCTATTCTGACAAAGGGCACTTAAGTGGATTCTAAACAAGGTCACTGCCCTCATGTACTTGCAGTCTACAATCATTAAGATTTATACCACACTTCATGGCTCATTAAAGGCTCCTAAAACCTCTATTTCTTAGATCCTGTCATCCCTTGAAAAACCTGCAGGAGAGGTTAAATTATTCCCGTTTTCTAGGTCAGGAGTTTGAGGTTCAGAGAGCTTGAGTTAATTCTCCAATATTACATGAGTAGAATGTATTCGGGTCAGGACACAGACCTAGATCTCTTGCTGTCCAGAACACTACTGCAACACCAGGCTGCCTCATGTCATAATAATTATAATTATATATAATAATAATAATCACTGTATGGTGCACTTTGTTCTAGGGCTTCACCTAGATTAGCCCATTCAACACATCACAAAAGACCCCTGCAGGATATATCCTATATTGCTTCTGTGAGATACCAGGCTGTGCACTAAGGTAAGGTAATGTCTTCTGACACACATTGGTAGACTTCCTTAGCCTGATAGGGCCTCTGTGGGGACATTCAATTCTATGATTAATGAGTCTGCATGCTGGAGATGAGCAGCAAAGTCTCTCTGAGCTGGTCTGATAGTTACAGTGGGAGAAAATGTTCCTTCCCTCTAAGGGAGAAGAAAGATTCTCACCGTCTACGGGCTGGAATCCTCTTCTGAAACCCATAGCTCTGTGCTCCTTCAATAGCAGTAGCAGCCTGTCTAGATTCCTACAGAATGAATCTCATGGCTAAGTCTAGGCTGCCTCTTACACAATCGCGATGTGAGAAAGCTGAGATGACTCCTTGCCCTGCTCTACTAGCCTGGGTCACGGCTAGAACATAAATAGCAGAAAATGGAATGAGTGAGTGATAACACCCAGCTGAAACCTGAAACCTGGCACCCTTTGTTATTGGTAAATGTTCTTTTTTAGAAACAGAAGGATTGTTCCAGAGGAACAGTGAGAACTGATAATTGATAACAATTAAGCAGTCATAGGGAGAATGAAAGTTAAAAAATAAACTCTAGGTCATTTATATGAGGGCTTCATGGGGGTCACAGCCTGTATTTCATAGCAATGATTTTCCAAAGGCACTTAATAGAAACGAGGAACTATGGAGATATTTGATCTCTTTCTTATTCTAACACCCCAACCCTGTAACTTAGAACCTTAGCCATGGAACGCACACCTCCAATTGGGTGGTTCAAACTGACCTTGATGATTCTCACCTCTTCTTCTGCCAATGAACAATTGCATACTCATACACCTAGCAAAATGCCATGCTTTGACACTGGAGAATCAATACCTTGTTCTATCCTCATTCCTAGAGGCTTCATGGGTGTGAATGTGTGTGTGTGTGTGTGTGTGTGTGTGTGTGTAGGCACACATGTGTGCTTTATTGGTGGTGGTTGGGTTTGGATTTGGGTAGGGGAAAGGCTATCCACATCAGGGGTACATTTTCATTTTCTTGATTCTTTAATTTAATTAATTTAATTTAATTTAATTTAATTTCTCCAAGGGTACAGTTTTCCTTCTCAGCCATGTTCCTGAAAAATAAGGCAATCAATTAATCACATTTAAAAAATTTTCAAATTTATTGATATTGGAGCAGGATGAGAAAGAAAGAGAACACTTCCCTCACTAAATAGACAAACTATTTTTAAAGTTTTTGAAAAAGCACTGCCAGTGAATAAGCTATCACAGCTGGGTGGGACATTGTGATATTTACTTTTAAATTTAAGATTACTAATCCAGACACTTGACATAACTAATAAAGACATAACTCTGGAGCCAAAATGATGTTGGGCACTCAAAGTAGATTTTATTTATTTTTATCTTTTATTTTTTAAAGATTTTATTTATTTATTCATGAGAGAGAGAGAGAGAGAGGCAGAGGGAGAAGCAGGCTCCCTGCAGAGCAGGGAGCCCAATGAGGGACTCAATCCCACTGGGATCATGACCTGAGCTGAAGGCAGATGCTTAACTGACTGAGCCACCCAGGCACCTTCAAAGTAGATTTTAGTTAAAAAAATAAAAAGGAAAAACTCCACATACTCTGAAAATGTATTTTATTGGAAGGAAGAAACACTGAGCAAATTAATCAAGTGAGGGGTGCCTGGGTGGCTCAGATGGTTAAGTGTCTGCCTTCTGCTCGGGTAATGATCCTAGGGTTCTGGGATCAAGCCTTGCATTGGGCTCTCTGCTCAGTTGGGAGCCTGCTTCTCCCTCTCCCTCTGCTGGCCTCTGTCTCTTTCTCTCTGTCAAATAAATAAATAAAATCTTAAAAAAAAATAATCAAGTGAACTTATAAATATATTTCCATTTCCTCTGTAATAAATAACTAGCAATAAGCTATTAAACAGATTAGTCTTTCCTGGGCCTCTGTGTATGCTAAAGATTCGCCATCACTTTCTTTTCCCTTCTCTCCTGACTTAATTATATAGTGCAGTACATGGATATTGCCTTTGCTTTTCCAAATTTCCACCCTCTCCCATTATGTAGCATTAGTGCCATTAAAATTCAGCTCCAAGGTGGACTCTGATTTTCTCTCTCCATGCAAGCATGGAATCCCACTCCCTCTGCTAATGACTGCTTTAAGAACCCAGGGCTAAGCCAATCATTTCGTGACTTTCCCCTGGAGCCAGTTATTGGTTCAGTGTTGAACTTGTGAGCTCCTTTGAACAATCAGATTGAGGAAGGACTTTTGTTCCATGACTGACTCTTTATTTTCCTCTTCATGTGAAAAAAGAGAGCATGTAGCCTTGTTTATCATTAGCAATTATCTTGCAATCAGGAGCCTGGGGAGAAGAAAAGAATCTAGGTCCTTGATGACATGATGGCTTGTTTGATTAACCTACTGTAAAGTCTGCTCTTTGCTGGACATCCATTTACTCAAGCCAGTAAGTTTTCTTACTGACTTTCAGGCACTTGTTTCTAAAAATGTTCTGACATGTATGGATAGTACAAGTCTTTCTTCCTGGTGATGAACATAGTTGATCTAAAGAGAAACATAAAATTTTGTGCAACATTTATACAACATTTTGCAAAAAACAAATAAAAAAGAAAATGTCTATTTTAATTTAAAATGTAAAGCTTTGCACATATAAGATTTTACTCTCGACACACCAGAGGGTGGGCAGAAGACCTAGGCTATCTTTGTGTTCCCAGTACCCAATATGAAAACCGAATAAATGTATGGTACCATCTAAATGGTATGTCTACCAAATGTGGCTTGACTAATGCAATATTTATTTATATAGCCTGTATTATCTCAGCGGTTTACAGTTATACAAACCACTCTTTGGAATTATGATATCCAATTGCTTTATTTTGAGTACATGGAACTCTCAGTGAGCTCACATCTTAGTGGGGGAGACAGATATAAATAACCACTTATGATATAAAGTAATAGACATAGAAATAAAATGCTTCCAGGGCCTGGAAGTAGAAGTACCTGGCTCTGACTATAATGTGGTCTTATCAAGGAAATATGTCCAGAAAACTACATTCTTAAGAATTGTGTAATAGTTTGCCTGGCAGGCATGAAGACTGGATGGTAAAGAGAGGGCATTCTAGGCAAAAGGAACAAGTATGTGCAACAACACAGCTATGTGGAAAAAAATCCTTGCATCTTTAAGAAAATTTAAGTAATGGAACATTTCTGAAGAGAAAAAGAAAGGAACTGGTATTTGTTAAGCAACTAAGTCGTGTTAGGAGCTGAGCAAGGTTAATATATATGGCCTAACTTGATTCTCACAACAAATATTTCATAGGTTAGGAACAGAAGGCTCGTATAGGCTAGGTGAGTTGGCTGTTTTTACAGAGCCAGGAAACAGTGGAGCTAGGATTTAAATCTGTGTTAGTCTGGAGCTAATATTCAGGTCTTTCTCGCTAACATGTGATGTCTATCTGAATCTTAGGGTACATGGAGGCCACAGTGGGAGATAAAGCTTTCAAATTTAGGGACTGCCAGGGGTGCCTGGCTGGCTCAGTGGGTAGAGCATGAGATTCTTGATCTCAGGGTTGTAGGTTTGAGCCTGATGTTGGGTGTAGAGATTGCTTAAAAACAAGAATCTTAAAAAAGTACAAATTTAGGGAATGACAGATATGAGGAAACTTATATAGTATGGAAGTGTTTTATAGGCAGGTGGAAGAACAAGGCTGAGATGATTTACCTGGTGGTTAAAAATTCGTCAGTTATCACCCTATTGGTTATATTCATCACATATGCATAGTCAAAATCACTCAATGACAACTTTAGGGTATGAAGGAAGAAGGCCAAACAGAGTTTTTGGGAACCAGTATCTAAGGAGGATTTATGGAAAAAGAGCCAGAAAAGGAGACTGAAAAGGAGTGCCTCCAAATTAGGAAGAAAACCAGGAAAAGGTGGTGAGATGGAAGCCAACAGAGCTCAGAATTTCAACCTAGAGGTGGTAGTTAAGAGTATAGAATATTTCAGAGAAGGTAATGGTCAATTAAGCTTCAATAATGTTGGTTCCCCCATCCCTATTCCTGCTACTCTAGGAAGTGAACGGTAGGTATAATTATAAGGCAACTTCTCACATTCATAAAATCACTCTTATAAGAGCAGCCACCCAATGGGAATAAGATTGATATTTGATATTTGGAATCCTACCGCAATCTCAAAGTTGGAAAAAGAACCCAGAAGTTACCTATTCTTGGGGCGCCTGGGTGGCTCAGTTGATTAAGGGTATGCCTTCGGCTCAGGTCATGATTCTAGGGTCCTGGGATAGAGCCCCATGTTGGACTCCCTGCTCAGGTGGGGAGCCTGCTTCTCCCTCTCCCTATGCTCCCCTGCTCCTGCACTCTCCCTCTATCTCAAATAAATAAATAAAATCTTAAAAAAAAAAAAAAAGTCACCTATTCTCTAGCTTATGTAATGGATAAGTGAGTTGCATCCTTATACTGACACTTGCCCATCTAAATATACAGGAGGCTTATTCCTGAGATCACTGAGTTTAGTTAAAGGCCTGTGCGACACCTGAATTTTCTCATTTATGTTCATTTCTTCTCCATAATGTATCAGTGAAAACAACAGTGATTCATATATTTGTATCACCTGTATGATATCTCACAGGTTTCAAAGCACTTTCACACATATTTATGATTTGATTATCTCCTCAAACCCATGAATTAGGTAGAGAAATTAAGTGTTTCACTTTATAGATGAGCAAACAGAGGTATAGTGAAGCTAATGTAAATTAACCTGAGGTTTCTTAAAAATAGATTAATGAGGCCAGAAAAAACAATCAGCTCTAATTCCTGATCTTCTCCTAGTCACAGTACCATTAGTGGATGATTATATGATCTGTGTACTGGTATCTTCTCTTCACTTTTTTCATATAAAGCTTGTTTCTTCAACTCTGCAACAATCCTCACAGAGTGCATTCTAGATTTACATTTCTTCTGGCTGAATCTTACAGTAAAGATGGCACATGAGCAATGGTTCTTCCCATGTCAGTTACCTGGCGTTTGGACCATATTCCCAGACATGCAGTGAAGATTAAGAAACATGTGTTGCTTATTTAAATTGAGTGAGCTCCCTTTTATAGCTGGATAAAATGGTGACATGGTTCTATTTTCATAGCATTTAGATGAGAGATTAGAGTCATCGAAGTAATTTCACCACTATAGAAACTTAGTCTGGACATTTCAGGCCTGTTGAATAAGTTTTTTGTTCTTGTTTTTGTGCTTGAATTCTCCATATAGTTCCCTGTCCTAGTCAATTGATGAGAAAGCTGCTGAGCTTCCCTTCACTGTGTGGAGAGAAGGCGCTGCAAAACATGGACATCTCATACTCTACAAAGCAAACAACTTGTAGAGAAAAAAATCCATACCCAAAGATAGACATGACTTTTTATTTCTCTGACTTTTTTTTCTTCTAAAATTTAAGAGCAGTGTTGGAGTTAGATTTTAAGTCTTGACATTTAGATGCCCGGAGATAACATAGAATTCATAACTTAGAAAAGAGTTCAAGGATATAACTTCTATGAATAGGAGCCTTCTAATGAACCTATCTCCGTGGATGTACTTGCGGTTTGCAAGTTGTTTCTGATGGTTTTCACTGTGGGTGTTCTTCCCCTGCCTGGTATATAATTTTTTCTCTTTAGAGGCACTGCTCAAAGGAAAAAGGAATGAATATATCTATGACCAGTTTGTGATGGATCCATCTTATACAGAAAGAGATTTGCTCTCTCTCCCAAGGTCGTGCTCTCATGCTCTTATTCACCTATGCACCTGGTCCATCATACACACACACATACACATGAGAAAGAGCGAGACAGACACACAAAGAGAGAGAGATAGAGACAGAGATTGAATGCAATTACTGTGTATGCCCTGCATAAAAGAGAAGAACTGCTAGGGCCTCTTCTAATTCTCATTGCCTTTATCTTGCCCTTTTATGGACATGCACCACACGAAAGTCACAGCTTTTAGATTGGAACAAAATACTTTCCTCCATTCTATTTTATCTCAGATTAAGTCATTGTCCTTTCCTTGACTTCCCTCTTCTCTTTTCTTATAAACTCAGCACCAACAAACGTGACTGACTTGCCACCCCATTCGAGTTAATCTTTTTTTGTGTCTATTCACAACTTGGTTTTGCTGGGTAGTTAATCTGGATGAGGAAATATCTACAAGGCCACTTGGCAAGACATGAGATTTTCTGATCTTTTTGAAAATTAATGAAAAAGCAATTATTGCCTCACACTGTTCTGAGTATTCCACAAAGAACTGCTCTCTACTTCCTGAACAGAATCATCGGTGTCTGCCTTTTATACTCTGCCACTCCCTGACTTCTTGGCCTGATGTTATCTAACACTGAGACAAACATATCTTTGGGTCTTGGGAAGTGGCTGCATTTCTCAGTTGAAAATACATTGTACAAGCAGAGAATGTTTGTTGGGTGTTCATATGTACCAGAAAAGGGAGGATATAGAGATAGATGAGACAATCCTGCTCTTTGAGCTCCCTGTCAAGTAGGTGAGACTACCATGTAACCAAACAAATTTGGTAATTTCAGTTTGTGGTACTTTCAAATCTGAAGAAGCTCATGCTAAGTATAGAGATAGAGAAGAGTCTATACCTAGCTTTGGTGGTGGTGGATAGGGAAGACCTTCTAGAAGAATTGAGCTGAGTTAGGTTTTGGAAGATGAGTAGGGATTGCCAGATAAATAATAGGGAAGGACACAGAAGGAAATGAGATTTGTAATAGAGGCAAAGGTCAGTTCATTATGGGTCTTTGGGGAACATGACAGATTTATAGTTAGAAACATCATTTTAACTCTACCTAGATGATGGATTTGAATGTAAGTGCTGGGAAAAATTAGGTATCTATTTCAACCAGGAGTTAAATTTGGCCTAGCAGCTATCTGTTTTTATAAAGTTTTATTGGAACACAGCCACATCTATTTGGTTGTGTGTTGTCTATGGTTTTCATGCTACCTGGGCAGAGGTGAGTAGTAGCAATACAGACTGTATGGCCCACAAAGCCAGAAAAATCTACTATCTGGCCCTTTTTAAAAAAATTTAATTTTATTATGTTATGTTAGTCCCCATACAGTATATCATTAGTTTTTGATGTAGCGTTCCATGATTCATTGTTTTCGAATAATACCCAGTGCTCCATGCAATATGTGCCCTCCTTAATACCCATCACCTGGCTAACCTATCCCCCTACTCCCCTCCCCTCTAAAACCCTCAGTTTATTTCTCAGAGTCCATAGTCTCTCATGGTTAATCTCCCACTCTGATTCCCCCCCTTCATTTTTCCCTTCCTTCTCCTAATGTCCTCCACGCTATTCCTGATGTTCCACAAATAGTGAAACCATATGATAATTGACTTTCTCTGCTTGACTTATTTCACTTAGCATAATCTCCTCCAGTCCCATCCATGTTGATGTAAAAGTTGGGTATTCATCCTTTCTGATGGCTGAGTAATATTCCATTGTATATATGGACCACATCTTCTTTATCCATTTGTCTGTTGAAGGGCATCTCAGCTCTTTCCACAGTTTGGCTATTGTGGACATTGTTGCTATGAACATTCGGGTGCATACGGCCCTTCTTTTCACTACATCTGTGTCTTTGGGGTAAATACCCAGTAGTGCAATTGCTGGGTCAAAGCGTAGCTCTATTTTTAATTTTTTGAGGAACCTCCACACTGTTTTCCAAAGTGGCTGTACCAACTTGCATTCCCACCAACAGTGTAAGAGGGTTCTCCTTTCTCCACAACCTCTCCAACATTTGTTGTTTCTTGCCTTGTCAATTTTTGCCATTCTAATTGGTGTCAGGTGGTATCTCAATATGATTTTGATTTGTTAAAGTTGTCAATTTAAGTAGTGCAAGAGTTCAGGTAATAGAAGATGATGGCTTGACTTAAAGCTGGGGTGGTGGGAATGAAGAGGAGTGGGTGAAGCAAGAGATGTTTAGCAGGAAGTAAGGATAGGATTTGGGGTGACTGGGATGGAGGGAAGGGTAGAGATGTCAGTGAAGATTCCTACTTTCTGGATCTCCACTTAGCACAGTTTTAGCATCGTGTCTTGCATAAAGATACAAAAGAAGCATTGTCCCCAAGGAACTTCATATCCAGTAGAAGAGACAGGTATATGTATATAAATGTATATGTATATTTTATATTAATGTGTATTTATATATTAAAATCTTTAATACAAGGTTGAATGTAATGAGTCTTGGAATTTCAAGGGAGAGAGGGATGATGTTTAGAGGAAAATTTAGTGGAAGTTTAGATTAACAGTAATAGTTTTGAAGAACAGAGAGGTGTTAGACACAGGGATGGATAGGATGAAGGGCCTTCTGGAGAAAGAAGATGCAGGAGTACAGATAGGGATCTGGACACCAGGCGGGGAAAAGATAGGAATGCCAAGTTCAGGGGCTTCGACTTTATTGGATAGGCAATGAAAATCTGAGCATTTTAAGCAGGAGAATGATAATACCAGAGCTGTACTTTGATTACTCTGGCAATGAGATTAGAATCATTGAAGAGGGAAGAGACCAAGAAAGGAAAGGAAACGAACATTTGTCTTTCAAAGCTTAGCTTTGCTGACCCTCTCCATAAATATTTGTCCTTCCTTTATGTTCCTATCATACCCCAGGACTCCCTGAGTCTAAGCACTTTTTTTTTTTTTTTAAGATGTATTTACTTATTTTAGAGACAGAGAGAGCATGAGCAGGGTGGGAGGGAAGGGAGAGAGAGAGAGAAGGAGAGAAGCAGACTCCCTGCTGAGTGTGGAGCCTGGAGGACTCCTTGAGTCTAAGCATTTTTTTTAGAAGATTTATTTATTTATTTTAGAGACAGACAGAGCATGAGCAGGGTGTGGGGGGGAAGGGAGAGAGAGAGAAGGAGAGAAGCAGACTCCCTGCTGAGTGTGGAGCCTGGAGCCCAATGTGGGGCTTGATCCCACGACCCTGAGATCATGACCTGAGCCAAAATCAAGAGTCAGAAGCTCAACCAACTGAGCCATCCAGATGTCCCTAAGCACTTATTATACTGTGCTGTAGTTATTTTCTTGTCTATAGAGCATGAGACGCTAGATATTGAGACATTCTTAGAGAAAGTATGTGCAGTGGTTAAGACCTGTCTGGGTTTGACTTTTATTTGACCTTACTCTCTCCATACCTTGGTATCCTCATCTGGAAATAATAATTGTCACTGCTTGTATAATCAATAATGATTGTAACTATTTGTTGTAATTATTAAATGAGTTAATGTGTAAAAAGCACTTAGAACAGTGGCTGGCTTGTAGTAAGGATGAATACATGTTACTGATATTATTCCTAGTGCCTAGCTGAGTGTTTGGAAACTCAAGGATTTTGTTGAATGCATGAATTTAAGTGCTTTCGATGAATCAGACACTTTGGATTGGTTATTTTGAACTATTCTCACCACACCCTAGTGAGGAAGATATTATTTCTAATTTTCAGGAAGATGAAAGAGCTCTGACAGTAAATGACAAGGTCAGGGTGCAGTAGAGACCTACCAAGCCCTATTAATCTAAAGAGATGAGAGTAGTGCATGGCCTCAGCCCTGGAGGAGATGCAACAGGGACTGCATCAAAGGCACAGGTGAAGGTCTTGGACTGCTTTCCTGATACAATGCAGAGGAGATACTATGGCCAGTGAGTGTAAAGGGAAAGGGAGAGAAGCAAAACTGTTAGCTGAGCAGGAGGTAGGAAGGCTGGAAAAGGGAATCAAAGAGCACTCCAAGTTCTTGAGCTGAGGTGACTGGAGAGATGATGTTGCCATTTGTAGAAATAGAAATGGGCAGATTTGTTTTGTGGGGTATGAATTTGAGGGTTTAGTGTTAGATATAAAGAGTCCGTTGCTTCCAAAATATTGAGCCATGAGTTGAAAATGTGGCCCTGGAGCTTGCGTGAAAGGTAGGATGGGAGAGAAACTCGGAAGTGAGGGGTGAAGTCATGGGCGTGACATTTCTGAACAAAGCATGGGGCAGTCAGTGCCAAAGGCTGCTTTTTGACTCAGCCTGGGATGGCCAGCCAGGACCCCACACCCATCCCCAATACATGTTCATAAGCTGATTTGTGACACTGAACTTTCTTGCTGGCCAGTAAAGATGTGGTAAGTGACCAGTGTCTAAGAAATCCTGTCTCACGATCTTTCTGCATGAATGAAAAGCTGTAGCTGGAGATAGGTAAAGCTCTTTAACCAGGGAAAGAGGAGCCAGGAGGAGCAAACATGGACCTTAAAATGTCAACTTCTCTTCAGCTTTTGGTTCTGGCCACATAGCCCAGCCTTTCCTGCCTTCACGAGGCACAGAGCTTCAGAAACGAATTGAATCTGTTTAAAACTACCCCCCAGAGAATTTGATCCAAGTGAACTTATTTGGTCAGAGAGGGTCATAAACACATCATAAAATCTGACCTTTCCAAGAGGGGATTATCTATAAATAACTGTGGTTATCCCCTAGGGTGCTAGGCATAAGCCTGGTAGAGGGGCAGAGAGGAGAGCTGTTTCCTCAGCATCCTGGGCATCACCCTGAGAGGTGAAGGCGGAAGGGCTTTGCAGAGGCTCAAGTATAAGCCCCTGCAGTCATATACCCATTTCCCTCTGGCAGGGCCATTGCCACTCTGAAGGGGCTCCCTCCGCTTTGCTGAGCAATGGAATGTGGCTACCGGGAAAAGAATATTAAGATTTCTGTTGTTAAATATTTCACTGGTGAAGCTCCTTTTAAAATATTAATTGTGGCAACGTTGGAAACGCATAAAAGACTTGACAATCATGCTTGTTCAGACCACAGAAGGTTTAATTTCAAATTGTGGTTTTGAATTGCTTTTTTTTCCTTCTGTCTGTAAGCAATGGATTCATCAAAATCCTTTCTTCTGAATAAAAGAAGAGCCCCTAATGGTGCCCATTCAGTGTCATTAATGTGGAGCAGGTGAGTGATACGAGAGGGGTTTATATTATTTATGATGAGCCCATTTGTGAGCCAAATGAATTTCAACAAGGCCTTCTAGCTGGTAGTGAGGATATAAAAGATACAGAGAGGAGGCAACGGAAACCCATTTGAAGTAGTTGCTAACAGATCCATTCCCTTAGATTTCCAAGATAAGAAAGAATCTACCCTGCTTTGTGAGATGTGGCATGCAGTGGTCACCACGCAATTATTCAGTAACTTATAACGAGGGAAGCTTTTCTTATTTGCTAGATTGGGGTAGTTCATTTTCTCTTTGTAATTTCTGTCTAGTGATCCTAGAATCATGTCAAGAATTGGAATCATGGGATCTTGTGGCTAGGAGCCTTGTAAATCTGATGATGTGAGCTAGATTATAATTATCCTTTCTTTTAGAGTAGGGACCATGTTTCATCTCATACTTTTTTTTTTTTTAACTCCAACAGTCATAGGGCCTGGAAAAGAGTTGGTGCCTATAAAGATACAAAGAATGTGGTGAATGCTCTACACCACATTTATTCTCAACAGGGGGAATATCACACTCAATGGGGCGAACATTTCTTAGACATTACAGTCTAAGTTTTCCAATGCTCAAACCAATTGGACAAATCTAGTATAAAATTTCGTGGGGGTGGGGGAAACAATTAGGAAAAAAGGTCTAGAAAGCCTCTGTGGGGGAAAGGAGGTTTTCATTATTATTAAAAAAAAAAAGGTTGAGAAACATAGGTTGGCTATAGAGGAAAGGGCCCTGTGTTCTGAAGCCAGAAGGACATTTTTGGAGTCTCTACCCACTAAATACCAGTGTAGCTCATCTCCCTAAGCTTCAGGTGTCTTCATCTCTGAAATGGTGATCATGTATGGTAAGGGGAACAGCTTTGTGCATTTACTATCTTATGCTCTCCACCTAATATAATGGCTAGTACAAAGGAAGCTCATAATAAAAATTTGTTGAAGGAATGTATACAGGAATAAGTGATTCTCCCTCAAAAGCTTGTTTGATGATTAATTGCAGTGAGGACCGCAAAGCTCCCAACTTAGTACTTGGCACATTTTAGGTGCCTAGCAACTGACACTCGTCTTTCTTTGCTCCCTCTTCCCACACTGCCCTGCACACACAGATTTCACAGATGAGAACATGAGACCCAGATAGGGGCAAATAACTTTCCTTAAGATTTTTTTTTTTTTATTCATTCGAGACACAGAGATACAGAGAGAGAGAGAACATGAGCAGGGGGAGAAGCGGGGGGGGAGGGGAGAAGCAGGCCCCCCACTGAGCAGGAGCCCGATGCGGGGCTTGATCCCAGGACCCTGGGATCATGACCTGAGCTGAAGGCAGACGCTTAACCATCTGAGCCACCCAGGCACCCCCGCAAATAACTTTCCTAATGTCATAGAGCAAGTCTGTGAATCATGCTGAGAATTGAAGCTGGTTCTCTCAGCTCCAAATGAGCTTCACTTAATTATTATTATAATTATTTCCCTAGAACACCTACCGAGTTCTCTATATTTTTGGAAAGAAAGTTCTTGCATCACCGAAATATAATCAAGCCATATCTAAATTGATTTCAATTGGGTACCATCTGGATGCACTTAGTACAAGTTCACATGCCTGGAGCAATAATACACGTGTTCTGCCCTGCCAGTAAGAGGGCCCTGAAAGGGCTTTTGGGAAGCATGCTGAGGGGCGAACTGACACATGGCACTCTCTCCAGTTTCACATGCAGACAATTCAGGTGGGAGGGCTGGTAGGCACAACATAATGGTTTGGAAAAGCCAGACACTCATATGGCAAGGAGCTGGGTAATGAGGATGGCACCATCAACACTCCACTGAGGGTTTTCCCAGACCCTTCTTCAAGGGAGTCCGTAAACCCTGCATTGTACACGCACATAAGTCATCCAAATACCATAAACTCACAACACTTGGGAAGGTGGAACTGCCTTTCAGAATTTTCAGGCCATCAACTTCAGCAACAATACACATAGTAAGATATAAACGCTCCTTTCCCCTGCTGAAAACCCTGCTTCCTTCTCATTATCTTTTACTACTTAGTAGTGCTTTATGCTTTTACATTTTTTAATAAATCAATTTTGAGAGCAGAGACTATGTCTTAGGGCCTTTGCATAACCTTCCTGTTATACCTTGCATATAGTAGATCTTCAGAAATGCATGTTGAACAAATGAATGTAATTTAGAGCTAAATGGAAAAAAGGCAGGTCTAACTTTTCCTGATCACCTTTTACGTTCTAGGCACTGTATGGTGCACCTTACAGGTATTATTTCATTTAACCTTTACAGTTGATTCAAGTAATTTGCCCAGTGTCAGAAAATTATTAAGTGGCTGAGACTGGAGTCAACCAAGGTTATTTCTGACTCCAAAGACTATACTTATTAAGAAAAAAAAAAAAAAAACATCTTTCAGCAGCCATGAGAATGCACCTCAAAGAGCTTCCATTGTAGGGACTGTCATTGACCAAAAAGTTCAGCAGCACTGGCTGAAGACTCAGCTCTTGTCTGTTGTGCTCTGACAACTGCCCCAACTTTCACACACAGGCCATGCCCCCCACTGGCTGCTCCCAGCCAGGAACTGAGGCGGCAGGGATGATAACATTGAGTTTCAGTACAAAAATGCCTCAGACTGCATGGTAAACTAGAGTGTTACCGTCAGGTCCATCTCTCATTCACTAAGGTCACCTGTGCATCATGATCAGATGGCTCTTCCAACTTCCTCCCACTCTGTCCCAGTTTTTTCCTCATAGGAATTTCCCCTAATAAAATGCTGGCTTATTTAATCCATTCTTGGTGATTAGAGGACCCGAGTAACACAATTCTAATGTTTTTTCTATTTCAAGCTATTAGGATTCCTAACTTAAGTTAGTTTTCATGAAACATTTTCCGCAAACACTCCTAATATTAGGAGAGAATACACACATGCCGTCCATCCCTGGTGGTCTGGGGCCTGCCACAAGGATGGGATTTATTGGAAACTCATGCCTCATTCCCAAATTACTTATCCAATGTCTGTCTTCACTGTAAGATCACAAGCCCTGTGAAGTAAGGATCTGTGGCTATTTTTTCATTGGTATATGTCCATTGCCTAGAACAGTGGTTGGCACGTAGTAGGTGCTCAATAAATGAAGGCCAGATCAATGGAAAAAAATCCTAACAATTATTTTTTTACTCAGTTATGTAGTCATATTTGTTTAATTTTTTTAAAAAGAAGAAACCTCTTGTCCTCAGCAAAACTGGGATTTAAATGCCATTTTAAATGTAATATTTAACTTTGCTCTTTAGCACACCAGCACATACATACCCTCAGGGTAAAGACATCCTTGTTTAAAGCTATGAGTTAATTTGCCTGAAGGTCAATGCTAGGAAGAAAACCCAGACCTTTCAACTCTTAGTTCAAGGTGTCTTCCTTGCTATGCACAATGATCTTTTGTATTTACATACTCTTATTATATTCCAATTTGAGAACTTTTTCTCCCACTTTGTCATTGTATGCATTCCAATGGTGGTTAACTTTACTCAATTTGTTATTATTATTATTATTATTATTTGTATATAGTAATTCTGTTCCCTGCCGATTTAATATAATCTATGACTACTCTAATCCTTACTTTTTATTTTGGAATCATCCGGAAATTTGGAGAGGGAGGACTGTGTCCAATCTTTGACATCATTGGGGATTTTCTCCTGCTTGTCTCTGAATCACTGAGCATAGAGCTTTCAGTCTGTCTTTTCTCTTCTGAAGATGGAGTTTTATTCTTATTAAGTTGTGGAGAAATGCCTGTGATACAAACGGGTCATGTTGAACAGCGGTGTTTAATTACCCTCCTTCCCCCACGCAGACGCTAACACATAGAGATGCTCAAAAATTCTCCTCCACTTAACTGAGGTGAGCTCTGTGGTGACAACTCCATGTTTATAGTTTTGGCTAAAATCCTCCAAGACATACTTGACTCCCTTGCTCTCATAACCCTCGTCAAATCTATCAATAACTCCTGTTGGTTCTACCTTCAAAATGTAATCCTGAAATGGATCAATTCTCAGTACCTTCCCTGCTCCCTTCCTGGAACCCATTTCCCTGACCCATTCCCAGCCTGCATTACAGCAGTAGCTTCCTGACGGGTTTTCCCTACTTCACTCCTGCCCCTTTACAGACTGTTCTCAATACTATTGGAATGCAAGGCAGATAGTATCACTCCGCCCCAATCCTCCACTGGCTTCCTAAAGAATTCAGAATAAAAGCCTGCATCCTTAGCGTAACTTCTAAGGGGCTGCTCAGTTCTCAGATCTCACTTCACTGTGTTCCAGCCATACTTGCTTCATTGCTGTTTCTCAAAAATGGGAGGCATGTCCAGCCTCTGGGATTTTGCACATTCTGTTCTCTTTGCTTGAAATGTTCTTTCCCTAGATATCTGCATGGCTTGTTCCCTTACTTCCTTCAGGGTTCTGCTCAGATGTCATTATCTCAGAGAAGGCTCCCTTGACCACCTATTTAAAATTGCAACCTCTCCCACTCTTGATCCTCTCCTTTTTTTTTTTTTTAATTAATAAGCATAAATCCTATGATTACCCGAAAAACCCTGTTTTAACAATTTAGATTTTTAAAAAATTTTATTTATTTATTTATTTATTTGCGAGAGAGAGAGAGAGAGAGAGAGAGAGAGCGAGCAAACGTGCAGCAGGGAGGGGCAGAGGGAGAGGGAGAGAGACTCTCAAGCAGACTCCCCACTGAGCATGGAGCTGGAAGCAGGGGGGAGATGGGGGGGGCGGGACTCTATCTCACCACCCTGAGATCATGACCTGAGCCGAAACCAAGAGTCAGATGCTTAATGGACTGAGCCACGCAGGTGCCCCTAGTTTTTTTTTTTTTTTTTAATCACTCTCCTCTCACTATAATAAAAACCTCATGAGGGAATTTTTTGTTTGATCACTGATGTATCCCCAGTGACTAGAACACCTCTGTCTTGCAGTAGGCACTCAATAAATATTTGTTGAATGAAAGAATGAATATTCTGCCTCCTCACTTATCCTTCCAGTTTTACCTTGCATATGAAACTGTCACCTGTCTTGCTTCCAAGCAAGCATAACTAACCACTTGTCCCTTCCTTTTAAATGGAGCACCTTGGATACACATGTTTTATAGCATTGATTCATCCTATAAATTTCCATGGCATTTTTTCTTCCTAAACTGTGAGCAGACTACGAGGGAAGGGATTGTAATTTACTAACATCTGTGCCCCTAGCATTTAGGACAACACCTGGTACATAACAGTCATTGAATAAATACTTGTTGGTTAAACAAATTAGTGAATGAGTGGCCCAAGAAAAACACTATCATCAAACATGTTTCCTACTTCAGAGTGGTAACTAGTACACAATCATCACCAATGTTAGTGATAATATCAATGGTGATACCAGAGTCACTCCTGAAACTGGAATGGGACATCTGTAAAATATCTTTGAAAGTAAGCGTGATTACATTTTAGACTCTTGGCCTCCATCTCATTCCGGCAAAAGATTAGCTGAAAATTGGACTTTGGTACTCTGGCTAAGGCAGTTTCTCAGTAACTTGGTGAGCATGTCCTGTGGGGCAAAACTGGCAACCTTGATAAAATTGTTAAGATAAATCAGTCATTAAGGTCGGTCAATCTTAAAGGCATTAACCATATTCCTAAGATTACCTAGGTCTGACAAAGAAGACAATCGGCGTAGTATGATTCGATTATTCTAGCAAGATTTTTCCTTTAAAAAAAAATGTTTTATCTCTACAGAGAGACATTTCTCTAAAGACACAAAGCTTTGGAAAACTATTTCTGGTATTTTTCTATTTATAAAACAAATCCATAGGCCTAGAAAACATATGCAGTGACATATATATTAAATGGGTGTTAAAAGTTGCTACTGCATAATAAAGGCCAGGGAAATGCAGCATTGAGTGTTAGGGTACTACTGAGAACCTCAGAAGATGTGGCAGAGTTGTTACTGTCTATGTGGCAAAAGAAATGTCACATGTCTATCTGTCAAAGGTTGGCAGAAGGCTGGTACAGTATTCCGGCATAAATGGGTTTTTTTCTGAGAGGGTAAGAAGTGCCATTTTGATGTTTGCATTTCAGCGAAAGCACGTATTTATTTGGTTTTTGCAACCCTAGTAGTGTCTAAGTTTCCCCCCAGAGAAACCAAAATCTTTCCTTTACAAAAGACAATTCCCAAGGTGAGGTGAAGAAACACCACAAACCAATCAGGAGAGGAATTCTGTATTTTAATGGTGCCTTACCTTATCATTTTCTCTTTATTAAAAACTCAGCTTCTGTTGAACCTAGAACGTGAAAATATGCCACCTCACTGATGTATGTAATGAAGTGGTCCCGAAAACAGAAGGATACTTTGTGATCTGAAAATATTCCACCAAGTTGTGAAAGCAAAGGATACTTTGCCAAGGGGATCAGCTATAAATTTAAGAAAACTCTTTGCAGAGTTCAGTGCAGGCATTGCATCTGTGTTTTGCAATAGCACAATTTGTGATTTATGTGTGCTTATATACCTACATCCAGACCGTATAGAGATCTTTGCTTCCTATATTAAAAAAGGCAAAAGAGCCGAAGCAACAGAGCAACAATAAAAATGCTGCCCCAGATGGTGTGTCCATCCATGTGGATAAGTGTTGCTGAGAAGACTGAAGCTTGCCCTGAGCCCTGTGTCCTCCCCGCTGGGTGCCCAGCCCTCCAGTGACCCTCTGCTGTCTCTGGTCGTACCTCCTGCGTGTGATGCTGCCTGTTCACCTTGCAGTCTGCAGGCTTCATTTGCTCCAAAGGCGCTGTGCCTTTCCTGCTCGCTGCAAACCAGGCTGGACGGCCCGGCTGTTGCTTCTCAGCAGCTACCTTGCTGTACCTCTGCGGAGCCACCTACCCTGTCACCTTTGTTCCTCTGCCCCTTCTGTTGGCCATTTGGCCACCCTCTGACACCTGGCTCAGATTAGTTCCCTGATTAATGAGAAGTATGGCATGGAGGGATGCTAATGAAGTGGCTCAGCAAGTTGCATGTGAATCTTGCATGGTATCCCGGCACCACAGCTGCAAGCTGCAGTAGGAGTTGGCTTCTCCGGAGACATTAAAAGGAGAGAGATCCATTTAAGGCTTTGAGCTCTCAGCCTTCCTACCCCTTTTTTCTTCCCAC
Source organism: Phoca vitulina (assembly GCF_004348235.1). Classification (NCBI taxonomy): domain Eukaryota; kingdom Metazoa; phylum Chordata; class Mammalia; order Carnivora; family Phocidae; genus Phoca; species Phoca vitulina. The sequence continues at coordinate 5,425,433 of NW_022589722.1, forward strand.
CATTCTTATCTTCCTGCTTACTATTGCTAATCTTGCTAAAAACTCAGTCAAGAGAACACAATCTGCTGCGAAAAGCAAGCAAAACAAGACAAAAACTAGCCATTGTTTATTGGACAGAATCGAACCCTCTGAGCCTGGCATTCAATGCTCTGTACTAATTTGACTTATGCGAGTAGCTCCAGTCACTTTTTAATCTCTGTGTCAAAAAATGATGACAATAACAATAGTACTATTGTGTGGTTTTATTAGGCCTTATTAATTATAAAGAGCATTCACTTTGACAGTCCTAACAAGCTCATGATTCCCATCCCTCGCATGAGGAAAATGAGCTTTCAGGTATGCTCACACATGTTTGCGAGCCTTGAGCAGGCCTCAGGGCACTTTTCGTGAACATTCGGGAATTCTGGAGAGCACCATTTTGACATTCGTTTGTAATATTTAAGGGTGTTGAATAATAACCCAGAGACCTGCATTTTATTATAGCAGACCAAGTTTCTCTATTTTTTTTCCCACTCTTGCTAAGTAGATTGAATACTCTAAACTGATGACTTGGGCTTGCCTCACTCCCTTGGCAAGGCAGCCAGACTCCAGATGATCCCTAAGCTTTTCTTCATTTAAACATCTTCAGAAGATCCTATCTATTGCATGTTGAGGTCCCTGGAGGGGGCTGTGGCATGGCTCTTATGATTTGGCATTTGGAGCCAAAAGTAATTGTTTCAAAATAATGCCAACCAGGAGGTACTATTATAATTTTATCATTATCTTGCTAGAGCCGTAAGTGGGAAGGGAGGCGCTTTGGACATGGATGCAGATGCCGCTGTCACCTTTTCTGGGGAAGAAAGCAAGCAGTGATGCTATTCTTGAAGCCCTAGCATAATGCGTAGCACATCGTGAGCACTCAGTACTTATCTGCGGAATGCTGAAACAGATAGAAGCACTGATACATTTCCTCTGTGTATTTAATAGTGATAAGCAGTTATCACCGCTCTCTGGAAAACCTTTATCATCTTTGATTAATCACCTGAGCAACAGTGCTCTCAGATTCAGAGGTTTCAAACTTCCTGGACCCAGACCAAGGTATACATTTGGGCACTCTCACCTTGTCAGGTTCCCTGACCTGCTCCATGCCACATGGACAAAACAGAATGAAATTACCTGAGGACAGCTGAAGTGCTGCCTCTATGACTTCAGAATTTCTAACCCAATTGTGTGGCAAATGGAAGCATTTTACTAGCAATAGAGAGGGACTACTTCCATGTAACATCCTCTACATGGCAGGCAGAAGGTAAGCTCCTTCCTTGCTTTAGCTCCGATTCTCCCTGAAATCCAGCTGGCTAGGAATGATTATCCCCGACAATAATACTGAAGCCTAGAGAGGTTGAGTAAATTGTTCAAGTTTCTAGAACTAGGAAGTGGCAGAACTAGGATCCTCATCAGCTCTGGCTGACAAAAGTGCCTGGGAGTTCCCTAACGCGTCCCTCAGGCTTGTGGTATGGGTACAGAGACGTGGAGATGTGTTGAGTGTCATGTGCTAAACACACTAGATCTCTTTAAGTCTCTCAATAGCTTTTAAAGGTTAGCGTTACTCTTCCCATTAATGGATAAATGAACCAAGGCTGGGAAATCGTGAGTAAATCCTAACTTTCTACTGATGTTTTACTTGGTGACAGCTGTAGTGTGGCTTATTTCAGCCATGGTGTACTGCTGTTTTTCTGACTTGGTTTGTGTGCCTACATATGGATATCTTCAGTTCTTTGAGCCCAGGGTGGATAAGAGAGTTTATGAAATAGGAGGAAATAGGAAGCTGGAAGTTGACAGGACCTCTTCTACAGTATTACTTGGGGCTCAAAATTTGAGGGTACGTTGTTGAATGTCAATCAAGTAGTCCTTTGTTTTTTGCTTATTTATTTTTAAAATGTCTTAGGTCTTCTGTATTAGAAAGAAATAGAATGAGACAAAAATGCATGCTTCACTGGAAATAGATTTCCATTACCTAGGTTTGAGTACAGAACAGAGCTGGTGCCTGAAAGATAGTTTTCCATAGAAAGGACTCTACCCCACTTGGATCAGTACCTGAAAAATGGGACTTTTTCATCTAAGAGGTTGGTTGTACTGTTGTTGTCCAGCTATTTACAGATGCTTCCACCCAGTAGGAGCTTCACCCTGAGTCATTAAGTTAATGGCTTGGTTGTCACCCTGTGATTATCAGTGAAATTGCTCCTCTGAGTGCAAAGTATATAAAAGGGTGGTCAGCTCATAAGCTGTTGTATAGTGACAATAATCATGGATAAGACAGATCTTTCAGGGGCGCCTGGGTGGCTCAGTTGGTTAAGCAACTGCCTTCGGCTCAGGTCATGATCCTGGAGTCCCAGGATCGAGTCCCACATCGGGCTCCCTGCTCAGCAGGGGGTCTGCTTCTCCCTCTGCCCTCTTCCCTCTCATGCTCTCTGTCTCTCATTCTTTCTCTCTCAAATAAATAAATAAAATCTTTAAAAAAAAAAAAAAAAGACAGATCTTTCAGAAAACAAGGTTGTTGGTAAAATAATAATGCTTATTCCACTGTAGTACATGCCATGATGGAGTCTCACAGATAGTGCGGCATAAACTATTCAAATGTAATTTAGCCTTTGTAAACAGAAAATGTGTTAGTGAAAATCCTGAGAGATTATTTGGGATGTTGGATTTTGCTTTATGGTATCTCATGGTCCTTATGCTTTGCATGAATTACCAGCTTGGGGCTTTAGTTTGGGGCTTAAAAAGCAGATCATGCACTTTCTCTTTGCAGTGACATTGGATTATAGACTGACCTCTGAATGTGCCTGAATAAAAGCAACTCAGAATTTGGGAGGATGGTTGGATTATGATAAAGCTTTCAGGATAACTCCAAGCACCTCTACAGCAGCCAAAGGATTTTCAGGGCCATAGGGACACAAAGTAACCAGCTCTAATTCTTTTCTCTCTGGCTTATAGCCTCTGAAGAAGCTTAATAATTAAAGTGATATACCATCAGAGAGTTTTTAAGGACTTCCATATAACTGATTTTTTTTCTTATTACCCCATCTAAATACCTAACCAATTCCAGAGAGAAAAAGGGCAATGACCTGAAATGATTTTAAGACTAGAGTGTATATAATAATATCCTAGGTTGCTTATTTGGAAAGCAGAAATAAGACTACAGATCTATAGGGGGATCCATTAGCTTGTACTTACTGGTCAAGACTGTGGCATACCCATCCCTTCAGGGAAAGACTCACCCATTTAAAGCCACCCACAAATACTTTTCTGGGTTTACACAGGACTTTTGCCTACATTTACATGCTTTTCTCTTACAGACCACACAGCATGTCCTGTGGGTCAGGAGAAATATGGAGAATGTAGCACACTTGTTTCCTATTGGAATGTGTGTCTTCTGTCCAGTTTTCCCTCAGTTACCAAAGCCTGGCAATTTCAATTTCTCAGATGTAGTAGAAAAGGCTTGCCTGAGAATACAAGCCAGGTTTGTTAAAAACCACTTCCAGAGATACCTATAAATCAGGTGGCATTTGAACATACAATAATTGCTTTAAAATACATTTGCCAAGTGGATTTATTATTATTGTCATATTGAGAGTAATCCTCCCTATGGTGGAGAGGGATATAATAGTCTAACTTAGCCCAGTTCTATTCAACAGGAGACCCTTTTAACCAACTCTTCTTATTTGGATTCCATGCCTAAGTGTGCTAAGTAGCCTTCTAAAATCACCCCTAATTATTCCCAAGTGCTGGCATTCATGCCTTTGTGTAATCCCCTCCTCTTGAGTATGGGTTGGGCTTAATCACTGGCTTCTAACAAACAGAACACGACAAAAGTGATGGGATATCACCACTGTGATTAGGTTAAAAAAAAGCTGGCACTCTCTAGCTATCTCACTCATTCTGAGGAAGCCAGCTGCCATGTTGTGAGCTGCCCCATGGGAGGTCCATGTGGCAAGGAGGTGAGGATGGGCAGCCTCTGGCCAATAGCCAACGAGTTGTTGAGACCCTTTGTCAAACAACCTGCAAGGGACTGAATCCTGCCAATAACCACCGAGTGAACTTAGAAATGGATCCTGCCCATTTAAACCTTGAGATGACTGTAGGTCTGACTGATACTTTGACTGCTATCTCGTGAAAGACCTTGAGCTGGAAGATTTAGTTAAGCCAAGTCCAGATCTGAAACTCACAGAAACTGAGTGATCCTAAGTGTGTGTTGCTTTAAGCTGCTAAGTTTTGGGAGTAATTTGGTATATAGCAACCAATAACTAATCCATCAAGCAAAGAACTAATCATTCCCCTCTCTCCTCCTTTCTTCTCTCTCTGCCACCTCTCCTTCTTTCAAATGTTGGTTAATATCTTCTATTTGCCAGACACTATTGTGAATGCAGGGGCTCACACACTTGTTAGAAAGACAGACACTGAACACATGATCTTAAGAGTGACCTGACAATAAAAGTAGAGCATTATGGAAACATGACAGTGGGTCTTGAATTATTCTGGGAGATGTTGGCCATCAGGGGAAGCCTTCTCAAGCCATAAAGTATGAATGAGATGATTTTAATTTGATTTCCCATGGAGTATGCCAACTGGGAGAGAATTCTCTTCCTAGAAGGCATCCAGCTATCCACACACCTATATTTCTATAATGTGGTAATATGGCATTTGAGAATAAAAATATATATACGCCAAATACATGGGCTGTTTGCTGATGCTCAAGAGCTTTTCTTTCTTAAATAAGTAATTCTTGTTTGCATGCTATTCGACCTATTACTGAATTTATTGCTTGTATGCTGGTCCCCCTGCACTGCCCCCACCACCTCCAGAGGCTCCGTCTCTGCATTTCAGCAGGAAATTTCTATAATTATTTGTCAAATTACAAATGGCTAGGAACTTGAGAGTATTGCAAAAGGAAACATAATTGTTGATTATTTCTGTCATTTTTTTGGTGGGGGTAGAAACTATCAAAGTTTAACTAATAGTGCTTGTAAAATCCACTTCTATCAAAACACACAGTTGAGTTATATGAGGATGGTAGCTTGTGTGTATTTATTTTCATAGCACCAAACTTAATATGCAATATCCTTATTGGCTTTCCTAACCATCCTAGAGTTCCAGGCCTGGGAGTTTCACAAAAAAGTCAGTGTGAAAGGATACCAAGATATAACTTAAGCTTGAAATTCCTGAGAATAGTTATGATAAGGGGGCTTAGAGCCATAGTAATGGATGGATGTGTCCAATGCTAAACAGTGAGAAGTGATACATGACACTGATAAAGACACTGATAAAAATGAAAAAGATGAGAGTTTATTTAACTGGGGAACAAAGGATTTTTTCAATAAGGAAAAAGACAGAAAGCAGTTGGTAATGTAGAAATTATTGCTTAGGACCAAAGCTGTGAAATTTTAGAGTTGTATACAATAAAAAAAGTTACAGTGCTGCCTCAAAGTGATTTGGGTGGTGAGTGTGGAGTAGACACTATGGCTGGTTTTTTTAAGTCATCTCTGGGTCCTGGCCTAGAAAATAAGAATAAAAAGAAAAAAAACAAACAAACAAGATAGGACCTATAATTTCAGATTAGGATGGTCTTCTTGGCAGAATTGTATGCAAAGCTAATGTTTCTTAGACTAGGGGAAGAAGGATGGAGAAAAGGGGAGAGAAAACAAAAATCAGGAAAGCTATAGATGTTAACCCAGGCAGCTTCTCTCCTCACTTTTGCTTAGGAGCTGATGAGATCTCCACTGAATGCTGGCAGGCTATTGTTCATGGAGGGGACTGAAATACGAATATAATTAGCCTATAGCCACATGAGGAAAATAAAAGCAAAATAGTGTTTTTAGAATATAGAAAATTCTAAAGTTCCTTAATAATCTTCTTGGTATAGTTAATTTTATTTGTTTTTGGAACCCAGAGAAGAACAAGCAAAAGTTTTTGATTATAGGAGAATTTAGTAGATGAGGAACATGCATAGTGAGACCCCATAATGCACTATGGTGACATGGTTACTGTTTAGTTGTGGTCAAGGTGATACATGGATTTGTTGGGAATCTTTGGTTGCAAATAACAGAGGATATGACTCAATGGCTAAGGTAACAAATATTTATTGGGTCATGGGACTGTAAAGGAAAAGTACTGAATAGGTAAGGCTAGACATGGCAGCTCAACTCTAGCTGGCTTCTCTTAACTCTAGCTGGCTTCTCTTAACTCTAGCTGGCTTCACTTTTGGAGGTCATATGTGTCTTTGTTCACATTTTTCAAGAAGGGTATGTCAACAGAAGAATAAGGGACCTTCTTTTTTAGAGGCCTCCATCAAATATCTCCTTACATGTTATTGGTCTGCATTGGGTCAGAGGCCCATGTCTATCTCAATCAGTATGGACATGGGAATAGGGTCTCTTAATTGGCTGAAGCCATTCAAAGCCTATCTCTGAAGCAAAGGAGGGATCTTATACTTGACCAAACTCAGGATACTGTTGTCAAACAGAAAGGAAATGGATGCAGGCCATCAAAGCCCAGCAAAATCTTCTGTAATAGGCAATGAGCTGTTTCACATTGGGATGGGAAGGTGTCTGCAGTCCCCTCAGCTTCTTTTATTAGATGCAAGTAGAATGAAAGGTATGACCTTTTACTATAGGCTCATAAAGAAAATGGCTCTTTCTCCTATTGAAAAGCCAACATGTCTAGTGTATAAAGGTGGGGAGGCAGTGTGGGGCCATTGGACTGGTACCTTTTTTTTTTTTTAAGATTATAGTTATTTATTTGACAGAGACATAGTGAGAGAGGGAACACAAGCAGGGGGAGTGGGAGAGGGAGAAGCAGGCTTCCCGCCAAGCATGGAGCCCGATGGGGGGCTCGATCCCAGGACCCTGAGATCATGACCTGAGCCGAAGGCAGACACTTAACGACTGAGCCACCCAAGTGCCCCAGGACGGGTATTTATTTAGGAAGGCTCCAGTTCCTAAACAAGTGCAACCACAAATCTGACCTATGACTGAGACTTTAAACTCTTCTGGACCACTGATGTCAGGTAGCTTCTGACTTTAAACATTTTCCCTTCCTCTGAGATGGGTGGGAGTATACAGCATAGGTATGGTTTCTCTGAATATGTAAGAACCTAAAACTTCATGCCATTTTTTGAGCTATGAATAACCCATGGCTGATAAAAGGCTATTATTTCTTCCCTGAATGATTGAGACAGGACCATAATTAATCAACAGTCAAATAAATGCTGGAAACTGGTAAAGTGGTTTAAATAAAAGGGAAGAAATCCTCCACAGTAACCCACAGGTGACCTTCCACAGAGAAAATGGGTTTTATGCCATAGATAAACATAGTAAGTATAATGAACAGGAAGTGGCTCATTGTTAAAAAAAAAAAAAGATCATGTGATTATCTCTTGCTGATTATATAAATGCCAGAGAACAATTTTAAGTATTCTAAAGATAACTAGAATAATTTACAAATGCCTTTATGCAGAGTAGCAAAGGAGCAGTGTGTGCGTTAAAGAGCATAATGACCTTGCCAAAAGACATTTATAAGTTAACTTATGAGAAAGAGCACAGATTCTGTTATACCATCCTGTCATTCACCAACACTTTAAGCAACAGTTGTTAGTTAATTCTTGATTTCTGAATAAAGATGCAAAGAATCCTTTCATTGGAAACAAAATTAAAACAGAAACAGCTCAACAGTGTTCTAACCACTCTTCGGTCCTTCACCATGAGTTCAGACTTCGGAGTTATATACTCTGAGATCAGATCCTAGTTCTGAGACTTAAGATCTTGTGACTTTGGCAAGTCACTGAATGTCTCTAAGCCTTGGTTTACAGATTCTATAAAATGAGAATAATAGCATCTACCTAATAGACTTGCTGTGGGAACTAAATGAGGAAATGTTCGTGAATCCTAAGTATGATACCTGGCACATCATAAATGCTCACAACGTATTATCTCTAAAAGGGAGTATTTTTCTCCTTTCTAGTTTCTAAGAAATTGCGCAAAATGTCATACCTCAAGGATCAATGTTATAGGTTAACCAGGTTCTCATGACTCACCTTCACCTACTCAGTGAACAGAAATACATACCATCACAGGACTATTTGACCTGGTTTTGTTCCTATGATTCCTCATTGTCCAGCACAGAACTTGACCCATAGTAGGCGTGTAATGAATATTCATTAGTGCTATAGTCTGGGTAACCAGTCAGCTGCTCTGGCCTGATGGATAGTGGTGATGATGATGTCCCTGGTCCTACTCTGGCTGAGGGGAAGAATGTGTTGCTTTCATTTGTACATTTTCTTTTTCACTACCCAGAGCTTTGACCTGGCCTGCATGTTCTCCTCAGTCTTCCCCGGTGAACCCACCCCACCCATTTACCTCCCTATTCATTAACAAACTCTCTTCTTTTCTTCAACATATTGTTCCAAACATGGTCTTGGCATAACTGGGAGCAAGACTCCTTTGACCATTGCTGGAAAATATTTTTATGATTACAGAAAAGAGTTCCTGATCTTTCATTTATTTCTCACCTTTTAAACCAGAGATCTTCACTTGTAGGTGATGAAATTTTATAATTGTATTCTTTTTTCCAGTTTCTGCAGTGAAGGAAAAAAGCTGACATTTCTGAGTACCAAAAATGAGCCATCATTGTGTTAGGTGCTTTTATATAAATTACACAGTTTAGTACTACTAATAACCTGAGGGATGTAGCAAGTATTAATATTTTCATTTTATAATCCAGGAAAATGTAGCTCAGAGAACCTAAATAAATTGTGCAAGGTCACAAGCTAGCAAGAGCCCAAACTGGGATTCCAACAGAGTTCTACAAGGTCTTAAAGTTGTGCTATTTCGAACCTGATTCCCTGCCTCCTCTATATTCTATGCTTTTGATTATTTTCATCTCATACTCTAGTCATCTTACAGCACAGGTCAAATGCTGCACATTCTTTTATGCCAATGTTTCTGACTTTGTTAAAAATGTTTCTCTTTTTTGAGAGCAGAGGTTCAACCAGTATTCTAGAAGTAAAATGAATCTTAACAATCCCTGGGAAAAACCGCAGCTGGGTGGAAGAGCATAGAATTTGGAATCAGACAGACATGATTATCAGCTGTGCCTTCCTGGGAAACACTTAATCATCCTTCAGAGTCTAAGTTTCTTCATCTGTAAAATGGTAATTTTAATACCTGACCCAGAACAGTTTTGAGATGAAGTGAGGTAATGCCCACAGAGCACTCAGCAGCAGACTTCAAATAGCATGCTCCCTTCAAGACCCATGCTTCTAGTCTGAGTGCCACATAGCTAGGTTGAGGAATTCTCCAAATGTCCATGAACCTCATATGTCAACTCTAAGAAATAAGGAAATAGGTGTGGTACAGGGTAAAGAGAGGAGAATTCCTGAAGAGCAGAGTTTGGTGCCTCCATTTGTCAGTAGCTTCTGAATTGCAGATGCCTTAAAAAACTTGCACTTTGTGGTTGCAAAGGCACAAAGAATTAATATGAAGTGGAAACAAATGTGCATAACATTCTAGCAAACTATGAGGCCAACTAGTTTTACCCAGTTGTAAGTTTTCTTCATCTGCCAGCTTTCTGAATATGAGCTACAAACTAGCTTATCTACTTTTTTTTTTTTTTTAAAGATTTTATTTATTTATTTGACAGAGAGAGACACAGCGAGAGAGGGAACACAAGCAGGGGGAGTGGGAGAGGGAGAGGCAGGCTTCCCGCTGAGCGGGGAGCCCGATGCGGGGCTCGATCCCAGGACCCTGGGATCATGACCTGAGCCGAAGGCAGACGCTTTAACGACTGAGCCACCCAGGCGCCCCTAGCTTATCTACTTTAATAAAAGATGTTTTTTTGTATGTTTGACCTTTAAAATCACTGTCAGTAAAGAAATTTCTTTTTTCTTCCATAATAAACAGCAAAATGCTTCTATATCTCCAATTAAGAACACTCAGAACTGTTTTTGAACAAAGATAAATAAAACAACCTTCTTTATTTAGCATTTGTCTATAGCAAGATAAGAGAGAAAGAGAGAACATGCACATTTTTTGTTTTTTAACAGTCTGTCCATTTGTCATATGAATTTCTTTTTCTCAGCCACAAAGTTGGAGGCAGAGTGAGAGTTGAGGCAAACGAAAAACAAGTTTTTACCACAAAGATGAATATACTTTCTCCTATTTGTCTAACTCTGGAAAAAGATAGATCTCTTAGCAGGTGATACTCATATACCCAGTACATGTTGTCCGGGCTTTAAGGAGCATGAATTTCCCAACAAATGAACCAGATTCCCTGGAATGTACCACCCTCTCAGCCATAAATCCTGGCTTGGGAAACTCCTACTCAGCTTTCACAACACAGCTCAAATGTCACCTCCTTTTTGGTTCTTCCCTGGACCAGGCCACAGATCAATTTCCAGGAGGCAAGTTGCTTGGTGGGTTCTCACCCTCCACAGCACCTTGAGTGTGCTTCTAACGCAGTGCCTGTCACACCCCTTGCCCACGGCTTCTTACGGGGAATGCTCCTCCCATTGGGTGGTGAACTCTTCAAAGTCCTCTGTTCCCAGCCAATAACAGCCCAAGGATAATTGTTTAATATACTCCACTAAATAGACAATTGGAATATTCACTGATTTGGTTACCTACTGTTTTAGCTTTTTATTCTTTGTTTTAGTTATTGGTTATTTCCGTTATTTGCTCAAGACACTGCTATTTTGGCAGGGCTTGGTGGGGCAGCTCTGTCTGCTTCAGGTGATTTGGCGAAGATGACTCTGCTGGGCCTGGAAGATCCCAGGTGGCCTCAACTGGAATAGAAGACAAGGGTGAGGTCTGGTGGGGGGGAGGTCCTCTTTCTTTTGCATTCTCTGAAACCTCTTTCCTTACGGCCATTCTCTCTAGTGGGCTAACTGACTTCTTGGTGGCTTAGGATTCAAGAAGGTGAAAATGGAAGTTGCTAGTCTTCTTAAGGCCAGAACTCTCACTTCGTTCCCATTCTATTGTTAGACAAATCACAAGTCCAGCCCAGATTCAAGGGGAGGGGGAAATCATTTGAAAAGGAATGGAAGGAATTGTTGGTGGCCCTCTTTGCAGATAATTCACCACATTCTATATTTGCCACCTCAGATCTCAGAGCTCTACTGAGGACTGGAACCTATTCCCTTTTCCCTAAATGATTTCCTTGTTACATACTGAGTTCTTGCGGAAGGTTTTAGAAATACTATTTTTCATTAGCTCTGTGTGTGTGTGTGTGTGTGTGTGGCAGAGAGAGAAAGAGAAAGACACACACACAGAGACAGAGAGAGAGAGAGAGATTGTGGTTATTTGACTTTCCTCTGAAAATCTATGATAAGATAGATTTCCAGGTTAAGCTTGTTTCTGAAAGAGGAAATAAGAACTGCCTTGATTTAATGACTGTTCCCATACATGTGTATCCTTGGGCTTTTGAAGAGTAGTCAAATTGTAAGAAGTAATATGAAATAAAGCATCCTTTATTGGGCTCCAAAGAGAAGGTTTTCCTTAAGAGTAGATAAAGAGGAGCATCTATAATACTAAATGTAGGTATGGTATTATATTCACTTATATTTCACGTTTGCCTTATATACAACTATCTTTTTTTCTCCTTGGAGTAGTTATGATACCCCTTTCTTTTAAAGAAAAGCTGTTTTGTGACTTCTTCTTTTTAAACAAAATAAAAGCTACCTAAAATTAAAATGAAAGATAAAAGAAAACAATTGAACAATTACTCAAGTGCTTACTTAGGCTATTTGTTCTCCAAAGCCTTTTAAAAAGTGATTTCTTTAAAAGTAGAGGAAGCTGCAGGATGCATAGAGTATTAGAGCTGACAGAGAGAGGAGGCCCCTATCATCATCTTGCCCAACACCTTCATTCTGTAGATGAGAATTGTCTGTGGAAGTTACATATTGCCATATATGAAAAGTCAAGAAAAACTATTACTTAGAGAAATGTGTTAAGATGAAAAGTCACAGAAATTCATCTTTGAAATGTTATTTAACTTCATATATTATCAGTACTCTGGAGAAAAGTGGGAAGAGATACATATGAAGGCAATTAAAAACTCATAATTAAATACCTTCAGCAAGGGAGCCTTAAGATTCTGGTTCCCTTTACCCTTGAATAATAGTTAGATGAGGATTCATCTCAGTACAATTGTACTGATTTAAGTACAAATTGTAATTTGAAAATGTTTACAATTTGTAAAAGCTACTCCATGTTTGAAACCGAGAATGCCATTTATGGACGTCAAACACTGTTCCCATATAGAACAGAACAAGTATGCATGTGTAACTGGCCAGTCATTAGCTTCATATGGAACTTACTTGTTTTATCATTCATTCCCTCAATAAATGCTTATTGAGCTTCACCGACTACCAGGTAACATTCTAGTCACTGGGGATACAGCAGTGAACAAAACAGATAATCCCTTTGCTTATAATGAGATTATATTCTAATGGGAGGCTTAGTATTTTCTTATATTGAAAAGAAGAGTGAATGCTAAATAGTCAATAACTCTAAAATCTCTGATTGTAGGTTCTATTGCATGGGAAAATGGGAAAATGCAGAGCCACTCTGCATTTGCCAGCACTTTTTTTTTCAACATATCAAAATACAAACATTTTTTTGGACTACTTATAAATATTCTTATTATCATTGATATTTATCATTATTTCAGCAATATTAATCCTAATATTAGAATGATATAAAGAATTGTAGTGTAATACTGGAAAGAACTTGCAAATCCATGGTGGGCATCCCCATCCCTTTTTATTTATTTTATTTTATTTTATTTTTTTAAAGATTATTTATTTATTTGAGAGAGAGAGAGTGAGAGAGAGTGAGCACACAAGGAGGGGGAGCGGCAGAGGGAGAGGGAGATGCAGGCCCCCCCACTGAGTAGGGAGCCAGACATGGGACTCGATCCCAGGACCCTGAGATCATGACCTGAGCCGAAGGCAGATGCTTAACCAACTGAGGAACCCAGGCGCCCCCCCATCCCTTTTTAAAAAATGTGTTCATTCTTTAGGTTCTCCTTAGTTGTTTACTTATACTTTTAGCACAATGTTCATTACATCCATTATTGTCTATATACCTGAATTAAACAGTGGTCTCCTTGAAAGTAGAACTATGCCCTGTTCATTCCTTTGTATCTATAGCATCAACCTAATGCACTCAGCAGATGTTTATGCAATTAATATCTTATTTAAGATTTAATTCTACCAAGAATCACTGGACCTTGCAAAAGCCTTTTGAAGCAGGTAGTGTGTTACTTGCATTTTATAGACAAGAACCTGAAGTCACTGGAGGTTATTTATTATATGCTCAAAGCCACAGTGCCTGTGAGGATTGGACAAAGAATTTACATCCTATGATACCAAGTTCAATGCTCTTTCTCTGAAACTACATTATCTCACTAATATATCTATATATTTCATTATGAGGGGTGTGTCTTCATTACCACTCCCCATATTCCTATTTTTCTTTGCTTACATCTCTTTTACTTGCTTAGCCTTGATGACCCCTCAGCATTTACCCTGATTCAGTAGTCATAGGGGAAGGGAGGCCAGGAGAAATAAGTTGTTCTGTTCTCCTCTAAAAGAAGAGTTTAGTTTTCCTATGGCTTGCACACTTTGATAAGGCTTAAGCAGTAGAATAACCTAAAAGAGTTCCAGAACTAAGAGTGTCTATTCTAGCTTGAGCTTGATGGTATTTTTCATTATGTAAAGACTGAGAAGTTTTGAGTGAGGGGATAACACATTTAGAAGATCACAAGACTGACAACATGGAGGAAGAGAAGTATAATTATAGGGAGATTAATTAAGGGACAATTATAAGACAGTAACACACACAGTGACAGGCTACACTGACTTAATTAAAAAGTGCAGAGGAAAAGGTAATAGGGAAGGAAAGAGATTGAGAAACAGTGCAGGGTGAGATAAAGAGATCTTAGTTTTCATGGACTAAGACTGAAGTGCAATCTGCAGACCACTGGAGGTTCTGGTTATTGAATCACAGTGATATCCAAATATCTGACTTACTGATTCAGAAACTCATGGAGTGGGGCTCGAGCATCTGCATCACATTAGTGTCTTCAGGTGATTCTTATACACACTAAAGTGTGAGAACTCATAGACAAAAGCAGTGTTTTTCCAAAATGTGATGTGCATATAACCACATGGGGATCTTGTTAATACACAGATTCTGATTCTTAGATCTGCAGTGAGACCTGAGGATGTATTTAACAACCTTCCAGTTAATGCTAATGCTACTGGTTCATGCACCACACTTTGAGTAGCAAGTCACTAGACATTGGGGTAACTGCTGTGATGTTTGTGCCATGGGAGGTAAAATGGAGAAAGTGGATTTTGAGAAGTTTCACTGATTGATGACAGAATTCTCCTTTGGCAGCTCATCAGGAAAATTTGCTAGAGATTTCAAATTACTTTTCAGTGTTTTTGTGGGTGGGGCTCTCATTTGGACTGGCCAAGAGGCAGCTTGACTCTGCAATTTCAGTTATAAAATTCTGAGTGGGAGACCAAGGGACTCCATGTATTTCTGATGGAGGCTTCCTACCCTGCCTTTTTTAGTTTCAAATAGTTTGGAAAAAAAAAAATGTTAAGTGGATTCTTTGTGTAGCACATCATCCAGGCTAGTTTCTTAATGCTTATCTGTTTTATTCCTGCCAATTAAGAACAACAGCTGTCTTGCAGGGATGGTGGTCGTTAGGAAGTGACACAGCTGTGGGATTTAGATGAGATAACAGTTGTACAGCCAAGATAAGGCATCATTGGAATGCAAAATGCCACAAGCCTGATTTATAGCACATATCCAAGGGGGGAAAACTTAAACCAAAATCAACTAAAATAACAGCTCACCCAATAGGGAAAACAAAACAAAATATCAACCCAGAGATGTTTAGCCTCAAAGTTAAGTTTTCTCAGAGTATTTTAAAAACAAAATTTGGACTAAACATTGACCTAGAGTGATTCCAATTACCTCAGTTGTCTACAGTGCCCAGAGTTATGAATTTGTGTCTAAGATTTAAATATTTATGCAAAATCTGTCCTCTTGTTGTGCAATACAATTTGACATTTCCAAATCCCTAGGCCTTATTGTGTGACAAAGAGGGTGAACTTGCTGAACACAGAAACAATAATCACTGACTAATATTTGGAAAGTGGTATTATTATAGTAAAAATATTACTTAACCAATGCAATAACTCAGTAACCCAATGGACTCTATATAAATAACTATTTTCTTCTTCTTTTTTTTTTTCTTAAAGATTTTATTTTATTTATCTGAGAGAGAGAATGGGAGACAGAGAGCATGAGAGGGGAAGGGTCAGAGGGAGAAGCAGACTCCCCGCTGAGCAGGGAGCCCCATGTGGGACTCGATCCCGGGACTCCAGAATCATGACCTGAGCCAAAGGCAGTTGCTTAACCAACTGAGCTACCCAGGCGCCCCTATTTTCTTCTTTAATGTGAGAATAGAACCATCATTATACTAGCATATTTCAAAAGGAATGTAACAGTTATAATACAATTAATCATTACAATTAAATTCTGCTATCTAATGTTCCTGATATACATCCAAGATTTTTCAGACTTTCATGTCTTTTTTAATGTCCTTCCTCTTGGAATACAGCCTTTTTTTCATCACTTAACATCTGAATCCTACTCATCTTGCATAAACCATATTATATACAAATTCTCCATGAAGTCTTTTAGGATCCTCTCAACTGAAAATTAACATATTCCTATCTTGAATTCCCATCACAGTTTGGCTGTTCATGTCCTATGCCACCTGTATCTTTCTCCTTGTATTTACAGTTACTTAAGCACGTGCCTTATCTTCTTTAATCCATCAGGCCTTTGAAGCCAAGATCCGTGTTTGACTCATATTGGGACCTATTTTGTTCTATTGAATAAGTATTGAGTAAGAAAAGAATAAATTTTGGTTCAACAAGCTCCCTTTAAAATTCTGGGAGAGGAGCATACTTATTAATTTCATTTTGATCAAAGAAAAGGGACTCCATTTTAAGAGAGATGCACAAGAGAGGGGGTAGAGGATGGGAAATCTTGCCCAGTCAGGAAGATCAGGTAAATTATTGCAGACAATGAATGGCTATTGTTATAACCTGGTCATATGCTTGGGCTGAATGCTAAGCTTATCACTTCAGAGTTGCTTAAATTTCTTGAGGGAGAAAGATTTCCACAAAATATTGGTTTTATATATGGGGGCACAGTATTTATATTGTCACTCTCTGTACCAGTGCATAGTACCTATATTCCCAGTGTCTAATTTTGCCAGGTTTGTTTGTGATTTGGCTGAACCTGAAACATAGTACAGCCCCTTAGTAGAAATGGAAGTCATCTAGCTAGAACTGATTTGTTGACATTCAACAAATTCAACAAAGGCATAGTAATTATATAATACAATATACAATATGCTAAGAGGCATAAAGAATTAGTATGTGATTTCGAAGAGAAAAAAGAGTACTTTTGGCTGTGATGATCAAAGAGGGCTTCATTAACCAATTAATTAGCAGATAATATTTGAGTGCAGTGCCTAAATTTCAAGTCCTATATATTAATCAAAATAATCACACAAATAAGTGTAAAATCACATCTATAATAATAGTTACTGAGATAATCATTGCATAGTGTTTGACATATGATCTAGAACATGACTAATAAATATCAGCTATTCTAATGATTGTTCTTTTTAAACATTTTATTTGAGAGAGAGAGTGATGAGAGGGAGAGAGAGTAGGAGCAGGGGCAGGGGGAGGGATAGAGGAAGAGGGAGAAGCAGACTTCGGGCTGAGCAGGGAGCCCGACACGGGCCTCGATCCCAGGACTCCAGGATTATGACCTGAGCTGAAGCCAATCGCTTAACCAACTGAGCCACCTAGGCACCCCTAATGATTGGTTTTTAATATAAAACAGATGTTGTTATAATAGGTGTTTAAGCAAGGAGAGGAAAATGATCAGAGAATGTTTTCTGATGTTTAATCTAGGATTAGTTTGTCAGAGAACTTGGAGCAGGAAGTGACTAGAACTGGGGAATCTGTCCCCTCTCAAATCCATATTACATATGCCATAAATTAGGGCATCTTTAGTGGGAAGAGAGAGGTAGAAACATATGTCAGAAATGTATGGAGATAGAATTCACATTGAATTACTAACTTGAAAGAGAGCAAGTAGATGCAGAGATTTGGAGCATGGGTGACCATGACAGTGGGGGTGGGGGGAGATACTGAAAGCACTTGGGGGAACACAGCATTAGAAGCAGGTTCATGAGGGACATAATGAATTACATTTGAACTAATGAGGTTAAGATGTTGAGATTCCTAGGTGGAGGCTTTCAGAGAGTGGGTAGGACTGGAGATTTATATTTGGCAGTCGCTAGAGTAATAGCTAAAGCTGCTGGGATATATGAAATTACCTTTGAAGGACCACAGAGGAAGGCACAAAAAAAGATTTAAGAATCCCCTAATTCGGGGTTGGGAAGAAAAATGATCTGAGAAAGAGAAGGGAGGCCAGAAAGGCAGAAGAAACATGAATGTTCAGGGCTAATGCAACCATGGAGGACAGAGATTCTAGATCACAGCGGGTTCAAATTCCTGGGGAAGCTTGAAGTGAACGGCATTTGAGGAAGGCTGTTTAAATTGGCTACAGGGGATTACTGAAGACCATTACAGCAAGGACAATTTAGAAAAGTTGCATGTGGGTAGCCAGATTTTTTTTTTTAAGATTTTATTTATTTGTCAGAGAGAGAGAGAGAGAGCACAAGAGCATAAACTGAGGGGGGAAGGGGAGCGGTAGGCAGAGGGAGAAGCAGGCTCCCCACTGAGCAAGGAGCCTGATGTGGGGACTCAATTCCAGAACCCTGGGATCATGACCTGAGCCCAAGGCAGATGCTTAACTGAGCCACCCAGGCGTCCTGGTGGGTGGCCAGATTATAACACTCAGGAACTAAAGGCAGCGAACATGGACTACTCTGATGAGAAGTTGGTTGGCAAAGTTTAAGAGTATGATAATTAAATTATTTAGGCTGAGGGAGGAGCACGGGTGAAGAAAATTTTCTTGGAATGTAGGAGACCTGAGCTAAGATCTACATTTGGGGCATGGAGGTGTTTTGCATGCTTTGGTCTATTGTTTGGCTACACTAAATAATCTGAAATGGTGAGTTGATAAGAAAATTGGAGCAGATGCATTCCAATCTGCACTAAACCTGGTACTTTTCTGATTTGTTGTAGAAAAATGATGTAATTCCATTTCTAAATTACTAAAACTGGCTGTGGAATGGCAGACTAGACCTCTGGAGGTGGTCTATTCTACCTGCTGGAGATGGTACACCCTGATCAGACAAATAACACTCATGCTGGTCTCCTGGTAGTGGTAGTGAACAGGATGATAAAGAATTGTAATGTTACAATGACATGCTAGACTGCCAGTCTGATCATACCATTATGAATGGACCTACAGCTATGTGTATTTGAAATTTTGATTTAATGATATGAGAATTATTGACTACCATTTCTGGTTGGAGCTGGAAGCAATATTCCCCAAGGCTGGTAGAATGTATATTACATATGAGTGAATGTCTGTCTATGTATCTATGTATCTTGTATTTATCTATCTACACACACATATATAATTACTAGTTATTGAATGCTACTAGATTGAAGGTATGATAAAAGATGAATTAGAAATACCATCTATAATCATCATCCATACTTTACAAGGTAAAGAATATTATCCCATTTTTATAAATGAAGAAACTGGAACTTCAGAAGTGAAGCTCATTGTCCAAGGTCATACAGTTAGCAGGAAATTGTAATTGGGATACAAACCTAGCACTGCCTTTCATACTCTTTCTCCCTTTTGGATGTATAAACAGGGGACACACACAGGGATGAGGTATATTTTGTAAGGGATAGGAGGAAGCTATTATTGGAAAGTGTGTCCTGAATTGCATTGAATTCATGGAGCGACCTATTTTTCTTCATCTTTTATGGAACTTGTTGTTGCAGAAAGTAGGAGTTGGAACCTCATTTTTGGAAGCCAAGGCTAGAGATTTTCTCAGCATCATCCAGGCTACTCAGACACGAGTAGCTGAGCCATGGCTGAGCTGGGACCACAACGAGATCTCCTGTCTCTAAGTCTTCAGTCTACTGTCCCAGGTCTAGCTTAACATGTATGAGAAAAGGTGAATTTATGGATTTCTCAGTGATTTGCTTACATCATTTAAAGGCTTCTTAGCATTCTGGGCAGAATCTCCTTGTAAACCTCTGGTGCCTTGAACTCATGTGGATTTTGTTATGCTAAAAAGTTTTCTCAGTAGGGTTCTGACTATTATGTTTTGACTGATACTTCATTTTTCTTTTACAAACTGAACGATATAAGGCTCTAAGGTGTATGGTGTAAAAGTAATTGCTAAAATAAAGAATGATGGCATGTCAAAGCGATTTATATTGGCAATTTAATTGGAAATACTGCCATTAGCATAAAACATTCCACTTGATATGGGTTTTATGTTCCCATTAAATAAGAGGGAGTTAACCTCTGCACAGCAGAGGCATATACAAATGATGATCGATACTGCAGTTTTTTTGCAGTGATATTTTATTAAAGCAGCACGAGCATGATGATCCTTCGGGTAGCGCATATTTATCTAGAATAAAGTCCGAAAGCTTCTTAAAGAAGTTTTGGCTTCTTCCAAAAACTGGCATGGGTCTGCACTTATATAAGGCACTATTGCTCCTTTTATTGTGGCTAAACTTTAGAAATAGATGCTGCAGAGATAAAACACCACCTGGGGTATTTCTCTCTTAAAGCAGGACAGTAATTGTAACAGGCTTGGTGCTTTTGTGGGTTTATTTTAAACATTCCTAAAAAAAGTTGGGTTTGTAATTTTCCTTCAGATTACAAGCTGACATTTTGAAAAAAAAAAAGTAGCAGGGAATGCAGTACTTCTGCGTGGTGGCAGCTGATAATTACCATAGTGTGAGTGGGGCTAGATATAACCCAGGCATTTTAAGAAACATGGCTGATTACAGTGCTTTAAGAGTAAGTCAATTCGGGAATTTTGCTTTGTTAGGCAAATTGAACTGTCTTGCTTTACCGAACTCATCTCACTTCCTATTTTTGCTTTTCAACTAAGAGCCACCTTTCTGTCTTAAATTGCAGGGTTGTCCCTAGGAAGAGCTATGTACAAAACTAAAAAATGAAATGTAGAAATCTTCTGAAGGGAACAGTATGAAACTGAGTCTCACCATGTGTAATGCCTCTGGAAAGGTCTACTCTGCAGTAACATTTTGCATCATTTAAAATGTTTATACTCTTTTTTTTGCAGAGAAAGTAAGAAATCGTTTTGTAGCTAATGTCAAAATTAGAAAATGTCACACTGGCCAGGCTTGGATATGTGCACACCCGGGGAACTATGAGAAGAAATGAGAGAAAGACAGTTCCCCATAAAAGAAAAATGGGAAGGCTTCAAACATGTATTTTTGACAACAACATATACAATTTACTTTTTAAATTAATTGTACAGTTTAGTTGCCCAGTTCTGATTGTTGGCATAAAAATAAATGTGTCTATGGAGTGTGTGTGTATAAAAGAGAGATAGAGAAAGTGACACAAAGGGACTAGTACATGACATGACCAGGATGTTTCTGAGCACCTGTGGTTTGAAAGTCAGTCAAAGATCCAAATCCACAAAAACAAAGGTTATAGTAACTGCTATTGCAATGAAACATTATTATTCAAAGGCCACATTTTTATAATACATTACAGTTATAATTTGTCCCAAGTAGATACCCATTTCTAAGAGTTTAGCCTAAGAAATGCCCCAAACGTTTATGAAAATGGCTGAAAATACTTGCAATCAGGGACAGATGCAGGTTATTTGGAGTCCAAAGCCCTCTTAAGGAAAGAGACTACGAAATTATAAAATTAGAGCAATGGTTCTAGAAAGAGCTTTGAGGGGTGCTAAAGTTGAATTTCATTAGTTTTGTGGAAAATCCATTTCTACTCAGGAAAGGGTCTAGTTTATACAAGACTGAGGTAGAAACATCCACATTTGATGATCTATTGTTCTTCCAGAGATCACTATGGTAGTTAAGGCAGAGCTACCTTTGTCTTTATTGGTTACTTTCTTCGAATTCCAATCTTTTATCCCACTACGTGTGCCTTCATTAATTTCTACCCTCTCACCTACCTAACTCATATGATACGACCCTGCTTTGTATCTCTATCACTACTTCTCCAAGCCTACATCTCCAGTAAATACTATATATACAGTGAGTGTTATGAGCTGAATTGTGCCTCCCCTAATTCAAATGTTGAAGCCCTAACCCCCAGTACTTGACTACATTTGGAGATAGGGCCTTTAAAGGGGGTGATCAAGTTGAAATGAAGCTATTTGGATGGGTCCTAATCCATTTTGACTGGTGAACTTATAAGAAGAGGAAGTTTGAACACATAAAAGAAACAGCAGGGATGCACATGTACAGACCATGTGAAGAGCCAGCAGCAAGACGGTGTCCATCTGCAAGCAAAACAGAGAAGCCTCGGAGGAGGCCAGCCCTGCTGGCTCCTTGATCTTGGACTTCCAGCCTCCAGAGCTGTGGTAAAATAAATTTCTGTTGTCTAAGCCACCACATCTGCAGTATTTTGTTATGGCAGCCCTAACAGACTAATACAGTTAGCGGAAATGTATCAAATAAACTGTCAGTAAGCAATACCCTCCTCACCTCAGTGTGCTCGATAACATAGGAGAAGCTAATTGTCTACAGGCACATCAAATATACTGATTGAGTGAAATAACAAGTGCTTGCATGCATGCATGCATGTAATTAGGGTAGATTTCAACAGGGATTCATGATGAGAAAAGCTTCCATCCTTACTTTCTTCCCTAGGACAATGTCAAACTAAAGAGAAGACTGTAGTGATGACATAAAACCTAGGTTTACTGATGATCAAATATATATATTCATTATGTCTGGATGCAATGGCATGTAGAGAAACAAAAGATGACCAAAGTTCCCTAAATGAATCAGAGCACTAAAATCATGCCGGACATTCCTTTCTTGATAGAAGGGGGTCCACAAGGTACAAAGTACACTTCTTTACATGGCATACGTGCACTGTACATTGGGATGGCTATTTACCACAAACCTCATAGGCTGCTCTCTGAAATTATAGAATTTCCTTGGGTTTAAGAACCTACATGGTCAGATCTTGGAAAAAACTCTAGGAAAACTGGTTCATACAACCCACATCTCATGGAACAAAGGGCTAATCTGTGTCCGAAAGCCAATTATATAACTTGTAATCAGTTATAAATTACTATCCTTGTGAGTGTGACAATTCAGGAGAACTAATTACGGTCTATGTGGATCCTTGATGAAAGCATATGAAGAGCAAAGAGAAATAGTTGTTCTTTTTTTTTTTTTTTTTAAGATTTTATTATTTATTTGAGAGAGAGAGAGCACACATGCCCGTGAGCAGGGGGAGAGGTGGAGGGGGAGGGAGATAGAGAGAATCCCAAGAAGACTCTGTGCTGAGTGTAGAGCCCAACATAGGGCTTGATCCCAGGATCCTGAGATCCTAAGATCATGACCTGAGCCAAAACCAAGAGCCAATGCTCAACCGACTGAGCCACCCAGGTGCCCCTGGTAAAGGAGAGTTTCATCTAGCTTTAAGTGCCTTCCAATGAGTTGGTTTTCTATTTTCTGTAGATAATTTCATTTGGATTTAGAAGACTACTTATTCATTCATCTACTGTACTATTCACTTGTTTGATAAACATTATTTATTGAGCCTCTACAAAGGGCCAAAAATTGTGCTAGGCATTAGGAATACAGTGATGAACAAGGCCAACCTTAACTCTGTCTGAGTGGAACTTATATTTTACTTGTCATAGCTTAGCTAGTAAAAGTAACCATTTCCCATTGAGTAACATTTCTCTTTGGCTCAGAAGTGCTCATCTTTACCATCAGCAGTGCTTATTTCCATAAATGTCTATCAAAATATTGCATACATCTAATAAAACCCTTTTTGGAAGACTGATTCAAGTTTTCTATAAAAGATTAAGGCATTCCAAATTCAAGGTTCCTATGGCTCACACTTTAAAGCCCTAAGCATCATAACACAAATCAAAGTGACAGAAAAACGAATCTGAAAAATATCTCCAGGTAAACACATTTATTTCATAATTGGTCAAAATGCAATTAAATATTGAGATCTATGCATTTTCCCCCTGTGCTGGAAGGAGTCTCCTGGGCTAATTCTCTAAAAACAGAAGAAAAAAAAATCTAATTTCTGGGGGTTTCTATGGATCAATATTTGATTTTAGGTTTTCTCTTTCTATTGACACGAAATCAAATGAAATTTTGACTTGCCTGATTCTATGCATATACGTCAAAGACACCTATTCCTCTTCTCATGACTTCCTTGCCTACCCACCAACTTACTAAGATAAAATTGTCTGACCTTGATGAACCACAGTCATTGTTCTTGATGCCCACACATGGATGAAATAATTTTCTGGTTTAGGATGTTAGAAAAAAAGAAAAGAAAACATCTAATTTCAAGGCACCTTCTATTTTCTGGGTTGATTCCCTAGATTTTTATTCAAGGAGTGAGTTTGTAAAAGAATTGCCTGAGGTGGAAATGTATGAAGGCAAAGATCTACAGAAGCGGCCCTTTATCTAACCATATCACCTCTTAGAAGCCATGACCCCAGTGAATTGGATAAAGTGGCTGAGGCGTACAACAGCCTGAAGGGTACAAAAACTAGACATCTGAGGAGACTTTCTTGTTTCAAGGATATACCTAACCTACTTTAAAAATATTCCTTTGATGGGGAGTTTAAAGGAAGTTCCTTCCTATTATGAGGTCAACAACTCCCTAGTTAGATCTTCCCTTTGTCATTTTGGGTGACTTTAAATGGGATACTGCAATATTATCTCTGAAGAGAAGCCTTTGCTTTTGGCTTGCAGATAAATTAGATATGTCAAGAAGAGCAATTCTCTGCTTGTAGACACTGTGTACTTATAATTTCTTATTAGAGGCTGAACCAACATTTAAAAATGCTACTACAATGCACGTAAATACTACTGGCAAAGCTTTTATGGCTATTAATGCCACTGTAAAAATATGCCTTCATTTTAAGAACTCTAGAGGCTTTGTACATCTGCATAGCTCTTGAGTTCTCTCCTTCGTGGGGGAAGAACTAATGGGGAAGATGAGATCATTACCTACCTTCTAACCTGGTTTGAATTTGTGAGAAGCCTGATTAGAAAGTACTTTTCCTTACTGTAGTTCTGATATACTGAGTTTTATTACCTTCATAAGTTTATTAGATACATAATTGTCCTTATAAACATATTTTT
Source organism: Phoca vitulina (assembly GCF_004348235.1). NCBI lineage: Eukaryota > Metazoa > Chordata > Mammalia > Carnivora > Phocidae > Phoca > Phoca vitulina. The sequence goes on from NW_022589722.1 coordinate 5,449,857, forward strand.
AAAAATAATCATTGTTTAATCTTATATATTTGGTGCATTGTATTTTTTTAATTCACTTATGGGGATAAGCATTTTATTTTGGTCCTGGATCTTTTCATGCTGGTTAAGTGTAGGCTGATGATATACACAAAGAGAATCATGTCAAGGGCCTTTGGTCTTTCAATTTTTAAAGTTTTGTAAAATTATATGTGATTTTATTTCTCCTCCAGCACAACTGAGTACCTCCTTGACAGTGATTTCACTGTATTCTTCTTTAAGGATTCTTAGTGGTTTTAAAGGGTATCATCAGAGTTTCATATGGTTCCATACACCTTTGCTGAAAGAGATCAGACTCAAGAAAACACAGTCTTTGGCTCACTGTCATTTACTGAATTAATTTAATGAGATGTAGAAGAATGAGCTCCCACTCAGGTGTAGTTTTATGTGCAAGGACTTATTGAGGGACGGAAATTCATTCAACATTTGGTCACACTTAATCTCAACCTTAATCTCTCTCTTGAGAGTGGGGAAGGGAGCAGGACTGTTTGGTATTAATGTACCTGTTCTGCCTAACTTTCTAAGCAAAATTCAACATGCTATTTATAAGAACATTTGAATACTGTACTTAAGATGATTATTTCTCTCTGTTTATGAATTTTGCACTATTTCTAGGTACTAGAATATATCAATTAAAAAAAACACAGCAAAGATCATTTCCTTGGAGCTTATGTTCTAGTGAAGAAGTAGGAGAGCTTACAATTAATAGACGTAATAAAAAATTAAATAATGCAGTATGTTATCCTATATGCGATGTACTACAGTATGTAATAAATACAATGTGGAAAAAAAAAGTTGAAGGGGGTTAGGGGATTAGGATGTTGGGGGAGGTGGTTTGTAATTTTAAATAGGCTTTGCAAGTGGGTTGCAGAGAGAAGGTGACATTTGAGCTTGAACTAAGTGAGGGAGTGAGCTGTATCAATATTTAGAGAAAAAGTGTTCCAAGCAGAGGAAACAGAAACCACAATAACACAAAAGTTGTACAGTGTCCCTAAGATATATCAAAGGGGCTAGGGTGATTGGAGCAGAGGGAACAAAGAAGAAGCAAGGGGCAGGTCACATAGGGCATTAGCTGAGCATTTTCCATTTGCTTCTCTGAACCCATTTTGTTCTCTTTCCACCCTGTTCAGTGCTTTGGAGGGCCAACATGGACTCTATCAACAAGTTCTGCCCACCAGCTACCAGTGGGGTTTAGCCAATGTGAGTTACAGACAGGGAATCTGAGGGCTGGAGAATAGTAAGTTCAGGAAATTTGTTCTCTGGCTTTCTCCTTGCTCGGTTGCTGTTTGTTGACTTTACCTTTTTACCAAAGGCCAAAGCTCCTGTCAGGCAGCCCTTTCCATGAAGCTACTCCCATGGGCTCATGTAACTGTTTTCTCCTCTTGCTCTAGGAGTAAGAATGGTAATAGCTCCCCACTGTTGCTAGCCTCAGGGTAGTGCATCATTTATAAGTGATTTTTTTAACCCTCACCCTCACCTTTGTAAATTGTCCCTTTATTGAACTCCTCTCAATTACCAGTTTAATTTTACTACCTATCTTCTTTCCAGGCCCTTGATTAATAAAAATGTTGTAGATCATTATAAAGATATTGGTATTTATTCTGAGAGATGTGGAGAGATACAGAAGAGTGACTTTTATTTTTAAAAGAATCAGTCTGTCTTGTTGAAAGTTGTCTGTAAGAAGGCAAATTTGAAGCAAGTCAAACAGTTACGAGGTTACTGCTATAAACCAGGTGAGACACATTTCTCATTTGTATCCAGCTATATAGGCCAATTATTCTCAATCAATACCCAGTGAATCTCAAATGCATCTTTTTATTTTTATTTTTACTTTTTTTTAAAGATTTTATTTATTTATTTGACAGAGAGAGACACAGTGAGAGAGGGAACACAAGCAGGGGGAGTAGGAGAGGGAGAAGCAGGCTTCCCGCTGAGCAGGAAGCCCGATGCAGGGCTTGATCCCAGGACCCTGGGATCATGACCTGAGTCGAGGCAGATGCTTAACGACTGAGCCACCCAGGTGTCCCATGCATCTTTTAAAAAAATATTTTGTTTATTTATTTGAGAGAAAGAGTACGAGTGGAACAGGGAGGAGCAGAGGGAGAGGGAGAAGAAGGCTCCCCGCTAATCAGAGAGCCCAACATGGGGCTCGATCCTAGGACCTGGAGATCATGACCTGAGCCAAAGGCAGATGCTTAACCGACTGAGACACCCAGGCACCCCTCAAATGCATCTTACAAACCCTGCCACAAAACCATAAACTTTTACTATGGCCTAACATCCTAGATGGCTTGTAAAAAGCAATTTCTCCACAGCAGTTCTGGTTCTGTTGAAGCAAAATCCTGTGTATTACTAGTAGAATAATTAGTGATTATAAATAGAATTTTTAAAATTGAATTAAGTACCCATAACTTATTAAATGTCATTCCATTTTTCTTCATAGGTCATCTGCTCTCTGCTTTAAGAATAAAATGTATTTTTAAACACATTTTTATTGTTCTTTTAAAAAATTATTTTATTGTCATAAGAGCACTTCATATGAGATCTATGTTTTTAACAAATACATTATTATTGAATATTGTTGCAATGTTGCACAGAAGATCTCTATAGAGTTTATTCATCTTGCTCAACAGAAACTTTATGCCCATTGATTAGTAACTCCCCTTTCTCCTCCTCCCAGCCCCTGCCAACCATCATTCAACTCTTTGATTTTATAAATCTGACTATTTTAGATAACTCATCTAAGTAGAATCATATAGTATTTGTCTTCCTGGGACTGGCTTACTTCACTTAGCATAATGTTCTCAAGTTTTATCCATGTTGCTGCATATTACAGAATTTCCTTCTTTTTTTTAAAAGGCTGAATATTATTCCATTGCATGTATATACCACATTTTTTTTTATCCTTTCATCTGTCAATGGATATTTAGTTTGTTGTTTCCACATCTTGGCTATTGTGAATACTGTTGCAATGAACATAGAAATGTTGATTCAGTTTTCCAACAATATTTTTGAACACCTACTATATTTTGTTCTAGGCAAATGTTTCAAAATTAAGGAGGATGGGATGGCAGTGGGGTTGGGTAAATACTAGTTGAATACAAAATTATAAGAGCTGTAATGGAAGGATACAGGAGTGCTGAGAGGCTATAGCAAGGAGACCTGACCTAGCTTGAGGACTTCCATGGAAGACTTCTCTTGCAAAGCAATATTTGATTTTTATAATAAATAGAACTATGTTCTACCTATAGTAGTGATACATACTTTCACCAAGAATAGGAGTTCCCTCATACTTGATAAAACCAGAATTCTTTTAGTAAATCTTCCACTTGGTTTATTTGAACATAAATGAGGCTACTTACTAGTTTGGTCAAAGCAATTGAGGTAAGATATAATCTACTTGCTCATGGTTGGGTTGTGGCCATGAGGTTAGACTTATGTTAGGGCCCCTCTTACAGATTCTCTGTGTAATTAGTTATATACATGACTTATTTCCCCCAAGTAAATTGTGTTTTGTTCTGAGAGAAGGGGACCGGATTTCCACATATTGAGTACAAACTCTGTGCCAGGCACCATTCCAAGAATTTGAGCGCATTCACTCTTCTCTCTTTCCTCAGAGCCCACATCTGATCTAGTCTGTCAGCACTACCATGAAAAATATACCCCCCAATCTGACAACCTCTGCTTTTTCTGCTTTGGTTTAACCCACCACCATCTCAAATTTAGGCTTGTGTAATAGTCTTCTAATTGGTCTTCCTGTTTCTACTCATGTGTTCCCATAATCAGCTCTCCACACAGTGGCCAGACTGAGGTTAAACAGTTAATCAGAGCATGTCACCCCCCCTATTCAATGTTCTTCAGTGGTTTCCCTTTGCCTTGCCAAGCAAATGGGAACCCTGTACATTGATGGCAGGTCCTGGAGGATCTATCCTTTGACTTTCCACCCATCTTCTACTGCTCTCAGTCTCTTTCATCATGATCTGGCCTAATGACATTCTTGGTACACTCTAAGTGTGTTATGACCTTGCAGCCCTGGCACTTGCCATTGCTTCTACTTTAGCCATACATACCCTTCACACAGATGATCACATAACTCATTTCTTCTCCTTATTCAGGTTTCTTCTCTAGTTCTCAGAGAAACTTTGCTGATCAGCTGATTCAAAATGCCAATGTGTCCCCTCAGTTCCTCACTCTTGCTCAACTTCATTTTTCTTCATAGCCTTTACCACTTTCAATATAATGTGTGTTTATCTGCATATTTTCCAGGATATAAGTTTCAGGAGGACAGCGACATTTCCTTTTTGCGAAGATCACTCCGTATTCTCAGAACCAAGCACGGTGTCTGATATATAAGCATATTCTACAAATATTTCCAGAAACACGGACTGACTGATCTCATCCAAAACTCTTTGCCTATAATGATTGCCAAAAGTAAGTGCCAGAAGTTCAGAACCACTCCCTAGTAGTATGTTTGCATCCCTTTCAGTGCCTTGAACATAGTAGACATTTAGCAAATATTTCTTGAATAACAAATGGATATGATCCTGAACATTAAACTCTGCAAATTGCTGTGGAAAGGCAATACAATTTTATAGTAAGTGCGTGGTCTTTGTGGTTAGACTGGGCTGTTTGAATTTTGTATCTGCCATTTGCTTTGTCAGACTGAGCAAATCACTTAACCTCTCTGAGCCCGAGTTTCCTGACCTGAAAAATTAGGTTCATTATAGGACTAGCCTCAGGGAGGGTTGTTGTGAGGGTTAAATAAGATAAAGAATGTATGCAGCACTGAGTCTGCACGTGTTATCAATAAAATAATCCTCTAGCTTTTGTTAAGTAACCTCTTCTGTCCATTGGGGTTTCTTGTGGCAGAGCAGTTATCTCAGTCAATGTTTCCTGTTTGTCTGCTCCCCTACTAGGTTTTAAGCCTTTGAAAGGTAAGGACTCAATTTTATTAACCTTTAAATTCCCAGAACCAATACATTGAAGGTCCTTAATGAATCTGTTTTAAATCGGATAGGACTGAATTAGAGGTGACAACTCTTATTGTGCAAGAAGAAGGGCACCACGATATTGATTGGTGTCAATTTCAGTGAGTCCTTAATAAGTATTGATAAGGCACAGACACCTACCTGCAGGCATGTTTGTGAAAAGTTATTAGCAAAATCCATTCTAGACAAGCTGTAAACGGGGTGGGGGGTGCATCATTGTGGTGGTGGTGGTGGTGGTGGTGTGGAAGAGTAAATGAAGAAAGGAGTGTCTGCTGGAGGAGCAAGTCCTCCAGTACCTCAGTGCAGACCTTGTCCCCTTCCCCTGCCACTACCAGCTTTTGCCAAAGCTGGCCCCCAGAGGCTCCGGTTGGATCCTTTACCAGTTGGTAGGTACAGCCAGTTGTGCCAGCTGAACAAGTGGAAATTTCTATTCAACTTATAAATAGTTGAAGAGCCTGTCTTGGTGAAATGTGAAACGAGCAAATATTCCATTTTCTCCCGGGAGGGTGGATCGGGAATCGGTGTATGATGCTGTTACGTCAGCTGTGTCAGGGCTGTTGTTTATGAGGACACACAGCTATAAGTTATTCATGGGAACATAACAAGCAAAGACTTAGCCTTAGCAAATAATGAGCATTCTTCTCCCGAAGCTGGCTCTCCAGCTAGAAGCTGAGACGCGTGGGGTCACCCTGTCAGAAGTAGGAATGGATCTCACATTCTTTAGGGTTAGTGTACTTTGCAAATACAAAAATGATGCACTGAGCAATTCAAGGAAGCTCCGGGAACTTCATGCTCTCCCCGGGGATGTGGCGGTGGGTGGGTGGTGGTGGTGGGGTTGGGGGTGGTGGTTCTCTTTTTCATTTCTACGGGAAGCAGAAAAGATACTTCCAGTGGTGATCATGTTTCTATCCTGGTTGAATACCAGGTGTTTTTTGTTTGTCTATCCTGGTTGAATACCAGGTGTTTTTTGTTTGTTTGTTTTTGTTTTTTCGGCATGTGTTTTCTTAATATCGTTTCCTCATATATTCAGGTGTTTATTCTCTGCTGCCTATAACTAAAAGACCCGAGAGAAGAGAAATTTCTCAGAGTGACATCTCATTCTTTTATGTGTAACTACTATTATTATTTAAAGAGGATATAATTTCACAGAATGAATGAGAGTTTGTAGAAAGAAGTTCTTTTTTGGTCTTTGACTTGGAGGAGCTCGGGAATCTTCATGGTGGACAGTGGAAAAAAGTATTGGTTTTGGAATCAGATACAAGTTCAAACTCTAGGTCTTCTCTGAGACCAGAGGCAGGTTACCTAACTTCTCTGAGCTCTGTAATGGGGGAAATTAAGCCTTAGAAAGTTCTTATTAAATGACACGGGATGCCCAAAGCATTGAATACTCATCCTTTGTATATTAGGTGTCCAAAAAATGTTAATGTTAATTCCTTTTTTCTTCCAACATTTCTCAGAAACAATACTCTCCTTCTCATTATTGACTTATTTGAACATTGGTTTTTTGTTTTCTCGTCACCCTTCTGGTTATACTCACTACTCACCACTCTTAGCATAAATTCAAACTCTTTAGTCTCTTGTGCTCTGCTATCCCCCCTCGCTCACTGGCCACGGTTACCCTTTTTTGGTCCTATCTTCTCCATGCACCTAGCTAACTCATTCTTCAACATGTACCTTAGCTGTAACTAGCCACATGCCTTTTCTAAGCCTCAAGTTTGACTTCTGTGCTCCAGTGGGGCACCTGTTAGTGCCTCTTGTATAGCTCGTGCTATATTGTACTTGATTTTTCTGTATCTTCCACCAGACTGTAAGCTTCAGGTACCCACCATAGTGACTAGCAAATGGTGAGTGATTAATGAATGTGTTGAATGAACAGATAAATGAAAGACTAAATATCTTGAAGGGAGTTAAAAATGAAGACTTTTTGTCAGTACCTAAGGTATGCCTGGGCCAAACATCAAAGTTTTACTTCTTTTTTTTGGTTCAGAAATTTGATAGCTTATGGGTAATTCTGTTATTGTGGGCAAGAATACAGACTCTGGACCTTGATTGCCTAGGTTCAAATCCCAACTCTGCCACTGATTGCTGAGTGATCTTACATTAGTTACTCAATCTCTCTGTGGCCCAGTTTTCTCACTTGTAAAGTAAGGATAATAATAATTCATATTTCAGGGATTATAATGAAAATTAAATTAATTAGCTTAAAACACCTGTAAGAGCTTATACAAGCACATGGCATATTATAAATACTAAAAATTAAAAAAAATTAAAAAAGCATTCTTACAATTAAGTGAAAAGGACCAGATGTAAGCTCTGAATAGGGCAGAGTGCCCACAAACAAGAGGCATTATAAGATTGAAAGCATCTTATTACCCTTCAAAATCTGACAAAACTGAAGAATTAACATCTCTATAAAAAGTAATATCACTGCAACTGCTCCTTCTCCCCCTCCTATGTAGAGTGGGTGAGTTTAGTGACAGACTGTTTTGGAAGAGCTAGAAATATCAGTTTAAGAAATGCTTGGCAACCACTTTAGAATGATTATCTGACTTTGGGAGAAAGGGAGAATACTGAGGTATTCCTCTTACCCAAATTTAGAAATGTCATGGAGGCATAATGAATCATCTCTTAGAGGCTTTAAAAACATTTTTTCCCATACTAAGTGTTGCCTATTGCTTTCCATTGCTGGCGATTCTGAACTTCAGGATAACCCAGCAAACCCTGAGGAAGCTACCCAGTTTTGTGAATGATGGGATCTGCTTCAGGTCCAGTTCCTTTACCACACCTGGGTGGAAGCTGTGCTCGGCTCCCCAGCCTCTCTTCTACTCTGTCCCTGGTCCAAGTCAACAAAGGTAACCCCATCCCTTCTATCAGCCATGAGCTCAGACACAGGCCAATGCAATACAAGGAAAGGGATTTGGGTGAAAGAACTCAGTCTTTCTCTCCTGCTGGATGTTAACAAAGAAGCATGTTGCTCTGATTGCTGTTGGCAGCCATTTCCCTGCAAGGCCACCAGACTTAGGATGAACCAATGCTGTGACTGGCAGCTTGGAGAGGTGGGAGGAAATGCCACCCTGACTACAGGGTCGAGCTACTAGAGTCTGCCCTAACTCTGTAATTCCTCTTTTGCATGACACTTAACTTCCTTACTGTTAAGCTAGTTTAATTTGGGTATCTGTTATGTGCAGCCCAAAAATTATTCTAACCAAACACTTCATCCACTCTGCCTTGTAAGGCAGTTATTTATGTCCATGTGGGTGGGTGTCCCTGTTAGATTGCCCATAACCTGAGGGCTGCCATGTCCCATCCATTTTTTATTTCTTTCAAAACATTTGACATAGTGTCTTACAAATAATCACAATTTCACTACTTGTTGATATAGAACAATGTTGAAAGCAATATACCCTGATACCCTTCAGCCCCATTTAGTGGCATTGAAGCCCCTATTAAAGCACAGTTTGCTTTTTCTGATCAGTAATCATAAAAGCCAATGCATGGCAGAAGTAAATAAAAGCATGGCCTTTCAGTATCTTTTTCAGGTGGCCCATGCAATTGTTGGATATAAAAAATATTATTACAAATTAAACCACTGAATTATGTTTTCATAACATGCAACCATGTACACTCCCCCTAGTTTTCCTTCTATCAGGACTAATTTCAGGCAGTCCGTTTATCGAGTGGAGATGAATTTTATTGGTGACAAATGCACTCCTGCATTAACAAATTAAGTGCACTCTCAAAGGAGAAAAAACAAACTCGGAGAAAATTGGGTTGTCTGTTCTTGAAGTCTAAAAAAGGACTTCTTTCCTCAGGGGACATTCAGTATTTTCATAATCACATAGAAAGGAAAACATGTGCCTCTTGGGTATAACATTAAAATAAATTAATTTTGCTGTCTTCTTCATAATGGCTAATGGCAAACTGGGAGTGTTTATTTCTAGAGTCCTCTTGCTCATAAAACCAGGTTTTTCTATGACCTCCATCTCACAAAAGATGAATAGCTGTGTCAACTTATAGGAGATGAAGAATGTGGTCTCTGTTTCTCTATTCTTGGCTTATTATTAATAGGTGAGTGGTCATGAGGAATAACAGGACCCTAAAGCCTCAAGATCCTGACTTCATGTCACTAGAATATCATCTTCTGCTTTTTGCTCTGTTGTTCTTGGGATATAAAATGTCTTCTATTCCTTTAGAAATAGCTTGCCTTATGATCAGACAGATGACAGTTTTTATTTTCCTCTATTCAGCCTAACTTGTGAATAGTTTTTATCCTTCCTTCCTCCTAACATACACTAACATAAAACATAGGCTTTTCTTCATCTGTTCTTCCATGAGCAGCTTCTGTCTGCATACCCATTCTCCTGAAATAGCAGAAATGCCACTAAGTCATGTGCAGCATTTCTTTGGCATTCTCCAAATCTAGTGTGAAGAGGCACCAATCCATCACACACAGAGGTTACTACATACGGGAGCTTCCAGTAAGATGAGATCCCCATTATATTTTTACTGCAGGATATTATAATTTTAAATACTTGACTTTCATGATGTTCAAAGTATTGGAGAGATGTGAATGACCTCTGCAATGGACACCGGAGTCACTGAGAAATTCTGAAAAATAGCAGTGTTTTCTGGAATTTCCCCAGCTTAAAATCTTATTTTATAGAGAAATATTGTAGTCATTGATGGGAAACTTAGTATTTCTTCACACAAAAAATAAGCTTTTATAAATAAATAGTTGCCATGTGATCATGAGTAGATTTGCATAAATCTGGGAATATTTTGAGGGCCCATACATGTGACTGTTACTTCTGTGCTCTCTTTTTTTTCTAAAGTTATTAATAGGGATAGCATTTGGCTAAGAATCAATACTATCAAAACCTGTTTTATACATAGTTGTATGCTCACTCACTCAGGGTAAATAATTCTTTCTAATACGTTGATTAGAGAATACAGGGTTTTTTTTTTTTTTAATGTACTTACTTGCATTGGACTTTTTTGAAGGCATAGCTCTTAATCACAAGGTAGAATTAAGCCTGAGAAAAATGAGAATCATAACTCTTACAGGAGAGACTGGGAACAAAACACTAAACTGAAGTTCCTTTTGGAAATGAATCTCCCTAATATCTGGTCAGTTAGAAACTGGTTGAGCTGCAGCTTGTCTTGTCCTTGGTCTCGTCCCGCCTTGGAGCAGAGGTAAGTGGCCAAATATGGGAGGCGAGAATCATAGGGAAGATACTGTTCTCTGCAGGTATACCCCAGCAAGTGTAGAGGGATGTGTTATCTAATCCAAAATAATTCTTCACTTATAAGAAGAAACTATTTTTTATTTTTTTAAGATTTTATTTATTTATTTGACAGAGAGAGACACAGCGAGAGAGGGAACACAAGCAGGGGGAGTGGGAGAGGGAGAAGCAGGCTTCCCGTCAAGCAGGCAGCCTGATGTGGGGCTCGATCCCAGGACCCCGGGATCACGACCTGAACCGAAGGCAGATGCTTAACGACTGAGCCACCAGGCACCCCAAGAAGAAACTATTCTTTAGTAAAAGTGCTAACACATTTCTTGAAGCCATTTTTCTGACCTTCAGATTAAATTTGAAATCAAGATTAAGAAGTTGTCTTGTTACAACACATCCTGTCCCCTAACCTATTCCTGTTAGTTTTAAACATGATTAACCATTTGACATGACTACCCAAATGATAGACTGTTTGTATTAAACACATATTACGATTTATTTTCCTGTATATAATTAGGAATAATCATTGCTGCCAGAATCTAGAATGACACGTCAACGATAAGTAGAGGTAATAGCAGCTGCGTGTAAGACAAGGCATACAAATACCTGAAGCCTGTAATTCCATCCCCTCCCACCCCTTGTATTTGTGTCATGATGCATCTTAGGTAGCACAGACCTTAGGTAGTCATTAAAATCACATGAATATGCTACTAGGATTTAATGCAAATGCAGAGGTATCTCATGGGTGCATGGATTGTCAATATCGAAAAAGGCTAATAACTTAGAATGCGTTTTACCAAAACAAAATTTCTTTTCGGAAAGTTTGAGTTATGCATCATCTTTATATTTTTATGCATTTAACAGGATATCGGCTCTGTGCTGAATATGGTGCTCATCACTTCGGAGGATACACAAAGGAGTGAGGCACCGCCTCCCCTCCAGAGACTTACAATCTCCCCAGGAGGTGAAAACAAGGCAGAACAGGTGAAGCGAGAAGAAATAATATCATACCCATCTACTGCTTCCTAAATTGTATACTCTGGAGAGCATCAGGGTTGCAGGAGTTTGGAGAGAGATCAGGAGGGACAGGGAGAGGATAGTTTGAGCTGAATCTTGATGGCTAAGAAGATTTATATAGGTGTAGACAGGTGTCAAAGATAGTGCCCATGATCTAAGTTTCGTGACTTAGAATTAACTAGATTCTCTATTATCTGAGCTATATTCTATTCTCGTATTTAACCAGCATTATCTAAAATACAGATAATTGCATTTAGCTGGAGAGAGAGATTCAAAAAAACAAGAGGCATGCTCCCCTATCTGATCAGACTGAGCAGCAGAACAGACATCCATCAAGCTACTAGATAATAAATACAAAGAGAAGGTCTTTGGTTTTATCTCTATTTTAATTCCATGGGTATGAGGACCATATGGCTCTAAACTTCCTACCTTTTTCTCTACTCATAATTTAAGACTTTCTACACGGTAGGCCAAATAGGTTTTGGACAATCCAAAGACTTTTACAGGGTTCAATTTGGGGCAATGTCTGGCAGGTAAGTTGGTCAATTTTGCTTTCATTTGACTTGTTGAAAATGAAACTTCATAAAGCCATAGACTGACTCACAATGTTCTGTAGATTATGTTTTAATTCATGTAAAGAGAGAGATTTTTGTAAAGATCTATGATCCTTTTATTTTTGATACTAAACATTATTTTGTTCAAGTTGGCTGATTATCTATTTCTATCTGCAAAACACAAATCGACCATCCTAAGTCAATGACTTTACAGAGTTATTTAGGCAAAACATCTTAATCCAGTCTTGCCTAACATTATAGCTAAAGGCCAGGTTTGATTTTAGTGACTTAAAATGTTTTGTGACTGATCTGTGCTGACTTGTATAAGGATAATAAATTCCCTGAAGAGGTGTTGAGATCAGGAAATAGTAACCTTGATTTTATCTTTGAGCTATTTGTGGTCTTTGAGGCCCTTTTGGGCTGTTCTTTGTGAGAAAAATTGCCTCCAAGATCCCTGCTCACCCAGATATCACAGAGTAGTGAGGCCTGTAAAGAGTAGACCCCATGGTTCAGGATGCACCAAATTGTTTGTGTGAAAGCAACAGATGCAGACCAATGCTCTTTTCTAACCTGGTGGAGCTATAATAAAGACCTTCTTGTGATTCTGCAAGGGTACAATCAGAGAGAAGTACTCAGAATTTTAACTCTTGGAGAGCGCCATCACAGGATCATCTCTGTGCATTGGCACAAGCGTTTTCATGCTCTCCCTGATTTCATAACCACAGCTTATGTCATCCAGATGCACCATGAGAATCAAATCACAAATACAGTTTTTATTTTAGGCTCCTGTGTAATCACATCACTTAGACCTATTGGGGTAGCCTGATATCACTACTCACTCATAAATACTCTTACAGAAAATAACACAGTCTTGAACCAATTAATTAAATTGTTATTGATTCAAGACAACAAATAACATAATACTTACTGCCAGGGTATTAAGTATTATGAGCAATACGCAGGTCATAAAAGAAAATCCTAACCTCAAAAAGAATGTAAAATCTAGTAAGAGACATTAGGACAAGAACTTACTAAACACTAATCAAAAGAGGAGAGCTATGTGCTTTGAAGTTGTGATAAGGTCCACAAAGAAGGCAGAACTATAGAAGAGAGATAGAGAAAAAATGTGTGTGTGTGTGTGTGAGAGAGAGAGAGAGATGATTTCTGAGTCAGAAGCATCAGAAAAGGCTTCACAAACGAGGCAGAACCAGAAATGGAACAGAAAGGGGGAACAAAGCAAATGTGATCTTCTGATTTTGCAACTGATTTTTTCTTTTCTTTCTTTCTGTTTTTATTTTTTTGTTTGTAAATCTTCATTCCTGAGAATGGTTTTATTAAAAAAAAATCCTAGAGGCCCATAAATGAATGATTGTGCTATGGAGTAATAGCATCCAATATTCTACAGATCACGAAGTATAAAAATGTGATACAGAACTTAACTCTGTGATACAGAACTGAATATTCAGCTGACACTGACTACACTTTAAGAGAGAGACGAAGGGATGTCTGTGTGTATCACTTATTTGGCTTGTTACTGTAATTACAACTTATTACATTGGTTATTGCAACTGAATCCTTTCATGCTGGAGTTGTGCTGCTGTTGATGCCCTTCCCCTAGAAGGATAGCATTACAAGTCTTGAACAGGTCCTAGAAATCATCTTATATGCCCCTTTCCCTTAAATTGTAGATGTCCAAACTAAAGCTAAGCCCAGAGAGAGGCAAAGTTCCATCTTTGGTAGCAGAATTCAGACGTTAACTCAGTTTGGTAGAGCTCAGTTTCCTAGAACTCATTCTACCATGCATAAAATAAGACCCCTCCTTTATATGGTTTAGCTTAATTGGGTGTGTCTCAGCTCTGCAAATGTATAGTTTCTGTAGTAGTTGCAGTAATTTAGTAACTTTCTATTTTGACTTATTTTGTTCTTCATAAAACCACCAGGAACATTTCTGAAACAACTGTGTCAGTGGCATTGGTCTTTACTTCCTGTTAATGGGTTCAAATATACATGAAAATAGTTTTGCATAATGCAGTTAAGATTAAATACATTCTGAAAAGTTCTAGAAAATCCCAGTGTTGATGTAAAAGGCTCTTTAATTTCTAAGAAGTCTTTCTATTTGGAGACACACACAGAGCTTACCAGTACTTTCTTTGGTTATTCAGGTGTAATATTAACTACAATGATACAAGTTAAATAGAATAAATTATAGATGTAATCTAATTTTATAAATTTACTACCAATTTTAAGGCAATTCTCATTTAGTGTTTTACCTACTTGTGAGGCCACATGTAAATAAAGCTTGTCTCATATCGCACTTTGACTCATACTATGTGTCAATAAGTTTACTTGAACCCTGAGAATTTTGGAAAAAAATGATTGTAGATAGCATTCTAGGTTAATGAGTTTAGACCAATTCAACTTCTGAGGCTGTTTTATGACATACTGTGTAAAAAGAAAAAATAAAAAGGAGAAGTTCTCTTTCTTGTAAAAACAAAACAACAAAGTAATGTCTTCTTTTATTAAAACTTTTTATTGAGGTTGTCGTAACTTCATTAAAAACCTCACAGGTAGTATTGCAGGGCACTGGGTTCAGCCAGGAGAGGCACTGGGGTAACCTCCGTGCCCTGTGGAGACAGACACACTGATTGGAAATAAATCTACCCTTGGACTCAATAATCAAAATCTCGGTATTTGTCACAGGGAAGTCCTCTGATAGAGAAAACATATGTGGATGCAAAGGGATGTGCCATGTCCTCCTTCATAACCATGTATAATTAGAAAAAATAAAGTTCGCGTCTAGTAATGTGGCATTAGCTGAGTAACTTATTGTGCATCCCCTGGGCCACATAGGATAAGGGCACTAAGAGTGCCTTTAAAATTATTTTTCTCAAACATTGCTATTATAACATCTCAACAAGAAATGTGACAAAATGTAACAATAATAAGGTAATCTTCAAAATACACATGCCCTTTTTGAGTAGAATTATTAGTTTTGATATGTCACATGACATCAGACCAAATCCTTCAGCTACTTTGACTTTGAAATCAAAATGAACAAATAAATGTACTGCTTTGATTCCAAAACTAAACAAAATAAAGAAACTTAAGCACTGTCTTTTCAAAGAAATGGCCAAATGGCACCAGTAAAATAATGTTATTATATGAAGTTGTGAACTGTATGATAAGCCTAGATTAAAGCATTTACATAATGTTGTAAAATTAGTGTCTTTAAAACACTGATGCATCTTTCAACTCCAGTAATTCCTAATTATATGCTAAGGCCTCCCACCCATTGAAACTGGCATTTGCTGCTTCAGAAGGAAGACAGACACAACTACTACGACAAAGTTGTCCTCACTTGGCTCCAAATTTCATCTTTTTTTTTGAAAGTCCACAGCAGACAAAATCCTCTAAAAGCCCCAATATTGTCAGAAGCCACTTGGCAGAAAAAAGTTTTCACTGAAATAAAAAAAATTTGACTTGGTAAACCAAGAGCAAAGCCTACCAAACGGAGGTGCTGAACTTAGACCCTGCACCACACTCTGGAGGGATTGTGATACCTTTGGGACAGCTTTCCTTCCCACAGGGCATCTGGAGACCTTTGAGCCTTGTGAGGCTTAATTAAGGGAGCAGATCAGGGAGGATTTTCAAGGGAGAGCATGAGTGTGGATGTTGGAGATGGTCATGCTCCTTGGTCTCTGCAATCAAAGCTCTTCAATCAAAGATTAGGACTCTAATGGGCTCTGAAAGGAGGAAGTTCTGAAAGGAGGAGGGCTGATGTCCTGCTTCCTGTCTGGGCTTCTGGGAGGAGATATCTCTCAGGCTCTACATCTGGGTGGGCCTGCCAGAGTAGATGGAAATGGTGGTACAATACTTGGAACAGGGAAGGTCTACATTCCCTCTTCACTGCCTCACCTCACTACCCCCTTCGATGCATCTAGGAGATCTGAAACATTGTGCCTGAGAGAATATGACATGTAGTTGAAAACTGCCAGCCTTCTGCCAGGAGTCATCAGGGTGCTGAGAGGGCCGCCTCATGGTAGAGACTCAGGTGAGGAAGGCTTAGAGAATGAGCAACTGGAGCAAGGGCTGAGCCCACAACATAAGAGCAATGCTCCCTGAGTGGAGTTTGACAATGTTTGTTCTGGAGACTGGGTCGCATCACCATCTGGGAACACACCAAATCTGGCTGTAACACCTAAGACAGGAAGATGAGGTATGTGGCCTAGAATAGAGAAGGACTCTCAGACAAGAAGCCTCTGCCCTCAAACCAGGATGCTATGTAAGTTCTGAAAACTTAATCTCTCCTAAGAGAAAGGAGAAGAACTGCAGATGCAGTGGGGAGTGGGGAGGTAGGGAGCAAATTGCTAAGAGCCTGAGTTTGAAAATAGAAGAATCTCTTATCCGACCATTAGCAGAAATGGAGGCTTAAGGCCTAGGTTACTTTTAACTGTAAGAAATAAAGAAGTTTCTATTTCTGCACATCTGTGTTTTTGTGTCTCAAGAATTAGATACCTGCTAAAGTTTTGTGTGCATGTGTGCATGCATGCGTGCGGGCATGTGAGTGTAACACATATAAACCTCAAAGAGAATGAGATTTTTTTTTTTTAGTGATTCTCTGGCCTCAGAAACACACTGAGGCCTAAATTACAGTGGATCAAAGCTGGACAGATGAGTGGTAAAGATGCGGGGGCAGCAGGTGCAGAGGCTGTGAGAAAGAGAGATCTATCCTTGGCAGGATAGATAAGATATGGTCAGTAATCTCAGATTCACTTTTTACCCAGACAAGGTTGTAACTTTGGAAACTGGAGAATGGCTAGCAATTTGTCTAATCTGAGGTAAATCAGGGTTAGTCTGGTGGTTGGGAGAAGAAACCAATTTGTTTAGATCTTTAGATCCAAGATCTAAGAATTCAGGAGAGTCAAAAAAAAAAAAAAGAAAAAAAAAAAGACTACAAACCATGGTATTTGAGGCATATTGCCTCTGGGATATTTTTACTTTGTTACCTATAAAAGTCAGGGACACAACTGGTTGCTCCTGGGCATATGGAAGGGACTGTTGCAGCTGGTTAAGAGTAAAAGAAACCTAGGGGTACCTGGTTGGCTCAGTCAGCTAAGTATCTGCCTTCTGCTGGCTTGGGCCATGATCCCAGGGTCCTGGGATGGAGCCCCGCATCTGTCTCCCTGCTCAGCAGAGAACCTGCTTCTCCCTCTCCCTCTCCCTCTGCCTCTGTACCCTCCCCCCACTTGTGCTCTCTACTCTCTCTCTCATGCTCTCTCTCAGATAAATAAATAAAATCTTAAAAAAAAAAAAAGAGTAAAAGAAACCTTGGTTACAAGTGTGCTCTGGGAGTGGCTCGGGTGAGAAGTAAGAGGTGCCGCAGAGTGTTGCAGAAAAGTGGACAATGGAGTTGAATGCATCTGGATTTAAATCCTGGGACTTCTGCTTACTTGGTGTGACTTGGGCAAGTCAATTTCTTCATCTGCAACATGGGAGCAATCACACTTGTGCTGCCAGGTTTCCATAAGTGTCAGGGCCACAGACAGAAAGCAGGCGACTCCTTCTCCAGCTCCTCTCTGCTAGGTGCTCGGTAAGTAGCCCAGACCACCAGAAAGAGATATATTCTTTGTGGGGGATTGTTTTACTAACACCTATCTTTTTGTTTTCTGTGTCTTCACCAATTATATAGATTTCTGTAGCTGCTATAACAAATTATTGCAAATGTGGTGGCTTAAAAAATCAGATTTGTTCTCTCATGGTTCTGGGGCCAGAAGTCTGAAATCACGGTGGTGGCTGCCTCTGGAAGCTCTAGTGGGTGAATCTCCTCCTTACCTCTTCTAGTTTCTGCTTGCTGTTGGCATTCCTTGGCTTGTGGTTACATCTCTCCTCTGTCTTCACATCACCTTCTCCTGTGTATGTGAGCCTAATCTCCCTTTACTTCTCTCCTAAGGGTACATGTGATTGCATTTAGAGCTAACCCAGACAATCCAGGATAAAGTCCTCCTCTTGTGGTCCTTAACTAAACCATATGTGTCACCACATCAGGTAATATTCACAGTTTCCGAGGATTAGGGAGTGAATATATATTGGGGGGCTATTTTGTCTGCCTGCCACACCTGTCTAAATCTTGTGCTATGCTGAAACTCTTAATGCCTCCTGTAATTGGATGAGGAGGTGGGGCCTTTGGGAAGTGCTTAGGTTATGGGAGTGGAGCCTTCATGAATGGGATTAGTGTTCTCATAAAAGAGGCCCTTGCAGAGATCACTTCACCCCTTCCTCCAGGTGCAGATATGATGATAAGTCTGCGAGCTGGAACCAGGCCCTCCACTCGACCCTGCTGCACCCTGATCTCAGACTTCCAGCCTCAAGAACTGTGAGAAAGACATTTCTGTTTGTTTCAGTCATGCGGTCTGTGGTATTTTGTTACAGCAGCCTGAACAGACTAAGACATCTTGTAAGAAAGTTTTATTAAAACTAAAGCCGAACAAAGCAAGATTTCAGAAACACATTAGACTTTGCCTTAAAGTGGGCTGAGGAGAGAATATGTGTGGGAACAGGGGGCCTAGTTGTGAAAATTAAGGAGAAGAAAACCCCAAAGATGAGCACTTGAAATAAAACAGGTGGGAAAGTGAAAAGGAGACTTGGAAGAAAGAGATATCTTTAAAAAATGCAGTATCACTTACTTTCCCAGATATTCTGACACATTTAGCTCTAAAGTGAATCCCTAGAAATCAAATCCTATTTTGCTACTGATTTCTACTATATAACTGAAAGTATGCGTTTGCAGAAAAATCTTCTCTGTCATCTGAACTGAAACTTTTTTCCAAGAGACTTACAGCCATGCCCATTCCCCTAGCATTGTATCTGTTTAGATACTGATGGTATAAATGTTGCTTACTTTACCTTTCTAAAACTGTTCTGAACAGTGGGAGTGCCTTACTGACTGGAGAATCACTGAATTGTATATTGGCAGGTTCTTTAATGATCCTCTACAAATAATATTTAAATATGACCTTTGGATTTAAGTGACATATATAACATATTTCCAGCTGCTTATTATTCTGTTTTTAAAGAGTATAGATGCATATAAAACATATATTTATATTGAAGTATAAAAATAATTCTATATTTAAAGCCCACTTAAAGGGAAGGAGTTATATGCAATTAGCAAAATGATGCTTTATTTTTTGTGTAGTCAGATTTTTGCCTGCAAAGAAATCATCTTATACTTATTCTTAAATTTGAGATTTCTTTCTTTCTGGTCCTGATATCAGCAATAGTTGTGCTATTCCAGAGCACTTTGTTTTGTTTTGTTTTAATCGCAGTGACACTGGATTGTGTAAATGGCCAGATTTCTGTTTTCATGTTGATAATTAAATTTATTGCCTGTCTGTAAGAGGAAGAAGCTGTTAAGACAAAAAGAAACCAGAACTTTGATGATTGCAAATATTCGAAGCTCAGCCAGATTGCGTGTTCTGGAAGCAGAGCCAAGGGGATTGCTGGACAAATTTTCCCTGAAGAGATCAGGTGTGTAACTCATGGATCTAATTAATCATTTCAGCAGAAGGCAGAAATGGAGATGGAGCTGTCCAGGAAACATCTATGGGAAACCCTCATGTCTGATATTGAAGATCCCCATGATATCCATGAAGACTGATAAGATTTTTGAGAATTTTATACCAGCTGAAAAACTGCCAGCCTAGGCTGACAGGAACAAAGACGAAACAAAGTGAAGGAAGAATGGCTGAAGGCAGAACCATGGATGCAGAGGCCATGGGGAGCAGGACAGCCCATCCTGGAGAAACCAAAGGACAGAACACTGAGCCACAGAGGATCATTGCAGGCCTTCGAAACCTAATAGGATTTGCTTTCCCGTGTTGCAAACTGTTGTAGACCAGAAATCCCTTTATTCCTTGTATCTTTTCCCTTTCAGAATGAGAATGCCTCTTTCTGTCCCACTGTTGTATTTTGGAAGCAGATAACTTGTTTTCTAGTTTCATGGGTCTGTGGACAGAGGATAGAAGATACCTAGAGTCTCACTGACATTTAGATGATTATTTAGATGAAGAGATGTGAAACTTTTTTTGAATTGGTGGCATTTCAATGAGAATTTTGGATTTAGCGTTAATGTGGGAATGGCCTAAGCCTGTTTGGGATGTTGAGATGAGCTGAATGTATTTTGAACATGGGAAGCACATGAATTTTGGGGGGCAGAGGCAGACTGTAGTGGGTTGAATGGGGTCCCTCAAAAATTCATGCCTTCTTGCAACCTGTGATCTTATTTGAAAATAGGGTCTTTGCACATGTAATCAAGTTAAAGATAAATTCATACTGGGTAAAGGTGGGACCTAAATCCAATGTGACTATCATTCTTATAAGAAGAGGAAAGGGCAGACAGACACAGAGACACAGAGAGGCAAGATCATCCTGTGAAGATGGAGGCAGAGCTTGTGGCATTGTGTCTTCAAGCCGAGGAATGCCAAAGATTGCAGTCAACCACCAGACAGTAGGGAGAGTCAAGAAAGCATTATTTCCAGAGCCTTTAAAGGGATCATGACTCTAACATACTTTGATTTTGAACTTCTAGCTTCTATATCCACGAGAGAATAAATTTCTTTCAAGTTACCTAGCTTGTGGTATGTTGTTACTGCAGCCCTTGGACATTCATACAGCATCCATGTATTTCAGTGTGTGCATGTGTGTACTTGTGCATGTATGTGCAGTTTTACATCTGAGAGATGTTATCACTTCCTTCAAATTTTTGCCATCTAACTTAATTTTTTAACTGAAATTATTAAATAAATAAATATTCTTCTCCTATATTACTTAGATTTTATCTCTGTTTTTTTTTCAAGGTAGTTATTGAGATATATCCTCTTTGGATAAAAATGTGATGAGTTATATCGCTTCTAGGACAATGACCTAGGAGAGATTTTCTTAACCTATGTATTGTCCTGACTCTGTCAACAATAACCTTGATGGTATTTTTCAGGAAGTTGCCTCAGAATTCCAAACAAGGCTCAACATGATGAGGGAGCAAGTGACTTCTTGAGAGACCAGAGATTCCCTCTGTGTGGGCATTTCATTAAGATGAAGTGCATCTGGGATTTGCTAAGAGATGGGTCAGGCCAGCACAATCCAGGTTTGTCCCTCTATGGCATCTGCCCTATTTCGTGTGGTCACAGCAAGCAGATGCACTGGAGACATTTCCTAAGACAGAAACAGATGAGTGACAAAGGCATTTTCCCTCCTCATTTCCATTTTATGCATTTCAGGGTTTGGCAGGGGTGAGCTCTGCTTTCATGTAGATGATAATGCAATGCTGTAAAGGAATCAAATCAAGTAAGATTCTCTCTGAGCTACAGACTGCTTCCTGTTATTTTTTTTAATGTTTTCTTTTATTCTTGAAAACAGACAACAGTGAATCTTAAAAGCAGGGAGGCAGCTTTTAAGTTTGCTATCGTTATTCAGATCAATTTGGAACCAAGTACCACCTCCCATCTCTTCTAATTTTGATGTACATTCTCTGTTGGCCAATGGCCAGAGCAGGATTCAGGAAATGATAAATACTCATTTATTCCCAGACACAGCAGTTAGTGCTGAAATGGGTGTCAGCATTTACAGTCATTAAACCTATTGCATTTTTTGTGTTTATTAATATCAGCCTGGGTTAATGTTGGTGTCATTTCCACTAGATAGAGATGGTCAACTTTTGTTCGCTTTGGGAACAGGTTTGTTCTTAGTGACTTTCCTGCCCAATGGTCCGCATTCACTGTCTTCAAACTTCAGCAATGAATTATTATTATTTTTTAGATTTTTATGTATTTATTTGAGAGAGAGAGAGAGGAGGGGGAGTAGCAGAGGGAGAGGGACAAGCAGATTTCCTGCTGAGCACAGAGCCCGACATGGGGCTCGATTCCACGACCCTGAGATTATGACCTGAGCCAAAATCAAAAGTCAAACTGTTAACTGACTGAGCCACCCAGGTGCCCCTTCAACCTTCAGCAATGAATTATAATATGAATGCCAAATTAGGTTGAACCAATCTGGTTTAACATCAACTGGCCATGACCAGCTATCGCATAGCTGAGAAACTTCTTATAGCTTGCTATGGCAAATATCAGAGAAATCCAGCCCATCTTAAAGAAAATATCTTTAGAAGAGGAGAACAGCTTGTTTGTTCTAGTGCTCAAGGAGAAAAGCATCTTCGATTTTTAAAATTCTGAGTGTCTCGGGATGCATGGGTGGCTCAGTTGGTTAAGCATCCTACTCTTGGTTTTGGCTTAGGTCATGATCTCAGAGTTGTGAGATCAAGCCCGGCTTCCGGGCTCTGTACTGGGCGTGGAGCTCGCTTAAGATTCTCTCTCTCCCTCTTCTTCTGCACCACGCTCCCCACTTAAAATCCTAAGTGTCTCTTGGCAAATAGGTCAGTTAGGTAACACAATGATGTTTTTTTCTCACTAGACAATTGGGTTGATCGTCAAGCTGAAGTTAGTGGAAGAAATACAAATCACGGTTCTCAATTTCTTGCTATGTTTTCATGCATTTGATACTCTGAATTGGCCTCAACCAGATATCACATAACTGAGAAACACCTTACATTCTTGTATTTGACAAGCATTACAAGCATCTGAAGCAATGAGTTGGCACAAATACATCAAGCCTTGGCAAAAGCATGGCCGGGCTTGATATGGTGTCCCACACAGACAGCACCTGCCCCTGAAATCAGGCCCAACGCTCTTCAAAAGACAGCCTCTCCCCCACAAATATGTCCTTTTATTTGTTAATTTTTAAATTAAAGATCGACTAAAGAAAAAAGAAAGCACAATTACTTTGGTTTGGACACACATACAGCTATGCAATTAACTTGAAATTACAAAGGTAAAAAGCACACTGACTAAATTATCATTTAATGGTTTGTAATAAAGAGAGATGTTTGCTTGCTTTCAAAACAGAACCCAGAAAAGGGAATGCAAGGTATGTGAGCATGACATGAAAGCACAGAGTGATATTTTGCTGGATTAAGTAAGACAAAGCACTTGAAAAATTAGAGAGGTGATTCCAAGCAATGTATAAATATACAATTTATACATTAAAGCCAGCCTCTGTACCTGGAAACATCAACGTCTTTAATCTAGCAAATTTATGTTTACTAAAAAGATTTGATCCTGTTTCTCCACCATATTTTTTCCCTTTTGAAAATTATAGATTGTTTATTTGTTTCTTCATGTACTTTAAGCTCAGTGACATCATTAACAAGAAGAGTTTCATCTAAACTAGAAGAATAAAAGGGATTAAACCTGAGGCAGTAATGATGGAAACAGAGGAAAAGGAGAAACTTCATGGTCAAATTATTATGAACTGTAAATTATATTTTTTCCCTTTTACACAGATGTTTGTTATTTTATTTCCAGATAGCATCAGAATGTCAGTATGATTATTACAATGTAGTCCTAAAAGTAATTCAGTATATTGATTCTATGATATGACATGCTTGATGCCATCAGGTATCTGATACCAAGCATGGTACCCAGAAGCAGAAACAACTCATAAAACATTGCAAACTGTTAAGATAAAACATTTTAGACAAGTAAAGTCAGACAACTTGAGTTTGAAACATGCTGCTATTCAACAGCTATGATCTGGGGCATTTACTCAACCACACAAATTTTCAGTTTCCTCATCTGTAAAATTAGGATAATAGTAAACCTAACACATGAAATTGTTGTGAAGACTAAATGGAGTAATGCATGTAAAGCCTCAAACAATACCAAGCACATTATAATGGCTTGATAAATGTTAGCTAGAATTAGTGTTGTTGTGCCCGCTGAAACACTAATTTTCAAATGAGCCATACAGCGCTTGAGCATCGTTTGGGAACTGAGCCATGATGCAGATGAAATCACCAAGGATTTGTTTTTGTTATTTGCATGAAAAGGGAAAAATGACAGCTAAAATTATTTTTAAAAAAGATTTTATTTATTTATTTGCCATAGATAGAGTGAGAGCGAGAGAGAGCACAAAGCAGGGGGAGCGGCAGGCAGAGGGAGAAGCAGGCTTCTCGCTGGGCAAGGAGCCCGATGCAGACTCCATCCCAGGACCCCGGGATCACGACCTGAGCCAAAGGCAGATGCTCAACTGACTGAGCCACCCAGGCATTCCCACAGGTAACATCATTTTGTCCATCACGTGAACTAGATTATTTCTGTATTGGCCCTTGGTACACTTGATACCTCCTTGGCTGTATCCTGTATTGTAGGGACTGGAAGTCTGAGAGCTCTACATTTCTCTGTCTCCTTTGCTAGCAGGGTTCTGAATTTGTATTAAGTTCCATCAATGAAATACATATGTATAATATTGGGAAGGTAGAAGAGAGGCAGAAATCATGGTGTACTGACCTTGCTCATACAAGCTCAAAGAAAGCAATTGTGAGCATCTCTTCCCAGCTCTGCATTCAGTGGCTTTAAATCAGTGGAAGTGGGAGTATTTACTCCACAAAACTGGCAAATACTACAAATCAGCACTTTACTTCTGCACACCACTGAGTAGAAAGTATATTATTAATTTACTAGTATTGGCAGGCAGATAACCAGGCATTAGTAGAAGTGAGGTTTTGCAGTAATCTCTGGGTGTTCCTTTGCTTATCATCCCCTGTGTCAGTGCTGCAGACATCTGTGAGCATTGGGGGCAATTAAGTTGAATTCCTGACTAGGGATATATTTGTAATTTTCTGATTGTCTGAATCCAGTGGTAAACCTGTGCTGGGCTAGCCTCCTTGGGCCTTTGCCTTTCCAATAGTTTTGTAAGCACCACATTCTCTTTGTTAAATTACTTCTTGCCTAAAATACCTAGAATATATTTTCCTGATGAAACTTTGATAATACATTATGACTTAAATATGTGAATGAGTATGATTATCTCGGCAAAACTCATGTCAACTTGAAAAAATTAATAAAGGTTTTGAAAAATCAGTAATAACAAACATTGAGTATATCTCTGAGGGTGCCATCACTGAATTTACCTGAATGTGAAGATAAGCTCAATGGAAGACTTGAAGACTTTGGTACTTACAGGTTTTAGAAAATTTAAAATCAAAAGAACAGAAACACTGCTTAGCACTTTGAGTGAGGGAACCTTCTTTTTGCTTTTGTGCAGTCAGAGAGTCAACAGACTGTTGTCTTTGAATAAACTGAGCTCTTTCTAATAGAGCTGAACCTATACGTCAGCAACCCAATTAACATATTAAGAGAATATTTAGTGAAAATCTTCTGTGTTGAGTTTTGTGGTAGTGGTCTAGGGGAATATAAAGATAAAAAGATATAATTCTTGCCCTTAAAAATACTATAAAAGAAATACTCAAGTATAATTCAAGCTAGAAAGTTACAAATTTCTTACAAAAAAAACAGGTAAAGAACTCTGTGAATACTAATGTGAGAACATAATGCTTCCAGGTGAGTAACTCAATATTCTCTATTTAGTTTTCAGGCTGAAGCATGAGTCAATTTTAAAGGACTAGGTGGAAATGAGCACTGAGGTTGTTTGATGGGATGATAATGTGATAGAGAAGCTGGGTAAAAATGGAGAGGAAGGAAGTATTAATTCTGCAATGACTTCTTAGTATATATCATGTGCCAAGCTGACCCTGCAGTGATGGTCAATGTGGATATAACCCTGCCCAAGTCCATAGTCCCATGGATAAAACTGACAAGTGTAATGGGTTGAATAGAACCCAAAATTCATGTCCTCAGGAATGTAAGAATGCAACCTTATTTGGAAATAGTGACTTTGCATATATAATTAGTTAAGGATCTTGAGATGAAATCATTCTGGATTTAGGGTGTCTTTATAAGAAGAGGAGAAGACAGACACAGAAAAGAAGTCCATGTGATGACCAACCCAGAGATTGGAAGCCAAGGAAACCCAGGAACCACCATAAGCTGGAAGAGGTAAAGAGGGGTTCTCCCTCATACATTTCAGAGATGGTGTGACCTTGCTAAAACCTTGATTTTGGTTTCCTGGCCTCCAGAACTGTAAATAAATTTCTGTTTTTTTTAAGTTACCGAGTTTATGGTACTTTTTTTTTTGTTGTTGTTTACAATAGCCCTAGGAAACTAATACCATGAAGTAAATAAATAGGTAGAATGCTGTATGGTAAGTTCTATAGTAGAAGATTAAGTAGCTCTATATGAGTAGATAGGAAAGTTGATAACCTAGAGTAGGTGAGGTAAAGATTCGCTAACACTTTCTTGAAAAAAGACATATAAACTGAAGTCTGAAATATGGGTAGGAGTTAGGAGTTAGCAAGGCCATATAAGTACACAGAGTATTCCAGGTAGAAATTGCTTTTGTGGTATGAGAGAGGCCTGAAGAGTTTAGGTCATTTTTAACAAGATCATTTTGGCTCAGTTATGAACAGTGAATATCAGGAAAACCGAGAGATGAGGCTGGAGAAGTAAATGGGAGCCAGATGATAAAGGAACTCTTGAGCCATTCTAAGAAATTTGGACTTGAGTAGCAATGGGAAGCCATTGAATGTACTTAGAAAAAGAAAGAACCTGAAACTTTTGGCATATCACTTATGGATACCATGTGGAGAATGGATTGGAGGGGAAGGGGGCAAGACTGGGGCCCGGGAGATTGGTTGGGAAATTTCTGAGTGATGCAGAGGAGAGATGAGAAAGACCTGTCTAGGCTTGTGACACAAGGCACATAGAGGAGTGGACTTTGATTTGAGATATGTACTGATTATAATAATAATACTAATAATTATGGTATTTATAGCCATAGGCAAAAATTATTGAATGCTTACTATGTGTTGGATGTCATATTTGCATTATTTTATTTACTTCTCAATAGTCACTATTTATATTTCTATTTTTTGAAAGGTGACACTGAAGCTTAGAAATCTTAAGCAATTTGCTCAAGATCATGCAGGGACTAATTTACAGAGCAAGGACCAACACTGTTCTCTAAACTTTTGAACTAAATATTTTAGAATATACACTTGGTAACTGGGAGTTAAAGATAATATGCACTGGATCATGGTGTCATTTGATGGTTACAAGGAACAAAGAAGAAGGAGCAGATTCATGAGGGAAGATCACATCATGCATTTAGTTTTAGACATGTTGATTTGGAGGTATCTCTGGGGCCCATATATACAAATCACTTGGGGGGAAGTTGAGGGGAGAGAGAGAGAGAGAG
This sequence comes from Phoca vitulina, assembly GCF_004348235.1. NCBI lineage: Eukaryota > Metazoa > Chordata > Mammalia > Carnivora > Phocidae > Phoca > Phoca vitulina. The sequence continues at coordinate 5,476,890 of NW_022589722.1, forward strand.
GGAGAGACAGAGAGAGGAGAATATGAAAGAGAATAAGCAGAGATAGCAATGTAGACTTGGGAGTCATCAGCATGAAAATATGAAGTAAAAACCATGGGATTTGTTGGGATTGTTCAGGAATATGGGTCAAATAAATTATTCATGATAGATTCCCAGGAATGTCAAGATTTCAGGGCTTGACAAAGGGAGAGGATCCAAGAATGAGACTAATGAGGAGTGTTAGACAAATGAAGATGGTTGAATACGTTTAAATATTTATGGGAAGAAGACAGTGGGAGTGGTGAAAATTTGTGAAAGAAGAAATACAGTAGAACAAATGCCTTGGGAGTCCTGGAGAGGATGTTATCCGAAGTATGAACACAGAGATTAGGTTTAAATAGAAAACATTCATTTTATTTATTTTTCATTTTTTAAAAAAACATTTTATTTTTTTATTTGAGAGAGAGAGAGAGAGAGCACAGGGGGAGACAGAACAGAGGGAGAAGCAGACTTCCCGCTAAGTAGAGAGCCTCATGCAGGGCTCAATCCCAGGACCCTGAAATCATGGCCTGAGCCAAAGGCAGATGCTTAACTGACTGAGCCACCCAGGCACCCCAGAAAACATTCATTTTAATAAGAAGTGCAAAGAAGGAATAGATGGCAGATGAGTCAGTTTGGAGGTTTGACTGCAGTAAGTTGGATTCATTGTATTTTCTAAGGAAGGTAAGATGCCAGGTTGCTCAACTGATCAGAGGTTTGAGAGGAGTGGAGAAAGTATGGAAACACTGTTGTGCCAAACATGAGTCCTGACTATGGAAGGTTAGTACTCATGGAACTGTGGAACTATGGAACAGTGTCTGGGCATCATCAATATCCTAGATGCACTGAAATTAAAGTGGCAGCAGTTTTTCCAGCTGGGTGATTTTCCCCAACAACACTCAGCAGATTGAGCACTGGACTAACTATAACTGGTGCTTTGCTAGGTGGGTGCCATGAAGGGAAAAGTCAACAGTCAAGAGAATTGAGAATGTTGGCAAGAGAGTGAGCACAGTAAAAGCCAGTGATGGGTAAATGGAGAGGTAAGTGGGGGGAAAAAAGTTCAGAATCTTGGGTTCTATTTTGGATCTACCATTAGCTAGTTGGGTCATGTTGGTGATATCTCTTAAACCCTGTGGGCTTTAGCTTTCCTTTTCTATAAAGTGAAGAACTGAACTACATGACCAATCTCTAAGGTTATTCCAGCCTGAAAATTGTGTGAGTCTATGACTACTACAGGAAGCAGTGAAGGCAGGATAGAAGGGAGTTGAAGGGTCAAAGTAAGCTGTAAAAACTCCCAAAGATTTGAGACTCTTGAATGTATTTATTCCAACTGAAATGTCTATATAAAACAAAATACATTGCTAAGTTTCAGCAAAAACTCTATTTTAATCAGAATTCTACTTGAACATAAAGAAACCTTGACAAGTCTGATTATTCCCTGTAGTAAGATAATTGGTATATTCAGGAATCCACAGTGAGATTTATGAGGACTGGGATACGGCATGTCCATGATGGAGGAGGCACATCAACTAGAGGATGAAGTCGAAACTGTGGAACCCCTTCCTAACTCAGCTACACCCACATGAGAAATGACACAACCTTACTTTATGAGTAGATAGTGAATAATTTGGTAGAACACTAGTAATCTCATGTTGGCTATGTAATTTGTAACTCATTTTTTTCAGCTGTTCATATCCTAATTTAAACTGGTTAAAATGAGTGAAAAGTCATTTGGGATTAAAGCTGAAGCTTTTAAAAGCTAATTTTGGAGACTTAGACTGCTTTTCTGTGACTGCCACTTACCATTATAAAATTAAGTGAATTCTTATAGAGTAGACTAAAGTCTAAGGTTATAAGGAATTTCCTTATCTCCTTTTGTATGGTTTTGTCCTGAATGGGAATAACAGTTTGAAGACTCTGAACCCAGTCACCCCTCACTTGGGATCTTTAGCACAAATGGCCCCATTTTAAGACTGATACACATGTCAGTGGATCTGGTGGTACATTTTAGGACATTTTGGGATGAAACATCCTTCTGTGTAACAGGATGCAACTGACATGACCTCAATATGTTATGACTCACTCCAGGAAGCTCTATAAGGAAATAAAATGGAAAAGAAATAAAATTTTCCAGTGTGAAGTTAGAGAAAGATTTTTGTGTGAAAGACAGATGATGGCATTATTAATAGTGAAGGGTAAAAGCTGAAACATTTGAATATTCGGCTAAACATCTCTAAATTTCTCATTTCAGTGTGGATAGAAATAACCACTCTTGAGGTATTTCCGTAAACTCAGTTTCAACTCTAGCCAGGAATCAAGAGGAAAAAAAAGAAGTCCCTTCTCAAGCAGTTTATAAACTAAAAATAAAGATGACAAAAAGTCAGATTCAGATTAAATTGGAAAAGCTGGTGGTTTGGAACAGTAGTTTTATCTCCCCAAGACAGAAATATATAGGCTACAGTAAGAGAACCGTAAGTATTTACTGACATACACAGAGAGAAATAACTAGTGCCCAGCCTTATTCAATACTCATTAACACATGATCAATTAAATTTTGGCAAACAACACTGATTATTAATGAGTCCAAAACAGTCACATTTTCTGATCACTGAGAGCTAGAATCTAAAGGAAATAATGTGTACCACTTGTTATACAATCTCTGTTGAATATATTCCAGGACTTTGGTGAGCTAAGACAGAAAAATATAGCTCCAGTTCTGCTGAGTTGTTCCCAAGGACTATAATTATATTTTATAGTATTTAGCTCAACCAAATCATTTTTCATTTTAAGTATAATGTAGCAACAATAGCTTGAGACCTTTGAATTTTGCCCCAAATATTATTGTTTTGTCACATATGTCCTAAAGCCCCACCTGTACCACAAGAGAACCCCAATTATATGCTTTTCCTATAATGTAACTCTGAGAAGGGGCTGTCTTGGTAAAATTTCAACCTTAGAAGTTATATATTTTGTCTTTACCGGGGAAGGCAACCTTTTAGAGTAGAAAGAACATTTAGTCTTTAGGATATCTGGCTTCCAGTTTTGGCTTTGTCTATCTGCTGTACGACCTTGGAGAACTCATAAAACTTCTCTGGGCTTTATTGGCTTCTATGTCAAATGAAGGATGGATTTAGACCCTCCAAGATGCCAATGCTAATTTTCATGATTCCATGAACACATAGGCAACTCACAAATGTGGATGATATCTATCAGCATATACTGTAATTTTCTGTTAAACAGATCTATGAGAAGTTGTAGAAGTCAGAAGTACTGGCTTCTGCTTTTGATTTGATTTATTGTTTTTAAAAAGTATCTCTGACACAGTTTGGGGTGACTCATTTCAGGGAAGGGTAGAGAGAGCAAATAAAGAGAAAATAAACTAATTTCAAATGGATGAATGGAGGAATGAGTCATCAAAAACAAAATTCAGACTTAGAGAAAAGCACTTGTGTAATCTAGATAATCTGTGAAATATTACAAAAGAATTATAAAAGAAGAAAAGATATAGGGCTTACAAATTTGGTGAAAGAAGTAAGAAAATTGAAAATATTATCCAGGAAGTTATTTTTTACTTTGGGATATATATATATACATGAATATATATTTATGTGTGTATATATGCATACATAAATATACAAACATACATAATACATGTGCATATACATAAATATATAAATTAATCTCTCTCTCTTTTTTTAAAGATTTTACTTATTTATTTGACAGAGAGAGAGACAGCGAAAGAGGGAACACAAGCGGGGGAGTGGGAGACGGAGATGCAGGCTTCCCCCCTGAGCAGGGAGCCTGATGCGGGACTCGATCCCAGGACCCTGAGATCATGAACTGAGCCGAAGGCAGTCGCTTAACCAACTGAGCCACCCAGGCGCCCCTATAAATTAATCTCTTTAATGTGTACACCATGGAAAATGAGAGGGATTCAAAGACTCCTTTGTATGCTCTCACCTAAAGTTGAATTACCCATGGTAGAAGATAAGTGGCTTCTTCTATCTAATCTACAGATGTCATCAGAGATAGAGCATGGGGTTGGGTGCTAAGAAATGGTCATGCTAATTATGCTCATTTGCTTTCTACTGTCATAGACTTACTGAGAAGGTGTGCCATCTTCATGACAAGGACCAAGTCTTACTGGATGGGGGTGGGATCTCAGTGACTCAGGTGAGTATGGCCTATCCAGAGAACTGTGAATTGGAGATCCTTAAGTTAGTGTTAAGAAGAGCTTAAGATGTATTACTATTTGTTCTGGAGCAAGAGGAGAGCTATCAGGCTAGGTGATCACTGGATCTGGTGACTGCTAGTTACAGCAGCAGCAATGTGATGAATGCCTTCAACATGTAGAATACATCCTATAAACTATACAATATGGCTGTATTTAAGCTTCACAATAGCAGGACTAAAAGAACTTGAGATGGATTAGTGATTCTGGAAGAATGGTGATTCCACATGGTAAAATGGTGGGCCAAGGGTGATGTTGTTGTCGGGCATCCAGGTTAAAATGGACTCAAATCCATGAATGATTTTGAGCAACTTGATTTTAGGTAAGGACCCGGGGTTTCTGGACAGCAGTAGTTTATACTGTCCAGATGAGAATTACAGCTTCCACTGGGGACTTTGCTGATAGTATTTGCAATGGGTGACATAGAAACATTCCATTCATTCATTCATTCATTCATTCATTCTCTTTCATTCATTTACTTATTCATTAACCCATTTATCTAACTTTGTATCAGACATGATACAAGGCACTTAATGGTCTGAAAATGTGGTTCCTACCCTTTAAGAGTTTAAAAATTAACAATATCATATGTATTAACATATAATACATTTAATGTAGTAACATGATACATGTAATATTGTATAATGTGTATATGCATATGAATTGCACGTATATATTATATATACATATACACAAACGGTCATGGATATACAGACTAACTGAGGCTACTCTAATTGTCCTGGGGGTAAAGACCTTCAGATAGGCGAGGGTGGGTATATTTGAGGGCAGTGAGGAAGTTGGTGTGGCTGGAGCAGAGTTTCCCAGGAAGGGGTAGAAATGGAGGAGATAAGGTCAGAGAAGTGTTAGCATAAGAAAGCTCAGTAGGCCTTTGTGAGGACTTTGGCTTTTACCTTGAGTGAAATAGGCAGCCATTGTAAGATTATATGTAAAGTCAGAATTAACCACTTAGCGGGAGATTTCTCCAACAGAGTTAAAAAAAAAAAAAAATGACGAGTCTTGAGCTCCAAATCACTGGCCTAAAACTGATGGTATTCTATGAGTATAAACCAAAACATCTTTTTCTGTTTATGCCCTTTCTCTCAGGTACCACTGAATTTCCTGGGCTCTGGGTTCTAGGATTATGCTTTTGCCTGTGATAGTGCTCTAGAGGCTGGGGATTGGCATGCTCTAATTTTGTAGATGTGGGAATAGTGCTGTGAAATCTTGTTTCTGGTGGGAAGACCTGTGGCCGGCAGTTTGGGCCCATTTGGCCAGATTTGAGCCATATCCTCAAACATAGCTTACTAAGAATAAAGATAATATTTTGATCTCCACTTGAGATACTCCACTTTTATCTATCTCTCAATTAGTTCTAAAATGGAAGGAAAAGAGGGGTGTTAAAATCAATGTCTAAAACATGCTCCATTTGTTTCCACCTAGTGCCTAGGTGCTGCACCTGAAGGCTAAGAGAAAGAGACAGGGAAAGAGGCAGAAGAGAATGAGGGTCTGCAAGAGGAATAATAGTATTTTTAAAAAAGATTATAATTGTAATAATTCATTATATTTAGAATTATATTTAAGAATATATTTGAGAATGCATCCTCTCTCTGTTCCTCAGTTTCTCGTCTCTCAGACCTAAAGAACTAGGGCAGCGATCAATTAAATATTCCTTAAGGTGCTCTGTTATGATGACAAAATGAAAACTCATCAACTAAAATGAAATTGTTAAAGGAAACAAGTAGATGCGGCAAATTGGTGTTGGGTGAATTGGTTTTCAGTGAAATGGCCATTTGGTGGATTGGTCAATTGGCAAACTGGCTTAAAACAAATTTGTCTTTAGCAATTTGACCTAGAACAAAATGATTAATGGATCCTCTGTGTAAGAACCATGACAAATGTCATCCAGCCTCAGCTTAAACAACCAATAATGAGAAATACACTGCAGTACAAAACAATCCAAAACAATTAAAAACATTTGTTTTTAAATACTTGCATTATATATGTCTCTTCATTTTGTACTAAAATTTGTCCACAGGTCATTATCTGACCCTCAGGACCAACATAGAATTTTTTTCTGGTCTGTTTTCCATATGTAAGCCTACTAGTAGAGATTAAATAAGCTATTGTGTCTTACCTACATTTTATCCAGCCTGAATAGTTGAGTTCCTTGGGTTGTCTCTTTTGTAATTTGATTTTTGCATCCTTTCTCCATCTTGGTAGCTCTGCCAACATCCTTCTTTAGGAACATCATACAGAATAGAACATAATCCTGGTCTGAGCACTGCTAAGAACACGATCATGTCCTTTATTCTGAAACTTATTGTCCCTGTTATTTTGAACAAGCAAACTTTGTGAGATAATCAAAATGTAAGTTTTTTGTTTTTTTTCTATCTTCTAATGTCCCTTTAAAATATTTCAATAGTGGAAGTTCTTCTCTTCCCTTCGAATAAAACAAATCTGTCAGGTTCCTGAGTTTTCTATCCATTCTAAGGTAATATTGAGGTATCTGGCCAATGTAATTCAACAAATACCATCTTAATTTGGCAATTAAAATAGCAACCTTTAGGTCTTCATTCCAAGTTAAGACTTCCTTCTCTGAGCTAGGGCTTGACTGTAGGCAAGTGGCCTGCCTTCTAGAAAGTGGTGTTGTTGACTATTTGTCTCAGCTTACCTCCTTCTCTTTCAACCTACTAGCTGCTCTTTCTGGTTTCTTCAGGGTCTACTGATGGTGGGAGGTAGGATGGGGACAGATAAAGAAGTAAGAGGATAGGGTATTTCTCACTTGATGTTTACTCCTATAAAAAATACTCCTAGCTGGATGTTCTCTAGGTCTGGAAGATGGTAAAGCTTTATTTTTCTCTCCTGGGCACTTCTGTGGATTCTTAAGAGGTTTCCCTGCTGGTCCATCAGAATACTCATAATTCAAGTGATTTAGGTATCGAATCCAATACCCAAATTGGGCAATGTCTGGGGACATTTGTGATTGTCACAACTAAGAGGGGCTCCTGGCATGGAGTGGGGAGAGACCAGGGATGTTGCTCAACACCCTACAATGCATAGGATGGTCCCACCCCAGAGAATAATCCAGCCGCTGCTTCAGATCTCAACCTCAGACTCTGGTTTTTCCATGGCTCATTCCACACAGACCCTTGTTTGAGGTCTCTTATTCTCTGAATGAAGTCCTCTTGGGCAAATTCCCATCTAAAATGGCCACATCGGCTCTCCAGAAAACACATATTTATTCTTTACCTTGGTGAAACTCAAGAAGTTCAGACAAATTCCAGTGCAGTGGTGTCTCTCTCCTGACTCTGCCCTCAGGCCTCTCCTCTGTAGATCCCTAGGCAACTCTGGCACCAGCACGGCATGCTTCCTGACACCCAGCAAATGCACATGAAGCTCTCCGCAGGTCCTACTGAAGCCCTGGTCTCTGTGCTTTAGGCTAAGGGAAAAGCGTCCCACCTGCTGCTGTGAGGCTGGGAGCGGAGATTCAAAGTGCCAAAGCTGCTCTCCCCAAAAGATCTCTTCACAAATCTACTCTTACTTACTACTCCTATACCTTTTTATATCTTTCTTATGGACTTTAGAGCCTTTGAATCTGTCCTAGGTCATTACATTAGAAACTTCTGCTCACTGGTCTAACAGCTCACTTTGGAACCCAATATCGTACATACGGGGTTACCTCAGCCAAAACTTCCTATCTGTGCTTCTTTTAAATGCAGCCTAAGATCAAATTAAATTTTGTAGTATTTTTATGACTCTCTATCCTTCCTTGACCAAATTGCTCTACTTCTTAGTCTTGTAATTAGGGTGTTCGGAAGAAATGATAAGGTATTAGAAATAATAATACAGCTTAAGCATCTGTTACATATTTATTAACTACATTTAGAAACCTCTTTTGAGGAGCTTGAGGGCTCACATATCATACACAATCTTAAAAATCATGGCTTTTTGTACAGCTTGCCAGCTGGAGGAGGTAGAAAGAAAAGGAGGAGAGGGAGCTGAAGGCAAGGGAAGGAATGGTTGCTGTAGCCAGTGCACCAAGAGAATAAACAAGGCAGGAAAGCATCCACTCCAACCCTGAGACACAATTTCAAGGGCTGTGTTTACTTCCCTGGGACACCGATTGTTTTCCAAATAAGGTCTATGCATGGTAAAGAAAAGAGTGGCACGAGTTCTCCGGAAACTCATTCAAATGGAAAATAAATTCTTGGATTTAATCCGGTGCAAATTATCTTTCTAATCAGATGAGGGTATACTTCCATGTCCATATATAATATAAAAATCTTGAACTGAAATAAAACTCATACCCAAAAGAGAACAAATCCCCAGGAGCCATTTTCCACCAACCTGTTTTTATCTCCTGGAATTTATTCTCCTCCTTTACCAAGAGATTCCTGTGAAAGTATGACTCAGTTCCTCCAGCAGCTCTTGACAAGTACCTCTGAGACAAATTTCAAAACTGATCTTACACATTTTAAGAACGCTTATTCACACAGCATTTTCTGACACACTTTTCAGTGTTCTGGAACTGCTTCTTCATTCCATCCCCCACTCCTCAAATCCTTGTCCTTTATTTTTAGCCCCTCATTATAAAAGTAATGCACATTCATTAAAAAATAAAATACAGACAAGCAAAATCACATAAAGTACACTCGTGATTCAGCCAGAGATAACCACTATGAATGTTTTTCAGAGTATTTTTCTAATATCCTTTTTAGATGCATATGTTATTAATCTATAGATAGGAACCACATTTTAAATGCTATTATAACCAACTATATTAAACCAATCCAACAGTTCTTGACCACTTACATTGTGACATATTTTCTTACCATAAATATGGAAGAGAAGGAATAGTTAATGAGTTACATGTAAATAGCAAATATATACGGAAGAACTTTGAATACTGATTTTGAACAAATTTTCATTTTCACCAGATTATTGTGTTCTTCCCATGCTTCTAACTCTTTTCCTAAGTTCAGTTTGGTTTGTATCCTTCTACACTTATGCTCATTCTTATGCACACAAGCACACACATTTTTTTTTCTAAACAAAAACATACACACACATGTAACACCTTGGTGACTTGCATTTTTCACTTAACAATATCTCTTGGACATTATTTCATATCAATAAAGGTAGACCTAGCTAATCTTTTGAATAGTGGATTATAAGCTTTTGATTTTATCCTTACAAATAATGAAGAACTTAATATTTTACTAAGTTAGTATACCAGATGGCCAAATAGATTCTTTGATTGCTTATGGTAAGTAGTCTCTTAGAAATAACAATTTTACTTGCAGATTGAGACACTGCAAAATAACTCACTGTGGCTGACAATTATTCAAAGGCAAGCTGCACAACATCACCTTATACACCAATGTTACTATCTACTTCAAAGTCAAATACCAAAGAATTAAAAGTGAGAAGTACTTTTATAAATTATTTTCTCTATAAGTTAATTTTTAGAAAGCATATTAATAAAAATTACATTATATCCTTTTTGGAATAAGGCAAAGAGTAAAATTAAATTCATTATAGTTTTCAAAGAACTCTAAACTCAAATTTTTTTTAGCATTGATCGTGTGTGTGTATTTGTATGTGTGTGTGATTTGTGAATTTTTTGGGAAAAGACAAAAATCACTGTAATAATTTACAATTGTTTTTATAAATTGAAAAGAAAAAGCTAAGGAAACAGTTAGTATAGACTTTCTTTCCTGAGGCTTCATCCAAAAAAGCCCTTAATAAAACTTCTGTAGTTTATTCAAGCAAGATGGCAGAAGGTCTTATAACTTAGCAAGTGGCATAGGGGAAAAAAAAAAAAAGAATACTAAAAATTCTTTTGGGAAACATGATTTTTTGTTTGTTTGTTTTTTGCTTATTTTTGTAGTCACAACCAACAATTTGCCTAAATCAGTGGTTCTCATTCTGGGGTGATTTTGCTTTTCAGAAAACATTTGACAGTGTCTGGAGATACCTAAACATACCCTAAAAAGTATTATTTCCCTATTTTATATATTAGGAAAACTGAGACTTAATGAAGCTAAGTAATTTGCCTAAGATTACATAGTCGTAACAGACATACCAGATAGTGTAGTATGTATATGGTTGTGTATACATGTACTTCCTACAGAGGAAGTGCAATGGAACATTTTTTAAAATAAATTTTTAAATAAAGCAGGAAAATAGGAATAAAGAGAATGTGCTATAATTGGAAAGTAAACTTTTATCCTCAAAGTGCTAAAAATCATTGTGATTTTTATGATGCTATTTTATGCTAAAAATGATTATGATTTGGGGGCTCCTGGGTGGCTCAGTCGATTAAGCGTCTGCCTTTGGCTCAGGTTGTGATCTCAGGGATCTAGCCCGCATTGGGCTCCCTGCTCTGCAGGGAGTCTGCTTCTCCCTCTCTCTCTGCCCCTCCACCCTGCTTGTGCTCTGTCTCTCTTTTTCTCTCTCAAATAAATAAAATCTTAAAAAAAATGATTATGATTTGATAATTGAGGACATTATGCTAAGTGAAATAATCCAGTCACAGAAAAACAAATACCTCATGAATCCACTTACATGTGGTATCTAAAAGAGTCAGATTCATAGAATCAAAGAGAAGAATGATGGTTGCCAGTGCTGGAGGGAGGGAGATATGGGGAGTCATCAATCAATTGGCATAAAGTTTCAGTTAAATAAGATGAATAACTTCTGGAAACCTGCTGTAAAACGATATTATATTGTGCACTTAAATTTTATTAAGAGGGTAGATCTCACATTAAATGTTCTTACCATAAAAACAACCAAACAAAAAAACACTGTAATACACCCATAACATAAAACTAAAAAAAAAAACCCAAAAACCCCAAAAAACAAAAAAACAAACAACCAAAAAATCTATTGATACATGCAACGACATGGATAAATCACAAATGTATTCTGCTATCTGAAAGAAGCCAGATCAAAAGGTTATAGACTAAGTGATTCCATTTATATGACATTATGGAAAAGGCAAAGCTACAAAAATGGAGGAATAGATCAGTGGGTGCTAGGAGCTCAGGGTCTGTGGGGAGGGGGTGGGGGGGGCACACGTCTTTTCCCCATGAAGAAACTTTTTGAGTTGATGGAACTATTTCCTATCATGATTTTGGTTGTAGATACATGACTGTGCATTTGTCAAAACTCAGAACTGTACACCACAAAGAGTGAATTTATTGTATCTAACATAAAAAATAAAAAGAATTTCTAAAAGGTTTTAGTTTTCTGTGTCTTTCAGATCCTTACCAGAGTAATCAGTTATTACATGTTGGTTAAATTAAAATAATAGATACATGAGACCCTTCCTGTAGCTCAGTAGCCGCTTGCAGAACTCAGCAAAGATGAGGAGAGTGTACAGCTGAGGAGCCTATTTTGATTAGCCCTCCTTCCACTGAGCTGATGAGCAAGGCCTTAATTATTGGTCTATAACGCAGGAGGGAGTACAGATAAGTTTGGTCGCAGCAGCAATGCTATGTAGGGGGAATCGATGAAGCAAAATTGAAGATAGAGGTCACTCAGGTTTAATTTAACGTTGGCATCACATTCCTTTTCTTGTACTTCCATAAATTATTCTTAAATAAAATATATTCAAGTTAATAGTTCTATATCTGCTGAAGAAAAAAAAAAAACTACATTGACATCATGCAATCTTATATACCCTTCCATGAAAAAGACTTGTAATGCATACAGATTATAAACATATTATAAAAGGTCCTAGGAGGCATTGCTTCATGATTAATTTCATCTGCGGCAATTTGATATGTCTTTACTTAACAGATTTACTCCTTTCTTTTGAGACCTATAGGATGACTTCCTCATCTTATGATTGCTAAAATTAAAAGTTAACAATCTCAACGTTCTGCTGATAAAACAAGAAGAAATATATTAGCTTCATCAGAATCAGAGAGTAATAATAAAAATACTGTATTTTATTTGTAGATAAAGTAATAAGAAGAATACTGTTTTTTTTTTTTTTTAATTTGTAGACAGTGTATTTCCAGGTATCTATTTTGAATTTGGTAGGCATTCATTCTCTGTGGCTAATGATACTGAAATACCTGGGTTGCCTCTAGACAAGGGGTTAACAACTGGCCTTCACTGGTTGGGGAAAATACAGTTTTTTCCTCATATACTAGTGACCACAATGTAAAAACCTTACACGCCTTATTTTATAGTTCCCATGGCTTCCAATCAAAATGTCCTTCAATGTTCAGACTTGAGTTCATCTGAATATGGAATATAGTAACTATAATTTCTAATAAGCAAGTTGGGCCATGGAAGGGAATAGGCACAGTTGACTAGTCTTTTGGCATTATAATAAAGTGAAAAAAAATCTGTGATTGGCTATTGCTGGTGTTGGCAGAAACAAATGAGAAGCATGTCAAAGAGGCAGATGTTTTTGTAAAACTGTACTAAATAAAATATTTTTCTTGATGTAGCTTTTGTGACTCACTTCACCAAGTTAGGTTTCAAATAAGGTCACATCCTCTTTACTTCCCTGATTATTATTTTTTGAGTATTGGTATAGGAGATTTGGGGGAAATCTTCCCTTGAAGGCCTGAACTTCGCAGATGCCTTATCAAATAATAATTTTAATTTCTTATGGGGAGAGAAAATATTAAAATTAAAACTGTTTCTAAAACAAGGTAAGCCAGGAATGCCTGGGTGGCTCAGTTAAGTGTCTGCCTTCGACTCAGGTCATGGCCCCAGGGTTCTGGGATTGAGCCCCGCATCGGTCTCCCTGCTCAGTGGGGAGCCTGCTTCTCCCTCTCCCGCTCCCCCTGCTTGTGCTCTCTCTCTTTCTCTGACAAATAAATAAATAAAATCTTTAAAAAATAATAAAACAAGGTAAGCCAGAGATCTTGTTATCTTTCTATAGGATTTTTGCACAACCACACTGAGGGGGAGAATTTTTTTTTAAACAATCTTGTTTGTTCTCTGTATCCCTCCATTTCATCTAGTCTGAGAGATCTGTGTCTTTGTTAAAGGATTTTCCTGAAACTTTCTCCTCTTCGAGGTCTAGTGGATTAAGCTTTGTGGATATTTCACCAATAAACTAAAACATCTGTCCTCTTAGCTTTGATAGAGGCTAAAGAAAAGAAGGCAACAGGACACTCCCTCTGACTGTTGTAGTGTAGCTCAGAATTCCTATAGGCTGCTGTGGCCCCCGCAGAATCATGGCCTCATGGGTGTCTATGTCCTAATCCCTGGAAACTGTGACTACATTATACAGCAAAATGATTTTGCAGATGTAATGAAGTTAAAGAACTTGAAATGGAGAGATCACCCTGGACTATTCTGGTGGGCCCAGTGTAATCAGAAGGGTCCCTATAAGGGAAAAGCAATCTAGGAGAGTGAGCGAAGATGTGAGAGTGAAAGCAGACGGAGGTCAGAGTGATTCGTTTGTCCAAAGGTGGCCACAAGACAAGGGATGTGGGTGTCTCCAGAAGCTGGGAAAGGCAAGGAAATAGATTCTCCCCTAGAGCCTCCAGAAGGAATGCAGCCCTCCTGACACTTTGATTTTAGCTTAATGAGACCCATTTCAGACTTTTGGCCTCCAGAATTATAAGAAAATAAAGGTACGTGGTTTTTGAGCACCAAGTTTGTGTTCAGTTGTTATAGCAGCAACGGAACACTAATATAGATGCAGACCCTCTCTTGTTCATCTGCCACAATGAATAGGAAATGCCGGCTTGGGACTCCGGACTTCTGGAACACTTAAAATTCTCCAATTTCAGACTCAAGTCTCAAACAGTGTGGATAATGTTAAGTATGCATTAACATGAAAATAACATGTGTGTGCAAGCATTTAACTGATTTGTTTCTTCTGTCCTCTGATTTTCATTTATTTGTACTTAGAAGAATCAAAGTTCGTATTGGCTAGGGAGAGAAGCCTTTTTTAATGTTGGGCAGACAAGCACCCACCTATCCTTAATAACAGAAGCACAATAGCTCCCTTTTGATCACCATGCACTCCAATTGTTCAGAAATCCCAGAGGCTCATCAATGCAAAGAAGGAGGAGAGGCCTTCAATTGGTCTTCTGTTGGTTGAGATGACAAAAGAATGGAGAGGAGGCTTGGCGTCCTCCTGCTTTTACTGCTGTCTGCCACATGGTGTCCTGCCGAAGACGTGTCCGCACACATGAACTGATACTCCCTTCATTTGGTTATGCCTTTGCTGGCACATGTCCCCACACAGGTCAAACTGGCATGCTATACTTGGAGGCCAAGGTGGTTGCACATATATTTCATTATTCTTTAAACACAGTCCCCAGTAAACTACCACCCAAGGGATTTTCAGTCTCTGCTACACATGATACCACAACCAGCTCTTTCCCACAAACATCCTATGTGCTGAACTTAAAGCAATAAATGGTTTTCTTCTGTCCTCCTGATGAATTCTCCTTTTGGGGTCACCTTAGTCCTCACTTGTAAATTTCCCTAAATTTAAATCTTGGCACATGCAGGCCAGGATCTGAGTTTCTTGAGAACCATGGGCTTTCTTGTGTTAGTAGAACCATTTCCTTCCATAGAGATTGTTGAATGGGTTACCTTGGGGGAACTGTTAGGGCAATTGGGCATTGGCTGTCCACTCTACCTACATTTACCTATGGAGACCACTCAAGTGATTCTTTTCAGGAGCAAAATGATGTCTTCCACTTTAGTTGTACTACTCAAATGTTTAATCACTGCTTTCCATGGCACTGCATTTAATCTCTGCCTTAAGAGGAACCTCTCCTATTTCTATTGTGTTGAAATCTGACTCAGCAACTTCTCTCCTTTAATTCCTATCTTGCCTTTTGAAGCTCTCTGGATGATAGGACTATGTAGTGAATTCTCCTCACACCCCCACAGTGTAAGTCTTCTCTCAGCAAATGTGGTCACCTTTCTCTAATCCATTCTAGGACAGGATTAGATTCTTCATTATTGTAGTCAGTATCTTCTGGGTAGTGTTAATTTGTTAATTTAGAGCTAAAAATGATAATTTCCTTCCTCCTTCTGAACTCATATTGCTGTTCATGCAGCCCAGGAATGAGTTCATTCCCTTAGCAGCAACTTGTCACTGTTAATTCCTTGAACTCGGAGTCAAGTAAAATTCCTAACTTGCACTGTTGTGTAGCCTATGTCTGAGAACTCTCCATGATATTTTCTTATTATCATTTCCTGCTCAGATTCCAATTCTTTCACTAACATATTACATATGTTTCGGAGTTATTTTCAGATTTGATTGTACTGCTGCCTCTATTATCATTCACGTTTTTGAAAGGTGAAGAGGCTCAGCTATTTTAGGCCTCTCCTCAGTTTGTCGTCCCTTTATTTTAGTTAGCATATACTGTGTAACAATACACAGAAATACCCGTAATTGACAGAGAATAGAGTCAGAAAATTCTAGCTTCAGATTCATGATTTGCTGTTACTAGTTTTGTGACCTTGGACAAATTGCCTCACTCTAGGTTTCTCTGCAGCATGGGGATGTTTATTGCCCACATTAGATTTTTGTTCTGGTGTACATGTGGATATACGTGTATATGCATGTGTATATGTATTATATGAATAAATGTGTTTGGTGGGTATATGTGTGTACATAGTGTGTATACATGTGACATGTTTAGGTACATACGTGCATGTGTATATGCCCATGCATATTATGTGTAGAAGTATGTATATGTGCATACACACACGTTTATAGTGTTTATAGCATTTGTATGTGTGCATATGTGTGCACACATTTGCGTGTATATGTTTGCATGTTTATATATATTGCGCATATGTGTGCCTATGTGTATTACATGTATGTGTGGTGTGCAGTACATGTACACATATATGCGTGTATATTCTGAGACACAATAGATTGTCAATGAATTGTGGGTATTATTATAATTAACAAAGCAAACCAGTTATGACTGCAACCATCACACGTAATACTCTACTCTATCAGGACAGTGCCTCACATAGTACTTGGCATAATGAATATTCCCCTGGATCTCTCTGGTAAATGTAGTTCAAAAAGGAAATGATATAATCCCGGCCTGAACTGAACTTCATGAACCTATACTAGTCCTTAATGATTACCTCTTTGCTTCCTAAGTATTTACTCACCTTTTATACTCTAACATTTTGTTAGGGATCCATCTAATCTCTTTGGCATATAGTTTAAAGAATTTAACTTCTTTCACCTTTTTGAAAATGGAAACATTTATTTGCCCTTTTCCCACCTGCCAGCAAGACTTCTGTTCCCATAATTCTTCAAAGATGACTATTTACAGTTCACTGATGTCATCTGAGCCTTCTTTTGGTTTTATGGGATGGAACCAAAATCCTTTGAAAGGTGCATTTTTTTCAACCTCCGTATCTAGCTTGGACTTTAATTTTCTCCTCCCAACATGTGCTTTTCTCTTTTCTAATCTGACAATTAAACTTCTCAACTAGTGTATTACTCAGGACTCCTTTGATTACAAATACAAGAAATTCAATTTAAACTCTCTTAGGATAAAAAGGAATTCCTTGGCTCTCAGAGCCGGGGGATTTAGGGGTAAAGCTTGTTTCAATCCTGGCTGGATTCAGGGATTCAGAGGATGTCATCAGTAGCTGAGGTATCTTGCAATACCTGGGTTCTGATTCCTTTTGTGGATGAACTTTCCACATGGTAGAGAAGAGAGCTACTGGGTTTGGATTAAATCCCAAAGGAAGAGAAAGGCTTTCTCAGTATTCATGTACCAAATCTCATGAGGAGCACCTGACTGGCCCTGTTTGGCCCCATGTTCATAGACAGCCAGGGAAGAGCGGGGACTGTGGCTGACAGACCCATTACAACCTCATGAAATGAGGGAGGATTGCAGGGCAGACAGAGAAACAGACCTGCCACAACAGAGAGAAGACCTGAGAAGCCTTGCTTTCTGCCTCTTTTCTAAAGGCTTCATAGTATTGTCCCCCAATCTTTCTGTTGCTCCCTGCATAACTTTAGAAAACCTATTTTCACTTTGGTTGGCAGTTTTCACAAGCTTTACTTTATTCCCTTGGTATTAGCTTTCATTTGTTTATGGTTACATGTTGGTCCTTCCACTCTTTATAAATGATGCCTTTAAAATATCTCCTTTTTGGGGCGCCTGGGTGGCTCAGATGGTTAAGCGTCTGCCTTCGGCTCAGGTCATGATCCCAGGGTCCTGGGATCGAGTCCCGCATCGGGCTCCCTGCTAGGCGGGGAGCCTGCTTCTCCCTCTGCCTCTGTCCCTCTCTCTCTCTCTCTCTGACTCTCATGAATAAATAAATAAAACATTTAAAAATAAATAAATAAAATAAAATATCTCCTTTTTTCTGAGAGCTGGTTGAGCTGCCAGAATGGTTTCCTTAGCTGCCTCTCTGTCACCTTCATGATTAGTTTCTCAGACCTGTGTGTTTAAAAGCCTAACGTCCTTCTTTGCTTCTCCAGTCTCTGACTATAAGATCATGCCTGTCTTCTCTCTGAACCTCTTGAAATCTGTCTTCTTTTAGTTTAGGCCATATATCTAGATTTGCTCAGGATTCAGAACATTGGTTATCATTGGTTATCACAAACTATAAGATAATATGCTGCTTCTCCCCTCCTCCTCAAGGATTCTATCATTTCCACTTTGCCAACCAGTACTTCCTTGCTTGTCAGAATTAGTTCCTAAGAGTGATTCCCTTCATTGCTTTTTCTGCTTTCTAAAAGATGAGGTTGTCAGTAAGATGTATCCAGTGCTTTACTTTTGCTGACTGACTTCCTGGAGATGTCTAGATAAACACCATCCTTCATCACCTCTGCATCTTGCCTTTGTTTCTTTGCCAGATTTGTGATCGATGTCAGGATGTGACTGTCCATTCTTCTCTTCTCTCTGGAATGGCTGTTTTACCAGATTTCGCCTCCACCCTCCCCCACTTCAGCAATAATATCAGTTTGATGCTCTTTCCTTTTATCTCTACCCAGATGTTCTTTATCATTCTGCCACCCTTGATTTGGGGTTTTTGCATTCTTGACACAGAATGCTGCCCCCTTTGCAACATGTGGTGCATTCCATAAGGGCTGTCACTTAGGAATCTTATTTTGCCAAGATGCAATAATGCCTATGAGGGGCGTTGGTTTTCTTGCATGAACATCAAATTATATGTTTTGTATATTGTTATTCAAGCAACTAGGAACCTAAGTGCTATGTTCAACTGTCTCCTGGATTATTTTCTCCTGTGAATTACTAGGTATGTTCAGCACTGATCTCATACTTAAGAGTTTTATCTGAGTGTTCGCCTCTTTGTTTTTCTTCTTGCATTTTTTTTCAATTTAAAATCCTCTAGAGCAGACTGACAAACACCCCAGTGAACACACTCTTTTCTTTAGAAACACTGATCAAATTTTATTATAACAAATTCAGAGGAATGATTCTCATTTTTTTCTTGTTCTTTTGGGATTGTGAACTATCAAATGATACTTAAAACAAGTGGGCCCCTAGATTGGGCTTGCAGAATTCCCTCTTTTATAACTATTCTTGTAATGGAGTCCCATAGCATGTTTGAGCTGTGGCCAGTGTTTTGTTTGATTCACTGCACCACAACACACTCAAGGCTATCCACATCTACAGAACATGCTCCACGTGGGGATTTTAAGGACTCTTCTATCCCTAAGGGCCGAAGCAGGATAAATGGAAAAGTGAAAACTGGCTTATCAGTAGTAAGGGAAGATCTTTTTTGAAGCATGGCCAGTATCTGCTAGATTTGAAGGCTCATAGATAGAAAAGGTGCAGAAACACAGGAAGGAGCGTCCTCTATCTCTGCCTTCTTCTGCCTCTTTCTCGATTGTTTGCTATTGCCTCTGCCCTGCCCCCACCTTTATCCCAGTCTCAGACATTTCCCTTCTTCTTACCCCATCTCTGCCCATTCTTATGAATCTTGGCCCTACCTTAGTTTATGCCTGCCTTTAGCCCTGCCTCAGCCTCTTCTCTTATCTCAACATCTGCCCTCTCTTTGCAGCCAAATTTCCTGGAGATAATGGCCTTCTGAATTTGATGTGAGTTTCAGAACAGTGTGCCTGGGGATGTCAATGTTCAGTGTGTATCAGTTTCCTTTGCACTTCCTGTGGTAAAGATGGAGAAAAGGCACCAAACATTTAGAAAATAATTAAGGGGACTTCAGGCTTCTTCAGTTGAGTGCATCCCCTCAAGTGCAGATAAAATTCATCTCAAGGATCTCACAGGCCAGAGATAAAACTCCCATGGCAGAAAAACTGGGATTTGTAATGAGTAGGACTCAGCCCATGACTTCGCCAAACTGCCATACCTTGGGTGAGTCACTCACCATCTTTGAGCCTTTGCTTCTTTCCTTCTCTGTAAGACAAGGATGACAATGCCTATTGTGCCATGTTGGGTGGGCTTTTGGGATAAGTTATTAAAACAAGGGGGCTAAAATCAGAATTAGGCAGAGGCCAAAGTCAAACTTCGGGTTGTCCTGAATTGATCTGAAATGCCTGGAGCTTTACACGTGTCTTAGTCAGTTTGGGCTGCTATAACAAAAATACCATAGACCAGATGGATTAAAAAACAAAGATTTATTTCTCATAGTTCTGGAGGCCAGGAAGTCCAAGATCAAGGTGCCAGCTGATTCAGTGTCTGGTGAGGGCTCACTTCCTGATCAATCATCAAAGGATCAGGCTACAGTTCACACATAAATATTTATTAGATGCTAACTATGTGCAGGACGTTGGAAAAATGAATCTTTTCTGCCATAAAGTTATTCCTTGGTATTTTAACACTATAAATGGCAGAATATTTATGGAAATCACTACACAGGATAATTGCTAATACATAATTTTTAATATACTATGACACCATTATAACAACATTTACATATTTTAGTACTTCTTGAAGAACAAAATTGAAAATACTTTTAAGTAAAAACACTCTCCCTAAAGAATATATAAATGGTAGTACAATTACCAAGGTTCAGGAAAAAAATAAAGGAAAATGCCATTTGATATGTTTTATTATCAACTGGAGAGCCAAAAATAAGTCATACGTAATGGAATTTCGTTATATGGCAGTGGAATTTCCCCCAGAGTTTATTAAAGGCTTTAACATAATTTGTACTCCTTAGGGAAGTCAACAGGCCTATCCAAGGGCTTAGTCAGCATTTTAAGTAAATATACTAATTTCTAAGCTCAACAAAGAAAAATGTTGCTTTCAGTGCATTTCCAATTTAAAACAATCTTTTACTCTATTGTTTATAAACCATTCAATGGAACCTAAGTGAATATTTTGATTGGTTACATTTAAATTTGTATTTCCTCAACAATCTGAGAACATTTTACTTGTTGACTGATCACAGTGGGAAGATTAAATTAGTAGTCCATGAATTAATAAAAGGTGTATTAGATGTTGATACAAAGCTTAGCGTAATTCATAACAGCGTTCATCTTGCATTTGTATTGTGTTTTACATTTTAAGAAGGATAAACGATGTAGTCCCTGGTTGCTTTAAAAAAAAATGTTAGATGTATCTGTGCATGCAAATGAGAGCAAAGAATGAGAAAATCCAGAAAATCCATTTTCACACTTCCCCCACCTTCACCCTCTCTTTAAAAACAGTGCAGGAATAACACAAGAGTGTATAATCTTACCACTCAAAGTGGGAGCCTGGGACCAGCAGAGTTGCATCCCCTACTTGCTTATTAAAATCCAGGATCTCAGGCCCCACCCCAAACCTGCTGAAGCAGAATCTGAATTTTAACAAGATCGCCAGGTGATCTGTGTGCGTATTAAAGTTTGAGAAGCATTATTCTACCATTCTTTTGTTTCTAGCAAATTAAAACTAAAATTCCATTTTTTTCTTAAATTATCCAAATGATTGCTTCCTCCCTTTAGTTATAGGAATAAGTATGCATATAAAGAATTATGAGGCATAAAACTCAATACAGAAATGTGAGTTGCTGAATTTAATTTCTGTTTGGAAATTGGTAATTAAGGCATAAAGTTAGGAATTTTCTCTTAATAAAAATATTCAAGTTTTCTACTTACAAAACACGATTAATAAGCCTCACCTAATTTTTGTGTATCTTTCACTTTCTCCATCAGAGTGTTTTTTTTAGAATGTTAAATGGAGAATTTAGGAAGCAAGCGGAGAAAAAAAAATTCCCATCAAATAATGTTATTTGACCACTGCTTATATTGAGCCATCACCTTATGAACTGTCTTCTCATTTCTTTGCATTAGAGAAATTTTGAAACAATGTTTTCCCCCACTAACTTGCAGCAGGTAGGATAAGAGGATTTGCAATCCTGCTCGGTTTATGATTCTCATATTATTGACTTTGCAGAGAGATGAAATAGGGCCTCAAATGCAGCGGATGTTAAGGTTAAAGCCCCTCTTATGTCATTTAGAGATTGTTTTTTAGATTAAGGATCATTTGACCTTGAGTTGCAGTGGTTGCTTTGTTATCTGATCATGGTGCCTCCAGTAAGAGGGTGTCCAGTGCTTTCAGCACATTACCTGCCTATGTCATTCTAAAGCTTCTTGCTTCAGAAGATCTCTCCGCAGGGTTAGAGAAAAGTAAAGAGCTTAAATAAGCAAGCTATATTTATCAGCAATAAACAGCAGTCCCTGGAAATGTTCTACTCAGCAAATTAATCTATAAAGTGATGGCTCTAACTGTATGAGAATAGAAATGATTTGATAGTTAAAAAAGTATTTATTAGTATTATCATGAGCAGGTAGTACTCTATTGCTGATAAAAATAGAGACTTCTGTTAGGTCTCATTACAGTCTATATAAATATGTCAGAAATGATGATATTTCTACACTACAACAGTTTAACCAGACTAAAACTCCCCATGGTATATTCTGAAGCAGGAAAATCACAGAAAAGAGGGAACACCTAAAGCAGCTTAAACAAGATTATAAAGATAAACTTATAAAATATTTGAGTCTAAAATAAGAAAAGTTTGGTAAGACAGAAAGGTTTTTTTTCCAGGTGGTTCAAGTTGAGATAATTTTACTCAAAACACTGCAACTATGTGATCAATCAAGGAGGTCAAGGTTGGTGGCCCGTGATAAGGAGGCATTAGGTAGTAAAATGGAATTGGATTTGGAGAATCAAGATTTCTTCCAGCTGCAGTTACATTAATAGGTAGGACAACATTTAGATTACACATTCATGGTTAACCCTAAAATTTCAGTGGCTAAATAGCAAAACTTTTACTTTCTTTTTGTGGGAGTCCTGTCCACACCCCATTGCCACCCTGTTACCTAACCTAATGTATTATACATCATGGGTGATTATTACATGTTCATTAATGAGGATAAATTCTTAAGATTATTTTATGAAATGATGACCATAACATGACCTCAGATAGGGGAATAATTATAGCAGACCTGTTACTGACTTCTGTGATGAACTTAAATAAAGCAGTACCAGAGTTTTCATTGTGCCACTTAAGATATGTTCACAGATCACAGCTTCTCTTTCTCTGTCTCTTAAATATTGAAAAATGCTTGCAGCTCTGGCAAAAAGACATAAGGCAAACGTAGATCAAAGAAACATCTAGGTATTGTATTTCCTTAGCCTCTGATATGAAATGGGGTATCATAAAAGAGCAGTTGGCTGTCTTACAGAAATAGAAAAATATTTTATATATATTTTTGGTCACCATTCAAAGACAATATATTTAGATATTTTCCATATCATCAAAGGATTTCTGTCTTAACAACAGTGTATGATAATGGACTTAGACAACAGGGTTCAAATTATTATAATAAGGTTATACCAAATTCATCTGGGCCATAAAAGTAAAGACATAAAAATAGATTGGTCTTAATATGTGACTCACCCTCAAGAGGTCAGGTGCTTTTACAAATAGCAGTAATAGATCTGCCTGGATCCATTTCTACTCTCTTGCCTAGCAGCAGTCCTTGGTGGTGTGTTCATGTTCATTGGGAATTTATGACAGGCAGCATTATGAACAGTACTTGGGGAGGCAAGGAGTAGTTACAAGGCCTATTTTTACAGGTGTGGAATGACTGATGAGATTGTTATAACTGAGGAGAATCACTTTTTTTTTAAAAGATTGTATTTCTTTATTTGAGAGAAAGAGAGAGAGAGAAACAGCGAGAGCTAGCCTGAGCAGAGGGAGGGGCAGGGGGAGAGGGAGTAGCAGACTCCTCACTGAGTAGGGAGCACAACATGGGGCTTGATCCCAGGACCCCGAGATCAAGACCTGAGCCGAACTCAGACACTCAACTGACTGAGCCACCCAGGTGCCCCTGAGGAGAATCTTAAATGCAGATGTTGTCTTTATTAAAATATAGAGACTGTGAGTGAACAATATTATAAGTGTGTAAAGCAATATATAGTTGTTATTGTGGAACTTTGGAAAATAAATAAATGGCTTGTCCAATAACCATATATTATTGGTTGCAAAATATTAGTTAAGTGTAAGAACTAGCCCAGGTGATCTATGAATCCGCCATGAAAGAGATAACAAAGAATAAGTCTTCCACAAACATCGGTGAGAAGGGGGAGCAAAGTTCTAAAAGTACCAAGTGTTGAGTCAAAAAAAAAAAGATGAAATGAAGGGGATAAGACATACATGACAGTGGAGAGAATCTAAATTAAAGTTGGTATTTGCCTACCTTAAAACTAGGTTGATTTATTATGCAGGAGCCATTACAGGAGCCAAATACAAAGTGAAAGTACCCCAGTCTTTCATTCAGAGTCAATGGGTAAAGAAGAGATGAAACAGAGCTGTTCCTTGTCTCTCAGACTAGGGTGAGAGGGGAAATCAGGACAGTTTATTCAGAGTTAACATTAGTTGGGCGTCATTTTTGCTCGATTAGAACTCTGGGTAGGAAAAGAATTTTATACAAATTTGATAAAAGATTGTTTTTGCTCTGAAAGTCCAGTTGGGAACTAAAAGCATGTATACATGTTCTATCTGCAGAACAACTACAAGCCAGCGCCAAATAGGTACAACTGGTATTGTATTAGGTTTGGCCCTTAAGAAGTGAACCTCTGATAAGACCACCACTGATATTTGAAATGACATTTGTGGCCAAGATGGCTTGCTGGTTTTCAAAGATTGGTGCTTCCCTTCTTTAATATGGAATTGTTGGTAAGATATGCCTGTCCAGCCGGGAATTACATCTAGGTGGAGCCTTGTGTCCAGTTCTTGCTATTGGAAAATGAGCAGAAGTGATGTCTTTCTTCCCTTCACTTCCTTTTTCACCATCAATGGACTGGAAGTAAAAGATTTTCAGGCCTCCAAAGATGGTGTAGCCATGAGATGGTAGGAGCCTCAGGTCCTGAATCACTGCTTAGGAGGCTACCCCTGTAATACCAGCATTAACTACTCATGAATGAAGAAATGATTTCTATGGTGTTAAGCCACAAACATTTTCTAGGATGTCTGCTACAGCAGCTGTCGTATTGGTAGAGTGTGCCTACTATATTCAATTATTTTTCAACAAAATCAGATCATCAGGAAGAAACCATTGGGTTATGTGATCAACTTTTTTTGGGGTTTTTTAGTTGAGCAAAACGGCTCAACTGAAAAGTCCACTGACTATTTCCATAACATTCTTTTCTCTAACAGCCTTGTTAGTTGACATTTTTCTCACCAAACTTAATCTTTATCCTTAATAGCTTATATGGATTTCCAAGCCTCTGCTACGGACTGGTGGGGCTGACTTCTCGGCTAATTTGGTCAGTTCCTCATTTTCAAGTTTTAAGTAAAGTCACAAACTAAAGTACCTTTGCCTCCTTAAACCAAGCCTTATAGAAAAATTTCAAAATCGAGTATCCTTGATAGATATTATGCCAATAAGCTCCTATAGAACTCCATTTGTCTTAAAGTTTCCACACCTTTATTTGCCCCTCTTCTTCTCTTTACTTTTTATGCTGCTTTCATCCATTTTCCCCTCTCACATCACATAAGGATTGCTTCCCATTTAGTTTCATTGTTAAACGACTGCCATGCAACTTACATTTCACTTTCTTGGTGGGTGGTTATCTTGGTTATGATTTTCCACATGTGAAGAATCTTCAGTCTCAACTGTGGGAATATTTAGGACGTCTGAACTGTTTTTTATGCCTCTTCAGCTTGAACTTTCCCTTCTCTTTTTTAAATTGCAAAGTATACAGGTTAACTGCATGGTAAAAGGTACCCGTGGAATAGGTTAAGGACAACATGATAATGGATTTAGCAAGATCTGAATAGTGTTTTCTAAAGTGCTTTTATTTATTTTTTAATTTATTTTTTATTTTATTTTTTTTAGAGCGAGTGCGTGTATGTGCACATGTGCAGGTGCTGGAGCGGCAGAGGGAGAGAGAGAAACTTGAGCAGGCTCCACACACACAGCCCGATGCTGGGCTTGATCTTGCTGGGCTTGATATCAGGACCCTGAGATCATGACTTGAGCTGAAATCAAGAGTCTGACGCTTAACCCACTGAGCCCCCCAGGCACCCTTCTAAAGTGCTTTTAAAGTCGTTAGAGGGAAAAACTGAATAAAATACAAATACCATTCTCGCTGAGCAGGAGCTTCTTTGCAATGTGAATTAATCCTTTCAAATTTAAAGATCTGTTTATCTAATAATCTTTTCTTAGGATTAACATCTTAAAATTTTTCGGGGGCGCCTGGGTGGCGCAGTCCATTAAGCATCTGCCTTCGGCTCAGGTTATGATCTCAGAGTCGTGGGACTGAGCCCTGCGTTGGGCTCCCTGCTCAGCGAGGAGTCTGCTTCTCCCTCTCCCTCTGCCCCTTCCCTCAGCTCATGCTCTTTCTCTCTCAAATAAATAAATAAAATCTTTAAAAAAACTATTAATAAAATTTTTCTGATTATAATGGATGCTCAGGTAAAAATGTGGGGGGAAAAAAAGCCTAAAAAGTATAACAAAGGAAATACAAGAAATACATATATGGCCCAATAAATCAGAGATATTTACATTTTGTTGAACCTTTTCCTCCAGATTTGTGTTGACTTTTCTGTTTTGTTTTAATTCTGTTTATTTTAAACTTTTAATAATAATGTACACAGTCACAGTATAAAAACACAAAAAATAAAAAAGTACTTGAAATAAAATGAGAAAGTCTCCTTTTACTTCGCCCAACCCTCCTATGCTGTCCAGAGTAAACACCATTTCCAATTTCAAGTGCAACCAACCAGACCTGTACTTTTGCATTTAGGCATATTTGTCCATGGATACATTTTCAAATATAATACATATGATATTTTAATATATGGATACATATGTCTGCATTGCATTTTTTATACTTAACATATTGAGAGGATTTTCCTACATAATGAAAAACAATGTTCTTCATATAGTTGTTTCATAATTCATTAAGTCATGACATCTTGGTAGCATAATTTATTTAATTGTTTTAAGTTATAATTAACATTGCCATGGACATCTAGTACACATGTCTTTTCATATTTGATTATCTCTCTAAAACAGATTAATAAATTAAAATAGATATATCTAAAGATATAAACTCTTTCATGACTCGTGATATAAATATTAGTTTCCCTCTATTTTAATAAACGTAACCCCCAAATGCATACGTATGTCTTTAAGATTTCTTGATCTTATAAGTGTAGAAGTCAGAACAGAGAAGGAAATTCCTTATTTATCCTCCATTCTGAGAGTCTGTCTACCAGAAAGCAACCGGAGTCAGGAATGTCCTAGAACGGTGGTTCCCAAACTTTTCATTGCAGTCAGTTGGGCAATCATTAAAAACACTGATACTTGGCTTCCACCCACCAAATA
This sequence comes from Phoca vitulina, assembly GCF_004348235.1. NCBI lineage: Eukaryota > Metazoa > Chordata > Mammalia > Carnivora > Phocidae > Phoca > Phoca vitulina. Next base: position 5,503,928 of record NW_022589722.1, read on the forward strand.
TTTTGGTTTAACTGCGATGAGTGCAACCTGGGCATTGGAATTTTTAATTTTTTAATTTTTTAACACTGGGCTTGAACTCATGACGCTGAGATTGAGACCTGAGCTGAGATCAAGAGTTGGACGCTTAACCGACTGAATCACCCAGGCAGCCCTGGGCATTGGGATTTTTAAAAGCTCTCTAGGTGATTCTAACATGCAGTAGTTTAGGAGCCATTGCCATGGAGCATTTAGCCTTTGGAAAATACCCAGACACATGTAATGAACAGGTCAAACGAAGGTCAGTGGGAAGATGTCTATGCTTGCTATTCAGAAGGAAGATTACTTCTTCTGATATTGAAAACATTGCTGATAGTACTCAATACTCTTAGTCACTTTGACTTTCAAATAAAATAAATCCAACTAGAAAAATAGGATCAACCTAACCTAATACTGTAATACTCTCAAGCATTAGATTTGTAAAAGCATCTTTCCCCAGTGACTCCTGGAGTGTTTGGAACAAAGCTTTCCCTTTTTGCAAATTGATTTTTGTCCTGGCGGTGCTGTTTGCTTGTTTAAGCATTAATGACTTGATTTGGAAAGAAATAGCTTCCTGTATGGCCTGGATTAAGAAAAGCCATCTTTACTTCTGCCAGAAATTGTGTACAAATGCTAGCGTGTAAACAGTGTATCCTGTGACGTTTTTTTTACAGTCAAACAAGTAAGGTGACACACATGGCTTAAGGGCTAACAGAAACATGAGAGCTGTAATGCAGAGTTATAGTCGGAAGTGCTAAATTTCCCCTGGGACCGCGAGGAAAGCTTCCTGTTCTTTGTAGATTGGCCTATTATTGGAATACATTTGCCCACAGTTAATCCTCAAAGTAATTAAATGGAAGGAAGTGATTAAATCACCAAGAAAAAAGTGACTGATGCATCTGAGGGATTCAGGCATAGTAAGATTTTCATTATTGTAAGTTAGGGGTACACATTATTGAAGGAGGCATCTTCCAGTTAACCTAGGCTACTATTATCTGTGTGTGTGTGTGTGTAAGCAAACTGTATTGAAATATAGAATAAATCTCTAATTTGACTAAGAGCAGGAATTTTTAAAATCACAGAGTCTTTGGTAGAATTATGGCAGATATAAATTTTATGTAGTACTCCCATCAGCTTATTTAAGCAGGGTTATATTATCTCCCCAATTTCTACAAACAAACAAACAAAAAATGTTTAATTGATCTGAGCTGAGATTGGAACTCAGAGATCCTAAAACCTCTTTAATAAATGTTAGTTTTCCTACGCCACTTCCATTTTTAATGGGCTCAGGAAACTTTGTTGTTAATCTTACTATTTTCTTTTTGGGCAAGTCATCTGACCTTTCTGAATTTCAGTAAAATAAAGGGATTGTGCTGTATGATCTTTAGGTTCCTTCTGGTTCTAAGAAGCTACAGATCCAAGAAAAACATACAAAAACACAATCAGAAAGCATATGTGATATGCTTAAATTTCAAGATACCATCAAAATAAATATGAGTGGAAAATAAAAGATGCATAATGGAATATTTTACATATGTATCTGTAACCCTTACAAAATAAGATTATATGTTCTTCCAGAACTTTGTCCTATGAGCAGGAATACAAAGCAATATGAACTAGAATCTTGTGAAGATATCTGTTTTCCCATGCTTCTCTGCATTTTTCAATGATTTCATGCATTGAAAATGCATTACATTTTCAGGATTTAATGCATTTAAATGAGGTAGTTCTAAACAGCAACCAAAAATTGTCCTTTTAAAGTAATGGTCTGTATTTATAAATAACTTTAAGACAGATGCACAAAATTAGATAATGAGTCTTGTCTTGGTAGCAAGAAGAAAATAAAGTGCCTGCTCTTTGGAGATAGAGTGCATTAACTCTTTTAGGCCATCTGTGTATTGTTAGCAACTTCTCTCCTTTAATGCTCTGAAAAATTGGAATAGTATTCCTAGTGTAAAATGATCTGATTGTCCCATGGGTGGCCCAGTCATTCTGGCTGAGTTAAATATCAGGGTAGATTGTTGCACACTTGATTTGGCCATAATGATTGGTGAGATGTGAGTGGACAGAATTATTTGACTATAATACTGTTAGCTTTGTATGCATGTATTTAATTTTAATAAATTTTTTTTAGTATTAACTTTTTTTCCCATTTTTTAAATTATGTTCAGTTAGCCAATATATAGTACATCATAGTTTTTGATGTAGTGTTCAACAATTCATAAATATTAACTGAGCTCCCATTATGTTCCATATTACACACCAAGGACACAAAGATCTGTGACCTTAAATCTTCATTCTTTAGTGACTAATGGTCAAGAGGCAGGTTGGGGCACAAAAGAAATATATAAACTACAACTATAACACAATGTTATATTCTCCTAGGATTAAAAATAAATTGCTCTGGGGCAATAGAAGAAGAGGAAATTAATTAAAAAAATTTTTTTTAAATTTTTATTTTATTTTTTTAAGAAGAAACTAATTTTGACTGAAGTTATACGATGGGATAAAGTTGTGGATAATTTCACAAAAAAGATACTTAAAATAAACTTAAGAACATGAAGATGTAGTATCAGGAGTTTTAATCGTCATTAATGAGCGAAGGCAAAGGCATGGTGTAAACATACATGGCATGTAAGGGTGAGCAGTGCAAAGTCCTGGACCATAGACAGAACTGATGAATGTGATGAATAATGGAGTAGATGAGACAGGAAAGCATGTTGGAGCCAGACTTTGAAGGATCTTGACTTTATTGCTAGAGGAAGTTGTTGAAAAGTGTTAGAGAGGAGTGTGCATTGGCTACTATTAGCTCCCCTAAGTATTACACAAAGGAGATTAGATAAGGCAAGAACTGGCTGATTTTCAAGCAGAGATGGAAGGAAATAGAGAAAACCAGAGGGACTCCCTCAGGCAGCTGCAGTCAGTTGGTGGGTTGGCTGGTGGTTGCCTCAGCTGTGAAGGCTGAGTTGACTAGATATCTCTATCCTTGCCTTTCATTCTCAAGAAGACTACTAGATTGGGGCTTTTCAGAGCATGGTGGTCTTAGGGTTCCAAGAGGGTGAGAGGAAGTGACAGGGATTCTTGACACCTTGTTTGAAAGTAGTGCTACATTGTTTCTCCTGCATTTTATTGGCCAAAGCAAATCAGATAGCAAGTCAGACCAGATTCAGGGGAAAAGAAATAGACCCCCTTTCTGCTGAGAGGAGCTTCAAAGAATCTGTGATTATTTTTTAATCTTCTACAAACTCCTAAAAAAGTGCCTGGAATATAGTAAGTGCTCAATAAATAGTTGTTGAATGCATACATGAATGGAGAGAAAGTTGTATGGAGCTCTGAAAAAAAAGGATAAAATATTGGCACAGCTGTGATTGAGAGTGGGGAAGGGAACCAATCATGGGTAAGTAAAAGAATTGCTGAGCAGCACTGACAGTCCAGCTGAGCTTGAAAATTATAAATTTGTTTTAGAGCCAATTTTCTCCAACTGCATTTGGTAGCTTGGGAGCAAGCCCACAGAAACAGATGGTTGGGTTGATCCAGGTTAGGGATTGGCACTCTGCAAACTAGCAGTAGTGAGAGATCAAGGCTACCCAACTTGGTTCTGTGCCTCCACAGCTCTCTGCTCACTCAGGGACTGGTCACTAGCAGTCCATAGAATTCTTTGCACCTTAAATGTCCTTACTTAGTTGGTCCATTATCTGACGCCAACCCTCCACGATGGATTCCAAAGTAATTCAATTGAAGCTGTGACTTATGTGATTCAGACCCAGAGTAAAGCACAGATACACATATACACACACCCAAAATGAAGAATTCCATTTATTTCCTTGGAAGGTCTAAATGGGATCCAATTTTTTAATTCTTTTTTTCTTTCCTTGGCAATTCTCATATACTTCTGGAGCCTCATATTTCCAACTTCCACCCCTCCGTCAGTCCAGCCCTGAGGGGGAGCTGTCCTGTTCATACTCATATTACTTTCCTCCAGCTCTTGACGGAGTCGATGAATTCCTTTCCTTCTCTTGGCCGACTAGGCCTTCCCTTTCATTCTGCACACACAAGTCCAGGAACAGATCTCCTCGCAGAGTCAGACTTGTTTCCAAAGGTGGAGATGAAGGTGAGAAGAAGGAATGTGAGGGGAATTTGAGCAGATAACCACGGGCAGCTAAGAGTGCTAACAACTGTAACAACGTCCATATTATTTTTTTTCTAGGTTTTTACCTGCCAGACTAATTTTACCTTGCTTCATTATACTTGATATTTTGGACCCATTCTTACTTCCCTGCTTTTCCTTGTTCAAGATGAGTCACCGATTTCCCTTTAGTTACGTGGCTCACAGTCCGTATCTCTTTTGCCCAGGGCTCCTAGCCTAAGTCAAACCCCTGCCTCCATCCGTCCTCCCCAATTCCTAATCAGCAGCCCCATAGAGGGGGAAAACAAGTAAACTGGCGAATCAAGAGTCTGGTGCTTGGATACAACACACTGAATCAGAGAAGGTCAGGGAATTAGAAGCTTAAATGATTTCTCAGTGTGATAGCAGAGTTGCCTAAGATGATGGTTGTAGACTATAGGAAGAGAAAAACTGTAAACCAAGTTCCAGTATCCTCAAAGAATGCAGTGAGGTACGCTGGATATTGGTAGATGGCAGATGGCACGGATAAGAGAGCAATCTCAATAGATGAAGGGTTTCAAGGAAGCAACAAAGGTGATGGAACAAGGCATGGTGACAGCTAAGGGAAAGGAGAATGTGCATTTAGCTTCCTTGATATGAGATGCCAAGAGGATACACAGGAGAAGCGCCCCCCATGGAAGGATCAGAGGAAGTGATAGAAGATGTAAAAAAGTTAAGTTGAAGGCGAGCCAATATTTTGGATAAAAGATTTTCCCCTTAATTTTTAAGTTGCTATGGCTCATAGCCCACTACAGCACTCCTCAGCTATTTCTGAGGAGAGTCCAGGAAATCTTGGAGCCGGTACTTCTAGTCTGTAGATTTTGGGATAACAGTAAGTGGATATAGTATGCTTAGTCTAAGAAAGTTACCGTGTCAGGCATTTTGTGACTCCACATGGAATCTTACAGTATATAATCCCTTAGTTCATTCTTTTATCAAAGAATTATTGACCAGGAACAGAACTGGATGCTGGGTATATATGGAGGAATAAAATGGGATCCCTGCCATTAAGCAATTTGTGGATCTCATTATGGTAAAAGGCAAACAGGTAATTAAAAATAAGTTGTAAGTCATATGATAGAGGTAAGCATAGGATACTATGGGAACACAGAGGGGGGCCGTCTAACCAGAGTTGGGAGCATGAGAGGGGGTCAAAGAGGACTGCAAAAGACTGCAAAGGAAGGAGACATTCAAGTTTGAAGGGTGTGTGTGCAGGGGGAGGATGGAGGTCAAGGACAAGAGGGAAGACATTAGTCAAATTAACTGTACTTCAACTCTACTTCATCCTGAGTAGTCATAGCCTAAATATTTGAATCAAGTCTAACTGAATCTTCGGTGTGACAAGATTTTCCATTCTTGACTTTCGTAAGGGAGGTGGAGCCAAGCCCAAGCTCACATTTTGGCACCTAATTCTGTGTAAACTGTACCGCTCCCTGAGACGACCCTCTCCAAGGCTGGGACACTTGTGCTAAGGAGTTGATTTGATCACAGCACAGCTTGAAGGAAACCAGTATCAACATACCTCTCTTTGGGCAGGCACAAATAGCTTTTTCATTTTCTTTATTTGAAAGAATCTTGTGTCTTAAATCTCAAGATCAGCCAGATTGAGAATTGCCTGATTAATGTGTGAATTATTAAAAAGTCTGACAAACACAAACACAGAAACACCTCTCTATTTTAGTACTAACCACACATAGGCAGCAAATAATAGCGGCATTGTTTAATAGCCATTTTGAGGCAAAATGCAGAGCACCAGCGGAAGCTTGGCTGGTTATGATGCTCTGGTCAATCTGGATTGCTAAGAAGGTAATTTACATGACTTCCACATGTATTACTGAAACTGCAGGACTGTTCTCCTATTTAAACTTCCAGAATGCATTGTGTTGCTTGCAGTGGGCGCTGTGCTTGTGTTAGGTTATTTATGGCTCCTGAAAATAGAGAACAGGAGATAGCAAACCTTTTATCTGATGTTCACTATAATTTGGACAATTGCACAGTAGTTTCAGTTCTTGGTCTATACCATTTGGTGGGACACTAAAGTTGCATTTGTGACATCACAACTACCTAAAAAGAATGGAGAGGGAAAATGGGTAAGAATTTGATAAGGAGATAGTTTTTTAGTTGTTAGGATTTTCCTATTTAAAGGTAAAGATACAATGTTCAACGTTAGAAAGAAAGCATTTTATCTTCCACAGGCTTGGTTAGGTGGAGAGGAGAGAATTCTAGTTGAAACTGACAGGCAGAGAGGCAAGGAATTTTAATGAAAAGACTAGGTACTTTAATCTTAAGCAGATATGAGTCAAGACAGTTCTGCCCACTAGAAACTGTTGCAGTAATCATTTCCTCTGGGACTTAAAAAAAATAACTATTGACATTAATTGCTCTTTGAGTATCTACAAAAGAGTGCCAGCTTCTTAGAAGAGCTATAATATTGTTAAGCAAGAAAGAAGCTATAATATATCTTATAGGTTTCACTAAAATCTGTAGTAATTATTCCATCAGCCAATCAATTTTTAGTGAGCACCTACTGTGTGCTTTCTTGTTAAGAGAAGAGGATAGAGCTATGAATAAGAAGGATAAAGTATTTATTCTCATGGAAATCTGAGTTCAGCAGAAAGAGAAAGAGCACTCCAATAATGAATTAATTATGATTATGAATATGTACCACAAAGGAAAAGTACTGAGCGGTAGGGGAATGTGCAATAGGATAAAGGAATATTAGGGGGAGTGGGAAGGGTGTGAAGTTAAAGCATCCAAGTAAAGATGTTTGCACACGTAAAGGGCCTGGGGTAGGAAGGTATTTAGCTCTTCAAAAGATTGAATGAAGGCTTGTCTGGCTGGAGAAAGGAAAACATGGAGGAGAGTGGCACAAGTTAAGTTTGGAGACAGAGGGAGGGGCTAAATTGTGCTGGGCATCATGGACTTGACAGAAAGAGAAGGGGAGTCTTTGAAAGGCCTTAAGTAGGGGAACAATGCAATAAACAATACAGCTTAATGGAATTTTAATAAAGCACACTATTGTTGATTATGGAAGTAATTTTCTTTTAGTTTTTTTCCCTACTGAAAACATACTTTTTCAATTTAATTTTTATTCTAATTTGTTTTGCAGATAGTAAAAAAGATAATTTTTTTTTTTTTTAAGATTTTATTTATTTATTTGACAGAGAGAGACACAGCGAGACAGGGAACACAAGCAGGGGGAGTGGGAGAGGGAGAAGCACGCCTCCTGCGGAGCAGGGAGCCCAATGTGGGGCTCGATCCCAGGACCCTGAGATCATGACCTGAGCTGAAGGCAGACGCTTAACGACTGAGCCACCCAGGCGCCCCGTAAAAAAGATAATTTGTATGTAATAGAAAGACCACATTCTTCTTAGCTAGAAGTCACTGTGATGGCTATGAATTTATAAATAGCAAATCTTCTGCTGGATTTGGTTATCTGTCATGTTGGGATTTAGAAGTGGCAGATCCCTTATCAGTGACCAAATACCAAATATCAGAAATAGAGCCAGAGCAATTTTTAATTAAGAAAGTGGTATGTAGCTGTGATGAAACTGAAGTGAATTATCAAAGCATGCCTGCAAATGCCTACAACCCCTCCCCCCAAAAATATGTATCACAAATTTTTCAGTTCTAAAGTAAAATTTCTAAAGGATGATGGTGCTACATGAATGCCTTACTCAGTTCAATACAGGTGAGGACTCAATGCTATTGAATAGAGAGGTCCTAAAGAAAGGGGCTTCTTATTTAATTACACACTGGCAGCCCAACTCTAATATATATAAAAGGCTCTCCAAGATTTTTTGTCCCAGCTGGTAGTAACCCCAAGTCCCGATTTTCTAGGACAGTTTTGTTATAAATGATCTTTTGCATGCTAGGTTTACTGATGCATTTTAGACAACCACATGACTCACTCTTGTTTTAATTTCCTCTCTTCGTTTTCCACCTCATCCTGAACCCCTGAACTCAAGTCCCTATAATCCCAATTCACAAATTAAGTGTCTAATACAATTTGTGTCTGTTTTTTTCTGTCTTTGAAAATGACTCTTGCCTTAGTCTCTTAGTCTTTCTAAGCTTAGCTATACAAATTCATGAATGGCTAAGATGGGTTTAAGGGATCAAAAATATCAAAAAGATGAAGACCAGCTCATTGGTGGATAGCATTTCATTCCTGGTTTTCTTATTACTCCTGGTTAAATGTCAATTATGCCATGAACCCTAATTTGGGATTGCAAAAGAAGGGGGGAAAGCTATTAATCTATGTTTCATTTTGTGATGGTCCAGGGAAGAAATGTCATTCATGAGGAGCAATAGGCCGGACAATTCCTAAAGCATTAAAAAGGAAATGATGATGATAGTGATCAAATAGGTACCATTTTAGAAAACTTATTTTGTACCACCCCTGTGCTCAGTGCTTTACAGACATCTCATTTGATCTTCTCAACAACTGTGTAAGGTTGTGTTAGTATTTATTCTTACACTGGAGATGAAGAAACTGAGGCTTAGAGTGGTTAAAACAACTTTTCTGAAGTGATTCCATTGTAAGTGAAGAATCAGAATTCCATTCCTGTCTAGTCTGACTCCAGAGTCTATACTGTGAACAGCTACCTATCAAGAGGATTAACAGGTGAGCTGATCTATGGCCAAGAAATGTCCTTGGAGGTTCCATCAGTGTCTGTACTCTGTGGGGCATCTTACCCATTCTACCCTACCCTATTGCATCATTCTCTGTCCTCTGTTACTGAAGCTGAGCTTTCTTTCTATGGTTTGAAAAAACACAGTGGTTTACAATAGTTTCCTTGGCAGGGCCTGTGGCTTTAGAGCTGTAGTGAACACAGTATGCAAATAAAACATGGAACCTCCTACTGAGACACAAGTCCAAGCACTGCTGCTGCAGAGATCCAACAAAGTGAAATAAATCCCAGCTCTGGCAAGAAATAGCCTGGACATGTAGGGAAGCAGCTTGTCAACAAAGCTCTTGGGCGGACATAGATGGGGAAGCTCTGTGCCAGCACCCATCCCTCTCAATGGCAGTCATCAGTCACCCCTTTGGTAGCGTATAAAGAAAGGATTTGCATGCATCAGAGGTCACTGCCAGGAACTGGTATTCTATTCAACATGAACAACATAGATCCTAAGTGTTGTTTCTATAAGGAACAGGAACTTTACTACAGTTCTGGTGTCAGGATTTATTGTTAAGTAAACTGATGTCTGTGAAGTGCCTCTCAGTGCTTGAACAAGTCAGGATCTCTATCCCACCAAACAATGACGGTAAAAGGTAATTTCTTAAGACCAAAAGCTCCTGATTCCAAAATAAGACTACACCTGTGAATGCATGCAGTAGAATATGAGATAACCAAAATACCAGTTCCTTTCTCTTCTCAATAGCTCAGGAAGTACATAAGCAGTGATTCCAGGATTTGGAGAGAACTTCTGGCTGAACTTTTTGTTTAGTTGGCTTCTACCCTTCCCCCTACTACCAGAAAATTTAAACGTAACAACCTGCTTTTGCCTGAATGACCCAGGTAACAACCTACTTTAGCTTGAACTGCTTAGATATTTCAGCTAAAAATGGCTTATTTCCATGAGTCACCTGGATAATTGCTTTACTCTGCTGGCCCACTTAGCGGGGTGGGCCAGGAGGTGTTAAGTACAGGTGTCAGTGAGGACCTCATTGTTTTCAACTCTACAGAGAGCACTGTGGCAGTTCTTTAGTGCCTGGAGAAGTACATCTTAGATTCACTTTCAGCCCCTGAAATTCCTTTTAGGTGGTTCATCGATGTCATATGACAAAAAAGCCCCCTTCTATCTTTGTAGAACACTTTTCGTGTATGTGTGTGTGTGTGTGTGTGTAGCTCTGTGGTTTTGAAGAGGCAATAAATCAGCAAGTACTTCTTAAATATTTCCTGGCCCAGCACTATGGAAGATAAAAAGGGAGAAAAAGACAAGATTTCTTCCTCAAGATGTGGCTGCTTAGGGGGACTGGTGCATATGAACCATTAGAAAGTGCTTACGCATCTACTGTTGACCTGTTGGAAGTATAATCAGAACTAGAAAAGGACAAATTGGAGTTGGAGAAGGACAAAGTGGTTGGAGAAATCCTCCAGAGGGCTTAGTTTTGATTCCTGGAGGTATAGCTAGATTTGTCTTTTTCTTTTTTTCTTTTGCAAATGTATTATATTGTTTACTTTTACAAAATGCAGCCTCTTACCCCAGGCTGGTACCACTGAAGAGAGCTGTCGGTCTTATTTAGAGGGTAACTCAGAGTTCATGGTTCTACAAAGGAAAGGCAGCAGACAGCTTTGGCTATAAAAATACTTGAGGTATTTAGAAAAAAAAATCCACTATACAGTTTACTTTTATGACTGAGTCTTAGATGCTTGTAAGAACACAATAAATAGAAACATATACAGAAAAAGAAAAAAAAACAACAAACCCTGCTTCATGGAGAATGGTCAATGTTGAAAAACGAAATCTTACGTGATTTTTCTTGAAAATTCATTCATATATAAAAAAGGTACTTCATGCCTTAGCTTCAATTTAAAATTTCAATTGCTATAATTTGTTGTCATGAAATAACAAAGCAAAACAATGCTGTATTTTCTGTTTTTTGATCCCCCCCCCCCCCGGATTTAAAAATTAAGTGATGGGACAAAGTTTTTTTCTTTTCTTTTCTTTTTTAAATAGAGATTTGAACTTTGATGTAAGAGCCTGCTATTTCGATGCTTACACGGTTTAAATTCTCTGGCATGGAACTTTTAGACTTGAGATAAATGTCATGAACATGATTTTGAAGGTCAGGCTGGTGAACCACCAAAAATGTCTGACAGCTCCAAACGGGAATATTTACATCTGGCTCATGGCATCGTGCTCTCTGCTGTGATGAAGTCAGGTTGAATAAGTGGAACAGTGGGAACTGAACCTCGATAGAACTTGGCATTTGACCCCAGAGGCCTCTTTTTATCCTCTATCCTCTCCTGCCTCCCACCATGTGGGAAGAACAACCATAAAAATCTACTGGCTTTCTGTAGAAACACTTGGCCTGGTTTCCATGTAATACCTGTTAAACACGAATCAGCCCAAAATTAACTTTGGGGACAGCAGGATATTTCTGACCTTGCGCATTCAAGTATGAAATGCACTAGAATATATGATGAACCAGACTTCTTGGTAAATGGGTTGTTCTATTTAGTTGGATTTCTGGTTATTTAAGAGTGAATTCTATGAGTATATTTTATTTTAATCTTTGTTACTGAATAGGCATTCTGAAATGTATTAGTCAGCTTTCTTGTCACTGGAGGTATGGTTATCGAATGCCACTTGAACCTTTTTGAAGGTTTTAATCTTACAATGTCCTTGGATCATCATCCCAAACCTCAGTAATCTAAAAATACTAGCATAAATGCAGAAGGAGAAAAGAACTAGTTGTTGAAGGGTAGGATTGAAGCAAATTGGATGATAGGACATGGGCAGGAAACAGTTTAGTTTAGTTAACTGGGATTATATTTCAGGGTAATTTTCTGATAACTGGTCACAAAGCATTCAATAATGTACCCTGTAACCATTTAAGCTAGATTTTAATAGAAAACCCTAAAGAATTTATCTTAGTTTTGCATGAGATCGCCTCTTTAGAAAGAGTAGAATAAATTCTTTTCTGTTCCTAAAGTCATTTTGATAAAAGGAAAACATGTGCACACTAGGTGAAAAGAGTCCAGAAAATGATTATGAAATCATCTTAGTGTGGTATCTGGGGCATACATGGCAATTTCCTAAAAGTAGAAAATGCCACCATTTTTTAAAGCCACATTTTGTTGGATGAAGGCAGAAAAGATTAAGGAATCTGAAGTCTGAGTTACCCTCTTGTCATTAACCTTTGGTTTGTAGGTTGAAAGAAGCATTAAAATAAACAAAGCTGCTGAACTGTACTCTCTTAGCAGATAGAAATGGGTAGTTTGAGGGAAAAGCAAAATAGATGCAGGGCACTCTTAAGAGATTACTTGTAAATCCAGATATATGTCAGATTATTAGAATAATTAAACTTTTAGTGAATTAGGGAGAGAAAAAAGGAAGGTTCTGTCTGTATTTCTTGAAGCATGGCATATAACTCTATGCACAGTTTGAAATGCCATTTAGCAAGGGACCCAGAAGTGTCTACCATGAATGAACATTGATAAGGAATGTAATTTTTTCCTTAAATTGAAATACCTATCTGTGTTCTCTATAACACAACCATTCCTTTGGTCTGCTAATTGTAGGAAACAGCCCTATCTCCTCTGAACAGCATGCTTTCTTTAAGAACACTGAAAAGCATTTGAAGCTACTAAGATTTAAGGCATTCTTTACCTAAGTCAAGTGCAGATTGGCAATATGGAGTTCATACAGAGATAAAAAACTAGAAGGATATAGAGAAATAGTGTGTCAGAGGGGTCAGAGCACTGATGTTGGAAACAGACAGACCTGAGATTAAAAATCAGGTTTGCCACTTTCTCACTGTATGACCTTGGGCCAGTTACATAGTTTTCGTGAATTACAGTTTTCTTCCCACGTAAAATGGGGTTAATGGAAATTGTTGTAATGACTAAATTATGTGTATATCATTATCTGTATAGTTGCAGCTCTATATATTTTAAAATAACTGGTATAGTAGAAGTGCCCAATATTTCTCTTAATTTATTTTTATATGTGTTCTTCTCAATTGAGGTATAATTGACAAATAAAATTGCAAGATATTTAAAGTTTACAATGTGACGATTTGATATACATGTGCATTGTGGAAAGATATCCCCCACCAAGCTTCTTAACATATCCATCCTTTCATATATTTACTTTTTTTTTGGTGAGAACATTTATGTTCCCCTGTTTTAGCAAATATCAATTATACAGCAGTGTATAGTCACCACCATGTTATACATTAGATCCTTAGGCCTTACTCATCTTATAACTGAAAATTTGTACCCTTTTACAACCTCTCCCTATTTCTCCCACCTTCAGCCCCTGACAATCATTTTTCTACTCTGTTTCTATGAGTTTGATTTCTTTCTTTTTTTTTTTTTTTTAAGATTCTACATATAAGTGATACCATGTAGTATTTGTCTTCTTGTCTGGCTTATTTCACTTAGCATAATGCCCTCCAGATTCATCCATGTTGTTGCAAATGGTAGGATTTCCTTCCTTTTTTCTCTTTGAGATAATGGTTTTGTTTCTTCTGGATTATTTATCTTAATTTTAAGATTATAGGTTATAACACTCTTATACAGTTGTGAGAACCAAGTTCTCAGAAGACTATGTGATCTGGCAAAGGTATATTGATAAAGTGACATTCATTCACTCAGTTACTGATTGACCCATCAGTCCATGAATATAGCACATGCTTGCTGAGATTGCTATAGCTTCAAGGATAGATAGAAGCCAGACTTAATCGACACCTTCTCACTCCCAGTCTAATGCATTTTTTTTACTGCATTCTCAATAATAAAAATTTTCTAAAGGCGGGGAAAAAAGAAGAAGAAATTTAGAATTTTTAGAAGAATTTAATTAGGAATAAAAGGTGAAGAATTTTCTTTTAGAAAAACATATTCTGATAAGCAAGGAGCTAATCAGAACAGCTACTTGCTGAGAAAGCTTAATTTGGATAAAAAGCTCTGAGACTATAAGACACGAAGTAAAAAAAAAAAATGTGAATATAAAAATAGCAATCAGGTTGTAGTCACAAAAGTTTAGGAAGATTAAACCTTATATATATGGTAGTCCAGAAAAGATGCTACAATTTGTGTTCAGGTCATAAATACTGATTAAATTTGCCCATGTAAGTGGTGTTCTACGAGTGGTGGTGGTGGTGATAGGGGCAAGGGACACAGTGGTAATAAGAAGTGTAGAAGGAGCAGCAAGAGCAGAGCAGATACAGATTGTGACTTGGAGGTGTCTATTATCTAGTTGGGATAATAAAACATTTACAAAAGTAAATCGAGAACATTTCCAAAGCAGCTGGTTAAGTACAAATTGATAAAGCATTAGGTGTAAAGGAGGTTGATAATCTGAGAGGTAATAAGCATTAACTCTGACCAGTCCATCTGTCCATTTTGTGCTAGGAAAATCACTGTGAGTTCTGGATTTCAATCGACCCATTTACAAATGGGTGAGAGGTGGCCATGTTGATAAAACATGGGTTTTAAGTTATCACTTAAAAAGTTATCACTTAAAAAGTTATCACTTTTATGGGTTGAGAAATACCTTTCAAGATACTACTTTGAAGTTCTACCATTACCACCTGTCTATTTTCTTTCCTCCACCTTCAGTTCCCAACAGAGAGGCAGGCACATACACATGTATTCACACACACACCCCGCATTCGAATATTATGTGATGACAGAAATGAACAACCTTATGAACCAATATATGAGTTACTACAACTTTTATGTTGAATCCCAGTGGGAATTACAGATTCCTCAATTTCCCTTTGATTCTCTGTTTTGCCACCACATATAGATAAGCTAAGATCTCCTGGTGAGGAGTTGCCAACATGTAGCAAAACAGGAGGGAAGGAACCCTGATAAAGAATGTTCTAATATTAGTTTTGTTAAAGAGCTGAGTTGATTAGTGGTAATGATGAGACTGAACTCTTGTAGATAAAATACAGCCCTTCGAGCCATATTTATTCATTCTTTTAAACATTCAACAAATACAGATTGGCATATCCAAATCCCATTTTGCATTATAAGGTGGTGGTTAGGATTAGCAAAACACTTGTGGAGAGATGCCTGCAATGAGTGGAGATGTGAATTGCTCAGAACAATTTCCTTTTGAGATTGCCAGTTCTACTTTGAGCCTAGACTTATGAACACAAACATCCAAGCTGTACCTTGGAGGCCCCTTGAGGTTTACCTGTCGGCAGCTATTCCTTAGTTACTTAGTCATGAACTGGTAACATGTCAGGCATATAGAAGAAAGGGAGGTGCTTTCCTATTTACAAAAGCAAACTCTCTGTTCAATTCAAAGGTATGAGAGCTATTTCTCTTAGACTATTTCCTTTGAAATAGTCAAGGAACAGGTGGGTTATCGATGTTAAAAACTAATTGTATGTGTGTGTGTGTGTGTCAGTGTGCATGTGTGTCTAATTATTTTTCCCATCATTTCTTACTTTCTCAGAAACCCTCTCTCACTTCCCCCTACTCCAGCATCTCCACACCACTTTCTCTGAAATAGAACCATAGACAGACCCATAAGCCCTCACCATTTTTTCACCCCTCTCAAAACCTGATCATTCTCAAGCCTGAATTGAGTAACCATTTATGTTAGATGTTTTATTACCTAGCTCTGTAACTTGGGAATATCATTCAACTTCTTTTTCCCTTGGTTTTCTTGTTTGTTGACGGGAGAAGATTAGATAACTTATAAGCATGTTCCACACTCTCTGCCTGTGCAAAATGATGAATTTTAAATTCATTAAACTTATTTTAATGCGCCATAAACAATGTGGGAATGGGCAGCTAGGAGAGTGCCCGTTGATGTACTGTGTCCAACATAATATGCCCCTTGGCCTGTCATCACTGTAGCTGATGGGTAAAGAGCAGATACTCAATTTCTTTTACACATTCCTTTGGTCTTCAACCCTGGCTATCTAGAAATGTGGTCAGCATGGACTGTCTTAATTGCAGACTGTCTTAAATTTGGAGAATCTGACTAAGTCACCCTGTGGGCAGTGGAGTGAGAAGGATTGTTCTTCCAATGGTTTTCATCTGTGAGTTCGGATGTACAAGCGTTATCATTAAAATTGTCATAGACTATTTTAATGTGTCTTCTAACAATATTGTAGTGGATGATGATGACTTTGAAACTTGTCCAAAGTCACACAGCTGGTAAGTGTAAGACCCAGCACTGGTCTTTAGAGCTCTGATGTTGACACTTTCTGAAGTCTTCTATGACCTCATCATGGAAGTCATCACTCTTCTCTGTGTTCTCAAAGTATTTAATTTTTACTGCTAGCACAGCACTTATGACATTACACTGATTTTTGCATGAGGATGACTGGTACACGGTACTTGCTCAAAAAATAGTTTGTCAATTGAATATCTGAATGCCTATATATGTGTCTGCCTATGCTAAGGGGCCGTGAGCTCCTTAAAGAATGGACTGGATCTTACATGTTGTTATTTCTAGGTATTCAAATAGTGCCTGCTACTTGGATGGTACTCAACAAATATTTGTTGCATTGAACTAGATTCTTAGCAAAAGAGTTCCGGCTTGTTTGGATCTCATCGCCCCTTATTACAACCTTCCTTTTATTTCAAGGTCCTTTCTACTTCTCCCTTCTTCTTCCACATCTCCTCTCTTTATCTTCCTTTGCTTTTTTCTACCATCTCATTTTAATGACATATATATATGTGTGTGTGTGTATGTGTGTGTGTGTGTGTGTGTATATATATATATATATATATATATATATATATATATAAATATATATATATTTCCCCCTCCCCCATAGCTCTTCTATTTGCTTGTTATCTTGAGGGGTTGGTGAAAATGCCCATAGACAAATCTCACTGTAGCAAGTTATGAAGTTGCTATGAAGTGAGGTAAGGCAAGTTTTATGCCAGACTCACCCATTTTGTGTATGTATAGTGTTGTTTAGGAGGCAAGGGGCATTGTGCTTACAAACTTGGACTGAAGTGAGGAAGATAATGGTTGACTCCTTAAACCTTCAATATTTAATTCCTGGCTGAGAAGGCAACATTCACAGGAAACATTCAAAACACCAGATGCTATTTGTTAGTGATTCGACATTAATGCCCATGACTAAGGTACAAGCATTTCACAGTCCAGGTTGCCTTCAGACCCATTTTGTATGAATAGGCCCCATGGACAGTTGTAGCTATTTTTTACCTAGTGAGATTTTACTTGATTATGCCTAAAAGTCCAATTATTGTTTTATTGGGACTAAAGGAGCCTGAATTTGTTAATGAACAGTTCTGCCCCATCATTATGCAATTGAATATAGTGCCATGGCATGGATCTCAAACTTGCAGTGAATCTAAAAAATTGCGTAAGGGCTATGCTTCTCTCGGCTTGTCTGGTTTCTTCTCCAGTGCTTAAAACCAGAATTGGTATTTTTCATTTCTCTCTCCCCTGGCCTCAGTCAGTTCTCCTAAAGGCATTAATTTATTGGTTTTCAAATTACAAATCCACGTGGAGTTTTGTCTCACTTATCTTCAGCTTATCTGCTCTCTTTTCCTATCCTCTTCTTCTTTGGACTGCTCCACCAAATACGAAAAATGTTCATCTTAGCAGACCCTTTCTTATTACTAGGTCCCAGCTTCTATTTCTTTCTCCTTAAATATCGAATGCCATTTCATAGCTGCATCAATTTAGCAGCTCTGTGACACTCTATGTTAGAAGGATCTTCTGGAAAGAAAAAGCTACATACTAATTCTAAAAATAAGAAGCATTTTAATTTTACATAATTTTTACTGCAATGGCTTCTGTATTATCTAAGATCACTAACCATAATTGACTTTCAGTTCTTCCTGTCTTCTCTAATTCATCACATGAGCTTGTGCTGGAGTGATTAACTCATTCACTTTCTGGATTCCAATAGCGGACTTGTTATGATATTGGAAGATTTTGGATTTCGATGGTTCATAAATATATATCAAGAATCTTAACAATTGACAAGATGGGATCTATGTAGCTAATGACCTACTTAGGCCATAAATTCTCTTACCCATTTTCAAATCTTTTGGAAGCATTAATTTTAATAGAAATTTTTTTGAATAGAACTGAAAAATGTTTGACTTGGAAGGGGCCTCAGAAATAACCTAGTCTTAGTTCTTTGCTTTATTGATAAGAGCCTGAGTGGAAGAATTATAAATTTTAAAGTCATCTAGTGGCTTAGTAGAAGAACCACAGTGAGTCTCAATTTTGGCTACACGTTAGAGTCATCTGGAAAGCTTAAAAAAGCTCATGTTTGAGCCCTATCTTAGAGAATTAATTAAAGTAAATTAAATTAATTATTTTAGTGAGAGAGAGAGCATGCATATGAGCGCGGGGGAAGAGGCAGAGGGAGAGAGAGAGAGAGAGAGGCTCAATCTCACCACCCTGACATCATGACCTGAGCCAATATCAAGAGATGGACACTTAACCGACTGAGCCACCCATGTGCCCCAAATTGGAGAATTTGATTTAATTGGCCTGGACATTGAGATTAAAAAAAAAAAATCTTTGTACATAATCTAATTCTAATGGGCAGTAGCCTAGTCGTTCAGAGCTCAGGATTGGAAGTCAGAAAGAGCTAACTTACTTATTGTATGGAAGCCTCATTTTATTTATCTTTAAGATGGAATAATATGATATCTGTCATACAGCTTTCTAATAATAGTTGAATGATATAATGCATCCAGTGGGCTAATCATAGGGGCTGGCACATTGGCAGTACTATAGCTTACAGTGCCCAGCTCACCTGACTCCTAGCCTAGTATACTGTTGTGTTACTTCCACAATTCTTTCTGATCCTTTCCTTTCTGAACTGATGGTCATCTGCTTCCTTCTCTCCATTCCTTGGCTTCATTTCTGATGCTTTTAGAGCTGTGGAGCCAAAAATGTGACTGGATTTTCCATATATGCATAGTGTAAGTCCAATTTAGTTTTCTTAAGATTCTGGTCAGAATCTTGTGCCCAGAGGTAACTTCTCTAGCTTCCAACATCCTGAAATATGCTTGCATGTGTATGCGTGACTAATTTCCTTTCTAGTGGTGATATGTTAGAAGTCCTCTTGCATATCCCTCTGCTTGCATGCTTGGCATAGAGTAGGTGCTTTTGCTGCATGTTCTTGTCACTCTGGAATACCCTCTATTACCATCCTTTATATTGTTGCTGATTTGATTATCTGTCCTTTTCACTACAGTGTATATTCTTTCAGGACAGGGCCAATGTAGATTCTGCTCACCATTAGATGATTCTTCTTATTTTTTTTTGAAGATTTATTTATTTATTTGGGGGGGCAAGGTGGGGGGGGGAGAGAGAGGGAGTAAGAGAGAATCCCAAGCAGACCCCCTGCTGAGTGTGGAGCCTGATGCAGGGCTTGATCCTATGACCCTAAGATCATGACCTGAGCCAAAACCAAGAGTCAGATGCTCAACCAACTGAGTCACCCAGGTGCCCCTCACCACTAGATTCTTGAGGATTAGTTCAGTGCCTATCACACAGGAGACATGTTAAATATTTGAAAAATGTGGAACAAAGTAAAATGCTAAGAATTGTGCTTGCTTTTCTTTTTTTTTTTTGTAGCAATCTTAACTGGAAAAAAATGAGTGGAAGACCTTGCTAGTTGCCTTTGGGCCCACAAATACAGAAGTCCCCATTATTGTGAAAATATTTGATTAATAGGCTCCACAGATCCTAGGTAACTTGTGTGCAGGAGTAACACAGACTACAATTTTGTTTTTCCTATTACAAAACAGTTGGCTCTAGTCCATGTCATTAAGGAGTCTCCAGTCTTTAACTTTCTCTGTGCATTTCTAAGAGAATCTCTACCCTAAGCAACAGGTAGAAAGTAATGCTATGCTGAAGGTAATATCTATCACTCTTGGCCCTATCACTAGGGAGACCTTGATTAGTTGGAGTTGTTATTGTAATGAAGTCCAAATGACTTCAAGGAAATGTTATTGTAATGAAGTCCAAATGAAGTCCTGAATGACTTTTAAAGGGCTTTTGAAATTAATCTTTTGTTTCTGGAGAAAGAGACACATTTGTCACTTACCAATCTCAAGTTCTAATGCATAAAGTAAAACAAAATGATATTTTGTTTTATTTATTAAAACTTTGAGAAGGAAATTGCAATATGATGAATTAAAATAAAATAGGCCCAAGAGAAAAACTGCAAAGGGTAAAAACATTTCAATTAATAACAAGGGAAATGATTAGAATAATAATCCCACTGGGATTAAAAGAAAAGTTGTTATATATTAATAAGATATTGTTATATTATAATGTTTTGGAGCACTGAGCTGTTCGTGTCATAGTCTCATTAAGGTGGAGCTGGAAATCTCTATGTATTTACCTTTTTGGTTTTCAAAAACAAATATATTCCTTAGGCTACTACTGGTGAACTAAAAATAAACTATTTTCCAACACTTGCTGGCTAATGAATTCACTTTTGCCCTAGTGAAGAACTGGAGGGAAGCATGTACTTAATTTGGTCTGCAAAACCTTTTTCCTATGAAAATATTCATACAACAGAAGCTAGAGGACAGCTGGGGATTTGAGTTCTCTTCTTACTCTGCCAGGATTTCATTAGGTTTAGACTTAACTTTCATCTCCCTTGACTGCTTTTAAGATGTATAAAATTACTTTGAAGACATTCAATGAAAATAAGGCTTTTTAAATGATGTACTTAAAAGTGGAAGACCATGGTATTGAACTTAGTGAACCCCGGAGCATTTTACGGTATGTATTAGTTGGGACAGGCTAGGTTACACTGCAGTAACAAACAACCCTCAGATATCACTCAATTAAAACAGAGGTGTATTGCTATCCACTGAGAATTCACTGTGGTCACTGTTCCCACATTGTTGTTGTCCTTTCTTAGTGATTCAGCCTCTCCTCTGGAACATTGCCATTTACTGTGGGAGCGGTAAAAGAGCATGTGTTGACGTGCACAACGTATCTTAAAGCTTCTGCTTGGAAATGACATTCATCACATCCATTCATTGGCCAAAGAAAGTCACACGGCCATACCTGAGTTCATCGGGATGAGGCAGTGCTCTCCTGATAATAACTGATAGAAGTGTGGAAATAAACATTTGTGAATAGCCCTGAGACCTCAGTTACCTGCAAGAGTCTCATATACTATTGGTTGCAAATCTAGTATCATAAATAATTATTAAAATATATTTATTAGCCTTTACTCTGTGCTAACAAGAAGGCCTGGATTTATAAAAGTGTATATGACGCTTGCCTATTCAACCAGCAGGTGGCACCTTGCCAGACGTTGTCTCCAGGGCAGTTATCACCCCTACCTATGGGGCAATCACAGAAGTGTGAACAGAGTAGGGCTATCACCCAGAAGACTCAGGCAAGATGAGCCAGCAGAATTGGTGGATGGTATCTTAAACCAGCCTTAGCAGTGATGCAGAGATGATAGAAAAGATGAATTTCAATTGGTAGAAGAGAATAGGACATTTTATAAAGACTCAAATTGGATGTAATTTCTAATTGTGAAAAGCCACAAAAACTCTGACAGTCAGGAAAAGTCAGATTTATGGAAATATGTCCTAGACTGGAGTTTACTATTTCTCTTAAAAGTAGGCATTTCCCCTCCTCACTCATCCCTCCTCATGCCCCTGTACATTGTTCCTGCTTCTTCTTCAGCAGTCTGCAACCAGTAATCCTGCCTCTATTTTTAGGGTTTTAAATCCCGGCTTCAAAGGTACTCAGGCAGTAGACTGAGAAGCCTGTGGGAGTGTGGAGGATTAGCCTTAGGCAGCTGTATGACAAAGCAGTCTATTCACTCCAGATAAGAGTGAAGGAGGTTGAGATGTATAATTCATTTCACATACTTTTTTTTCTCTAGAACCCCCTTGATATAAAGGGGAGGAAGTTCCCTTCTCCACATCCCCACCCACCACCCTGCATTCTACCAGTCCCTTTGATTTCTGCCCCTGGGAAGTAGAAAGAGCTACTACTGCATACTGTGATCCCTAAGTGAGGTTGAATTTGGTCCACCCCAAGCAATTGCATTGCTGGGACGTCGCTTATGTTGTACTATATAACCCAGCCACACCCAGTGATGCATCAGCCATACAGGTGCTGCATCCACACCCAGTGGGTGGGAGAATGACTTCCATATCCTTTAGCACCTTGGGAAATATCTTCAATTGCTTAGCACACCACAGCGGAATGACTCAGATGAGACACTTCTACTTTCTCAGCAGCTTTCAAACACCTACCTGTAGTTCTCTGGCTTTCTTCTTTTGGTGTCAAAACGTAAGGCACTGTGCTTTGATTGAAAGGCAAGCCCTATCTTGGGTGCAGAATTTGCTGTATATCTGATCTAAATTTGCACCAACCCTCTGCTGGGATTTCTTCTCTTCCTGGGCACTGATTTGGTTAAAGAGGACAAGTGGGCTTAATTATGTCCTGTCTATGGGAACTCTGAGTTTTGTACCTATATTGAGTAATATTGAATCTCTGTATTTAATTTCTTTAAAGGAGCAAATTAACCAGTATATTAACCTTTTTTGACACTAAAACTTCATCAAAGGAATAGAACAGAACGCATTTGCGTGGCCTCAGGTAGTGATGGCAGAAAGATAAATTCATCAGTAAACAGAGAGTCTAAAATGGAGATAATCATGAAAACAAGTGGCCAGACTGTTCAATGTGGGTAGCTTGGCTTATCTGTAATTAAAAGAAGTTTTAAGCTTAAATGCTCTAAAACCCTATGTATTCAATTATCTCACTTTTCACAGAGTTATAAAGATGTTCAGTTATCTCTATCTCTTATTAGACTATAAGCTCAGGAGGGTATAAATTTTATTTATATTTTTATCCTAATTATTATCACTGTTACCTTAATAGACATTTGATGAGGGAATACTCCTCCTAAAAAAATACTCTTCTGAGGCAAGATACAGTGTTGGATGTACGCTTGGTCTTTGGAATTTCTGGTTTATATCGCTGACAATTCATCAGGAATTCTCTTCCTTCAGTTAGATTACCAAAGTTTACACATCAAGATCATAAGTTTCCCCTCATATATATATATAAGTTTCCCCATATATATATATCTATGTATTTATTTCAGGATAAAATCTTAGTCTACATTAAAGATAAAATCTGAGATAAAAAATATGGTCATAATACAAGCCTACACTAAATTTTTAGTATGATTAGAAATATTTCTATACTCCAACAAATGGCCTGCTTATTTGAAATGAGGGTGACATACGATGACAGCTAACATGTATGGACTGTTTCCTATTAGTCAGGCTCTATTCCACATTTAACTTATCTAATCTTCAAAACATTTCCATTATGTAGATATTGTAATAGCCTTACTTTACGAATGAGGAAGCTGAAGTAAGAAATGGTTGGTTAATTTAACTGTGGTTCCACAGCTGGTAACTGGAAGGTCAGAAATTAAAATCTCACAGTGTGAATGCTGATAAATATTAACAGTGTAACTGCCTCCTCATTATTATGTTATACTAGAACAATCAAAGAAACCCAGGGAAATCTTTGATGTTCATTAAATATTGGTCAACTTTGATTTCCTTTATTAGCATTTGAATTTTGATTTTTGAGGGTTAGGATACTGAAATATTAGGTTCGGGCCTAAGAACATAGATAAAAACACATGTTACCTTTTCAAATTTCTGAAGCAAAGCTCTTTGTGATGGGTGGCATTGGGTATGTTTTTGTGGACAGAGAGGCCCTTGAGCATCATTTCACTGTGAATACATCAATGTGGCAAGGAAAAGTCCTGATGTATAAATAGGAATGTTGGAAATTGATAATCCACCATTCAAAACAACTACTTGGTTTGTATGTTGACTTAACTAGTAACTCCAGTACAAAGTTTCCCAATTTTTTGAGCATAGGACTTTTTTTTTTCATGATCAAAATATTTTAGGACACATATGATAATAACTGAGTTTTAAATTATCTATGGATTAAAAAACACAGAATCACATAATTTCTATAATTTCTAAGAAAAGTTAATTTATGGAGATCAAAATGATTATGGGATCAAAAATGGATTTTTTTTTTGGAACCCTGGAGAAAAATCTAGAAGAACTGGGGTGCTGTGGTCAGGATAAGGTGATGTCAATGCAGGGGTAGGCTAGGCTGCTTCCAATTTCCAGTGGCCACTGGAGAATACGGTTGAGGTGCAGAAATCACTGGAAAAGAGGAGAGATGGTCTTGTTGGGCCTGGAGCTTACACCACTAGGGGAAGACCCTCTTTAAAAAAGAATACAAGTAACAAATACAAATGACAAAGTAGCTCCCAGAGCCTTAGACAGGGCATATGCAAATAAAAGGGGACCCTGAAGCTTCAACCTTATTAGTTTCAAGGTAAATTCAATCCTGGAGATTAAGAGCTTGGAAATGAGTCAACACTGAGGATGCCAAAGTTTCTGTCATGACCCCATCCTTGAAGTAGAAAGGCAGCCTGGGAACCATGTGTCAAAGCTTTCAGTGACTTAAGGGGGATGAATGAATGAGAGTTTTCTACATAGAAAGATCATGCAAGAGCAAGAGGACAGTAAGAGGGAATGTCTATTGTGTGCTCAATATGTGACAGACACTATTCTAAGCACCTAATTTATTTAGTCTTTGTAAGAGACAATGAGCAGATACTTTTATTTCTCAGACCAGAAACAAGTATAGGGAGGAGACTTAGTAACTAATTTGTCCATGACTACACAGCTAGGAAAAGGCTGAGCAGGCCTTTGAACCCCAGTTTTCTGGGGCCTGAGTCTTCATCTTTAACAACTGTGCATACCAACCATACCATAAACTGAATGCACAAGCCTTGAAGAAAGAATACTGGCCCTGTAGGGCAATAAACTTCTGTAGGTTGCAATGGGAAGCAAAAGGAAAATTACCTTAAAATATCTTAGAGTAAAAGGAGGAACAATCTCCTTAGCTCATTCTCTGGGTTTCACAATACTGCACGGCAGATTGGATTTATCTGTTTTGGCATTGCAAAGACAAAACTGTTTTTGTGTTTTTTTTTTTTTTTTTTTTTTTTTTAAAGATTTTATTTATTTATTTGAGAGAGAGAATGAGAGAGAGAGCACATGAGAGGGGGAGGGTCAGAGGGAGAAGCAGACTCCCCGCTGAGCAGGGAGCCCGATGCGGGACTCGATCCCGGGACTACAGGATCATGACCTGAGCCGAAGGCAGTCGCTTAACCAACTGAGCCACCCAGGCGCCCAAGTTTTTGTGTTTTTTGTTTGTTTGTTTGGTTTGGTTTGGTTTTAGCTTGCCTTGGTTTAGTGAGAAAAAAGCTGGAGAGACACCTTGGATGTCCTCAGATGGGTTAACAGTTTTTGAGGCACTAGAAGATCTTCCCATTTTCCTAAGACAGAAGTATAGGAGGATATAGATTTTCCCTGGGATGTAAATATTGTGCCTACAATTAGAAAGATAGGCAGGTAGGTCTATTGTTAGGAAAGTAAATAATGATATTTTGACTTCTACATTTTGAGGGAATCTCGAGATAGAGAGATTATCTTGCATCATCTATGCTGGCCATAAATACTGTCACATGTATTCTAAGAGGGAGGCAGACAGAGATTTCACACACACACACACACACACTGAAGGCGGACAGGTGATGTGGCCCCAGAAGCAGATACTGGAGTGAAGTGCCATAAGCGAAAGTGTTGGCAGCCACCAGCTGGAAAAAGCAAGGGATGGATTCTCCCTTAGAACTACAGAGGGAGCATGGTGTTAGGTTCTGGCCTCCAGAACTGAGAGAATAAGGTTCAGTTGTTTTAGGCCACCAAGTCTGTAGTAATTTGTTACAGCAGCCACAGGAAATAAAATATACCATTTCTATCAAAGGTTTAGCCTTGAAGAGAGAGGAGTCATTTTCCCAGGGCATCTCTGGCGGTCTCTTTAGGGACCTGGATCTGTAGGGGTTTGTCGTATCTGTCAGGCTGACAGGACTACTTGCCAGGAGCCTTGTCCGTCCAGTAGATAGAGCTTCTTGTTCTAACTGAACTGTGTGGCAAAGAAAGGCAAACAGAAGTAAATCAATCAGACCCCCTGCTCTGACTACTTAAATATGGAAACCAGACCATCCCATCTCAACTGTCATTGTATGATCTTGGGAAAATTACCTAATCTTTCATTGCTTCCCCAGACCAGTTTGGCTTCAGAGTCTGTGCTCTTTCCTGTTATACTATGCTGGCTCTCTAGTGAGCTTCTTGCCAATATGACAGGTGAAAGCTTAGGTTTGTTAATTAGGAACTAAAGATACATGGCTTATTTGCACTCCAGGTTTATGGAGACATCCATAAGTGTCCCATTTGTAATTCTAATTTTGACTTACGTGGCAAAAACAATTCCCTCAAAAAGATTATTTATGTGTTGGGGGTTGAATGACACTATGAATTTTTTGCTTGGTTCTCTGCCCTGCTTTTCATTTTCCATTACAAATGAATTTCCAGAGATACTCTGCTTTCCTTCTTCAATTTCTCTGTAGGTCAGTCAAAGAAGCGTATTGAAAAAGCTCCCTTCGCTAGCAATTAACATCAATTTTGACTTGGAATAGTACTTTAATCCGAGACTGAGGCATTGGGATTAAGTTTTAACTTGCCCTACCTGCCACTCAATTGAATACTCTTTCTGAAGGTCACTTAGCCTTCTTTAATTATTTCTGTTTCCATTAGTGTTACAGAATAGAAATTTACTGATCTGTCTGGTGGGCATTTTAGTTTATGTAAGTTGAGATTTGGGAATTCATTTGGATGAAATAAGATGCTGGCTAAAACTCAAGGCAAACATTTTGCTGATGCTTGAACCTTAGGACCAAAAAAGTTTACACTCCCTGGTTTCCCTAGGGAGTGGGGATTGAGAAAACCATAGAAAATAGCTATTCTTGGAAACCCTGTTGCCAGGCAAATGCCATAGGGCGAGGGCTCAGAGAAGCTTACTTCTCCTCCCATAGCCAAAGGGTGAGCTAGCTCTGACTGGAACTGCTTGGTCAGGTTTTAGAATCCTTGGGACTGATTGAGAGGACAAGGAGGAGGAGGCCAGGCAAAAAGGAAGATGACCGGAATGGCTCTTAGAATTCAATCCCAGAATAGCTGCCCAGTTTACGTCTCTCTCAAACACTGTTGACTTCCTGGAAGCCCTCTCTGCATTTGATGTTTGGGTACTCTTCTTGTGTACCCTTTTCTACCAGGAAATATGGAGACCACTTGAAGAGAATTAGATCTGTCCTAAAGTTTCTACTTGAGATGGACTCCGGTGGTTTGGGACTAAAAATAATTTTTATCTTAGTTCATTTAGGGTCTGGGAGAGAAACTGAAGTGTTATAATTTATGTGATAATACTGAAAATATTAAGGAAGTGTAGTATAATTCTCAATAAGTACAATGCCACCTTTCCTTCAGAGCCCAGGGTGACTTGGTGGCCACTCTCATTGTCTTTGTCCTATCTCAGATTGATGTTACGGAGCAGGTTTATGTTCTAATTAGTACAAACTGCAGTTCACTACAATGCTCTATTTGCTATTCAATGAGTCATACTAAAAGCCCCATGTTCTTAAATGGCATGAAGGTAAAAATCATGATCACAAAATGTGCTGTTTCTGAAAACCTAGAGGGAGACAAAAAGATCGAGTATCTTAAGTTCAAGGTTCCTTTGGAGTGGAACTTCTGTAGGGCAGCAGATTGCTTGAGGATGATATTGATTTTCCCAGGGAGAGGAGTAAGTTGCAGACAGTGGATTGTCTACTATTGAAACATTCCTCCAACATATTAGGTGTAGCCTTTAGTTCCTAATACATAGCAAATATATACACACACACACACAGCAAATGCACATTATCCTTAGCCATTTATCTTTGATTTAGCATGTCTCAACTCCAGTATCTGATGTTTTAGAAATGTTTCAATTACGTCATAAGATGATGTCCTTACTTGATACGTATTTGAAGTTTTCCTTTAATGTCCTCTACTGGTTTAGAGCTTCCTTTGATTCCTTTCCAAAGTGGACAAACTTTTCAAAGGCTTTTGTGTGGAGCTGCAGTGGATGGGAAAATACTTAAGTATTGTTAGCTACTAAGTAAGGGACTGGACTGAGGGGATGCAAAAGAGGAAGGGAGATCATAGATGGAGCTACCTAGTTAGCCAGGGAAGGTAGGAGAATAGGGGACAGGGGATCAAGAACTGGTGTGGAGGAAAAGGAAGGACAAAATCTGAGTGGAACCTTATAGGAAAAGGAACCACACTCATGTACCTCAAAGTCAGTAACCCAAGTGGGAAGACCAGAAATAGTTGAATGGATTTATTTTAAATAGTAAGATATAATTAAATAGTAATGGTAGAATGGATAAGGGTGGAAAAACGAATAGGATCATATGTTATATGTATCAGTATGCTGCAGGGGGACATTTTTAAATATTTAATACTATGTGAGCTTTACAGGATGTTATACTAGAAGCCTGTGGTATTGTAGCCAATTGTAAGTTAAAAAGAAAAACAATCATAAGGGAATAATGATTGCTGTTGACAAGTTTCTTTTTGAAGTAGAGATACTATGATCAGGTTTATGAAATGAAAGAAGGCATCTGCGCTAACTATCCAGACGCTTGTGATTTCATAATGTATGATGGGAAATCTTAAAAAAAAAATAGCATCACTAGCTACTTGCTCTATTCTAGGAAATTCCTGAAAAATCAGGTGGCACAAATTGCTCAGAAGAGGTGAAAGGGTTTTTCATAATCCAAACAGGAGGAGGAAGGGGAAATGTGTGAGTAATTACTGAATAAAGATCACTGAAAAAGGAGGCTGTCCTTAAGGGGGGGAGGCAGTTGGTTGGTAAATTTTTTATAGGAAAATTCTTTTTTTTTTCTTTTTTCTTTTTTCTTTTATTTTTATTTTTATTTTATTTTATTTTATTTTATTTTTTAAAGATTTTATTTATTTATTTGACAGAGAGAGACATAGTGAGAGAGGGAACACAAGCAGGGGGAGTGGGAGAGGGAGAAGCAGGCTTCCCGCGGAGCGGGGAGCCCGATGTGGGGCTCGATCCCAGGACCCTGGGATCATGACCTGAGCCGAAGGCAGACGCTTAACGACTGAGCCACCCAGGCGCCCCTTTTATAGGAAAATTCTTAAGTGGTTGCCAACAGCTAACCTCCAGGATGTGAAGTGCTTTGTGGGAAATATATTCTGGCTGGCAGGCAGGATTTGGGGGAATATTGCTTTCAGATTTATCTCAACCCATCCCCACTTACCTGAAGTCCTTTATTGCTCTAGGTCAGGGAAGAGTTATTTAGGGTTCCTGACTCTACTTAATCCTTAAAACTGGGTTGGAGAGAGAGAGAGAGAGAGAGAGAGAGAGAGAGATGCAGGAATTCTGGCATCTTTTAAGTCTGATAGCTTAAACAAAGGGTGATGTATATAAAGAGGAACATAACAAGAGGAGTTGAAGATTGGAAGGATGTACCCAGAGCTAGGAATACACTTGACCCTTTTGTTGCCCATACCATATGGCTGCCATTTTAATCACTACTTGACTAAATGGTAGAAAGCAATTACAGTAAGTACTCAATTTAATCACTTTGCATCCATACACAGACCCAAAGGGCTTCACTTACATATTTCATCACATAAAGTGTCCACAATTCTCTGCCTTGCTGAAATAGATGTTTCCTTCAAGGATCTGTAGATGATTTTCCGACTTATTTTCTCATCGGTTAAACTCACTGTTTCACATTTCTGCTATTTGCTTTAAAAGAAAGGGCAAAGCTAGTTCACATTTTGCATTCTGTAGGAAGTTTGTTTTACCCATTTGGAAAATCAGGACTGCATCTTTATGGGGCTAGAAGTTAAAGGGAAATCATTCCCTCCAACTCCCACCATTGGTCATCTCAGTCCAGTGAATAAAACCCAAGGTTAGTTGATTATTAAAAACAAACAAACAAACAAACAAAATGCTTAATCCAGGCTTCTATTGCTCTGGTGTTCAGTGGCTTCATTCTGGGACTGCTCCAGATTGCGCCCTTCTCCCATCCCAC
This sequence comes from Phoca vitulina, assembly GCF_004348235.1. Classification (NCBI taxonomy): domain Eukaryota; kingdom Metazoa; phylum Chordata; class Mammalia; order Carnivora; family Phocidae; genus Phoca; species Phoca vitulina. The sequence continues at coordinate 5,533,855 of NW_022589722.1, forward strand.
ATCAAGCTGATTTGCAAATTTACACAACTGGCCCGAAAGAGAGAATAACTGATGACTCAGTATAAACCCATCACCACTCTTGGAAAATACAATTCATAAATACATTCCTTATTCAAATTTAGTAGCATTTTATAGGCAGGAGATCAGCATATTATCTGAGAAAGATTCATGCCACATTTTGTTTAAAAATCTGTTTCATTATTTCACAGCCACACTTCAGTAGGTCAGTCTATAATAGCTTCTTCTTGGCCCTTAAAATGACTCCTTTGTTTCTGCATTATAGAGAATCAGAATGAATTATTCACAGATACCCGTGTGCATTAAGAAATAATGGCCTAATTCTTGAATAAAGCCAGTGTTCCCTATTTAGTCATACCTGCAGGAAGAGCATATGCTTATTCCTTTCCCAGAAACACTTCTTAACCTTCTCTCCTCCGCATTCATTCAGTCCAACATTTTCATCCTTGGGTTTCAACTGAGATATAACTTTCTCTGGAAAGATTTCCTCCTCTCCTTCCCATACCCTAATACTGAATCAACTGATCCTATTTCATCCTATAAAATTCTGTGCCCTTCCTCCCCCATCACACTTACTACACTACACTGTAATTATCTGATTACTAATCTGCATCTATAATTACAAATAACAAGGGAACAGTTCCCATTTAATCTTCATCCCCCAATCAAATGCTTAAAAATAATAGGTGGTCTAAGGAAATCATGAACAAATAATAAATATCATCGAGAAATCAGTATTGCCAGATGTTGCTCTAAATGTTTTACACATATTAGCTCATTTAAGTGTTACAATAACTCCATGAGTTATGTACCATTAATATTCCCATTTTACAAATGGGCAAAACTTAGGTACAGTGAGGTTTCATAATGTATCCAAAGTCTCCTAGCTAGTAAATGGCAGAACAGGGTCAGGTCCCAAAAGGAGAGGGTAGAGGGTAGGCAAAAAGTAGCAGGCAGGTGTCACTACATATTCAATGGAATGTAGTATGGATTATTCAAATTATCTACTAATATTTGGAGATCTTGAAAGGCATGTTTATATGAAAAGCTCATTAATATATTGTATTTCACAAACTGGATGTTTGGACCGGTATTTAGAATTTTATGCATTATCATATGTATATAAAAAGTCCTTCAAATTTATTGTTTTTCATGCAAGAAAAGCAGATAAACCAAACCATTCCCTCCCTAGTTCAAGCTCAAAATCAGCAGGCATAAACCCTTAAGTGTTAAGTTATATTATTTTTGAGACTGACGTGACATGTCCTAGATTTCAGAAGTAGATGCTGCGAAAGACTGAATGAACCTTTGAATAAAAAACCATTTATAGGACATAAACATTAAGGGAGAGGGGGAGGGGCAGAGCCATCTGATTAGAATCAGATCTGGATTACTGCCACCTAGTGATCTGAGACAACCATCTGCCCCCACATACTCCCCAAAACATACTCATCAGAATATATGTTTGCTGTGACTTTCCCCCCCACCCCCAAATATCCTAGTGACAAATTGTCCCTGCAACGTTTTAAGGCCACCCACCCATGATTAAGAAATAATCATAATAAAAAGGAAAACGGCTATGTAGGATTGGGAAAGAGAGGAGGGGAAAACAACAGGGGAAACTTCAATACAAGGCAGATACACCAGAACACTCACACAAATGAGATGGAGAAAAGTAAAGGCAAGATCAAAAGCGGTGGTAATTAAAAAATGACTGGTAGTAAGAGAAAATGGGAAAAATTGATACAAAGATAAGCAGCATGAAAAAAGAAATTTTTTAAAAGCAAGAAATAGAAGACAATAAAACTTTGAACTATTGGTGAAATTGTGAAATCACCAAACATAAAAGGACAGAGGAAAAAGACTAAAAGAGATGAAGCAAGAATGGCAGATGAAAGAAAGTGGATGGACTAAGAGATTGGTCTTGGGGTAGAAGGTTTGAGGATTTTTTTTTTTTAAATAATATATCAGAGTGTCACATTATTTTTTTTAGGATAATCAAGGGAGTATAAGGTTGTCATTTTTTTCTATTAAATACAGTTGGGGCTACCCAGTACCCTTGATGTGCAACTCATTTCTTTCTATTTTTTTCCTTCTGTGAAATCCAATGGTCTTCTTTGATATTTTTTCCTTGCTTCATTGAAATAGTTTTAACTGCCTTTACTCCTTTGAGATGATTTTAAACTTGCATCTGGAATTATGTGGATGTAGGGTGTCTCATACTGAACATTTATGTAGGGAATTTTATTTTTTTAGCATCGATTATAACCATATCGAGAAGCCACACCTTAAGGAAGTGTATTTAGGTGATCCTGATAAGCTCATAATTCAAACCGGGATAAAACAATAACAAATGCAATAGCAACAATAATAATACCTAACATGTATCTCATTTCATGTTTTAAAAAACACTCTAACATACATTATCTTACTTTATTCCCTGAAAATGGTGTTTGAAAGACAGGGCTGGTATCATCAGCCCATCAGCCCAGATAGATGTGAACTTTGAGCTCTGAAATATATATGAATTTTCCCAAAGTATTCGTTAGTGAGTGCCTTGTCAACTGACTCTAACTCTTGCAACAAGTATCTTTTCATCACTAATCTTCCTATTTTCTTTGAGAGAAGAAAGAGCTACCTTTTTGTTGTTGTTGTTCCAAAGTCTAATAATGGAACAGTAAAGAGTTTGAAGATGGTGTGGACAAAACTTGGAAGGAACTGTCACTACCTACCCTTTTAATGGGAATTCCTATGTAAAAGGATTGTTTTCTTTTCCCTGAGTGACCTCACACATTTTGCAATTTTCTAGGCAGGTTGTGAAGGAATTTATTGAGAAGTCCTTACCTTAAAGGCTTTCCAACTACTTCAATAGCTTCTTATTCCATTTCCGGATTCTGTTGTGCATTGCCATGCTGAGAATATTACTTCCTTTGGTGATATCCATGAATACACCTGTAAATTAAAAAAAAAGGAAGACTTCAATCCTTTTGAATGTCCCATCTGTACAAAGTACTATACAGAATCCTACAGGACACAGGAAAATAAACAGGGGCACCTGCTTTCAAGAAGCTTTCCATTTATAAATAATAGAGAGTATTGAAATTGTGACTGGAATGGGGTAACTGGGTGATGGGCATTAAGGAGGGCACAGGATGTGATGAGCATCCTGTTATATGCAACCAATGAATCATTGAACACTACATCAAAAACTAACGATGTACTATATGTTGGCTAATTGAACTAAAATAAAAGAAACTGTGATTAGAAAGACACCCATCATTTATCTATTCAATAAATATTTAAGTATGTATGTCCAGGCACAAGGATACAAGGCAGAAACCACCCTGCTCTCATGGGTTTATAGTTTAGGGAAGTATGACATGAATATCACTTTTGCTCCTATACTAGGGCAGCTACCCATAACTGCCTATCAATAATTCCAACTATTTCTCAGACTTAACTTTTTTCTATTTAAGATAAAAGCTGTCTTACAGCAGCCTCTTTGGTGTACAGCTCTGCAACTTCCACATCTGAAATCTAGGACATTTACTTCTGGTTTTCAAAAAGGAGTATATAGCTTGGCTTCTAACAACTTGTTTTCAACCTGAACTGGAAAAAAAATGACCTAGTTCATGAGATTTACCTAAAATGGAAGGGAACAGTGATGTAAATTGGTAGGCAAATGTCTAGCCAGTTCAACTTAATTTTCATGGATTCAATGGCTTTTAGATCTGCAAGATTTAGTCCAGTGTTCAACCTTTGTAGATCAGAAAACTGTTGTGTAGATGGAAGATAAAGGGAGAGGCAAAGAGATAAATTCAGAATACTTTTCAGCAATCCAGTCAAGAGCATTAGTGACTCACCTTGGTTGTCAGCTGTGAAATTTGAGAAAGAAGAAGACAGAAATGAGAGATTATGGAGGTAAAATCTGCAGTAATTAGAATAATTTGTGAGAAACAAAATAGAGAACATGAGACTACTCTGAAATTTTTGATCCTGGGGCCATTATCAGACATATGGACCATAGAATGAGGAAAGTTTTCAGAAGAATTTATAGGTAGGTGGGAACTACATTGCTGTGGGACCCAACAACTTAATATAAATAAGTCAGCAGGATATTCTGGCTGAATCTAAGCAGGGGTTGTGAGGCCAGGGACCCTACTCTCTGCCTCCTTGAGGTCTATAAGCATGGGTCAATAAGCATATGGGCTTTTGAAGGAGAGAAATGGAGGACATGGTGGAGTCTCCTCTTCAGTCTTGCTGCTGGGACTGAATTTATTACTGACAGAGAAAGGGCAATCCAAGCCGATAAATAAAGAGACATAAAAAGAGGACACAGAGAAAGAAGAAAAACCTTCATTACATCTGAAATACTGACTCAGCCCATGTGTGACCCTGGAGACTCTCAGGAGTAAGGGTGGGTAGAAGGAGCTCGCTTGGGAGCTGGAGATCTTTCATTAGTGGGTGGGGACAGAAACTAGAAAATGTCAATTATTATTATTAATGTAACTTTTTTTTTCTGACAATAAGTAGATGAGCCTTGGGAAATCTGGGTTATAAATAACAAGAGCCTCTGAGATTTAAACTATTAAATCTACATATAATGTATCAGATTAGAAATATAAACAATTCCATGTCCAATAGGACTGAGGTTTAACTTGACACATTTAAAAAGTTTCGGGGGAAAAGTGAAAGTGAAAAGTGCGTTGGCCGGGAATCAAACCCGGGTCAACTGCCTGGAAGGCAGCTATGCTCACCACTACACCACCAACGCAGACTAATTTGACATGTTTAAAGATATATAGTAATTAAAAGAGAAATTGATCATCCATGGAAGCCTGCGGGGGGGAGGGGGGGTACCAGTAATATCCATTTATTGAGCACTTGCTAAATGTGAGGGATTTTGTTAAATATTTTATATAATTATCTTACTAATCCTTAAAACAGTCCCCAAAGGTAGATCATATTCTTTTTTATTTTTCATACGAGGAAACAGAAGACAGAGAAGAAAAGAAACTTACTCAGGGTTACTCAGAGCTAAAATTCAAACCCAATCTATTACTATTAAGGATTGTTCAAGAGGGAGGAAGGATAAGTCAATATATTTCAAGTATCATGGCTCATGATGGAAGTAGTTACAGTGGATAAGATGACCAATCCCTAACTTTTCCAAGCTCAAACATTCAATCAAAGCACTGTGAAAGCAAAAGAAAAAATAGGTGCATTCTTAACTGTAAAATAATTATCTAGGCAGAAATAAAATATACACATGCACACTTATGTTAAATACAGAGCAGTAACACAAGAGTTAAATGAGTGTTACAGATTATAAGCATTATAAGATGTAAAGGCATTAAGGTATTAAGGTATTAAGGAGGTCAGATTTTATTTAGGCTAGGGAGGACAACTTGGCATCCGTAATGGAAAGTGCAGCCGACTCGAGGTCAGCTTTTCTAAAACTAGGTATGTGATCATGAGCAGTCACTTTGCATTTCCACCTCCACTGCAGCTACCTCTGCTATAAAATGAAGGCTTTGCATTGGATTAATTCATTCAGAACATCCACTTAAAGTGCCCACAATAATGCACAGAACTAGGAATATCAAATAAATAAGATCTGGTTTTTGTTCTCAAGAAATTTACTGCCTAGGAGGGGAGATCTAAATGCCAATAAATAACATTCTTCTAAAATGATAATCACTATGATGTGGTTATGAACAAAGCACTGAGAGACACCTCAGCTGCCCACGGGTAAGGGAACACTCCACTTGAGACCATGGTTGGATAAATGTTGAACCGTGTTGTTGGGTGAATCAGGTAGTGACAGAAACTTCCACACAGGAAAGAATTGTGTAGATCTTTGCTAATGTCTCTTGCAGCATTAATATTTCATATGTCTTTGCTTCTGTCTTGTTTGGAGGAGGAGGAAGGGAGTGAACAAATGTAGAGTAGGAGTATGTGTATGAATTAATGAAGAGAAGAGAGAAGGAAGTAACTGCCTAGGCTTCTTCAAACCCCTAATATGTGTTCAATGTGAATGCTGTGAAGGAGAACACAAAAGAAAGTAGGTAATTAAAACTGTGCCACCTCTGTATTTCCATCATACGCAAAGTCTTAAAGATACTGCAGATATGGTATAATGGTATATGGTAAATTTGTGCCCCTTGTCAACATTGAGGACTCCCATCTAGAGCCAGTAGGTGTAGTGCTTAAGAACTTGAGCATTGAGGGGTGCTTGGGTGGCTCGGTTGGTTAGCTTCGAACTCTTGATTTCACCGCAGGTCATGATCTCAGGGTCGTGGGATCAAGCCCCACCTTGAGCCCCACTTTGGGCTCCAAGCTCAGCAGGGAGTCTGCTGGAGATACTTTCTCTCTGTCTTCCTCTCCCTCTACCCCTCCCTCGCTTGCACTCTCCTCTCGCTCTCTCACTCCCTCTCAAATAAATACATAAATAAAATCTTTTTTTTTTTTAAGATTTTACTTATTTATTTGAGAGGGAGCAAGAGAGAGCATGAGCAGGGCAGAGGCAGAGGGAAGAAGCAGACTCCCTGCTGAGCAGGGAGCCCGATGTGGGGCTCAATCCCACATGACTTGAGCTGAAGGCAGACACCTAACCGACTGAACCACCCAGGCACCCCGATAAACAAAATCTAAAAAAAGAACTTGGGCTTTGAGTCAGATCACACAAGTTCACATCACAATGCCCCCCTCACTTACTAGTTGTAAGATCCTAAAGAAGTTAAACTCTTTTTGGCCTTAGTCTTCTCATCTGTAAAATGGGAATAATAACACTAGCTGTTTCATGATGTGAGAATTAAATGGGTTAAACATATAAAGTGCTTAGAGCCCAGTCTGGTGCACAAAAGTATCAGAGTATTAGCTGTTATCACCTGTTTGTCTGTAGAGTGCCTACCATGAAGGATGAGGTGAGTCACTGGTGATATGTTTCCTCTGTGAGTAACATCAGGATGCTTCTCTGTCTATCCTTCAATAGGGAATGCTTAGAATACATTTATTTAGTCATGATACAAAGTCTGTTGAATTAGGCCCATTCGAGGCACTGTGGATCATATTAAAGGAAAAATAAGACTTGAAGTCCAATATTACCAAAACAAGGTAGTTATATTTTAATTATCAAATGAATGCTCAAGAGTTCAGAGGAGGCAGGGGACATCCAGAGAATCCTTCCTGGGTGGCATTGAAAGCATATCATGGTAGACATCACTTCAAGGATCTCACTCAGGATTTGCCTCAGCTGGTTTGTGCACTCCCTTTGCATTCACAAGCCCTTCTTCCCCCCACCCCCAACCCCACCCCCTAGTGCTTTTAGAGCAAAATCTGAGCCAGCCGACCCAGGATGCTGGAGGAGAGTCAAGGCTGGGAAAGTATCATGGACTGTGTTAGCAATCAACAGAAAAGATATTTTTAAACAAAAGAAGTTTTCCCAGCTTCCAAGAAAAGAAACAAAAGGCTTTTCTAAAATGAATCCTGGTAGAAACTGTTCTTCTTGTTCTGTGACTTTTATGTCACTTGGACAAGTCAGCACTTAGAAATGGTTATCTTGCTGTCGACATCACTGCATGGGTACTTCTCCTTAGAATGACGTAAGAGCCTTAGCGCTCAATCCCATGCACTGCTCACCCTCCTGTGGCACTGCCTTTCAGAAACAATAAAGACATCTCTGCTCGGTCTCGCTCTCTCTTGATTATACTGCAGGCACAACCTGTGTGGGGAAACAATCTCCTGGATCATACTGAAGGTTCGCACAGATGGAACATTAGTGGGAGGAGTTGCCAGCTACTTTCCTGCCAACTTGTTAGTGCTGGAGACATTATCCTCTTGTTTTGCCAGTTTAATAGAGGATCAGTCGTAAAGATTCTCTGTAGGCTCAGCAACATAATTATTATCTATGGTCTCTGCATTAACTGTGAGAAAACATCATGGTCTGAATCTGCCTAATTTCAAATGCCAAGCTGTGCCCACATTCAGCCCACAATCGAACCTGAAAACTCAATATATCCTTAGCATTCTCACTGCTATCATGGCGGGTGTGAAGTCTATGTTTGCCCAAGCCATGATGTTTAACCATTGCTGTGCTGCTTCTGCACATAAAGGTTACTTCCTCTGTTCCCCGGACCTTTTCCAACATCAGTGCCCTTGTAATTCAAAATTAGCAAAAAGGTAAAAATCTGTGTCACATTTAGTTCTGGTACTCAGTCCAGAAGTGCCAAGCCCCTGAAAATTTGGAAAACAAACTTCTTAGCAGATGGGCTACATAAAGTTTACAACATGTGAAGTGTGGGAGGTAGTATGGCTCTGGGCGAGAAACAGAAGACTGGAAATTTAGGAGCTCAGACTTTTTGAATTTGCTCTTGTTTTTTGCCTGTACGTATATCACATAAGCTCATAGCCTTCATTTGTCTCACATGACCTCATATCTTAATCTTATAAGTGAGTAATAAGAAATCAGGCAAAGTTTTTCCTAATATGACACAGCATCAAAATGCTTATTGCTACTATTAGGATTATGTGCAGTTGGTATCAAATTGTTACTAATATGTGGCTGCAGGATCTAGAAAAATCCATGATGTAATTTTAGAAGGAAAAGATCTCTTTCTTTGAGGGCAGGTATATAACTGGTAAGCAATCATCACAATGGGAAAGGATGTTGCCAGCCTTGGACAAATCATGACAAATGATTGGATTGTGACTTCTACTAGAATTTTTTTTTTTTAAGGAGGCTCCATGCCCAAGTTGGGGCTTGAACTCATGACCCTGAGATCACGAGTCACAAGCTCTACTGACTGAGCCAGCCAGGCACCCCTGGACTGTGATTTCTAAAGCTGAGTCTGCACTGTTCTTTTTACATAGCCTCTGGAAACTGAAGAGATGTCAGAAAATGTTTAGAACCAAATTATTATGACATGAATTTGCTAATAGTCTACTAACAAAGGTTCTCAACATGGATGATCACCAGTTTTATCCAGGGGCCTGCTGATTGGGAATTTCTGGAAGTAGAGTGAAGAAATAAGTATTTTGAAAAAGTATCTTAAATGATTCCAATGACCAGTCATACTTGAGATCAGTCACAATCATAAAAGTATGTGAATCATTAACAGAGTTTTTGACTAAATTGAGGTGACTGGAATTCCAAAACCAACAGGAAATATAGGAGTTGTCATTTAAGAGAATAGAGGACTGGCTTAGGAGAAGATGGGAGAGACATGAACGTCAAGAAGAGGAATCCATGGGTCAGCCTACCGGGAAGTAGAAAGGATGTTGCAGAATCATCATCCGCCCACAAAGGTAGAATATGAAATTCAGCACTATGAGCAGAGAAAGATCTCTTTACGCAGTCTACAGTGTACATGTAGAACTTATATTCTGCTTCCATATTTGCAGTGTCCCCTTTCTAATCCATCTTCCAGTATGAATTTAGAGTGCTCTCTCAAGAATTCAAATTTGAACTATGATACTGCCCCTTTTAAAGCACTTCAGTGGCACTCATATCTCTCAGGAGCAAAGACCAAGCCCTGTCCTGCATAAGCAGAATTCGGTATACTTCTATAACCAAACATTGCTCCTTTTCCTTATTGCTGACCACCTTTTAAGACAAACTGAGTTTTTGTCACTCTTAGGACACATCAAATTCCTTCCCACCTTGGGGTCTTCACACATATTGACCTTCTTTTTTTTAAAAAGATTTTATTTATTTATTTGACAGAAAGAGACACACAGCGAGAGAGGAGCACAAGCAGGGGGAGTGGGAGAGGGAGAAGCAGGCTTCCCTTGGAGCAGGGAGCCTGATGTGGGGCTCAATCCCAGGACCCTGGGGCAGACGCTTAAGGACTGAGCCACCCAGGCGCCCTACATATTGACCTTTTTATGGCAACATTTCTCTGTTTTCCTCCATATCCGCCCCTCCCCCCAACTATTCACCTGGCAGATTTCTGGTCATCTCCTACACTACACATGAGAGACCACTTATTCAAGGAGGGCTCCTCTGACCATCCAGTCTAAATTAGGTCCCCTCATTATACCCTATATTTTCTTGATAGCATTAACCATAATCTAGAACTTTATGTTTACTTGCTTGACTATTTAAATTCTACAGTAGAGTGAGAGCTTTATAATGACAGTCTGTTTTGTTCATCACTACATATATTGTGTCTACCACAGTGCCTAGAACATAGTATGTTCTCAAAAAATAATTGTTGAAGTAATTAATGAGTGCAGCATAGATGTTCAGAGACCCAAGAAAATTAAGACAAAGTAAGAAAGATGACTTTCCTTATTAAGTCCTTTAGTGTACCATGTATACTATGCCACACAACTATCTAATGGTATTGTTCTAAGTGTTATGGGAGACACAGAGATGAATCACATGGTTGGAAAAGACAGATATGTAAGCAAAGATTATAATAATTGGCAAAATGAAGTGAGTTGTATGACAGAGGCACAACATCCAGGAGGAGTGACTAATTTTTTTTATAGATCCGCAAGATTGGCTGGAAACTTTAAACTGGACCTGAAAGCTACCCAGGATTTCCAGTAGTAGAATGTAGTGAACATTGAAGTTTCTGTCTTCAGTTATAGCCTCCTTCTGTTAAACTGATTTCCTCTCTATTCTGTTAGGTGAGATGCTTATTAGAGAAAAACAAAAGAAAACAAAAGTCTTTAGCCCACCAACCATAGCTGCTTGGATTTGAATTGATATACTAATCTAAGATAGTCAGTCAATCTCTCTTCCTGAGGTTTGTAGTTGAGACTTCAAACTTCCTGGTGGCTAGTGGCAGATGCTGGACCTGTTAATCTAGAGTTTAAGATGACTATATTATTTTCCTGTGTTCACAGAGAGACAGGGAAGGCTGGTCTAGGTGTAAAGAGAAGAGGGAAGACTATGTAAGAGGCAAGATTGAAAGAAGAAGAAATGAAGAGAAGAGACTAACTGCTATGGTTCTGTGTGATTTTCCAGATTCCATTTCTAGTGCCTGGTGAGTCCCTACTTTATCCCCTTTAATAAGCTGAAGTTAGGGGTGCCTGGGTCACTCAGCGTTAAGCGTCTGCCTTCGGTTCAGGTCATGATCCCAGGGTCCTGGGATTGAGCCCTACATCGGGCTCCCTGCTCCGTGGGAAGCCTGCTTCTCCCTCTCCCACTCCCCCTGCTTGTGTTCCTGCTCTCGCTAACTCTCTCTCTGTCAAATAAATAAATAAAATCTTTTAAAAAAAATGAGCTAGAGTTAATGTGTTTCTTTAATGAAGACAGATGAAAAAGTGAGGAAGGAAATTACAAACAGAGGAAAAACGGATGATCTACATGTTTTCCTATTTCACTGATCCCATTTTTGAATACCAGGAAGATGAATAAGTTATTGGTAGAAATCTGGTGACTTAAACTACCAATTATGGAAAAATAAAAATTTAAATGCAAAATAACATGTGACATACATTTCCTAGCAGAAATCAGTATGAAAGTGTGGAGAAAGCACTGGAATTGAGGTCATACATGTCAACTGGGTTGCAGTCTTTCCTTTGCCAATGACTGGTTATATAATGCTCGTAAGTTACTTGATGTCTCCAGGCCTCAGCTGATAAGACAAATGTATGTGAGATCTATGGGCCCATCTAACTCAAAAGACATAATAGATAGCAACCAAAAGCATTTTCACTCTCTGGCCATTTCTAGTTTCTCTACTTTCTTTTGTACTCTGAAATTGAGTGCTTGACCTGATTTCAGGTCTTGTTTTAGGGGTTGAGACACCGACATGCATAATTCATGGCTCCTTTCCTAGAAGGTATCACAGGAAGAAATAAATGGCATAAGAGAGGCATACCAATGAATTTACTATACAAAAAGATATTTTTATAATGATATGGACAACATTCCAAAGAATTGTTTAGTTTTGCTTGGGCTCAGGATCTATGGTGGGAAAAGGCTTTAGAGAGGAGGCAACATTTGAATTAGACCATAAGGGACGGGCTTTCTGTGCTGAGAAAAAGGTGTGGGCATGTGCCATTTATCAAGTTACACCCCGTGGACCCAAACTCACCCTTCATTGCCTGCTCACCCTTCATCACCTACACCAATGGAGATGGTCTCTTTTGTAATTTTTCTTTGTCAGCTAGAAGGATGTTAAGCTTTGTCATTTGTGGGTGCTGGAGAGAAACTGCAAGAGAAGCGTTTCGCTTCCTAGTTCCAGGGTGCTCTCTGAAGAGATGCAATCGACTTTCCCAGCTTTTGGCCCCTGCAGTGCACAGCAGCAGCAGCACCCGGAAGGCAGCGCCACTCAGTGGCCAGTGGCTGCCCCTGGGAACCCCTGAGATCACTGCAGGGCCAAGGGCCTCTGATGAGACATCTCCCCATGAATAGCTTTCCTAGTAAATTCCAGAGAGTGAATTTTCAACAATTCCAAGTGGGATTGTTCCAGTGTAGCGCTATGGTGTCTTCTCTGCCATCAGTGAGCTATGGCCATGTCCTCCCTAATGAGGTCTGGATCTCAGCGTTGGGAGGAGATGGATCTCACTTGTATGCTCTATCTCAGGCCTGGAGAGGATGACTGCTCTTTATGCGGCTATTCCTATATTCATATGAATTCACTTTACTTCTTTCTAGCTAATCCTTCATCATTTCAATCCCCCGTTATTATTAATAATTCTTCATATTAAACTTTCAAACTCCCTGTTCAAATTTCTCTTTCTTAATGGGACCCTTCCTGATGCAAGGCAAAAACAGAGGGGCTTCAGAACATGCAGTATATTCAGGAAAGAATGAATAGAGGAGTCCTAGTGAAGTGCAGTTGGTGGGTAGAAGAGCAGAAGTTACTGGCCTCAGAGCCTGGGGCTAGAGGATGAAGAGGTGTCAATGCCATAGTAAGAATATCAAGCTGGGTGGACAAAACAGGGTGATCCACTTGGTCCTGGGTATATTCTGATCTGTTTGTTAGCTTCTGCACAGCAAAGGAAACAGTCAACAAAACTAAAAAGCAACCTATGGAATGGGAGAAGATATTTGAAAATGACATATCAGATAAAGGGCTAGTATCCAAGGTCTATAAAGAACTTATCAGGGGCTCTGGGTGGCTCAGTTCGTTAAGCGACTGCCTTCAGCTCAGCTCATGATCCCAGCGTTCTGGGATCGAGTCCCCGCATCGGGCTCCCTGCTCAGCGGGGGGCCTGCTTCTCCCTCTCCCTCTGCCGCTTCCACTGCTTGTGCTCTCCTGCTCTCTCGTCCTGTCAAATAACTAAATAAAATCTTTTAAAAAAAGAACTTACCAAACTCGACACCCAAAAAACAAATAATCCTGTGAAGAAATGGGCAGAAAACATGAACAGACATTTCTCCAAAGAAGACATACAAATGGCCAACAAACACATGAAAAAATGCTCCACATCACTTGGAATCAGGGAAATACAAATCAAAACCACAATGAGATACCACCTCACACCAGTCAGAATGGCTAAAATTAACAAGTCAGGAAACAACAAATGTTGGTGAGGATGCAGAGAAAGGGGAATCCCCTTACACTGTTGGTGGGAATGCAAGCTGGTACAGCTACTCTGGAAAACAGTATGGAGGTTCCTCAAGAAATTAAAAATAGAGCTACCCTATGACCCAGCAATTGCACTACTAGGTATTTAGTAGATACAAAGATACAAATGTAGTGATCCAGAGAGGCACCTGCCCCCAAATGTTTATAGCAGCAATGTCCACAATAGCCAAACTATGGAAAGAGCTGAGATGTCCATTGACAGATGAATGGATAAAGAAGATATGATATATAAATACAATGGAATATTACTCACCCATCAGAAAGGATTAATACTTACCATTTACATCGACATGGATGAAAGTGGAGGGATTTATGCTGAGCGAAATAAGTCAATCAGAGAAAGACAATTATCATATGGTTTCACTCATATGTGGAATATAACAGCGCAAAGGATCATAGGAGAAGGGAGGGAAAATGGAATGGGAAGAAATCAGAGAGGGAGACAAACCATGAGAGCCTCTTAACTATAGGAAATAAACTGAGGGTTGCTGGAGGGGAGGGGGGTGGGGTATGGGGTAACCGGGTGATGGGCATTAAGGAGGGCATGTGATGTGATGAGCACTGGGTGTCATATGCAACCGAGGAATTACTGAACACTACATCTGAAACTAATGATGTACTATATGTTGGCTGGTTGAATTTAAATTAAAAAAAGAAATAAAAAAAAGAATATCAAGCTGGGGGTGAAAGGTTTGCTTCTGTGTTTTAGAAAAAGTAACTGAAAGCAGTGTGGAGGATGAATTATTATAGAGAGCAGAGACTGGTGGCAAGGTGATCCTTTTTTTGCAGTGAGGGTATTATTATAATCCAGGAAACATGAGAAGGGACTGAATTAAAGCCCTGACAGTGACAGATGGAGAGAGAGGGAAGAACCCAAAGAAGACAGAATTGACAAAACTTGATGACCATTGTGATAGGGAGATGGAGAATATTTTTTTTTCCTGACTCTCTAGATTTGGAATTTCCCATTTGGGATGACTGAAGGGATGGGCATTCTATACCTGAGACATAAGTTACTAGGACCAACAGGTTTGGGGGAACAAGAAAGAAATACTTTTCTGTTTGTTTGTGTTATGCTGATTTTAAAGAGATTGTTATATTTGAGACTAGAAAAAAAACAGCGGTTATTACTCTGTCTGCTTCAAAGATACAATAGGTTCTGTGTTCAACTGAGTAGTTATTGACCCAATTTCTAAAGGTTTGAAAGACTGAAGTGAGGTTTCTCCCCCTGAAGTAAGTCTGTTCCTTGAACATATTTTTCCTATGGATTTGGTGCTTTGGATTGCTCCATAGGGTTTTGGGAATTTCTTCTTGAAACGTCTTATAGATGACAAACCCCTAAAATATAGAAGGTGGTAAGCACTTTATTATTTTTTAACATTTATATTTTAATGGTGCAGAATGAACATGAGAGTCCCAACGAATGAAGGGTCAGCACTAATACCCTTTTTCGGCTAAATATGCAGGCTTCGGATCTTGGCTCACATCACTTCAATAAGCAGTTCTCTGGGGTGTATTCATTCAGCTAGGTATCTGCCTTTCCAGAAGACTGTGTTCATTCCCTGAGTACTTTGGTAATGACTGGATAAACCATGGTAGCCTTTAGGGGATTGAAGACCTGGAGCAGTGTGCTCAGAAAGAACAGTGTGTGTGCAGACTGCAGCAGAGGACGCTGGAATGTGGCACTCGGCTGGGGCTGACACTTTCACCTGTGCAGCCCAGGTGCTGGACACCGCCCATTCCCCGAGGTGGGCAGCTGACAGGCAAGCAAAGAAGTCTTGAGAGACTGGCTTAGGATATTAGCATCAGGCAGTTATGGAATTGCAAGCCAGCAGCTGCCTCTGGAACATACCAGTGTGGGGTGTGTGGAGCTTCATTAGAATGCCATTTTCTGTGATGCCTCAGGAATGTATAAGCATGTGGCTTGTGGCAGATTAATATGATTTCACTTCAGAAAAGTAACTGTAGTTAAGTTTTACTTACTTGCTCCACTCCTCTTTTCTCTATTATTTAGCTGCTTAATTACTTAGCTCTTTAATTCTTATAAAAAGCATACAGGTGCATGTACACACACACACACAATTGGGAAAAAGCACAAACTTTAAAGCAGTAATTATTAAAGACAGGAAAAGATTCACCCTCCTGTAATGAGATGAGCACAATCCTCAAGTGTGTTATCTTTTCTCTGCAAAATAGAATGAAAACAAGTGATTTATTAGATGCTTGAGTGTACTGTTTATGAAGATGGGAGTGGTGTGTTACCAGTCTGATTACTTTTTTGCTTAGTGCTGTACGTGCAATCAGTTCTACCTGTGTGTGTGTGTGCGTGTGTATATGTATGACTAAAAGTGGGGCTCAATAAAATTTTCTAGTAACCAAAGCAAAACATTTTAAGACAATTTTTTTAAAAAAGAGTGCATAAGGTGGTTTGAGGTAAGCTGTGCTTTTGCCATCCCTCTTCCCTTAGACTTGAATTGCTGAATGCCACACCTAGAATTCCAATGAAAGGAATTTGAGGAAAAATTCAATGTCGGCCCATCTCACGTAGATTGTCAGTTCACAGAGAGCTACTCCCTTGTTTTATTTTGACAGTTTTGATTTCTTGATCTATCATGATATCATGCCATTTTTGTTATTTCTTCAAACACTTACTTTTAGAGGACATGTAGATATTGAACTGAGGGTCCCTGGCATCTTTTGCCCCATCCCCATATACCTCAGTTTCTTTGGGGTAACTCCCTCATCCTCCATCTGAATAGCTTTTGTGGAACAGTAAGTCTAGACACAACTCACCCCATGCCCTTGGAAATCCAAAGGCCAAGATTTTTCTCTAATTCCCCGATAACACCAATGATGGGAAAACAATTAAACCTTGCCCGACTTGGAGCTTTCTTCCAGGACTGTGAATGAAAGTAGAGCAAGGAATACAGGGGCCAGAAAAATGTGTAACATATTCTCATCTCTGTGGGCAGACTATTCTTGCCACGTGACGTTTTGTGTGTTTTTCTGCTACTTGTCTCCCAGAACTCCCAGGTCCCACCTATTCCCAAGTCTGATCTTCTGAGAATTGTCACAAATTTATATAGTCCAAAGCAACGTGTGTACTAGTTATCTATTGCTGCATAACTAATTACTCTAAAACTCAGTGGCTTAAAATAGCAATCCTCTATTATCTCCATATCTGTGGGTCAGGAATCAGAGCAAGTGTATTTGTTTCCAAGGGCTGCTGTAACAAAATATTACAAGCTGGGTGGCTTACAACAACAGAAATTTATTCTCTCATAGTTCTGGAAGCTAGACATCCAAGATCAAGGTGTCGGCAGGGCCATGTTTCATTTAAAACCTAAAGAGAAGCACTGCATGGGTGGCTCAGTTGGTTAAGCTTCCGACTCTTGGTTTTGGCTTAGGTCATGATCTCATGGGTCCTGGGATCAAGCCCCACACTGGGCTCCGTACTCAGCAAGGAGTCCGCTTGAAGATTCTCTCTCTCCTTCTCCCTCCACCCCTCCCCTCTCCATGCTCACTGTCTCTCTTTCCTTCTCTCTCCCAACTAAATAAATAAATCTTAAAAAACAAAAACAAAAACCTAAAGAAGAATCCTTTCTTCCTTTTTCCTGGCTTCTGGTGCTTGCTGGCAATCCCTGGGGTTCCTTGGCTTGCACGGGCATCACTCCTAGTCTCTGCCTTCGTCTTCGCATGTCATTCTACCTGTGTGGCTCTGTCTTCACATGACCATCTTTTCATAAGGACACCAGCCCTATTGGATGAGGGGCCCGCCTTACTTCAATGGGATTTCATCTTAACCAGTTACATCTGCAATGACCCTATTTCCAAATAAGGTCACATTCTGAGACACTGCAGGTTGGGATTTAAATTTTTTGCAGGGAACACAATTCAACCCATAAGAGCAAGCAGTGAGAAAATGAGAGCATCTAAGACAGAAGCCACAGTCTTTGTGTAACTTAGTCTCAAGGACTGAAATCCTAGCACCTCAGTTGCATCCTATATACTAGATGCAGGTCAGTAACTTCAGCCCCCACTCAGGGAACAGGATTACAGGGGCGTGAATACCAGGAGTGGAAGATCACTGGAGGCCATCTCAGAGCCTGACTATATGGTTTTGGGTTTGTTTTCAACTTTCATAAAAATAGCATTTTATTGTATATATCTTTTGAGACTTGAGACTTTTATTCATTCAATATATTATTTCTAAGGTTCATCTATGTTTTATGTATGATTATAATTAACTAGTTATAAGTAAATTGTGTTTATTATTACTAATTATAAATAAATTGTCCATCTACTGATGGACATTTAGATTGTTTCCAATATTCTGAAAAACTTTGCTCTTAACAACATTCTTAACATTAGCATAATTATTAATTTCACCCTACTACATATAAAATTCTATCAAAACTAGTGAAGTTTAATATTTCTTTATAGTTCTATTTGTCCATAGAATTGATTCTCTCAAGGACCTGCAGTTAAGAAACTGCATTCCCACGACATATAAAATAATTATCTGTGTGGCTATTATATCAACGTAATAGATGGTTAAGTTCATTTATTTCCATTTGTCTTCAGTTTTCAGGGTTTGCTTTTTTTCTTTTTCATTTATATTATTTTTGGAAGATGTCAACATTCTTACAATTCTGAAGCTGAATTACACAGCAAGGTATATTAAAAGAAGTCTTCCTTCTATTCTGATTACTCAACTTTACTCGCCCTTTCCCGTAGAGGTAACCATTTTAGTTTGGGTTTCACTAGTAGGAACACCCTTTGCAAAGTTTTCTCACACATTCTGTTGTCCATGTTTTTATTCAGTGGTATTTTTTGATAAAGTTTTGATAGAAACTTTCTAATTATACTGATATCAGATTTATCAATCTTATCATTTATGGTTAGTACCTCTTTTGTTCTGTGTAAGAAATGTTTGTCTGCCCCAAAGCAGTGCAGATATTAAACCTTCAGATGAATGAAACCGAGAGGCGTCACTACCAGTTACTTGAGTTAAAGGAATTTTAGAGAAAATCAATTCAGAAAGAAGGAAAAAGCACCCAGAATGATGGCCAGAAATGCAAGAATAAATAATAGCAAATAAAATGGCTAATATATATGTAACCCAAACAAACATTGCTATATAAAACATGAATAATATCTAGTTTGTAGGGTAAAAAAGAAAACTAAAATAATGAAAAGAATATCATGTAAATATACAGGGAGTTGATCAGCTTTAAACTCTTCTAAGATCTTTATATTGTGGCATAGGGACTAAAACAGTATTTAACTTTTGACTTTGTTGAATTTAATATAAAAAAGGCTGAAAAATAAAATGTAAATTTCAACAATTTTTGAAGCCCTAAAATAAAACAAAGTATGTACTCTAACAATAGTGGAAGATTTGAAAATCAAGCAGTGCACTTTTAAATAATCCACTGGGCAAAGAAAAAATCACAGTGAAATATTTTGAGCTGAATGAAATAAAAATATGACATCAGGACATGCAGGATGCAGCTTAGAGGAAAACTGATAGACCAAAATAAATTAAGCATCCATCCCAAGAAGTCAGGAAAAGAAGTCAGGAAAAAAAAGAAAAACTGCCCTCCTCACAAAAATTAAAACTAAAGACCAAACTAAGAAAAAAACCCAGAAGACAGAAAATAATGAAGATAAAAGTATAAACTGATGATATAAAAAGCAAGTGTACATTATAGTACAAAAAAGCAAGTATTTGGTTCTTTCAGAAGATTAATAAAATTGCTAAAACCCAAGCAAGACTTAAAAAAAAAGAATTGGCACAAATAACCATTATCAGTTTTTTTAAAAAAGATTTTATTTATTTCTTTGTCAGAGAGAGAGACAGCACAAGCAGGGGGAGTGGCAGGCAAAAGCAGAGGGAGAAGCAGGCTCCCCACCGAGCAAGGAGCCCAATGAGGGACTTGATCCCAGGACCCTGGGATCATGACCTGAGCCGAAGGCAGACGCTTAACCGAGCGACCCAGGTGTCCCCCATTATGAGTTATAAAAGTGGGACACCATTACAAATTCTATAGATATATAAAAAGATATTCACAAAATGTTTTAATA
This sequence comes from Phoca vitulina, assembly GCF_004348235.1. Lineage (NCBI taxonomy): Eukaryota > Metazoa > Chordata > Mammalia > Carnivora > Phocidae > Phoca > Phoca vitulina. Next base: position 5,553,510 of record NW_022589722.1, read on the forward strand.
CACATAGGACAACAGATCACATTACAGATGCCATTTTGCACTGAAAGTCATTTTGGAATAAAATCTATTTAAGAAAATGCTTCAGTGAGGGGAAAGTAAGAAAATAAAAATTTCCTTGAAAAGATTCTCTATGTGAAATAAAAAACAGCTTTATTTATTCAGCAATAAAGGAAAATGAAGTATTCTATATTCTCAAATTCTTAGAGATATAAAAGGGCTTCTTTGAGTGCCAAAATTAATACATATTTTTTCTATTTTTATTTGAAATATTTAAAAACCTATTATTTTATTTCATGTCCTCTTTGTTTTCCAAAATTTATTTTGAAAAATTTAGGGTTCTTTTTTTTTTTTTAAAGATTTTATTTACTTATTTGAGAGAGAGAGAGAGAGAGAGAACATGAGCGGAGGAGAGAGGCAGATGGAGAGGGAGAGGCAGACTTCCCCATTAAGCAGGAAGCCTGATGCGGGGCTCGATCTCAGGACTCCGGGGTCATGACCTGAGCCGAGGGCAGATCCCTACCCGACTGAGCCACCCAGGTGCCCCCAAAATTTAGGGTTCTTATTCCATAATCAATTTCATGCAATTACTGATATAATTTGATTTAGGTCTGTTTAAAGTCCATCTGTACCTTTGCTGCTTTCTTTTGAATTATTTGTTATTTTTTTTAAGAATTCCATTTTAATATATTTATCATTTTGTTTAGCTATAACTACTTGTTATTTATTTTAGTGGTTGCTCTAAGGGTTAAAACATATAGTTTTTATAATCTACTTAGAGTTAATAATTGTAACGCTTTGGGAAGAAATGTAGAAAATTTGCAGTCTTTTTTAAAGAGTTTTTATTTATTTTATTTGAGAGAGAGAGAGCACAAGTAGCGGGAGGGGCAGAGGGAGAGGGAGAAGCAGACTCCCTGCTGAGTGGGGATCCCGACATGGGGCTCGATACCAGGACTCTGGAATCATGATCTGAGCCGAAGGCAGACACTTAACCAACTGAGCCACCCAGGTGCCCCAAAAAGTTGCAGTCTTAAGGGACCATTTTCTCCCACCCCTGTTTATGTTATAGCTGTCCTGTATGCATTATTTATTACACAAAATAATTTTTATTATTTTACTTTAAATAGCTCCACGTATGTTAAAGAAGTTAAAAGAAAAATATTCTTTTCTATTTTGCAGACATTTAGCACTTCTGATGTTCTTCGTTCCTTCCTGATGATCCAAATGTCCATCATTCTCTTTTAAGCATGGAATTTTTAACATTTTCTATAGCACAAGTTTGCTGGTCACTGTCACTCTTTGTGTGTGTGTGTGTGTGTGTGTGCTTACTTTAATATGAAAATGTCTTTGTTTACCATCATTCTTAAAAAATATTATCACTTAATAAAGAATTTTGGATTGCCATTTTTTTCCCTATTTATCACTTTAAAGATGTTTATTTCATTTCCTTCTGGCCTCCACAGTTTTGTTTTTTTTTTTTTTTTTTTTTTTAAGATTTTTTTTATTTATTTATTTGACAGAGAGAGACACAGCGAGAGAGGGAATACAAGCAGGGGGAGTGGGAGAGGGAGAAGCAGGCTTCCCGCGGAGCAGGGAGCCCGATGCGGGGCTCGATCCCAGGACCCTGGGATCATGACCTGAGCCGAAGGCAGACGCTTAACGACTGAGCCACCCAGGCGCCCCGAGCCTCCACAGTTTTTTATAAGAAGTCAGGAAATTTTCAAATAGCTGTTTCCCTGCATGTAGGGTGTTATTTTTCTCTGGTGACTTTCAAGATGTTCTCTTTGCCTCTAGTTTTCAGCAGGTTGATAATCTTATGCTGGGGCATAGTTTTCTTTGTATTTTTCCTGATTGTGATTTGTTGAATTTCTTAATCTGTAAATCTGTTTCTCCCCCAATTTGGAAAAATTTTAGTTGTTCTATCTCCAGATATTTGTTCTGTCACATTCTTTTTCTTCTGTGACTCCAATTACACAAATATTAGATCATCAGTTAATATCTCACAATCACTGAGGTTCTCTAATTTTCTTTTTTTAAATGTTTCTCTCTATACTCTTTGGATTGAACATTTTCTATTAACATATCTTCATATTCACTAACTCTTTCTTCTGTCATCTTCATTCTGTTATTAATTCAATCCAGTTAATATTTTATTTCTGTTACTGTTTTTCCGTTCTACAGTTTCCACTTTTAATATTTTTTTCTTTTTCTCTGCAGAGATTTCTTCATTACAAGCATATTTTCTTTACTTCATTGAACATAGTTATAAGGCTGTCTGAAATACATTGCCTGATAATTCCAAAATGTGGATCATCTCAGGGTTATCTTTCTTTTTGAGAATGGATCATACTTCCCTACATAATCTGATGTCAATTAATTTTAGATTATGCATAGTCATTGTGACTTCTATGGGGACTTTGGATTTTGTTATATATTCATCCACACAGTATTGACGTTTTTGTCTCAGTGGGCAATTAACTTGTTAGGTCCCAAACTACAAACTTTATTTTGTAGATGACAACTCAAATCTCAGCTCGTTAAAAACAAAACTTTAGTTAGACTGCTTTCAATCTGTCTTGTGCATGCATAGTTCATTGGGCAGTCAGGTAACTGGGTAAATTTATAAACAGAATTTGAAACCAACTCTCTAGGCTCTCCTTTTTGGGATTTCCTCCTCATTTTCTAAGATTTCTTTTTTGCCCCAAACTCTATCCTCTGAACCTTCAGGCAAGAAAGACTGCAAGGTTTTCCAACAGTATTTAAATGATAAATACCATGAAAACAGGCAACTTACTTCTTGTGATCCATTCTTCCAAATTTCAATTTCCCTCCAGAGTCTGCCTGTTTTGTACCCCTCTATGGTGCTTCTAGGTCATATTTTAAAAACTATTTTGTCTAGGACTTGAAGTGTTACCTTTAATAGGGTCAAGTAATATAGAAACTTATTCAACCATCTCAGGATATCACCTCATGTATTATTCAATTGAGATACTGAGCAAAACTTTTGACAATATTCTGATATCATATTATACAATTCAATAGAAGATTGATATTCTCATGAAATAAGCAGGTTGACAATAATTGGATCCTCCATTGGTCTTTTTTTTTTTTTTTTTAAGTTTTGGATTTGTTATTTTGTAGTTTTTCTCTTTTCTACGACCCTGGACAACAGGAAGGCTGTCACCAACCACCTTTTGGCTTCTCCATAGCTTGGAGATGGGAACCAAGACAATTTGATGTGTGTTTGAAAATGGAGTGAAGAATGTTATGATCAAAGTCCTAAAAAGTCTCTTTTGAATGCAGTATGTGAAATTAAATAATTTTGGCCAACTAATATACTTAATTTTTCTCCTACTGATTCCAATTATATTCTCGACTTTTGTTCTATCAAATAAAAGAACCCAGGATAAGTAAAGAATATTAAGTTAACAAAGTTTGACTTTATTGACAAGTATGTTTTTTTTCTAAGTTCTACATTTACTTTCTTTCCCACAGAGAAGCTTCTTTAATCATGAAGGCCTACTTCCTGAACTTACCTAACTGCATTAATCTATTAGTTTTACTGTTAGAAAGACAAAAGAAATATAAAAAGAAAGATAGAAATATTTGCCACAAACCTTCCTTAGACTGTTCTCATTGAAATGTATTCTTAAATCAGTTTTATTCAAAATCTAAGATGATAAGAGTTTACAGAGCTTTGTAGTGGTACATAATAATAAGCAAATGAAACCCCAAAATCCTTTACTACTAGCAGTACTGTTGTCAAAACTGTTCTATAATAACAGCAAATTTTTAGGGGAAAACTTATTCCCAGCAGTGGGCTAGTATTTTCCACAGGAAACAGTGGTTCAGGACTCATACTAATTTTGTCCATGGGAATTTAAAACAAGACACATTTTCGTGGTTTAGGTTACACATAGTCATTTTGGGAGCCAAAAACACTACTTTAATATCCCCCAAAGAACTGTGATTTGAAAGTATCTTTTTCTCAGGGCAGATACAGTTGTGAAAAAAGTATTGCTTTTTTTAAAGAAGTGAAAATTCTAACTAAAATGAACACCAACACACTGAGTTCCTTTAGAATTGTTCTAAAGGTAAATATTCTATTCTAATTAATCTTTCATTTAATTATTTCACTGCTACTCTTTGGTTCAGCTGAGTATATATGTAATTTTGGAATAATAAATACCTATGATAAATGAGAGTTGTTACACATTATTTTCTTAAGAAGTTGAATGTCTTTGAACAGTACATTTAAAAAAAAATGTAGGTTTCTAAAACAATTCCAAGCTTTCATGTTTTTGGAATCCTGTCCATAATTTTCTTGACAGTTATAATAAAAATATCATTAATATTTCAGTTTAATGATACAGTGCTCTGGAACAAAATTACAATAGAACAAAATTCCATCTGAAGAGCTGTACTGTACCCCATAATCATGCTAAATGAATTCATTATGATTAGTTTTATGAGCTTCAGACATGAAATTAGAGTTTGGATCATGCTAGAAAAGAAAGCATTTTTTTTCTTTAAAAATATTTTTTATTCATTTCTGCTATTGTTATTACATCTAGGTTCATTTCAGAAAATTCTGAATTGTTATCACAGTGATGGTGTGAACATGTTTTCTAGTTTCTTCTCAGGGAAGGTATTAGAATAAGGAGGTTTGGAAATTAATTTTGTAAGTAATTTGTAATTAATCTGGTAAGTATAAGTAACCTTGTAAATAAGTAATCGCTAAGAATCTCTGTCACTTGCTATTCTAATGAAACTATAAAATTCAGATGGGTCTTATCTCAATACTATTTCACATAGTATGCTTCACTTCTCTTAACCCCTTCTATTGCAGTGCATATCAGGAAAGTCAGAATTAAAGGATCTATTTCATGGAGAAGTTAAGAGACAATTAGCAGGTCTGGAACTTTTTGTATGCATCCAAAGACAATGATCTGGCTCAGTGGAGACCAACAACAATGACTCACTCCATTCCCTACCCAGCAGACAGATAATTTTCTAGATAACTCTACAAGTTGAGGAGAAGGTAAAATGGTGTTGGCAGAGGCAACAGAAGGAATGGAAATATAAAGAAATCAAAAGAAGACTGGTTGACAGCATCATGATAAAATGCTGCCATGTATATACCTTTGACAGTTGTCTAAATATTCACAGCCACCTGCTGGCTCTGGTAGAAGAGAGTATGTATGTATGTATGTATGTATGTATGTATGTATGTATTTGCTGTTTTGAATCACTTTATGCCATATTGGCTTTTTACCCTATTAGGTCTGAATTTATTTACAGAGTGTCTAAAATATATCAAAAGCTTCACAACCTCTACATTGAATTTAAAAACATTAACTGTGTGCCTACCATTGCAAAGCATGGTGCTAACTGTGAGGAGTAAGGAGTCAAACACATTTATATTTGGGTACTTAAATGACAGGTACTATTCCAAGTAGAGCCTCCTAAAGATACCTTTCTATGAGGTAGTGTGATTATTAGCATCCCTCCTTAATAGATGAGAAAACCAAATCACAGCATATCTGACCTGGCATTAAGAAACTGCTTAGGTACAGCCCACATACTCTCTCTTTAAGGTAGATGTACTAAACCACTACCTGGACTGCAGCATGACTCGAGGATAAGATGCAATCACTGCTGTTAAGAATTTCACATATCTGAACCAAGTGGGAAATAATGCTTTGCTAAGTGATGTGAGCCATGAATACTATTTATCTCTGGGTTAGAACCTCTGCCTGTGTGATCCCACAGAACCCGTGCTGCACTCGCCTGTCTGTATTCCCCACTGCACTGGCTGCTCCTTGAGGTCAGGGGTTGTATCTTCTGCACTATTGTGCCTCTTGTGCCTGCAAAAGGAATAAATATTCCAATATTTACCTGGAGTTACAGACCTGGCATCCAATCACTTTTCCTAGTTGAGTGGTCATGCTACAGAATTTCTTGTTTTTAATCTCTCTAAAATGAGGGAATGCAAATCTATCTCATTGGTTTGTAGTGAACAGTAAACAAGGTATATAAAATGCTTGTCACATATACACTATTCAATAAAAAAGAAAAAAGCCCCAGCTCTTGGCTGCCTCATGAGGATAAATTTATTCAACAAATACTTACTTACTAATACTATATAATACTTACTTTTTTTGTGTGATCTGCAGAGGTAAGTGTGGGTAGGATAATAACATTTTCTTTCTCCTTTCTTTGTGTCTCCCCCAGAGATTGGGGTGGTCTTCAACAATAATTAAATTCTCTAAAATCAAAACCACAACTTTGGTGACCTTTTTACAAATAGGAAGAGGTAATGACCTGGCCATAGTCATTGTGCATTGCAGAGACATTATAAAAGCATAGGAAAAGCCAGGATGCTCTACCTTTCCATCCACTTCCTTCACTTTTTCATCATTCCCTTATCAATATATAGCCTTTTCTCTGTTTTTTCACACTGCTCTCCCAGTCTTAGGAGGACCTGGCCCTTGGCAGACCTATGGTTCTGGTTTCACCACAGGTGGTTTGCCTTCTCAATCACACACAGGTTCATAGGCGACCACAGCCCTAAAAACAATAGCTACTATTTATTGAGACCTTTTATATGGTAGGTCCTATGATAAGCAATTTTAAACGCAGTATCTCATTTAATCCTTACCATATTTATTAGCTTATTTGTGTTTTAAAGATGAAGGAAACTAGGTGGCAGAGCATATTCAAGGTCAAAAAGCTGCTAAGTGGTGGAGCTTCTATTTTTCCTAAGTCAGCCATGTGCACCATTATCATTATGGCTGAATGTGAGGGCATTATCTTCTATCAGTGTTTAGATGATGGAAAATGGGTCAATCGAGACGATACATTTTGAAGACAGAGAAAGGAAGCATAATGAAACCTTTATAAAGCATTCAAGATTTGCTTCTGCTCATGCAAATCAATATACAAAAGGAAGAATCAGAAACTTCAGGAATAAATAATTAACTAAAAATGATTTTAAGTGTTCTTTCAACTCCAAAAGAAGCTTCTCCTTTCAACTCCAAATGAAGCCATTCCTAATATTTATAGATAACCTGACCTTAAATAACCTCATCAATATGCTCAGGAAAAAAGAAAGATCTTTACATATCTTTACATAAGGGAGTTGAATTTAATTAAAAAAATAAAGGAGACCTGAAAAGTTATGGCAAGGAGCATAATTTCTGGAATAAAGCAACATACATTTTGCCAAATATATCATATTCTGTTGCTTATTTTTCAATAACTTCTAATTTCAAAACAGGTTTAGATTTACAGAATTATTGCAAAGCTAGTACAGAGAGTTCCTATAAAACCTGTGTCTAGTTCTCCTATTAATATTTGATATTAGTATAGTACATGTGTCCTAATGAACCAATATTGATAATTATTATTAACTGAAGTCCATCTTTTATTCACATTTCCTCAGTTTTTCCCTAATGTCATTTTTCTGTTCCAGAATCCCATCCAGGATACTACATTACATTCAGTTGTCATGACTCCTTAGGATCCTCTTGGTTGTGAGCAGTTTCTAAGATTTACCTTATTTTTAATGATCTTGATACTTTTGAAGAGTACCGGTCAGGTATTTTATAAAATGTTCCTCAACTGGAATTCTTCTGATTTTTTTTTTAAATTTAGTTGGAGATATCATTTTAAAGTATGTAAACATAAACTAGTCAGCAGTAATAAGGTCTGTGGTATCTAAAAGTCATAAACTCTCTAGGAAATGGAATGAGTTCTTGGTTAAAGGATAAGGGATTTGACCTTCTTTAGAACCTTGTTTTTCAAAGCTATCAGGTTAATGTAATGGATTGAGAAGAGTGGCTGTTTAAAATGCTGGCACTCACAGGTAGGTCACGGGGAGAGAGGGAATGTAGGGATGCTCACAGGTATATAAGGCTGTTTAAAGAGACTGACCTGGGGCTGAACAGTACAAAGTAACCAGAGTATCCAGACAGTGAATAAACACTTGCCGTCAGGAATAGCACTGTGATTTCATAGTGGTTTTTAAATCAGGGCTTCCAACAAAATGGGGATTTTTTTATTTTTTTAAGATTTTATTTATTTGAGAGAGAAAGAATGAGTGAGAGAGAGCGCGCACATGAGTGAGGGGAGGGTCAGAGGGAGAAGCAGACTCCCTGCTCAGCAGGGAGCCCGATGCGGGACTCGATCCCGGGACTCCAGGATCATGACCTGAGCCGAAGGCAGTCGCTTAACCAACCGAGCCACCCAGGCATCCCCAAAATGGGGATATTTATCTGCAGAATTTAGCCCCCCTGAGAGGGAGGTCAGGGACCAGAATTTTTCCTTGCTATCTGGAGTTTGCAACAAGACTTCTATCCTGGTAGAAGAAGCAAATGTAATTGGGAAATCAAGACAGAGACCTTATCATAGGGTCTATACAAACACGGTAGGGATTAGGAATGAACTTGTGAAAGTTCATAGGCACAAGGGTGCAAAGTATGCCTTAGGAAAGCCAGACTCTCAGTTTAAGGGTAACTGGGTACATGACACATTCCACCTACATTTAATATCCTGCCAGGCCAAGTCAGGATTAGTTGGTTACCTGGGTGGAGGAGACCTGCCAGTTTATGGTCTTGGGTACCTTCAGATTTTCTGGGCAAGGGATGATGTCTGATTTATAAGGAGTTACCTGCAGGATGGCTCTGGAGACAAAGGGGTATGATCTACCCTTTGCCTGTATAGTCTCATTTTCTGTCCCTTTCTTAGAGGTAGATTTGATTTGGTGAATGAGAAACTTTTACTTTTCTTTTAAGTATCAGTGGGCCTCCACTGTTTGTATTCCAGGCTCTTTATAGAGGACTGGGGAAGTTTTAGATGGATGCTAATGAATTTCTCAGCCTGCCCACTTGTCACTCAACAACTTGCACTCAGTAATTTAGCACTGCTTAGGACTTGTGCACCCTTCAATTCCCCATACTTTTTCTCAGCTTTTTGCCTTTGTACATTGCATTTCTGCTGCCTTATATGTATAGATTCCTTTCTCCTCTTCTTAATTGCATTGATGTCCCTATTTCTAATTTTTCTCTATTTCCTCACAGCAGGCAGTACAATCTTTTAAAAAAATAGATTCTATCATCTCATGGCATCCTTTGTTTAAACTCACCGACAGCTTCCCACTACACTTAGAATAAAATCAAAGCCTTTACCATGACCATCAGGGTCCTCTATTATCCCTGAGCTCCCATCCCTCCCAATTTGTCTCCAACCCCAACTGCCTGCACCCAGGCTCCAGCCACACCTGCCTCCCTTCAGAATCTGGAGCACACCAGGACTCTTCTGGCTTTAAGGCTTTTTGTACTTCCCTCAGCCTGGAACATTCTTCTCCCCATCTTTTGTGTGTGTGTGTGTGTTCAGTTAGCCACTGTATAGTACGTCATTAGTTTTTGAGGTAGTGTTCAATGGTTCGTTAGTTGCGTATAACACCCACTGCTCATCTTTTCAGCCTGAGTTTATTCATGTTATCCATGTGTTAGTCAAAAGTCACATACTCAGAGAACGCTTCCTTGGCCACTCTGTAATGTTGCTTGCTTCTTGTTATATTTTCTTCATGGCCCCCATCACTCTCTTGAATGGCTGTACCTTGTGGAGCTTAACCATTTAGAGTGTTGGCCCTGGAGCCCACCTGCTTGAAATTCTACCCTGGTTCAGACTCGTCAGCTGGGCTGGGTGATCTCCAGGGAGCCACTTAACCTTGCCACGCCTAATTTACTTCTCTGTTGTGGTTGTAAAGATGAGATTCCTTAACACATGTAAAGGGTCTGTAGCCAACAGAGCATCAAGCTGTCAAGAGCTGAGCTGAAGAGAGCTGAGCTGCCAGGTGTTTAGGTGGCTGGTTAAGACAGCCAAAATGGAAGTCACAATCAAAACTGTAATACTGAATTGTGATAGTACAAGCAAGAGGCTAAAAATGGCAGTTCCCCTTTGTTTTCTCACACAGAACAGTGTCAGATGGAGTAAGGGTCAGAAGTAACAGAACAGAGAGAGAGGCAGGAGAGGGTCATCTCACTGAGGAGGGAGCATGGAAAGAGGGAAGGGAAGTACTCAAGACTGAGTCAGTGAAGAAAAGTGTCTTGAAGGCCCCCAAATAAGGTGGTCTCAGTAGAGACATCTAAAGAGTTGGCTGTAAGTGCCTCAAATTAAGTAGGCCATAGAATGGAGTCTCCTGGGCTAGGAATGCAGCTATCCACAGAGCCTGAATCCTTGACTACAACTCCCATCTAGAGACTGCAAGGCAAGGTCCCCGTATCAAGTCTGGTATCCAGAGGGCAGCTTACCCCGAGGCACATAGGATTTTGGCCTGGAGCTGGACTCCTCAGCCATGTAGATGTCAGTTCTCCTTATTCTAAGTTTTATTGTTTCTTGATTATCTCACACCACCATTCTTAATTCCTTGAAACCTGGAACTATGCAAAATTCATCCCTCAGGTCTCGGGTCTAATGCTAGTTAGTATCTAATGCTGGTTCACCTAGAACTCAGTAACTATTCATTGAAAACATGGATATACTTATGTACATTCATAAAAAATATTTACTTCTTTAATGTAAAAAGTATCAATAAAAGTAAAATATACAAGAATTGAAAAGTAAGAACACTGCCATTTCCCAATAGCTAAAATATACAGTAAAATACCTAGTTATTGTGATCAGGGTTGGTTAAGTACAGAGTATTATATAATTTTAATATAATAAGTTAGACTAAGAGCTGAATATACACAATGAAAATTATTGTCAAAAATAACTTTTTACCCTGTGGTTTAGACCACAAGGTATAGTTCTTTTAGCTTTCTTGAAAACTTTCTTAGAGCTAAATTTACTTCTCTTAGCTTTCTTAGTAGACAGAAGAAACTGATTTTAATGTATGGCAGCAAGATTTGCTGCTGATGATTTTGCAAGGAATTTAGAAGGAACTTTTGCAGGAGATAGAGCAGGTAATTTTGATGCTGATTCAAGAGCAGTTTATTAACTTCTGAAAATCTGGGCAGGAGATGTTGAATTTTACTTCTTGGTATAGAGCATTGGTCATATGCTGTATTTCTATTAAATTTCTACGAAACTGAACTTCTTTTTAATTTGTGTAATAGGAATATTTTAATGCTGATTTCTATAAATTTACTTTTTCTATATTTTCTCCATAGGACCCTTCCATTTTGGGACCACATCTATTTGTCCTTCATTGTGAGAACTCATGTTTTAGCCACTATTTTTGATGCTGGATATCCAGCATTTAATACATATATTATTAGTATATGTATATTATTAGTTTATGTATTATTATTAATATAAGGGGAGGGGTGGAGGGAGAAGGAGAGAATCTTAAGCAGGATCCACACCCAGCGCAGAGCCTGACATGGGGCTTAATCTTACAACTCTGAGATTATGACCTGAGCCGAAATCAAGAGTCAGACACTTAACCGACTGAGCCACCCAGATGCCCCTTAATATGCATTTTTAAATTTGTTATTTTCTTTTATAGTTAGCACAGAGTGAACTAATACGGCACAATGAGTATCTGATTAATGCTAAATTTAGTGATCTTGATCATTTGCTTGATACTTTTAATCTTTGACTCTATTACCACTAATATTAGTACTTTTACTTTCTCATTATAAATGTAAAAATAAAAAAAAATTCAAGTAAGTATTTTAAAAGTATAGTACTGACAGAGCCAGTGGAATTTACATATCCCCCCACAGCCCCCCTCCACACACACACACACACACACACACAATTTTTATGAATGGGAAACTTTGAGACCACATGGCATCATGAGTTTAAATTTATTGCCATTTTTATTACATTTTATTAAAACTATTTGTCTTCCTGATTAGCTTTATCCTTAAAGTTGTAGTATCCCTAAATTATCTGAGTTCTCCTTGAGTACTGAGATGTTCAGTTTGTCTGTGCTTCATCACTAAATACCAATGACTGGTAATGCAATTCTTAAATAAATGCTTGTTTAAAGTAACACATGTGATAGTCTTTATAATTTATAAGATACCTGGTGTATGACAGGCATTGTGTTAGATAATACACATTATACATATATTCATGTATTTTGTAGATAAGTTCTAATTAACCCTCACAAAATCCCAGTGTTGGTGTTACATGCTTCAATAAGAAAAAATTCAAAGCTCTTTCTCCCTACCATGCAGCTCAATGAAAGGCAGCTCGAATGAATGGTGTAGAACATGTTTGGCCCCTCATGGATTTTATGTCCTAGCTCTCAACCTTTCTTACTTGCAATTTAAGACTTTAAGACATGTTTTTAGAATGAAATCCATACTTTCTGCATTTAGTATAGAATGTATGGCTTTTTATTCAAAGCTGGTTATATTTTTCTAAGTAGTTGAAGCTCTTATTGCGTCTTACTGGCTAATTCTTGAGTTTGATTTGGGATATATGTATGTATATACATATACACGTATACGTATACATATACATGTACACATACATATACGTGTACACATATACTTGTACATACACATACATATACATATGTATACACATATGTATATTCTCTATATATACACTCATATATTTCATGTTAATGGAATTATACATGTATAGAATATATATGTGTATATATATGTACATGTTTATATATACTATATGCTTTTGTATATAGTAGATAGATCAACAGTCTGCATTCTCCATTTAATAATAGGATTGTTCGAGTTGTAACAGACACATGATCACCCAGCTACAGACATTTCCTAGTCTGCTTTGCAACTAGGTGAGCCTTGTGACAGCATTTAGTATGTGCATGTGTAAGTGATGCCTACAACTCCTAGTGAATCTGCTTAAAGGAGATGGAGCTTTTCTCCTTGACCTTCTTTTCTCCTTTCCCATAGGGTAGAATGGAAATGTGGAGGTGGTCAGTTTCTACTTTGCAAGTAAAGACAATGTCCATGATGATGGTGGAGCCACAAGATAGAGGGGCTGTGTTCCTGAATAACCCTGTGGAACTAAGCTACTCTGACAGCTCTGCACATCTCTGGACTACCATGTGAGAGAGAAATAAATATCTGTCATATTTAAACCACTGTGTTTTTGAGTATCTTACATTATAGAATTTTAATATATAGTAACTATATAATGCATATATGTAAAATATATGTAACAGAAGTAATATATATGATATATAATATATATTAAATATAACACATGTATAATCCTCAATCATTAAAATAAGACGTTTATTTACTGGCTGTCTAGAGGAATGAAATGCAGTTCTAATTTACCTTTTCATTCAGAAACAAAAGGTTGTATTATTCTTGCTAAATAAGAGATAAATATCTGGTTTGACTTACATCTGCAGTACAGAGTCCAAGACCCTCTATTTTATTTATTTTTTAGATTTTTATTTATTTTTTGACAGAGAGAGACACAGCGAGAGAGGGAACACAAGCTGGGGGAGTGGGAGAGGGAGAAGCAGGCTTCCCGCGGAGCAGGGAGCCTGATGTGGGGCTCGATCCCAGGACCCTGGGATCATGACCTGAGCCGGAGGCAGACGCTTAACGACTGAGCCACCCAGGTGCCCCCAAGACCCTCTATTTTAATCTGTAGGTATTTGTCTCAGCTCCTGTAAAATATTTGCTATAATAGATTTCAACTCTGGTCTACCAAGACAGAATTTCTAAGTTTGGCTTTACTATTCATGACACGAGCAATACTGTAATATGGATATCTACTTCATGTGCAAAGGGAAAATTCTCATAGAGATTTGGTGTAATAACTGAAGGTAGAAGAATAAATTTTAATCTAAGAAGTAAATGAAGATTTGGTAATTGTATTCTACCATGAACCTTGCTTCTTTCCCTTTATCTCTTTTCTTTTCCCCCAAGTTACCTCTTTATAATTCATGTTTGTAAACTGCAATGCATTAGAATTACAGAAAAAGTACAGAAAATTACAAAGTCTATACTAGATGCACCAGAGGTCATAAATTCATTTTAGCTCTTAATAATTAAAAGATCATGGAAGTATTGACTAATTGGCATTTATTTCAGAATCATCTAATCAAAGAGATTTTGATTACAGGAAATATGTGATAAATAATATCATTTAAATGTCCATCACCAGCTGCAAAACATTTTTGAGCTCTTGAAGAATACTTGCTATTTTTCCAGAAATTTTCTCAAATGTTTTTAATTCTGCATATTTTTTTCTATAATTTGAAACCCTAAGGGCTACATTATATCTAAAAAAGAAAAAAAAGATTCTGATCACCTTTGTCACAGTTATAAAATTGTGAAAAATGTGAGTTTTTATCTTTTTAAGTACACTGTATACAAATATATGCTATGCAGAAAATTATTTGTCAGATATTTTCTAGCTTTTAATTTATTTTGAATGAAATTTAAATGCCTTCCACTATAAGAAATAAAAAATGGATTTCATGAGATTCCAAATGACCTAGTTTTGTGTTCTCACTCGAAAAACTTAGAAGCAATAAATTAAAGATGTTAGCAATTGACAAACTGAAAATTATAGAATTGGTTACTTTAGTATAAATACTAAGAAATAAAAAGATGAGTTTACTGACAACATTTCTGTTTTTATTCATTTATTTTAATCATAGTTTGTAATCACTGAGGCAAAAGAGCCAAACTTTCTTGAAATATAATCTATGATAAATGAAATGTAAGTATATACTATGACATGTGTGGGTGAGCATATGGGTCTATAGACAAGGATTCACATTTATTGTTCACTTACTATGTTCTAGTCATTTGTTTTCTCATTCTTCATTCTACATTTTTGTTGAGAGACTGAAGGAGTCGAGGTTTCAAAACTTATTGATTAGCATCTTAAAATTTGTTTCCATATTGATACTAAAATTTAATAGAAGCATATTCTATAATAGATACATACCTATCTTACATTCAAACATATTACATTTATGATCACAAGGCCATTATTTGTTTTATTTCAGCTGTCCTAGGTTAATGAGTAAAGAATTGAGGTCAACTTACAACACAGATGATGTACTGGCAGTAATTGAAGGCCAAATCCCTTCACAGACAACCGTATAGATAAGATGACTTCAGTTCAGAATGCAAATTATGGAACTGGGTCCTCATATATAAAACAATTTGGGGATGGCTCTCACAAAAGAATAAAATAAATACATACTTGATATGTAATATCAAGTCAATAGTAGTGATTGATATGAAGGAAAATGTAGCAGCATAAGACAAAAAATAATTGTTTTATTACTTTTACAGAGGACAGTCAGAGTTTTCTTTGAGAAGCAGCATTTGTACAGAGCCCAGTGAGTTACAAGAATATCTGTGGAAAGAAATTGCCCAACCAAAGGGAAGCAGCAAATGCACGGGCCCTGAGGTGGGAGCATGCTTAGGATGGTCAAGGAAAACAACAACAACAACAACAAAAACAGAAAGGTAAATATAGGACAGCAGAGTGTAGGATATAGTGATTTGGCAAATTCTACACATGACACAATGCTTGCTGCAGTAAGTGTAGTAACCGTCTGCCACCATAAAATATTATTACAGGATTATTGACTATATTCCCTATGCTGTACTTTTCATCCCTGTGACTTGATGTATTTTATACTGGCATATTGTACCTCTTAATCCCCTTCACTGGGTTGCCTGGGTGGCTCAGTGGGTTGAGCTTCTGCCTTTGGCTCAGGTCATGATCCCAGGTCCCTGCTCAGCGGGAGCCTGCTTCTCCCTCTTCCTCTGCTCCTCTGCTCGTGCTCTCTCTCTCAAATAAATAAATAAAATCTTTAAAAAAAAATCCCCTTCACATATTTCGCATAACCCCCCACTCCTCTGGCAACCACCAGTTTGTTCTCTGGATTTATGAATCTGTTTTTTTGTTTGTTCATTTGCTTTGTTTTTTAAGATTCCACGTATAAGTGAAATCATATGGTATTTGTCTTTCTTTGTTCGCCTTATTTCACTTAGCATCATAACCTCTAAATTCAGCCATGAAAGTTTTCCTTTGCACAGAGGTATTTTCCGCTTCTAGGGCTAGGCTGCCCAGTGGAGGCATCTCTTCCTAATTGGTCTGCCTAGAGGGTACTCCTTTCAAATTACAGAAAGGTGCCATATAGACTTAGACCATATGCAGCCTTAAAGTAACATGAAAATGGCAGAATTTGTGCATGTTTATTTTAGAATTCAACGCAGTGACAAGAGTGTCCAAAGTAAGTGGTGATAACCAGACACAACTAGAAGAAGATCCTGGCTTGGTCTTCTGCAAGCTGGAATTATGCTGGGCAAGTGAATCTATCTCTCCGGCAGTGTTTTCTTATCTATACAATGGAGACAGAGACTTCACAGGGAGTAAGATTTACAAAGTGCTTCACCCAGTGCTTTGTCCATGGCAAGACCTTAATGAGTGTGAGCTATCCTCATTATAATCATCAAGATGTTAAATTTGTTCTTGGGAAAATACAAAGACTGAAATGGACCAAAATAATAATGATGAGATTAGGAAGACAATTTTCAACAAATAGTTTTTGAGAGGCTTCTCAGGGTCATTGTTTTAGGTTCTAAGGATATAACAATAAGCTAAACATGAAAAATTTCTACCCTCTCAGACCTTTCATTTTAAAGTGAAGAGAAAGACAGATGAATAAACAAACCTATGCTGTGGAGTTGGTGAGTGAATACCCCTGCGAAAAAAAACAAAGCCGGTGAAGCAATAAAGAATGATGGTGGGCATAGTCATGGGGGCTGGGGCAACTATTTTATCTAGGATTATCAAGCAAGCACTATGCATACAAGTGACATTTACATAGAGCACTGAATTAAGGGAGTTCCAGGCATTTTAACAGCAGATGCAAAAGCCCTGCGGTGTATTTGGAAAGAGAAGGGATGCCACTGTGGCTGGGCTTAATTCCTGTTGGAAAGGGAAGCAAGCTGATGGGGGCAGTCAGATCAGAGATGCAGTATGATGATTTTTAATTTCTTATTTTCTAACAATCTCCTAGAAATCTAGGATGTCAATCACATTATTGATTAGTCTGTCGCTGATCTCATTGTTGACTTTGCTTCTAACAGTTTTCTTCCTAATCAGTTATCTAATGGTGGGTTTTAACCCGCATAGCACTTGACCCTGACAAGGCAGATTAAATAATTACCGATCACATTGCTACCTAATAAAATTATCTCTTCTTCAATTTAGAAGAGAATTAGTGGATATAAATTTGAGTTTCTACTTGCATGTGTCCAAAAGTTCCTGAGAATAGGAATTCATTAAGCTCCAGGTAAATGTAACACCATCAAGATATGCACATTTTAAAATTTAATTTCTGGAATTACAAGTAAGCTCTGCAAAGCTTTTTCTTACTTTTGTTCTTTTATTATAGGTTGTTTAAGCATATAATTAAAAAATTGAGTAAGTAGAAATGTTAAAAGGTGGTACTCTTCCCTAGATATAATCCCAGATCTCTCAATTTCTTTCTCACATCTCCTCTGTCTGCTTTGATTGTTTTCTGGAAGTATATTAACCTCTGTAAATTACAATTTGTCTGTACTTCAAAAACTATTGCCTTCAACTGTTACATAAAATAACAAAAATTAAAGGCAATTCGTCATCCTCCAAAAAAGTATGCTCCATTACATTCTAATGAATTTGGGAATGAATGTCTCTTTCTGCTTCTAGTGACTTTTAATCTTTGTCAACTTTTTATATTCCCCTTTAGTTTTGTACAGATCAGTCAGAGGATGTCAGTCTCATTTGAGTGTTTCACACGGAAACATCAACTAACACATTATCCTTCTACCATAAAGTTGTGTGGGAAACCTAAGGAAAGCATACCAAATTATTTCCATTTTTATATGATAATTAGGGTTACTTCAGATCATTGTAGAAATAGAAAAATAGTTAAAATAACACATCTGGGTCTCGATTTTGTTTGCAGAACAGTGATTCCCCCAATCACCTTGGTTCTTGCTCTAGCTCTCTGGATGTTGCTTTGACACTGTGACGAACACTCCTTTCACACCCAGCCCATGCACATCCTGCCCTCCTGTCTGGCATTGCTTCTCCAACCTGACTGATAATGCTGATGCTCCCTGGGGTACCATCTGGGAGTTATTAAACTATTAAACTCTTGCCTCTCAAACCTACCCTACTCTATCCTGCTGGGGTCAGGACACTGCAAGCCACAGTTATTTGCCCCTTTGCCAGGGGATCCACAGTAGGCTTTGCCAAAAGAGGGTATTTGGGGAGGTTGGAAGGCTGGAGGCAGGCTGGTTGGAAGCCTCCTTCTTTCTGTTTGATTCCTCTGCCTACTTGCTTCCTGTTTTCTTGTGCTTCTCAGGGTCTCCCAGCAATCTACCTTCCTCACTTAGTAGTGGTGGTTCCTTCAAACAGTAGCATTTGTAGTTATTCTAACACTTTCGTGTGGGAGGCAGAATTTTAAGTTGGCCCTTAAATTCCCAGCCCTTAAAGTACGCACATTTTCTCCCAGTTATTCAAGTAAACAATAATCTAGGTGCTGCTGTGAAGGGCTTTTAAAAATGTATTTAAGATCCCCAATCAGTTGCCCTTGAAATAGGGAAATTATCCTTGGTGGGCCTGGCTTAATCAGGGAAGCCTCTGAAAAAGAAGGATGTGGTCTTTCCTGGACAAAAGAGATTAGAAACTAGGAAAGATTCAATGCAACAATGATTCTTTGTTATGATTTTGCAGATGAAAGTGGACACATCACAAAGAAGTCTGTTGGAGCTAAGAATGGCTTCAAGTTGACATGACAGCTAGCAAGGGGCCAGGCACCAGTCTCAGACTGCAAGGAACTGATTTCTGTCAGCAACCAGTGAACTTGAACGAACCTCAGATGGGACAGCAGTGCTGGCCAATATCTCATTTTCAGCTTTCTGAGCAGATACTTTGGACCTACAGAAATGTAAGCTAATAAGTGGGTGCTGATTTAAGCTGCTAAATTTGTTGTTGTTGTTGTTTTAAGATTTATTTATTATCTATTTGAGAGAGACAGAGAGTCCAAGCAGGGGGAGAGGCAGAGGCAGAGGGAGAGGGAGAAGCAGACTCCCCGCTGAGCTGGGAGCCCATCGTGGGGCTCGATCCCAGGACCTGGAGATCATGACCTGAGCCGAAGGCAGACCCTTAACCATCTGAGCCACCCAGGTGCCCCTAAGCTGCTAAATTTGTTACACAGTAATAGAAACTAACACAATAGCCTACATATGCCCCTTTGGGATTCTAATATCAACTGGAACTCTTCTTTGAATTAAAGACAACCAGCAGTAACCAAAGAATGTCCCCTTGTGCAGGAAAGGGTAACTCTGCTTTCAGGCCTATGGCAGCACCCCTCACCAATGGTGGCCTTGTCCTTCGACTCATTCTATTATTTTCTTGAAGGATAGCACAGGTTTCCAACTGAGCAGATTTATCAGCCTGTTTCCCCTGTAGAATTCCGGAAATCTGATAACCTTTCATCTCATTTCTGTTTCCTTCATTCCAAGCTGAAAGTGTTTGGGTGATATGGAATTCTTAAAATCCTGTCGCAAAATCCCCCCATGTGTAGCAGAGGATCCACAACATTAGACAGCTCTTTCCTAGATGACCCCATCTCTATTCCTGGCTTCTGTTCAGTTGGTTGACTGGATCCATGAGTCACATATCTAATCTCTTAAGCAGAAGTATGTCCAGCCACACCCTTGGTCCTGTCTCCCAGCATACTTTTTAGCATCTTGTGCAATCTGGACAGGATGAGAATTTTCCAAATCTAGTGCTGGTTCCTTTTTGCTTAGCAGTTCCTTCCTCAATTTATCTTTCTCATCTTGCATTCTACTGTAAGTAGCAAGGAGGAATCAAGCTGTGTCTTCAATACGTTGTTGGGCATTTACTCAGCTCAATACCCAAGTTCCTTGCTTCTCAGTTCCCCTCTTCACATTAACAAAAGAGCACAAGTCAGCTATATTTTTGCCACTTTGTAAACAAGAATCACTTTTCCTCCATTTTCCAACATCATGTTTCCCCCTTTCCTACTGAGATCTCGCCAGAAACAACTTTGATGTTCCTACTTCTAGCAACATTATGTTCATGACCACATATGTTTTCTTTCCACATGATAAAAGCTTTATATGCTCCTTACTTCTTTCTGAATTCTAGGTAGAATCACCTTTAGTATACTTATTTCCACCAACTTCCTCTTCACAGCAGTGTTGCTTTAAATCGTGTACCTCAAAATCCTTCCAGACTTCATGCATTACCGTACTCCAAAGCCACTTCCACATTCTCAGGTATTTGGCACAGTGCACCCCACTTCTTGGCGCCAAAATCTACATTAGTTTCCTGAGGCTGTTGAAAACAATTACCACAGACCGGGTGGTTTAAAACAACAGAAATTGACTCTCTCACAGTTCTGGAGGCCAAAAGTCTGAAATCAAGGTGTTGACAGGGCTATGCTCCCTCCAAAGGCTCTAGGGAAGAATTCTTCCTCATCTCTTCCAAGTCCTGGTGGTTCCTGGCATCCCTTAGTTTGTGGCAGTGTAACTCCAATCTCTGCCTCTGTCTTCACATGGCCTTCTTCCCTTTGTCTCTGTGCCTCCTCCTCTGTTAGAATGACACCAGTCCTTGAATGTAAGACCTATCCTAATTCCAATATGATATTATCTTGGGAGCCTCAACTTAGTAACGTCTGCAAAGACCCTATTTCCAAATAAGGTCACATTCACAAGTACCAATAATTAGGACTTGGACATAACTCTTCAGGGAGTATTATTCAACCTACCAAAGACACCTCCCCCCCAATAGAAACCCAATAACCAATAACCCCAAAACCCCATGGCTGGGGTGAGTTTCTCCAGTTGTCAAGACTTCACAGATGGCTTTTAATGTCACATATTTCTGGGAGAATTGAGTGCATCTGTCGGACTCCACTCAGAGGGGACACCTGGAAACATGCCCAGTTTCTTGGGGACTTCTCTCTATGCATCTTTTTCCTTTGCTGATTTTGATCTGTATCATTTTGCTCTAATAAATCATAACCCTGAGTATAACAGCTTTTCTGAGTCTGTGAGTCCTTCCAGTGAATCGAGGGTGAGGGTAATCTTGGGGACACTCAACACACCCCTCCTCAGGGATCTGAGAAGCAGTTCCTCAGGACCCCTTCTTGAAGCTTCTAAGTTTTAATAATCTCCACTTCTCCTGTTCTCCAGCCCTAGGGCTAGTAGCTGTCTGTGCTGTTGCTACGTTCATATTACCATTACCATTTCAACATTTTTAGTTCTTCAATACTAATTTAAGAATCCTCATATTAACCTTTCTCTGTTAAACAAACAAACAAACAATTGGTGTGGTTTCTGTCTCCTGAGCGGTCCCCAATAGGCATATGTTTTTATTTTCATCTCATTCTGTCTGCTTTTCCTTGGACAATGTCATTCTGTGCTGGTGTTTATGTGAACATTCAACTACACTGGGCATCTCCACTTGTTTTTTCCATGAGAACCTGCATTCACTTTATTGTCTCAATTGCATATCAAATGGCTTCTCCCTTATCCTTTGCTCTCCACCACCTCTGATTAGTTTTTCCATTATTTGACTTCCTAGTTTCTCTTTTGTCTATATTATTTTCTCATTCCCTCTGTCATGAAAGACAGTTCAGTGTGAAAAGAGAATAAGAGTTGAAATGAGGTGGACCTGGGTTGTAATCCTGGATCTCTCATTTTACGACAAATGAGATCATAAATCTATCCTCACAGTTATTGGCTGGAATAAAAAATGAATGGGTACGAAGTACCTAGGTGAGTGGTCTCTATCACATATCAGATACTCAAACATTCTTCCCTCCCTTGCCACTTGTCTTAGTCTGCTCAGGCTGCTATAACAAGTACCATCAACTGGGTGGCTTAAACAACAGAAATTTATCTCACAGTTCTAGAGGCTGGCAAGTCCAAGATCAAGATGCTGGCTGATTTAGTTCCTGGTGAGAACTTTCCTTCTGGCTTGCAAACAGTTATTTTCTTGCTATATCCTCACACAGAAGATTTTATTTATTTATTTGACAGAGAGAGACAATGAGAGAGGGAACACAAGCAGGGGGAGAGGGAGAGGGAGAAGCAGGCTTCTGCTGAGCAGGGAGCCTGACGTGGGGCTCGATCCCAGGACCCTGGGATCATGACCTGAGCCGAAAGCAGACGCTTAAGACTGAGCCACTCAGGCGCCCCTTTCATGTCTGTTCTCATAAAGGCATTAATTCTATTCATGAAGACTCCATCCTCATGACTCAATTCCCTCGTAAAGACTTCACCTCCAAATATCATCACATCAGGCATTAGGGGCTCCAACATATGACTTTTGGGGGGACACAAACATTCAGCTATAGCTAGCACAACTGCTATGTTTTACCTAGATTATCACTATTATTTCCTAGCTGCTCTCATTTTTCTCCTCTTGATTATCCATCCATACTACCCTCGAAGACACTTTTCCAAGAGACCACTTTAGTACGCTATTCTTTGGCTTAAAGTCCTTCAGTTGCTTCCTATAGCCTGTAGAATAAAATCCAAACATATTATCATGACAATCAGGGTTTTCTTGACCTGCAACCAGACCTATTGAGCTTCATAATCTCTTATTCTCTTCCATGTACTCTATGGTTGTAGCACAATTTTGCTGATGCTGTTTGCTCTGCTCTCAAATGCTCTCCTTATGCTGCCTGTTCCAGCTACCTCCCACCCCCCACCTCCCACCCCTTGCTTAGAAAATCCCACTTATCATTTAAGACTCAGCTCAAGCTGTTTTTGACAATGGGATTTTGGGTGGTTTTGGTCTCTGAATCCAAACACCTACTCATCCTCCTCCTTGAAGTTCCCTATTAGAAAGTGAGGGAACAAGGAATTATAGGCAAATGGGGAAATATGATTATTTTGGTTGCTAGGAAAGTACCCTCTATCGTTCCCATTGTCCATCATCTCTGGTGAGCTGTGACATAGCATATGATTCAGGTCTCGAATAAAAGGGGTATCCCCCTCCATTTCCGGAATCTAGAATATCTGAAGAACCAGAGTATCTGTTTGGATGAAAGTGGCTATGTCTCCATGCCTACCTCATAGGAGCAGGAAGTAAAAGGAAGGAAATGGAAGAATAGGCTATGAGTGCGTGGCCTTAGGCCTTTTACAACTCCAGGAACTGCCCCACTAGAAAGTAGGTTCCAGTGAATATTTTGGGATTTGACTAATAAAGTTAACAGCTCCTTTCTTATAAAGTTGACAAGACATGGCTAAAGAAAGACAGAAGTTTGGGCATAAAGTTCCCTCCTCCTTATGGGCAGAGGGGAAAATATGAAGGGCCAAAAATCCCCCTTCCACAAAAATAGTGAATTATTACGTCTTCTGAAAAAAAAATTGGTTCCCTAGTACCTCAAAGGTACCTTTCTCCAATGTCCATACTTGTCCCTACTTGTCCTAGCTCTGATCTTGCACCTGTCTGCTCTCACTGTTTATAGTTTTATCTCCCTATGAGATCGAGAGTTCATGATGTGTGTGTGTGTGTGTGTGTGTGTGTATGTAAGGATGAATGGTTTTCCACTTTTCTACTTTTTGTAATTCTAATTCTATTGAAGTAAGTGCTCAAGGAATATTTGTTGAATAAATAAATTGATTGTGAAGCTTCAGGCAGGACCTTCTGAAATTACTCTCTCCTTTGTGTGTGTGTGTTCCTTTTTCCTTGGCAAGAGTAAAATAAACATTAAGACCTACCACTGCTAGCTCATTTAGAGGCTAAGTTTAAATATTTCACATTTTCTTATTATATGTATTACAGACCTCAGACTGATCACTCTGAAATTACCTGAAAACGAGGCTATACTTAATCCAACTACCAAGAAGAAGGCCTAATATTTTGGAAGGTAGATAATTTATATTCCATATTCCATGTGTTGGGCATAGTTTATTATAGTTAGTTTTTTTAAAGTTTAAAGGATCAAGGTTTCTGCATTCAGAAGCCATTCTTTCACATTTTAAAAGGAGATCTCAGCAATCTGGAGAGGGGTATATTTTATCACAACTACTAAGTCTAGAAAGATGTTGCCACTTCTTTTATAAGAATTATAGTTGAAGGGTTGGAAAATTATGGCTGAAGGGACTTACTACAAGGTTTGAGGCAGTCTACTTTTCTGAGCTGAGGGATATAGCAAAGTTGATTGATTTCTCTAGGTGGACAAGTATTCAATCTTTCAAGGCAAGCATGCCTAGGAGGAGCAGGACTCAACAGGAAGCCTTGTAGCTGAGGAAATATTTATATACAGCTGGGGAGAGTGAACAGGAATTTAAATGAGAGTCAGTCTGAATGACTAAGCATACATTTGGGAAGATATCTGAGAGGTGGGCTGGAGTGTGATGTGGGCAGTTTTGTTTGGAAAAGGGAAAGCTTGCTGAGCTCTATGTCAAGCAGGTGCTCAGTTGACGGATTCTATAGTAAGGGCCTATTGCTTATCCCCGATTCTTTGTTATAAATATCCTTCTTTTCCATTCTCCACTTATTTAAATCCTGATAATTT
This sequence comes from Phoca vitulina, assembly GCF_004348235.1. Classification (NCBI taxonomy): domain Eukaryota; kingdom Metazoa; phylum Chordata; class Mammalia; order Carnivora; family Phocidae; genus Phoca; species Phoca vitulina. The sequence goes on from NW_022589722.1 coordinate 5,578,051, forward strand.
CCTAAGGCCCACTCTAATCACCTCTACCTCCCTGAAATTTGTTCCTCGTCTATCTAGCTGATAGTTCTCATCTTCCTTCTAGTACATTGTTCCAAATGACTCATGTCATTTTTCGTGCATTCTGGTTACATGCGTCCATGTCTCTCTATGAGATACAAGCCCAACCATAACAATAGGGTGGGGTCATTCAGTATAAGATTTCTGTTTTGTTCCTGCAGTCAGGATTTGTCTTCTGTTAATGACCTCATCTGTCTTTTCTGAACATCTTCTCAAATTCTTTGTGGATGAAGCTGGAGAGGAGGTGGGAAGAGTAAAATAGCTGATCTTAACAAATGACCTTATAATAATTACAAAACAATAATTAAAAATAGCAAACATTGTTAAAAACAGGTTGTGCCAGGCTCTGTTTTAAGTGCTTTGTTTCATTCTTATATAAGTCCTATGACTTAAGGACTATTATCCTATTTTATACATGAGAAAACTGAAGTATGGAGAGCTGAGTAACTCCCAAGTCACACAGCTAGACAATGGCTGACCCAGTATTTAAATCTAGGTAATTTAACTTCAAAGGGTATTTCCTTAGTACTCTACTACACATTAGTTTCATATTGCTGCTGTAATAAATTACCACAAACTGCATAGCTTAAGAAAATCACAAATTAGGGGTGCCTAGGTGACATAGTCTAAGCATCTGACTTTTGATTTCGGCTCAGGTCATGATCTTAAGGCTGTGAGATCAAGCCCCATTGTGGGGCTCCATGCTGGGTGTGGAGCCTGCTTAAGATTCTCTCCCTCTCCCTCTGCCTTTTCTTAGCCCACCCCTTCCCTGTTCATGCAATCTTTCTTTCTCTAAAAAAAAAAAAAAAGAAAAAAAATCACAAATTTATTATCTTACAATTTGGAAGTCAGAATTCCAAAATAGGTCACTGGGCTAAAATCAAGGTGTTAGCAGAGATTTTTTTTTTTTTTTTAATTTGTGTACTATAAAATTTAAACACTGCATGTATCTATTAAGTAGAAAGTGAAAAGCTGAGGTAATCAGCAGGAATGTGTTTTTCTCCGGAGTCTGTAGGAGACTGCTCTTGTAACCCAGGCTCATAGCCCTCTTCCTTCCTCACAGCCTGCAATAGCACCACCTTTCTCAGAATGCTATCTCTGTGATTCTGACTCATCTGCTTCCCTCTTCTCTAGTCAGTGACCTTTGCAATTACATTGGGCCCATGAGATAGTCCAGGATAGTCTCCTTATTTTGAGGTCACAATTTACCATGTAATCTAACATATTCATAAATTCCTGGGATTGGGACATAGATATTTTCGGTGAAATCAGGGTTTAAAAGGCTGAACTTCATGAAAATTAAACACATGCTTAATATGTTGCCCTTATTATTTAAACTAACAAGTTCGAGAAAGACTGAACAGAAACCAACATCTTTAGCGAACTGCTATGCACATGTAACATTTTATTTCATGTTATATTTGTTTATAATACTTAGTGCCAACAAAGGGGTAAGGCAAATACTATTCTGTCTGAAGGTCATAGGATGTCCATGGAAAACTGCATCTCACAGAAAATTTAATTCTGTTGTAAAGCTATATACATTCATGCATCCAAAGTAAGATATTCACAACATTATATGAATCATTCAGGTCCCGAAATATAATTCTGACTTAGTTATTCACAATTGTGGGAAGAAGTTATTGTTTTAAATTACAGTGAATTTATTTCCATTGTTCTTGTGAGTACCAGGTAAACATTGATTTTACTTTGTAGGTGTTTTAAATAGTTCTGTTGTCTCTCCAGTTAGACTATATGCTCCTCAAGCATCTAAGAATGCCACTTCTTTGTATTGCATGACAGTGTACTATGCTTGCAGAAAGTACACTATGACTGTTTACTGAATGTGAATTGCTATCAGATCTCCAGGATCCCCCCTGAATCTCCATCTCCTGGTTTTGCCTTTGCATAACCTAAAATGCCAGGATACAATTTTCCTGAAGGGAAGGAAAGAAGAAAGATGTTTTGATGGGGAGTAGTCTGGCAAATGAAACGTCTTCAGGTCTGGGCCTTCTGAAGACATGCACTGGTATGCAGAGAGAAAAGTCTACAATGGCCAAACCAAGAAGAAGGGCCAGAGACAGATAATAAGATGCTATAGACCATCACCAGTGACTAGAGATTCAAGCATGAAGTAGTTGATCTGGAAATTAAACTTAAGGTTGATCCGTATCAAATAAATGAAATATATGCAATTGTTGGACTTTGGGTCCACTACCATATGTACAGGCCACATTTAAAGGTCCAGGGCCATGGTTGACAGGGGACAACTATGAGATAATGGATATTGCTAGAAATTAAAACTTGGAGGTAGAATAAATAAGAGTCTCTAGCTGGATGGCTTGAGAATATGCCTGTCAAGTTTTTGTACTATTCTTGATAGAGATAGCCAGGGCAAACAGGACTGAACTCATACTGATAATGATTCCCTCCAAAAATATTTAGCCACCTGCCCAAATTACTTTCTCTCTTCTCTCCAGAACAGCATCTCTTATTCCTGTGAAATACTAAAATTTTTATCTCCTATTAACCTTAGTGCGATAGTTTTGTTTGTGTCCCATATTTATTTTGATATGTCTGAAATTTTTCACTTCTAATGTATATCATATGTCCTCCAGACAGGCACTAACCCTCCTTTAGTTCTTTGATTTGGGCTAGGAGAACTCTCAGGGCTCAGCAGGTAATAAGAGCAAGCCCACTGAGTCCTACAAGGTGAGAATATGGCCTTTGAAGAAGAAATTTCTGTCAATTTTTACAGCCAAATAATTTTATAGCACTTGACACATTGTGTCCTACTAGACATATTTCTGTTTGGTTTAGGATATGCAGAATGGGGAAGGAATATAAACAGTATCAAGATTTATGGTTTACTTTCTTATGAGCTGTGGTTTCTTTTTATATTCAGTCAAGATGTAATGGAGGTACTGTCTAGCACTCTCCCTCAATGAGAAAAACTAACAATTGGCCTCTGCGATGGGCAATTTGGAAAAGAAAAGTTTAAGAATGAACCGTGTCATTCATAACCTCTAGATGTGCAACTGTTTGTTGTTTCTGAGCAATCTCTTCTCTCCTTGGCCACATGGCTGTCCTGTAAAGCTATTTAACTGCTTCCTAAGCAGCTGTTGTGTAAGTGCATGAATAAATTTTTCATCGGTGAAAACTGAATGTAAGTGATGTATACCAATTCAACTTCATTCCTTAGAAAAAATTACTAATCTTGGACTCTCTCTCCTTCCCTCTTTGCACTAGACAGATAGGACTGGATTCATATTAATCTTCATGGTAGAAAGGACCATGAACAGGGCAACCTTGCAGGCCACTTCATGGAAATACAAGAACTTCTGCACCAGCCTGGGTCCCCAAATTACTTTATGGAACAGAGTCGGCCGACCCCCTTGAACTGTTACAACCTGGAGAAATAAATATCTATGTATCTAAACTATTACTATATTTTGAGAAGTTTTTGTTACAGCAGCTTAGATTTTATTCTAACAACATATAGAGTGAAAATTAAATGGGAACACTTTTTCTAACTACAAAGTTCTTCACTTCAATTAGAAATCTTGAAAGAAATGGAAATGAACTGAAGTCTTAAGATGCCAAACACTGAGGATTAGAACCAGGAGAATCTGACTTCATTCCTGAATGTCTAAGGCCCAGAGTGTCTAGAAATGTCAAGAGGAGCTATAAGAAGTGTCTACAGTAAAACTCAACATGTGTTTTGTGAAAATGGAAGAATGGCAAATTAAGTTGGATTCTCTTTTATGAGCTTGATTTTCATTTCAGAGAAGGATGGGACAGACGGCTTTAGAATTTAGTCTTTATAGAATGTTCCAAGGCAGACAAAGGGAACAGACTAAATCCATATGTATTTTTGAAATGTGTTTTTGCCTAAGCTATACAACTGCAGTCCAGAAGACCTAATATTTGCTATGTGTCATTGTTTATGAGGAGGAGGTTTATTGCAGGGTGTGGATTACTGAAAATAATGCTAAAAAATACATAGAATCATTGTTTTCTGGAATCTCATTTCCCATGTACTTGCAACATTTTGAAAGTGATCAACTGGATCTAAGAAATCTTAAGAGGAGAAAACCAATATGACTTTAAATAAATTCAGTTGATTTTGCTTTGTGATATTGTTTGCTATTTGTGTTTAGCTTTTCCTGACTAGATCTTTATATATTATGATATTGTATACAGAGGTCAGGGTACAAAGTATCACATTCTAAATATTTCTAAGAGTGCAGTCTCCTCCTCCCATGGAAAAAAAATGGTCTAAGCATCGAATTTCCCAAAAGCCATTAGCCAAGCATAACAGGTAAATGATTTGAAATATTTCATGCTCTAAATATTAATACAGACATCTTTGGGGAGAATTCATTTGTTAGAATGGTCTACATAAAAGTATTCAGGGAAAGTTCTTAGTGTACAGTCCTGCTTTCTGCAGTAAGTTCTTAATAGAGTTCATTACCCAATTGCATGTTCAAATTGACAGTGTATTTTTTAAGATGTAGACTTCTTTCTATGTGTAGGTGCTGTAAAGTATTCTAGGAGCTACTTTGCTAAAAATAAGCCATCTATGTCAATAATGAGTGCTCACTGTATAATCTAATATCATTTGCACCTGCAAAGGTTCAAGAAGGTAACTTTAGGTGACATGAAAAGCCCTTTTATATAATTGAATGACATATCTTCCAAAATATTATTTATTAAGCTAGCTTGGTTCTTCTTTTTTTAAATTTTATTTTATTATGTTATGTTAATTACCATACATTATATCATTAGTTTTGAGGTAGTGTTCCATGATTCATTTTTTGTGTATAACACCCAGTGCTCCATTCAATACGTGCCCTCTTTAATACCCATCACTAGGCTAACCCATCTCCCCACCCCCCTCCCCTCTAGAACCCTCAGTTTGTTTCTCAGAGTCCGTAGTTTCTCATGGTTCATCTCCCCCTCCAATTTCCCCCTCTTCATTTTTCCCTTCCTACTACCTTCTTCTTTTTTTTTTTTTTTTAACATATAATGTATTATTTTTGTCAGAGGTACAGGTCTGTGATTCATCAGTCTTAAACAATTCACAGTGCTCACCATAGCATATACCCTTCCCAATGTCTATCACCCAGCCACCCCATCCCTCCCACACCCACCACTCCAACAACCCTCAGTTTGTTTCCTGAGATTAAAAATTCCTCATATCAGTGAGATCATATGATACATGTCTTTCTCTGATTGACTTATTTCGCTCAGCATAATACCCTCTAGTTCCATCCATGTCGTTGCAAATGGCAAGATTTCATATTTTTTTTTGATGGCTGCATAATATTCCATTGTATATATACACCACATCTTCTTTATCCATTCATCTGTTGATGGACATAGCTTGGTTCTTCTTAATGGGCTGCTGCCCTCCAAATCATAGATTCTTCACATAATAGGCACAATGGGATGATGCAGAAGTGAGACTAGGTGGAATACTGGGATTCAATAATAATTGTATATCCCTCAATCCACATGTTGCCTCTAAGACTCGTCCTGGCCAGGGGTTATCGACCTGTAATATTTTGGCATCTGTGCAGTAACTGTGGAACCCAATGCCTCTTCTAATCCCCATTATCCCTGACCACATGCAAATGACCTTTCTATGCCACTTTCTGCCAACCTTAACAGCCAGTGATTAGATTAGCCATATTTCTCCCAGTCTTGTTAGATTCCTACCTCCCCTCAGCGGAATGATTACATTTTGGTCTTGGGCCATGGAGTTCATCTGTCAAAACCAAATGCAGATCATGCTAGACAATCTAACTGCAAGTCATTCTGGAAGTACAGATAGGCTAAGAAAAAAGTGAACTTGTAAGATGATGCTTAGCAGGGTTGTGTCTCAGGTCTGAGAACCAGAACCAAGGAACCACAGACCCTCTGCCCTTTTAAATGTGTTGGTTAAATATGATTTCACTCATATGTAGAATTTAAGAGACAAAACAGATGAATGTAGGGGGAGGAGGGAAAGAGAGGGAGGCAAACCATAAGAGACTCTTAACTATAGCAAAGAAACTGAGGGTTGCCGGATGGGAGGTGGGCAGGGGATGGGCTAAATGGGTGTTGGGCATTGAGGAGGGCACTTGTTGTGATGAGCAATGGGTGTTGTGTGTGAGTGATGAATCACTAAATTCTACTCCTGAAACCAATATTACACTATATGTCAACTAACTAGAATTTAAATAAAAACTTGAAAAAAAAATAAATGTGCTGGTTAAAAAATAATCAAAGAATAACAAACAGAGATAGGAACAAGTAGTGATTAACTTTGCATGAAGATATGAGGTATCTTCTTCTTCTTGTCTGTGCATCCTTGCTTCTCTATAGAGGTCAAAATGAGGCCAGTCATGTCTTTACCATCTATTATGGTATTAGATGATCATTAATCTGTGTTACAAAGGCAATAAAAATATGCACTGATTTATGGAACAGTTTTACAAAGATGGTGGGATGGCCTTAGACTTCCTGCAGGGACTCATGTTTATGAGACGGCTGACTTGAGAGGGGTATGGCCCAGTCATGAGCTGTGGATCTGCTTCCTCTCCATTAAGATAAGGAGCCCACTCAGAGATCAAATCTCAAACCATTCCCTAATCAATTGTCAATCGTGATCCCGTAGAGACTCATACAGGACAACTGTATGAATTAATACAACAAATGTGCTAGAAAAATGCAGAGCTGAAAATATGAGGTATCTTTTCATTTTTGCTTGTCTTTGTGAATCCTTGCTGCTCTATCTAGGGCAAAATGAAGTCAATCATGAGAACGATATGCTATAATAAATCTTTCCAGTCTCGACTCCTACAGCCACTTTGACTTCTTACCTCCACAGGGTTGGATGGGAAGCAACCACACAGCCTGAGGAATATTCTCTTCCCTAATAGGGAAGCACATTTCAGCTGACTTGGGACCACATGTTTTTCTAAGGTGGGTCCATGGCTTAGCTGGGTTAAAGCCGTCCACCATTTCAGGCACAGCACAGCTTGGTCAGTATCATGGTCAGCTGGGGCCCCGGCCGTGATGCCAGTTCCCTCTTCCCATGACTTCACGAAGTGGGAGTGATGATGATGTTGACACTGATTGTAAGAATAAGAGCTATTGTATATTGAGCATTGTTGTAGTTCAAATAAATTAACTTTTCTCCTTCGTAGAGGAGGAAAAAGAACCTTAGAGACATTATGTAAATTACCCATTATCATAGAATTAACTAGGTGGTGGAGCTACCAGAGTTCTTCCTCTTGATTTTTTCTCATTTCAATCATGACCTCAGGTCAGCCTCAGGGGATTCTCTTTTTATCCCACAGGGACTTTACTTTTATGTTAGTTTCCTAGGGATGCCATAAATGGGGTGGCTGAAAACAACAACAAATTATTCTCTCACAATTCTGGAGGCTAGAGGTATGTAATCAAGGTGTCAGCGAAGGTTGGTTCCTTCTGGAGGCTCTCAGGGAGGATCTGTTTCATACCTTTTCCCCAGCTTCTCCTGGTGGTTGCTGGCAAACCCTCAACTCACAGCTGCATCATTTTAAGTTTTGCCTCTTTTTTTCCTGTGGTATTCACCCTGTGTGTCTCTGTGCCTTCACATGGCTGTTTTCTAAGTGGCTAGTGAGTCACTGCATTTAAGGCTCATCCTAATCCGGTATGACCTCATCTTAACTCGATTACTACAAAGATCCTATTTCCAAGTTAGGTCACATTCACAGGGACTGCAGATTTGAACTTCAGTATATCTTTTTGGGGGACACAATTCAACCAACACTTTTATTCCCTGTTGCTCTTTAAATTGTCCACTAGTAATTTTTCCAGAAACCCAACTGTAGGGAAAAAAGGGTGTCTTTTCTAGGCAACCTCTGCTATCAGCCTGCTAACACGAAGCTCCCTTGAAGCAAGAATGTGCATAGGGGCCTGGCTTCTCTCTTAAAATGGACAGGAGGGCAAAACACAAATCAATATCTCAAAGAATTATCCTGCCACTCCTATGGGATTGTATTTTGAGTGATTGCTTTGTACCATCTTTACTGTAGCTCACAGAAAAGGTGCCTCCCTCTCAAGTCATACACCACAGACAACATAAAAGCTCATGCCAGATGTTTCTTCTTTTGCTCATTGATAGAACCAAATTATTTATGAGCATGAATGGGTGCTACTCAAACTCCCCAACTACATACTTGCTCACATGTGATGAATGAGGGGCAAAGTGGAATTGCTTGGAATCAGGTGTCCTAATCAGCTCAGAGCAGAAAGGCTATAAGTGACAAGGTTAGAGGGAGCAATTCAGAGAAAGAAAATAGCAATGTTAAGATTATCAGTAAAAAACAAAACAAAACAAACAGAAGTGGAGAAATGTCACTTCTAATTGCTACCCATGCAATAAAACATGGTCACCGATTAGGGAATCCAAGCAAGCAGTCTCTCTTGGGTCCAGATGGTGAGAGTTAAGGATATTATGTGTATTGAAACACCATCTGTATTTTTGAGAACACCGACACCATATTCCAATATCCAAGGGGAACCTGTGTGGATTTCTGCTTGTTCTAATTGTTGCAGTAAGTACCTGTAATGTATTCACTGCCTCTCCATCTGCACCACATTCCTGATGCCTGCCACGCACCATTTGACAATCTGCAGCACTATGCTCTTCCCGTGACCCCATCTTTCCCACTGCATCATTTAGCTCAAATATGTTCAGCCACAGAGGCTTTCCAAATCATTCACTTAGTGACCAAGGGCAGTTACCTACCACCCACGAGGGAATGAGTCATCATATCATAAAGGCTGTGGAAAAAAAAGACATTTGTCAACAGATTCTGTGTGTTGTAGAAGATGAGTTCAAATGTAGGACACCACACAGATTTAGTGGTACATAATAGATGAGTAAATTTTTGACAAGAAATGTCAGGCATCTTCAGAATCTTAAACAATAAGGAAATGGAAAGTTAAATGTTTGTTGTCAAATAGCAACTGTGGGATCACCATCTAATAAACCAAACCCTTTCCTCTGCCAGTATTACTTCCAGAAAAATAAGGAAGTGGACAAGGCTCTTGAGTCATTGGGGCATATTCTGGGTTTGTCCCAACACCTAGTTATATATATATATATATATAAAATGAGTCTGTGAGGATAAAATAGAGGTAAATATAAGGTATCTCTGTTCTCAAAGTGTTTTTTGAGAAGTTCCTATGTATTCATTAACTTGATTAATATATTGTATGATGTGATATAACAATACTACCATTTTTTAATTTATTTGTTTTTGACAATACTACCATTTAAATGTCTATATGCTCGAAACTCTTTATATATATAATTTCTAGTCCAGCCAAACCATTTGCACATTTGTTAGATGTGATTACTGAGGTCCAGAGACTTAGTAATTTCTGTCTATAACCACGTCTGCCAGACACTGGAGGTCACCTCCTTTACAATGTGGTACTGCTTCTCACGGAAGCGTTTTAAACTCTGAGGAATGTGGTATATTTTGGACTTCTATTTTGTTCTTTTAATATTATTTTGTGAATTCTAATGCAACCACTATATTAGACAGCTTTTACTGCCATAATGCTCTCTGTGCATGTCTGTGGGTCAGCTGAAGTTTGGCTGGTCTTGGCTGAGCTTGATTTAGTTTAGCTGGGTTCATCTGCAGGTCAGGTTAGGGTGTATTCCATATATCCTATCATAGGACAGGTAGCTACTCAGAGCATGATCTTCTCATTGCAATGGCAGGAGCACAAGAATGCAAGCCAAATTGTATAGTAGTCTTTAAATAAGTCTCTATATGCCACATGTGCTACTATTTCATTGGCAAAAGCAAGTCACGTGGCCAAACTCAAGAGCAATAGAAAGGGAAATACATTCTGCCTACTAGAGAGAATTATGCCTAAATTGGGCATGGATGCATATTTCTATAATAAACAGGGAGAGAGAAATGGAGCCAATAATCCAATCTATCATCAACACTTCTTGATTATCCATACAATGTTGTAGAATTTCCAAATATGTGTGGTAGAACCTCTGGAAAAAAAAAATATATATATAGGTGGATTTTCATCTCAGCTCCAAAACCAGAGTAGTTTTGCTTTTATCAATTTTATATATTGGGCTTCTGTATAAATTTACTTTGAATAAAGGGTAAATAAAATAATGCTTAGAAACCATTGGCTTAGGTGACTACAGCTAATAAAAAAAATCATACATATAACTTTGGGAGGGTCTATTTTAGAATTAATTTACCATCTTCTTTTGCTTTGAGTGGATGAGATTAACTTGTGCTCCATAAAGAGAGGCAGTATTGGAAGAACCGTTGGAAATCTGGTTTCGGTACTATCTAGCTATGCAGCCTTGAGCAAGTTACTTAGCTTCTTTCTCTATGTCCCCTTCCTCCCTTTTTTCCTAACTACAAAATAGGGATAATAAAACTAGCTAAATCACAAGATTATTGTGAATAATATGAGAATGAAAGCATATTAAATAATTAGAACAATGCCTGGTATATAGGAAAATACCTAACTAGTGATGCTGATGGAAGAGCTACCATTAGATAGAATCGTAGGAAAAAGCAGATCTGACCTTGCTGTTGGAAGCAGACGTCCAGGTGACAGCCTAATTATCATCAAATTCTATGCTTTTTTTTTTTAAATTTTATTATGTTATGTTAGTCACCATACAACACATCATTGGTTTTTGATGTGGTGATCCACGATCCATTGTTTTCGTATAACACCCAGTGCTCCATGCCGTACATGCCCTCCTTAATACCCATCACCGGGCTAACCAGTCCCCCCTCCCCCGTCCCCTCTAAAACCCTGTTTGTTTCTCAGAGTCCATAGTCTCTCATGGTTCATCTCTCCCTCCGATTCCACCCCCCCTTCATTTTTCCCTTCCTTCTCCTAATGTCCTCCATGCTATTCCTTATGTTTCACAAATAAGTGAAACCACATGATAATTGACTTTCTCTGCTTGACTTATTTCACTTAGCATAATCTCCTCCAGTCCCATCCATGTTGATGTAAAAGTTGGGTATTCATCCTTTCTGATGGCTGAGTAATATTCCATTGTATATATGGACCACATCTTCTTTATCCATTCATCTGTTGAAGGGCATCTCGGCTCTTTCCACAGTTTGTCTATTGCGGACATTGCTGCTATGAACATTGGGGTGCATATGGCCCTTCTTTTTACTACATCTGTGTCTTTGGGGTTAAATACCCAGGAGTGCAATTGCTGGGTCATAGGGTAGCTCTATTTTTTCAAAAAATATTTACATACATTTTGAAAGCTACTAAATAATAAGCATAACATATACATAAAAGTTAAAGTAGAAAATATTAAAATGCATACTTAACGTTCACCATTGGATCTAAAATTTGAATGTTACCAATTCCTTTGCATAAACCTGCGTGCTCCTCCCCATTCTATTTCCCTGCTTTACACAAACCTCCCAAATATCATTTATATGTAATATAGCATAGACGTTAAGAATTCACACTCTGAGCCAGACTAATTGCATTGAGCAAGTTACTTAACCCCTGTCTGCCTCAGTTTCGAAACTGTTATTTTTAGGGATAGCTATAATATCTACCTCATATAAGAATTATATTGGTTAATACATTTGTAGCACACTGAAGAGGACTTTCAAATGGTAAGCACTGTGCCAGTCTTAATTGCTAATCATTACCATTGCTTTTAGTCACACACACATATCAATTACCAAATAATATTGTTTGTCTTGGATTGTTTTTGAGCTTTACAAAATGGAATCATGATGTCTCTATCCTCTAAGGTGGCTGATTTTTTAACTTAACCTTATATTTAATTTCTGAGTGTCATCTATATACTGTAGCATAATTTTACATTGAGTGAATATGCTATTATTTATTCATTTTCTTATTGTGTTATTTCCATTTATGTATCTTTTTCTATTATTAATAATGCCATTATGACCATTCTTATACACACCTGTTGGTGTACTCATGTAAGAATTGTCCAAATTGATACCTTAAAGAAAGTGGCCAGATTGTGGGGACTTTCCAGTGTTCAACCATTCAGGATAGGACCAAATTGTTTCCAATGTGCTTGTATCAATTTATAATTCAACCAGCTGATCCTGGGCCTTGGAAGACTTCTTAATTTGTGATCAAATTAGTTGGTACAAATACATAATTCAATGTGATCTTAATTTGAATTTCCATAATCATAAAACTGAATATAATTTTATATGTGTATTACTCTTCATGCTTTCTCTTTCGTGATATGCCTACTCTTGTTTTTATTTGCCATTTTTCCCTGGGTTATTTTATTTTTCTTACTGAGTTGTAGGTGTTGTTTATTCTTTGGCTATTATTTTATTATTGGTTATATGTGTCATAAATACTATTTATAATGTTGGATTGATTTTCACTTTCTTCATGATGCCTTTTTATAAATAGAATTTCTTAAATTTAACATAGTTTAATTTATCAATCTTATATCTTATTTTAGTATTTTAAATCATCCCCTAACCCAAATTTAAAAATTGTTCTCATATAATTTCTAACAAAATTTTAAAGTTTTGCCTCTTACATTTAAGGACATAGTCACCCGGCATATATTGTGTGTATGGTGTATGGTAACAATCCAACTTAATTATATCCATATGGATAAATACATCACTTATTAAATTGTCCCTTCTTTTCCTCATAGGCTATTTCTGTCATACCCTCAGTTTGCATTATTTTTTTTAAAGATTTTATTTATTTATTTGAGCTGGGGGGGAGGAGCAGAGGGAGAGGGACAAGCAGACTCCATGCTGAGCTTGGAGCCTGACACGAAGCTCAACCTCAGGACCCTGAGATCATGCCACTTAACCAACTGAGCCACCAAGGTGCCCCTGAGTTTGCGTTATATGTGTGGCTTTATTTGGAGGCTCTCTTTCTCTTGTTTTATTCTTTTTTTCCCCCCAAGATTTATTTATTTTAGAGAGAAAGAGAGAGAGCCCGCACGAGTGTGGGGGAGGGCAGAGGGAAAAGGAGAGGGACAGAATCTTCAAGCTGACTCCCTGCTGAGTATGGAGCTGAACACAGAGGCTTGATCCCAGGACCCTGGGAACATGACCTGAGCCCAAATCAAGAGTCTGGCGCTTAAACAAGTGAGCCACCCAGGCGCCCCTCTCTTGTCTTATTCTTGTTCCACAGGTCACCTTATCTATTCCTGCACTACTACAACACTGACTTAATTATAATAGCATGATATCTTGATATCTGGTACAGCAAATAGCCCCTCTTTATTCTTCAGCTTGAGTAATGTCTTGGCTACTCACAGGCCTTTGATCTTCCAAATAAATTTTAAAATCAGCTTGGTACTGTGAAGTTTAAGTACAATGGATCTAGGTGTGAATTTCTTTTTATGTATCTATTTGGGATTAATTTTGTCTCCTGAATTTGTAGATTGTTTTTTTTTCCCATTAGATCTGAAAAAATTGTGTCCATTATCTCTTCAAATATAGCTTATCCTTCATCTGTCTATCCTCTCTTCCTGGGACTCTGGTAAAATATATGTTAAATTATCTTTCTGTTTTCTCCATCATTCAAGCCATTCTTTCATATTTTTGACCTTTTTTTCCCCTGCATGCAGGAGTCTGTGCATCTTCTTTTTATTTATCTTCCAATTTTACTGTCTACAGCAATATCTAATCTTTTTAAATCTTTCAGCAATTCTCCGATTTCAACAATCTTTTTATTTTGAAACTTATTCAATTATTTTAAAAATATGGCTTGTTATTTTATAGTATGTCATTTTGCTTGTCTTTAAAATAAATCTTTTTCATTTTTGCAATATTTAATTCCCAGTTTATAAACCATTTCTGATTATTTAAGTATCTAAATGCTGTGGAATCATAACTATCCTTTGTTGCTTTTTCACTCTCATTTTATGTCTGCACTTTTTAAAATAAACATAAATTTTACTGATTTTTATTATGTAGGGGTCTAGAAACCTAAGTTGAGAATGTTATATCATCCAGAGTTAATTTTGAAATATACATTGATATAAGCACTTTGGAAACAACCTGATACTCTTTATGTAGTTAAACAGCTGAAAGACTTCCTTCATTCCTTCCTTGTTTTTTTGTGAGAAGCCAAATGGTGTTATGGATAGTGGGTGATCCTTTTTATGCCCCTTTGAGGTATTGCCTAAATGAAGAAATCCCAACTTCCACCATCTTCCTCCCCATTGCCCTTAGAATCCTGATCATTATCAGTCTTATGATGGACAGACCTTAAGATGGCTACCATGTACATGTTCCTGTATAATTCCCTCTCCTTCAGTGTGGGCAGGGCCTATAACTTGCTTCTAACCAAAAGAATATGGCAAAGGTGACTGGATGCTATTTCTATCATTATGTTACATTGTATAAGACTCCATCATCCTAGCTGACTTGCTTTAAAATCTTGCACTTCTTGCTGTCTTTGAAGAAGGGAGCTGCTATGAGTCTTAAAACTGCAAGGAAATAAATTTTTATAACAAGGTTAATGAACTTGAAAACCGACTTTCTCCAGTCAAGCTTCTAGATGAGAACCTGGACCTTGTTGGTAGCTTGACTGCAGTCTTGCAGAGGACCCAGCTAAACCAAGACTACTGATCCACAGAAACTGCATGTTGCTTTGAGTCACTAAGTTTGTGATACTTAGTTATGCAGTACAGAAAAGAAACACAGGGGGCGCCTGGGTGGCTCAGTCGTTAAGCGTCTGCCTTCCGCTCAGGTCATGATCCCAGGGTCCTGGGATCGAGCCCCCGCATCGGGCTCCCTGCTCCGCGGGAAGCCTGCTTCTCCCTCTCCCATTCCCCCTGCTTGTGTTCCCTCTCTCGCTGTGTCTCTCTCTGTCAAATGAATAAAATCTTTTAAAAAAAAAAGAAAAGAAACACGGTCTGATAGTACATTTTCCTTCAGAGAAAGACAGCCTTTTGATCCCTCACTTTTGACTTTGTTGCTCTCGTTTCAGCTGCCAATTTTTTTTTCTCTCAAAAAAGTTAGGGTTTGGTAGCATTCAAGACAGAGAATTTGAGAGGTGTTCTTTTATTTACTGTATACCTCAAAGTGCATTAAAGTTTTTGTTTCATCAAGGACCTAGTTGTCTAGTAGAAGGAATGTCTTTTGGAGTGTTTAGTCTGCCTTAATTACATCCAAAGGTTACTTTCTATGTATCAGAAACTGTGCTGATTTATATAAGTTGTCCCCAGTTAGTCACAAAAATAGACCTCATTAACATTACTCATGATATCACTATGAAGAAAATTATTAAGATATTATTCACAGTAGCATATGTTTTACAAGTCAAACAGTATGAAAAGATATAGTGATGAATAGCAGGACTCTGTCACTCCTCCTTATTCTCTACATTCCACACTCCAAAGGAAAACTCTTTAATCCTTTTTACCATTTATATTTGCTATTTAATGATATATTTTTATTGTCTTTAAAAATTTACACATTATATTCTGACTTCCTTCGATGAAGAAGGTTGCTTTCTCTTAAAATCGGAAACAAAGCAAAGATGCCCCTTCTTACTACTTCTATTCAGCATTGCACTGGGATGCAATAACACAAGGAAATAAAAAGTATATAGATTGGGGAGGCAGAAATAAAACTGCATTTGTTTGATGATGATGTGATTATATATGTAGAAAATCCCAGATTTGACCAAAAAAATGCCAGCAACTATTAAGATATTATAGCAAGACTGTAGGATATAAGGTTAACATTTCCTGTATAACCACAATGAACAATTGGAATCACAAAACCATGTGCATTAATGCTCAGAAATGAAATATTTAGGCATAAATCTAAAAAAAATTATACAAGATCTATATGAGGAAAACTAAAAACTCTGATAAAAAAGATTAAAGAAGATCAAAATACATGGAGAGATATTCCATGTTCCTGGATAAGATGACTCAATATTTTAAGATGTCATTTTCAACTTGATCTATACACTCAGTGCAATCCCAATCAAAATGACAGCATGTTATTTTGAGTGTATCAACAAACTGATTATAACATTTTTTGAAAAGGCAAAAGACCTAGGATAATCCATACAATACTAAAAAAGAACAAAACTGGAGGAATGATACCACCAAATTTGAAGAGTTACTATAAAGCTACAGTAATCAAGACGACATTGTATTGGAGAAGAAATGGACAAATATATCAACAGAAAAGAATAGAGAATAGAGAGCCTAGAAATAGACTCACACAAATTGAGTCAATTGATCTTTGACAAAGGAACAAAGGCAATTCAATGACGAAAAGATAATCTTTTCCAGCAAATGGTGCTAGAAATACTGGATATCCACATAAAAAAAAAATTCTAGACATAGACGTGACATCTTTCCCCCAAATTAAATCAAAATAGATCATAGACCTAAATGGAAAATACAAACTATGAAATGCCAGAATATAACTGAAGAAAATCTAGGTGACCTTGGATTTTTAGATACAATACCATAAAGCAAATTTCATGAGAGAAAAATGGTTAGGTTGGACTTTATTAAAATTAAAAACTTGTGCCCCATAAAAGACACTGTTAAGAAAATTAAGATACAAGCAACAGGCTGAGAGAAAATATTTGTAAAACACATATCTGATAAAGGACTTGCATCTAAAATACACAAAGATCTCATAAAACTCAACAATAAGGAAACAATTCAACTTAAGAATAGGGAAAAGATCCTAGGAGTCACCTCACAAACAAAGATACACAAATAGCAACTAAGCATATGAAAAGATGCTCAACATCAAATATCAGGGAGTTAAAAATAAAAATGGCAATTAGGTATGACTACTCATTATTAAAGTGGTTAAAATCCAAAATATGGCAACAGCAAATGCTGGTAAGCACACAGAGTAACAAGAGGTCTCATTCATTGTTGGTGAAAATGCAAACGGTCCAGCCACTTGGGAAGACAGTTCTGCAGTTTCTTCCAAAGCGGAAGATAATCTTATCATAGGATACAGCGATATTTCACGTACATATTTCTCTAAATGAGTGAAAAGCTTATGTCTACATAAGAATCTGCACATAAATTTTATAACAGCTTTGTTCATACTTATCCAAACCTGGAAGCAACCAAGATGTCATTCAATTTAGGTAAGTAGAGGAACCAACTGTGGTACAAGCATACAATGAAAGATTCTTCAGCAATAAAAAGAAATGAGCTCCTAAACCCTGAAAAGGCACAGAGGAAATTCAAATGCATATTGCTAAGTAAAAGAAGTTGTTCTGAAAAGACTACCCATGGTATTCCAACTCTGACTTTCTGAAAAGAAAAGACAAATTATAGAGACGGCGTAAACAGAAGTGGTTGCCAGAGGTTTGGAGAATGGAGAGATCAATAAGTGAAATGCGGGGGAATTTTAGGGTAGGGAAACTATTCTGTATGATATTGTAATGGTAGATACAGGGCAGGATGCATTTTAGTTTCTTCCTTCACCAATGGAGCTGTATAACATGGAATATAAGCCTTCATCTAAATTATAGTTTACAGTGATAAATTTTAGCTAATAGTGATAAATCAATATTGGTCCATTAATTATAATGAATGTACTACACTAAAGCAAGATATGAACAACGGGGGAGACTGTATGTGAGCGGGAGAGGTCACTTGAGAATTCTTACTGTAAAGTTCCATTTTTCTGTCAATATAAAACTTCTAAAAAATAAAGTCTATTAATTAAAATACACTTATACATTATATTCTGACTCCCTACTAGGAATAAGGTTGTTTTCGTTTTCTAACACTACCTTTCCTCTTTTCTCCATGTATTTCTTCTTAATTTTTGTTGAATTGCTGCTCAATGTAGAGATGATTATAATGATGTAAATATCGTTGACGACTGAGCCATGTAGAATATTATGATTGCACTTTGTTTCCTGTGCATCTATTCATTTTTTTCCCTGTAGTTTTAATTGCTCACTGACAAGAACTGAAAAATACCTCTTATTGTAATCAAACATCTCAGTTTATCAGTTCATATTTTTCTTGAATCCAAACTTCTTGGAGCCCTCTGTCCTTTTGTTCCAATCTGGATTTCTTTCTTTTTAGGTATTTTGCTCAGTTGTTTTTTCCATGAACTTCTCTTTCTTATCCAGAGTACTCTTACCTCACTCCTTTCTTGGGCCCACTATCTTCTGAATCCCAAATCTTTCTCTTTGTGGGTTTGTATTGTGCCAACTTAGACAAACTGGAATTGCATTTCCCAGAATGCCCCTCCCGATAATGGTTCCAGGTTAGCACCCCTGCCAATTATTTTGATCAAGGTTTGGAAGATGGAAGCGAAGCAGGAGCCCTTTTCCTTATTCTTGGAAGGTTGGTGTAAGACACCAGTTGCGCTGAGTTAGAGAAGGCATCTAATATCTAATTGTCCCTTAAAGGGCGCCTGGGCAGCTCAGTCAGTTAAGTGTCTGCCTTTGGCTCAGGTTTGATCCCGGGGTCCTGGGGGTCCTGGGGGTCTTGGGATTGAGACCTGCGTTGGGCTCCCTGCTCAGTGGGGAGTCTGCTTCTCCCTCTGCTCCCCACTCCCTGCTCCTGTGCACACTCTCTCTCTCAAATAAATAATTAAATTTTTAAAAAAAATATTAAGAATGAGAGAGAGAGAGAGAGCATGAGAAGGGGGAGGGTCAGAGGGAGAAGCAGACCAGGGAGCCCGATGCGGGACTCGATCCTGGGACTCCAGGATCGTGACCTGAGCATAAGGCAGTCACTTAACCAACTGAGCCACCCAGGTGCCCAATAATTAAAAATTTTTTTTTAAAAAAAGATTTTTACCATTTCCATTTATTTTTAGCACTTTTCAGAGCTATAGAGTTACCTTGTGCCCTTAATTTTTCAGCCTCTCTGTGGTTCTGTGGCACAAATCAACTTCTTTTTTTTTTTTTTTTAAAGATTTTATTTATTTATTTGAGAGAGAGAGAATGAGAGAGAGCACATAAGGGGGGGGGGGGCAGAGGGAGAAGCAGATACCCTGCTGAGCAGGGAGCCCGATGTGAGACTCGATCCCAGGACTCCAGGATCATGACCTGAGCCGAAGGCAGTTGCTTAACCAACTGAGCCACCCAGGCGCCCACAAATCAACTTTCTTCTCAGTGGTGTCTTCTGTTTGAGTTTCATGAAGGCACAGCTTTTGCCTTTTTTATTCCCTGCTCTATTGCTTCTCTCTAGAACAGGGCCCGGCACACAGTAGGTGCTCAGTACGTATTTGGTAAATGATAAACGCAAGTACTTAGTTGCAGCTGTTGTCACTCTGCTAAGTCAGTTCCTAGTCTCCTCTCTCACATTTTTATTACCAACTTTCTTTTGCTATTTTCTCCATTCCCATTCTTTCTGATTATATGGGAAGTAGTCCACCTTTTAAAAGTATTTTATCTCTATTTACTTATACTCTTAAATTCGTGGCATTTTAGGACAGAGTAGAATCAATGTGTTTCATCTTACTAGGCTTACCTGAATGTCTAGCATTATTTTTCAACTATTCTAATATTAAAAAAGATGTTTTTAAATTCTCCCAGTAAAATTGTGAGGCGTAGAGATGGAACAGTTGGATTTCGTTGTGAGAATCTTGTGGCTCCACCTTCTATGCCCACCCATTATGCTATTATGTTTAAAATTATTTTTTAAATTCAATAGCAGCAGCTGTCTGACCCTTTACAATTTTTCCATGAGGTAAGTACACTAGACTTCAGGAACTCTGGGGTTTTCTCTTTTCCCTGAACTTTAAATAAATTATGACATATTTGTTTTACAGCAGAATTAGGTGCCAGGAAAGATAAGAAAATCTATCTTCCATTTCTCGGATAAAGGCTGATCATCTGAGCAGTATTTATGTAATGACTCACTCGTTATTGATCAAGGGTCTAGAAAGTCTGGGGGATTTTGCATTTTGAGAATTTGGGAGTAATTTATGATAAACAATAATAGGAAGAGAGTTATTCTGCATGTTTGTTGCTCAATGCAGCTGTCAAACCCAGACGCCAAGAAGTGTAAATGTGAAGAATTTTGTCATAACACCTAGTGTTTCCGGAAGTAAAATAACTCAGTTACACAGTGTTGTGTAGCTTAATGGTCCTTTGGCTTATTTTCTCTTGGCTCCTTACTGAAGGGTAAGTTCTGTTATAAATTATACATGTGAAAATTATAAAATCGTATGTATTCAATACTATGCTCTGTATATGTTATTAGCACTGAAAATAGACGCCTTTCATCTTCTCAGATTCATTTTTTAGTTTGTTAAGCATTTCACCAGTGCTATAAGGCTGCTACCCACCTGTCAAAAATATAGTTTTATAAATTGACATCTTTGGATGAGCTCCCTCTGATGACAGAGGATTGCCAAGTTTCTAGCATCGCCTCCCTCCTCCACAAACACTAATGGTATTATTATTCTAAGGAGAGATTAACATTGTGTTACTGCAGTTTGAAATCTAAGTATTCTGTTGAATTCAATAACATGTTAAGCAAAGAAGTAACCTGGTGTGGTAGAAGGCACATGCCTGCAGAGGCCCACCCAGGGATGCAAATAAAAATACTTAATTAGATGGCACAAATCATACAATCAGAAAGGAAATGGCTAAAATGCTGATGTCCCATTGCTGTACCAGCTATTACCTGTTCCTAGCAGGCAAGAAAGCCCACCAGGTCCTAACAGAAGGGCCAGGGGCATAGAGGGGACTCAGGACAGCAGCTATTTACCAACCATTACAGAACATTTCGATATTTTAACAACTAGTATTGATGTACTGGTGCCTCTGGCTTGCATATCAGCCCAATACTGATTGGAATTTCTCTCATGGCCAGCTTCTTCCAGTGTGATCCCGGGACAGTTCCTTAACCTCTCTGGGCTTAGTTTCTTCACCTGTTCTAACGTGCTGCATTGACAGGGCTGTAGCTCCCGTGTCATTTTGCAACTCCAGTCCAGATTTTCCAGGTGTATGTTGGATGGATGAAGACTCTCTAAACTTTTGTGTTCTGGGAAGGAAGATAAACTACGGAACTGGACCAGTAAGGGAACTGCAACTCTGCCATGGGCAGGATGCTGCTTGTGAAATTACGAAGCCACTTCTACATGTGTCAGCTCAAGAGCCTGAGTGCCATTGTTGAGGTCAGGGAGCCTCCTCTGCCAAATCTGGGAGCCACTGGTAATGTTCCTAGGATATGCTACCTCTGCTTTGATCTGCATGTGAAAAATGGATGCCTTACCTTTTCTCCCTAAATAACCCAGTTCTGAATTCAATTCAAATCTTGCACCAGTACATCTGAATCTAAGAAGCTAAATCCCACTTGGAGTGCTGGCTACAAGGGAATGAGGAAATTTTTTAGCTTTCTAGTTTCTGCAGTACAAGAAGGCAAATGAAAAGCATAAGTGAATTTTGAAAAATCCAGTCCACAGTGTCTGTCATACAAACTCAGGTCGTCTGGGTCCCAGAGGCAAAGCTCATATCTAATACATCATCTTAAATGCCACTTCTCCCTTAAAGATCCTAAGATGGATTGTAAGGTATCTGAATTCAAATTTGCAAAATAATGTTGACCAAAGTTTTCACAACTACTTGCAAAACACTACTACATTGTTCATGCTGACAATTTACTGATTATGAATTACTATGACAGATGGAAAATATGAAAAGCAAAGGATTAAAAGAAAAGTTGTCCCAAACACACAAGCTAGGATTTATACCTAGGTCTTCAAAGCCAGATGATTTATTGTTTGGATTATACCCAATCAAAATACCTAAATTTATTTTACCAAAGCCTCAATTTATCTATCATTTTAATAATTGGATGATACAGTAATAACTGTGGTTAGTGAATAGACTTGCTTGCAAGTAATTTTGTCTGTGATAGTTTTGAAATAAATTAGTGGACTGTGTATCCTTGTAAAGACAATGAGCTATATGGACAGGCTTAAACGAACATGAAATTTTTTTATATATATTAACCATTGAACTCACCTCCCTATGTATGAAAGGGTAAAATTATGCTCCAGAAAGGAAGCTCAGATCACTTTTTTATTCATTCACTCCAGATTATATTGACTATGCTAAAATTAAAACTCTCTTACTACAGACATAAATTGCCAAGATTTCCTATTAAGTGAATTTCATTCTTTATTGACAATATAAGCTATAATCAATGGGAGCCATATGTCAGCTGAACAGTGGGGTCTTGGCAATATTCATAGCAGTTACTAATGTATTCAATTTATAGAACCTGGTTAAATTTATGATATAAAACTGTCATTTTGAAATTTTAACCATACGTACTATCTAATAATCCTACTGCTTTTAAAACAGAGCATCAGAAAATCCAGGTTGGTTAGGAAAGACTACAGAAAAGGGAACTAGAAAATATGATCTGTTATCCAGAAATATTATTACTAATAATCAAAGACTGATTTGGGGTCATTTGTAGATAGTCATATCCTGGAATTGCTGATATGCTTTTAAAGGAAGTAGGACTGAACTAGAAAATTTCTCGAGAATTATAAGAGGAATGTTAAGTACTCACATTTTTCAAATCCAGGATATCCCTCAGAGATAACAATGGTTACCACAGGGGTTATGGAGTTGGAGTGGGGATCTGGGATTCAAAGAGTTGTGAGTAATCTGGATAAGTTTTTATCGGGTGTGCATGTGTGTAAAATAATAACAAAATTATTGGGAAAAAAGGAAAAATAATTCTTAAGCTCTCTCATTTGTCCTCTCTTCTTTGTCTATCTTTCTTAGTGTTTTACATTATTTTTTATTTTTTCTATCATTCTTGCCAAGGCACAGGTGATTTAAAACAACTGCAATACTGCCCCACCTTTCTCAAATTTTTTTTACAACTGGTCCAACATACATCATTTTCAGAGACTTTAAGCAAATGGCTTTATTTGCAAGAATGAGGTAAATTATAAACCAATTTAGAAGTTATACACAATTTAGGAAATCATGTAAGAAATATGAAAAGGATTAATAGGCATGAAATTATGGAAATGAAGAGAAAATAATTGTCCTTTTAGTTCTCCCCATCACTGGGGGAATTTGAATCATGAGCCTGAGAGCTCAAATAGGAGGTTAGCTTAGTTCTCCATGAATTAAGTCCCTGCGTGTGCTGCTAGGCTATAAATTAATGGAATAAATCCAGAAATGAAATGATAGTTGATTCCCAGGCAATTAGAACAAAAAGGAAAAGCTTATCTTAGACAAATTGAAAAAGCTTTCTTTCCTTGTCAACAGCATTCTCAGCAAAAACTTTTTTTTTTTTTTTTAATTCGAGTGGGCTGATAATGGTAACAATGGAAGGCATTTTCTTCAGTAAACCTGATTGGCTGTTAGTTTATTTTTATACCTTTGTCTTCCTGTTTTGATGTCCCTGAAAACCCAGTTTTCTCCAGATTGTTGATAATCGTTTCTTAATATGTGTTTGTACATGCCGTGTTCTCACACTGGTCTTTCGTGAGGAATATATGTGCAGTCTTTTTTTCTTTTTTCATCCTGATTTCCATCAAAATGTCAAATTCCTTCAGTAAACTTGCAACAGAGTTTTTATCAAGACTCAGAACAGTACAGAGAATTTTTTTTAAAGAGTATGACTTAAAAGCTAAGATCACAGGAAAGCAGATTAGCAAAGTATTGTCATGCTTTGTAAGAAGTTGAAAAGGGCTTCAAGGAAAAATCATGATGTAAATAACCTTTTTTTTTTTACTCCTTCTCTGAGCCAGGCCCATTTGAACCATTGACCCCAGCACATACATTGTCTACCTTTATGTTTTCTGCACAATGTTAGTTTTCCTGTTTCTATAAAATGCACAGAAAAACCCAACTACTTAATATCTCTAACTATGCTTGCTTTGAACCTAACTGATAAATTAATTGATATGATTGCTGAATCCTGTGTTTTTCATTTTTTATGTAGGTAACAGACCAAACTAGAAAGGCATGGAGTACAGTTGATGAGAGCCTGAGTTAAGGGTCAGAGTGTTTATATTGTTCCATGTACTCATATTACAAAGCAGTAAATGTTAGAACCACGCAGGACTCCTACTAATAATGAGACATAAGTGGAAATCCAATCATGTTTTCTGAGTCTCAAAATTTTTTCCCTTAAAATAGAGGGTTTTGAATTGCAAAAAGCAAGTGACTTTCAACATGTGGCCAGCTTTTCACCTGATACTTCTAACATTCACTTTGATTTTTATTCTTTTTTTATTGTATTTCTTTACATAACCAAGAGCCTATAAAAAGCCCCTGAGTTTGCTATGTTTGTGCAGTTGGGTCAAAGGCATTGTAATTGCATGCAGGAGAAACAGCAGTAGGAAATTAATTCAAAACATATCACTATAAGAAATAAGGCATATTTCTTATCACATCTCAGCTAGGTATTTGAAGACTTAAGCTACACAGATGAGCCAATTCTCATCTTGGTGTGTCTTATAAGGAAAGTCTAAATCTTCACCATCACCTCATTCCTGGATCTGATTTTATACCCACTTCCAACACCTTCTAAATATAATTCAAACCACAGAACAGGGTGTGTGTGTATGTGTGTGTAACTATATAAATATAAATATATAATTTTATGTATTGTATATAAATTTTTTGAAGTCACACACTGCTGGATACTCTCCAAGAAAACAGAAAATTAAACTGTTTGATTAATCATTGTTTTCACACATAAGATTCTTCTATAAGCAGAGATATATTATGCAAAATTTCCAAACTGAAGAACACCTGACCCTATATCTTTGTATATTTCAAGGTTATGAGTTAAATCCAATGTTGGATCTTGTTCCTTAATGAAATTATCTCTTCATAACTCAAAAACGAACGTTTTGGAAACCAATTTTTGGATAGTCCTTTTCCTTGTAAAACAGAAAATCTATGAGATAGATGATGTATGAGGGAATCTATTAATGCTTAATACGTGAGTCTTGTGTTAAATGGTTTGACGGTTTCCAAATTACATTATTTGTGGCTGCAAAAGCAGTCTGGTCTCTCTAAAAAGTCAGTTATTTGCCTGAGTTGCCTCAACTGAGTCAAATACGATGATGTGATGATACGATGGTGGGGTTCACAGTAGTGAGACAGAATAGTGAGGACCCAGAACCCGCTGTCAGGCTGGGGGCAGAGAGGCCCACTTGCAGTAGAAAATGGCATTTGATGGGTTTAAATGTCTTGATAGGAAAAACTATCTGAAAATAGAGCAAGAGTATAGGTAGAGTGTGAGAGCAGGAGAAAGAAACTAGAACTCCCATATGTCTGAGGAGAAGCTGATTAGCAATTAGAAGTCCCCTTGCACCTCCTAGAAGAACAGGACCAGGCAGACTCCTCAGAGACTGGTGCATCAGGGGAAAGGCAGGGATAGGATTAACTCATGAACCATGAGGCAGAGAATGTGATCTTGGGAAGAAAGTAGAAATCCCCTAATATAACTGGAACCCAGAATTAGGGATGAGACCAAATTAGTTGGGGCCAAAAACTTGCTGTTAGTTGCTTATGTGGTGAACCTTAATTTGAGTCCTCCTGCCTTGCACTGCCTTTGATAGAAACTAATGTAGGTCTAAACCTACAACAAGAGTGGCAAGGTTCTAGCTGAGGGGAAAGAAGAAAATCAGAGGATGGGAATTAGGTAGGACCCAACAATACAAAGGAATACCAGCACATACCCGTTTAATTTACAGAAATAAGTTGCTTTGCTTATCTAAAAGATTGCTTATGGGAAATTTTTTTTTTCATTTTTGTTTGTTTGTTCATTTTCACTGACCCAGTGAAAGAAAGGTTGCAAAAGAGAGATAAAAGGCCACTGAAGGCCTTTACAAAACACAGTTTTGACTATATGTAATTTTTGTTTCACATGCTCTTCTAGAACATAAATTCCATGTGCTATGTGACTTCATTTACTAATAGACTAAAAGGAGAGCCAGGAAAAGACTTTCTTTGGTTTCTGGGGGATGCCGCTTCAGGAAAACTAGAGAAACAAAGAACTCTTAGTAGATGTTCTTAGAACCAAGAAATAACTATTTGTCTTTTCAGCACATACTTATTGAAGCCCAAATATGTGCCACAGGCACTGGGAACACAAAGAAAAATGACGTAAGCTGCCTGTCTTGAGAAAAGAGTGGTGGAACGAAAAGCTGTGTAACTAGATAATTGCAACACAAAACCATAAAGGCTGCAATAGAGGTGTTAACAAAATACACAGGGAGTTACAGGAGGTAATGGCTTTTTCTGTCTGTGGTCCAGAAGGCAGCAGGCTACTCATGCTTTGAGTTCATTGAAATAAGGAAGAGACAGGCATCCTCGGCAATAAAAGCACCTCGTACATGCACAGCAAATTAGAGTTTTCAAGGCATTTTCAATCTACTTTCTCATGTGCTACACAGAGTCCAGTAAGGCAGGTATAGTCCGTCCCTACTTTGCAGATGAGTAAAGTTGCCCTAAGCAGAGAAGTGCTTTACCCAAGCCACCCAAGAAGGTAAATGGGTGGGTTTGGTACACTGCGCATGATTGCCTTCATAATCAAATGAGTTAAGTTCAAGATATTCTGACTCTCAATAATTTAGCAAAGTAGCATCAATAGACAGAGACTCTCTTTTTGACCAAACTTTAGACAGGCTGCTCTGAACGTCTCTGAATCCCCCTAACCCCCCCTGAACCTCTGACTCAATAATTTAGCAAAGTAGCATCAATAGATAAAGACTCTCTTTTTGACCAAACTAAACAGGCCCCCCTGAACCCTCTTTTTGGCTAGGCTTCATCCAGTTGTAGCAAAATACCTGCTTAAATCAGGTTAGGGAGAATCCTTCTACCCTCGATATCTGATCAAATTCCTTATCCTGTACCTTTGATATCTGATAATCCCGGCTTTCCTTCAGTAAGAATTCTTTTAAGTCAGGTTAGCAAGACTCCCCCCTTCCCTTGATTTCTCTTAGTAATTTTCCATACACTAACCCCTTCATTCTGCTTGTTGGCTATAAATCCCCAGCTGTCTTTGCTATATTTGGAGTTAAGCCTGATTTCTCTCCTCTGTTGCAATAATTTTCTAGTTCTTGACAATTATGCTTAGTGAAATTTTCATGAGATGTTAAACAGCTAACCATCACCTTAAGTTACCTTTCTTACCATATTCTACAATAGAGGTAACATATTTGACTTTTAGTAAACTTAGATAGAATAAAAATATTATAATTAATGCCGATAACTCTAAAGACATGCCTGTTTTCATTAAACTGACAAACTTAAACTAATTTTTATTTACTGAAGATTACCCTACCTAGATCACATGAACTTGAGATGCATTTGGATTAACTTTCTATATTTCTCAGAGTATACTTGGTTTGCAACAACACTTGTTTGTCTTTAAGCTAATTAAATAGAGCTCTTTACAAATTAATTTTGGCAATGCCATCCAGCCGTGGGAAAAAAAATCACACATTTGTAATATACATGCATAGACATACATACACATACAGACAGATGCCAAGACAGATCTTACGGCTTCTGTATTAAAATTTTAGCTTCTTGCTAATATTTGTGGAAGAGACGTTTAAAATTTTTCATAGGCCTAGTTTTCAAAATAGCCTTTCCTTTTTCCCCCTTCTGATAAAAATTACCTTAATTTCTGGAGAAGACCAGTTACATCTGAAAAGGAAGAATGTATGTAAAGGCAGAAAGAATGTAAGCTCCAACAAGAAAGACTTTTGTTCCTTAAATCCTGATATTTTACAATACCTGCAAGCCTTCTGAGATGAACAGGAGAGGTTTCAGGATTAGTGAAAAAGATAGGTGGCTTTGAATTATTCCTACAGCCATGTCTCTGTTCTAGTAAAAACTAGATTTGTAAGACAAGTACCATTGTTTTTAATTCCTCAAAGAATTGGGTTGCAACCTGAATGACCTTAAGAGGCTGCCCTACCCGTCCAACTATATTATCCTCAATTTGCTTGTTTATATCAGGGAGATCTTCAATAAAATGACAATAAAAAGATTCCTATGTTCTAGATTTAGAAGTGTGTATTTTTGGAATGTCTTAGTAAATCCTTCCACAAAGCCTTCAAAATCTTTTTCTCCGTTCTAGGTACATAGTTTTATTTTAGTTTTGGGAAGAAGGCCTAAAAACAAGTTCCTATCAGGCTATAAATATCAGTTTCCAATGTAGCCAATTTCTGACCATAGAGTTACTTAAAAAAAATCTTTTTCTAATTATCTGGGAAATGCAAATTAAAACCACAATAAGATATCACCATACACTTGTTAGAGTGGCTATTATCAAAAACAACAGAAATAGCAAGTGTTAGTGAGTATGGGGAGAAAAAGGAATCCTTGTGCACTGTTGGTAGGAATGTAAATTGGTACAACCAATATGGAAAACAGTATGGAGGTTCCTCAAAAAATTAAATATATGATCCAGCAATTCCATTTCTGGGTATCTATATGAAGAAAATGGAAACACTAACTCAGAAAGATATCTGCAATCCCATGTTCATTACAGCATTATTTATAATAGCCAAGATATGGAAAAAACCTGTGACCACTGATGGATAAATGGATAAAGATGATGATGGTGTGTGTGTGTGTGTGTGATGGAATATTATTCATCCATAAAAAAGAATGAAATCTTGCCATTTGTGATAGCAGGGATGAATTTTTAGGCCAATATGTGAAGTGAAGTAAGTCAGAGAAGGACAAAAACCATATGATTTCACTAATATGTGGAATCTAAAAAAAAAATTAGCTCACAGATACAGAGAACATACATTGGTGGTTGGTAGGAGTATGGGTTGGGGGGGAGGTTAGGTGAAATGGGTGAAGGGGGTCAAAAGGTACAAACTTCTAGTTATAAAATAAGTCAGGTGTATGTAATGTTCAGCATGGTGACTATAGTTAAAAATACAATATTGCATAAAAGTTCTCATCACAAGAAAAAAAATTATAACTATGTGTGGAGATAGATGCTATCTAGACTTACTGTGCTGATACTTCCCAATGTATACAAATATCGAATCAGCATGGTGTGCACCTGAAGATAATGTAATAGTATGTCAATTATACGTCAATTAAAACAAAAAAGATGTCAGAACTAATCTCTCTCCATCACCAAGTGCTTACCATGGAAGAGTTTATTGCATTTAAACCTCACAATAATCATGCAAGGTTGAGATTATTCCCCATTTTGCAGGTGATAAAACTGGTACTCAAAGAGTAACTTGCTCTCACTCACTTAGCTGGAAACTGAATCCCCTGACTTATCCCAAAGTTTATGATCTTTCCTACACTAACTAAAAAGTGGGATTTGGTCCTTTGTAAAGTCAGATATATATGATGATAAATGATTATATGCTTTAATTGGTATAGATATTAAAATTGGGGGGTGGGAGTGGTCCGAAATCAGGTATTGAGAATACTGATGAATTTTTGTTTCTATCTTAGCTCTAACCAGCCACCCCACCATGGGAATAAGTCCAAAGACAATGACTTGGACTTTGGCCTGTCTCTCCAACTACCAGCCAAGGGTGGGTCAAGCCAGTTATATTGATTTGCCTATAATAAGGAGTTAAAGTAAATTGATCAATATGTTTTCTCTTAAAAAAAATTCTTTGGAATATCTTGTCAGGTTTCAGCAGAAACAAACAGTAAATATTCCTGACAGTATTCAAGAACCCTACGGAAGCAAAGAAGGTGCAAAAGACACTACTCTCCTAAGATCCAGAGCCACTTCCAAAGATAACCAAAAGAAAGATTCAGAGTATTCCCCCAAAAGCGGCTACCGTCTTTAAGACCCTGGCTGCAAATGGAGTGCAACCCGTATTTCCGTCTAGCAGTATTTTGGGGTCCCTAATGTGACGCTTGAGCTGCCTGCACACACATGAACCTGGACGTCCCAGTCAGGCAGAAAACCAAGTCAAGTTCTCAGGACACAAAATGAGACAACAAGAAGGCAACAGTTGTCCCTGGGAGAGAAAGGATCGACAACCAGCGGGCACCGGAAAGCAAATTCACAAGTCACAATTCAAATACTGAATTTTCAGTTTTTTTGTCCGCCAATCTGAAAGGAAGGGGCAACGTGAAACTCTACCTTCTCTCTGGACCAGTTAACACAGATAGGGATCTGGGAGAGCTGACTTTGATAATCCTTACCTTTTGCTGGCTTCTGCCATTTCCCAGGATTCTGTGGGCTCTGGAGTGAGTCTTGTGTTTCAGTGGGTCTCATCCTGGTCACCAGAAACTGTAGAGGAGGAAAAACAATTTTCCCTCGACCCTTTATAGTGAGTCCTTGGCTGAGATCCCTTTTTCTCTAGGGCACCTCGTAAATGGTTGGGTTTATCTAGGTTAAAAGTTCTCCACTGTGGCCACTGTAATTCAAGATTATTTTTGGTAAGGTTAACCTGCTTGTTCAGCCTTAAGACAGTATTTTATTCACCTGAGGCCTCACGTAGGCCCCCAGTCCAGCTTAACTCCTCCAGGGTCTGACCTGGAGCGGGTCTGG
Organism: Phoca vitulina; assembly: GCF_004348235.1. NCBI lineage: Eukaryota > Metazoa > Chordata > Mammalia > Carnivora > Phocidae > Phoca > Phoca vitulina. Next base: position 5,608,646 of record NW_022589722.1, read on the forward strand.
TTTCTAAGTAGGACCCAGTCTGACCCCGGAACTGGTCTGGTTTCCAAGTCGGACCCGTTCCGGCCCTGGACCGAGTCTGGTTTCCAAGTCGACGCAGTCCGCCTGTGCCAGCTTCCGCACCCAGTCCAGGGAAAGAAACACTCAGATCTAAGTCTAGAAGCTCCTAATGTAAAAGCTGTGGAGGATTCGAGAGGGACGTCCCCACGACGTCCCCAGGCGGCGGGAAAGCGGCGGGCTGCAGGGGCTCAACAGGTACCCACGTTTGCTTCCTCCGGCGCGTCTCCGGGCGTCTGGGTTCCATCTTCTTACACCAGAACTGTTAAAAGGTAAACCGAGGAACGTTAAAAATGTTAAGAGTCTGGGGCACCTGGGTGGCACAGTCGGTTAAGCTCAGATTCTTGGTTTCAGCTTAGGTGGTGATCTCAGGGTCACGGGATTGAGCCCCACGGCTCCAGCTCAGTGTGGAGTCGGTTTAAGATTCTCCCTCTCCCTCTGCCCCTCCCCCACTTGCTCTCTCCCTCTCTCTCATTCTCTAAAGGTAAATAAATAAATCTTCAAAATAGATTTATTTGAGTAAAAATTGATTTGAATCGGGCAGCATCCAGTCTAGCAGATAGAAAGGAGTTTTGAGGCGTCGTAAAAATGAAAGACTTTTAGAGGCAGAAGGAAGCAGGAAGACAAACTAGGCCAAAATTTCGAGTTGGTTATTACAAATTTACTTACTTTAGGGAATGTGTGGGGCTTTTTGGGCAGATTACCTCACTAGTACTCATTAGGTGATTTTTTTTTTTTTAAAGATTTTATTTATTTATTTGACAGAGAGAGAGACAGCGAGAGAGGGAACACAAGCGGGGGTGGGGGGGAGAGAGGGAGAAGCAGGCTTCCTGCAGAACAGGTAGCCAGATGCGGGGCTAGATGGGGATCATGACCTGAGCTTAAGGCAGACGCTTAACGACTGCGCCACCCAGGTGCCCTTGATTAGGTGATTCTTGATTGACTGGTTTAAGGTTCCATTTCTGGGAGAACAGAAACTAAAATTAAGTCTTGGTTTGGTGATGTGGGGCTTGGCATTGGGCCTCTTGTCTTTAACAGTATCTAAAATTGAAATTCTTATACACTGAGATGAGGATAATAGAGTGAGAGTAAATATTTTTTTCCCAAGAAAACATATTAGTAGGTTTTAAGCTTCTTGAAAGTAAAAATGTCTTCTTTTTAAACTGTACACCCACTAAATATGGTACATTTATATCAATGTTTAATAAATATTTAGCAAATCCATGTGTCTATATTTGACAGATAAATTAATTTATATTTGTCTTATTACTAATAATTTTCTTTTCATAAACAGTATATGTCTTGAGCGGATAGTCTTAGTTAATGATTTAATATTGGTTTTAGTAAATCCCTAATTACAGTCTTAAAATTATTCATGACTAATCCATATGGTTCAATTTGTCGCACAAATGAACGGCAACATCCACCAGCTGGAGGGAATGGCTAGAATAGACACTAAAGGAGTAAGTGGCCAATCCCTTTCCATCTGCGCTTACATGTTTCAAACCTGGATGGGAGCATCACATAGTACCTCGGATGGAATAAAAATACTTTTACCTCTGCAGCTTTTTTCTTAGCTGGGGTTATTTACTGATGGTAAACATGTAAGACCTGAGTTCATTGCAAAAATTGAAAAGAAAAAAAACAATTCACAATTTCCAAAACGACTCTTTAATCTTATATGTACTTAATAGCTGAAAAGATTTATTTCTCTCTCTGGGTTTAGACCTGTTGTAATTTCTGTGGGGAATTACATAAAAAATTGTAGATCTAGTACTTGCCCTGGAGGAGCTTATAATCTGAAAGTAGAAAGAGAGTTAACAAAAATGAAAGATACTTGGAGGCAAAACCAATTTATATTTTACTATTTTTAGAGGCTGCAGGGAGAGCAGAAATTTTCATTGTATCTTGCAGTCATAACTTTTGGAGAAAAAAAAAAAAAATCAGTGCCTTTTTATATGTTGCCTGCTTGGTAAATTCTGTGATATGAGCAGTAAAGAATGAATTTACGAAGTGAATCACAAAGAACTCACAAGTTGAGAGTAGATTTTTGGTTGAGATTTCCAAAAGGAAAAGAAAAGAGACAGACACAAATATTACATTGGTATATTTTTTGAGAACCAGGAAATGTACAAGTATTGTTCCCTTGGCAACCTTTGTGTAGCATGGACAGCAGTTTCTCCTGTTTTCATATTGCAATCAAGAACTGGATTGTTTTGTTCATGTGATTATTTTGCATTTCTTCTCTTTTTTTTTCCCTTTCCCTTGTGCTTATTTTACATCAAGGTCTAAAATCTGGTTGTTGTTCTTAATTTGTCAGAAGTGCAAATTCTTAAAAGCAAAGTAAGAACTGAAGCAAAATGAAAAGGAAGTTATAAATATTTAAATTCTAGAAAGTGAAATGTGTGTTTTCAAAATCAAATTTTCAGAGGGAGCCCAAAGAGGAATTTCTGAATAATAACAAGAATGTTATCCAAATCCTATTATCTAAAAAGGTAGTGTAAAGTATAGGCAGCCTAACTATTGGCACATAAACTAAACTGCAAGTAAGCAGAGTCATGTCTGGTTATAAGATTAAAAAATGCACGGGCGCCTGGGTGGCTCAGTTGGTTAAGCGACTGCCTTCGGCTCAGGTCGTGATCCCGGGGTCCCTGGATCGAGTCCCGCATCGGGCTCCCTGCTCGGCAGGGAGTCTGCTTCTCCCTCTGACCCTCCCCCCTCTCATGTGCTCTCTCTCATTCTCTCTCTCTCAAATAAATAAATAAAATCTTTAAAAAAAAAAGATTAAAAAATGCAGTCACTGTGCTTTTGTTATCAGTAATGTTACACGATTAGTCTAATTGATGTTTCTTCCAAATGGACTAAAAGTGAAAGATTACCCACTAACCTCTTCTTGGCTTTACTTGCCTCCCTTTGAACCTTTACCTGGGTTCTGGTTATGACCCTTCTAGTACCTTTGGATCCCATGATTCTTTAATGATCCATAATTTACAATTTGGTTAAACCCTATCACTTTTGTTTTGTTTTGCTTTTCTTTTCTTTCTTTTAACAACCCTCTTGATCTTGTTCTGCTAAGCACTGCTGGAGAAATTCAGGAGAACTTGCCAATTGAGTTCTGTGCAATTAAGCCCTCCATGCTGTTATGCTACCCTTTATTCACCATTAACTAACTTCCTAAAGCATTTTCTTCAGCAGTTATTCTAATCCTTTTTAAATTTCCTCTAGCCTCCAACCACACTATTGTCTTCTTCAGTCTAAGTGAAGACTTTTCTTCTCACTTGGTTGATAAGACAGACCTTAAGGAGTTACTTTCCAATCCTATCCTCTTTATCTAAAAATTCTCTGTGAACTTTTAGCAGATGGTCCCAGCAAGGTGGGGAAGCATACTCTAAGTAGGATGGATAATTCTAGGGGGAGGGTTAATAAAGAGACTCTTTACAAATGTGGGGGCTGTGTAGTTCCTTAGGGCTAGGAACTTTAGGCCCAGATGGACAAATGGATAGAGCAGTTACTGAGTTTTGAAAAGAGAGGGTCCTATAGATGTGGCCACCTTGAGTGGAGCAGTGACCTTCACTCAGGGGATGCAGCCAGCTCAATGTGACTCTTGAGATGAGAGAGCCAGAGCCTGACTTCTCTCTCCTCCCTTCCTCTGATCTTTTGCCTGTACCTCTCCATTGTCTGCTGTCAGCACGGATAGCAGGATGGAATTTGGACGGACAAATGGGAAGTATCTAGCAGAGACCTCAACAAATGTTTTTGCTGTGTCTATTATACATTAAAAAAATCATTTTAGATTTTATAAAAGATAAAGAATTGGTCCTGCTCACAGCTTCTACAAAAGCTCAGAGCCTAGAAGTGAAGATGTATATACCTATAAGTATATAAGCCATGTGTATAAGGCATGTAAACAAACATGTATAAAAATAAAATTCAAGAGAAAGGTAAGTGTTAAATGGTAGCTACATATAAAATGCTGTGGCAATTGAGGCAGGTGAGAGATTGCTACTAGATAGGAAAAATAGCAATATTTTCATGTGAGTGGGACCTATAAATGTGAGGAGAATTTACATGTATGGAGATAGACATATCAGGGAAGGCTTTGTAGTTAGAGAGAGCATTATGGGTTAAAGCAGTGAGATATGAGAACATGAATACAGAAATGTATAATAGGCAAGAAAGTTGTGATGTTGGGCAGGCTGCAGAGGTAGTTGTGGGTATGGTTGAGCACTCATGCGAATTAATGCTATCTTTCTTGCTAGCTATATTATGCTATATGACACCATCACGCTAAGGATTAACATTCGTTAATACTTTCCACGCAACAGATGCATGAAGCAGATGCTAATATCCCCATTTTACAGGAGAGGAAACTGACTTATAGGGCGAAGTTGAATAATTTCACCAAAGTGACAAAAACAAAAAGTGGCTTTTTGTCAAGAGTCATTGATATAACAACATATGTTTAAGGCAAACCCAGCAGCTGACACATAGCAGATGTACAGTGTATACTAGGGAGCATTGGCCACGTGAACCATCTTGACTTTGACAGTAGTGTTGGATGAAGTCTAAGGAGAGCAGTGCAAGGGGGGGATAATGGGGCATTAATGGGGATAGTGATGGCAGGAATAGATAAAACTGGGTGGGTTTGGGAAATATTTGCCATCAGGTTCATATAACGTGGCAACTGGTAAGAAGATGGGGAACTAGAAAATGAGTGGGAGATAAGAAAGTTCCTCAATAAACTATTTTTTGCTTCCTTCTGTTCACTTTCTCTAGAGGCAGCTTCCTGATCTCCCTAGTCATCCACATGGGGCCTTTCCTCTCATAGTTCTTTCTTGTTCCCACCTGGTAAACAAGATAATTACAAACTGATTTTTTTTTTTTTAATAATTACATTAGCTGACATATCTCTTAGAGTCTCAATTCAAGCTGTCATTATTAGAATTTACTTAGAATATTGTAATAATCTCCTAAGTGTTTTCTTTACCTCGTATTTCTCTTCTGAAAATGTTTCAACTCAACTTTTTTCAGATTTAAAGTTTTTCTAATCATAAAAATAGGTCAGTAACATACACACAATGAAGCATTATGTTACAATTAAAAAAAGATGAAATAGAGGGTGCCTGGGTGGCTCAGTCAGTTAAGCATCTGACTCTTGGTTTCGGCTCAGGTCGTGATATCAGAGTTGTGAGATGAAGCCCCATGTCCAGCTCTGCGCTGAGCGTAGAGCCTGCTTAAGATTTTCTCTCCTCTCTCTCCCTCTTCCTCTGCCCCTCCTCTCTATCTCCCTTTGTTTAAAAAAAAAAAAAAAAGAAAAAGAGAAAAGAAAGATGAGATAGATCTCTGTACTTTCATGAAAAGATGTCTTCAAAAAACAGAATTGTAAAATTATATGTGTAATGGCAACCTATTTTTACATTGAAATAATTTATAGTGTTTGTTCTATATCTGTATGTGTACGTATGTATAAAAGTTGGAAGATTATATACTGACTTATTGCTTCTTTAGAGTGGTATTAGGGAAGAGGTTTTTACTTTACATACTTTTTGGGTTTTTAAAAATCTTTTACAACAAACTTTGTATTATTTCTGTAATTAAAGTTTAAAAGATGCATGAAACACAAACCCCTCAGTTTGGAATTTAAAGCCGTTCAGATTCTGAGCCTGACTTATTTTAACTCTCTATTCTAACCTCTCCCAATGCCTCAGATGTCTTATTCCCTAATTAGCAAATACGTGCTGTGGGCTGCCATTCCAACCTTCTTCACTCATAGCAATTTTGGCTAATTGCTTGTGGCAGTTTTTCCTGCTGAGCCTGGATATAGTTATATAATCTTTTATAACTTCATACATGTACTACAAATTGGTTATAGGAGATGGAAATTTTTCTAACTCAGACATATAATCTGATCAAATTGAATTTTTCAGTGTTTCCTGACCGCATTCTGTTCTTAACTCAAGGCCTTTGCTTCTGTGATGGCTTCTAACTGGTAGACACTACTCTGCTCTCTCTGCTGGACTCGACGTCTGCTCTCTTATGAGGCCTTTCTATTTTCCATGTTGGACATAAGGTCTTATCTTCTTTGCAGACATTTTTTGATAATTTTATTAGTACATTCACATTTTTGCTTTATTATAGACCTTGTGGTATACATTTCAAGAATTAATCACACTTGTTAATCTATCTCTTATGGTACCTTGATTACAATGAGTGATGAGTCAACAGTTGTTGAACTAAATGTATTTGGCTTTGTGTGTAGAAATGCTAGGAAAAAGGTTAATATCTAGATCCTTAAATCAAACATGCCTGTAATCAATATTTAAAACAAGCCTTATGTAACCTAGGTTTGGTAATCAGTATCTAGATGTATTAAATTGCTGCTATTTTGAGCTCTTCCATATTTCTTTCTGGAGAAGTGGGAAACTACCCATAAAGATTCTTTAGAAATTTGTTTTAGAACTTCCCATAGTTATCTTTTGCTGAAGAAAGGACACATTTGTTATTAAAAAGAGCAATGGATTTTAGCAAACTTACAGCCTTTTAACCAAAAAAAAAAAAAAAATCACAGCTCCATACAAACCACTTAAAAATTTTTTTTAACACAGAAGGAACTGACATGGTCTAGGGAAAGGATGAAGAGGAATATATTTTTATTTCTGAAAATTCACATAGGATTGTAATTACATTTTGGTGACACTGAGATGGTGAATGTGTGAATACTATAAATCAAGGATTATACCCAAATTACGTGCATTAAAATAATATGGACAAAGTTTTTATGAAGAATTTCATAGTCCCACATGTCACCTCCTCTGGAAAGCATTTTCCTGTTTCCTCTGGACAAAACTGTTCTTTGGCATGCCTGTGGTAATTTGTTCAGTCGTGTATATAGAAATTATTGTCCTGTTCTTTACAATTTCAATTATTTGCTTATGGGTCAGTTTCTCAGATTACAAATACCTTGAGCAAATAATGAGTGCTCTGGTAATGGTACTTAATCCAAAGATTGATTTGAAGAAGACAGGGCTGAGGACATGGATTGCTTAGAGAGGTAAGAATAAGAACACATTGATGTAACTGAGTGGAATAGGTGATTTTATATGGAGGGAAAAAACCTATCAATCACTAGAATTTCCCTGGTGTGTCAGGTAAACTCTAAGGTATTTTTCAACACTGATTTTCTAATTTTATTACACATATGCAAAAGGGTGTGCAACTAGAGATGGGAAGAATTTTTGTCCTTTGTTGTAATCAATCACTCCTGAAGATAAATTTTTAATATTGTATGTTTTATATAAATAGAATAATACTGAATAATTTTATGTGACTTGCTTTTTCTACCAATATTCATGTTGTTTCATATATTTTTAATTAATTCATTTCACTGGCATTGTCATTTTTAATGCTTTCATCCAAATTGTCTTTTTTTTTAACTTTCTTTATATTATAGTTTAATGAACCAGAATTCATAGTTTATTTGTGGCTTCCCTTTTTTTTGGTATATTTTTAAAGATATCTTTCCATTCCTTGATGTCAGTAAGATATTCTTTTATTTATCTCCTAAAATTTTATAGTTTTGCATTTCACAGTGAAATCTTTATTCACTAGGAGTTGATTTTTTAAAGATTTTTATTTATTTATTTATTTATTTGACAGAGACACAGTGAGAGAGGGAACACAAGCAGGGGGAGTGGGAGAGGGAGAAGCAGGCTCCCCACTGAGCAGGGAGCCTGATGCGGGGCTCGATCCCAGGACCCTGAGATCATGACCTGAGCCAAAGGCAGACGCTTAACGACTGAGCCACCCAGGCGCCCCAGGAGTTGATTTTTTAAAAGATTTTTATTTATTTGTCAGAGAGAGAGAGAGAGAGAGCACAAGCAGGGGGGAGCAGCAGGCAGAGGGAGAGGGAGAAGCAGGCTCCCCACTAAGCCGGGAGACCGATGCGGGACTCCATCCCAGGACGTTGGGATCATGACCTGAACTGAAGGCAGACACTTAACTGACTGAGCCACCCAGGCCTCCCCAGGAGTTGATTTTTGAAGATGATGTGATAGCACCACTTTGCTACCAGATAGTGTTTGTATTTTCTGTCATTCCCCAGGGATCTTCATGGTATTGAGTCCTTAATCCACAAGCATGACTCATTTCAGTATTTACTTAGGTAGTTTCATATTTCCAACAAAATTTTATATATTTTCCTTATAAAAATTTTATACATTCCTAGGTACTTTCTTTGTTGTGCTATTGCAAATATCTTTTTATCCTTTGATAAATATTTGTTGATAGTGTATAAGATTGCATTTAATTTCTATAGAACACTTGCTGAACTCTCCATTCTTATCATTTAACTGTACATTTATTTCCTTTTTTATATAGATAATACCAACTTTGAATATAGCTTTATTTCCTTATTTCTAATTATTTCACATTTAATTTACTTTTGATGCCTTATTGTGCTGATTAGGACACACATAGATCAGTGGAACAGAATAGAGAACCCAGAAATAGACCCTCAACTCTTTGGTCAACTAATCTTCGATGAAACAGGAAAGAGTATCCAATGGAAAAAAGACAGTCTCTTCAACAAATGATGTCAGGAAAATGGGACGGCAACATGTAGAAGAATGAAACTGGACTATTTTCTTACATCACACACACAAAAATAGACTCAAAACAGATGAAAGACCTAAATATGAGACAGGAATCCATCAAAATCCTAGAGGAGAACATAGGCAGCAAGCTCTTTGACCTTGACTGCAGCAACATTCTTGCTAGACATGTCTCCAAACACAAGGGAAACAAAGGTAAAAATGAACTACTGGGACTTCATCAAGATAGAAAGCTTTTGCACAGCAAAGGAAAAGTCGACAAAACCAAAACTGACAGAATGGGAGAAGATATTTGCTAATGTTTTATCAGATAACCAAAATCTGTAAAGAACTTATCAAACTCAACATCCAAAGAACAAATAATCCAGTCAAGAAATGGGCAGAAGACATGAACAGACATTTCTCCAAAGAAGACATATAAATGGCCAACAGACATATGAAAAAGTGCTCAACATCACTCAGCATCAAAACCACAATGAGATACCATCTCACACTAGTCAGAACAGCTAAAATTAACAAGACAGGAAACAACAGATGTTGGTGAGGATATGGAGAAAGAGGAACCCTCTTAGACTGTTGGTGGGAATGCAAGCTGGTACAGCCACTCTGGAAAACAGTATGGATGTTCCTCACAAAGTTAAAAATAGAGCTACCCTATGACCCATCAGTTGCACTACTAGGTATTTACCCCAAGGATACAAATGTAGTGATCCGAAGGGGCACCTGCACCCCAGTGTTTATAGCAGCAATGTCCACAATAGCCAAACTTTGGAAAAAGCCGAGGTGTCCATTGACGGATGAATGGCTAAAGAAGATGTGGTGTGTGTGTGTAGGTATACATACACAATGGAATATTACTCAGCCATCAGAAAGGATGAAATCTTACCATTTACGTCAACATGGATGGAATTGGAAGGTATTATGCTGAGCGAAATGTCAATCAGAGAAAGACAATTATCATATGGTTTCACTCACATGAGGAATATAAGAAACAGCCCAGAGGGTCATAGGAAAAGGGAGGGGAAAACAGAATGGGAAGAGTCAGAGAGGGAGATAAACCAGGAGAGACTTAACTATAGGAAACAAACTGAGGGTTGCCGGAGGGGAGTTGGGTGGGGGTTGGGGTAACTGGGTGTGGGCATTAAGGAGGGTAGGTAATGTGGGGCACCTGGGTGGCTCATTTGGTTAAGTGGCTGCCTTCAGCTCAGGTCATGATCCGGATCAAGCCTGCGTCTGGCTCCCTGCTCAGTAAGAAGCCTGCTTGTCCCTCTCCTGCTGACCTTCCCCCCACTTTGTGCTCTCTCTCTCTCTCTCTCTCAAATAAATAAATAAAATCTTTTAAAAAAGTAGGGCACATGATGTGATGAACACTGAGTGTTACACGTAACTGATGAATTACTGAACTCTACCTCTAACTAATGATGTACTGTATGTTGGCTAATTCAATTTAGATTTTAAAAAAAGGACTTCTAGTACAATGTTGAATAGAAGTGACGATGGGGAGCAATCTTTTCTTGAAATAATCATAAAAATGCATTCAACTGTTGTTTTCAAGGGTGGGGCAAGGAGTGCCATTAATCAGGATAAACAGTTTCTGTTTCTAATTTTCTAAGTCTTTTATCTCTTAACTATGAAGAGATGTTGAATTTTATCTACTATCAAGATCCTATATTTTTTAGTCTTTAAATTAATGTGGCTAATTAATTAAATTTATTTTCTAATATTAAAGTCTTTGCATTCCTAGGCTAAACCAAATGTAGTCCTTCTGTATAAGTTTTTTTTTCTTTTTTCTTTTATTATGTTATGTTAATCACCATACATTACATCATTAGTTTTTGATATAGTGTTCCATGATTCATTGTTTGCGTATAACACCCAGTGCTCCATTCAGTACGTGCCCTCTTCAATACCCATCACCAGGCTAACCCATTCCCCCGCCCCCCTCCCCTCTAGAACTCTCAGTTTGTTTCTCAGAGTCCATAGTCTCTCATGGGGGTTCGTCTCCTCCTCCAATTTCCCCCCTTCATTTTTCCCTTCCTGATATCTTCTTCTTTTTTTTTTTTTTTTTTAACATATAATGTATTATTTGTTTCAGAGGTACAGGTCTGTGATTCAACAGTCTTACACAATTCACAGCACCTTCTGTATAAGTTTTTATATACATTGCTGGATTTAATTCTGTTGTATTTAGGACTTTTGAATCTATGTTCCTGAGATTGTCCCATAATTTATTTTTAAATAATATTCTTGTCATAGTTTACTTTTCTAGCTTCATATATTGAGTTGAAGTTTGTTTCTTTTCTCTCTCATTTCTTGGAAATTTTGATTATTTGCTCCCTTAATATTTAAAGAAGCTGCCATAAACAAGTACATACCTATTTTTTTTTAAATTTTAGTAAAGATTTATTTAATGGATAGAAGAAACCAGGTTTTCAGGGTTTTTTCTTAATTTAGTTGTGGTGTGTGATGTTTTCCTCAGAAATTGCCTACTACATATAATTTTTCAAATATTACTCCTTTTTTCATATTATTTATTTGAGCCTTTTTTCATTTTTTTCTTGATTAGTCTCACTATTGTTAATTTTATTAGCCTTAATTTTTGGCATTCTTGCTTCTCTATTTTATTTTTGTTTTTTGTTTCACTATTTTGGCTATTATTTATATTCCTTATTTTCTTCAAATTCCTTTTGGGTATATTTTATATTTCTATTACTTCTGAAATTAGAAGCTTAGCTAATTAATTTTGATTTTTTTCTTCTCTTCTAATATGGTCATTTTAAAGCTGTATAATTTCCTTTAAGAACTGCTTTAGCTATAGGCTATGATTTTGATATGTATTTTTTCATGATCAATTCTATGTATTTTCTAATTTTCACTGAGTTCTTTGACCCATGAGTTATTTAGAAGTTTCTTAATTTCCAAACACATGGGATTTTTCTAATCAGCCTTTGAACATTTATTTCTAACATAATTGCATTGCAGACAGAGGAAATGGTTTTTTTGATTCCTATCTTTTGACATTTACTAAGATAAGTTTTATGGGCCGGAATGTAGATAATAGTTGGAAATGTTCCAAGTTTGCAGGAAAATATTGTATATTCTACAGTTGTTTGCAGTTATGTTCTTTATAATGGCAGGCTGTTTTTATGCTATTATATATTTTATATTCTTTTTGTTGTTATTGTTAGGTCTGTCTATTACTCAGGGAGGTATACTGAAGTCTCTCACTATGATAGTAAACTTGACCATTTCTCTTTGTAGCTCTGTCAAAATGTATATATAGCTACATTGCCAAGAAGATACAAGTTTATTGCTTATAGCTTCTGGTAAAATCTTTTATCCTCTACCACTAGAATATATGCTGTGTAAGAGTAGGACTTATTTTTTTCTCTTTTATTTACTTATATGTCCTCTTGTGTCTGAATTATGTCACTGGTGCTATCATATACTGCATCATTCAGAAATGGCCAAACTGTTGGAATGATAAGGTCTGTTGAAAGCACAACTGAAGTGCCAGCTCAGTAAAAAGTACCTAGTAAAGATGGGATGTTATGCTGGGGGTTACGTGCAGCACACACTGCACACAATGAACACAATGCTGTGTTCCCAACATGTGCTGCGTGGATTTGGGAAACAAGGGATGGAATTCAGAATGGCCTCATGTAACATCAGTCCCAGTGACCCAGTTCAGAGAACTTGTGCTTCCCATCCCACAAATGTGGGTTTTGCAGGTTTAAAAGTATTGGTTCCCAAAGCAAGATGGATTCCTCCTGCCTAGGCACCTTGAACATCTTGGTTAGGGAAATCCAAAGATAAAAAGGAATAACATTCTGGTGGGGGGACTGACCCTGATAACTAGCAGATAGAAAGCTGCTGCTACACAGTGTGGACGGGGAGATATAGGTGGCACTCAGGTCACCCAAAGTGCATTTCTTGGCATTTTCTTGCCCAGGTTTTATGGTAAATTGTCGTGGCAATGGCCACAACCTGAGAAGGGTATGATGATCAGGGGCTCAGTCTCCTTAGAGACCAGCAGAATTGCTAGCTCAAATGGAATCTCAGATGGATAACAGGGAAGATTAGTACCAGCTGCAAGGAGAAGGACTTCCTTTTCTAAGTTTCCCTTGTGAGGGAGTCCACCAGAATCCTGTAGGAGCTGCTCCCAGAAATTAAACAGAAGAGTGGATCTGAGCAGCACACAGACTAGCCTATAGAGGACACTGTGCTATGCCACCCAACTCCCTCTTTGAGGATCGAAAGATCTATTTCCTCTCTTGCTGAGAGTATTGCTGGCCAACAGCCTTCATTTCTGCAGTTTCTGGAGATGGTCCTTGACTGAAGAGAGCCATCTTTCTCAACATCCTGCTCCCTTGCTCAGGTCTGTGATGTGCATCCGTTGAGACTGCTTGCATCAATGACTGATGATGACCCTTGTCCCCAGCTTCAGAATTCCCTGGGGGAGTTGACTGTGACTGGATCACAGCCCAGTTTCTTCTTTGCTCAGTTTTGCCTCTTCCCTCTACCCACAGATTTTAATCCCCAGTCAGCTCCTTTATAAACTACCACATGGTAATGTCCATCTCAGAGTCTGCTTCCTAGGGAACATGACCCGGAGCAGATAGAAGTTTTTCTATTTATTGCTTATTTCATAGGACACAACTATAAAGGCTGTTTGGGACTAGAGAGGCCAGTGATTAACATTTCAATTTCTTTAGTGGTTATATCTTTTTTTTTTTTTTTTTTTAATGTTTTTTTATTTATTTATTTATTCATGAGAGTCAGAGAGAGAGAGAGAGAGAGGCAGAGGCAGAGGGAGAAGCAGGCTCCCCGCCTAGCAGGGAGCCCGATGCGGGACTCGATCCCGGGACCCCGGGATCATGACCTGAGCCGAAGGCAGACGCTTAACCATCTGAGCCACCCAGGCGCCCCTTAGTGGTTATATCTTTTAAAAGAGGTTTAAAATTATAACCAAGTCTTATAAGTCCAAGTCTTATACATTTTTGATGTGTTAAATTCTTAAAATCTTTAGAGTTATTATTTTTAGTGGGACCTTATTTTATTGTAATATAAGATATGATATTAGATTATTCCTTGTAGACAAGAAGCCTAAAGTTAATTTTGCATCTTGCAACATGTCATACTTTGTTTAGTTGTAATCATGGTTGATAATTTTGAGTTTCCTACATAGGTAATAAGTATAATATCTGCCAATAATAACAGTTTCATCTTTTTCTCCATCCTGATCACTCTTATTTTACCTCATGTCATAGCATTGACTAAGACCTCATTACTATTTTGAACAGTAGTAGTATTGTGGTCTTTTCTCCATACTAAAAGGAATGCTTTTTAATGTTTCTTTACCAATAGTAATAATAATAAGTGCTAAGTGCTTATAGAATACCACCTTTATCAAGCTAGGCAAATTTCCTTCTGTTCCTCCTCATCTAAGAGTTTTCTTTTTTTTTAAATTTATATAAATATCAACTTAATTTTTTATATACGTTGAGATAATTGTGTGATTTTTCTTATATAGTTTATTACAACAGTAATGTTAAGTTCTCCTTTTATTCCTGGGATAAAACATATTTGATCATGATGTATTTTTTAAAAGCATATTGTTGGGTTCAGTTTAGTTTTTTACATTTCTGTTACGAATTAAATGGTCCTATAATTTTCCTTTTTTCTATTGTTGTCCTTTTTCTGGTATCAATGATAACTGGACTTGTAAAATTAATCAGTTAATTTTCATTCTTTTTATTTTCTGGAAGAAACATGTTTCAGACAGAGATGATCTCTTTAAGGTTTGGAATAATGGTTTCATAAAAATATCTGTGACAGTTTTTTTGAAGAGACAATATTGATTACCAGTTTAGTTTTTAATGGTTATTGATTTATTTGAGCTTTCTATTTTGTCTTGCACATATTTGGCATTTTGTGTTTTTTCCTTCCATTACTCATTCTAATTGTAGTTGTTTGTGATGTTATTATTATAAATATATTTGTTAATTAAAAATTCTGATTTTTTAGTCACAAGTTTACTTTTTCAATAAATCAGTTATATGAATATTAACAAAGCATTGTTTTATGCATGATTTTAGTTTTTAAAATCTTTTCTATTCTTTTATTTTCTATTTCATTATTTTCTGCTTTTGTTTTTATTTTCTTAGACATTCAGTTTTGTTTTTCATAGTCTCATCTTTTTCACATAATAAAAAATTATTATTTTTTTTCTCCATTCCTTATTTATTTTTGACTCAGTGGATTTTATATCTAAGAATTTTCTTTTAGTCCTAAATAAGTATATGTAATAATAGAAACACACTGTCTTTGCCCTTTCAACTTGTTTTGAGGGGACTATTTGGCTGTTTTTCTCAAAAACAAATTTGGGAAGTTGATATTTAGAGGTTGCTATTCTACCAGTTATTTAGCTCCGGATATTAGCAATAGAGCCTGGATCCTGGACAGTACATGCTGGATGACTATTTTCATTTTTCGTAATTTTTGTTTTAATCCTAAACTAAGTGCAGAGTTCAAGAATTTGACTTTTTTTTTTTTTTTTTTTTTACCCAGTCCCTTTATTTACTTCCAACCATCATCTCACCAAATTTGAGGATATTAGCAAGTCAGCTTTTCCAGAATCGTCTCTATATTTTAAATCCCAGACTGTACAGCTCTCTCTGGAAGGAAGGTCTCATGTCCGTTTCCCACACTTCTCAGATTTGTCTTGTATGTATCCAGATACTTCTCAAAATCTGTGTTTAGAATCTTGAGACCGTGCCCTGGTACCAATGTTGATGTTATTTTTTCACTGTTGTAACAGGATGTCATTGATCAATGAATGTGTCTCTTCTAGAGAAAATGAACTAATCTTGCTATTTGGAAACCAACGAATAGTTGATTGGTTCTCATCAGTCTGATCCCAATGTCCATCCCATGTCAATGTCTGACTATTGATGAAGTGGGAAAACTGTTAGAGGAGTCAATCACCAGTATGAGCTACATATTTTCCTATCGGTCTTTAAGTTGAATTAATAAACTTTGTTAAATAGGCTCTATTGACTGCATGCATATTTCTCTTTTACCCAGATAGTGAAAAACCACATTAAATGAGCAAATCAGTATGTAAGACCTACAAGTGCAGGCATATAGCTTTACATAAATTTGATTGATCTCTTCTAGCAGAGTTTCATTATTTCTGTACTCTGAGTTGAAGATCCTGTTGTCTTCTATTGGCTTTGCTTATTTGTAAAGGAATTCTTAATGTATAGTATGTCTCTGTAGCATGATGCCAGGGGTGAATGGTCACATATTCTCTATCAGCATGTCTGCATGAAAACTTTTTGACTTCCAAATGATTCTGACCAGATAGACTACTTCTTAAAACACTCAGAAGGCTGAATGTGTTTGTAGTTTTAAGTCCAGTGTTGATGATGGATTGTAGTTGTTTAGAGAATTAATAATTGGGATATGATTGTGAATAGTTAGGATCAGAACATTTGTCTTTTATTTAGAATACACCAGCTTATTTACATTTGAAAAAAAGTATAGAGATTTGGATTCTATATTTTTACTTATGGTATTCCTTCTTTTTTTAAAAGATTTTATTTATTTGAGAAACAGAGGGAGAGAGAGAGTGAGTACAAGCAGGGGGAAGGGCAGAGGAAGAGGGAGAAGCAGATTCCCTGCTGAGTGAGGAGCCAGACATGGACTCAATCCCAAGACCCTGAGATCATGACCTGAGCCGAAGTCAGATGCTTAACTGACTGAGCCATCCAGGCACCCCTATGGTATTCCTTCTGTTAACATCATATTTTTTAATATCTTCATTTAATAAAATTTTATTTTGCCTTAATGGGTAGGAGTTTTACCTAATACTCATTTTTTATTATGTATGCAAAAAAATGTCTATTTAATTGAGAAATAGAAATATACTAGGTAAAATTAAGTTTTGCTGTGAGTGGGTGAAAATTCAAAATAATCATGTTTGAACAAGCCAAAAATTTCTTTGTCTCTCATATAAAAGTCTGGATACTTGGTTAAGAATTAATATAGTGACTCTACAATCAAGGACCCTGGCTCCGTCTATTTTTGCTCTTCTGTCTATTTTTGCTCTGCTGTCCTCAACATGCGTTTCCATCTCACAAAGTGTCTGGTCTAGCTTCATTCATAACATCCTAATTACAGCCAGCATGAAAGAGAGAGGAGAGATAAAGGAGAAGCTTATATCCTTCAAGGACACTTCTCAGAAGCTGCACACCTCTCTTCCCCTTACCTTGCCCAGGCAAAAACTTAAGTTATCTGTCATCCCGGTTGCAAAGGAAGATTAGTCTTTATTATAAATGCCTTCAGCTAAAGATGGACAAAGGAGGATGGACACTGGGGACAAATAGCCACCTTTGACACAATAAATACCCTTCAAGGCCATATGTATGCATTAGTTTCCTACTGCTACTATAACAAATTACCACAAAATTTGTGGCTCAAAACAACACAAATTTATTATCATACAGTTGTGGAGGCCAGCAGTCCAAAATGGATTTAACTGAGCTGAAATCAAAGTGTTAGTGGGGCCATGTTCCCTCCAGAGGCTTTAGATAAGAGTCTGTTTGCCTTTTCTAGCTTTTGGAGGCCACCCATATTCCTTGGCCCATAGTACCCTTCCAGCTAGCAATCACGTCATCCTGAACTCTGCATCTGTCATCACATGGCTTCCTTTCTGTCTCTGACTTTACTGACTCCCTTGCCCACAAAGATATAATCCATGATAATCTCCCCATCTCAAGATTCTTAATTTTAATCACATCTGTAAAATCCCTTTTGCCATTTAAAGTAACAACATATTCACAAGTTCTAGGGATTAGGACATGGGCATCTTTGGGACTTATTATTCAACCTACCATAATATCAAAATTTAGAAAAAAAATATTTTGTCATTTAGTTAATGTTTTCAGTTACATTTTCACATTTTATTTTCAAAAAATGCAAGTTAAGCAGGGCAAGTTTATGACCCCCATTTAAGAATCATTTTGAGATTCACTGAGGTTAGATGAGTTTTTCGAAGTTATATTGTTATTGGTGAAGGTACACTGTGGTCTAGATCCTGTTGCCTAAATGCCATCTCAGTCTTGAGATCTTTGATCCTTTGAGTCAGAAGTCATTTTTCCTTTCTATGTTTCTCCATAGCACTTCAGTTAAAATTGTCTAGAGGAAGCAATTTCTTCCTGCCTTGTGTTCATGGAGATATCTTACTATTTCTTTAATGGGCTTGAAAAAAGGAGGCATATTTTATCATCTTCGTCCTCCCCAATCAAACAGTGTGATGGACAGTGTTATGTTTCAGCTTGGCTAGGCTATAGTCCACAGTTTCTGATCAAACACTAATCTAATAATTCTGTGAAAATGTTTTGTAGATGTGATTAAAGTCCATAATCAGTTGACTGGAGGTAAGAAAGGAAGATCATCCTAAATAATGTGAGTGGTCCTGATTTAATCCATTGACAGGCCTTAACAGCCTCAGTAAAGAACTGACGCTGCCCCAAAGAAATTCTGCTTTTGGGTGTCAGCTTTACCACTTGCTGAAGGAGTCCATCCTGCTCTTCAGATTTCAGACTTGCTTTGCCAGCCTACACAATCACATAAGTCATTTCCTTGCAATAAATCTCTTAATATATGTTGACCACTGGATCTGTTTCTCAGTTTGAATCATGATGGATACACGTAGGTAACCTGCATATTCTATGTCCTCAATTAATGTTTTTGTTGATCCAAAATAAATCTGAGGATTTGGGTATTATTTGGTACTACGTATTGAAGTTACAGTCAACAAACCTCACTAACTCTGAATGATTTTATAAAAACTTACCATTCCAAAAAGATTAGACTTTTGGGCATGGTCTTAAAGATCTTAAACTTATTTCTTTCATCAAAATCTACATGAGGATTGTATTTGTTTCGAATATGACTCAGTGTTTTATCTTTGAAGGTAACAACTTTACTTTCTAGGTACGTGCCAACATTCCAGGAGTTGCTATAATTGTTGCAATGTGAGTCCTCATCCACTCATTTCACAAATAAGTGTTTATTGCCTGTATTCTAAAACTATGAAACCACAATAGTGAACACACAGGCAGAGATTCTGGCCCCCTCCCCCATGCTTGTAGCAGTGCAGATACAGAATAAACAGGCAGGTGTTTTCCTAATTATTTTAAGAGTAGTCAGAGAGAGCCAAGATGTTGTGCTAAGTACAACATTCTCCTGTCTTAGAATTCATAGCTGAACACTCAGAGGGCCTTTTTTCTTTCTTTTTTTCCTTCTTCTTTTTCTTTTTTTTTTACATCTTCTTTCCTGATGGGAAGCTGATAAGAAAAGGCACTTTCCTTTTACCACTTCCACTGTGGAAGAAGTGTTATGTTTCTTCCATAAGAGGGAGTCAAAAGAGATGGAAGACCTCTGCTCCTGGACCAGGAAATCCCTGGGATACCACCAGGCTGCTCTAACAGCAGTAGGGCATTGCTGTTGTCAGCCCATATTGCTGAAATGCAATAGGCGCTGAATATCCCACAAGTACTAAACGTACTATGGTGCTCATAAATCTCGGTAAGAATGTGGACTTCAGGACTCAGGTCTTAAATTTTCTTTTTGCCTTGGTACTGAGGACAAAAGAAAGATTTTTGAATTAGGTCCTTTCACCCCTAAGAAGATGTTCTCTTAATTCTGTACTTGTAAGATTCCTGATGGCTCCCAACAGCTATTGCCTTGCCTCTATCTTCCACATTCTGATTATTCTTCCACTTATTTCTGTGTTCATATGTTCTTACTCACAGTTTTATTTATTTTTTATAAAAGTAGAAAAACGTCCTCTGAATGGTTCTACTCCTTTAATAATTTATCTTGTATCCTACATTATTTGTATTAGGCTTGTGGTCTTTTTAATGAGTTAAAAATTTATGATTCCTCTAAGAGATAAAACAGATGCTCAGAGAAATCAGCTTTTCAATCAAATGACCCTGACCAAAGGGGGGTGCTCTCCTAGGAAAAGTTGGATGCTATTTTGAAAGGGCTTCTCTATGAGTTTTTCAAATAGGTTTTTTTGCCATCATTTTTCTTTAATTTTTACTGAATGACTCAGAATTAGACTATTTTCAACATACATAATTACCATGTTATCTGTGGCAATTTGCAGTAAAAATCAGCAAAAATGTTCTTGCTCCCAAAATGGGAACTTTGAGTGGCTTTTCATACTGTGTGCCTTGCAAAGAAAGTTCTTCTAAATTTTTTCCTATATGCCTTGAAATTTTCATTTAAGACTCGTCTGGGTCATGGGACTCAACATTTCCATTACGAATTCTCAAAGGCAGCTCAGTATCTTCCTTTGCTCCCAGTACAGGAAGCGGACAGTTTGGCAGTTTGTGACTGAGACTATAAACCATTGACTGACTTAATTAGCCATTACATGGAAAAATAAGAGTTGGGGACTAGCTTCATCCTTGCAGCAGACATTTATGAGTTGTTGCTTTTTATTTTAGAAAGGTGAAAGCAGAGGAATCTAAATGCCCATTTGGTTAAGTTAAGAACCTAGCAGGTCTGGTTGAGGTGTCTGGTTGAGGTAGCAAGGAAGATCTTAGAAAAGCCAAGCTGTCTTGTTGACTAAATTCTTCTCTTCTTAGGAGTAAAACCAGAAGACATACTGACCTTAATTCAAATATTAAACTTTAACCCTTTCTTCCAAGAAATATTCTTGCCTCTCCTGATAGGAATTTCAGTTTACCTTTCTGGATATCTACAGAGAAATGACTACTAACTAGTAATGATTTAGAAACAGCTTCTATCAAACTCACAGGACTCAGGATGACAGACAGAGAGAAAAGCAGTGTTAAAAGATCAGTGTAAAAATGGCTACCATTTCCATGTACAGGCTAAGGCTAGAAGGAAGCAGATTTCTAACAAGAAAATGCAGATAAACCATGAAAAATATACTAAATTTTACAAGTTTTATTCCATAATTTATTATTCCTTTCTCACATCCCCAAAATAACCACTGCTACAGTTACTTGTCTGTCTTTTTTATAATTTTTTTCTGCGTACATAAGGATAATGTTTATCTTTTCCTCAAAGATATAATATATGTAGTATTTCATAAGTTACATTTTTCAGACTCTTCAGTTAGTAATATATGTTGAACATCTTATTTAAATATATACAAATTTATCATTTTCTTCTTAAAGACTGAGTTGTATGCCATTGTCCCTCATTAGCAAATGATCACATTAACAATAGCATTAGCAATAATTTAAATTTGTACACAGTTTTTACGAGAGATCTAGTGTGGGTTTGAGAAGGAAGAAAAAACTGAAAATAGAGAAACCTAAGAGAAATTGCAGTAAAAACTAAAAGAGAGGTTAATTTTATACGTGGAGGGGAGGTTGCTTCTAAAAAGGAAATCTAAAGGAAGCCTTAAGGAGGCATAATTTATAATAGATTTTGAGGGTTGGGTAAGATATTGTCATAAAGAAATGAGATTATCTTTCCAGCCATTAGTAAAAACATAGGGGTAAATGACGAAGGGCAGATTTAATGTAACAGTGTAATAAGGTGTATGTGCAGAAAGGGTGGCAATGGAGGGTAACTAGTGAGCAAAATTAGAGAAGATAATGTTAGATTAATAGAAGATAAGATTATAAATTTAGGCTGGGTTCAGATTGTGCAAGACTCTGATGTCAGGTTGAGGAGTTTGAAATTTACTCTATAGACAGATGGGTTTCAATGGGGGATGCCTTTTCTCCCCGGAACATATTTTATAATATATGAAAACATTTTACATTGTAACTTATGGGTGGATGCTACTGGTATCTAGTGGGTAGAAGCCAGGGATGCTGCTAAGCATCCTACTAAGCACAGGATAGTCCCCTCCTCACAATAAAGACTTATTGGGCCTCCAAATGTCAATAATGTCAAGGTTGAACAACTCAAATGAGACCCTAATTTGTTATATTTTGCACCTCATTAGGAAACAAAAATATATTGAATGTGCAACTATATATACATATATGGATGCATGTATACCCATATATCACTACATAAAGATATTTTAAATATTTTTAGTATCTTTATGTATTACTTAGTTTTATTTATTAGTCACATATGACCCATTTTTTCTCTTCCCAAAATACTACTAACATTTTATCACATCATTAAATATTAACTATATTATTTTGTGTGAGAACAATATGAGTGGATTCTCTTCATTGCTTATAAAATCTTGGTTTAATTCTATGTGATACAGCAACCAAAAATCTGGTTCTCTGTTAAATTTGCTTTTATTTGGTTTTAACCACGACTAAAGCTAAAAATAACACCTCACAAAATAATGTAGCTACAAATGGGAAAAAGTACCATTTTCCTGGCTTATTAAATCATATTTGTTTTTAAATCCTATCCATCAATTTTGTAGAGACTTTTGTTGAATTAAGTAGTAAATTTCCATCTTTTTAAATACCAATCATCTATTCTTCTCAGTCTATCAGAAATTTATGTTGTATTCTTGTTCTGTTAACAAGTAGTTTTGAGCCTAATAAATTTTTGAATTTGGGAAATCTTTTAACACATTACAATATCCTTTTTCTACTTTTTAAAGTTTGCAAATCGAGGGTTTTTTTTTTTTTTCCAGGAACAAAATCACATAGGGCAGATATATTTCCAAATACCCATTTTCTAAATGCCTTCTACATAGCATGAGTTCTTTTGAACAGCAGTTATTTTCTCACTCATTGTTAATTTATAATCTTTACCTTGGGGGGAGAGATTAAGTATTTATTCTTTCAGCATCTGTTGGGCAATATACTTCTGAAAACCGCTCATCATTATAGAAGGGAATAGTACAATTGGAAACTACTAGTCTTTATGAAAGAAAAATGTATATATCTTCTTAAAATTTTGTACCTCTTTTATTTTTTATTTTACTATTATTATTATTTTGAGGTGAGGAGGGGCAGAGGGAGAGAGAGAATCTCAAGCAGACTCTACGCTGAACATGGAGCCTGACATGGGGCTTAATCTCTGGACTCTGAGATCATGACCTAAGCCGAAACCAAGAATCGGAAGCTTAACTGACTGAGCCACCCAGGTGCCCCATACCTCTTTTAAATGCTCTTCCATGAAATAACCAACAAACCTTTGTATTGTGTATATAGTTTGCTCAGCCCCTTTCATCTCTTTACAAAATATTTTAAAGATTCTGTTGTAGGTCATTGGAAAAAAATGACTACTTGGTATATAAACTCATATACTTTGCCATGTGCTCAAGTAAATTAAGGTGTGAAGGTGTCATAGGACTCTAACACATGGTCTCTCGGGATGGCATTGGGATATTGTGAATAATAGAATTTAATATGAGTAATATTATTTCTAAATGCTTTTAGATGAACAGATATCATAGTAATTTCTTTCTGAATCCCCAGTGAATTGTCTTGTGTACTCTCTTCTGTTGGAAACACTGCCAGTAAAAGCCTGAGAGCCATCTTAAGTTTTCTGAGTTGGGGAGTGGTATGATTAGTCTAATGCTTTAGAGAGTTAAGGATGGGGCAATATGGTAGTGAACATGTATTTATGAAGGCCACTTTGGGATGGATTTTAGAGAAGACAGAATAAGGCAGGGAATTGGTTAGGAGGCTCATAAGGTAGCATAGTCTGGAAAGATTGAGAAACAAAACCAGAATAAAGGTCATAATTTGATAGGCATTATGGAAATTGAATCAACAATTACATGACAATAGGAGTAAAATGAGTAGGGAGGACTAGTAAGAAAAAGACAGAGAGCCAGAGAAAGAAAGACAAACATTTTGTAAGAAAATAATGCCATCAGTGGAAATAGGAAATACAAGATTAGAACTAGGGTTTTGCTATATTTGGGGCAGAAAGAGATGGTGACCCTGTTAATTTTTAATTTTTTTTTTTTTAAACAGAGAGGGAGAGAGGGGGAAGGGGCAGAGGGAGAGAATCTTAAGCAAGCTCCACACTCAATGCAGTGCCTGATGTGGGGTTTGATCTCAGGACCCTGAGTAAAAAATCAAGAGTCAGACATTTAACTGACTGAGCCACCTAGGTGCCCCAATTTTTGACAGTTTTATCAGTAGTAGTCATCATTCTTATAACAACAAAAAACCTTTCATTTTAATTTAGATTTCATATTGGTGGTGTTGTGGTATTCTTTGCTTAGGTAAATAGGCAGTGCAGAAACCGAATACTTACCAATACATTGTAGTTGTTCTCTTTTAATCATTTTTGTGCAATATACAGCTGATGATATCAATTAATTTTGTAGGAAATTTGCAAAAGTGTTTCAAGGGCAAAAAGAACAAGTATTTTGTCCCCAAAATAATACTGATGTCTTACATTTGTATCCTTCTTTGTAATCAAAAGGATAATAAATATTAACTCTAATTTCTGCAGTCATCATTATATCTCTTAGTAGATGATAGACATTGTAAACCTATCCCACACAAAGAGAATGCACGTTAATATTCCTTCAGAGCTCTACTTCAATATTTTTGGGAAATTATTATCCCTGAGATCTCCCTCACCTCAAATCATGTTGTAATACAGTTTTTTGAAAATACTGCCTTGACACACTTTGAGGTCCTGGCTAGAAGTTAGTTTCCCTTCTTGAGCAGCTGATTTAAATCCACACCCCAACCACTCTGAGCCTCGAAACACCCACCCTAATTGTCCCAGGACCGGGTAAGGCAATCAAGAACAACTCCAATGTCCCAGAGCTCTCTGAAGTTATGCAAATTTGCTAATCCTAAACTGGCTCCCAGCTGCATCTCCCTTTCTTCCCTCTCACCTTCTGCCTTATGACTAACCCAGGTTCTTCCCTTGAGTGGTCCTGTGTGGAATGCTGTGTTCTCCCCAGGGAACTGTGAGTATTAAAAAACTGTAAAAGTCTTTTCTGTTCTCTTTCTGGGTCTGCATCTGGCCTCACCATACCTCACCCAAGGTTCTATGGTTAAAATACAGGCCTGGTCTGGTTTAGATATATTGCACCTTATGACACCTCTATCAGAGCACTTGTCACACTGGCTTGTGATCATCTGTTCAGTTGTATCCTATTTCACTAGCCAATGAGTGCCAGGAAACAGAACTTTCTTTTATCTCTCCAACTCCTATTTCCAGCACAGTTTCTGATATATAGTAAGTGCTCAGTAAAAGTAATAGGAATCTTTGAAATATATTGGTATGGTGAATGGGCAATGCTTTAAATATAAAATAGCAGCACAAAGCCATGCTCTGGTCCTTATGCTATAAGTAATTCCCCTACTGAAGACATTGAGCATTATTTTAGACCAAAACCATAAGAAATATCAACCCATTATGTTACTTTTTAAGTAGATAATGGGACACCCACTTGAAAACTAGTATTATGCTACCTTCCACATTAGAGTGAAGATTTGGTTGCAAGTGTGGCATTTATAAAATGAAGCCAGGTATCCCACCTCTTTTATCTAGTCATTCTCTTTCACTAGAGTGGCCGGTGTAAAGAGTATAGAGCTCTGCCTGGATCCCCTTTCAATGGTGAGGCATTCATTCTCTCAGCAATCTGGAATGCTGGATACCTAAAGCTCATGGCTAAGAGCTTCTAGGAACTTCCGTCAGCGGAAGGAACTGCCTCACAAAAGGTGGCATCCACACCTAGGAGACATCTGCATCCAATTACCATAAAGTGTAGAAATAGGAGAGGTGACTACAAAGACTCAGTTCCCTTGTCTTCTTTGGAAACCTCTCTTGGTCATCCTTGTCCAAGGCTTTCACGGAGATTGGCTAAGGTCTCTGTGGTAAGTGTGTGGCACGTCAACTTCTCCTTCTGCCTAATCCTGCGCACCTTACTCTCTCACTGGTGTTGTTCTGAGTCCTCAGTAGTGAGCTCCCACATGTACATGCCTGTATCAGTCTCAGCATCAGTCTCCCAGGGAAGCCAAACTAAGTCATCACTTAGGAAATAAAGTGATGCACAATTAATGTGAAATAAAAATGTGAAAACTGATTGACCCAAAGTTTGACTTCACAGTTTTGTGGAAAACTCAATTTTATAACCTGTATTAATAAATACTAGACATTTTCAGGCATTATAGAGTTGTTTTCCTCCCCTTTCCCACATTTCCCCAGTTTTCTTTGTATTTTATAAGAAGTTATTTAGAGTAATGATTAATACCTTCTCAAAAGAAAAGCTATTTTATTCTAGTTACTTTTCTCAGTGAAATAGACTTTTAAAAAGCTCCCAAACTAGAAACATTATTTAATCTATATGAGATATTAAAAAAGCAATTGGTAATGCACTTGGCCCATTTTAAACAAACAAAAAAATATCCCACTATGTTTATAAAGAGTTTATAAAGGATGACTAAGCACACTGAATGAAAAAAAAAATCCCAGAAATATTTTTAGCTCTCGACAAGAGCTACATATTACTATGTAGTTATTTTAATAGTATTATCTAATGCTGTGCCAGTTTCCTTGTGACTATTTTAATCATCCTTAACCATACATCATTTCCTATGGCAAATCACATACGCTTATAGATTCTTTTTCATCTGTGCCAGTTCAGCTCCTCCTTACTTCTAAGACTTACAAAATTAGTGTGGTTAGCTATAACAAATCTGCCCCTGCAAAAAAAACCTCAACAACTTGAAGAGTGATTTTGGGTAAACTGAGACGCTATCAGGATCAGAGGGACTTTATTCTCATCTATCTCTGTTCCTATTTGATGACTATAGAATTATTGAGAAATGAGCAAGAAAAGAGGTTGT
Organism: Phoca vitulina; assembly: GCF_004348235.1. Lineage (NCBI taxonomy): Eukaryota > Metazoa > Chordata > Mammalia > Carnivora > Phocidae > Phoca > Phoca vitulina. Next base: position 5,635,110 of record NW_022589722.1, read on the forward strand.
GAGAGAGGGATGAGGTCCTTGTTTTTTTCTAATAAATAGTTAATTTGGAGAAGACCATTCTAGAGTATTGGAGATAAATTTAGCAGGGGGAAAGGCAAAAAAAGAAGTAAAATGGCATCAATCTATTTTGAGAACTTAAGTAATTCAAATTCATTATTTTTTTGCCAAACATGTTTTGCTTTATTTTTAGTTTAGTTTTTCACAGGGCTTTCGAGCAGCTAAGCTAGGGTTTTACCATTGGCAGAGAACATACTAGCGAGGGTTGTAGGTCACCCTGGTTTGAGGTTGGATCTCCTTATTTGATTAGAAGAAAATTAGTAAAAAATAAATAGACAAAAGAACTCCCAGTTGAAACGATGTACAGATTCAAGTACTGTCACTCACCTGGCTGAAATGCGTTGTAGGTCATTTTATTTCTGCCTTCTGCCTCAGCTGTGCTTTAGGGCTTACAAAATAGGTGACATTTTGAACTTGCTGATTTTAAATCTCGAGAAAGCAGCTGGACTTCTGATTTTTGACCCAAAGGCAGGACAAATTGTTAACCACTATAATCAAAGAGTTGTCAGTCATTTTCCTTGAAGTCCCTGCTTCCTTGTGATGGGGGGCCTCTTTAATAATGTCACCTATTATTTTGTGAAGCCTGGCTCAGGATCAACGCTGTGTATGTATGTATTCATTCCTTGGTTCTGCTTCAACTAATGTTATTCTAGTGGGAATTTCAGTATAGTTGTATAGCATAGTGGTTAAGACTTACAGCTCCAGAATTGGGTCTGGGTTTAAATCCCAACTCTGTCACTGCATCCTCAGGCAAGTGTGTTAACGTGTCTAAACCTGAGTTTCTTCCTCTCCCAAATGGGAGTAATTTTTACACCTCCCTTCCAGTGCGGTTGAGGAATACATGGGGATCATGTATAACACCCTCGACTCAGTGTCTGGCATAGGGTTCTCAACCTGCTTTGAACCTGACCAGGGAAGAGAGAGGGCTATTATTTAGCAGGAGACTCAGGAACCTCACATTTGATGTCTTGGCTGAGAAACTCAAGTAAATAAAAAAGGAATAAAGATAGAGGTCAAAATAGCATCTATGTTAATTATAGAGGCCAGGCTGGAAGGCATATGTGGAAGCCAAATAAACTTTCTAACCAAACTCCAGAATGAGGCAGATTTACCCATCCAGCCTCAGGCAGCCCCCATTGCAGTCCCATGCTCTCAGCAGGGTGGTCATGTGCTCTCTGCCTGCAGCTCACGCCCCAGAGAAAGAATGTGGAACTGGGTATGTTCATACTCTTCAATTTATAGTCTCAAAAGTGACTCCCCCTGCCCAAGGATAGAGCAAGAAGGACACACAGAGAGAGACACAAAGTCACATTCATTCAGCTACCTTCACAGGAAGGAAACCTCAGACGTGGGAAGGAACACTGCGGAGTAAGCACTCAATAAATAACTGTTTATCATTATGAATGGACAAGAATGTACTTTCTTTTCTTGGCCCAAAACAGAAAACATGCGTGGGAATTATTTGATCTCCCATCTTTGTTTTTCTAATGTGAATATAATGATTTTTTTTATTTAAGATTTTATTTATTTGTTTGGCAGAGAGAGACACAGTGAGAGAGGGAACACAAGCAGGGGGAGTGGGAGAGGGAGAAGCAGACTCCCCCACTGAGCAGGGAGCCCGATGCGGGGCTCAATCCCAGGACCCGGGGATCATGACCTGAGCCGAAGGCAGATGCTTAACGACTGAGCCACCCAGGCACCCCTAAATAAAATTCAAAACTAAATGTTAAAAAATATAGATAGGAAAAAAAAAGAATTGAGGAAAATTAAACTGTAGGAAATAAATCTACTCCAACATACCCAAAATACATGTAATATAGGATTTAGAAGTCTTTGCAATGTTATGGCTAGAATAATAAATTGTAGACATATGAAGAAGGGATAAATGCAATTAAAAGAACTTATTTTTAAACTCCAGTGAAGTATCTAGACAGAGAAATTATAATCTGATCTGAAATACCAACCTTGATATGTAGTAGTTTCATTTGTAATATATAGATTTCATTCATAAATGTGATACTGCTTGATGTTGTGAATGTCTCTATTTAATTCCCAACATATAGCCTAGAAGATGAATTGCATGTTTATTAATTTGTGACATTCTTGTATATTACCTTCTCACTACTCTCTGCTTCCTATATATCATGTTAATACTTCTATTTCTTACTATCTCTGTCTGTGGTAAGGAATACATGGTAATGGGAATGGTATTCTAAAGTATTTTAAATTTTTGTTTCTATAAAAGAGATAGTAGTCTCTAAGAGCCAAGGACATATGTGAAGCAGAAGAAAATTTATCAAATGTCAGCTGATGAATAGGGATTGATGTTCTTAAACTAAAGGTTATTAAAATTTAACTCATTACAAACTCATGGGATACAAGAAGAGCATATATAGAATATATATAACACTTATTTGGAGAAAATTAAGCAATTATGATTTATGATTTCACCAGTCTTAAAAATATTGATGAACAATGTGACACTATATCCTATTAAGTTGTATATATGAGTATCTCCAATTGTTGGGCCATCTCAAGGACAAAGGGCTCTATCTTTTGCTCTTTTGCGTTCCCAGTGCCTTGCATAGTGCCTGCCACATGACAATTTCCCCAGTGTTTGTTGAATGAATATTTGCTGGAGATACTAGGCATTGGTTAAATAAATAACCTCAACTTGAGAAAATCAGTGTTAGCAGGAAGGCTTTTTCTTATTTGCTAATGGCTATTTATTCATTAGATGTTATTCTTATATGATAGCACGTATGTTTAAAGTCATATCCTTCAAGAAATCTTTCTTTTAACTTGAATTTTTATGTCTAACAGAGTCCTATGTTTATGACAGATCAGGTTTGATACCTTAGAAAAGCACATTCATTTTTTTTTTCATCAATTTTCAAGATAGCCCTCTGGCTTTCACTCAAATTCAGATAATTTGGAGGAGGAAAGATCTGAAAAACCTGTCAAACATAATTATAGAGTGCAGCAGTCCTCCCAGTAATGGGATTACTTCAGTGGTTATTTTTGAAACATGCCTGTACTCATATACAGAGCTTGAGTTCTTCAAGTACGTCAAGATATTTGCTTTTTATGAACATGGGTGAAAATTTTCCACTTATGTTTTATATTAGATGAGCACAAAGTTACTGACTGAAAGCCAGAACAATGTGAGATTCTAATTATGATCCAAAGACACTCCACATGCATTTAAATGAATGCTGTAACCCTTTCTCCATTGCTTACTCCAGTTGTTTTCCCAAGTTCTCCCTGAAAAATACTGCTATCAGAGCCATGTTTGGCCAACTCCTTTGTAAAAATGAGAGAAAGATTCAGTTGCAAATCATGATTATTTCATGATGTACTCACAAATGTTTTAGTGTCATATCATGATGATTTCATTGTGTTAGGTCATTATTTCCAGCTCCAACTTGAGTGTTTATTATCTGACACTTAAATTCCAAGACATACCATAACATTAATGACTTTTGCAATAATAGCATGTGCAAAATAGTCCATATTGTAGGAGGCTACATATTTGCAACATAATTCTACATTTTTTTCTATCTAAAATTTCTGATTTTCCCCTTCTCCCTCCTTTGTTTTTATGTTGTGTTTGCACAAGGTACGGTCATAAGCTTCAAAGACAGCTTGCCTCCTGATAGGATCACACCTAATTCATTTAAGGGAGAGACCTGTTGATGCTATTTTTATTATTTATTTATTTATTTATTTATTTAAAGATTTGATTTATTTATTTGACAGAGACACAGTGAGAGAGGGAACACAAGCAGGGAGAGTGGGAGAAGGAGAAGCAGGCTTCCCGCTGAGCAGGGAGCCCGATGTGGGGCTCGATCCCAGGACCCTGGGATCATGACCTGAGCCCAAGGCAGACGCTTAACGACTGAGCCACCCAGGCGCCCGATGCTATTTTTAAGTACCTTTAAGACCCTCAGGATTGAGTTCATTATTATATTTTCCAGTCATGAAAGTTATTTCACATTGGCAATATTATCTCAGATGCCTTTCTTTTCACTTCCATATGGCCCCGAAAATTTGGTGCAGTGCTAGACTTCTAGCTAGTACGAACATACACTGCTATTAAAATGCTGCCCTTTTTTTCTACATGGAGCTTAATAGATTTTTAAGTTTTAAAAGCAGTTTCATTTGTACAAATAGCGTAGTGTTATTCAGGAGCATTAGGCAGAAGTGTTACATCACTTTAGAAACAAATGAAGGAGGGTACTCTACCTCATTTTATATTTAATACTGTGATTGAGTTATTACACATAAAAAGAAAAAGAAAAAAATGGAGAATTCTAATACCAACAATTGCAAGGAAGTTTGGGTGATTTGCCTCAAAGATGAGCTAACGGTTTGTGTAAGTGGGAGGTTGTAACATGGAGAAGTGTATGTTTAAAGGGCAGTGAAACACCTCCCGACGAGATTTAAACCTGCAGTGTATTCTGATGTGGTTTCTGACATTACTCAGCTCCTGAGATTAAGGCACTGATGACTTCTGATAAAACATACATGAATCAGGGAAGGGATATGTATCAAGTAATTATGAGTCATTAATATCACTTTCTTTTATTTATCAGATTAGCTAGTCAGTCTGCAGAGAAAGAGCAAAACAAATAGTGTTCCTTGAGGAGGAAAGGAATTCACAGCACATCTGAGTAGTCAGTTCTTAAGCTCTTTCCACTGTGACATACGTGATGGATAATGTCCAAAAGCAAAGTACTGTTGTGTATCCACAACCACAGTTGTGTGCATTTCCCTGCATATTAGCAGCGATTCCATCCCTTCCTCAAAAAGGTGACAGAATGTGGTGTTTCTGATCCAGGCTTTGGAATTAGATGGCATAGTAATTGCACCTTCCTCATATGTTTATCAAGAGCATTAAATGAGTTAATCCATGTAACACACATAGCACAATTCAGTAAGCCTTCAACCAATACTCGCTATTATTATTATCATCATCATATTCCATGGAAGGATGCAAATTGGAATGTAGGTCAGAGAGATTAATATGATGTTCATGCAATATCAGTATAATACAGTGTCAGCTGTAAAATGCAATTGCTTTTTAAGTAGTAAATGTGGTGCCAGAATTTAGCAGAAGTAAAGTCTAGTGTAAAATCACTTTCATTGCCCTAAGCATCACTGGGTTTTGTGTTGGTCTGAATGAGTATTTTTCACTCCTAGAATTCTCTTGCTTTTTAAATTTCGGTGTTGGGTATAATATGTTTATACTCATAACATGAAGTCTCTTTGCAAAAATGATAAAGCAAAAGGAATATCATCCCCCTTTCTACCCTCCCCTGACAAGTCTGTCTCTTCAGTTCAGGTGCAAAACTGGCACAGGGTTTGAGGAAATAGCTGATTTCCACACCCCCCTCCCCCCAGTTTGATGAAGTCCCTTCATGAAAGAGTGATGAGACCTTTAGCCTATAGTTCTGCTAGTCCCTCAACCTTTACATCCACAAACATTCACTCCAAAATTTTCCAAAATAATAACAACATTAAAAAAAAAAAGGAAGACTGTTCAAACACTGAATTATCTATGAGCCTCAGCCAAGTTACACCAGCTGCACTGGCTTGGTTCCTACATCTGGGCTCCAAGGCGGGTAACAAAAAAATCTCCATGAACAGTATTTTAAGAATTTTGGCAACATACAGGACAGGGGAATTAAAAGGGATTCTTTGCTGAAAACAGAATTGGTGGAAAAAAATTCTGTATGCTCACCACAGTTCACCATGCAATCTAATGGCCAGCCGTTAGGATACAAGTATGCTTGGCGCTCTGTCCAAAGCTGCCATGTCCCTTTGGTAAAGGCCAGTGGGCTCAGCAGCTGAATCCTGTGGATGAGGAACAGTAGTGGACTTAATAACAACACAAAGCATAAAATGGATTCTCCATATTACTATTTTTTTTTTTAAAGATTTTTATTTATTTATTTATTTGAGAGAGAGAGAATGAGAAAGAGAGCACATGAGCGGGGAGAGTCAGAGGGAGAAGCAGACTCCCTGCCGAGCAGGGAGCCCGATGCGGGACTCGATCCAGGGACTCCAGGATCATGACCTGAGCCGAAGGCAGTCGCTTAACCAACTGAGCCACCCAGGCGCCCCATATTACTATTTTTTAACCTAAGAGGTAACATTTTCCAATAACTAGTATGCTGTAGGATGTCTGTGCGCCTGCAGGGCAACTTGAACTTGTTTTATCCCTGAGTTTCTTGTCCCTTCTTTTAAATCATTAAGTATGGATGGTTAGTTTCTTTCCTTGGTTCTCTACAGAGTTTTATTTCTTCTTATATTGCTGCATTCATTTTACAAAAAAAGGCAAAGGAGGAACAGTTTAACAGAGGTATACTCTTATTTTATGTAAAGAAGATTCTCTCTTTAGAAGTAGACCTAGGGTTATAGCACTAAAAATTAATTGGTAAAATTTAAATATTGAAGAGAAGGAGGTTTGCAAAACAGTATGTGGAAGGCTTCGATATAGTGGTCTAATTTTCTAAATTAAAAAGGACAGATAAGCATTATTATTCCTAAGTAATTATTATTTAATTACATTTTAATATGGTGCTGTATTGCTCTATTTTAAGAACAAATTCAACAGAACTTGACCTTGCCATCAGGAAGATTGTAATTTAAAAAGGTATAAGATAACAGAAAATTGGCGAAACAGAATGCCACATTAAGGCATTGCTCAGTGTATTTAAGGCATTTAGAAAGTATGGGACAATAAAATTTAGGTATGAAGGTGCAAGTCATCTGAGGAGATAACTATTTGAATTCCATGTATATGGAAAGGTCTATGAGAGAATGTGAGGAAGGAGAGGTCTTTCTGGCTCAAAAGGACACATGGGATAAATGGCTTTTAAAAAGGGGGATTACTTTACAGTAGATAAAAGTGCTGGAGTCTTATCTAGTATGAACATGGCAACTATTAGATTAAAATATGATAGTTTGTGGACAGGGTGGCTTCACTGAAGCCTTTGTCTCATTAGCCCAATGGCACAATGAGGAGGGAAGGAAAAGCTCAGAAGTAGATTTTTAAAAGGTGTTTTATAAGTGTTACACAATGGGGTTATGTAACTGTGGCAAAACAAGAAATCATAAATCTGGAATCCAGTCTTGGTTCCAGGTGACATAGCTTAAGTGAAACTTTATTATGATAATGATGAAGATGCTCAAATGTTGACATTTCCCCCACTGACTGCTGCCCGGATTTAAGGGGAATAAAAAGCAATAAGCCCACAGTTCTGGGGCCTATCATGTTGCTTACTATGTGAAGGCTGCTTAAACTCATGACTTTAAAGTATACCACCAGGAGAAGAGAGGGAGGCATGAGAAACCGCACTTCTATACCATCCTTTTCCCGGATCCACAGTTACCTTTTGTGTTACTTGTTTGCTATCACTGTAGTAACATGAGATCAAAGAACTATTCTTCTAGTTGGAGATGCATGAACAGGATCTCAAACCAGAGGATCCTTTAATGCTATCGATAAGCATGAATAACACCTCAGACTAAAGAAATATTTTTTCTTTCCTTCCTTCCTTCCTTCTTCCCTTCTCTTCCCTTCCCTTTTCAATTCATTCATTCATTCATTCATTCATGCCAGTTCTGAAACCTGGAAATGGCCGTTGAGGTCTGGTTTATCTCAAAATATTATCGGGTCTCCTGGTCAAGTTGGGAATTTGTTTTCTCAGTCTAAAGTAATTGGGGTCATTCAAGCAGCTCTTCTAAACTTACCTCTTCCATGAACATTTTGAGGCCAATCAGAAAGAACCTTTTGCTATTTTGTTATTTGAACCTGTTTCTTTTTTCATTGCCATGTAGCAAAGCAACCTAATCTTAATGGCATTAAACAACAGTTATTACCATCACTTATAGTTCTAGGGGTTGACTAGGCTCAGCTGGTGGTTCTCCCTCAGAGTTTCCCATACAGTTGTAATCAGATGGTGACTGGGGCTGGACTCATTTTGAGGGCATCCTCTTGAATGTCTAGTACTTGGGCTGAGAACAGTTGGAGTTCCTTGGGCATCTCTCTCTCTCTCTCTCTAGGTGCTCTCCATGAAGTCTCTCCATCCTGGCAGTTGTAGGGTAGTCATGGCGAGTCAGTGCTCAAAGGTGTGAGTCCTGAGAGAGAGGATCCAGACACCAGCTCTGTTACCTTCTATCATGACCTTGTCTTGGAAGTCAAGCAGTAACACTTCCTCAGCAACATATTTGTTAGAAGAAATAAATAAGGTCAACCCATATTCAAAGGGAGGGGAACTAGACTTCATCTCTTAAGAGAGGAGTGTCAGAGGATTTGAGACCATTTGTTAAAACCTCCACAGTTTCCATCAGTCTGTGCACCTGCCTGTTCTTCATGGAATCACTACTAAATCTTTCTCTAGTTCACAATTAACAATCACCATATTTCTTCATTTCCATTACAAATATTTTATTAAGCATCTAACTGCAAATGTAAATGTTTTGGAATGTGTAAGACATGGTTCAAAGATAAATGCATAGGTGCCATTTCTGTTATTTAGAGTTACACAACCTGTGGCAGACAACACAAAATAAAGCACTGATCAAAGGCCAATAGCCAACATTCAGCAGTATCTTTTGAGGAGCTGTTATGTGTCAGACACTGTTCTAAGCACAAGGAATACAGAGATGAACAAGACACGTTCTACATTCTGTGCACCTATGATCTAATCTGTATGATATAATGAAGCATTTTAATTAAAAGGTGTGCATCATTTTACTGAAAACACTTCCTCAGGCCCCCTAGCAATTTCCATTCTGCTAAGTCGAGTAGCACCCAATGGTCCCTCTTATTAGTCCACCTTATACAGTTGGACACAGTTAACCTTCTTGATACACTTTGTTCAACTGATTTCTGGGCCACTGCTTTCTCGATTATCTTCTTATTTCATGACCTTCTCTTATTGTCCTTTGTTGCCTCCTTTTTCTCTTACTGTGGAGTGTCCCAGGGCTCAGTTTTGGATGCTCATCTCTTCCCTCTTTACATTCTCTACTTGCCATCCTGTGGCTTTTAATGTTCTCTACAGGCAACTGACTCCCAAGTTTATTTTTCTAACCGTAATTGTTCTTTGAGCTCCTTAGTCATCTCTCTGACTGCCCACTCAACAAACATCACAGGCTAAGTTTAGCAGGTCCAGAACAGAACTTTTGATTTCCAAATCCTCTCCTTTCTGTCATTTTTCACTTGATTTAAGAGACCATCATCTAACCCTCATGCAGAATGTCTAGAAGTTATCCTTGATGACTCTCTTTTTCCTTAGTCACTTTATAAAATCCATTTTCAGGTCCTGCTAGTACTACAATAAAAATATATCATGATAAGTACACGGTTTTCTCACTATTTCTATAGCGACAAGCATCATCTACTTATTGTGTGCAGCAACTAGAACATAGCAGTTGCTCAATAAGACTGATTGAATAAATTAATATAAGCATGAAGTGTAAGAGTAACTTAAGGATAGTGTTTGTTCCACATTTGGACACAGTATTATGGAGAAGGGAAGGCTATAGGATAAAATGGCATTAAAATTAAATTAAATTAAATTGAAATTACAAGTAAAGCAGGATTATAGAAGGCATCTAGTCTCCTTTTGTCAGTACCTAAGACCTTGTGAAGGATACTGGCTGGCGTGGTAGTCATCTGAATCTCAAAAGGAATTTCTCAGTACAAACCCTCAATCAAGAATAGTAGACATTCTTCTATGAAACAGGTCTTTTCAAAAAGTTATAAGAAAAGCAGGAAAGTTGATGTTAAGAAGTTAACATTGTTTTTTCCTTCTTTGTCTGACAAATTTAAAATGACTTGAAGATTTAAATTCCTCCTTTGTCTGACAAATTCAAAATGACTTGAAGACTTAAACTCTTGCCCCATCTCTCCTCATTGTGAATTTCATTTCTGTTAAAAGTTATTTTCCTTTTTTCTTGGGTATTTTGGAAGAACATTATTTTTACTCTCACTTGCCAGAGAAAAAGCATTTTTTTTTTCAAAAAGTAAATATGGTTTTTAGCTTTAAAATATCTTTTTAGAAAATTTCCCTGGAAGCTTAGCATACTGATACCAAAACCAAATATCTTTATGAGTCTTGTCACTTTCATAGGAAATAATAAAACTCCCCCATTTCGTAGAAGCATATGACTTTGTGTCCAATATCCAGTATTTTATTTTGAAGGAAATTATGTATCCAGGTTATTTTTATTTCCTATGTAGTGCTGCAGTTTTCAAGCTGCACTGTTGAGAACTTTCTCTCTCTCTCTCTCTCTTTTTTTATACTTCTTTTTCTTTTACTTTCTTTTATGTTTTTGTTATGAGGCATTTTGGTATACTTATATTTTTTTTGTTTACCTGGTTGGAGCTTTCAAGGGCACTTTATAAAGATGTATTAAAATTAGTTAGAGAGCAAGGTTTCACTGAGTTAGAAAGGTTCTTTTAATTTGCCTCCCCCAAGTGACCTACTCAAATTGCTTAAAAAAAAAAAAGTTCTGGGCATGCCTGGCAACTATCTGATTGGAAATACTTCTTTGGGAGTGCCTGTTGGGAAGATTAGTCCTGGGGCAAGTTGCTCAACCTTTCCTGTGCCTAATAGCTCCTTTGCTTCTTAACCTGAAAAATCCAAATTAAAGAGGGTTAAGTGAGGTAAAGTGAGGTGGTTTAGAGATGACAGAAAGAAACAGGGCATCTGTAGAGCCTCATAGAAAATGCACCATTTTATCTGTCTTTCCTCTTTCATAGATGGCATAACAAAAGTCATAATAGCACCAGCAACAAAAAGTAACATTTATTGAGTGTTTCTTATCTGCCAGCCACTGAAAACCACTCTGTGAAGTAGTTACTACTCTATATACAATCTGCAACTAAAGGATCTGAGCTTCAGATTAGGGATATAATTTAATTAAAGGTAACCAACTATTAGGCAGTGCAAGTGGAGTTGTAGCTCTAATCTGACTCCCAAGACCACAGATGCAGAGAGTGCCCCCTTCCTTCCTCCCTCTCTTCCCCTCCTCATTGCCCTTTCTCTTGGCTCTACTGCCAACACCCAGCCCCCAGTGGTTTTTCTTTCAGATTCTGTAGGGGCATAGGGCAGAGTAATTTTGCTGTCTAATGGGCTTCGGTAAGCTGTCTAAATACAGAATGTGCTAAGGACAGGCCTGGCTACCCAATTATAGTCTCCTTTTAGCTTTGGCTAGAGAGAAATCCCCAGAGCGAGTGTTAAACTTGGTCACCCACGCTACTTCCTTTCTTGGCTGAGAGTCAGACAGAGTGAATTCTGGATCCGGTATAAAGTCGTATTCAGGAAATAATAACTGACACAACCCAAGCACTCAGTGTCTCAGCTTTGAAACTGAGTTCATGATTATTGCCCAATTATTTTGGCTTTGATAGGGTGTAGGCCTGGCTTCAAAATAAACATACCAGTTTTTTTGCTGTATTGGTAATTTATGGCATATTGTCTTTTAAAATTATAATAACAACTCTATAAATTAGTAGCTCTTGTATGGGAATATTTTCCAAATTAACCCCCTCCCCCAAATATGTAATGAATTTGTAATTAAAAAAACAATCACTTATGAAATAATGTCTCTGCCATCAGCCGTATCTACATGGTAATTCTTTTTAAAGAGTGGTGTTCTCTTCTGGAAAACATAAAAATAGTTCATTTGGAAAAAAATTTGGTTCAAATAACTGTACTTATTTCCCCCTAGTCTGTTTTGTTATCACTTAGCATTTTATTAAGAGATGTAACGTTAATTTCTTGAAAAAAGAAATTTTGATTCTTGATGCTTCTTTAAGTACAATACTTTGTGATATATTGAATAGTTGCAAAAATAAAGATGGCACAGTGTGAATATATTTAATTTGAAAAGCAACAAATAAAGACAAAATGACAAAATTGAAAGACTTAATGCCCAAATTATTTGAAAAAATATCTTGAGAAGTACATCATTCTTTTTTTAAAAAACATTTATTTATTTATTTGAGAGAGAGAGAGAGAGCAGGCATGGGGAGAGGGGCAGAAGGAGAGGGAGAGAGAATCCCAAGCAGACTCTGTGCTGAGGGTGGAGCCCGATGTGGGCCTGATCTCACAACCCCAAGATCACAACCTGAACTGAAACCAAGAGTTGGACACTTAACCGACTGCACCACCTAGGTGCTGTGAGAAGTATGTCATTCTGCTATAGTTTACATATTAAGTGTAAGCACTATCAGCTGTCTCTGTACACATAATTATGCCTTGAAGGATAGGAGGAAATAATATCTGGCACTAGCTCTACTCTTCCATGAAACTTCTATGAAATTAATTTTGTTTATTCCTAGCTGGTTTCAGTGATCTCTCTTATTTCTAAAATCATAATTCCCCTGCTCCTTTACATGCCTGCATTCCTTCTTCATTCCCTAACTGCTAAGAATAAATCACATCTGTTATTATTTTTACTTCATAATGATCTTATATTTTGTAATTATATATTTACCTGTAATTATATTTTTTTACAGTTTAATTGTCTAATAGTGATCTTTTGCACTGTGAGCTCCATGTGGTCAGTAATCATGTGCATTTTACTTCTCTATCCATATCTCTAAGGACAGTGTTGACATAGTTGGTGCTCAATAAACACCTGTTGAATAAATTAATCAGTGAAGGAAATAATGTAACTATGATCTGTTTATTTTTCAGTATTTTCCACTAGACAGTGAAAACGGTATATTTCAAAAATTAACAAATATTTAGTGACCACCTACTATATTTCACAGTGTTTCAGGCATTGTGGATAAAGCTGTGAATAAAATCATATGTAGCTCCTGTCCTCATGGAGCTCATAGGCATGGGGTTGGGGTAGAGACACAGATATTAAAGGAATCTATAAATAAATACATATAGACAGTGACTGAAACTATAAAGAAAAAGTATAAGGCATTATGTGAGAGAATAGTGAGGTCTCCTTTAGATTGGAGGGTCAAGGTGCCTTTTCTTTGGCATATTTCATATTTCATACAAGTTGTTATTTTTATTATATTTTTATGCATAGTCTATATCTGGTTTATCTAATCTCTATGAATGTAAGAGATAACATTGTATACTTTCTTTGCCCTTTCCAGAGCTCAAAATTCACTGCTGAATATATGGAGGTCACTCATTATATCTTTAGTAATTGTTTGGAAATATATTCTGTTTAAATTCTTTAAAACTTAAGGCATAAATAAGAGGCTAGAGAAATTTCTGCTCAGAGACTTTGCTAATAATCAAACTTGGTGAATAATCCAATTCACACGCAAAAAATCCGGTTCACAAAATGTCATTTTAAAACCGGATCCTTTGGGACCTAAGGATAGCTCCACTGGATTTATTTCAAGTCAGCACATTATAGATTGTCTAAATGAACTGGATTATTTCCAGTTATTGATGTCTATAAACTTAAAAGCAGTAACTTTTCCTTTAAGTTAATGTAAATTGGCTCTTGGAAGTAGAATTTTTTTAAAGAGTTTTCTTTCAGAGAACCATATTGCAAGCAGGGCTGGTATAAAGAATTGAAAACAATTATTTATTCTGTTTTCTTTCCTTCTGTCCTGTGTCATGGGTCCAGCTGAGATTCACTACTAAACCAATACTAGCCCAGACCAATGCTAGACTGAGAGAGATAAGAACAGACTGGTAAGAAGAGGTGATTGGAAGGTGAGAGATTATGGGTAGGGAGATCAGGGATGAGTTTTCTTGTTTAGAAATTGAATTAAAGCTTTTTCCTGCCCTTCTCTTGGGGGAACACACACACACACACACACACACACACACACACACACACACATTATTTCACCACCTCTTCAGTCATATCCTAGATTCAGTTGCTATGATGCAGATATCTTTTAAGTAAGTAGCAGGAGTAAAATATCTTATAACTCTTTATTTCCCCTTTCTAGTTTGAGTGCCTAGAAATCAAGAAATTTGCATCTCATTAGCTGATCAACAAAGACTGAAGTCCACATAGATTTTGCACATTTTTCTTGAAATTAAATGTATTAGACATTTTTCCCTTCAGAAGGTTTTGGTTGGATAACAATTGTGATATTATCGCATATAAATATAATAATGTAAGGGCTACAAAATCCTGTATTCATTGTTAACACATAAATTGTTACTAATGTATTATCTATTAACTGTACTTTCTCCACTAGAAGGATTAGAGTGAAAATATTTCTCTGCGTAATTTGAATGACTTAAGATGGGAGAAAATTTCCATCCTTAAGGTTGGGAATAGATGTCAACAATTCCAGATAGGCTTCCAAACCCAGATGACCTAGTTAATTTTATTTCAGGGCAATGAACAGATGGTGAGTGTTCTCTGTCTATCTGGCATTAACGCACACTCTGTCACCATCAGACTTAACGGTGGCAGATGGCAGTTGTATTAGCAAACATTCAGTTCTCTCCCCTTGATTCTTCCCCTAGGACTGAGGAAGGCCCGGCCATGGCTCACATCTGAGTCACACTGTGGCCACCTCTCCAGTAATGCCTGAGGAGAGAATGTCAAACCACTGGAAGCCCTCAGTAATGTGGGCTTTCCGCTTCACTCATGGCAACAGGCACAGCTGGGGCCTCTTCAAAGGCTTGTGGTAGATATTACGGTCTCAGTGTTAAATCCTACTGGGGTTCAGTGCCACTCCAGGGCCAGGTTGAGTGTTTCTATGGGATGAATGGGTTTTTCTGAGCCTCTTGTGGAAAAGTGCCTGGATATATATAAATAATGGGCTCTGGTGAACTTCTCTGGATACAAAAGTAACCAGCCATATTTAGCAGAGTTTTGTCTAGCAACCTGAGTCCATTAACTACCTTAGCTGTTCAGTGGAGCAACAAGGTGTCACTGTGAAAAAGAACTTTTTTTTTGGTTTTTAGTAAGATCTTCCTTTTTCCAAATCCAGATGGGAATATGTTACAGATGAACTTATGCATTTGGATTTATACAGAGGAGTCAGTGACTAATTACTGCACATTTAAGATAAGACTAGTGCTTAATTTATGAATGGATTGTCTCTAAAATCATCATATCAGAGTCAGTTGAGACCGTGAAGATGCTAGCCTAGGAAATACAGGAAGTTTCAGAGAACCTGAAAGATAACCTTTGCTTTCTAGAATTTATAGGACCAAGGAAATAATGCAAAGGAAAGAATATGGTTGAGTGATTTATTAAATCATTTGTCCCTGTTTTATGCGCACATATTTTTCAACATGCATTCTTAAATTTTTAAATATTCCCTATCAATTAAAAATATATAAGTTTTAGGTACACATCAAAATTAAGAGGAAAACTCAGAAATTTGCCATGTAACTCCTGTTCCCATGCATGCATAGCCTCCCCCACTATGAACATTCTTCACCAGGAATTGACATGGTACATCATAATCACCCAAAGTCCACAGTTTACATAGGGTTCACTCTCAGTGCTGTATATTCTATGGGTTTGGACAAATGTATAATGACATGTATCCGTCATTATAGTATCACACAGAATATTTTCATTGCCCTAAAAATCCTCTGTGTTCTGCTTATTCATCCCTCCCTCACTCCTAACCCTTTGGCAACCATTGATCTTTTTATGGTCTCCATAGTTTTGCCTTTACTAGAATGTCATGTAGTGGGAATCGTACAGTATGTAGCCTTTTCAAATTGGCTTCCTTCACCCTTTTAATTTTGGTAACTTATTCCCAAACTGACTATAGATGTGCAAAGTCCAATCAAGAAAAATGTAACTGATAATTTAAATTGCACATGTTTCATAATGCAAATTTGCTATCAGCAGAACTGTAAAACATGCCAGAGAAGATATTTTATAATTTATCTCTAAGTTAGGAATTGGAGATACCAAGCAACGTTGATAGCTTATTATATACTGCTGTGTGAAATATGTATTAGAGACAAAAATTTCTCTGATATTTATGGTGACTATTCACTAGCTGATATAAAATATTTAATAGTAAGCCAAAATCTCTTTGGGGTTCAGGCCCCACATTGCTGAGGAGTGATACACAAGTGATACACAACTAAGTTAGCAGTACCAATAGTGGTCTCATTGGTTATCCTGCTCAGGGTACATTATAGTCTGCATGTTAGCTTTCAGGAACTAATAAATAATTGCCTTAAATGTATTGGCAACATATCAAAATAATTCACTATTTCTGAGCTGAAGTAATTGGGGTAGGTATTCTTCTAAGATACAGGCTCATGAATATATTGATTAGGGCATAATACATTGAAAGAAATGATAAAATAGAGTCATCTAATCTGATGAATGAATTCTTTATTCCTAGTGATTTAAAAATACCTTTTCAAATTTGACTAGGACACTAGCAGTTCCCTACAGGTTGCTTTTACACATATTTGACATGAAATTGGCCTAGAACATTCCTTTAAGCAGGATTTTTATATGGGATATCTGAAAAACCTGAATTTAAAGGAAAATGCAGCTTTGATGATTTCTTAAATATAAATCAGAATGCACTGCAGTTCCAGTGATTTCTGAATAAGACTGTAAATTGTGTATTCTGAAAGCTTTAGAACCGTAAGTTCTTGTTTTGCTTTACTTTATTTTGTTTCTGAATTATTCATACAATTGACTCAATATTCTGCTTTGATTTTCTATAGAGGTCTAAGTTTATTTATGTTAATCTCACAAGAATGGTGTCAAATGTATTTTTTCTGTTAGCTTTGGAGGTGCTTTTGGAATTTATAAATATTTAAATGAGTAGAATCATTGAATTTTAGAGCAGGTGTAGACTCTGAATTCATTCTAATGTGGTAAATCTCAAGAGCTTGGAACTTAAACAAGGTCACAGAGGTAAAATGGAACTGTCACTAGAACCTACATCTTTAATAGGCAATGAATAAAGCTGTTCTTAGTGTTGATACAACTAAACGTGAAGATGAGTGTCCACAGAATTCCTGTGAATAAAAACTGACAGGTGGAGGCTAAGACTTAGCTACCTCAAGTTGCTGCCTGTACAGAAAATTTACAAAATCTCTAATATCAATAAAATACTGTGGCAAGAAACTTCTTTTTTTTTTTTTTTTAAAGATTTTATTTATTTATTTGACAGAGAGAGACACAGTGAAAGAGGGAACACAAGCAGGGGGAGTGGGAGAGGGAAAAGCAGGCTTCCCGCTGAGCAGGGACCCTGATGTGGGACTTGATCCCAGGACCCTGGGACCACGACCCGAGCAAAAGGCAGATGCTTAATGACTCAGAAACTTCTGCCATCAGTCTTGAAGTTTGTCCTGTTATCAAGAAACTCTATTACAAGATAGATACTGTTACTTTAAGCCACTACTTGTTCTCATATGTATATAAGATATGTATCATTAAGTTGTTCCTTTAGGCTGTGAGAGAAAAAGATTCTTAGGTGTATCCTGGAAAGCATCTTAGAGGTGGGGAAAACTAGGCAGGAGACCTAATTCAAAAGACAAGCTATTGAAAGACAGACTTGACAGACTTTGTAGCTTTCCCCAGCTTCTAGCTAGGACCCATGGTAGCTAAGTAGATGAATAAAATAAATTTTCTAAAGAAGTACATAACATTCCTGGTACTCTGCTAAGTGCTTTTTGTTACATTGTTTCATTTGACTCTTATAACAGTACCCTGAAGTAGGGACTGTTTTCACGCCCATGTTATAAATAACAGAGGTTTAGAGAAGTTAAGATTTTTTCCTAAGATCACGTGGTTGGTTTACAAAGCTGAGTTTTCAATCCAAGTCCATCTGAAGCCACAGGTTTTGCTCTTAACCACAGCCCTACAATGGTTAAGTTTTACAGATGGGGGAACACAATGTAGGAAAGTCATACCATGTAAGGATCTGGTGAGTTTCAAAAGGCGAAAATATTTGGAGTATAGGTATGGAACTGGCTCTCAAGCACTGATTCTTAAATATTCAGGAATTTTGCAAGCTGATTGTTAAACTGTTGATAGCATAAGATCAACTGCTGTGGATGTATTTATACCATAGAAATAGGCAAATGCTACAAATCAGGGCTTTATTTCCACAGAACTGATTTTCTAGCACAACGGTAGCTACTAGAATTTTGGTTAGAGCACAGGATGTATGAAGGAGAAAAAATAGGAGAGGAAGGTAGAAACATATATTAAGGTCAGTTTATAAAGAGCCCTGGTAAATGTGAACATTACCATGTTTTTTGAAACTCACACTAATTATGTCCCCCTCTCAGGCTCTTATGGTCCACTGGCTCCCAGCTGTTGTGAAATGGAAACTCTATACCCTGGAGTATGGCCTGTGCTTTGTCTTCAATCTCCCCTCTCCAGTTCTCCCCCTCTCTCTTTTTCACTCTCCCATCAAACTACCATCTCACTGGTCAACTCATTTGGGGTTTTTAGTAAACAAGCTCTTTCCAAATTTAGCCCTTCACATGAGTTGCTCCCTTTGCCTACTATTCTAGTTTTTGCATAGTTGTATTCTTCAGATCTCAGCTTAAATGTCACTTCCAGAAAGTCTTTTCTTGACTTCCAAATCTAAAGTAGCTGCTCAGTGCCTCTGTCACATCAGCCTGTTTTAACACACTGCTTAGTACTTAATGGTATGGCACAGGGGTTAAATGCCTTGCCTCTGAAGTCAGACTGCTGGAGCTCATTATTACTTCTCTACTTACTAGCCGTGGGACTTTATACAAGTTGCTTATTTCCATGACTCAATTTCCTATTTGAAAAATGGGATGTAATTATTTACTTTTCATAGGGTTTCTATGGGAATTCATATGTGTAAAAGAATACAAACCACATGAGAGAAAGAACAGTGACTGGCCCACGATAGCATTCCAAAATATTTTAGATATTATCACTGAGAACTGTATTTACTAATATGTTATCCAATTTTCTCAACTAGAGTAAGTTCATTGGGAACATGTACCTCATCTGTTTGGTTTGCTTTAATTCTTCCCATCACTGATCCCTAGCACAAGGACCTTGCCCATGGTAGGAAATGGGAGCAGGAGGAGGAGACATGACAATGGGTCTATGATTCAGGGTTTCTTGTTTGTCTCCTTGGCTTCTCTCAGAATTCTGGGTCCTTCCTACATCTCTGAACCCAGAACAGTAGAAACAATGTAGATGTGTGAAACAGTCTGTGTGGGGGTAATATGAAAGTGAGAGGCTCTGCCCTCTCTTCCAGTGGAACACAATTCATCTCCAGCCCATGGTGGCTATTTGGGAATACTGATCCAGTGCTGTTAGATCTCTCATTTATCAAGAAAAGTTAGAAATGTGGACTCTTTGTGTGTGTGTGTGTGTGTGTGTGTGTGTGTGTGTGTGAAATCTCCCAAGTTTTAAATATTTACAGCTTCAAAATTTTACAAATGACTTATGGCCGAACAAATCATATCTGTAGGCTAGACTTGACCAGGGGGCCACCTGTTTACAACCTATTATCTTGAACTTGATGTCTTGGTTTCCATTGTAAGATCAGTGTCCTTGTCCTCTGCTCACTATCTGACACCTTGCTGACAAAGTACTTGATGACCATACTCTGCAGTTGCATTTTCCTGACTCTCTGTACTCCGTCTGTATCCTCCATTCGCTAAGACACACCCTTCCCCAAATGGTACTTTTTGCTCTGGATTCTGTTCTTTGGCTTTAACAGATTATTCACTGGAGAGTTACATGGCTCACACCAAAGTAAGCACGGTATGCCATGGAGGTGAGGATGAAGAAGGTGAGCAGTTTGGGTCTTTTGTTTAGAGATTTATTATGGAAGAAAGATGTCACCTGAGGAAAGAGACTTTCATTTCCCATTTCTCCCCTCCCTCCTTTTTTCTTCCTTCTGTTCAATGGTGACATTAATCTGATCACTATTTTAAGTCAAAGGGTTTAATCTGAATGACTTTTATAGAGTTACGGTAAGAGCAATGCCTTCCCAATGTACCTTGTTTTCTTCTTCTTTTTTTTTTTTTTTTAAATTAACACATAAACGTTTCAGGGGTACAGGTCTGTGATTCATCAGTCTTGTATAATAACCAGTGCTCATTACAACACATACCCTCCTCAATGTCCATCACCCAGTTACCCCGTCTCTCCACTCCCCTCCCCTCCAGTAACCCTCAGTTTGTTTCGTATGATTAAGAGTCTCTTATGGTTTGTCTCCCTCTCTGGTTTCGTTTTGTTTCATTTTTTCCTCTCTTCCCCTATGATACTCTGCCTTGTTTCTTAAATTCCACATATAAGTGAGATCATATGATAATTGTCTTCTCTGATTGACTTATTTTGCTTAGCATAATACCCTCTAGTTCCATCCACATCATTGCAGATGGCAGGGTTTCATTTTTTGATGGCTGTGTAATATTCCATTGTATCTATATACACCACATCTTCTTTATCCATTCATCTGTCGATGGACATCTGGGCTTTTTCCATAGTTTGGCTTTTGTGGACATTGCTGCTATAAACATTGAGGTGCTGGTGCCTCTTCAGATCACTACATTTGTATCTCTGAGGTAAATACCCAGTAGTGCAATTGCTAGGTCATAGGGTAGCTCTGTTTTCAGCTTTTTGAGGAACCTCCATACTGTTTCCCAGAGTGGCTGCACCAGCTTGCATTCCCACCAACAGTGTAGGAGGGCTCACCTTTCTCTGCATCCTTGCCCTCATTTGGCTAGGGGAGGGGAATAATCTGGAACAGTGGTCTTCAACATTTTTTGATTGTATGCTCCCCTATCTATAAAAAATAAATAAATAAATGTGTGTTATGTCTGAATGTCAACTCCCCTCCTCCATCCATATGTTGAAGTCCTAACCCCCAAGTTGGTAGTATTAGAAGGTGGGCCTTTGGGAGGCGATTAGGTCATTAGGGCAAAGCCCTCGTGAGTAGGATTAGTGCTTTGTAAAAGAAGCCAAAGAAAGCTCCCTTGCCCCTTTTACCATGTGAATATATAACAAAAAGATGGCCATCTAAGAAGCCATCCCTTACTAGACATCAAAGGCTGGCCTTATAAGCCAGCCCTTACTAGAGTCCAGTGCCTTGATCTTGGATTTTCTAGCTCCAGTGCTGTGAGAAATAAATGCTTGTTGTTAATAAGCCACCCAGTTTACTGTATTTTGTTATAGCATCCTGAGCAGGCATATATCTCCTATATGTATATTTGTTTAGTGTTTTATATGCAATCTAGTATTTTAGTGCATTTACCTTTTAAAATGCACATAAAATATCGATTATAGCAATGAGATGAAAATTAATGAGATAAATGCCATTAACTGTTTATACTCCACAGGGCATTTTTTTTTAAGATTTATTTATTTTTTTTAGAGAGAGAGAGAGCATGAGCAGGGGGAGGGGCAGAGTGAGAGGGAGAGAGAATCTCAAGTAGATTCTGTGCTGAGTGTGGAACATGAGCAGGGCTCAGTCTCAGTACCCTGAGATCATGACCTGAGCTAAAACCAAGAGTTGGACCTTGACCATTAACTGAATTTGCCACCCAGGCACTCCACCAAGTATACTTTATGGAGTGGATTCACCTGTAGTCTAAAGACACATCAGCCTCTAAAAAGGATGCTTTACCAGACTGGGGGGAGTGAGTGGCTATCCCGATCTGCTCTTTTTGTCAGTTTTGTGTTGGAATGCTGTCCGGGATGGATGTACCCTGGTATGGACACAGCCTGGGGCTCCATCCTTCAGCACAACTGCTGGGAATCTCAGCAGGCTTCTTGGGTCAAAGGGCTGCTTGTCGAGCCTTTGTCTCAAAAACCAGGAGCTTATGTCTCTCTTCACTTTGAATTTCTTTCTTCATTGTATCAGGGTTGTACATATCACCCCAAAACATAATAAAATGATGGGAACTGTATAGAAGTCCCACTTGGGGCTGAAAAGGTGCAATCCCAGAACACAAAATCTGCGGGCCCCAGATAATCATGTGCTCACTGCACCATTTAACTACAGTATTTCTCCCATTTCTACCACCCTTCTGGGAAGAAGGGTGTTTGAAGGCTTTTCTCAGCATTATCAGTGTTTGTCATATTCTCTGGGTTATTGAGTTTATAATCTCTGACCTAAACCATGATGCCAGGAATGAAGTCAGAAGCTACAGTGTCTGAGGCCTCATCTTCCTCCCCCAAGCTCAAGAACAGATTTATTTTAACAGCTGTTCACTACCTGATCTGAATTATGGAACTTCTGGAAAGGTCAAGGAGAAAGCTAAACAGCACATCTGTTCCAATCATAGGACCATATTTCTAGGAAGCTGGAAAAACAAAACATTCTATTGTAGAATATCTCGACAGTCATTTTAAGCATGATTTCACTGTGATTATAAAAGTATCTTCCTTCTTAAAATTCCTTTTTTTCTGGGAATACAGTTAATATAGTGAAGCCATTGTGTCTTGCAAGACACTCTTTTAGCTGGCAAAAAGATTTTTTTAATTTATAAACATAATTTTTTCTACTGAAAACTTTATTTCTTATATGTGCTTTTTGATTGAAAAGCAATGATCAACAATCATGAATGCACTCCTGTCTTGTCATTCAAAAGGCTGTCCACATTTCTTTTAACCTCAGCTCTTTTCAAATTAAATTTCATTAACTGAAATCATCCTCTTTCTAAAATAGGAAGGCATCCTGACTTGGACACAGCTAAACTATGCATTCCTCTTCCTGAACTGTCAAACCTAATCCTTAATGTCCCTGCTGTTACAGTCTTAATTCCTCACCAACAACTGTGCATGAATGTGCTGTGAGAAGAGACAGCTGGTTGGAGTGTCTCATTTTGACAAATATTATCAATGGTTCAGTGTCAGCCTGGGGAGACACAACAAATGGCATTCCATAGAGGTTACTTTGTGGGCCAGTTAACATTTTAATCAGTGGCTTGGATACTAGAATAAAAATATGCTTAGAATGTCTGTGATGGACACTAATGTTCATGATTGGAATAGACCCAGTTCCTAAACTGCTTTCTACCTTATAATCTTGCTATAGCTTGGAGAAGCTGGGGTGATTTTATATATAAAGAAATGGATATCCCAACAGTACTTACTTACCTTTGTCACCTACACTCAATTTGTTTTAAGGCAGGCCAAGTTCTCTTATTAGTTTCTACCTATGTCCTAGACTGATCCCTTCATCTTCTCTTTGCTTCCATGGGACTAAAGCATCCTGATTGTTTATTCTCATTCCTGGTTGCCATTGCTTGCAACTCAGCCTGGACCCTCACAGCTGCTCTTTCTGGTACACTGGGATTATTAAGGCTTTAACTGCAAACATACAAGGAAATATAAAGGATTTTTAAAATTCCAAATAATACAGATTATTAAAAGCTAGAAAAGCTCTTAAAAGTAATACTCATCATAGGTTTTTCTGGTCTACATTAAAATGCAAATGGAACTAGGTCAAAGAGTCCCTTTCCTGAGTCATTCACTCTGTCTGAATCCAGAGTCTAGACCAAGCTCTGAATCCAAGTTCAGCAGATTCCCATTAGCCCAATGGGATTGCTAATTCTTTTCAGATTAGGCTTCCTAGTCTTCTCTGTTTATCTTCTCTTTTTCTCTGAGTCTCAAGCCTGTTATCCTTCATCACAATTATTCTTGGCTCCCCTGGTCCTTTCCTTCTTACTGGCGACTTGAAAGAGAAAGACCATTATGGACTCCTTCTCTAAACTTTAAGAAGTCCTCTACTGACCTAAAAAATACCTTTTTTGCCCTTTGGAGTTCCTGCCTTCTCTATCAGTATTTATTTGGAATCAATTTACTAGGAATCATTGAGGCTCATTCTTTCAGCTTTTTTTTTTTTTTTTAAGATTTTATCTATTTATTCATGAGAGACAGAGAGAGAGAGGCAGAGGGAGAAGCAGGCTCCCAAGGAGCAGGGAGCCCGATGGGGGACTCGATCCCAGGACCTCGAGATCATGACCTGAGCCGAAGGCAGACGCTCAACCATCTGAGCCACCCAGGCGCCCCCTTTCAGCTTCTTAATGATGCTCTGAATATGTGCGTAGGCTTAATTCTCTATTAAGACCTCATTAGTGTTCTCCATCCAGAGGTTAGCCTCTGTATGTTATCTCTGGTCTCACTAGTTTCCAAAAGGCATAATCCCATCCTACCCTGTTGGTTTTTTTAAATCCTACCTTTGATAGACTCAGTTACTTTTTTTTTTCTTTTTGTATCTGAGGGAAACATCAATTTGCAGTAACTGTACATTTATGGACTACTTGAAACACCCTAATTTCAAATTAGTGTTAAGAGCCTTTGGTTGTTCTAGATTATGTGCATGCCCCTTGTTTTGTGTTGTGTTGTGTGTGTGTGTGTGTGTGTGTGTTTCTTCTTATGTCCTTCTCTTTTCTCCAAAAGGTGGTTTTCCAGGGTCTTAATATTATTTTTAAAATATTAAATGTGGTAAACAATTACTAGTATTCACAAATACCAATTCTCCTTTCCATTCCTGTTTAGGAAAGATTATATTTTCCAGGCTCCTTTAGTTAGGTGAGAGCAGTAGACTGGCTCCGGCCAGTGAAATGTGCATGGGTGTGATGTGTGAACATTAAGCTGAGACAATGAAAATCCTCAATTTCTCTAATCTGTCTTGTCTCCTGTCATGACTACCAGCTATACTCTGGGCAGAGGATTCTGTCAGCCTCTCCCTACATGATTATATGAAACAACTACTGTTTTGTTGACTCACATTGGACATGTAGTGTGAGGAGAAATAAACTTTTGCTGTGTTAGAAACTGATATTTCAGGGTTAATTTGTTACTGAGGTATAGCCTATTATCCTGATTAATAAAACCATTATGTTATGAGCAGCATCTAGCAATAACAAGCATTATCTCCTCTGGCAGAAGAGGCTCAAGATTCCCTAGAATGTGACAAGTTGATAAATCCATTTTAATGTCCATAAACTGTGGAAGGAATGATTTTTTTTTAAAATAAGGAATGATATTTTTTAAAAGCAAGACAACATTTTGATTTATTAAACATGGACAAATTCAGAGACTTAATTTTAGCATCTAGAGATGCAAATTCTTGGTTTTTCTTTGAAAATTAGATTTCTTTTCATAGTACTGTTTTCTGTAAAACTATTGTTTTATTCCTACCTTGTATTTCTAAAACGTTCATATCAAAGGAGGCTATTGAATATTTAGAGCTCTAAGAACAGGTCAGCTTCATGATTCCTACCCCACCCATGGGATCAACTGTGGCACAGTACAAAGAATTCCAGTGCCGTGGATTCCATTATGTCCAGAATCTGTCTTGTGTTTTGCCTTCCAAACCTGCCTTGACTGCCTTACTTGTTCATTCCTGAGGCTTTTCTTGATGTCTGGTCTCTGGACTCCACCCTCCATTTAGACCTAATGTTTCGACTTTACTTGCTTCCCACACCCTCATCTGGGACCCAAGCATCAATCCCCCTTTGTTCTTCAGCCAAAAGCTTATTTCCCCTCCCCCATTCTCACACTCGCTCTCAACTCCTGGAACTGCTAAGCCCAGGCTCCCCACATTCCTAAGAAAAGAAGTCAGCAACAGGAGGTCAGACAAAAAAATCTGAAGCTCATGCAGGTAGTAGTGGAAGTTATTTTTGTGTGTGATTTTAGGAAACCAAACTCATTTGCTTCAAACTTTTCCACCATCTTAATTATTTCTGGGCTCACTGGTTGTAGTTTACTTCTTAAAGGCATTGTAATCCATCAATGTGTACATGTATTGATATCCTGATGGTGAGATAGAAAAGAGAAGGATCAGGCTGCAAAGTGCTTTATAAAGAAGGACAGTTTTCTTATTTTCCAGATGGGTTAGGGAGGCACAGCTGGAAAGAGAATGTGGGTTTTTATCCAAATCCTGTGCTTTCATTTGTCTTGGCAGCTACATTCTGAGGAGTGTAGGTCATTAAGAGGACGCAGCACTCTGGGCTGAGCTTCTGTGTAAGGTAGCACTGCAACAGTAGAGCTGTGAACATCTTAGACACACCTTATGCGCTGTCTACTGTATATAAACTGCTACATAATTCCTACACACAAAAAGGGACACTTATACAAAATGTAGTTCAACATTTCTTATATATCCATCTTAATCAGTATAATTCTGCTGAACTGAATGCTCTCATTTTCAGAGCTTACATGATTATGGCTGCCAGTATTATCATAAGAAGAAAAAGAATTATCAAAGTAATTTCCCTGAATGTGTAATGACTTGTTCTCTCTTCTCTCCTGTCCCAAGTATTCCTCAAGTATTGAAAGAAAAATCAAGAATTACTATTTTATTATTCACTTATTATTATTAATTACAAATTATTGATCCTTTGCTATGTTCCCTTCCTCTGGTCATATATAATCAGTGATAACTTCTAGCAAAGGCTGCTGATGATTTTAAAAATGTTCATGTTTCATAGCTTAATTCATATTTCTTTTACATTAAAGCACTTCCTGAAATAGGGAATAATTATGCAAAGTACAGTAGATTTAATGTGATCCAGGATCCAAGACATCCTGTTCTTGCTACAGTTGGGAAGACTGTTAAGGTTGGAAAGGGAAAGTCTTCTTTTGGTAGTAGTCTAGCCTCTGCCCGCTTCTTTTATCTTTGTCTTTCCCAGCTTTTGTTTTGTTTTGTTTTCCTTAGTGCTCCTTAGCTGACATTGATCTATTGACTCAGGGAAGGTATTGTTATCTCCTTGGTATTTATTTGAAACCTTAATGCACCTCAAATCTTCATTTCAACATAGCATGTTAAGTTGGGACTGCAGTGTCTATGAAATTGTTTGGTACTCAAACCACAAATGTTAAACATTAAAACTCAGTCTTGAAAGGAAGGGAAAAATTTAAAACCATGTTTTAATAATACTATCAATAACTTAGCTATGTTCATGTATTCTCTCTTTCTTTTATATACAGAGCATGATTATATGTATTTCTCTTTCTGTTACCCCGCTGTTTTCTTTTTATAATGATTGGGATACTAGAGAAACAAAAAGGACGTTCAAAATGCAAGAAGCTGTATTTGTGTCCTTACAGCTATTGGTATATTCCAATATCAGTGAGATGATAGAGTTTTAGGAACTATTCTGAGCAATTTTGCCCACTTAGGGCATCTAATAATGACTACAAAAAAAAGAAAATCAGTAAGGTCCATACTGTTCACTTTTCTTCCTACTCAGAACTAAGGGTTTTTTGTTTTGTTTTTGTTTTTTCTTTTCTACTCAAGACATACAAGATTTAATTGAGAATGACATCTCACACTAAGAGATAATCTATATGTATTTTCTTAAAATTTTCATAATTCATATGCACAGCAACTAAAACTAAAAGACAAATGTAAACTGTGGGGGCAAGAGGCATATGTCTCTGTTCATTCTGGACCTTCAGCATCCAGCCTATTTTTTGGAACATGGTAAACAGGAAGTAGATATTTGTAAATTTGAAAATTAATTGGTAATACATTATCAATATATGAAATGGTTCTGGTTTAACTACCAATTCTTCCTCACTGAGTCTCTTCATGTAAAATGGTTCTGGAATGATTAAAGGAATAAGGGTGCTATTCACCTTAGGGTCAGCATCTCTTCTGTGGCGCTGGCTCTGCATTATCATACTGGTTCTTTGTTGTCCACTCATCTATTTTTGCTTTCATTTCTAGTCCCTGTCACAGTATGAGTCAGGCCACATCTTTCTTTTCTTTCTTTATTTCTTTTCTTTTTTTTTTTTTTTAATGGAACTCTTCACGAATTTGAGTGTCATCCTTGCCCAGGGGCCATGCTAATCTTCTGTGTAACATTCCAGTTTTAGCGTATGTGCTGCCGAGCAAGCACAGACTGTTTCTTTCTAGATGGGGTGTTTCCATGTATTACTCCTGCTCTCCTAATTGGGAAATAAAGCTCTCATTTGTATGTTGCGGTAGCTCAGGCTCTGGTCCTATGATTTTTCTTTATCCATCATCTTCCTCTCTTTTATTCTTTCTTCTCTCTCTCCATTGGCTCTTTTCTCACCAGCAAATATTTGATATTTAGACATACTTAAGACGTATCCATTTTAAGAACAAACAAAAGTAAATAAAGTACCTTGACATTTGTGCCTTTTTAGGTAAGATTTCTTCCTCCCTTTCTTGGCCAGGTCACTTGAAATACCAGTCTACCTGGAATGTTTCTCTTTCCTTTGCTCCTGCTCTTTTCAACCCAAGGTAATATCTCGTCTGCCTATCACACCTCACAAAAAAGTATCCTTCATAAGTCTTTAATTCTCGATATGACTTTCTATGATACAGAAAGAAAATGCTATGAATTTTAATTACATTTTTATTAATATTCATGTCCTCATTAACATTGGAACCTTACTTGTTCACATGTTAAGTCAAATGATGGATCCGGGAGGGAAGAGTGACAGCCACTATGGAGATGTTTCTATGTAACTGCTGTGTGTTGTAGTTTTCAGTTACAATGATGACACTTTTAATCCTTGTATGAGCTCTTAATCTGGCATATTAGGAGTTAAAAACAATAATAATCTAACAGGCCCCTATGAGAAATATGCTAAAAAAATTAAAATCATCAATATCTATTTAAAATCTGTATTCATGGGGCACCTGGGTGGCTCAGTCGGTTAAGTGTCTGCTTTCGGCTGAGGTCATGATCCCAGAGTCCAGGGATTGAGCCCCGCATCAGGCTCCCTGCTCAGTGGGGTCTGCTTCTCCTTCTTCTTCTGCCCCCCACTGCTCCTTCTCTCTCTCTCACTCACTCTCTCCCAACATAGATAAAGGGGATTAAGAATACACTTATTGTGATGAGCACTGAGTATAGAGTTTTTGAATCATTATATTGTACACCTGAAACTAGTTTAACACTGTTTGTTAATTATACATCAATTTAAAAAAAAAGCAAAACAAAACAAAAATCTATATTTACACCAACTACCATAAAGATGAAGTTTACCCTAAGTGCTTTGAAATAATTGCTAATATTAGTAAAACAATAATAGCTATTAATATTAGCAGGGCCTTTAAAATACATTAATTCATTTTATTCATATTTTTTCTATTTTTTGTATTATATAATACACATAATCCATTGGTACAGTAGAATATGCATATAATCTGTAAATAAATGATTATACATATATGGTTGGTTTTTGCTCAAATAGTGTTCCCTCATGGAGTATGCACTCAAAAAGCAGACTACTGTATTATATTGCTTTACCTATTTATGTTGGGTGGCTCTTCTGTAGTTAAAGTATTTCCTCATCAATTAATTTTGGGTAATGAAACAATCTGTGTGTCTCATTGGATAATTAAAATGTGCATAGGCATACTAAATGTCCTGAAATGTCCTTCAGTAAATACATTTTTCATTTTACTGTGTTTACAAAGCATTTTCCAAACTTATTTGTTTAGAGACAGTTTTTTTGTCTTTGTTTTTCTTTTTGTTTTGGTGGCACCACTCTTAACATATTTTGGATTAGGGTTCCACAGATTACTAATCAGATACTCATGTGGGAAATGTTGATTG
This sequence comes from Phoca vitulina, assembly GCF_004348235.1. NCBI lineage: Eukaryota > Metazoa > Chordata > Mammalia > Carnivora > Phocidae > Phoca > Phoca vitulina. The sequence goes on from NW_022589722.1 coordinate 5,664,668, forward strand.
CTGATTTGAAATAATATCTATGATGCATTGTTCAGTGCAAAAAGAAGATTCCAAGCCAATATGAATAGTATGATTTACTTAACAAATTATATGGACTTATGAAGATCTGAGCTGACATATATACTAAGATGCAAAAAGTACTAGATGATGGATTTATTGATGATTCTGTTTTTCTATTTGATTAGCATAAAAATGCTTTGATTCTCTCTCTTTCACTCTATGTGCCTGTGGTAAAATTACTTAAACTCTCTGTGCTTTAATTTCAATCATAAAATGTCAGTTTTAAGTGTTTTACTTGGAATAAGCTGTATTATCTGTACTAATATTTTTTATACTCGGCAAGTACTTAGTGTGCACCTGTTGTGAGCTAAGCACAATGAAAGTGACTTGTTTATATGATTTAAAGCATTTTTTAAAAAACCCTCACAATCCAGGTATATTAAAATTGAAATAAAACTTACTACACCATTCGGACCCATGATCCCTTCAGTATAGCAAGGTTCCTGACCTGGTACCACGATGGGACAAGCAACAATGTCAAAGTGCTTATCATGATCCTTGCTGTTGACATCAAAGGCCAAGAATGTGGCCTGAATATCTACTTTCCCTTAGTAATCCTTTATTCATAATGGTAATCTACTTCTTTCTCTGATTTTCTTTATATACTGACTAATTGTGGCAAACCTTATTTGAAGCTATTCATATTTTTACTTTTTACTACTTCTTAGGAGGTTACAAATTCTATGAATTCCTTATGTGATAAATTAGAAATTAATTATTTGTATTTATTTTAACTATATCTGTAGGAGTGCTGAAACATGGACTTCATCTTTGGCACACAGATGACGCCAGTTTAGATAACTGCCTTGTGACCTCACCATCGTGCCCCTCACTCCAATCCCATGGGGATTAAGGTCTGGATGGGGACAGAGAATATGGGACAGAGAATAGCAGCCAACAATAGCTCTGTAATATCCTGGATTGTCCCTCCATCCACCCACCTGCCCAGTTGCTCCTACTAGTAAGTTATCCTGAATAAGACTGTATAAATGGTGTGGAGTGGCTTACTTTGTTTTTCAGTCTTAAAGTGCCTTCTGAGTCTGGAGGACACATTACTGACCCTCCAACACTTTCTAACAATGTCTTACTCAAGCTTTGTGGTTTGAGCACCCAATAGGAATACTGATCAGGTATTTTGTTACTATAAAGTGACGCATCAGTTGAAGGGCCTTAGAGCATACTGTGGGTATAATCCAAGAATGAGTCAGTCTCAGGAGAATCTTTTTGGAGTAACTATGAATCATATTTGTTTAGGATTTGCTTCTGGAGTATTCTGTACTCTAAAGTACCTGAAAGACCACTTTGCCTTATGAGCCTGTATACTGTAGAATGGTGCCTAATAATATGAAGAAAAATGAGAATAAAAACTGCAGTGCAGCCTTTTATTTGCTTTATGTGTTTACATGCTTACTATGTTGCTAAACATATGCTCTCATTATCATGAACACTAAATCCCAAATCTCTTTTCCTTACAGTTAAAAAACAATCATTATTAATCTAGAAACATATTTTCCAATCTGGTTTCTTGTTCTGAAGGTGACAGCATTAAAGTGAGTGGACTATTTGGAAGCACTCATCTTTGGTTTATACTTTATATCACAGTTTTTCAACCCTGATATTATTGATACTTGGAGCTGCATAATTCTCAGTGGGGGGCATTGTTCTGTGCATTTTTGAAAATTTAGCAGCATCCCTGGCCTCTACCCACTAGATGCCAGTAACAAGCCCTCTTTGCCCCAACTGTGATAACAAAAAATATCTCCAGTTATAAACATCATCTCCAGTTGAGAAGCACTGCTTTAAATATCGACGTTATTTCTTTCTGTTGGTACATTTGGGGATAAAACAGATTGAACATTTGATGTCTAGTGGGGGTCTCTGAAAGAAACACATGTTTTCCTGTCTTTGAGTTGTTTTTGAAAAGACTTAACAATTTTCTTTTAATGTGTAAATCTAATCCTAGAGACCAGAGAAAAGGGTCTAGATGTAGATAAAGGATTTATTTATCCAACACTTCATACCAGATATGAATATGTCATAAGACATATTTCTTTTAATATCTTCCTTATTTGTGTAATGATTGGCCCCAGTCATTCCACATATGAAGATATTATCATTTGGACTTGATCATGTTGTGCCTGGGACTGAGTGTTTTTTCTGAACTGTCAATATGCATACTACTTTTCCATAGTTTATGGATGTTTTATTCAGTTTGTTCTTCCATAAGAAAACTACCATAGACTAGGTGGCTTAAACAATAGAAATTTATTTTTCACAGTTCTAAAGGCTGGGAATTCAAGATCAAGATGCAGGCGGGTTTGGTTTCTGGTGAGAGCCCCTTCCTGGTTATGTCCTCACATGGCAGAGAGTTGGGGAAGTGGAGAGGGGGACAGAGAGAACACACAAGTAAACTCCTGCTTCTTCTTTCTCTTCCTTTAAGGGCACTAATCCTATCATGAGGGCTCCACCCACATGGCCTACTTGCCTCCCAAAGACTCCATCTCTAAATACCGCCACACTGGGGATTAGTGTTTCAATATATGATTTTTATGGGGACACAAACATTCAGTCCATAGCAGTAGGAGAATTTCATTAGATGAAAAAGTTGAAAGACTGATATTTTCTGTCTGAATCCTTATAAAAAACAAGAATGAAAAATAAAAATACTAAAAGAATCAAACTCAAGTATAACTGGGAAAATATAAATACATGAAATGAGATAATTAGGTTTCACTATAGTCTCTTCACTTTACCTTGATAGGATCACAGTATAACCTGAACATTTATCCTTCTCAGAAAGATTCAAAAACTTAAAATTGTTTTAAACTATCACCTTTGCCAGGACAGTGAAACAGCAAAGAACTTCAGTGGTATTTTTCTATCACAGGAAAACCATTTCAGTTAGATACATCAGCAATATATAAGGGGAATATGAAACAGAAAAGTGACATCAGACCTTGAGATAAATGGCTTAAACCTCATAAATGATTTTTTAAAAATAAGAATTTTAATGATTCATTGGTGACTTCATGGAAAGTTACATTTATAAAAACCATACATGACACTAACCCCCATATCTAAATTCAAAAATAGAGTGAAAACATGTCAATTTACCTTCTTTAAAAATCACATAAAAGATAAGCCTGATCAATCTTGTTTGTTTCTCCTAGACAGGGTTTTTCAATATTGACACCTATTGACTAGATAAATCTTTGTTGTGGGAGCTATCCTGTGCAATGTGGGATGTTTAACAGCATCTCTAGCCTCTGTCCACCAGCAAGTAGCAATGCTTGCACAGTTGTGACAATCCAAAATACTTCTAAACATTGCCAGATGTCCCCTGGAGAGCTAAATCTCCCCAGCTGAGAACCATCCTATAGAAGAATAAAGCAAGACTATACCTGTGAATCCTCATAAAAAGAAGGAAAAGGGAAAAGAAAGACTGAAAGAAGGAGAAAGAAAGAACAACAATCTTTGGAGCCTCCTGGTGCTTTACTTGACACCTTTTATTATTACAGGGAAACACACTTAGAGATAATAGGGATTTAAAACAGCAGCAGACAAAAGTACATCATTTCAGTGTAATTGAGGAGAAGCTGAACCCTTGCAAACTCAGTGGGACAGATAACAATTGAAAAGTGAATCTTTAGCAACTTATGTGGTTTTGAATGAATGGGAAAAAGCACTCTTACCATTCTGACTGCTACTTATATGACTTCTGCACAGTTGGAGGGTCTATTTTAGGCAACTATAAATTTGATTTAAATGCAAACTATATTATGAGCCAAATGTATTCACTGGGGCTTGGACCCAATCTGTTTTTATTTGATGCTCTAAAAGGAATAGCTAGGACACATATTAAAATAACCCCATCACTCCAGTACAATAGAAACTAAATGAGTCAACCTGTTCCCTTTGTTGTTCAACTATAGCAATTCCAAATAAAGTTGTAGCTTGTGTGTACTGCTGTTTGCTAGTTCTACTTTTTCATCTTTTTCTGAGTTACTGTGATGTTAAACCTCCTACTCAGACCCCTGTGAATATCTATAGATATCTTTATTTTATCTCAGCTAAAGCAGCATCAGGTCAGTGGCTGAGATAAAAGGCAGGAACAAAGGAAGTGCAACTGACAAGACTGTGGGGGACTCTGCTAACAATGCAAGTTCTAGAGATGCCAGCCCCTGAAGGCCCAAGCTCCTGACTCTTCTAGAATGGAGACAGGGCTAACCTAAATAGAATAGAACCTCTGTGTCTGATTCCAAGGAACCTCTATGGGAAAACTGATGCCAAATCTCTTATTTTGTTTCTGAGTGGTCTTTCCCCTACATTCAAGCATTCCAGCAGACGAAATTTGTATCTAGTTAAAAATATGTTTGGTCATTATGAAGTCAAGAGAATACTTTTTCCTTTAAAAGCATTAAGTTTTCCCAGAACACTTATTCTGACTCAGGTAGATGAAATTAAATTATTTGTTGGATCCTTCCAGATGTTAAAGGCTTGACCAGTCGCCTGGGCCTGGGTTAACTCTCTTGAAGGGAGACATAGCATTTTCAGTCTGACCTAAAGCAAATGACCTGCTGGAAGCAAGAATCTTTCACCAGGGCCACAGCGTTTGTGCATTTTGTTACTTGTGCTGTGCACCACAAATTATAGTTTATAGTTTCAGGGCACTGTTTGGAAACTGCTACAATATATAATCTTGTTTAATGGATTTTTGTGAGCACAGATACTGTTAATCAATACACTATAAGTAATGCATATTTATGGCATTGTTTGTTTTGTTCCAGTGCACACTGTCATTCTTAGGCCCATGTAGAAGAAAGCATTATGACTGCAAGCTAAAAATGCACCATGTCATTAAAGCAGGCAGAAGCAAAAGCATTGATCTGTGTGCCCAGGGACAAAAAGGAAACAGGGCAAGTCTAGGGTAAACCAGGAAGTGGTCTTAAATAAAATATAAGAACCAACTAAAAAGCCAGTAACAATCTACTTGTAAAATTGTTAGAACTAGTAAAAGTTCTGCAAATGACCATGCATATAAAAATATATAACAAATTAATATAGTTCCTATATACTAGTACAACTACATTATAAAATGAATGAGAGGTAATATGTTGTAACTATTACCTTAAAAAGAAGCATGTGCAATCTGTAGGTGAAAACCAAAGCAAACCAAACAACCAACAAAAACTAAGATATATGCAAAATAAAATACATAAATGTAGAGATATGCCACACTCCAGATGGAGGAAAAACAATTAATGCACATATCTAATGCAATCCCAGTTAAAATATCAATGACATTTTCCTTTTAAATCTTGACAAGATGATTTAAAAATTCATCATAATAAAAAGTAGAAAAGATCTAAGAAAAATGAAAAAGAAAAATGTTGAACAGGATTAGCTCTCCCAGATACTAAAACATATTCTGAAACTATAATTATTAAATCAGTAGAGAAAATGTGCACAGTCTAAGTAAAAATAAATTCTGTTATATAATTTAATATAATAATAAACTGGAAACATTAATCAGTGAGATAAGGATGAATTATTCAGTAGAAAGAGATGGCATAATTTGTTAGGATTTTGGGAAAATGTTACATCTTCTCAAGACAACAAAACTGACTGTAGATTAAAGATTTTAATGTAAAAATTCAGACTAGAGAGAGGCATAAGAAACTGCCTTGGCAAGATGTGAAAGGCATCTGTTAAAATGGATATTTACAAATAGTTTTAATAAAATGGAAAATGATTTTTATAACATGAAAAAACAGGGTCAAATTTTACATATAAAATATAACTTCAGTTTTGTTTGTGTAGCACAACATGCAGAAACAAATCAAAACATTAATTTTTCTATAACTGATATCATGTTCCTGGGACTCTATTATGGCAGAAAAATTACAACCTTGCCAATTTTTTTTTTTAATTTTATTATGTTATGTTAGTCACCATACAATACATCATTAGTTTTTGATGTGGTGATCCACAATCCATTGTTTTCGTATAACACCCAGTGCTCCATGCAGTACGTGCCCTCCTTAATACCCATCACCGGGCTAACCAGTCCCCCCTACCCCCTCCCCTCTAAAACCCTGTTTGTTTCTCAGAGTCCATAGTCTCTCATGGTTCATCTCTCCCTCCAATTCCCCACCCCATTTTTCCCTTCCTTCTCCTAATGTCCTCCATGCTATTCCTTATGTTTCACAAATAAGTGAAACCATGTGATAATTGACTTTCTCTGCTTGACTTATTTCACTTAGCGTAATCTCCTCCAGTCCCCTCCATGTTGATGTAAAAGTTGGGTATTCATCCTTTCTGATGGCTGAGTAATATTCCATTGTATATATGGACCACATCTTCTTTATCCATTCATCTGTTGAAGGGCATCTTGGCTCTTTCCACAGTTAGGCTGTTGCGGACATTGCCGCTATGAACATTGGGGTGCATATGGCCCTTCTTTTCACTACATCTGGGTCTTTGGGGTAAATACCCAGTAGTGCAATTGCTGGGTCATAGGGTAGCTCTATTTTTAACTTTTTGAGGCACCTCCACACTGTTTTCCAAAGTGGCTGTACCAACTTACATTCCCACCAACAGTGGAAGAGGGTTCCCCTTTCTCCACAACCTCTCCAACATTTGTTGTTTCTTTCCCTGTCCATTTTTGCCATTCTAACTGGTGTAAGGTGGTATCTCAATGTGGTTTTGATTTGAATTTCCCTGATGGCTAATGATGATGAACATTTTTTCATGTGTCTGTTAGCCATTTGTATGTCTTCTTCAGAGAAGTGTCTTTTCATATCTTCTGCCCACTTTTTGACTTGATTATTTGTTTTTTGGGTGTTGAGTTTGAGAAGTTCTTTATAGATCTTGGATACCAGCCCTTTGTCTGTAGTGTCATTTGCAAATATCTTCTCCCATTCTGTGGGTTGCCTCTTTGTTTTGTTGACTGTTTCCTTTGCTGTGCAGAAGCTTTTTATCTTGATGAAGTCCCAAAAGTTCATTTTTGCTTTTGTTTCACTAGCTTTTGGAGATGTATCTTGAAAGAAGGTGCTGTGGCCGATGTCAGAGGGGTTACTGCCTATGTTCTCTTCTAGGATTTTGATGGATTCCTGTCTCACATTGAGGTCTTTCATCCACTTTGGGTTTATCTTTGTATATGGTGTTAGAGAATGGTCGAGTTTCATTCTTCTGCATGTGGCTGTCCAATTTTCCCAGCACCATTTATTGAAGAGACTGTCTTTTTTCCATTGCATGTATTTTCCTGCTTTGTCAAAGATTATTTGACCATAGAGTTGAGGGTCCATAGCTCGGTTCTCTATTCTGTTCCATTGGTCTATATGTCTGTTTTTGTGCCAGGACCATGCTGTCTTGGTGATCACAGCTTTGTAATATAGCTTGAAATCAGGCAACGTGATGCCCCCAGTTTTGTTTTTCTTTTTCAACATTTCCTTGGTGATTTGGGGTCTTTTCTGATTCCATACAAATTTTGGGATTGTTTGTTCCAGCACTTTGAAAAATGTCATTGGAATTTTGATCGGGATGACATTGAAGGTATAGATTGCTCTGGGTAGCATAGACATTTTAACAATGTTTATTCTTCCGATCCATGAGCATGGAATATTTTTCCATCTTTTTGTGTCTTCTTCAATTTCTTTCATGAGTGTTCTGTAGTTCCTAGAGTATAGATCCTTTACCTCTTTGGTTAGGTTTATTCTGAGGTATCTTATGGTTTTTGGTGCTATTGTAAATGGAATCGTTTTCTCTAATTTCTCTTTCTACAGTTGCATTGTTCGTGTATAAGAAAGCAACTGATTTCTGTGCATTGATTTTGTATCCTGCCACATTACTGAATTGCTGTATGAGTTCTAGTAATTTGGGGGTGGAGTCTTTTGGGTTTTCCACATAAAGTATCATGTCATCTGCGAAAAGAGAGAGTTTGACTTCTTCTTTGCCAATTTGAATACCTTTTATTTCTTTTTGTTGTCTGATTGCTGTTGCTAGGACTTCTAGTACTATGTTGAACAATAGTGGCGAGAGTGGGCATCCTTGACATGTTCCTGATCTTAAGGGAAATACAAACTTGCCAATTAAACATAATTCAGTTTCTTAAGGCTTAAGAGGTTAAAAGCTTCTTTAAGTCATTTTAGAGCTCTCACTACTGATCAAGCCTTTCTCATTCCCTTTAGTAAGGCTAAAGGGAACTTAAAGTTCCCTAACAGGCTCTCTTTCCCTGGTTCTTCCTCAGTGGTGCCTGGATACAAATGAAGGCTTAAATATACTCTGGTCTCAGAAAGAAGGAACTTTGATCCACCTGCTATCTATATTTCTCTGCTGGTCTCAGCTGCAGTTTGGTAGATTTGTCTTAATCCAGTAATCTGCATTATTTATATGTTTATGTTTATAGCCTCTGAGAATTTAGAATTTGTTATAATGGCAAATATTCCTGAAATACTTCTGACTTGCTATAGTCTCTGATCTCAAGGTCATCACACTATGAGACTTCTTTTTCCCAAGCCCAGGCTTCTGTACACCATTGTCTCCACTCTTATATACTGGGCTTCTGGAAACTTCTGGATTTCCTTATTGTTCCACTAATTATAGAGAACTAGGCGTCCTATCTTAGACCCACATGCCAGCTTCTTAGCCATTTTAATTTGCTGTTGGAGTTTCTCCTCATTGCTACAATGCCAGGTTAATCATGGGGCTCTTCAAGGAGATTGCAATTTTCCTGAGATAGGCCTTGCATATTCCTATGCAGGGAATAGCTACATAGACACAAAAATCTATCTTGATGTTTCTATCACTGATTGCAACTTTCCTCCATATTTTGGTCACAAGGCAGAGCACCCAGATACAACGAACAATCCTGCCATTCTCTCTCCCTCTCACTTCTTTCTATATAAAGGTACTGTAACTACCATATATTATGCCATGTGTTTTATACTCTGTAAACTATAATGCAAAGGAAATACTACAGTCAGAGCCACAAATTTTGTTTGGCATATCTTAAGGAAGATTTTTATTATTTATTAGTTTATATTCTTTTACAAGAGAGCATAAATATGGGATCTTTTATCTCGTAAGACCTTTACGAAAGCCATTCTCTTCTTGGGAATTACCCTAGAATAATAAAAAGAAAGAAAAACAAGAAAGGCAGTCTTCATCTCTGATAAAATTAGAAAGCATATTAACACAAAGTACAATACTGTCAGTCAGAGGTGCAGATTTCAGGACAGGCTGGCAGAACATGGTAGTGCTGAGTAGAAGAGACCTCCAAGAGGAGAAAACCAGCTGGTCCTTTTTTTAATTTAACAGTGGAAACAGGGTGTGGATAGGTAGGAACCTCCCCTCTACTTAGTTGGGGTTCAAGAAATCAGGGAAGAGCTGTCCAGTGCAGATGTACAAGACATACCTATGTTCGGGAAGTAAATGGAGGCTGGTCAACAGAAGTGACTAGTGCTCACTTTTAGCCAAGAAGAAACCAAGTCACCCACCCATGTAAACTTTTTGCAATGAGGAACTTCACATGAACCAGGAAAAGTTCTTCCTTGCTTGGAACATGACTCAACTTTTCTCTGACTCTTCACTGAAAGATGAATAATAATTAAAGAAATAGGTTCTATGTAACAATATTATAAAAAGGATAAAAGGAAGAGGAAACCCTTTATTGGAGAAGAATCACCAGAAAAATAGTGATATTCAACAGATAAAATTGGTCACCAGCAGTATCACCATGAAGTCTAGTAAGTTAATGAAGTAATACATCCTTATTAACAAAACCTCAAAGCAAAAATAAGATCTCAGAGAAAAAAAACTGATAAGAGAAGATAAAATTGGAGTATGTCAAAAAGGGAGGAGAAAAATAAGCCATTGAAGAAATGAAGTCCATATTGATAATATGGAGCATAGCATTGAAAAAAGCAAGAAAATGCAAAGATAATTGACTTCCACTTTGGGCACACAGCAAACTAGATATTGTTCAAAGCCCTTTAGCTGAAATATACCTTGATGGTAAATAAACTTTAAAAAATATACTTCTACCACATTTTTTAGTTCTGTGTTAATTAGAACCTATAGGAAACAGATATTGAAACAAGTGATTAACTGGAGTCTACCTTCTGTGAAAGATAAAAACGATGAGGAAGGAAAATGGGTGGAATTTCTTTAGATCTGATGCTTTGAGAGAAAGTGGGGAGGAAGTAAAAGAGTCAGAAAGAGCCTCAGACCATGACAGAGAGGAATAAGTCTTAGCCAAACCAATGGGGACTTTGGAACAAACAGGAGTCCTGCTTGAGGAATCCTATGTTGGGCATAAATGATTAAACCTAGTATCCCTTCTGTGCTTAGTCTTGGACAGCAATGGCTTGGGAAAATCATAGCTTCAACTTGAAAGCTGAGGCAGATCCTAAAGGCATTGAGGCTGACACTGTCCTCCTAACTGCGTTCCTTGTAGCAGAACAGTAATTCTTTTTTGTAAGATCTGACAGGTGCAACTAGACAGCTGCTCTAGTCCACCTCTTGGGCCATATTAATACACTTCTTCATACGCATTTAGGGAGGAGATCTCATCAAGGGTTCTAGGGGGACTCTCTTTTGGGGGGAAAATGTGGAAGAGACAGGTTAGTGAAATTAACTAACACTATTTATTCTAGATTCCTTTTGTCCTCAGCTAGCACCTCTGCCAATCTTGGTGGCTTATCTAGTAGTACCAAACCTGCGTTTCCAAGTCTTAGTTCCTGGTAACTATACTGTTCTTAGGTGGGATTGCTGCATTTGTGCAGTCACAAGTGAGCAAGGGAGTATCAAAAAACGTCCAAGTTGATCACTTGAGTCCACATATATGTCTCCAAACCCCATCTTGTCCTTCTGATTAAGGTCAGTTACCACTGTGTATATGGTGACTCCACTTCTCGCCTGCTGCTCTCTGTACAAAAGGAGTCCTAAGTGTTCAGGTGTCACCCATAACTAGTAGTTCCAATGGGATCTTTATTTTTTTCTCCTGGAGAGGTCACCCCCTTTAGAATCAGGACCTCTAATCCTGCAGGGACAGTAAGTGCAGAATCGTTCGGTATGCCATTGGGAATAATGGTAAGTGGCATCATCTTTTTTTTCCAGTCTTTGGTACCTAGCTGATGTATTCTTTCTATTAGAGCAATGACATCACATAGAGTTCGCTGATTCATTGTGCATACAGCATGCTGGAAGGTAGTTTCCCATCCTTGCAGAGTATTGCCCATTCAGGTAATACTTTATCAGGATGGCAACTTCCAGATGGTAGGGGGTGAAATGCAGACAGTGTATGCCATTGTTATGGTCCCACTCCTTTATCTTCTTTGCTGTCAAGTGGGTCCCATATATGCATCATATTCCACTTCTGTAAGAACAGGAACTCTATAAGACCCAAAGATAGTGCTGGCTGAGGCTCTGTGAGCAGGAAAGACAAACACATACTCAGAATAAGTCACTGGTCCTTCCAAGATACAGGGTCCAATATAATTAATTTGTTACCAAATGGTCCCCTGGAGGAATAATACCTTATCAGGGACTCAGCATTGGTCTCTGTTGTTGAAAAGTTGGACATTCAAAGGCAGCCATTGCTATTTGGCCTTAGTAAGTATGAGTATATGTTGTTGGACCCATGCACAGCCTCTCTCTCTGCCACTATTTCAGATCTGGAGTGGTCAGTGACAAAGACTCTGTCAACTGACCAAGTTATTTTGTCAGATTGATTTCTGATGAACATTAGTTGTGTCTCTTTCCATATGTTAATCTATCATCCACAAACTATCTCCTAAAAGTGCTTTTCTTCAATCATCTATTCTTTTTTCTTACAGGATCCTGACTAGTCAGTCAGGTCATTAATCAGGTCATACTGCTCTTCAGTCTATATATATTTCCACCTCAGAGCATTTCTCCTCATATACAAAGAGGATGACTTGGTGTACCAATGTACAGCTCTGTCTGCTAAGAAGATATTATTTTGCCACTGTCTTTCAAGGCCACCAATGGATTTCAACCACATACTGAGCCTACCTATCCTCTTCTTTCAGAGAGTCGTATCTTTCTACTGCCATAGGTGGGACCTGAGGAAGGAGTACTAGGACAATCATAATAGGTCATACGGGGGCTTGGGTTATCTGCTCATGAAACATGCTCATGCATCCTGGTACTGTTCATATTTTATCCTGATTGTACTATTTATACCTTATAATGGATGCTGCTTGGCTTTCTCAACTTAATGACTTGGTAGGTTGAACAGAAACAGGCTCGTGATGGCAGTTCCAGATGCATGGTCACTTAGAATGCTACAGTCAAGGGTTTTTCTCCACCAGGGCCCAGTAGCTTACTAACAGCTGTTTTAAGAAGGTGTATTAATTCTCTGCTGCACACAGAATGGCCTTGCTTTATAACCTCAGGGTCTGCATAATGATTTTCCCATTGTGGCTTGGGATAAACTCTGCACTGCATCTTTTTCCACCACTGACAACTTTAGCACTGTAGGGTCTTTTGGATGTCATGGCCCAGCATGTAATTGATTGCATCATATCCTGGACCTACTGCAGAGCCCTTTTGTACTCAAGATCCCACTCAGAATCAGTAGTCTTTCATGTCACCCATCTTATGAGCTGGAGGAGCATTCTGAAATGTGTAATATATCTTCTTCAGAACCCAAAAAGACTTACCAGGCATCAGGCTCGCTTCTTTTCAATAGAAGATGCAAGATGCAGTAATTTGTCTTTTACTCAAGAGGAGTTGTCCTGACACACATCTGACCTCTATACGTCTAAATGGTTTGCTGAAATCACAGGCCTCTCTGCATCTCTATAGAAATTTATCTTCCATTATCTGGAGAGCATGTGTCTTTCCAAATTCTCTGCATGCTAGAACTTAGTAAGGCCCAATAAATATGATGTTATTTCTATAGTGGATAAATGTGAAATTCTATGGGATGTCCAAATATCTATGAACTATGTTATAACAAAGACCAGGAGAATTAACATATCCCTGGAGCAAAATTATGAATGGTTATTGTTGTCCATTACATTTGAATGCAAACTGTTTATGATACTCTTTTTTAATTGAGATAGAGTAGAACACAGTCACCATTGACTTAATGGCCACATATCGTATATATTAGTTAGCTAGGGCTGCTATAACAAATAATGATGGACTGGGTGAGTTAGGCAACAGAAATTTATTTTCTCACAGTTCTTGAAGTAGAAGTCCAAGATCAATGTGGTAGCAAGTTTAGTTTCTTTTGAGATCTCTCTCCTTGGTTTGCAGATGGCTACATCTTGCTGTGTCCTCACATGATCTTTTCTCTGTGAATGCGTATGTCTGTGTCCTAATCTCCTCTTCTTATAAGGACATTCATCAGTTGGATTAGGGCCCACTCTTATGATCTCATTTAACTTAATTACCTCTTTAAAGACCCTATCTCCAAATATAGTCTCAGAGGCTCTGGAGGTTAGGACTTTAACATATGAATTTATGGGGACACCATTTAGCCCATAAGACCATGTATCTGAAGTCCTATTTTTCTGTTATAATAAAAATTCCATGCTTCATATGGTATGGTTAAGGTTACTACTGATCAAGTTCAGCTTGATGTGGTCTAAAATCATTCTCCAGGGTCCATCTAGTTTCTGTAAGGAATATAATATCTACCATCTTTTGAGGTGTGGTTATTTTTAATTCACTATTAATTCACTGGCTAGGGTAGTGATGTATTTTTAGAGGCTTCCATCTGGCTTCTCTCCCTGTTAGATTTTACCCTGCCGGCCAATGTGTGTTAAATCCAATGTAGGGGTTAACTTCCAAATGTATTGATCCCAATATTACATTAAGGAATAGCAAAAGTGAACACTGGGTATGGTCAGCAGACCCAGTAGACTCAGTGTAAGTCAGATTTTGACCAGGACTCCATTTACTACTGCCCCTCACATACCTCCATGCTCACAATGCTATGTGAGCTATGCTTCCGGTCTCCAGATTTCAATGTCAACTCCAAACACAGAATTAATAGTCCTTGAACAGTTTAAGAATTTCCTTTTCCCCATTGTGTAACATCCATATAAATAGTCATAGTGACTAAGGTGTCTCCAAATTGATGAAGATTTAGAGAACATATTGTATCCTAAGCCATGTATATAAAATAAATGCATATGTAGGTACTTCAAGGTGAAACTACAGAACACCAGAAATAAAGAAAATATTTTAATACGAGTAAAGAAGAAAGACAAGATTATGTACAAATGAACAAAAATCAATATGAAAGCAGACTTCTTAACAGGAACAATGGAATGTGGTGGATTCAAAGCCCTGCAGTAAAATAACTGTCCGCCTAATTTTTGTATCTAATGACTCTTTTAAGCATGAAGGTGAAATACGTGTATTTAGATTAATAAATGGAGAAAAATTGCCATGAACAGACCTTCAGTAAAAGAAGTACTGAAGTGGTATTTCAATGAAAAGAAAGTGACCTAGAAAATAAAAAGAGATTCAAAAAGAAATAATTGAGCAAAGAAATTAGTAAAGATGTGAGTAAACCTAAGCAAAAATGGACTATATTAGGTAAAATAAATCATGTCTAATATGTGAGCTAAAAATAAGATAAAACTAAAACATCAGATAACATAAAAGTTAGGGATGTATTTAAACAGAATCCATTTAGGTTGTATATAAAGTTTGTATCTTTCTCAGTCTTTTCCAGGTTATAGGAACAAATGATTTTTAAATATGGACTTAAATAATGTCATACTGTGATTTAATACATTTAATTCTTTGTATTGTGCAGAGAATGTGTTTTCATTTTAAACATACAGAGAACATAAATATATTATTGTATTCTTAGCCAAAATCACATTTCCCATATTATATCCATCCATATCATAAATAATACAAGAAACATTTTCACCTATTAAAATCAAATTAATAGTGAAGTTTTTTAACATAAAGTTTTCTCTGAGTAACTATTGGGGTAAAAAGGAAGTAAAAAATGAGGACACAAGAAAGTACAAATTAAGTAAGGTGGTCATACTTATAGAGGCTTTTCCTATCTTTTTGTACTCTTTGTGGGATAATTTTAATACAATCATTTAAAAAAACATCGTTACTAAGATGTTATAATTGACGTTCTATAAAATTCACCTACTTAACTTACAATTAATTACTTTCAGTATATTTACAGAGTTGTGCAACCACTACTGCAGTCTAAGTTTAGATTTCCATCACCCCATAAAGAATATCCTTTACAGTCTTTCTCCATGCCCTCCCATTCCCAAGCCCTAGACAACTCTTAATCAGGTTTTTTTTTTTTTTTTTTAATCTGTAGATTTATTTTTTGGACATTTCAGTCCATAAATGAAACCATACCATGTGTAGTACAAATGTCTATCCAAACACTTTGCCCACTTTAAAATTGGGTTATTTGTTTTTTGTTGTTGATTTCTAAGCATTCTTTATATTCTGAGCAGTCTCTATCAGATATAAGATTTGCAAATATTTTCTACTATTCTTTCTACCATTTTTTGATAATGTCTTATGAAACCAGAAAGGTTTTTTTTTAAATTTTGATGGAGTCCAATTAGCCTGTTTTTTTTTTCTTGTATACCTTTTGCTTTTGGTGGCATTTAATAAACCATTGCATAATCTAAAGTTATGAAGATTTATTCCTGTGTTTTCCTCTAAGAGTTTTAGTTTTAGCCTTCCATTTTGGTCTATGATCAATTTTGAGTTAATTTTTGATTATAGCAAAATGTAGAGAACCAGTTCCACTGTTTTACATATGGGTATCCAGTTGTCCCTGAACTATTGGACGAAAAGACTCTTCTTTTCCCCCTTGAATTGTCCTGGCTTCCTTGTAAAATATCATTAGACCATAAACATATGGGTTTATTTCTGAATCTCAGTTCTATTCTGTTGAACAATCTGTCTATTCTTATACCACTACCACACTTTTTTGATTAATGTAGCTTTATAGTAAGTTTTGAAATTGGGAAACGTGGTTCCTCCAACTTTGTTCTTCCTTTTCAACATTATTTTTATATTTATGATTATTATGTCTTGGATAATTGGGTCCTTTGTCATTATAGAATACTTCTTTTTTTGGTTTAAAGTGGATTTTATATTATTTGTCTTTTTGGGTTTTTTTGTTTCTTATTTTTTATCTTAATTTTTTAATTTAAATTCAATTAATTAACATATAGTGTATTATTAGTTTCAGAGGTAGAGTTCAGTGATTGATCAGTCTTATATAATACCAGTGCTTATTACATCACCTGCCCTCCTTAATGTGCATCACCCAGTTACCCCATCGCCCCACCCCCCTCCCCTCCAACAACTCTCAATTTGTTTCCTATGATTAAAAGTCTCTTATGGTTTGTCTCCCTCTCCTATTTCATTTTGTTTTATTTTTCCCATCCCTTCCCCTATGATCCCCTGTTTTGTTTCTTAAATTCCACATATGAGTGAGATCTTAAATTGTCCTCCTCTGATTGACTTATTTTGCTAAGCATAATACCCCCTAGTTCCATCCATGTCATTGCAAATGGAAAGATTTCATTTTTTTGATGGCTGAGTAGTATTCTATTGTATATATATACCACATCTTCTTAATCCATTCATCTGTCACTGGACATCTGGGCTCTTTCCATAGTTTGGCTATTGTGGACATTGCTGCTATGAACATTGGGGTGCAGGTGCCCCTTCAGATCACTATATTTGTATCTTTGGGGTATATTATACCTTGTAGTGCAATTGATGGGTCGTAGGGTAGCTCTATTTTTAACTTTTTTGAGGAACAAAAAAACCATACTGTTTTCCAGAGTGGCTGCACCAGCTTGCATTCCCACCAACAGTGTAAGAGGGTTCCCCTTTCTCCATATCCTCACCAACATCTGTCGTTTCCTCACTTGTTAATTTTAGCCATTCTGACCGGTGTGAGGTGGTGTCTCATTGTGGTTTTGATTTGTATTTCCCTGATGCCGAGTGATATGGAGCACTTTTTCATGTGTCTGTTGGCCATTTGTATGTCTTCTTTGGAGAAATGTCTGTTCATGTCTTCTGCCCATTTCTTGACTGGATTATTTGTCCCCAAGGGGTGTTGAGTTTGAAAAGTTCTTTATAGATGTTGGATACTAGCCCTTTATCTGATATGTCATTTGCATATATCTTCCCCCATTCTGTCGGTTGTCTTTTGGTTTTGTTGACTGTTTCCTTTGCTGTGCAGAAGCTTTCTATCTTGATGAAGTCCCAATAGTTCATTTTTGCCTTTGTTTCCCTTGCCTTTGGAGATGTGTCTAGCAAGAATGTTTCTGTGGCCAAGGTCAAAGAGCTTGCTGCCTGTGTTCTCCTCAAGGATTTTGATGGATTCCTGTCTCACATTTAGGTCTTTCATCCATTTTGAGTCTATTTTTATGTATGGTGTAAGGAAATGGTCCAGTTTCATTCTTCTGCCTGGGGCTGTCCAATTTTCCTGTCACCATTTGTTGAAGAGACTGTCTTTTTTCCATTGGATATTCTTTCCTGATTTGTCAAAGATTAGTTGACCATTGAGTTGAGGGTCCATTTCTGAGTTCTCTATTCTGTTCCATTGATCTATGTGTCTGTTTTTGTGCCAGTACCATGCTGTCTTGATGATTACAGCTTTGTGATAGAGTTTGAAGTCCAGAATTGTGATGCCACCAGCTTTGGTTTTCTTTTTCAAGATTCCTCTGGCTATTCGGGGTCTTTTCTGGTTCCATACAAATTTTAGGATTATTTGTTCCAGCTCTATGAAAAAAGTTGTTGGTATTTTTATAGGGATTGCATTGAATATATAGATTGCTCTACGTAGAATAGACATTTTAACAATATTTGTTCTTCTAATCCATGAGCATGGAACGTTTTTCCATTTCTTTGTGTCATCCTCAATTTCTTTCATGAGTATTCTATAGTTTTCTGAGTACAGATTCTTTGCCTCTTTGGTTAGGTTTATTCCTAGGTATCTTACGGTTTTGGGTGCACTTGTAAATGGGATCGACTCCTTAATTTCTCTTTCTTCTGTCTTGTTGTTAGTGTACAGAAGTGTAACTGATTTCTGTGCATTGATTTTATATCCTGCCACATTGCTAAATTCCTGTATGAGTTCTAGCAGTTTTGGGGTGGAGTCTTTTGGGTTTTCCACATAAAGTATCATGTCATCTGCAAAGAGTGAGAGTTTGACTTCTTTGCCAATTCGGATGCCTTTTATTTCTTTTTGTTATCTGATTGCTGAGGCTAAGACTTCTAAGACTATGTTGAACAACAGTGGTGATAGTGGACATCCCTGTCATATTCCTGACCTTGGGATAGTGGACATCCCTGTCATATTCCTGACCTTAGGGAAATTCCTGACTCTCAGTTTTTCTCCATTGAGAATGATATTTGGTGTGGGCTTTTCATATATGGCTTTTATGATATTGAGGTATGTTCCCTCCATCCCTACACTGAAGAGTTTTAATCAAGAAAGGATGCTGTACTTTGTCAAATGCTTTTTCTGCATCTATTGAGAGGATCATATGGTTCTTGTCCTTTCTTTTATTAATATTTGTATCACACTGATTGGCAGATGTTGAACCACCCTTGCACACCAGGAATAAATTCCACTTGGTTGTGGTGACTAATCATTTTAATGTACTGTTGGATCCTATTGGCTAGTATCTTGGTAGGAATTTTTGCATTCATGTCCATCAGGGATATTCCCCTTTTTGGTGGGGTCTTTGTTTGGGTTTGGGATCAGAGTAATGCTGGCATCATAGAAAGAGTTTGGAAGTTTTCCTTGCATTTCTATTTTTTGAAACAGCTTCGGAAGAATAGGTGTTAATTCTTCTTTAAATGTTTGGTAGACTTCCCCTGGGAAGCCATTCGGCCCTGGACTGTTGTTTGGTGGGAGATTTTTTATTACTGCTTTAATTTCCTTGCTGGCTATGGGTCTTTTCAGGTTTTCTGTTTCTTCCTGTTTCAGTTTTGGTAGTCTATACATCTTTAGGAATGCATCCATTTCTTTCAGATTGCCTAATTTTTTGGCATATAGTTGCTCATAATATGTTCTTAAAATTGTTTGTATTTCTTCGGTGTTGGTTGTGATCTCTCCTCTTTCAATCATGAGTTTATTAATTTGGGTGCTTTCTCTTTTCTTTTTGATGTTTGGCCAGGGGTTTATTGATCTTATTAATTCTTTCGAGGAACCAGCTTCTAGTTTCGTTGATCTGTTCTACTGTTCTTTTGGTTTCTGTTTCATTGATTTCTGCTCTAATCTTTGTTAATTCTCTTCTCCTGCTGGGTTTGGGCTTTATTTGCTGTTCTTTATCCAGCTGCATTAGGTGTTAACGTTAGGTTGTGTATTTGAGACCTTTCTTCTTTCTTGAGAAAGGCTTGTATTGCTATATACTTCCCTCTTAGGGCCGCCTTTGCTGCATCCTGAAGGTTTTGAACAGTTGTGTTTTCATTTTCATTTCGTTCCATGAATTTTTTAAATTCTTTTTAAATTTCCTGGTTGACCCATTCATTCTTTAGTAGGATGCTCTTTAATATCCATGTATTTGAGTTCTTTCCAAATTTCCTTTTCTGATTGAATTTCAGTTTCAAAGCACTGTGGTCTGAAAATATGCAGAGAATGCTCTCAATCTTTTGGTCCCAGTTGAGACCTGATCTGTGACCCAGAATGTGATCTATTCTGGAGAATGTTCCATGTGCACTCAAGAAGAATGTGTATTCTGTTGTTTTAGGATGGAATGCTCTGAATATATCTGTGAAGTTCATCTGGTCCAGTGTGTCATTCAAAGCCCTTGTTTCCTTTTTGATTTTCTGCTTAGATGATCTGTCCATTGCAGTGAGTAGGGTATTACAGTCCCCTACTATTACTGTATTATTATCAATGTGTTTCTTTAATTTTGTATTAATTGGTTTATATAATTGTCTGCTCCCATATTAGGGGCATAAAAATTTACAATTGTTAGATCTTTTTGTTGGATAGACCCTTTAATTATGATATAGTGTCCTTCCTCAGCTCTTATTTGGCTTAAAATCTAATTTTCTGATGTAAGGATTGCCACCCCAGCTTTCTTTTGAAGTCCATTAGCATGATAAATGGTTTTTCTACCCCCTCACTTTCAATCTGGAGGTCTTTGGATCTAAAATGAATCTCTTGCAGACAGCATATTGATGGGTCTTGTTTTTTTGTTTGTTTGTTTGTTTGTTTGTTTTATCCCAAGCTGATAGCCTGTGTCTTTTGATTGGGGCATTTAGCCATTTACATTCAGAGTAACTATTGAAAGATATGAATTTATTGCCATTGTATTACTTGTGAAGTCACTGTTTCTGTATCATGTCTCTGTTCCTTTCTGGTTTATGTTACTTCTGGGCTCTCTCTTTGCTTCAAGGATCCCCTTTCATATTTCTTGCAGTGCTGGTTTAGTGATCACAAATTCTTTTAGTTTCTGTTTGTCCTGGAAGCTTTTTATCTCTCCTATTTTGAATGACGGCCTTGCTGGATAAAGTATTCTTGGCTGCATATTTTTCTCATTTAGCACCCTGAATATATCATGCCAGTCTTTTCTGGCCTGCCAGGTCTCTGTGGATAGGTCTGCTGCCTGTCTAATGTTTCTACCCTTGTAGGTTACAGACCTCCTGTCCTGAGCTGCTTTCAGGATTTTCTCTTTGTCTCTGAGATTTGCAAGCTTCACTATTATATGTTGAGGTGTTGGCCTATTTTTATTGATTTTGAGGGGGGTCCTCTGTACCTCCTGGACTTGAATGCCTGGTTCCTTCCCCAGATTAGGGAAGTTCTCAGCTATAATTTGCTCCAATATACCTTCTGCCCCTCTCTCTCTTTCCTCTTCTTCTGGGATCCCAGTTATTCTAATATTGTTTTACTTATGGTATCAATTTTCTCTCAAATTCTTGTGATCCAGTAGTTGTTTATCTTTTTCTCAGCTTCTTTATTCTCCATCACTTTGTTTTTTATATTATTAATTCTCTCTTCTGCTTCATTTATCCTAGCCATTAGAGACTTCATTTTTTATTGCATCTCATTAATAGCCTCTTTGATTTTGACTTGATTATAATTCTTTTATTTCTCCAGAAAGGGATTCTCTAGTATCTTCTATGCTTTTTTGAAGCCCAGCTAGTATTTTTATAATGGTTATTCTGATCTGTAGTTCTGACATCTTACTTATATCCATACTGGTTAGGTCGCTGGCAGTCAGTACTGCCTCTTGTTCTCTTTTTTGAGGTGAGTTTTTCTATCTTGTCATTCTTGCAGAAAGTGGTTGCTTTTCTATTTGTAGAATTGCAGCAATTCTTTTCTTAGATCTCCTGTTAAGTTTGCAGGTGTTCACAATTATTTGATAGCCATCTAGCTGAATTCCTGGGACCAGACAGAACTAAGGTCTCCTACTCCTCTGCCATCTTAGACTTCTCCTCCATAATACTACTTTTTATCCTTGGAAATTTTCCTGTCCTGAAATCAGCTTTATGAAATTAATATAACTATTCCAGCTTTCTTTTGATCAAAGTTAGCAGTCTTCTATTCATTATTTTTTCTTTGCTTTTCCTTCCCTCCACACTTCTTTTTCTTTCTTTTCAGATTTTAATTAAGCATTTTATATGATCAAGTTTTATCTCCTCTCTTATTGTATTAATTATGCTTCTTTAAAAATATTTAGTGGTTTCCCAAGAGTTTGTAATATACATTCACAAATAATATTTACCTTCAAATAACCCTATACTGTTTCACGTTTAATGCAAATATCTTATAATACTGTATTACCAATTCTTTCCTGCCATCATGTATGACATTGTGGTCATTCATTTTATTTATCTATGTTATTAACAATGCCTGATTACTATTTTTACTTTAAACAATTATCTTTTGTACTAATTAAGAATAAATAAATAAATGCTTAATTATTTAGACATTGTTTCCTTTAGTTCTTTGAACATAGTTACAGTTGTTAATGAAGTCTTTGTTTAATCTACTAGTTGTGTCCCTCAAAGGCAATTTTATTGTAAGCTTGTTTTTTTAAAACTATATATGGGTTGCACTTTTTCTGTCTTTGTTTTGTCATTTTTTGTTGCAAAATGGACATTTTAGATAACATATTATAGTAACACTGGTTATTGGTCCCTCTGGGATAATGTTACTGTTGTTTTTGCTTTGTCATTTGTTTATGTTTTTAATGAGTTGACTGAATTAATTCTGTGAAGTCTATTTCCCTCTGTAGTACACACCCTGTGCTATCTTTGCTCCTATATATATTTTTTTCTTTCCTTTTTTTTTTTGCTTGTTTTTGTCTTTTAGCAACTACTATCCCTATATCAGCATAAGTCATTTATTAGTCAAAGGCTGTACTTTAGTCATCTTAGTCAGTTAGATATTTTTCTATACCATTGAATTTGTATGCCTGGCCTGGAGACTGTCGTAGCTTAGAGAGTTTACAGTTTTTTCCACGTGTTCAGTCAGGGGCTGGTAGCTTGGATCTTTCCTCTTTGATCACTCTTGAGGGGCACATCCTTGGGCATGACCCTTAGGCATGAAGTTCTCCATGCTCTCTTCTAAATAAAGTCATTCCCCTTATTGTCTTTCTCTTCCATTGGGTAGAAGCTCAGTGTCTTTGCACAATGGCTGGGCATGAGAATAGAGGCCAATCCCTCTCAGAATGGTATTTTAGTTCTACAAAAGAATATTAGAAGGGTGGTTAGCTCCTGTCTTCCTGGCTTTCCCTTTGGTCATGTAACCTTTATTCTACAGGTGAGCTAGGGTAGGCATGGTCAGGGCTCCAATTTTCCTGGAATTTTTTTTTTTTCCCCCAAAGTAGAGCTTCTTTTCTACAAGTAGGGGCTGGGTGGATGGGGAAAGAGAGTTTTAGTTTTCTTAGGGGTTCCCACCTTGAATAGAGTTTTGGAGTTAGGAGGCCTGAGAAACACTGAGAAACACCAGTGAAGCTATGGCCTTAGACCTAGAGCTGGAGGGAGAGGGAAGACCCTGGACTTCTTAGTTCCATGTGTCAAGAGTAAAGTTTCCATAAATCTGAGCTGGTATAGGTTATGGGGAAAGGGAGCAAGTAGTGGCTTAAATGCCATAGACTCTCACTGTTCTTACTGAGATGTAGTAGATTTCCTTGAGTGAATGTTTCTCTACTTTTTGTGTGCTATTGGGACAATATCCAGAGACTACATTTTTGTGTGTGTGTTTTTTTTTAAAATAATTCTCTCCAGTTAAGTAATTGTTCTATAGGGCAATTGTTCTGTAGGGCAAATTGATCTGTCAAGCTCCCCACTCTATTACAAATTATGATGTTTTCTAATTATTTCTTTTCCAGTTTACTAATCTGCTGTTTTTCTTTATTTAGTTTGATATTAAACCTGCTCTTGATTTCTTAATTTCAGTTATTGTAATTTCTATTTCTAGAACAGTGATGCCTGGGAGAACTTTCTGGGATGATGAAAATACTCTGTAGACTGGACTGTTTTATTATGGTAGCTTCCCACCATATGTGGCTATTGAGCTCTTGAAATGTGTGTGTAGTGTAACAAAGGAATTGACTTTTCTTTTTGTCTTATAAAGGAATGGACTTTTAAACTTTATTTAACTTCAGTTAATTGAAGTTTAAATAGCCACAGGTGGCTCACAATTAACATATTAGACGGCAGCGTTCTAGAATTGACCTTATTTTTAAAAAATGGATTCCAATTCTCTGCTGAAATTCTTAATTTGTTTCTTTATTTCATTGAATATGTTACAGTAATTTTATTTTTTTAAAGATTTTATTTATTTAGAGAGAGAGTGTGTGTGGGGTGGGGTAGGGAGAGAAGGAGGGGCAGAGGGAGAAGGAGAGAGAATTTAAAGCAGACGCCCCCCTGAGCACAGAGCCCTATGCAGGGTTTTGATCTCATGACCCCAAGACCATGGCCTGAGCTGAAATCAAGAGTTGGATGCTCAACCAACTGAGCCACTGAGGCGCCCCTGTTACAGTAATTTTAAAAACTGTCTAAATTATCTGTTGGTGTCTTTCTTTTCCTGTGGTTTTCTTTATTTCTTATAAGTCCTCTTTTTTTTTTTTTTATCATGATATGGAACTTTTTATTAGACTTATTAGATTAAAATTGTGGATATAAAATTGTAGAAGATCTAGATGATATTATCCTCTTCTAACAATACTGGCTGTTTCATTTTGGAGACAGATTCCTTCATTTAGTACAAAGACATTCGTTTTATTATTGGCTATATCACTTGTTAACTCTGTGGCCTTAAGCTTGTCATGCAACAGCTCTGAACCTCAGTTTCCTCATCCATAAATAGCCCTAATATTCAACTTGCTTAAAGCAAAGGTTGTAAATGTGAATAATCAATTTCTGATAATTTTGTGAAGTCTACAAGGTAATATGAAGATGAAATTCCTATTAACAATTTGTTTATTCTGCATGTAGTCAGCAATATTTTTACAGGTCTCTTGAAAATAGAAATAGGATTTTGTTAGGTAGAAATTGTTCTTGCTGTTACAGACAAGTTATTTCATATTTGTATGTATGTGTTGACATTGTTTTTGAGTAACCCATGATAGAGAAAAGCAGTGAATGGCAATGAATGGTTACAAAATCAGCTATTAATTAATGGTCTTATAATTGCAAAGTGGGAAAAATTTAAAACTCCTCTTAGTTTGTACTCTGTCATGAGGTTTCGTAACACTAGGAAAGAATCTGAATGTTAGCCAGAATCCTAGGTCACAGTCAAGTTTTCTGATACAGATTGAAATTTCAAGTCATTGTGAGAAACTTTGGTAGAACCAATGGCACCATTTTTGTTTATTTTCAGAAAATTAAAGTGAGATTCTTTTTCAGCAGGTATCCACATTTCCTTACTACAATCATTCCAGTGTAACACAAAAGAAGGATCATTTTCTTATCTTGCATTTTATTAAGAAGGGAAAAAAATCCTTTGTACTTAAAGCATCATCTTCCTATAAACAGAATAATTAACTTGATATAGTGCCAAATAATTTCTAAGTACCTAGATAAGATTAAGGCATTTATTTTGCCAAACTCATGAGTTATTTTTCCC
Source organism: Phoca vitulina (assembly GCF_004348235.1). Lineage (NCBI taxonomy): Eukaryota > Metazoa > Chordata > Mammalia > Carnivora > Phocidae > Phoca > Phoca vitulina. The sequence continues at coordinate 5,689,812 of NW_022589722.1, forward strand.
TTTTATTTCATTTTCTACACTTAAGCCAAGAGTCTCTTATTACCCACTCAAAAACTTTTGCATTTCTGCCCTAGATTCCAGTAGTCCTTGGAATGCTTTGACTTCATGTAGTATCTGAATAGAGCAATCTTATCTACGGTATAAAAAGTTTTTACTGTAGAACGATTTATTTTTTAAAAACAAAATTGTTTTCAAAATCAAGTCCCTATCATAAGATATGTTTTTTTCAACTTGATTCTGACAAATAACTGATACTGACCATCCATTGTTCTTCAAAAGAAAAATGATTCCCTATTAGAGAGACTGCCAAGTTAAAAATATCTTTAAAAATCTGTTTAAAGGCTCATTTCCTTTCCTGTCTTCTCCACAATGTGTTTAATGTACTTGATTTGGGTAATAACACCCAGCAGTCAGGGAAGACAGAAACAGCTACCTTGATTACTCCCTTGGCATACTTATGCATGAATGGAGACTTGATGCATGAACAAAAACACTTCAAGGTCATACTCTTGATCTCCCTCCAGGTTTTTTTTTTTTTCTTTTAAGATTAAACTATGATGCTTCCTCTCTTAACAAAAAAGCAATCGAGATATTAAAACGTGCTGTTTTCACAAAGCCTAAACCCAAATAGCTATGTATAGATAAAGTTCTGCAGTGGGGCAATGGTTCTATAGCATTAGATAAATATACCAACTATCTCAGGCAGCTTCTCTTTTAACAGCTGTTTAATTACTTCTCTTCATTAATTGCAGCTTCAGAAAAACCAAAGAAACCATGCACACACAAAACCCTAAAACCAACAACCTATTTATAATGGCATGCCTTTGTGTTACTACTTTTCATCATGATACCTATCAGAGAAATATATAAATCAATTGTTTGGACCTTACAAATATCCTAGCAATAAATTTGAGTTAATATACTCTCTGACTATAGTTACTGCAACTGGAAAGACTCATTTCTTTCAGCTATTATTTCTAATGCTGCTAAAGAGATGCATTTGGGGAAACATTTATCAGAAGCACTAAATCAGCATTACAGATATATGCCAAGAGACCAGATGAAGCTATAATTGCAACCAATTTGTTTTTCAGATGAGGTTTTGTTTTTGTTTTTTCAGAACTGATGGATGGCCATATTTTTAAAGATAATATGTATCTGTCATGGATTAACACAGGAGAGTGATACAGATATACTCTAAAGCAGGAAGACATGCTGGTGAGAAGAGGTGTATATAAATATATATATAGGAAGAAATGAAATAATCAAAAGGTCTATTTCATGCTTGAGACTTACATAACATCCCTTCAAAGTGGCATACTGATGCAAATGCTAAGCTCATACTCAGGAGGTTGGGATAATGGGGATGTGTCTTAAACCAGGGCCTCTTAACCCCTGGTACGATTGACATTTGGGGATGGATAATTCTTTGTGTGAAGGGTTGTTCTCTGTATTCTAGGATGTTTAGCATAGTGTATAGAATAGCATAATGTATAGAATAACACTGGCCTCTACCCACTAGATGCCAGTAGCACCCACCCTGAATTGTGACAATCAAAAATGTCTCCAGACATCGCCAAATATTCTCTGAGAGAAAATTGCTAGTTGGTAAGAACCATGGGAGTTAAAGAAGGCAACAGGATAGAAACTCTTTGGTCCATTTAGCATTATATTATCATATCCCATCTAGGAAAGCTGTGGATTTTTGTAGGTCGTCCATATGTTTCCTGATGCCTCCTTTATCTATAGCAATACCCCAAGCCTCAAATCTCTAAATTAATACTCTCTTGACTTACAGGAAGTCTAACTTTTTATTTCCATTTTGCAGATTTCCTGAGTAATTTCTTGGGGAGCCGAAATTTCTAGGAGTGCTTGGTTAGGCAGAATTCTGACAGACACAAATCTCCTTCTTGCAGTTCCAGCATCTTTCTGTTCCAGTGTTCATTCTCCCTGACCTTTGTTGCTTAGGGGTTGTTGCTCATGTGATTGTCAGTGTTGCCACAGATATTCTCAGTTTTCAATATTTTCTTCCTCTGGCCATAAACAAAACAAAACAAGAAAAAGGTTTTTTTTCTTTATATGACTAGTCTTTTCAAATATTTTCTCATAGCAGGCAGGTTGGGCCCCGGTAGATTCTTTCTATATTCTACATCATTCACTTTCTTAGAGCTAATAGGCCTCCAAGGGGCAATGTTAAGGGAATAGTGAATCCTAGTCTCATACTCTCCCTGGAAACATTGCTCATTGCAAGCTCAGGTTCTACTGCTCTCTTGTACACTCTATCAGACTTACTCTTACTTGGATATTTTCCCATAGAGTCCTATGTCCCACACAAATCAAGATCTATTATGGGAAATCGATTTCTGTGCCCTAGGACATTCCAAGGCAGTTAAGAAATGGGTTGATAAACTTATGAATGGTTAGACGATGGCTCTGCTCAGGAGCAGAGAAAGAGGCTCCATGGGTTAATGAGGTTTAGCTTCCAATTCCATCTAATAGAATTTTATATCTGACATAGCTTCAAATATTCTGTTACGTATTTTTATTTTATAGCTGGTAACTTAATGTTTTTATTTTTGCAATAGTTTTGTTGCAAATTGTAGATATGGCTATTATCCCCTAATTAATCTATGAATTTTAAAATAAAATTGTTTTTTAGCTTGACACATTTCTAAATTTATCTAACAAAATATTTGGATGAAATATTGAAAAATATAGACAAGTCACCACTTTGTTTAGTGTAATATTAACTAAAACTCATATATGTCAAAACTATGCCCTCACTTTACATGGTTTCATAGTAACTGAGAAATTGTGCAAATAGAGGACACAGTTCTGATATGTATGTTGTATAGTTAGCACAGGACTGAGAAAAGTGAGGACTGCCTTATTAAATAAGAATAATGATGGAGGACTTGTCTGGCTGGCACATATTCAACATGTGGTAAAGCATTTGAAAGGAGATACAGTAGTCCTTCATAAGAATGAAGTGCTAGTACAGAGGAAAAATAATAGAGAGGCGTCTCAGTAAAGATTTAAATTTAGTGTATTAAACACAGATTTTTCTTTTTGGACTTGGATTATACATATTGTCATCATTAATTCCACATATGACCTTCTTTCATCTTAACCACTTAAGTAATACATTTTCTGATATATAATATAATAAATACCTATGACAATGCTACCCAAGCCAAGAGTGAGAACGGTACAATACCTTACCATATGTAGTCTTTGGACTTGCCTTTTCACTTAACATTATATTATTATTACTATATTATTAATAATGTATGTAGCTATAGCTCTTTTACTACTATATATTTTCTTCTGTGTGAAAAAGAGCAGTTTATTTGCTCATTCTCTAGTTGATGGACATTGGATTGCTATCATTTATTTTTCTTTACTGTTAAGAACAAGGTTTCCAGGAAGCTGTGAATTCTCCTACACACTTTTCCTGGTGCACATATGTAATATAAGAGTTTATGGTAAAGCTGAGGTTCTTCATCTATATAGAGTTGGTTTCTGTGTGCGTTATGACATAAGGATTTGATTTTATTCTTTTGTTCCATTTGGAACTAATATACATTGGTGCAACTCCTATGGAAAACAGAATGGAGATTCCTCAAAAAATTGAAGATTGAACTACCATATATCCAGCAATGCCATTTCTGGGTATATATCTAAAGGAAATGAAAACAAGATCTCAAAGAGATACCTGCACATCTATGTTCTTTACAGCATTAATCACAATGGCCAGGATATGGAAATAACCTATGTGTTCATCTCTCTCTCTCTCTCTCTCTCTCTCTCTCTATATATATATATATATATGAATATTATTCAGCTGTAGAAAAGAAGAAAATCTTAACATTTGCACTGACATGGATGTACTTTAAGGGCATTTTGCTAAGTGAAATAAGCCAGACAGAAAAACAAATACTGCATGGTATCATTTACATATAGAATCTAAAAAAAAAATAAAACATAAAGGTTGAACTCATAGTAACAGAGAGTAGAAAAATTATTTTCAGGGACTGGGGAGTGGGGGAAATAGAGTTTGGTAAGCGGGTATTAAGTTTCAGCTATGAGATGAGTAATTAGATGAGAATCTAATGTAAAACATGGTGACTATAATTGATAACACTGTATTGTGTAATTGAAATTTGCTAAGAGAATAGAAATGAAATGTTCTCACCCCTTCCCCCAAAAAGATGTAAAGTGATGGATGTGTAAATTAACTAAATGGGAGGAATCATTTCACAATATATACATACAAAATCAGATCCTACATGTACAGTTTAAATATCTTACAAATTTATATGTCAATTATACCTTAATAAAACTGAAAAAGTGCATATAATAGAAAAAAACTTATTTGCAAGACTTAAAAGATACAAGAGAACAACTAAAGATTCTAAAACATCAGTAAAAGCTGTCTTTAAGTGACTTTTCCCCTCAGATTTCACTTTCTACATGAGAATGTAGAAAAATAAATATTGTATACTATTTAAAATGACAATGAGAGAGGATAACGGAAAAACGGTCCATGTGAACTTCACCTGTTGCCCTTCTGCTCCCACTCCCAGTCTATCTACCTCTCCTGAGCTTAGGATCTACTAAGGCTAACATCCAGCCAGAGACAAGTGAACTCCTGGCCGGTAGCTTTCTGATCTAGCATCTTGGCCAGTAGACAACTGATGTAGGGCTCTCGCCTGAGCTGATAGAAGAGCTCAGACAGCAGAGTCCACAGAGTCCAGCACACTATTGAAATTCATGGACCCTTGGGAGCAAATTCTACATTGATCTTACATGTCAAAGCCTCCTGTCCTTGATTTTCAAGATCTTAGCTTAGAGTTGATGAACAGGTAAGCTGAGGTCTTCCTAGTCCTGAGTCTAAGTTAATATAAAGAGGCTAGAAGGAGGGAGGTCTTTTAGAAGATAGCAGCTTGACTTCTACAACATTGCTTGACCGTGCTTGCAGGGAACAGTTACTCTGACATCAGTGTGCTCACTTAGAGTACATCAACACTCAGACTTGAACCCTAGCAGGTCTAAGAAAAATCACAAATTCTCCACTTCTCTGGGTGGTAAATTTAGAGGGGTGAGCTTGCCCTAGTGTTGTAATTTACCATTTTGAAGGGCTGTGTAGGTAAACCTTGTTAAATCAGAGGTGAAGGTTAGCAAGCTCATACCTTGGACTGAGACTTACTCTGTGTTAAAACTGACATTTTCATCTCCATATGTTTGGCTCCTGGTTACAACTCCCAACTCATTCTCATTGGAAAGAGAAGGAAGAGGAAGGGAGTATTACTTATAAACCCTAACAATAGCCTCTCTTAATAGTTTCATAAAATTAGAAATACATTTCTAAATATAATAAAAATAAATGCTAGTTAAGAAACACACTCCCAGATAACCCTGAGATCAAAGGAAAATTGCAAACTCCCTGTAAGAAAGAGTACTTAAGCCCATGAGAAATAGTGAAAGCAGTACTCAGAAACATTTATGGCCTTAATTATTAGGGAAGAAAAATGAAACTGAAGTATCTCAGTAATCACCCAAAGAATTCAGAAAAGATAAACAAAATACTTACAAGGAAACCAGTATGTGGGTGTGGCCATCTTTTGTTTTTCTGTTTCCCTACCTTGCCTGTGAAATCCCTTTTTATCATTTCCTCTTCCTCTATTCACTAAGCTGCTTTAAAATCCTCCAGGATTGGAGTACAGGGTAAGAGTAGAACTAAGGGGCAAGACAAGTTGTACAATTGTATCTTGTGTTGGCTTCGCTGGGAAAGGCAGATGTTCAAAGAGTTGCTTTTTCTCTTGAAGGGCACTGTGTAGGTTATTTCTAGACCTAACACTGGGGATTTCTATCTTAAGCAGTCAAGGCTTCCCCAACTCAGATTATGGCTCCTCATGGCCCATTCTCAGTTCAAGTCCCTTGACTCCTCCTTTTAAAATACCTCAAGTTTGTCTTTCTGACCAGAGACCCTATTCATTTAGCTTCCAGGAGATGTACATATGTCCATATCTACATATGGACATATGTCCATGTCCTGTCAAGGGCAGCAATTCTTATTGTTGTCTCTTCGTTCTGACAGCAGGGGCAAGTTTCTCTGCTTCAGAGTTTTTAGGTGTGAGTCGTATCCTAACTCCTGTATCCCCCAGATTTCAGCAGATAGATATGTCTAGTTCCCCATGCCATAATGGCAGCTTCCTCATTTGGCTTTAAGTGAGGGGAAAACACTTGTTTCTCTCCAGTGGAATACTTGCAATGTCCTCCATTATTGTCTCTTTAAATTTTTACTGCATTCTTAGCCTTCTTATAGACAGTGGATGCAGATGATGGATTAATGTTTACTGAACCAGTTTTTGATACCTCCTTTTTAAGTCCTGCATAGAAAAACTGGCATTTTGATTTAGAACGTGAGGGTAGCACCGACTGTTCTCAGAGAGGCAGCCTCAGCCAAAACTGTAAGCAGGAAGAATCCCATGTGAACAGTATGCAGGAATTGGAGTAGATTATTTTCAGAAGAACATATTCAAAATTTCAACAAAGTATGAAAAGATGTTCAAACTCATGAGTAATATAATGTGTTGTTATTTTATACTAGTCATACTTTTAAGATTTAACAGGTGTGATTAACATAAGGATATCCTCATGCCTTGCTGATGGAATTGTGAATTCTGTATCCCTTCTGAAAAGCAATCTGCAACTTTTATTAAAAATGTTTTGGGGTGCCTGGGGGGCTCAGCTGTTAAGCATCTGCCTTTGGCTCAGGTCATGATCCCAGGGTCCTGGGATTGAGCCCACATGGGGCTCGTTGCTCAGCAGGGAAGCCTGCTTCTCTGTCTCCCATTCCCCCCAGCTTGTGTTCCCTCTCTTGCTGTCTCTGTCAAATAAATAAATAAAATCTTTTAAAAAAAATGTTTTAAAAACTTATATCCCAATTGACCTAGCAGTTCTACTTTGGCATTCTTTTTATCCTATAAAAATGAAACTGCTAGTGTGTAAGTATATATCATCAAGGATGTGTATTCCAGCATTGTTCAGGATGGTGAGGATATAAAATAACAATAATAAATAAAAAATTAACTAGCAACAATGGAAAGGCCATTAATAGAAGAATGAATGGTTGAATAAATTTAAAGTGCATTGTACACCTGAAACTAATAGAACACTGTATGTTATACTGGAATTTAAAAAATTAAAAGAAATCACAATAATAAATAAATAAATAAAATACTATTCAACTCTTAAGAATAATGAATTAAGACTATACTAATTCCAGGGCATCTGGCTGGTTCAGTCAGTAGAGCATGTGACTCTTGATCTCAGGGGTGAGTTTGAGCCCCATGTTGGGTGTAGAGATAACTTAAAATCTTTAAATATATATATATATATATACTAATTCCCTTGTTGGTATTCACTATGGGTAATTATTTAGTGAGAAAAAGCAAGATCCAGAAAAATGTACATACTATGATCACATTTTTTTGAAAAATATTTGTACCTTTATTTTATTTTTTATTTTATTTATTTTATTTTTTTAGAGAGGGGGAGGGCTGAGGGAGAGAGAGAATCCCAAGCAAGCTCCATGCTCAGCACTGAGCCTGACGTGGGGCTCCATCCCACAACCCTGAGATCATGACCTGAGCCAAAATCAAGAGTCACTCAACTGACTGAGCCACCCAGGTGCCCTAAAATTTGTACCCTTAAATGTATGTTTGCATTTATGTGTGTGTATAGGAGGTGCATTATTATGAGAGTATGGAAATAAATATAAAGAATGTATGGGTTACTTGGGGTTGTTGGGGAGAGGGATGACATTAATAGATTAAGGGGATAGAAAGTTGGAGGAGGCAAATGAGAGAGAAATACACATGACTGAATCACATTTATGAGTGGATATAAATTTTATATGTGTATACAATAAATTAAGGCAATAAAAGAAAAATAATAGCACAGATCTCTGAATTTCAATAGGAAAACAAACAGAACTGAAATCCCGGGAGAAGGTTGAGAGAAAGCTTGTCAGCTCATATTCTCATGCAGAAATTGAACTTTCATCATTCTTGTCATTGGGAAAGAATTAATAATATAATAAATTGAGCTCAAGCACAGTCAATATGAAATTTAATCACTAGGCATAATTGAAGATACAAAAATCAAATCATGAAACATATATACTGTTAACTTCAATTTTGAATCTTTCTAAGGCTCAAAACTTTCCAAAATAAATTACCTGTAGCAGAGGATTTGTTTGTCCACAACTATGAAGCCAAAACTAAAAACAAAAAATAAACAAAAACTTTCATTAATCAATTCTTGATATGTTGGTGGTGTTTCCTTCCTCATTACATCAGCTTTCTGTTAACAACATTGCTGGTGATTAGTTGATTTCTGAAGCCTGAGCACCCAAACTCAAAAGACATAAAAAGCAAACAGGATATTCTTATTTCTATAGACAGACAGTCTTGCTCTAGCAAAGTCGTTCTCCAAGTGTGGTCCAAGTACCCTTGGGAATCCACAAGACCTCTTTAGGCACACAAGGTGAAAGACTTCTTTAATAATACTTCTAAGTCATCATTTGTCCTTTCATCTTCATTTTCTTATAAGAATTTCACAAAGTTTTCCGGAGGGTACAGGATATTTGATATCACAATAAATTAAATTCAGAAGCAGATATTGGAATTTAACTGTTTTCTTTTCTTTTAAATATAGTTACTTTTCCTTAAAATCCTTTATGTTAACTTGTAACGGGGTTAGTATTACATTAAATAATTATTAACAAATTTTTAGCATTAATTTTTAGTGTGATAAATAACTATCATTAGATATAACCCACATAAACACAAACACTTTGGGATCTCAATATTTTTTGAGTGTAAAAAGGATCCTGAAACAAAATGTTAGAAAAGTACTACTCAGACGCCAATGTGTTAAGCTTACCCTTTTGCAAAAGACTGTCACCATCTTGGAGGGCATGTTTTATGGATGGAAAAAATGGGAATGCAAAGTACAGTTACATTTATATGCCATTAACATAATATAAAAACAGTGAAAAATGATCAACTTCATTCATAATAAAAGACATACAAAGTAAGACAGCAATGCAATAGACTGCCATTTTTTTTTTTTTCAACTATAAGATTAGCACTCTTATACACTGTGGGAATATAAAGTAGTCTAACTTTTGGGGAAGAATGCTTATCAAAATACAATAATTTGGGGCTCCTGGGTGGCTCAGTCGTTAAGCGTCTGCCTTCAGCTCAGGTCATGATCCCGGGGTTCTGGGATCGAGCCCCACATTGGGCTCCCTGCTCAGCAGGGGGCCTGCTTCTCCCTCTGCCTGCCACTCCCCCTACTTGTGCTCTTTCTGTGTCAAATAAATAAATAAAATCTTTAAAAACAAGACAAAACAAAAAACCCAAAAAACACAGTAGTTCTTGTACTTTAACTAAACTATGCTCCTTTTCTTTATGCCACCTATAAATGTGTTAATGTTTTTTGTTTTTTATTTTTTATTCAAGTATAATTAACATACAGTGTTATATTAGTTTCAGATACACAATAAAATGATCCAGTAATTCCATACATTTATCAGTGCTCATAAAGATAAGTATACCCTTAATCCCCTTTATGTCACCCATTTTCCCCACCCACCTCCCCTTTGGCAATCAAAAAACAGAATTTTAAATATAGACAACAAACTGGTGGATGTGTTAATCTTGACTCAAGTTTGCAATAATTGTCACAGCCATATTCAGTGAAGCACTGTTTGTAAACTACTCCCCCAAAAAGGGAAAAAATTGATGTGTTCATAAATAGAAGAATTGTACAATGTTATGGAATGTCTATTCAGTGAAATAGTGTGAACACAATTGGTTGTATATTGTAGATTCTGTGTCCAGTATACAACTATTATGATTATTGTATTTTAGATATTTAAGTAAATTGTAGAACAGTATGAGTAGTACATACTACATGTATTTTAAAAAAGAATAAGTATGGGACATCTGGGTGGCTCAGTTGGTTAAGCATCTGCCTTTGGCTCAGGTCATTATCTGGGGGTCCTGGGATCGAATCCCGCATCAGGCTCCTTGCTCAGAGTGGGGAGCCTGCTTCTCCCTCTGCCTGCAGCTCCCCCTGCTTGTGTGCTCTCTCTCTCTCTGAAAAATAAATAAGTAAAATCTTTAAAAAAATAAAGAATAAGTATATGTACAAATTCTAGTATGTGAATAAGTGTGTGTACAGGGAGTATGAGGGTGTGTAAGACTGGCATATATGTGTTTGTATAGCTATTTTCAGGAAAGATAGACAATAATCAATTAATAATGATTTCTAGCAGTGATAAAGATGGGATCATGGGGGCTTTTCAGTTTTTATTTCCTGTTTACCTCTCTCCTTTGAATTTTTAAAACTCAAAAACATGCATTTTTTTTTAAAAAAATAAATTTTTAACAAAATGATATTTGTGTTTCTCAAAAAATATTAATGATTATTATCTTTTAGGAGTTTGTCTTCGGGAAGACTCAATTATACTGGACATAAAGAGCTTCTTGAAAGGGCATGAAAAACACAACACAGGTGAGTTTGTCTTATGATAAAGTTAAATTCCAACCACTAGGCATTTTTAAGCATGTGCTGAATGCACAGCCTATGTGCTCTATGCTGCTGGAGAGACCTGAAGATGATGTAATATGGATTCTATTGATCTGTTGATCTGCCAGTATGAACTCAGGTATTCTTAATCCAGGTCTGCAGCAAGAACAGGATAAGGTAGAAGAAACAGGGATTCACAGGAGCTTGGAAAATTAGGTGGAAGAAAAGCCCTAGCAAAAACTTTCCCTGAAGGAGCTAATTAATATTTCATGGTTCTGACAGGATGTATGCCTGGGGACAGAAGTGACAGGCAGGAGGGGGAAATAAAGAAGAAGACAGGAAAGACAGCAGCTTCATATCAGCGACAGTAACCACATTTTTTCTGTCTAGAAAGTAAGGCTTAATGTGTATTGAGAGCTCACCCTAGGCTATTACCAAAAAATTAATAGATATTATAAAATGGCAGTATAACATGATCTAATATTATATCTGTGAAGCATATGACATGATATTATGTATATTACTGTTGTACAGTGTCATACATCATTCTATCATCTATAGCATAGAGTGTTACCAAAAGACAAATGTAAATTGATAGTATCAGACTAGTACAGTTTTCAATCTGCACAAGCTGTTATTACCTCTTTGTAACCCTTTCAGGAAGACGTAACTCCTTTTGAGAAAAGGAAAGAAACTGAAAGGTGGAGGACTTTTTCAAGGTCTCATAATTAATAAGTGGTAGAACCAGGTCCCTGGTTTCAAAGTTCTTAAAAATTTCAGTACATATTTTATTTATAGATAGCATATCATTTTACTGCTTGTGCAGAACAGAGACCAGATTCCCTGTTTTATCCACTGAACTTGCACCACAGCTTCAAATTCCATATTTAACATCCAGTCACATTTTAATATTGTTTGTCCTATGGTCTCATTTGTTATAGCTCTTGGCCATCACCAACATTTACTGAGCACCTGCTGGGTCCAGGGCATTGTGTTACAAACCAAGGATATAAATTGAAATGGGAAATAATCTATGCTTTAAAGAGGCTAATAATTGATTTCATGAGACAGGAAACATATATAAAATAATTATAGTATCATATGGCAAACAAAGGCAAGTGCTGAATAAAACATAGTCAGAAAATGACGTGGAAGTTGAAAGAAACATGACTTTTATCAAGCTTTGTGGTCTTACACAACTTGCTTATTTTTTCCTAGCTTCAGTTTTCTTATCTGCAAAAATGGGTTTGTTGTGAGAATTAAATCAGAAAATACATATAAATCACTTAGTGCCTGACACATATGGAGCATTGAATAAATGGAAACCGTTATTAATATTTTCTTCTCTTCTTTCCCTTCTCTGTTTCTTTTTCTCTTCTTTCCTGAAGTCTCAGACTAAATAATATGAAAGGTCTCAGACTTTAAGGAAAGTACAGAGAAGTAGAAACTCATGGGGAACAAGTTTTTGACATGGGGAAGGTAAGAAGTGAATATATTTCTAATATCAAATTTAGAATATATAATTAACATTTACGAGAATGACTCTATTTATATAAAATTTTATAACATATTCCATATTAGAGTTTATGCATATTATGTGGGTCTTGAGAATGCTTAAAAAATAGCACCTCTCTTCTCTACCTTCTTTTATTCTGGCTCTGAACAAAGTGAGAAATTGGAAAACAAAATGAAACCAAACCCAGCAAGACAGATGACGGCCGTTACGATTGCCATTGTTACTGAGAAAGACTGAGTTGAAAAACGTAGTTCAGTCTAATAGCCAAATGGGCTTGCTCCCTAACCCCTCAAGAATACAGACTTACCTCACTTCCTCACGGTTGTGCTGCATAGGGCAGGGCAGCCACAATTGCAAGCACAGCACCTCTAGCGCTGAGCTTATATTCTAGCTGAAAAAAAGCAAGAGCCAGCTTCTCTCTTGGTTGGGAAATGCAGAGAGGAGAAGAGGGGAAAGGGCTGGGTTAAGCATACCTCATTCAGTCTTCTTCCAGACTTACCAGTCAGATAACTACCTCTACCTCAATGAGTGGGCTAGCAAGGGGAGTGAAAGGACAGCAAGAAGACGGCAAGATTTTAGGATATTCTTCTCAACAAACCTTGGGTTGAGGCAGGGAATAGTTACATTCACACGTGCCCTGGCACATCTACCCATGAACACACTCTGAAGACTGCAAGAAGCAAAACCAAGAACCTATGTGGGGATATCCAGCTAATCTCTTCTGTTGAGGAGCTGATCTAGGATGATGAAAGAAAAGTCAGATAAGCCATAAGGGAGAGAATATTAGGTGCCAAGTCAGTCTCATAAATTTAATTTTTCCTTCTTGAACCTATACCAGCCTGCTGGATAGCTTAATAGCCATTGGTTTTTTTGGTGTTTCTCGGGGGTGGAGGGGTGGGGGCAGGATGGGGTAAAAAAATTAAAGCACAATATTTAGACTAGAGTTACGTTAACTTAGTTCAACTCAGAATTATTGGAAACCCTTTAGTATCGCTGCTATTTTTTGAAGTTTTAAAAAGTAATGTATGACATCCATATAGAAAAGTGCATGAACATAAATATTCAGCTCAATAAATTTTCATGAGGAAAACAACCTTGTAACTCTCACCAAGGTGAAGAAAGAATATATGTAGAGCCCTCTTCCTGCCCGCACCCATGCCCCGGGTATTTCTATCCTGACTTCTAATCAGGGTTTTGCCTTTAGGTCTATTTTTGCTCAATACTGTATTTGTCATAGTTGTTTCTACTATTCCTTCATTTTCATGCTGGATAGTATTCCACTGGATGGATATACCACAGTTATGTCATTTCATTCTGTGGTTGATGTACTTTGGGGAAATTTCCAACTTGGAGCTATTTGTACATTCTTGTGCGCATCTGGTTATACACGTGTACTTTATTTTGTAAATTTCAAATGAGTAGTGATAGTGGTTGTGCAAAGTTGTTTCACATCCTCACCACATTTTGTATTATGTCTTTTAATTTAACCATTCTATTGTATGTGTAGTGGTATTGTAGTATTTAATTGTGGGGTTAATTTGCATTGCCCTGGTAACTAAAATGGTTAAGCACATTTGTGAAAGTTTATTCTCCATTGGGTATCATCTTTTCTAGGTTGATGGTTGAGCTATCTTGTCCATCTCACCCACCTCCAGCTGTGTGCACTTTCTACTTGATTATACAAAGAACATGTAAAGACTGGGAATGAGCCCTTTCTCAGTCGTATTTCTTCTTTTATCTGAGACTTATTTTCTTTCATTCTAATTGCATCTTTAATAAATACCTTCGTTTTAATATAGTTTATTTTCCTTTATTATTGATTCTTTTATGGTTAATGATTTTTATACCATGCTTAAGAAATATTTCACTACAAATCTACACTGTACTAGGAATTAATTTTTGTGTATGGTAAAAGAAAATTTATTATTTTTTTTTTCTTGTGGATCCAATTGATCCAACACCATTTATTAAAAAGGTAGTTTTTTTCCAAGAGAAATGAAAACTTATGTTCATGCAAAACCATGCATGTGAATGTTTATACAAGCTTTATTCATAATCTCCAAAAAGTGGAAACAACCCAATTGTCTTTCAAGAGATAATAAAAAAGACTGGTACATACCTACAATATAAAACTACTCATCAATAAAAGGTAATGAATTATTGATAGATGCAGCAACATGGATTAATCTCAAATCCATTTTGCTAAGAGAAAGAAGCCAACCACAAAAGAAGACAACATACTGTATGGTTCTATTTATATGATATTCTGGCATACACATTATCATTTACATTATGAAGGCAAAACTATAGGGATAAAAAACATGTCAGTGGTTACCAGGGGATACGGGAAATATTTTGGGGGTGATGAAATTGTTTTATGGCTGTGGTGGTATGTATACAACTCTATACCCCTGTCTAATTCACAAAGAGTAGAATTTACTGTCCGTACATTTTTTAATTTCTAAAATCCAAAATTTAAAAAAATATCTCAAATAAAAAGAAAATTTATTTTCCCCACTGCTCTATGGTGTCACAAAAATTAGTTTGCATTGGTATATGGTGCTACGTCCCAAGTAGAGAGTACATGGTGTGGAAGCCAAAGACTAGAAGCAGGAGTGGCTTCACTTATTTTCACTCACAACGACACAGTCTGAGAACTTGGTTGTCTCATTTCTGTAAGTCTGGTCTTTGCAGGGATAAAATGTTCTGTTCCCCAAAAGAGATGTATCCAACCGGTGGACACATTAATAGGTTTATTTGACTATAAAGCTGCCTAAAGTCCTCTTATGTACAGGGCTCAGCAAGCAACTTGGCCTGGGTAATCAACCCAATCATCAGGAGGAGGTAGGACCACTATTACTCAATGGGAGCAGGGTAGAATGTGTTTAGATCTGGATTTACTTGAGCATCTCTTGATATTTCCTTGCTCAGTTGTGCTGGTAAATAGACAAGTGTAACCATCCTAGTCTGAGAAAGGCCATGGTAACCACGAGTCCCTACCCATAAGGGATAAGGATCTAGGTGATACCACCTGATAAACCACTAAGACCAGCAGTTGAAGGTAAAAGGAACACAGAATGGATGGAAAAATAGGGATAGGTAGATTATTAGCTGCAGCCTAAAAACCAGCTGCAGTGGCCAGGACTAAATTTGGTCCCTGTAGACTTCCTCTTCTTAGGTATTCTCCAGAAAAGGAGATTCACTGGAATCCTGGAGTAGCTGCTCTCTGAATGTATATGAAAGAATAGATCATAGGGATGCAAGGAGTGACCTGTGATGAGCACAGACATGGCCCAGCCAGATCCTCCTAACTGTAGGAGTTTTGTCAGCAGACAAAACTCAGATGGAGCCTTGTAAGCTATAGGGATCCACTTTTCCCAAAATCATGCCCTTCTAGGAGTGGTTTACATCCAATGACTGATCAAGGCAAGGGTAGAAAGTCCTAGTCCTTTTAGGGACTAGGGGCAACTCTCTTGGGCCACTTAAGCTTTCGAGCTCTGTATGGGCTTATCTGGTATTATTGGCAGCCTTACTTAATCTGCTTCTTTCCCTGTTCTTCCATGGCTCTGGATCTCAAGGGTACTTCCTAATAAACTTCCTGCATGCTACACTCTGTCTCTAAGAATCTGCTTCCTATAAACCCCAACCTGTAACACATGGCAACTACCTCAAAGCCTCTAGAGAACTCTTGAGCATCTACTATAGGCTAGACAGAAAATCTTTTTTCAGCCCAACCCCATCAGCCTGTAAAGTCCACTCTATTCCCAGGATGTCATCCTGAGCCCTTCAGAAGAAGATGCTAGTTATTGGTTTTTCTTTGTATGGACCCTCAGTAAGCTCCTAACTTTCCTTCTCTAAAGTGTGACGTGAAACCATATAGTGAGTTCTTATTCATAAAATACCTGAATTATTATAATGGAGATTATGTCTTCTCTAAGACTTCCCTTATGAAGAAATCTATGTACATCATTAGTAAGTTACCTATCATCTTTTTTTTTTTTTTTTTTTGGTGAAAAAATTTATATTTAGATTTAGCCAGCTGGACTCAGTTTAGATGATTCCAATTTTGTTGGCAACATCCAAAGCATCATAGCCAGTAGCCAGTCAAACTTACGCCGTCTCTCTCCATCAGGCCACGTCAATGTCGTAGAGCTTCTTCACAGTCTGTTTGATCTGGTGCTTATTGGCCTTGATATCCACAAAGAACACAAGTGTGTTGTCTTCTATTTTCTTCACGGCTGACTCAGTAGTCAGGAGGAACTTGATGATGGCATAGTGATCAAGCTTGTTTCTCCTGGGGGCGCTCTTTCGAGGATATTTGGGCTGCCTCTGCAGACGCAGTGTCGGGTCGTCGGAATGTAGGTGACGTGCGGATCTTCTTTTTTGTGTGTCTGTGGACACCTTCCAGCACCGCCTTCTTGGCCTTCAAAGCCTTTGCTTTGGCTTTGGCTTTGGGTGGGGCAGGGGCTTCCTTCTTAGCCTTCGGCGCCATCTTCGTAAAAGGGCTACCTATCACCTTTTTCTTACTGCAAATAAGTCAGGTGCTCCTTGCTTACATCTCAGGAAAAATAACTTCAGTGGCTTTGAAATTGATTCTAAAAAGTTCAAATTATGTGCATTTATTCCTTTCATGTCTTATGCTCAGGCTGGAATTGGCTGGTTCTTCATAATAGAGGTAATATAAACATCTCTTTTCAAAATGGTGGTATTTATTAACTGTCTTTTTTAAGCTCAGGTTGCATAATATTGTGGATTAGGAGGAGTTTTGCTGTATTCCATTCCTATCTCATTCAATTTATCACTAAGTTTATTGGGGTATTTCTAGATTTATACATACTTTATCTTTTAAAAAAATTAGACACATGCAGACCTTAAGTTTGATTTTTATTTTAGCAGGAATACAGCTTAGCATTTTAATAGGCTGTAAATCTTGAAGAGAAACAAATAATACAAACAAGTTTAAAAAGCATTTTATACCTATTAAAATGGCTAAAATGCAAAAACAAAACAAAACAAAAAAACACAACCCCCCCACCCCCCCAAAAAAACAAACAAAACCCTCACAATACCAAATTTTGGTAAGAATGTGGAACAATGGAAACTCATTCATTGCTGGTGGGGATGCAAAATGGTACAGCCATTTTGAAGAACAGTTTGTGTTTCTTACATAGTTAAAGTTATCTTACCATATGGTCTAGGAATCACATTCCTAGGTGTTTACCTAAATAAATTGAAAATCTAGTTACACCCAACAGTTTGCACTAAATGTTTATAGCAGCTTTATTCATAATTGTACCACACTAGAAGTGACCAAAATGTCCTTCAAAAGGTGAATGGATAAACAAACTGTGATACATCTATACAATGAAATTTTATTCAGTGATAAAAAGAAATACTCTATCATGCCACAAAATATATGTAGGAACCTTAAACGCATATTGCTTAGTGAAAGAAACCAGTCTGGAAAGGCTACATACTGTACAAGTCTAAGTATAGGCATTCTGTAAATTCAATTTAGTTTTTACATTCAGTTTCTATTTCAATTTTTAGGTAAAATATCATCCTTGATTTGATTGGAAAGTGTTATAGATCTGGTGTAGGGACAAAAAGAGTTTTAGCTTACAGGAGTTGGGGTAGGTGGCAGGGAAAGAAAAGGAACTATTGGTTAAGTGGAATATAAGAACGGAAGTTCTAGGATAGGCATGCCAAATGCAGCAGGAAGCATCGGTCAAGCCAATAATGAGAAGTCAGTGTGAAACTGGCAATATTATAATTATTTAGAAATGTCAGATTTGAAAAATACACAGCATTCCTTTATCAAGATAAGGAGATATCTTTTAGTCCAGTCAGAGGGCTAAGAATATATGTATGAAGATACATAAAGAAATCATAAGTTGTAGACTAATTGATGACAATTTTATGACTTGGGATTTTAAGAAAAGGGTGGGTTTGCTCTAGAGGATCGTATCATGGAGAGAGGTGAATAGAGAGGAAGGGGCTTTGTATCCTAAAGCACTGCTTGCGTAACTTTTTTTTTTTTTTTTTAACAAACCGTACTCTAGCTTCAGAGGAAAGTAAATAAACACCCATGGAGCTTGGGGGCAGAATCCAAGAAACCACCAATGTGAGAAATATCTTTGAAATCTTCTCTTTCATTTTAATAATTCATTTGATTTTTGCAGTTTATGATATATTTCTCATTGTCTTAGTGTAAGAAAACTCTTCCACCGTGGTCAGTACCGAGTAAAATAGACACTCTGGAAAGATGTGTCCAGTTTGCCCTGCAGTTCCATACACTCTCTTAGACAGTGGCTCTGGGCTATGAACACCCCAATTTAGAGAATAATTTGCCTGAAATCCCTGAGTTGCACTATACTCCAGAATCTCTGTGAGGTGGAGGAGACTTGTGGTTCCAGTGCTTATTAGCTATTGAATCTTCCACAATAACACTATTTCTGATCAGTAAAGTGCTAAAACCTACCATATAAACTCTTTCACAAGGCTGACTGTAAGACCAGGCCTAAGTCACTTTAACTCTCTGGGAGGCTGAATCTGAGAGTTATAAAATCCTACCTTTCTCATTTTAAAATTAAGACTCTTTGGCTCTTATTAGTTCATGGAGATCCAATTTTAAAGTTATCTTCTGTGGATGAGTCAAAGTGACATTTCCTAGTAGAAAAAACTTCAGAAAACTAGTCATAAAACTTGAGTTTTATTCCTAGGTCTATCATTTAATAACTATACAACCTTGGACCAATAACAATGTTTCTGAGACTCAGTTTTTCATCTGCAAAAGTCAGAGATATCTCTTGCCTTATTCACTCACAGGGAACTTGGGAAGGTGAAATGAAATAATGGGTATAAAAGTGCTTTTCTAAAGCTCATTCCACCATGCAACATTGCCCTAAATCCTCTGTTTCTAAAGTTTTATTATTTTTAAAGGCAATATTACAAAACTGCTTTCTGGAATCCTCGTATTCATAAATTGCCTTATGACTAGTTAGATACCAGGGGCCACTTTCTCCTTAGGAAAAGAATTCTGATTGCTTACTATTTCCTCCTTCTCTCTTGTTTTCATAGTTTCTGCTTTGCAGCAATGCTGCTGGCCATGAAGATAAGATGTAGAGTTGCCTTTTCCCAATGTTGCAAAAATGGTAACATACAATAAGCAGTAAGGCAAAGAGTCTAAAATCACATTGTTTGCCTTTAAAACTTCATTCATACTTGTACGTGAATGAAGATATCACTTCTATACTGGGAATTCATTAAAACAATAAAGACAAATCATAATGAATTTACAATCCACATTCCTATTGCTATAATTCTTAGTTTCTTGTCTGTCCCCACTATTGAAACAATAAATAATTTCTGTCATCTATTTGACTGATACAAATAATCTCACCAAGGTAGAGTTGTCTTCTTTAGCTTTTTGGGTTTTTTTCCCCCAACACAGAGGTAATAACTGTTTGTTTTTTTTTTAAAGATTTTATTTATTTATTCATGAGAGTTAGAGAGAGAGAGAGAGAGAGAGAGGCAGAGGGAGAAGCAGGCTCCCAAGGAGCAGGGAGCCCGATGCGGGACTCGATCCCAGGACCCTGGGATCATGACCTGAGCCGAAGGCAGACACTTAACCATCTGAGCCACCCAGGCGCCCATGTAATAACTGTTTTTTAATGTTATCTTTTGAATTGGTTATTTTATTAAAATAAATGTTCTATTACACTGAACAAGTTATATAAGTAGCAGTATAAGTAACTAATAAATATTTGAAAGCAAGATGATCTACAGATAATTCATGATTTTTGAGTAATCCATAATTCACTCACACACAACAAAAACTTTTTTTTTATTAACTGATCTTAAGAAGATCAGTTATATATTAAAAAACAGAGGTTATACAGAAATCCTCTGAGAATTAAAAGTTAGAGTTATTTTCATTAACTTTCAGTTTTATGTATAATGAAGTAATCTTTTTACTTAAACACATATCCATGCCACTACTTTTCATTGCTATTACTACTAAGTAATAAGGAAAGGTTATATAATGCATCTGTATGGAAACTGTTTTTTTAAATAAGATTTATTCATTCATTTTAGAGAGTGTGTGTGTGAGTGTGGGGAGGGGCAGATGGAGAGAAATCCTCAAGCAGACTCCTTGCCTAGCATGGGAGCCTGATGTGGTGGGGCTCAGTCCCATGACCTATGAGATCATGACCTGAGCCGAAACCAGGGGTAGGAAACTCAACTGATTGAGCCACCCAGGTGACCCAGAATCTGTTTTTAACCTCATTTGTTACAGAGCAGAATTTCATGTAATGGGTATTAATTTTCAATGAAAAAATATTTCATGACTTTTAATATGAAAAATTTTAATTACTGATGTGTTAGGAAGAACATATTTGTTCTTGTTGATCTGATTTGGCTATAAGATGATTCTGTCCTAAATTTCTATTCTACTCTGACATCAAAATGTATTATACTATAGCTTCTTAAGGGGTCAGCTCTGATGTAAGAATTAGTGCCAATTCTATATCAATTTCTTAAGTTAATTTTTGAGTATTAGGATTATATTCTGCAATTTCTAATACTTTGTGCTATTTTTTTCTGAAAGGTCTTCATGTGAAACCCAAAGATTATAACCTTACCTGATATATATTACTCTTTCAACATACCCTTTCATCAGAGCTGGGCTTTCCAAACCAAGATGAGAAGAGGGATGATATTGAATCCCTCTCCCCTGAGTATAATTCACACAAGTATAGCCTCACTGTATTAGTTATCAATTGCTGTATAACAAAATATCAGTAAAAGTGATACTCTTTTCCTTGAGTACTTAACAACTTAATGCAAAAAACATGTCTTATCTCACATAAGTCAGGAAATTGGGAGCAGCTTAGATGAATGGTTCTGATTTGGGATCTGTGGTAGGTAGAATTCTAAGCTGGCCCTCATGATTCCTGCCGCCTGGCGTTCACACCTGTATACAATCACCTTTGACTCAACAGAATATGGAAAAGGTGAAGGGAATTTGAAGATGTAATTAAAGTTTCTAATTTGTTGACTTTAAGTTCTTCAGGTGGAGATTATCCTAGATGGGCATAACTTTTCAGGTGAACCCTTTAAAAGAGGATCTAGAGGTCAGAGAGGCTTTTTTTCTGGGCTTGAAGAAGCAAGTCACTAAGAATTTTATAGCTGCAAGGAAATTAATTCTGCCAACCAGCAGCTTGGAAGAGTATCCTGAGCTCTAGGAAGAAATTCAGTTTAGCCTTGATTCATTTGTGAAACCCTTAGCAGGAGGCCCTCCTAAGCTGTGCCTGGGCTTGGATCCGTAGATCGGATCTAGCTGGGCTGCATCCATAGAAACTGTGAGATAATGAACGTACATTGTTTTAAGCCACTAAGTGTGTGGTAATTTGGCACATAGCAAGAGAAAACTAATATAGTGTTTTAGTTGAAGTTGTAGGAAAACATCAGTTGGGGATGAAGACATCTGAAGCCTTGAGTGGGGTTGATGAAGTCTCTTTCAAAATGGCCCACTGGCATGGCTGGTGGCAGAAGGCCTCAGTCCTCTGCCATGAAAACCTCTCCATTGGGCTGCCTGAGTGTCCTTAGGACCTGAGAACTAGCTTCCACCTTCCCAGAACTGCCTCATCTGCTGCAGCTGGTTTCTTTGAGAGTGGGTGATGAGAGAGAGACAGAGGCAGAGTGACAGATAAGCAGACATAGAGAGAAGACAGAGACAGAGACATGGAGAGATAGACACACACAGAGAGAAAGACAGAGAAAGATAGGGAGACAGAGACACAGAAAGAGACAGAGACAGAGTCATAGACACACACAGACAGAGAGAGATAAAGACAGAGATGGGGAGACAGAGATTGACTATACACAAGATAGAAGCTGAAATCTTTTTATAACCTGATCTTGGAAGTGATCCCCATCCTTCTAGAGTTCTTTTTTGCTGGAAGTGAATAACCAAGCTTATCCCACACTAAAAGAGGGGGGAACTAAGCTCCTATTCTCAAGGGAAGGAGTATCAAAGAATTTTTAGACATACCTTTAAAAACCACCAAACTTGTATTTAGCTTTTTGGCTCCTTGGATTTCATATTGGTATTAGAGATGCAGCCATTTTAGCAGTATATTTTAATTTCTAAAATTAGTAAGGTTGAGGTCCAGCAAAAAAAATATTATTTAGAGACTTTGTTCCCTAACTATTCATTTTAAGTTATGCTTTTCTGCATATTCATACGACATGGCAACTTTTTTCTTTCTTCCTTGTATTTTCTTTAGATTAACTTGACTCAAATAGGTTCTATTAAAGTAATGTTTCCATTTCAAGTGACTCACTTGACAGAGAAGTCAAGTTCACCTGCCAATGAGATTGTGGATTGAGCATGGCTTCTAGGGGTAGGTAGAGTTAGGAATGAGAGTTAATTTCATAATTTTTCTAGCTGTAGGAATCAAAATCTTATGTTAAAAAAAGTTGTGTGTATACATAAATTAGTGACTAAACTTTACTAAGTCCATCGGTTTTCACAAAGGGGAAATCTATACACATTAAAATATATTATAAAAATATTTATTGGGTAAAAATAAAGCATATTACCCAAGTGAGGAATTTGCTAGTTTAATTTCTCTAAACCGTATTCTAATATTACAAAATTAAGTATTTTCTGACCCTCAGAATTCAAGGTATGTGACATTACAAAAAAATGATTTCTTTTTTTTTTCCTCAGTGAAGAACTTTGCCTCTGGAATATAAAAGAGTCTGATTTCAATGCTAAATGTTGGAATTCAGGAATGCCTATTCATCTTTGAATACTAGTTTGTTTTCCTTATATGCATTCAGAAAATAATTTAGTACCTAATATTTAATAAGTACCTACTCTAGGTAAGGCTTTGTGAAAGGCACTGGTGATATTTGTATGATATATATAGTTACTTCCTTCAAGAACAACTTGATCTACCTATGTGAGAACCAGGGAAAGGCTGGTTCAGGGAATTGGCACTTGACGTAAGTCTCAGAAGCAGAGAAAATATAAGTAAATCAATGCTGGAAGAGCATTCAGACATAAGGAAAACAATGCACAAAGTTAAGGAGGAAGAAGAAAGGAAGAAACTCAGAAATTGTCAGTGGAAAATATGGACATGTGACTGAAGAGCCAGTTAAATATTAGCTCAGAGTAAGTTCTCCAGATATCACAAAAGAAGTATTTTTTTTCTTTTGTTTTGATAATGGTTATTTTGAAAGTCAAAGAAATAGCATAATCTCACTTTTCAATAGAGCCTGGAGTTACTGTGCTATTTTATGAGGAAGGGCTAGTCCACAGCCTGATAACATATTATATTAATATAGAGCCAAATAAAATAGAAACTACTGACTACATACCAAATTGAATAAGAGTTGTTGATATTCAGTTTAGATAAATGATCTTTGCTATGCAGTAGACATCTTTCTTGGATAGCCTAATATATTTATTACCGTTAAACTCAGATGCTTGCTTGATGGTCACACTTGTCTGTCATTTCTCTGAACTACTCAGATTTTATTCATTTGCTCATTCATCAATTACTTATCCAGTGTTTATGAAATGCTGGGCTCTATTCTTTGCTCTGTAGATACAGCAGTGAATAAAACAAAGTTCTCAACCTCATGGAGCTTAAAATCTAGTGGAGACAAGAGACAAAAACAAATAAATATATCATACATATTTATATGCATATACACACATTTGCCAAGGAATAATTTAAGCATTTAAAAGGAGGGGATGGAACGGTTGGTTGAATGAGATATTACTTTCTTTTTTTTTAAGATATTATTTTATATACAGGTGTCAAAGAAGGCTTCATTATCAAGGTGGCATTTGGTCAGAATCCTGAGTTAAGAAGTCAAAGTAGAAGGAAAAGCAAGTTCAAAACCCCTGATGTAAGAAGATGGTTGGTGTAGTAGTGAAACAGAAGCTGGTGGGGCTGGAGTAAAGCGAGTGTCAGGCAAGAGTAATAGAAAAAGAAGTCAGGGAGGTCATGCCTGGGTGGCTCAGTCAGTTAAGAGCCTTGGTTTCAGCTCAGGTCATGATCTCAGGGTCATGATCTCAGGGTTGTGAGATTGAGCCCCGCATTCAGTGCAGAGTCTGTTGAGATTCTCTCGCTCTCCCTCTGCCTCTTCCCTGCCTGTCCCTCTCAAAATAAATAAATACATAAAATCTTAAAAAAAAAAGAAAAGAAAAGAAAAGAAGTTAGGGAGATAATGATGGCCAGATATCCAAGGGTCTTGTTTGTAGGACACTGCAATGAATTGGGTATTTACTTTGAGAGAGAGGGAAAGCCACTAAAGGGTTTTGGGCAGAGGAGTGACATAATACATCATTTTAAAAGAATCACCTACATACTCTGTCTGCTTTCTTGAGACTAAGACACTAAAGGCCAAAGGTAGAAATCTAATTAAGAAGCAGGCAATTGGTTATGTTTAGCTTGGCTTAAGGTGATAGGCATGGACGTTAGGGTCAACTGGATTCTGGGAATATTTTAATGGTGAGAGGGGAGAAGTTCAGGCTAGAAATATAGATTTGGATGTTTCCAGTGTATAGATGGTATTTTAAGTCACAAATCCGCAACGTGACACCTAGGGTTAGGTGGGTAGGAAAAAAAGAGGTCTAGGATTAGACTGTATTTGGCCTTGACCGTAATCAATGCTTTTAGGAATATCTAAAGGTAAGTTTCCTTTCTTTTTGAACTTTAAAGCACCTGGAGTACCAGTAGGCAGAAGAAGTAATAACGGTATTTTAATGAGTATCATTAAATCAGGACACTTTAGTGGTCTTCAGCCTTTTCAACTTCTCAATAAGATAATGTGCTAGATGGTTTGCTGTTTGGCATCATACCACACCCTCACAGAAACTGCATTTCTCAGAATCACCTTCTCTGAATAAGTCCAGGGAAGAGTCCACCAGTAAGAGACACTCAGTTGAGGCGGAAGGGAAGGAAAAGCCATAATTCCGGAGGCAATAGGGTAAACTCTTGGGAGGACAATGGACTTAAGATTTGCAACACTTTCAGGGGATCTTTGAGAATCACTGCTTCAGTGTGGTAGGCACTGATCAAGTTTGTTTAATTTCAATTTCATATATTGTGAATTTGCTATGAAGCTAGTTGAACTGATAAAAGTCTCCAAAGCTAATTCATAATATGATATGGTACTTTTCACAAGCAAAAAATCACTCAAACTTGGCTATCAAACTAGGCTGTCAAAACACAAATTGTGTATATTTTATCATAGTCATGAGAGGAAAAGAGCTGGAAATAAATATAGCAAATTTAAATTTTTTATGTCTATATAATTTTTGAATTTATTTTTATACTGGGAAAACTATTATATTTTGTTTTTAAAGAAATTTTATTTTAAAATAAATATTTATAAGAAAATTCTATTCAAGATATCATTTTGAAAACCTATTTTTACCAGATAAAATAATTTGAAAATAAAAATGGGTATGTTTAAGGCAGATGGGTAAAATAAAAATGGGTATGTTGAAGGCAGATGAGGGTATTTCTATTTCTACTCCACACTATTTAGAATGCTTTTTAAAATATATAATTTACATCATTAATTGGTACTCTATGCTTAAAGAAAGAATCTACTAAGAAAAGATTACATCCATCTTGACCCTCATTTGTGAAAAATGAGCAAAATCTGGAGTGAGATTTTCCCAAAACAAAAGGTGAAATGATTGGGATAAAGACAAAGTAAGGTCAGGATGAAATCTAAAGGATGCTTCTCCCACCTCATCCACCTGTCTCATTAATGTGCCAAATTCTTGGAAGCAGTGAGTACTGAAGGGAGCCTGGCTATCCCACTATGGAGGGAGCATTCTGCTGTTTCTATAGAAATTAAGTTAGCATTCATGACAAGTACTCTAAATTGACATCCTCTGAGATCTTTATTAAAAGAAATGGACTTTTAAGGCCAATTTTGACATATTAGTTTATAAAGTGATGAAATGTAAGCTTCTATTGTTCATCTCCCTTATAAAAGTAAACAAAGGGAGTAGATATAAAATCTGCTTTTGCAGCTATATTCTGAACATCACCCATATCTCATCTCTAAATATAGCTTTCCTCAAGAAAGGAGCTCAACCACTCTTTCAAACACTCCTGGAATATTTGCATGTAGTATTTAGGGCTAATTTAGGAAGAGCTGGTACTTGTTTCCATCACTACCATGAAACATTTTTTATCAGCCCCTCAATGAGAACACTGAGAGATAGTGTGGGAGTCTGAGAGATTCAGGATTGAAGGGAAGCCTCCCAGTCACCATAGGAATACTGTGATCAGTTTGGCATCTGAATCTCCGTTCATTCATTTATAAAATGGTGTTGAAATACTTCTTTATAGAGTTGTTAAGATGATTAGAAATCATATATACAAAGAAAGCCACAGTGTCTGGGACATTTATGTGCTTGGTGAATCATTGGTGTTTTTCTTCTAGCTATTATTTTAATAGTTTATAGGAGGCAGATGCAATGCTCAGTGATGAAGTTGCCTTCTGAGAAAGTTTGTTGACTAATTCATTTGGAATTGTCAAGAGAGGAAATTAAGCAAGGCAAGTAGGATGGATAAAGATAGAATGATCTACCAAATTCTCAGTATAAAACTACTTATTGGTATGGTAGTACAAAGAGCTTCTAATCTAGAAACAAAAGAGGTTGGAGTATGGCAATAAAATATATAAAGTTATCCCTTATATTTGGGCCACATCCACAATTAGAATACCATCCCAGACTTCTCTTGAGCTACATCCTTTGTACTCAACTGCCTACTGAGTATCTTCATTTGAATGTGGTATACATCCCTCAAACTCAACAAACTGGAGCAATGCTTTACCCTTAAAAATCTTTTCTTCTCCTGTATTCTCTATCTTGTTGTTTTATGACAGTACCTACTCAGTAGTTCAGGGAAGAAGCAAGGAAGTCTCTTATCTTCATTCTTACCCCTCTCTTATCCCATCAGCCATTATATCCAGAGGCAATTACCTCCTAAATACTTAACCAAATCTACCTACTTCTTTCTAACTCTTCTAATATCACTGAATTTAACTCACCAACATCTTTTACCTGAACTACAACAATAATAATATCTTAATAGTTCTGCTTTCTCTCGTCTTACTCCAAAACATTTTTTTAAAAAATATTTCAGTTATACTGTTTTTCTTCTTATTCCCCAAATCCATTTGGTTACGTGCTTCTCCCATTTGCAAGTCTTCCATGGTTTCCAACGCTTTTGTGATAAGATCTAAAATCTCAGAACAGCCTTAAAAGGACCTGCCTATTAAGCCTACTTTTCCAGTTTAATTGTGAACCACTTCTCCCACTCTTATTAAACTCAGAACCTTTACACATACTATTTCTTACGCCTGAATCCTCACTCCTTTCAGTTGTCCGGCTAATTCACACTTACCTTTCAGGAAGTCAACACAAATGTTACATTCTCACCGTTAGAGCAATTAAACAAGGAGGCCATTAGACTAACGTGGCACTAATGCCTTGACACCTAAGTAAGCAAACCGAACCTAAGCCAGAGTAAATTCCTTCAAATGTTTCAAGGTTAAGAAATCTAAATCTAAGAACAACCAATCACAAACAGCAAAATAGGCTTTCCCAAGTAAATCGGCCTTCTAAGCTGTAACCAATCAAATGATGTCCTTACTTTGTTTCTACATCTTCTCTATAAAAACCTTTCCCCTAGCTCCTATTGGCAGAGTATTTCTGACCACTTTCAGTTTGGTACTGCCCAATTGCAATTATTTGGAGTTTGCTCAAATAAACTCTTGAAAATTTTTAATGTGCTTCGTTTACTTTTTAATATCTCCAAAGCCTTTTCTGACCCTGCAGGCAGGAATAGACTCCCCTGTTACATGCTGTCGTAATAATACATTACTTTTGTAACATTTATCACAATAACAGTAATTCTTTCCTTAATTATTTATTTGCCATAGCCACCCAATTAGACTATAAGCTTCTTGGTAGCAGTCAAATTTTCAGTCCTTGGTCTCTAGACAACACATTATCTGTTGATGGTAAACTTTTAAATAATACTTGACGAATGCATAAATACAAACAATGAAGGAGGCAGTAAAGAACCTATTTTTGCATCTCAGGACATAGTTGAATCTAAGGGATAATTCTAACCCTGCAGGTAAGCCCTTAAATATTATTTTGGCAAGCTGATTTAACACTGAGGATTTCTTTTCTTACGCTTCTTATTGAATATGGAATCAGAAGAAATTACATTACTTGATAGCTATGAGACATTGGGCTAGTCACTGGGTGTCAAACTTAAGGACAGGTGTTCAGCTGCATGTAACAAATAATTTTAGGAACAGTGGTTTAAGCAACCTGGCTATTGTGTTACTCCCTCAAAAGCAAGAAATTCAGATGTAGGCAGCCTGATGTCTCAGGGATGTCAGGGTTGATTTTTTTATCTTTTCTCTGCTCAAGATAGCTGCTGGAGCTCTGGCCTATACATTGGCAGGGAGGAAGAGGGGACATGTGCGAAGAGCAAAGTGGATACATGTGGTATCATATAAGTCCATTCCCTATTTACAGTGCTTTTCTAGAAATTCTTCCCAATAAATTCACTTACATCTTTTTGTCTATAGATATCACTATATGGCTACCTATGTCAGCACAGGAGTCTGAGAAATGCTTTGTAGGTGGAAACCTTGCCAAAACCAACAAAATCAGTATTCTGTTAAATAAGAAAGAAGAAAAGCATAGTTACTGGAGATGTTACTGGCAGACTCTACCTAACTTGA
Organism: Phoca vitulina; assembly: GCF_004348235.1. NCBI lineage: Eukaryota > Metazoa > Chordata > Mammalia > Carnivora > Phocidae > Phoca > Phoca vitulina. The sequence continues at coordinate 5,718,745 of NW_022589722.1, forward strand.
AAACACCAAGTTTCAGTTTATCAGAAAACAAAGGATAAAAAATATAGACTTTTCAAGGTGTTTATTAACATTAACGAAGATAAAGTATATTAAAGGTGCATCATTGGGCTCTCTGTAAATGATGGGTACAAAATAACAGCCTCATTATCCAAATACTGTGAAATATAAGGTAATATCAGCTCACAGATGTTTATGGGTTTGCTTAGAACTCAAATCCATTGGCATTTATTATCCAAAATTGAAACAATCTTGACTATCAAAATGGAATCTGGATATTTAACCATAGATATTGTCTTGATTTTTGTGTTCTAAAGGGAGTAGTATAGACATATATGTTTCTAGGGCAACTAAGTTGGAGGTTGGTTGCTGGAAAATGGATTACCTCAGATTTCTGAAATTCTGAGGGAATTATGTGAAATCATAGAGAAAGGAATTCATTTGATTTAAATTTGATTATATAATTCTATCTAATTAGTGCATGCTTAATTACCATCTATCTCTCAAATTCTCTGGGGCACAGAGGAAGAAGAGACTTTGCCTTGCCCCTAAAGAACTAAAAATCTTTCTACAAGTAGAATCAACTAGAAAATAACAGTTTATTACTATGAAACTTGTGTATGCATGTGTGTGTGTGTGTGCCTGCATAGTATATTCTGTGCCAGTCCCAAGAAGACGGGGTAGACTTCCATCTTTGGACAGTGAGAATCCATAAACCTCGTCAGAGAAGAAAGGTAAGATTTTATCTTTTCTCTCTCCTGTGTTTATTGCAAAACTTTATAAATCTTGGAATCATCACCTTCTGACTTGAAAACCCCATGAAGCAGAGAAATCAGTTACTACTTGTCCATGGATCTTCAAGGTGAAATATGCCCCTAATCTGTGTTTATAGAGTTTTTAATTAAAATACTCCATGACTTTAATCTTATGCCAAAGTTTTGTGGAGATTTATTTTTCTCATAAAATTTGGATTATTCTTTCTGTTTCTCTATGTTTTCTGTCAGTCATACAGTATAGTATGTTTTTTATTCAGTAGTTTGCCTCATTGGTATCTCACTTCTCTAGCCTTTATCCCTTACCATTTTCAAAATGCTTTTCACATTTATCTTTCTCCCTTATTCTTATTTTCTAAGTTACTGGAGGATAATGATTTTGATGTTTTTGACAGGAAGTGATAAAATTATTTTAAGGTTTTTTTTTTTTTCTAATAGAATCCATACCACAAGTTAAAGAAAAATGTCCATGGAATTATTAACTTCATTATATTCTTGATAAATTTTTTAGTAGATACTGGGTAGAATGCTAAGAAATTTTCGATGGTTACCAAAGAAAGATTTATCATTTCTGACTGTCTTCCTCTTCCATGGTATAATTCCCCTGAAATGTCTGAGTGTGCCTTTTAATTTAAACCAAGTGTCCAGCCCTTTGATTCACAAGTTTGCACTCAACTAAAGAACATCTCAGGGTGTACTCTGTGTGCTGGTTATAATGGCTTAATGGAGCTACATATGGATTAACAGAAGTCAAAGCTTTTGAGTAGGAGAAATAGAAAGGACTGCTTTGCTAAACAGTGGGGCCACTGACAACACAATACAATATCAGTATTGGAAATACTATTTAGAATTGAAAGTATAGTCCCCATTCCATACACTGTGCCTTAACTATTCAGTGATGGCCCTAATAGTGTGTGTGAGTGTTCTCTGATATACCTGGTAAAGTCTCCATCCTTGAGGTGTTGCGATTCTGTAGGGAAATAGAGGCCTAGGAGCTATGTTGGAAAAATTGGGGCATTGGCATTAAGGAAAGAAATGTAGCTGAGTCAAAAGAAAAGAGCAATTTACAACAAGCAAAGAAACAAACAAAAAACACACAAAGATTTTGGGATTGCTTGGGATTACTGAAATATGGAAGATGAAGCCTGAGTTAGATCACTGTGTCCTAACAAGCTTAACATGGACTTGTTTTGGGTGGGGTTAAATCTGTGTATTTTTATATATTGGAGAGAAAGTAGAAGTTCTCTTGCTTCCATAGATCTTTTAACTTAAGCTGAATTGGTGAAATAATAATAGGTTACCATATATTCTTTCAATCAAAAGCATCCATTGACAATGAGTAAAAGGTTAATTGGTAGATAGGCATTCAACATTAAAATACACACCCACACACAACACATATAACATACACATGCATATTTAACAATTCACAAATGCCTGGCATTCTTCACGGGGCTAGGATTTATAGGTGCTGAGGTGGAGGAAAACAAAACCAAGCATAACAAAAAAACAAGGTTCTCATCCTCATGGAGTTTATGTCAAACAGAGAACACAAACAGGAAGTCAATAATATAAATAACTTTTTTATTGCATTCATAAGAGGAGCCATGTAGGAAAAACACAGAGGACTTTGAAACTACATAGTGAGGAACTTAATTTAGTCAGCAGTGGAAATAGCAGATTTAAATCTTTAGAAACATATTTTCCTTATGATCTAGAGTGTTTGGGTGCAGTGGAGGGAGTGAGTAGGTGGGTGGGGAAGGAGGGAGCAACAGTCTGGTGCCTAGAGCCAAAGGAGGAAACAACTTTGTTCACAATAGACATCATTAACAAAGCCAAAGTACAGTGACATCAGCGTCTACATATTTTCCATGATTTCTAAAAATATAATCAACTCATTAATAGAGAAACACTACAACATATACATTTTAAAAAATTAGTGGGTGATTTGTGCATTTGGCCGTGAGATTGGGTTAGTGCTGTTATATTTAGGTGCAGGTCTCTCTTATTTCCCGTGCCTCATACTGTTGAGAAAATACTATCCAAAAGAAAGTCCACATATTCTGTCTCAATCCCAACCATTTATTTCCCGCCCTCCCTTGTCATTATTATTAATCAAAGTGTTTGCAACTAGTTTTTATTTTTAGGTTTTTGTTTTTGTTTTTGCTAAGTCCACATATAAAGAAAACATACAGTTCTTTTTGACGATCATCATACCCCTTTCCATTCTGGCAATAATTTCCTAGAATGATGGTGTTATTGATTGCCCAACTATAATCTGCATACCAGAAATGCTTAATATTAACTATCTTGTCATTCATAGTCTGTTTAATAGTAAACAGAGGATTTATAGTCTGTCAAATTTAATGACCAGAAGAACCAATAAAATATGACAGGGAAGACTTCCCACTCTTTAGGAATGGAATAGTTTCATCAGCACAAATGACAGCCTGTCAGAAAATCCCTGTGGTGGTGAAAAAGAAGAAAAATACAATTATATATTTCTGCTCAAGAAAGAAAATGTGCATGATGTCCACATGCAAAATAGAATGTTATGATTTAGGAAATCATTATTCCAAAGTCCCTTGTTTTCTGGGTTAGAATTTCTCAAAACTGAATTTTCATGATTCTGATTGAGATTAGAAATCTCAAATAACCAATCTATGTAACCAAATTGATACAACCAACCAGGCTAGTCTAAAATCATTCCATTGATGGATTCACCACTTCTTTCCCAGACTTTGAATTCCCAAAATTAGGCTCTGTGGTGGCAGGACAAAAGGTGCTGAGGGATACAGGAGACAACAATGGAAGTGAAATCCTTCTTCCACTTTGCGTTTTTGCCATTCCTTAGACCACCTCTCTCCCCCAACACACATATTGATATTGACACCACAACTCCAGCAGCAGTCCTCAACCCATATCTTGGGCTTAGATCTTGATTGGGTAGTGGTTCTCAAAGTGTGCATGAGAATTATTTGGAGTAACTGGAAAATTTCTATCCTCTAGAAACTGTGATTCTGTGGTCGTGTCAACCTAGGTGCTGATTTTCTTTTCTTTTCTTTTCTTTTTTTTTTTTTTTTCAGTGACTCCTGGTGAGTCTGATGCAGATGGCCAACACCGTATTATGGTACTCTGTATACATTCTGTAGTTAAACACTAGGTAGTCATTGTGCTGCTTGGTTTCACACCCTGGTTCTGCCAGACATGAGCTTCGAGGTGATCCTGGCCTATCACATAAGGTCATTGTGCAGATAAAACAGAAAATCTTACAAAGATTTAAAGACCACCTGGCATTTAAGATACTTCATGATGTTCACTAGTATTGTTTTGCTGATTTTGTTGTTGCAGCTTCAGTTAGTAACCACCATCTTCAAATTAGCTTAATAATTACAGTGTACTATATTGTAAAAGATCAGTGGTACCCAAGGGACCCACAATATCAGAGTATAGTCATGACCATTGATAAAATACTAAAATCAGGGCTGGAAATCTACCAAAGTGGCCTCTGTCTTAATCATTCACGGAAACCACAGGGCTTCTTAACTCTATTTTTCTCTGTAAGCCTCTCTTTGTTGACTATCTTTATTTCTTCCAAAGCATGGTGAATCATGGTCAGGACACACTTCCTGAATTTACATTAATTCTCCTACCTGTAAGAAACTGACAAGCTCCATTCAGTCCCATTTTCATGTTCCTAGAAGATCCTAATTGATTCTTTTTAGGCTTGTTGATTATCTACCATTGGTTCAATTGGCTATGAAGTGGTATGCAGACTCTGGAGTGAAAACAACTGCTAGAATCCAACTGCATATATAGGGCAATTCTAAAATAGGGAAAGCTGTGAGCTGGGCAAGTACCCTTAAAAGTATCTGCCACAAGGGTTTCCAATATTTCAATATTGGAATAATTCAAGATTTCTGTAAAATACACTGTGAGTTCCGTTCAAAGAATTTTCTGGGGATATAATCCAGTTATTATCTGGATGTTGCTGGATTTAAGTTAATATTGAATGGTTTATCATTGGATGAAATCTAAGCAATCAGTCATAGGGAAAATTGTGAAGGAAACAAATTTATCATTAGTGGTCTATCTTCCCTTTATGAAGTTTTCTGTGCCTATTTTTTTTTTTTTTTTCCTGAAGAGTCATGTTCTTGTTTTCCTCTTTTAAAGAAAAGGGGTAACGCTTGGCTTGTATCTTAATGTGTTACCCTCAGTGATATTTATATTTAAAAGTATCACAGATTATGGGTACAAACCTTAACAAAAAGAAATGAGTCAATAATGGCAAATTCAGGCAACCATGGGAAAGCTATTTTGAGTACTGAGCCTCTTTGGCACCCCTCAAATGATACTGAGGAGATAAACTACTGAGTACTGTGTTTCTGGTTAGCTCTGGCTATTAGTGCAATTCAGTTTATTTACAGAGTGCAGACGATTTGTGGTTGAACCCAATCACTGAGTCATAGCAATGACTGAAAGTTACATCCTTAGTATAGCATGGATCTTTGCCATATACCTGACCTGCATCTGAACTTCAATTTTGGCATGGAACCAGGCTGTGATGGTCATAGAACAAAGCCCATCAACTCTGGTGTGACTGACCTTTCACGGTTTCCTCTAGAGCAGCAATTCTCTGGAAATGAATGGACTGGACAATTCAATATTTTATTTACTCATACAACTTAAGCATACACATTTTCATATTTTAAACATCTTGTGTAATGTTCCCCTAGGTAAACATTTAAAAAGGAAATATATATTGGCATTAAAAAAGCTATTGCTTTTGTTTTGTCACTCATTACAACTATGATTTAGAGTATAACTACTCATTTGAACCATAAGAAATTGCTGATATATGACCATTTTAATCTACAAAAATGGCTATTTCATGTGGTTCAATCTAAATACTTGAAATACCTACTTTGGAAAGAAAGCATATCAGCAAGATATTCATATTAAATTAGGGAAAAAAAGATATAACATTGAGCTTATAGTGTAAACCCAAAAATGTTTTTTTAATTATGATTATGAATAGAAAAATGATCAGAAGGAAGTATGAAAATTGATCAGTGACTGCCTTTGAGTAGTAAATAAGACTATGGGATACTTTATTTTATTTACTATTATATGGTACATATATATTACATTTATTTAATAACTTACTGTTTTTGTGGTCATTAAAATACCATAGGTTGTTTTTGGAAATCTTGAAAAGTAGGAAAAATGATAAAGCAGGAAACTGCTATGCAGAGATTTTGTGATGACTTTTTACCTTCTCCATTCTTGTCATTAAAAAGAGCATTGTTGATATATTTTTACTTACTTTTTTTTTATTGATGGAGATGAACATTTTTAGATGTGTTTGTTGGTTATTTGTATTAATGGATCCTTTTCTGTATTATTCCTGGAGGCCTGGGTCCACTGCTCCATCCCAGAATAACCTGAATGTTAGAAGACAGCGAAGACCTTTGATTTGCTGTTGGCCCTAATTTAGCTACAGTGATATTATCAAAACTAAGAATTTTTCAGAAAGATACAGAAGTAGGCACTCTATACTTGAACAATAGGGCAAGTGAAACAAGACAGCTAACCAAGGGGGAAATATCAAGCACAGAAATGCAAGAAGTGCTGGAAGTATTTGAAGGTGGTAGTTGTAGTGTTAAAGATCATAACTATGATCAGAAGACAGAGCTTTAGAAAACATGCATGTAGTAAGTTGTACACATATTTTATAAATCTATTTCCCCGTTATGGCTCAAACTGGCCTGACTTTCCATGGAATTCACAGAACTTCGGGGGTGGGGAGTGTAGTACCATGGGCTATTTTTTGCTTTATATTTTTTATATTCTTCTCCAGATCATCCCCAATCTCCAACAGGTGACAGTGATCTTGAAAATAAAATGAAGTTTAGATTTGCGTTTGCTTCCAACCCATTAAGAATCATTGCTATGTGAATAAACTTGGGGATGTCAGAGTACTTGGCAAAACATACTTCTAAAATAAATCTCATAAAGGAGCAAATTCTGTAAAATAGCCAGTTCTGACCCAGAATTTTTAGTTAGGTAATTTTGATGCCATCGCTCTGTTATTTTATGGTCAACAAACTTAACATACTAGAGAGGAGAGCCTCAATAGAACCCAGATTTGTATTTAAACAATTGCTTCTCATTAATTGAAACCCTCTCTTTACTCCATCTTCCCAATTCCTCCATGTTTATAATAATAATAGTCAAATTTTCCACGTTAGGAATACATATACATTTGAAACTACATTATAAATGGGAAAAAAGTTGAATTTCTTTAATGTCATGGTTTGAATCAAATTTGGTTTCCAAATATGGAATTTAATTAAGTCATCCTTTAATTACTTTAAGAAACTTCTTAATGAAAAGTTTACAGCTATTCACACAGTCTGCAGATTGCAACCATCTTATAGAAAATGCATTCTTTCCTCCCTTCCACTTTCCCCCCCTTCTGAATTGTTTTCCTTCTACAAAAAAGAAAGGGACAATTCACCAAAACAGTTCATTTTATTCCACAGGAGCAATGGCTTCATTTGTAGTAGACACTCCTAGTAAATAAAGATAATTTAAATGTCATCATTCTATTGATTTTCTTACTCTCTAATTAGCAAGACAGTTGATCTTTAATCTTCTCTGTGAACCACCCTTCAGTGAAATCAGTTTTGGTTTACGTAAGATAATCAGCTCCGGAAAGTCTGTTGAATAAAGAGAAGCTTAGGGAAAACTGTCATCAGGCATATACTGCTAAAGCATGCAAGCCAGAAATTTATTTTCCTTTACTGATTCTTTACAGAAGGCCCGCTAGTACAGGTAGGAGGGCAACAAAACAAAAATCATTAGTTTTTCTGAGATATAGTGCTTCTTTGATCTGGTATGTGTTTTATTTGTTTTTGTTTTTATCCCCAAAGGATATTTTTTTCTTTGAAATCAGGGTACTTAAGTAAAAGCAATGTCAGGTTCAGGTGAGGAAGGTGAGGGAGTTGAGACACACACAATAGGATGATGAAATAGCCAGACATAGAAGGCTTTTAAATAAAATAAAGTCACATTAATTCAAATGTAGAAGTTACTACTATATCGAGAGAGATTGACAGCTTTATATTATTATCCTTGAATAGAAGGGGTTATTAAGATATAGTAGGGTGATTACCTTAGGAGAGTATTAAGTCCTTCTGATAAGTTTATTTATATACTAAAACTTTGTTTTCTGAATGAAGGGAGAATATTGCTTATTTAAGCTAATAGTATGACCAGTAAAATACAAATCATTCTTTATCAATAGCAGGATTTTTGTTAGGTAATTAATTCTAAATACATAATTTAAAGAAAAGACATTTAAAATAGTCTGTTATTAGCTCTTAATTTCTTTTTGAAGCTACCAATTGAATGTATATTGGTCTTTGGTGACTTATTATATAATCTTATTTAATTTATCCATGTGTATATAACTCTGGGAATTACTTCATATGTCAGTATCTCAAATCTATTTTTCACTATCCTCATAAGGAGCTTTGGTAAGACATTATTATTTCTTAATCATCTCCACCTGTATTAGGCCTTTAAGGCTTCTGTATCAGAATACCAGAGACTGGGTGGCTTATAAACAACAGAAATTTATTTTTTACAGTTTTGAAGGCTGAGAATTCCAAGATCAAGACACCACAGATTTGGTGTCTGGTGAGGGTCCACTTCCTGGTTCATAGATAGCTGTAATCTCACATTGTAGAAGGGCGAGGGGGTTCTCTAGGGTCTCTTTCATAAAAGCCCTAATCCCATTCACAAGGACTCTACCCTAGTGACTTAATTACCTTCTAAGGCCCCACCTTCAAATATCATTCTCGATAGGGATTGGGCATTTCAACATATGAACTTTGGGAGGACATAAACATTCAGTCTGTAGCACCACCCAATAAAGTTAACACTAGTTATACTTTGTATCTGTTTATGTACTGTATCTATATCTGTGCTTTACATTAAAAAGACTAAGTTTTATTTCAGCCCCAAAGAACTAAGTTTTGCTTTCTTGAGGGAGAGATTGTTTCCACTGAGAATGCATGATATAAATATACTCTTGCTGAACTCAAAACCTCTCTGTTGTGAAATACCTTCAGTAGACTGTCGAATTCATTTGTTTTCTTTGTTTGTTTAGCTTCCCTTTAAGGGAATTTAAGGTGTATTGATATAGGAAACCCAAGTATTCTGAGTAGTATCCATAAATACAGTCCCAGTGGTGTATATCTTTAAATTTAAAAACGCAAGGGCATACTAATTTCCCAGCTTCTGCACCTCTCTTCTCTTCAAAGCCAGGAATATTTAAATTTGCTCCTATGTTCCTAAAACCAGTCCTAGCCTCAAGCAAATGGTACATGAGCAGTTTTACATCAACATCTTATGTCTCAGCATGGAATCACATGTGCTACTCTTTTAACTCTGCTGCAGTGTTCCAGTTTTGGCTGCTGGGTCATTGCTTAGTTCCAGGTCTGTTGGGTACTGGTCTTATTCTATTTCTCCCTTAGTCATTTTGCTTGAGTTTAGATACTGTACTCAACACTTTCTCTTCTCTAATCGTGTCCTACATTGTTCTTGCTATTGTTTTCTTCCTTTTCTTCTTTTCATCTCTATCTGTATTGTATCATTGCTGCCTCTAACATTGCCCCTAAATTGGATAGCAGCCCCAGATGTCTAGCCTCACAATAATAACACGTTGGAATCAAAATTATGTTTATAATTATAGTGGTGATAATTAGTTCTTGTTGTAGGTGTTGTGTTGTGATGCCTTGAAAAAGTCAGGGGGAACTACAGGTATTTCAGTGCTCTTTTGCATCCTAAATGCAAAGCTAAGTAACTCATAAGAATGCAATGAATGAGTTTTTCTGTATCTACCCTAATATCTTCTACCTAATATATTGGCATTTGGTTTGAAAAACTTAACAAATGGTCAGAAAAATTTCCTAAAACTGATTAGTGCTATTTCCTTAAGGGATTAACTTAACATTTGCTTAAGAAAATTTAATTGACTAGATCTTTTAGGTGGGGGGAAACATTACATTGCTGACAAATGAGGAAATATCTCAAAAGAATTTAAGGAAAGGCTTGCTTATTTGTTTCTGTAGCATTTAGGTTGAGTTCTAAATCTCAGATAACTTTTCTAATAAAAAGTGCTTAAAACATTTATTAAATTAATGCATACTTTGAAATTGTGTCTTCCACCTTTTAAGTCAACCCTTGTTTCTCTCTTGATTTAATGGTTTAGTATAAAAAGTGAATGAAATTATGAAGACCACTCATGAACATAAAAAATCTTTTTTTAAAAAAGATCTAACAAAGTCATGTAACAAATCAAGCAACAGCTTTAAATATGGTGCTGTGTTGCCTGCATTTTTGTTCATACCACTCTCTGATATGGGTTTTTAAATTGGTGAAGGGCTTTGTCTGATAATGGTAGTGTGGTTGGGGAGGACATTTTGTGTTGTTAAGTCAGTTAGGAAGTAAATCACTTCTCTCTTCATATGAAACCCTATCTTTTGAAATTTGTTTACCAGTGTTTGCTTTTTATGGCTGCCCTGATCAAATGGACATAAACTGTTATGGTATTTTGATTCTTCATATCTCCATGATTTAAAATCTAATGCAAATGCAGCTTCTGATAATTTTTTTTCTTGAATAAAGTGCTCTGCAGCTGTGATTCATAGAAGCATATCTGGGCATACTACTCTGGTTTTCTCTGGTCCCAGGTCGAGATCACTCTGTCCTGAATAGTCAAAATGATGCCTTTGTTTTATGAGGTGATCCTTCCTCTAGATTAAAGCAAAATATGTGAATTCATAGTAGATGTTAATGAATTTATGGTTTATGAATCCCTAATCAGTTGTTAAAGCATATATTATACTTAGGTGTGTCCTTAATCTTTGGGGACTTTTAAAGGTAGAATATATTATAATGTAAAGGTACTATTCATGTTTATGCTACCTTCCTGCATTTAACCTCTTCCACAGGGACTTATTTCACCTATAAACACCTGTTTGTATTATCTACAAAGTCTTTCAGTAACCATGCTGACTGATCCTGTCCATGATTTACTGAATATGACATTGTACCAGATCCAAGAGTTACTACTTTATATACTATGACCCAGTATGAATCAGAAGATCATAGTTCTTCTTGGAATTTGTAATAAAAATAGAGAAGTATCAGCTGATCAGCTGAATGATTGAGGTATCAAGACAAATTATGAGGGGCCTGGCACAATGAACAAGTAGAAGAATGAAATCAGGAACATAATCTTATATGTTGCCCTATCCTAGTAATGTGTAGAGAGCCTGATACATAGTACATGATCAATTAATACAGATATTAATTCAGGAAATTGTTCAGGAAAAATCAAGATATGCTAGATGAATGAGACCACATGACCCATAAAAGATATGAGAAGACAAAATTATTCTTTTCTTGAGGCACTTTGCATGGTTTCTCAGTTTTTTGCAACTAAAAGAGACTTCTGAAAACAATGCAGCAAACCCAGTCCCAATATATTAAGAAAAACTGGCCATCTGACTGCATAAAAGAAGAATAAATTAGCAAAATATAATTTTTCAAGTAAAGAACTCCATGGCTATGTTAAACAGAATACACATAAAAAAATTAAATGAGCTTGAAGATCATTTTGAGGATTCCTGGGAAGGAGTCAGAAAGACATAAAGAGAGAAAAGGTTGAGACAGAAGTTGAAATATGGTGAATGGATGTAGAAGAGTCAGAATCTATTTAGTAGGAGCCTCAGAAGGAAAGAGAAGAAAAAAATCACATGTATGAAAAATCTTAATAAATGATGGAGAAGTATTTCCCAGAAGTACAGAGAGACATGAAACTTCAGATTGAAATGGATCAAACTGGCAGGTAGGATCAGAAAGTAAACCTCACTCATAGATCCATTAAAGTTAAATTTAAAAACATCAGAGACAAAGAAAAAATAAAAAAATATCGAGGGATAAGAGAAGCTGTGTAGATTGCACTTTGGAGCTACTCACTTAGGGTTGGTTGAAGGACTTTCCTCTCAGTCAAAAATGGTTAGCCACTGGGGTGTTAAGTCTCTGTCACCTTCAGACTGCATATGCAGATATGCCAGTCAGTGTCTGAACACACTGCACACTGTGATGTCAAAGAAACCTTGAGGCAGAAAGTGAGAGATATGTAGTGCAGTTGAGGTAAGCTACTGTTTAGTTTTACCTGTAAATAGCTTGCTTTTGCTGTAATGATTGAAGTAGGAAGTAGACTGAGATGTTATGAGGGTGTACTCCGGGTAGAAGAAGAATTAATTCAGGAGAATTCAGGATTTAGTCTCCTCTTACTCTCTTTTCCAATGTATCTTATTGTAATTTCCTCTTGCCCATCAATCACTCCAGGTACACTGGCTCCTTGTTATCTCTCATATTTCCTCTTCCCTTAAATATCTGAGTGCCTCACTCCCTCCTTTTCTTCAGATTTTTGCTCAAGTATCACATTCTTGGAAAGGCTGATCACCTTATTAAAACAAATAATACCTCCTTCCCTCAACATGCCATAACCACCTTTTCTTGCTTTATTTCTCTCTATAGCAATGATTACTCCTGACATACTATATTTCTGAATTTATTTATTTATCTTTTGCCTAGAACAGTGCATGTATCAGCAAATATTTGTTGAAAAGTGAGTGAATACATATAAAGTCTATAAGATCAGTAGAAGAAAATTTATCTGTATAATGGAATGTAGACAAGGATAAACAAAATAAATAAAAATATAGTAAATTAAAAAATATGTATATGAAATAAAGGCTTGCAAAAATAAGCACTAATACAAGGGTAATTATAATAAATATAAATGAGTTAGAATTATTGAATAAATGAAAATGACCCATGTATTGGATTAAATATGATTAAACAATATATTTTATAAGAAACCCATTTAAAACAAAAGAACTCTTAAACGTTGAACATAAATTAGTGGAAAATGATACACTAGAAAAGTATAAGTAAGTGGTAAGCCAGTGTAATAATTTTAGCATCTAAAAATTGAATTTAAGTAAAAAAATGATGATGGAAAAATTCTTATAACCATTAGGGACACTATAAACTCCAACTATGTAAAACAACTGACAGAACTTACCCACAATTTTTTCCTCCTGTCTTATTTTATCGAATAAAGCAATCAGGGTAATGTTGAGTAATATTGATAGTTGTAGACATCTTTATATTTTTTTCCTGACATTTATTGGAATGCATTAACACCTGAAAAGCATATCGATTTCATCTTGCATGTACCTGGGATCACTAGGGGAAAATAATATGATTAGCTATATTTGATCACCCTGATTTTTTATTAAGGATGAACTATTAGGTTTGAGAAAGATATATTAGCTTATTAAAAGAATGAATAGTTAATTTAATTAAGAAATGCTTAATAATCTAGTGAAAGAATCATATTTCTTTTACCTTCTAACTTATTAAGGTAATAATTATTCTAATATCGAAACTTCTTTATTTTATATTTACTGTATTTGTGCACAGTGTAATATTCTTGTAAAGTGTTGATGGATTTGAGGTGCTAATATTTTAGTGTCTGTTTACATATGTGAGATTTGGCTCTAATCTTTTGGAGATATGTTATGGACTGAATATTTGTGTCTCTCAAAATTTCATGTGTTGAGGGGCACCTGGGTGGCTCAGTTGGTTAAGCATCTGACTCTTGCTTTCAGCTAGGGTTGTGATATCAGGGTCATGGGATGGAGCCCCAAGTCAGGTTCTGTGCTGGGCATGGAACCTGCTTGAGATTCTCTCTCTCCCTCTCCCTCTGCCCCTCCCTGCTCATGTGTGCTCTATCTCTTTAAAACAAACAAACAAAAAATCATGAGTTGAAATCCAAATCCAACTGTATGATGATATTAGGAGCTGAGGCATTTAGGAGGTAATTAAGTTAGTTATGATGGTGGATGCAACATAAATGGGATTAGTGCCCTTATAAGAAGAGACAGGAGAGAGACTTAGCTCTCCATCATGTGAGAATACAAACAGAAAAGAACAAGTCAAGAAAAGTGCTTTCACCAGACATTGGGTCTTCTTGTGTCTTGATCCTGGACTTCCCACCCTCCAGAACTCTAAGAAATAAATGTTGTTTAAGCCACCTGCTCCATAGTATTTTTGTTATAGCAGCCTGAATTGACTAAGACAAGGGGGGCTATTTTTGTAAGATTTGGAATCCATGAATATGTTAGAATGAAATTGGGTAGCTTTCCATTTTTCCCAAGTTTAAGCATTAAAAAAAAAAAAGTCTCTAAATCATGCAGTCCCCATGCCTTTTTTGGAAATAGTTTTTGACAGCAATCCTAATTTTATATTTGGATCAATTACTTTCCCTAGAAAATTGTCTATTTTAGTCACAGTTTAAAAATAAAAATTTCATATAATAGTGTCCTCAGTTTAAAATCCCCCTTTATTCATACTTAGATTATTTCACAAATCTTTTAAAAAGTAAATTGACAATATTTGAGCCAGGTATTGGAAGATGAGTAGGATCCATGAGGGGGAAAGGTCATAACTGGAAGAAATGTAAATGTTCCATATTTGCAAAATTTCTTTTTCATCAGAAACGCAACACATTTAAAAAGACTAAAAAACAAAACAAAAACTCAAGTTGATTAAATTCTGTTTAAAGAATTAAATCTTTTTGGGGGAACTAATACATGTTCTCCAGTAAGGATGCCTCTGGATGTTTGGGAAAGTATATATTTTCGTAGTGCATTTTGTTTTAGGCATAATCTGGTACCTAATCACATGAACCTGTGACTATATTTTCTTACTTGACAGAAGAGTCTTTGCAGCTGTGATTAAGTAAAGGACCTTGGGATGAAAAGATTATCTTAGATTATCTACATGGGCCTTATTTAATCACATGAGTCCTTCAGAGAGAAGAAAGGTAGAAGAGTAGGTCAAGAAATGTGAAGTGAGAAGGACTTGACCCACTGTTACCAGCTTCGAAGATGAAGGAAAGTGGCTGTGAGCCAAACGAATGTGGGCAGTCTCTAGAAGCTGGAAATTGCCCTCAGCTAACAGCTAGCAAGAAAACAGGAACCTCAGTTCTACAAATGCAAGGAAATACATTCTCCTCTAGAGCCTCCAAAAAGAAATACAACCATACCGAAACCTTGATTTTAGCTCTGTGAGACCCATGTTGGATTTTTGACCTACAGAATTGTTAGATAATACATTTGTTTTGCTTTAACCCACTAGATTGTGTAATTTGTTACAGGAGCAATAGAAAACTATCACAGCTTTAATACTAAGAGAATCAGAATAAAACAGTGATGATTCACATAGAAAGCTGTGGGTTTTTTTTTTATAAAAGTTTTAGCACACACACAAAAAAACTTGGTTTCTGTTTTGGCTTGTTTCATCTAAAGCTGCATATAGTGCAATGGATGCTTAATAATTGCTCATCAAAGCAGAACTTTGAATGAAAATCTATATATGGTGCATCAAATAATATTTGGCCATCATTGTCTCTTTAGAGCTTTATCTTGCACTTAACAGTCAATATAAAATATTCTGTTAAATGAGAACATTGTATTTTAGTTCAGCTATGTCAAGAAAACATTTAGAATTTGTATACTTTATATGTTTTAAATTTCCTGTCTTGTCAAATTTCATAATCAGTGAAATATCTTCAAAACTCTCCTGTTCCACAGTTTGACATCTATTCTTCTAGATTATCTATTTTCCTTGAAATCCTAATCTTTCTCCTTAATCTTCAAGTGCATAAATGATATGTTGTGTTGGGTTAGTGATTCTAATTCTTTATTTAATAGTATCTTTACCCATTTTTACTGGATGGCTAAGATAGATGGTGTGTAATCACATCTCAACAGACTCTAAGCCAGGGGTGGGTGATGGTCCAGTGAGACCGAAGAAGACAGGTTTATTGGAGGAGGGTATGTACAGTGAGTCCAGGAGTGGCAGTCTGGACAAAGCATCTACTGGTGGAATCTACATGCAGCAAGCTTTTACAGTATAGCAACTTAGACTAGCAATCATCTGTAGCCTCTCCCTCCTTGCTTGGCCAGCATTCCAAGGAGATCAAGGCCTGTCATCTTCACATTTTTCATTACAAGGGAGATGCTGCAGGTTGGCCACTCCCGTAGCCCTTGTCCTTGAATGCTGAACAATACATTCTTCTACATATTCTGCTTGGTGGTAATATAGAGGGAGGACAGGATCTCTACATTCTCAAGATAGTGATTAACAGGGACATTCAGGGTATGTTTGCACAAACCAACCTTCCAGCATGTATCATACAATGGGGAGAATTAAAAATCTGTCAAGATTATTAAATGGAGTTTTTGAAGCCATAGTTACCTGCAATAGTGAGCATGTCATGCCAAATTCATTATTTTAAAATCAGAATTTAAAAGCCTGGTTAGTGTGGTAATTGCTTTGGCACATCCTCTTACCTTCTCATTTAATAAGAAAAAAATTGATGCTGCTTAAATTAGTATTTGGCCATTTCAATATATAGGAGCCAGATGAAATGAAACAGAAGTCACTGAAAAGAATTGGAGTCAAACATTGCAAAGTAAAAATTATTCTCTGCCTCTTCTAATGTTCAATAAAAACCTAATTTGAAATTATTGTTCCAGTGTGCTATTAAAAGTTCTGCTTCAATCAGAATTTCTGCCAAATTACTTTGGAAAAGTCCTGAGCTTTGGGGAACTATTTGGTACAAGTGGGATGGGGCCTAGCTAACCTGATCAAGACCTCCCAGTCTTTTGAATTCTCCGGGATCTTTAGGACTCTGACCTGACTCTAAATCATCCCAGTCTGGATTCAAGTTCATTGAGATCAACCTGTAAGGTAGACAAGTTGTGCTGTTAGCCATTTTATTGTTAAGTTTTGTGACCACATGTGCTAATTTGTCTACAGCAGCCACAGTCTTAAAAAGCAAAAAAAAAAACCCAACCAAACAAAAAAGTCTCCTCCTTAGCCTATATGTCCTAATCATTTTTCTGGAGTTTAAGTGGCACCTATCTTATTTGCAGATGTTAATGACATATTCCAACTTCTGTGGGGAATCAAGCTAAGAAAGGAGTTTTGCTGGGTCAGTGCTGGTCAAGATAAAGCACACTGTGAAGCAGTAGAGTTGCTTGGACTACCATTCTTATTCCTCCTTAGAATTTGTTACTTTAGAATTTTTCTGTTTTTGTAATTTTCTTTAAGAGAGGAAGAAAGAGACTCACTCTTTTTTTTTTTCTCTGTCTCTTACTCTACAGTTAGAGTGTAAGACAGCTTACTTACTCCTCAACGGTTAGAGTGTAAGACAGCTTATTGTGTTACTTGCCTGGTCCTGGAAAGACCAAACATGTGGATCATTTAGGCTTTAGGAAATGTTTTTTCTTTTCCTTGTTTTTTTCCTCCAAATGGGGTTGCCTTCTTTCTGTGCTTCTCTTAACATCTATGAAGAGCTGGAGAGCCAAGCAAGATAAGGGGACTGGTTTAGGGAGAAAAAAGAATTCCCTTAGCTTAAGTTTTTAGGCAGGAGACAAAAAGTACTGTATGCATGCGTTCTTTCTGAAGCTAGGGGTTTCACATTATAGTAATAAATAGTGTGCATTTGCTTTTGAATAGCTCCCTGCTGAACTTGAGCAGTAGGATATAGATGTAGATGTTGTACCCATCTCAGCATGACTAAGAAGAGGGAAATAAAATTTTTATCCTAAATATTATAAACATAACAAACACTATGACACTTAACTACAGCTGAACATATAGAAGGTCAAATGTCTGGAGAAAACATACCTCTAGGGTTTTTTTCAATTTCAATTGGCTTGACACTACAGAGTTTTTCAAAAAAGTCATTCATTTCTTATAGATCAATGATATAAGATTAATCTGTACTATCTTAATATTCTTTTTTCTAAATTTGTTTTCTTTCCTATTATACATTTAACAAATGGTATATATAACTCCGAATCAACTTTGGAGAAAACAGGAAAGTTGACATCCCGGTTAGCTTTTACCTCCATTTAATTATCTGGTATTCTCATGATATTCTGCATGCTACAACATCTCCCAGTGAAGTTCTTACAGTATGGTAACCCATGTGGAATTAAGGCTGGGTGGCATAGACATTTATTGTGGTGGATATTCCATAAATGAACCAAGCATGTAGCCATTTTCACCATGAATGAACATCACTCATCTTGTATATGAAAACAGAAACGTATAAATGTTGATTGAGCTCTTTGTTTTGCCTAAAATAATGCAGCCTTTTTACTGTGGGAATCAGCTATCTCTGATAGAATTTTACTATTCCAGGTGAGCGCAATCTTTTTTATTTTTATAAGTTAAAAGTTATTTTGTTCATCTTCGTACAAATTATTTACTGAATATGTGTAATTTCTTCTAACTTCTTTTAATTTCCAATATTTAATGGCTGCATTGTTTGTTTCAGAAAAAAAGTCAGAACTCAGAAGTAGAAAAGCAGAAGAAAATGCCAGTGTAATTTTTCTGTTTACCAAAAGCAGTTTTCCTAAAATACCTTCCTCGAATATCTGACAAGTAGCACCAAAAAAAATTTCCTGCTTAATTGCTTGTCAGTTTCCACGTATTTATCTTGAACCTAAACTGATTTTTCTACAGAAATAATCCTGAGCTTATCAGTAACTGCTAATGGATTTTTTTTTTTTTTTTTAACGTGGTGAGAAACCATTTCATTCAAATTGAAGCCTTATGTTCAACAATAGTTCATCATCATGAGACAATCTTTGTGTGTAACCCACTGTGCTGGACAGTGCAAGTCCTCTCTGTGTGTGGTATTCAGGGATGATAAAGAGAGGAGAGGGTGGTTGTTGCTGGAGAGGAAGAATGGAAAGAAGAAGGCTATATCAATTTGAAATTTAGAGAAAATAAGAGTTTAGGCTTAATGACTAAAATCCAAGACTGGAACCTGGCAATTATGAGCTGGAAGGTATTCATGCAATTTATGAGTAACCCTATTTTTGGCTGAAATATAATTCAAAGGAATCACTCACTGCTTGAAAGAAAGCCCAGGTATATTGGCATAGTCACTAAAAAACATTTCTATAGAGCTTCCAGCAGCTCTTTATTACTGAAAGGAATATAAGTGGAAAATCACCCTCATTTGGGGCTTCAAAGATAGCCACCTAGAGACATTTTACTTTCTTAGTGTTAAAAGATGAAATCATAGTCCTTTTTAAATTTTTCCTGTAAGATTTGTTAAAGAACAGCTTAATAACTTGTATTTTTCTTATGGATTAACTATTTCTGACCTGTGCTTAAACAGAATTTTCATGTAAAGATTTTTCTGAAGGTCACAATAAAGCTGCCCTAACTTTGCAATTCTTAAAATTCAGCAAGAAGCTGTTTGAATTGAAACATCATGCCTTTGGTTCCTGCTAAGCATCTCTCTGACATGCGAAGTAATCAAGACCTTCTGGTGAAACCAGTTCCCTCCTCAGGGTTGAGCATGATTAATGGTTATGTGAGGCTGCTTTGCTCATGGAATTTCAAGGAGCTATGGCATGTTTATGCTAAAAGGTGAGGTTGCTCTAATTTCATAAGGATCTGATTCCCAGCACGGTGAGTGTCTGCAACATAAAACTGGTATTTGATAACTTTTTATTAAAGCAATAAATGAATGAATCTATGAAAGGATGAATGAGTTAATAAATATGGAAATGTTGTGGGGCCATAAATCCTTAATCCCAGTCAGGTGTCTTTAAAGTAGGTGGGCTCTGTCATGAGAGTTACTATTGGATAAGAAAATCCAGAGCAATTTCGGCAAATACATGATACAACAGCTGTCATTCCCTGAGACATGGTTAATCTATCAGGATACTCTTTCCAATCAAAACAATCTTAGAACATTATTTCTCAATACAGTTCTCCAGGCAGCCACTACCAATCAATCAGAGTTGGCACAAGAAAGTCAAATGTTTATCTTTGAAGGTGTAAACAAATTAATACAACCCTAACACTATTAGTTTTTTTAAGAGCCTCCTATTGTTTTATCTCTCCAGTAGTATATTTTCTACTACCCCCATTTTGTTTTATTCATTATTTACTCAAATTGTCAAAAGGTGGGCTGGAAAATTCTATTAGATTTTATGTTTATGGAGAAACAATCATGTACCAAGAGATATTAGGTACAGTTATCTTTGTCTTAGGGGGCCAATCACATAGGAATCACCTGAGAATCTTATTAAATTGCAGGTTCAAACTCAGTAGGTTGAGGAAGGAAATAAGCATCTGAATTTCTAACAAGATCATTATCAGATGATGCCAATCTTTTTTAAAAACATATTTATTTATTTATTTATATTTTTATTTATTTGTTTGTTTATTTATTTATTTATTTTAGAGAGTATATGAGCCATGAGTGGAGGGCGGGGCGGGGGGGCGCAGGAAGCCGAGGGAGAGTGAGAAGCAGACTCTGTGTTGAGTATGGAGCCACATGTGGGGCTCAATCTCAGGATCCTGAGATCATGCCCTGAGCAGAAATTGAAAGTCAGACAGTTAACTGAGCCACCCAGGTGCCCCAGATGATGCCAATCTTGCTGGTTGGTCCTCAGACCACTTTACTTTCAGTAGTAAGAGTAAATAATTGATTTTCAACCTTGGCTATACATTGAAATAACTGGGGAGCTTTAAAAATATTGAGACCTGGGTCCTTCCTCAGAGATTCTGACTTAATGGAACCGTGGCATGGACATTTGGATATTTATAAACTCCTCAGGTAATTGTAATATGCAGCTAAAGTTGAGAATCATCACTTCAAGCTATGTAAGCTCTGCATCTGGTACTTAATTTAGGCTAATAATAAAAATGAATTGTTTTCATGGAACACACCTAAAAACACACTTTGCCCCCTCCCAGCCTCACCCGTTTTGATTTGGCTCTTTGCTTAGCTTCACTCTTGACTGTGATCTCTATCCTAATTTGTGCTCATGGTCTCCCATTTGATTTATCTTATAGTAAAGCTTAGACTTTTCTCAGATTACTTTGGCTTAGCTTTTTCTTTTCCTCTTAGGGTCCTTGGCTCTCTCTAATACAAATCCTTTGCTTACATTTTGGCCCCATGTAAAATGGTAAGTACCGTGGCTTTATCAGATGTAAAACTGTAAGGAGGTCAGAAACCTTTCTGAACCTTGAGAGCTTAGAGACTGCAACTTAAAAATAAGAATTAGATGATTCTCATTTCCTAAATAATCATAAAATTATACAGCTGGAATAAAATCTAAAGATTATCTGGTTCAATACCCTTGTGACAGAGACATCATCTGTTGACTCCTAATGAGCAATACCCTTGTACAGTCTCGCCTTGAAAGAGGTGCAAACTATGACTTATTTCTAAGCAGTAGAGTATGAGAAAAGTGATGGAATGTCACTCCCATGATTACTTTTAGTTATATAAGTCTCCATCTTAGTAGACCAGAGAGACAGATTTTCCTGTTTTCCTTGAGAAGCCACCACCCATATTGTGAACTGAGTATGGAGAGGTCCACATGGTGAGGAACTGTGGGCAACCTCTGAACAGCTTCCAGTCAACAGCCAATATAAAGATGGGTCCCTCAGTAATCCAGGCACAAGAAAATGAATTCTACTACCAACCTGAATAAACTTGTAACCATATCCTTCCCTAGTCAAGAACACAGCCCAGCTAGCACCTTCATTGCAGCCTAGTGAGATTCTATGCAGAACACCTAGCTAAGCTGTGATAAGATTTTTGACCTATGGAAATTATGAGATAATAAATGTGTGTAAAAATTTGTTATACATCAATACACTAACACAATACTAATTTTACAGATAAGGAAACAGAGGTCTGGAGCTTATATGATTTATGAACAGTATCCTTAAAATTGATAGCAGAGCTGAACATAGAACTGAAGACGTAGTTCTCACTTTGTATTTCTCACTTTCTCTCTCTCTGCCTCTTTTTTTTCTTTTCTTTCCTTTTTTTTAATTTTTTAAAAATTTTTTTAGAGCAGCTTTAGGTTCACAGCAAAATTGAAGAGAAGGTACAGAGATTTCCCATATCCCCCCTTCCTCTACACATGCATAGCCTCCCCCATTATTAATATCCCTCTTCAGAGTGGTACATTTGTTACAATTGATGAACCTGTATTTACCCATCATAATAGCTCCAAGTCTGTAGTTTATATTACAATTTACTCTTGGTGTTATATATTCTTTGGGTTTGACACATGCATAATGGCATTTCTCTTAATGAATGAATAACCAGATGTGGAAGAACAGTTTTAAATAGATTCTAAGCAAAATACATAAGATAAATAATATGAGTAACTATACAGAAAAACATTGTAGATTTTCCCCACCCATTATGTCTACTTTATGGCACCTTTTTTTAATGCTTCATGAAAAATTAAATAAGAATTATATATTTGAATTTGACTCTTTTTCAAGCCTTAGTCATCATTTGATAAGAAGATACTATACTTTTGAAAAATGATCAACAAAATGGAGAGGCAAGGAAAAGTATATCATTATCATATAGTTGTCAAGGAAAACAAAAGCATATCATCCTATAATCAAAAATATATTGAACAGAAAATTAGTTTTGTTTCAAAACCAAAAGAAAACAAAATATTTGAAATACTTGAAATTCAAAACTGTTATAAAATACCTATTGAGTGGAATGAACTCTACTGAAGATTCAACAAACTTATTTATTTTTTCTCAAATTTCTATTAAAAAAATTGTGCTCATCACAAGTGCCCTCTACCCACCTAGCCTATCCCCCACCCCATCCCTCCTTCAACCCTCAAGTTTGTTCTCTATCTTTAAGAGTCTCTTATAGTTTGTTTCCCTCTCTCCCCCCTTCCAGATGTTCATCTGTTTTGTTTCTTAAGTTCCACATGAGTGAAATCATATGGTATTTGACTTTCTCTGACTGGCTTATTTCACTTAGCATAATACTCTCTAACTCTATCCATGTCTTTGCAAATGGCAAGATCCCATTCTTTTTGATGGCTGAGTAATATTCCATTGTGTATATATACCACATCTTCTTTATGCATTCATCTTTCAATGGACAGTTGGGTTCTTTCCATAGTTTGGCTATTGTTGATAATGCTGCTGTGAACATTGGGGAGCATGTACCCCTTCAAATCTGCATTTTTGTATCCTTTGGGTAAATACCTAATAGTGCAATTGCTGGATTGTAGGGTATTTCCATTTTCAACTTTGTGAGGAACCTCCATACTGTTTTCCAGAGTGGCTGTACCAGTTTGCATCCCCACCAACAGTGCAAGAGGGTTCCCCTTTCTCTGCATCCTTGCCAACATCTGTTGTTTCCTGACTTGTTAATTGTGGCCATTCTGACAGGTGTGAGATAGTATCTCATCCTGGTTTTGATTTGTATTTCCCTGATGATGAGTGATGTTTAGCATCTTCTCATGTGTCTGTTAGCCATCTGAATGTCTTCTTTGGAAAAGTGTCTGTTCATGTCTTCTGCTCATTTCTTAACTGGATTATTTGATTTTGGGGGGTTAAATTTGATAAGTTCTTTATAAATTTTGGATACTAATCCTTTATCAGATATGTCATTTGCAAATATCTTCTCCCATTCTGTAGGCTTTTAGTTTTGTTGATTGTTTCCTTTGCTGTGCAGAAGCTTTTTATCTTGATGAAGTCACCATAGTTCATTTTTGCTTTTGTTCCCCTTGCCTCCGATGCTGTGTTTAGTAACAAGTTGCTATGGCTGAGGTCAGAGAGGTTGCTGCCTGTATTCTTCTCTAGGATTTTGATGATTTCCTATCTCACATTTAGGTCTTTCATCCATTTTGAATTTATCTTTGTATATCGTATAAAAAGGTGGTCCAGTTTCATCCTTCTGAATGTTAAGATTCGGCAAACTTTAAAATTAAAAACATTTCAGTTTTTTAAATGTAATACGTATTTGCATGTTGTCAGAAAAATACCCACTAAAGGTAATTTTCACAATAATTTGAATAAGTGAAAACATTCTTACCCTATTTTCTTAAACTCTGATATTCAATGCAGTTTAAGGAACAAATTCAATTCTTAGTAAGGGCCAGGTGTATTAATCATTGGAATTGCAGAAGTAAATGAGGTACAGATTCCCTCAAAGAGCTCACTGTCAAGTTCATATTCTCCTGCATGCTGGCATCATGAACAGAGAGAAAAATAACAGTCATCATAGGTATTTGGTTCATATGATTGTGAAGAGTGTATGTCAGTTGCCTGATTGGTGTTTAGTATAATGCTAGGTTCTCTAGAGTGTAAAAAAAAAACTGAAATGCATTGTCCTTACATCTTAAGCACCTTATCATGGGCTTCGAAATAGTATAAAAAATAGAGGAGTTGTATTTTTTTACCCCAGGTGAAATAATCACATCTCCTTATTCCCCCTTTAATTCTTAAATATCATGACAAACTAGAAATGAATCATGCACAGTGAAACTTACCAAGGAGATTATCACCCCCACATTTATGTGAGGGGCAGGGTGTCATGCCGGAAAAAGCACAAATTTTGCTTAGATTTAGGTAGATCTAAATATGGTCATATAACTTCTACGTGAATTTGGGAGTCATTTAACTCCTCCAAGTACTGAATGTGTGCTTTGCAGAGTTGTGAAAATCAAGTGAGATTTCTAGGTACCTGGCAGCCTGGCACCCATTAGATAACTAAAGATAATATTTTTGGACATGAACAAGAGTCTGCACAACATTTATTCACACTTTACTCTTTAATAATTGAAGCTTCTCTGGTTACATGGTTTACCATTTAAGACTATATTTACAAGCTTCTCTTGCAATTAGTTGTAGTCCTATGATTAGTTGTAGTCTGGACAATGAAATGAAGCAGAAGTTACCGGTACAACTTCTAGATGATTTCTTAAACGGGAAGGGGACTTGCCTTCCTCCTCTTCTCTTTCTCTCCCTCTTACAGGCTGAAATGTGAGTTTGATAATAAGCCTTATTCAATTTGGAGCAACGTCGGAATAGCAGAGAAACAAAAATGGAAGGGAGTCTGAGTCTCTGATACCTTCAATCTGCTCTACAGTCAATGGACTACCTACTCAAGCTGTTTTGGGGAGGAAGAAATAAATTACTCTTGGTGAGGAAAAGAAAATCAACTACATTGTTGAATCTCTGAATACAGAAGTCTAGCCTTGAATCTTCATCAATATATCTGTCTAGCTGACTAATACGTCATCCTGTATTTATTGCCTAAGTCCCGATGTTTTCGCCAAGTTTTATAAAACGATAGGACTACATTACGTTCACTAACTTTTAGTCCTCATATATGTAATTTCAGAATCAAGTGCATTTTCAAGATCCATTGGTTTTTCCTCTTAAGCATTTCTTAAATTCCCCATAAGGTTTCTCACAGTGCTAGTAAAGTAATCAAGGCTGCTTGACATCTGTTCTGGGACTTTGTTCATCTCTCTTTATGTTCTATGGTATACCCTAAGGAACTGAGAGTCCCTTTCCTTGTACTGATTCCTAATTATTTCAAGGTAAAAAGATGAACTGGATTCCTCATTTCATATACTGTCCTTTGTTAGAGGGGGATCACAGCTCCATCATTTTCATCCTAGGGCTTACCTCAACTATTAGGGTGGCTACGTTGGGATCATTTAAGTTAAAAACTACCAGTGATTTTTGGCGTCTTTTATCTTATTGATTTATTTCATAAGAATGAATTCTATCTCTGTGACCTCATTCTGTTCCTGGAAATTATATTTGTAGAGCTTCCCTATCTTCTCATCCCAGTTCACTCTATGTTGATTACAAACCCCATTTGGTGATATATTTCAAATAATTTTCCCAAACAAAAAACTAATAAGTAAATTAAAAAGATATATTAAAAATTTGAATAATATGAAAGAAGGCAGAGTTAAAGTAGATATCTGGACAGTTGGCATAGAGGATGGGTATAGAATTTTAACGTTTATAGAGAAGCAGAATTTACTTCCAAGCAGCCTGTATCCCACCTTCTAAAATGTAAATATCTTGTAGTTTGGGTCCTTAAGTCTCAATGGTAATGCTGTTTTTCT
Organism: Phoca vitulina; assembly: GCF_004348235.1. Classification (NCBI taxonomy): domain Eukaryota; kingdom Metazoa; phylum Chordata; class Mammalia; order Carnivora; family Phocidae; genus Phoca; species Phoca vitulina. Next base: position 5,744,633 of record NW_022589722.1, read on the forward strand.
CTGTTTTGAACTTTTAATTTATTTTTTAGTTATTTTTTTTGTTTTAAACTTTTTAGTTGATATTTTAAAATAAGAGAAATAGATCTGATTTTACTAATACAGGATTCTCTACCTCAAGACAAAGCATGAAGTTTCAAGAAAATTTGAAAAAAAATCTGAATGATTGCCATTTGCATCTTCTATAATAATGCAGACTTTGATTTCCTAAAAGAGGATTGGTTCAAATGCATACTCGTATAAAATGGAAAAATTCTAATATAGAATCATTTGAATTTTGTGAATGAAGAGTGTAATGAAAGAGAGAAGAGAGGAGTACATATATTTAAAATAGAATTCTTTTTATTAAAACTTTCTGGAAAGCCTTTACTAAACTTCAATTCATTTTCTTGTTCTCAAAATACAGGAAAGCAGCTAATTGAAGGAAAACAATGTAAAACCATTTTTAGAATACAAAGGGAATAAATAAATAAAATATACATATATGTGCACATATGTATGTGTGTCTGTGTGTACACACACACACACTACACACACATAGAATCAAAGGTCAGTGCCAAATAGCCTTAGTTCTACTGGCAGTAGCTTCATTTTCAAGGCAGTAGCAGCTAGTTGGTCAACGTAAGTAAACACTGTGAAGAATTTCTTTTACAGAGTCTATATTCCTTAACTCTTTTCATGTAGAAAGAGGGCAAGCCGTATGGGGAAAACTAGCAATGGGCTACTATATTTTAGTAAGATTTTCTGTAATGCAAAGTTGGAAATATATTTTGGTTTGGCCAAGAACCATCTAGTGGTTGTTTTACTATAGAAAAAGGCAAAGTCATGAGCTATGACCTACAGATTTGGATCCTACTTACCAAGGTGGAAAACTTGGAGTCACCCAAGTAGTAAGTCTTTTGGCAAAGTAACCCACAACTAAAAATTGTTCAGTGAATTTGCAAGTTTATACATAACACTATTAAATGAAAAAGTAGCTTTCCTGTTGACTCCAGCCACAAAGCACATATTTATGACCAAACATTTACAGCTAAACTGACAATGCCAAATAAAGGGAGGAGGGAGCAGGAGAGGAAGGAAATAATCATTTATATGAATTGGAAATACAAAATGTTCCAAGCAAAAATGAGTTACATTTTGAAAGTATTTTTTCAATGTCAAAATGTTTTCTAATGGGCCAAAAAAAAAAAATGGAAAACACTTTTTACTTACAGACATAATTAGACTCAAATATTCCGCCCATTAGCATTGTCTTTTCCCACAATGCTCTCTCTGTTTATTACTAATTATTCTCTACTGCTCATTCTGTCCAGATGACTTCATGTATAATAACGTCAGCATAAGCATGTAACGAATATAATCATTGGTTTTCCCCTAATAGATTTGTATGAAGAACAAAAAGCCCCTCAGCAGCTAGGTTTCAGTGATTTTATGAAATGCTGATTTACCCACCATCCGCTGGCTAGATCAGTCCTTTTGCTTCTTTGTTACAATTATATCCACATGCCTAAGATGATCCCATGGAGTTACAGGATATGGAAGTATTTCCAGCATTAACAAAAAAGATTGGAATGTGGCCAGTAGTATTAAATGTATTTTATTGAATAAAAATTTTAAGAAAAATTGATAATGTGTTCTGTGTGTCAACTATATAGAATTATTCACATTTTCCTGAGTAAGCCATATTCTCTTATGCTTTCATGCATCCATTGAATGGGACCTTTTCTTTACCGTAAATTTTCTCTTCCCTTTATATCCCTGAGAAACTCCTAACAATTTTTGTGTTAAATATTCCCCATATGCAACAAAACTTGCTCTTCTGGTAATTTTTGCATGACTCTTTTGTAGTGCTCGTTATACTGTATTCTGCTTTTTTTTTTTTTTTACACATTTGTTTTATTAGAGTATAAACCTCTCAAGGTCATATAATCTGCCTTATTTGCCTATGTATCTATCCCCTGTTCCTAGGATTTTGCTAGTATAGTCATGATCAAAATATTAGCAAATCTTTAATGTAGTTAAAATTTACACAATGCTTAGGATTACAAAAAGTTACTTTCTCATATATTATCTCATTTAATCTTTTAGCAACCCAGTGAGTTAGCTCTGTGTTAACCAGATATGTGATGAACTAGAACAATGTAGTATTTAGTCCAGTTAAATAGCATAATAGTAATTTCTAAACTTGGCAACTGATCAAACTCACTAGAGAAGATTTCTTACAAATTAAAAGCTGTGTTTTGTTTTGTTTTATTTTGTTTTGCTCTTACAAAGAAAGCTCCATGGCCATTCTAGGATATGTAACTATATCTATATCTTTACATATATATCTATACCTACTTTTCTGGGGGCTCCGTAGCTCAGGGGTTAGAGCACTGGTCTCGTATACCTACTTTTCTGGATATATTTAGAGGTTATATTACCATAGGTGGATTGCTGCTTCCAAAGATATATGCATTTAAAATTTTGATAGATGTTGCAACTGGTTTCCAAAATTTTGAATTGATTTGCATTCACACCAAGGAAAATTGAGAATTACTGATTCATCATGTGTTTGCCTACATAGGTAATATCCAACTTTAATCTTGGACGATCCTGGTTGTGAAAATTAGCATCTTATTTCTCTTATACTTGACTTTCGTTAATTATGAGTGAAGCTGAGCATCTCTTCATGTTTTTTTTGGCCATTTGTGTATATGCACATGTGTGTGCCATCTGTTCATATTCTTGACCCATTTTTCTTTCATACTGTTAGTCTTTTCTATATTTTTTGTCGAGCTTTAGTATAGTAAGGAAATTAGTCCTTTTACATGACTTATAAATATTGCTGTTATCTTGGGAGAGTGGTTTAAACATTCAGAGCATAGGCACCTCCCCTCTTCCCTCTAGCCTTGACCTATTGAATATTTATAAATGAGAACTAGGAATCTAAAATTTTGTAAAACTTCCCCCAGGTTATTCTACTGTAGTTGACCCATAGATAGTGTTTGAAAACTATTGACTTATATAGCAGGCATGAAATTACAAAAATTACAAAAAATCTGTGTTGCTAGAGAAGCTATTTTTAATAGTAACATGCAAGGAAGAATCATGGAAACCATGACTCTACCCAACTGGGAATCCTTTTCTCAAAGGTGTTAATCTGGAAGTCATTTTTCCTGACAAAAGGATCATGGCTATAAAAACTCCTCTTGACATCATAGCATGGTAGAAATATAGAAACTTTCCAAGAAATAGAGCTATAAATCTATTTATGGGGTATCTCAGAAAAGATATTTTGTAGAGCATTTGGAGGAAAGTATTCTGTGCAATGACATGGGCCAAATGGAGATGCAAAGGCTAAGAATTATTCATAAATGAAAATAAGACCTGGTCAGCAATAGCTGATGATAAAAGGGGCATAATTATTCTGGATGAGAGATACTGCAGAGAGCTATGCCAATTCTTTAATTATGAAAGATTGATTATCATATAGTTTTATACCTGTTATATTGTAGTAGTAGTAGTAGTAGTAGTAGTAGTAGTAGTAGTAGTAGTAAGTAGTAGCAGCAGCTAATATTTTAAGCATTTTTCTAAATATTTTATGTGTGCTATGTGACTTCATCCCTAAAAAGTAGCCACTATCATTCTTTCTTTACAGAAAACAATTGAGTTTTAAAGGGGTTAAATAGATTGGCTGAGGCTGTTCAGATGGTAGGTGGCAGAGGTAGGCTTTGAACAGTACAGCTCAAGAGCCCATACTCATAACTGCCATGGTTCACTTCTTAAACTTTATAGTTCATTTTTCATTTAGTAAGGTGATTGACTTGAAGTTAACATTCTACAGAGTGGGTCTAGACTCTAGGAAATACCCTGTTTTTTTCTCTTCTCATATTTCCACATTAGCCCATAAACAAGAAAATTGCCACCAATCTTCCAGGCTATTGAGAAAATATAGAAAGGCAGAGTCTGTCTTTTTCTGTTTTCTTATTTGCTCCTCTCCCTAGAGGTAGTTGCTTCCTCAAGTTCCTTATCTGTGTTAAAAAATTATGACTTCTATGTACCATCCTCATAAATGTACTTCTCTCTCTCTCTCTTTCTCTCTCTCTCTCTCTCTCTCGGTACCGTTTACTCTCTCCCAGACTAACTGAGGGCTTATATTGTTTCCACTCCATAAAATAAGGGAGAGAACTGGGCTTTAACCTATGAGACCCGAGGAGCTTTCAGCTCACTCTGCTCCATGTCCTCTACCTGGGCTAAAGCTGACATAGTAAGCTTACCCCTCTGGAACCATTCTGTGGTTTTGCAACTGGTTGGATTTGGTGGGAAATCCTACAGGAATGATCACTGCCTCCCATTAGAGGACATTGTTCACTAGGTGGTTATCTTTAAAAGAGTAAGGACTAACATTTGAGGAACAACAAATCATCCCATAGAAGGATGGGTATACTTCATTTGGCTGTAGTGGTTCATGCTCACTGGTCAGAAACTGGATTTACAGGCACCTGCTGATTTTCAAGTTTCAACTATTGGGCTGCAGGGTACAGCTTTTAGTATAACCTCAGTTCAAGGTTTTTTTTAGCAAGAAAACTCATTTCAAGGGTTAAGAAAGCTTTGTTCAGAATTTTGAATAGGACAGATCTGGTTTGGAGCAGAGAGAGATTTCTTTTCTCACCTTAGAAATCTTTCTTAGGGGGCGCCTGGGTGGCTCAGATGGTTAAGCGTCTGCCTTCGGCTCAGGTCATGATCCTAGGGTCCTGGGATCGAGTCCCACATTGGGCTCCCTGCTAGGCAGGGAGCCTGCTTCTCCCTCTGCCTCTGCCTCTCTCTCTCTCTCTCTCTCTCTCTCTCTCTCTCTGACTCTCATGAATAAATAAAAGATTAAAAAAAAAAAAAAGAAATCTTTCTTAGGAAGTTTTGTGTAGAATACTGGCTTTATTTTTCCAAGGACTTGCTACAGCCAGCCGTGGCCATGAAAGCTAGAGACAAATAATGAGCGGGCTTTGCTTTGGTATCTGGTCTTCTAGTTTGTTTTTCTATTCTTCTTGCAACCTGTTTGTAAACCAAGGTGAAGATAACTACGGACACCAAAGTTAGACTTTGGAATGACAAAAGAGCAGTGAAGTAATGTTATGCAAGCCTAAAAGAATTAACTGGTGAGGAAGAGAAAAGTTTTCAAGAGAAAAAATACAGCAAAGGTCTCATTGGTCTCTGAAAGCATAGGCTCTCTGAGTGCCGACATCAAACTATACCAAGGAAATGTGTGGGAATTAAGGTGAGAGTACCTGCTTAGATACTCCTCAGTGCCCTTATGATGGAAGCTCTGTAGTAATAGCCAATATATATATAGTACTAAAAATCTAAAAATAATTTACGATCTTAATAGGGATAGAGGTAGAAGATACAGCAGTTATAGAATTTAAGAATTTAGCTTTTTAAAAAAAATTCTGTTATTGTGGAGTGCTTGCTTTTAGATGGAGTTTAGGGTCAGTGCAGCTTGGAGGGCTGGAAATGAAAGACTTAAAGGTATATATGGAAATGATGTTTCGCATGTGTGGGGAGACAGTGATGCAAGTAAGAAGCTTCAAAAAAGTCCTGGAGACTGGGGGTACCACCATTACAAATGTCTAGACGGTTCAAAGAGATAGGAGAGGGTCAAATGCTACAGAAGCACAGCTCAATACAGAGATTTCTACCCTGAATATGGGGAACAATGTCATGAAAAATTTCCCAAATATGGTCACATTTCCAGATTGTAGATAAAAACTTGTCCTGAAATAAAGGTTTTCTCTTTCTTTAATGCTTTCTTTGTCTGTCTATACCCTGGCTTTGTCTTGTATCAGAAATTTGTGTCTGGATTAGAGTATATATAGGTTCTGAAAAATGATTTTGTGATGGCTAGCCTGCATAGCCTAGATGATTGTTTATGCATTCTAAATTTTGTGTGAGGCGTACTGATGCTGTCATGAACCCTCTTTACCGCTTGGAATCTTCTGGAAAAGTGGACCTTATGAAAGAGCCAAAGTTTTGTTAGTTCAACATTGAAACTCCAAAGGTTCTACTTCCCATTCCTGCGGTGGGTGTGGAGGAGGGTAAACAGACAGCTCATAGTGTAACACTGATAAAAGGAGTACTGATCCTATTCCAGTGTCCAAAATAAAACTTTTCACTAATAGTGTGCTTATATTGTCATTTAGTTCTTTGCATATTTTTCAATAGGCTGGCACTCCGGATTGGAAGGATTAGTGAGTCATTCTCAATGAACACTTCTACTGTCATTTAAAATTCACTATTAAAGAACCCATCAAGGGCCAGAAGCAAAATGTCACAAATTGTATGATTCCATTTATATAAATTGTCTAGAAAGAGCACATCTACAGAGATAGAAGACAGATTAGTGGTTGTCTTGGGCTGAGGGTGAGAATGGGTGTGACTGCAAATGGGCACAAGGTTTCTTTTTGGAGTCATGGAAATGTTCAAAAAGTAGACGGTGGTGATGGTTGCACAACTCTGTAAATTCATTACAAATCATTGAACAGTACACCTAAAGTAAGTGAATTATGTAGTTTGTAAATAAAGCTGCTTTAAAAATAATAAAAACAAACAAAAACACAGACCTCATCTAGTAGTATTATAGATAAATATCCGAGCCAGGGGAATCCTGAATGAAAACTCTTGGTAAAATGCTGGTTTCTAAGATGGTCAGGCCAGATAAGCAACATTCTTTGGCAAAGATTTTTCTTGAATGAGCATTGTCCACGTTACTCCAGCATTCATTGTAAAAGAGTCTAAAACCAGGAAGTATAGGTTTTACCTTTCTTTTGTGTCCCATAGCAAAGGCAAAACACAGAACACTCAGGACTATGTAAATACCTCTTGGTAAACGGTACAGGACTTTTTCAGTTGGATTTTATGACTAAAAATTTTGAGCATATGTGCTATGACTTATTTTCTTAACTGCAATATATATTATTTGTTTACTCAAGAAATATAATCATTTTCCTAAGTCTTCTTCCTGGATACAAGAGTTTTCATTGCAGGTAAAATTCAATAAGCCCTTCAGGAAAATCAATCTGGACAGCACCTTGCTCCACACATCGCTCTTCATAGGCAGCATCAAACCTATTTTGCAATGAGGCAGTCTACATGCAAATTGGTAACTATTATCTGCCCAAATGTATAGAACAATTTGATCTGGAGTTTTAAAGCACAGTTGAATAAAAAGAAAAAAAATAACTGGTGATTTTATGAGTAGCTAAAAATCTGAGTTAATGAAGTTTGCTTCTACGCTTTGTAATGATTTTAACTCCATTGAATTAAGAGGAAGTGGGCTTTTGAGGAATTTTCTCTTCTTCATTCTATAGATGGCAAAGCAACAGTAGTATCAGTCTGGAGGTTAAAAACGTGAGTTGGATCCTGGTTTTTTAAAAGACAGCAGGTTTTATTCTTTAGAGTTACATGAAGAATAAAACGAACAAAAACCACATGGGAACTTCGATTAGTCAGATCCTTGTCACTGTGTTTAAATGCAGGTTGCATGGGTCAGATAGAAAGCCCAATAAGGTAGTTATGCAATCAAGGAAGTTTTTTGGTTCACACACCTGAATTGTTTCAAGGGTAAGAATACAGTGGCAATCTGTGCCACATGGCAGGGACGTTCAGAGAACTGTTAGGAAAGGAGCGGATGGAATGAATCCTGTGAAAGCTGAAAACTGTCCACTGTACTGCAGAGCTGTGACCTGACAGGGTGTAGAGAACACACTGGACATGGGGACAAATTCTAGAATTATGTAGTCATCTAGGAATATAAAATTTGCTTCCTTTAGGAATTCATCATTAATTATTGTCACTGCTGTTGTTGTTTTTCAATGTCATAAATGATGTCGCTGTTTTCAACTCCAGAGATGAAGAGCTGTGGTGCCTATCTTTCAGTTCTCCCAAGATATTCTCCCAAAATGTGTGTGTGTGTGTGTGCCTGTGTGCATGCGTGTGCTTTGTAAATGGTCTTATTTCTACATGTTGGTTTTTAATATATAGAATAGCAAATTCAGTGATAGGGAAGGGTGATTTTAAAGAAGACTCCAAATTATTTCTTTATCACTATCTTTAACATTTGAGTAATTTAAAACCTCACTTAAAGGGCGCCTGGGTGGCTCAGTTGGTTAAGCGACTGCCTTCGGCTCAGGTCATGATCCTGGAGTCCTGGGATCGAGTCCCGCATCGGGCTCCCTGCTCAGCAGGGAGTCTGCTTCTCCCTCTGACACTCCCCCCCTCATGCTCTCTCTATCTCATTCCCTCTCTCAAATAAACAAAATCTTAAAAAAAAAAAAAATTGTAAAACCTCACTTAAAAAGATGAACACTGTTTATTGTTTTCCTATAGCATTTATAAAACATTTAGAAATCCTCTGTGAAAAAGTGCTCTCCAATTGTTGCATGTGATACAACTATATCTGGCAAGATATATTGTATGAAGAATCTTGGCTGGAGTTTCTCTAGCACCAAAATTTTCTCTTTTGGTGTTTTTAATCATATAGGTACCTAATCAATCACGTTTTCTCAAACTTACTTGATGCCTGCCACAGCACCCTTTCAAATCATAGATGAGAACTCAGGCCTCATTCTTCAGGATTCAGAAAAAATGTTGAAGTTCAATACTCCAAGCCTACATTCTAAACCTACTTGCCCACTTGAATCATTCACCTTTTCCTGGTTATTTCATAGAGTAGTTATTTGGATTATGTACTTGCCTTACATTTCCACTTTTATGCAGTATATTATGCATTTTCCTTGGCTTTATCCTCTGGGGTTGGAGAATTCCAAGACAGATTATCTAGTCAAGCTTCCAGAACTTCATTTGGGTTCAGAACTTTGAGCATTAGCGTTGTGTGTGTGTGTGTGTGTGTGTGTGTGTGTGTGTGTGTTTTTATGAGGGAGCTGTTTGAAGAGACAACACAACAATAGAGCAAAACAACAGGGGAAATAATCAGCCTAGAAATATATCTACTAATACAGTAGAAGTAATCCACTGAGGCAGAACATTAACTAGGAGATCTGATCTTCCCATAGACCCTGATAAAAATAATATGGTTTACGAGGCAGTATTCCTGTGAATACCACTTTAGTTGACATATTCCAGGCTATCATTAATGTTTCCTGTTGCATCAGGGAAGTACAGCAAAGTGAGCAAATACAACTTTGGCAATACTTGGAAGTCCTGTAAAAAAAAGTATCAGGAAAAAAAAGTAACATCAGAGATCTTTGTCTATAGTAATGAACATACCAAATGATTATTAATGAGCAGGCCACTGGATTCATTCAGACAATGGAGACATTACCAAAATTAAACCTCAAGATCAGAGAACAGTATGCAAATATGGCCACACTGGGCCAGGAAGAAGGAAAGCAGCTAAGTTTTTGAATGAGATGGATCAGTTACTGAATATTTATCATTTTAGTAAAAATAGACTTGATATTTAACCCTAAAGTCTGAGACTGAATTTGGAAGTTATTAAATGTTGACTGTTTCCCACCATCACCTTTACCATGCAGAAACCCCCACCTGCAGCTGTAGAAATTTAATGTAAACCAGAAGCAGTAGGTCATTCCTGAATTAATCCTTATTCTCTCTTTTCTCTCTCTTTCCTTTGATGATGGCTCCCATGACAGACTTGCTTTGTGTCTAGTTTCCCATCTGGACTTGGCTTTGCTTTCAGTTAAAAATCTTCAGGTCTAGAGTCTTGGCTTCTAGATTTGTTTCTTTGACATGTTACTTGTTTGGAACTGATGTTATTTTTGTCTGTGGGGTTTGGTTAGGCATGATCAGTGTTATCCCTAGTCTTTTCTGATTTATAGCAAGTTTAGGCAATTCTTCCCTACATTGTCCTTCCTATTAGGAAGTGAAATCAGTCACATATCTAAGTCTGAAGGTGAGCCTACAGAGAGACATCTAATGACCATTCCCCACCCCTAGCCCTGCCCCCACATTCTCTGTGCATGAAGGAAAGTAGAGGACTGCAGCAGTAATAATAATAACTAACATTTATTGAGTGCTTACTTTATGCCAGATATCATCTTATTTAATCTTCAAAATAATAAGAACTCTTATTAGGGTCTCTTATTCCACAGTTTCGGAATTTTTGTTCTGTCATATCTTTGGAGATGTTCCTCTGGAATCAAGGAATTCACAGAGTATGAAATGGAGTAGGGAGGTGGGATAGCAGTCTTAGCATGTATAGATGTCTAAACTATGCTGGGAATTTCACACACACAAAAATTGTTTCCTTATATATTTGCATTTTCAGTTCCTGATTAGCTATCTGCCTCTCATAGGATCATGCATCCTTTTTATGTGTTTGATATAAACTAATTATGAGATGTATAATCATTTATGTCACTCTCAGGAAGTTGTAAGTGGTAAGTAGATCCCCTTTTGTTTGCTTTAAGCATGTTTAGTATGATGAGTAGCATTCTTCAAAACTGTATAACATAGTGGATTCAGGGTATCTAAATTTGGAATCAGAAGCTGGAAAGACTGAAATTGTTTTGAAAGGAAAAGACTAGGAGGGTTGAGGCATGCAGTAGAGATAGAGGAGGTCTGGTGGGTGACTGGCTGAGAGAAGTGGTTTCAAACAACTAGGTGTTAGTGAATTGTGTCCCAGTAACATGCATGCTGTATATATTTCTCATCTGTCTTTTCTTCGAAATCCTGAATAAATGATACATTGCTCACAGTTGCTTTAGTCTGAGTGGATTCTCCATAATAAATGAAAATCTCTGTTTGGTTTTGCTTCAAGGATCAGCATGGAATGAAAATATTTTACTAGTGGTCAATTCAAGGTACGGATTTAGATCCTCAGGAGTTAGTCAGATTTCAGCAAGAGGGTAGTAGTTAAATGTCAGTGACGAACTTCCTTGATGAAGGGTGGTATGTAGAGGATGGAGAAGAGGAGAGGTGAAGAAAAGTCTCCTAATAGAGACCTGCACACACTTTGCAATGATGAGTAAAGAATCCTTTCTAATCATATATTTAAATCTAACTATTTTGGTTTCAATATACAAGTTAAATAGTACCCAGGAGCTTTTCTTTACTCCATTTTTAGCTCCACATGCACCAGAAGTATTTACATAATGAACAGAAATCATTGCCTACTGTGATATTGTGATATAAAAAGAAATGTGTGTTTGGTCTTTGTTCCTGGATCCTAGCACAGAATTTCTAAGACCATTGGAATCTTTAGAGTCTAAGAGTGTCCACTTGAATGCTAATGAGATGACTAGTGGCTGGGTCCCTAGACAGCTTCAGAATTGGGGCTGGCCAGAAAGATAAAGGCATGATTAGAGGTTTGGAACTTTCAGCCCCATCCACCAACCTCTGGGGAGGGGAGAGGGCCTGGAGATTGACATATTCACCAATTGCCAATGTTTTAATCTTGCCAATGATTTAATCCTGCCAATGATTAATCCTAAATAATGAAGGCTCCATAGCAACCCTAAAAAATGGGGTTTTGAGAGCTTCCATGCTGGGAAAGTGGTGCACCCCAACTCCATGGGGACAGAAGCTCCTATACTCAGGACTCTTCCAGACCTCACCCAATGTATCTTTTCAGCTGGGTGTTAATTTATATCCTTTGTAATACCCTTTATTATAAACTAGTAAATGTCAGTAAATATTTTCCTGAGTTCTGTGAGGCATTATAGCAAATTATCAAAATTGAGGAGGAGTTTGTGAAAACTCCTAATTTATAGCTGGTTGGTCAGAAGTACAAGTGACAACCTGGAATGTGTACCAGGCATCTGAAGTGGGGGCAGTCTTGTGGGACTGAGCCCTTAAACTGTCAGGTCTGCACTAACTCTGGGTAATGTCAGAACTGAACTATAGAACAGCCAGCTGGTATTCAGAGAGGTGGAGAATTGGCATGGGAAAAAACCAACACATATGGTGTTAGAAATGAGTACATTAATGAGTTTTCATTTACCCTGCAATAGGCTTTCAGTGATTTCAAGCAGGTATATAAAATTCTTTCTAAATTCTCCATATACATTCTTTTTGGTATGTTGTGGTACACTCAGGGTAGGTACTTGCCTTCTTGCTGTTTGGCCAGGCAAGAGAAACAATTCAAAACAGCAATTAAGAGAGTATTAAATATTCTACCAGTTTCCTTTGAAAGTTCTTAAACGAGGCATAGCAAAGGGGTATGTGTGTGTGTATTTGTGTGTATGTGTGTGTGAGAAAGAGAGAGAATATAGTGGATGAATATATAGGTATGTATTTGGAATTAAACCTCTTAATATATAACATGCTATAATATATATGAGATATATATAATTTTACAACAATTTAATATAATATACTTTATGCCAAACTATTGTTAAGTTTATGCAGTAATACCCTCTGAGGACATGTCAGACAACACAGTGTAGTTTAAAAATGGAACTATGGAACAAGGGTCCACGTTTGTGATACATTGAGCTCTTCTGTCTACAGTATAGATGCTATTTCACAACAAAAACAGCTGTGTGTGTGTGTGTGTGTGTGTGGCCCAGGCAATACAAGTACGGTGGAGTCTGGTCAAGATGTAGAGCTGTTTAAGGATTAACAGAATAATTTGCTGGCCTCATTATACTGGAAAATTGAAGTATAATTGTTGAGGGCAAGGTCCTAGAGCTGGACTATGTGGGTTTGAACCCTGGCCCTTCCACCCACTAGCTGAGTGGAGACTGGCCTTGGGAAAGTTTGACTTGTTCTTCTTTAGTTTCTGAATAGGTAAAATGAAGATAATATTATACTGTACCTCATAGAGTTTTCTAAGAAGCTTACACGAGTCAACATATATAAAAGTACTTAGCATGGTAACACCATAAGTACACAATAAATGTTATCTACTATTATCTGTTCTCCAGGGTGGTGAGACCTGAAAGTACCAGCTACTGTTCTGAGACTCTGCTTTTGGAACCATTTCAGCTCTATCTTCTTCAGTGCCAAAGATGGTAGAAATAAGCCTCAGATACGAAGCTGTAACATTCACCCCTCAACCTAACCCCGAGGCCACTATAATCCTGCCTTGTAGAACAAGTAATGGCATTACACAGCTAAGGAATGTGGGTGTGGCATGAGACATGCATGTGGCTGCAGACATAGGCTGTTTCACTTTGGACAAGTACCTAAATCCATGAACATACTTTGGGTTACTCTAGGTTTCTTCCTGTAGCAAAAGGCTATTTATTTCTTTTCCTATTAAAAAAAAAAATGAGTGAATGAATGAATGACTATTATGGTCAAAGCCTTTAGCTGGCTTAGTGTATCATGGACTATAATAAATATCCCAAACTGACAGGATCATAATGATCATGGAATTGGATCCTTTTACTGTATATATGTGAAGACTGAGGTGATAAGACACCTAGCCCTCACCTTATAGCTAGTAAGTGGCAGAACAGTGAGAACTAGATTTCCTGGCTACTGGTTCAGTAGGTTTCAGGTACCCCAGGAGCAGAGCTAGTTACTGTTCTCTGGTGTTTACCATTTATTGAATAAACAAGTTTTAAGGATATATTTTTATAAGGTAAAATCATGATAATTGCATATCAAAGATTATACTGAACTCATTAATGAACCATTGCAGTGTAAAAACTGGTTCAACAGAGAATTAAAGAATATTACAGATAGACAATCAAGAATGCTGAAAAAATTTGCTATTTGATACAAAACAGACCTCTTTACTGGGGGTGTAATCAGTTACAGCTTCAAAAGACAATACCTGTTGCATTTGCATGGATGGTAACCATTTGCTTCACCATCAGCCCTCCACAAGTTAACTTGTATCTTGACAATGAAGAAGTCTTCCTATCAAAGACAATGAAAGGTGCAGGTCCTCGTAGAATGAGATAACCCCACAAGGCTTTTCTAGGAAATATCCAGTTTCCAGTGATAGGACACTCTTATGGGTTGAGTTATGCTCCTCCCCCACCATTCATATGTCAAATTCCTAACCCCCCCCCCCCCCGGCCCCCATACCTCAGAATGTGACCTTATTTGGAGATGGGGTATTTACATGAGTAATTAAGTGAAAATGAGGTAATTAGGGTGGGTCCTAATACAATATGACTGGTGTCCTCACAAGAAGAGAAAATTTGGGCACAAATACATATAGAGGGAAGATTAAGTAAGGACACAGGGAGAAGACAGTCACCTACAAGCCAAGGAGAGAGTCCTGGAATAGATCTCTCCTCATGGCCTTTAGAAGTAACCAAAGCTCTCTCTCTCAGATTTCTAGCCTCCAGAACTGTGAGACACTGAATTTTTTTTGTTGTTAAAGCCACTCTGTTTTTGGTACTTTGTTATGACAACCTAGCAAATGAATATAGACACTCAGTAATCCTTTTGGTCTATTTCAAAGTGTTAAATAAGAAATAATTATAGGGGTGCCTGGTGACTCAGTCAGGTAAGCATCAGACTCTTGATTTTTGTTCAGGTCATGATCTCAAGGGTGTGAGATCAAGTCCCACGTCGGGCTCCGTGCTGGGCATGGAGCCTGCTGAAGATTCTCTCTCCCCCTTTCCCTCTGCCCCTCCCCCGCCCTCCCCCTCTAAAAATAATAATAATAATAATAATTAGACATAACAATAACATAAGGTAAAGTGTGGTAGTGGTAAATGCTATAAGATATATACAAAGGGCCAATTTGCTTGTATATGTAGCTATAATGGTGCATATAATATTAGTATGAATATTGCTGAAAATGATACAATTACTATTGTCTATTTCTAATTTACGTCAATAATATTTATCTAATAATTGATGAGCATTATTCTACAGACTTTCACATATTTTACTTCATCATATCCCCATTCCTGAGAGGTAGAGGAATTTTATCCAGGTTTTCCAAAAGGGAGTCTAAAGCTCAGGAAAATTAAAGAGCTTTTGCTAAATAAAGAAACTTACCACATGATAAAGCCAAATTCGCTTTGTGCTTGGCACTAGCCACACGTGTGGATAATTTCACATTTTCAGGCTGATGAACCTTTAAAACTGTTCTGATTTTTCATTATGTTACCTCTGGGTTTTAGATGCCGTTTTGTCATTTGAAGATCTTTATTATAAATAATCCTTAAATGTTAGAGTTCTGTGCATGGTGGTGGGGGCAGGCTCTGGAGCAAGTCAAGAGAGGGACCAGGTTGATATCTTGCATTGTCTATTATGCTGTCTACTGAAAAATATTGGAGACACTGTCAAAGAAGACAGCAACCGCAATCCAAGAAAATATTGGGATTCAGAATGGATCTGTGGGGTCTACTACAGACCATAGTTGGAAATACTTGAATAAGAAGTGTGGGGAAAGAACCGTTCTAAACTTGGTTATTTACAAGTTCCATTACTATTACCACTGGTACATCCAAGATCAGGAATTTAGCTTTGTAAACATCTTTTGTAAATCTTAAACTTGTTCCCGTGGCTTGTTAAGAAACTCAACTCCTATTATATATTCTCTCATTTTCTTAATAGTTATGAACTGAGTGAAGCATATAAAAGTCTAAAACTTTACCTTTTCTGAAGATCAGTCTGAATTTGCTTAATTCTATTTTTTTTCTGCTTTGCTTTCCTCCTAGGCCCTGTAAATTGTTCCATTCATCCTTGCCTGGCTGCATGTGATAGTGAATGCCAATTTTGGTTATTTGCATCAATAGGAATGCATTATATAATTTTTGAGGTCTGAGGAGAAGCCATAGGGAAATCAGAACAAGTCAAAAATGTCAGGGCAGGTCTTTGGAGATCAGGCAGAAATGCCAAGGCCAAGTGAAATTATGGGAACAACTTGTTCAACTATGATAACAACACAAAGGAAGTGCTCTTAAGTGACCTTAAGGCAAGAGCCTTAGAGGTTTTGCAAACCAGTGGAATAGAGGGCATGATCATGGGGAGGGGGCAGAACTGAACTAGATTCCTCGAATAGGGCTCATGATTCTCTGCATACTTCAGCTTGAATTCTGGTGGTATAAAAATAGAGGTAGTGTGGGGAAAACAAATTGCCTCAGCAGATGCAAAGGTTTTGAGAACTATCCAGCACAATTCAAAATTATAAGGTGGAGTAGAAAGAATAAGATTTAGAGCCAAAACACTCGGATTAAAATCCCAGATCTGCCTCTTGCTAGCTGTATTCCTAAAAGCCAGATTACAGCTCTGAGATATAGTTTTGTCATTTTGATAAAATGGATATTTTATGCCAAGTAGTTTATGTAATGAGCTCATAGGTTGTTTTAAGACTAAAATGAGATAATTTAAACAAAAATAATTTGTTAAGTATCTTGCACATATGGTTTTTATTATTAATCATAATTGGATATGTGACATCAAGATATTTGACAATGTACTTTTTTAGGTGCTAAACAAATTTAAATTTGTTATTATTAATAATAAAATCATTAATAAAACCAGCACCCCTTTCCTTTTTTATTCCAAATATAAAACAAAGAAACAGAACATTAAAAACAGAATGGTATGTCCTGATTCACTGAATTTTTTGGTTATGTTAGAATTGACTTCAATCAAAAAATGTATATACTCATTTTTTTAATATAGTTGACATGGTATATACTAATTTCTGCCTTATACTGAGTTTAATGATTGAAAATGAAGTTAATATATATTGAAAGCTATGCTTGACACTATTCTGGCACCTTACTGTCTATATATCTAATCCTGCTGGTGACCTATAACATTTAACATTTCCAGTGTAGATGCTGAGACTGGGAAGGGTTAAATAACTGGCCCCAAAAGACCCAGCCCTAAGATGTGATCTAAGTAAAATAAGAATGGGGAGGTTGAAAAAAAGCAAGCTTAACAAAAAGTAAAGAGGGAAATACCACGTTTCCAAGAACTGTATCAGTGATCTCAGTGATCTTGAGATCAAACTTGAATAACTGCCAGAAATGCATGATAACAAAAATATGCAATGAATTAAGAGATGACAGAATGTAAATGACTATATTATTGGAATAATCAACAATTTATTTTTGAAATCACACATTGTTAAAGAAAAATATGACTATATAATGCACTGTTGCTAGAAGTCAAGGGAAAATTTGTATGTCCTCTAAAGAGTAGACAATAAAAAACAGCAATTTCTCCCAGGTGTGTTCATTTGAGAGAGTACTTGAACTAAGACAGTGATTCTCATGGTGGTAATGATGAGGCAGCAGAGGGGCATTACCACAGAAGACATTCTTTTGTATCAGAATATCCTAAGGATTTTCAATATAGGCACCTATTATTTCTGATTCTCTCTTGTCCCTCATCCTTCTCTTCTGCCCTTCCACTTTAGAGGCTACGCTGAAAGTAATGACAGGGCCACTACTATAGTATTGACAAGTCCACTACTCTAGTACTGACTTACTGTGTCCAGGCACTGTGTCAGGCTCTTTGATATTATACAAATCAATGCCTATAAGGCCAGCCCCCACCCTAAGCAAAGACATTCTTATCAGGTGTGACATAGAGTACCTCAGAGAAGCCAAGGTCAAAGGCCAAACTTTTTTATAGGGAGAGGCCAAATTCTTTATTATATACCGATCATCCTGATCAACATTCATTTTAAATATTCTTTTTGCTGGTCTCTCTGTATGGAAAGCTCTTCTTCTAACTCCTCCTGTTGCTGTCTTAATGCATCCTTCAGGTTGTAGCTCCAACCTCAGCTCTCAGGAAGGGCATTCTTTGCCCACCATTATATAAAGAAGATTCCCCCATGCTACCTCATGTAAGTTGTCATGGCAGAGTTTCCTTCATACCAATTATTTGTCTCCTTATTTATTGTCAGAATTGTGCCTAAAATGTAAGCACAACAGGGGTAGGGATTTGTCTTTTGTTTTCTATTAGTCTCCTATAATTAGAAGAGTATTAAAGGACCTATTAGTGCTCTGTTTATTGTTATTAGATAGGTACTTACTATAATGTAATGAAAAGCAGAGACTGGGCGCCTGGGTGGCTCAGTCATTTGTGTCTGTCTTCAGCTCAGGTCATGATCCCTGGGTCCTGGGATCGAGCCCCAAGTCGGGCTCTCTGCTAAGCAGGGAGTCTGCTTCACCTCCTTCTGCCCCTCCTCCTCCTGGATCTCTCTCTCTCTGTCTCTCAAATAAATAAAATCTTTAAAGAAAAAAAGAAAAGCAGAGACTAAGGAGTTTCTTGAGTTTGAATCTCAGCATCAATGCTTTCTACGTATATGACCTATTTGAAATCTCTGTGCCTCAGTTTCTTTGTCCATAAAATCGTAATAACAATGGTGACTATCTTACAGACTAACTGTAAGATTTATTTATTTATTTTTGGGGGGGATAAACTTTTTTTTATTAACATATAATGTATTATTTGTTTCAGGGGTACAGGTCTGTGATTCGTCAGTCTTACTATTCACAGCACTCACCATAGCACATACCCTCCCCAATGTCCATCAGCCAGCCACCCCATCCCTTCCACCCCCTTCCACTCCAGCAACCCTCAGTTTGTTTCCTGAGATTAAGAGTCTCTTATGGTTTGTCTCCCTCTCTAGTTTCAACTTGTTTCATTTTTTCCTCCCTTTCCCTATCATCCTCTATCTTGTTTCTCAAATTCCGCATATCAGTGAGATCATACGATACTTGTCTTTCTCTGGTTGACTTATTTCGCTTAGCATAATACCCTCTAGTTCCATCCATGTCATTGCAAATGGAAAGATTTCATTTTTTGATGGCTGCATAATATTCCATTGTGTGTATACCACATCTTCTTTATCTATTCATCTGTTGATGGACATCTAGGCTCTTTCCATAGTTTGGCTATTGTGGACATGCTGCTATAAACATTGGGATGCATGTGCCCCTTTGGATCATTACATCTGTATCTTCGGGGTAAATACCCAGTAGTGCAATTGCTGGGTCATAGAGTAGCTCTATTTTCAACTTTTTGAGGAACCTCCATACTGTTTTCCAGAGTGGCTGCACCAGCTTGCATTCCCACCAACAGTGTAGGAGGGTTCCCCTTTCTCCGCATCCCCGCCAACATCTGTCGTTTCCTGACTTGTTAATTTTAGCCATTCTGACTGGTGTGAGGTGGTATCTCATTGCACTTTTGATTTGTATTTCCCTGATGTCGAGTGATGTTGAGCACTTTTTCATGTGTCTGTTGGCCGTTTTTGTGTCTTCTTTGCAGAAATGTCTGTTCATGTCTTCTGCCCATTTCTTGACTGGATTATTTATTTTTTGGGTGTTGAGTTTGATAAGTTCTTTATAGATTGTGGATACTAGCCCTTTATCTGAAATGTCATTTGCAAATATCTTCTCCCATTCTGTGGGTTGCCTCTTTGTTTTGTTGACTGTTTCCTTTGCTGTGCAGAAGCTTTTTATCTTGATGAAGTCCCAAAAGTTCATTTTTGCTTTTGTTTCACTAGCTTTTGGAGATGTATCTTGAAAGAAGTTGCTGTGGCCGATGCCAAAGATGCCTATGTTCTCTTCTAGGATTTTGATGGATTCCTGTCTCACATTGAGGTCTTTCATCCATTTTGAGTTTATCTTTGTGTATGGTGTTAGAGAATGGTCGAGTTTCATTCTTCTGCATGTGGCTGTCCAATTTTCCCAGCACCATTTATTGAAGAGACTGTCTTTTTTCCATTGCATATTTTTTCCTGCCTTGTCAAAGATTATTTGATCATAGAGTTGAGGGTCCATATCTGGGTTCTCTATTCTGTTCCATTGGTCTATATGTCTGTTTTTGTGCCAGTACCATGCTGTCTTGGTGATCACAGCTTTGTAATATAGCTTGAAATTGGGCAACGTGATGCCCCCAGCTTTGTTTTTCTTTTTCAACATTTCCTTGGCGATTTCTGATTCCATACAAATTTTGGGATTGTTTGTTCAAGCACTTTGAAAAATGTCATTGAAATTTTGATTGGGATGGCATTGCAGGTAGATTGCTCTGGGTAGCATAGACATTTTAACAATGTTTATTCTTCCAATCCATGAGCATGGAATGTTTTTCCATCTTTTTGTGTCTTCTTCAATTTCTTTCATGAGTGTCTGTAGTTCCTAGAGTATAGATCCTTTACCTCTTTGGTTAGGTTTATTCCGATGTATCTTAGGGTTTTTGGTGCTATTGTAAATGGAATCGTTTCTCTAATTTCTCTTTCTACACTTGCATTGTTAGTATATAAGAGAACAACTGATTTCTGTGCATTGATTTTGTATCCTGCCACATTACTGAATTGCTGTATGAGTTCTAGTAATTTGGGGGTGGAGTCTTTTGGGTTTTCCACATAAAGTATCATGTCATCTGTGAAAAGAGAGAGTTTGACTTCTTCTTTGCCAATTTGAATACCTTTTATTTCTTTTTGTTGTCTGATTGCTGTTGCTAGGACTTCTAATACTATGTTGAACAATAGTGGCAAGAGTGGGCATCCTTGATGTGTTCCTGATCTTAAGGAAAGGCTCTCAGCTTTTCCCCATTGAGGATGATACTCGCTGTGGGTTTTTCATTGATGGATTTTATGAACTTGAGGAATGTTCCCTCTATCCCTATACTCTGAAGAGTTTCAATCAGGAAAGGATGCTGTATTTTGTCAAATGCTTTTTCTGCATCAATTGAAAGGACCAATTGGTTCTTCTCTCTTCTCTTATTAATGTGTTCTATCACATTGATTGATTTGCGAATGTTGAACCACCCTTGCATCCGGGGATAAATCCCACTTGGTGGTGGTGGATGATCGTTTTAATGTATTGTTGGATCCTACTAGCTAGGATTTTGTTGAGGATTTTGGAATCCATATTCATCAGGGATATCGGTCTGAAATTCTCCTTTTTGATGGGGTCTTTGCCTGGTTTGGGGATTAAGGTAATGCTGGCCTCATAGAATGAGCCTGGAAGCTTTCCTTCTGTTTTGTTTTGTTTTTTTTTTTGAAACAGCTTCAGTAGAATAGTTATTATTTCTTCTTTGAATGTTTGGGAGTCCATCAGGCCCTGAACTCTTGTTTTTTGGGAGGTTTTTGATCACTGCTTCAATCCCGTTACTGGTTATTGGCCTATCCAGGTTGTCAATTTCTTTCTGTTTCAGTCTTGGCAGCTTATAGGTTTCTAGGAAGACATTCATTTCATCCAGATTGCTCAGTTTATTGGCATATAGTTGTTGATAATAGTTTCTAATAATTGTTTCTATTTCCTTGGTGTTAGTCGTGATCTCTCCCTTCATTCATAATTATATTAATTTGGGTCCTTTCTCTTTTCTTTTGTATAAATCTGGCCAGTGGTTTATCGATCTTATTAATTCTTTCAAAGAACCAGCTTCTACTTTCGTTGATCTGATCTACTGTGTTTCTGGTTTCTAATTCATTGATCTCTGCTCTAATCTTAATTATTTCTCTTCTAATGTGTGGCTTAGGCATCGTTTGTTGCTTTTTCTCTAGTTCTTTAAGGTGTAGAGTTAGTTGATGAATTCGGGATTTTTCTATTTTTTTGAGTGAGGCTTGGATGGCTATGTATTTCCCCCTTAGGACCACCTTTGCAGTATCCCATAAGTTTTGGACCAATGTGTTTTCGTTCTCATTGGTTTCCATGAATTGTTTAAGTTCTTCTTTGATTTCCTGGTTGACCCAAACATTCTTGAGCAGAGTGGCCTTTAGCTTCCAAGTGTTTGAATTTCTTCCACATTTTTTCTTGTGATTGAGTTCCAGTTTTAAAGCATTATGGTCTGAGAATATACAGGGAATAATCTCAGTCTTTTGGTATCGGTTGAGACCTGATTTGTGACCCAGTATGTGGGCTATTCTGGAGAAGGTTCCATGTGCACTCGAGAAGAATGAGTATTCTGTTTTAGGGTGGAATGTTCTGTATATATCTATGAGGTCCATCTGGTCCAGGGTGCCACTCAAAGCTCTTGTTTCTTTGTTGATTTTCTGCTTAGATGATCTGTTTATTGCTGAGAGTGGAGTATTGAGGTCTTCTACAATTCACATATTATTATCAATATCACTATTTTGGTTAACAGTTGGCTTATGTAGATGGCTGCTCCCATGTTGGGGGCATAGATATTTACAATTGTTAGATCCTCTTGTTGGATAGACCCTTTAAGAATGATATAGTGTCCTTCTGTGTCTCTAACTACAGCCTTTAGTTTAAAATCTAATTTGTCTGATATAAGAATTGCTACCCCAGCTTTCTTTTGAGGTCCACTGGCATGGAAGATGGATCTCCATCCCTTCACTTTCAGTCTGGATGTATCTTTAGGTTCAAAATGAGTCTCTTGTAGGCAGCATATGGATGGGTCCCGTCTTTTTATCCAATCTGCAACCCTGTGCCATTTTATGGGAGCATTTAGGCCGTTCACGTTGAGAGTGACTATTGAAAGATATGAATTAATTTTCATGATGTTGCCTGTGAAGACCTTGTTTTTATAGACTGTCCCTGTAAATTTCTGTTGTATATCACTCTTGGGGTCTTTCTCCTTTTATAGGACCCCCCTTAATATTTCTTGCAGGGCCGGCTTAGTGGTCACATATTCTTTCAGTTTCTGCCGGCCTTGGAAGCTCTGCATCTCTCCATCCATTCTAAATGACAGCCTTGCCAGATAAAGTATTCTTGGCTGCATGTTCTTCTCATATAGTACACTGAATATGTCTTGCCAGGCCTTTCTGCTTGCCAGGTCTCTGTGGATAGGTCTGATGTTATTCTGATGTTCCTCCTTCTGTACATAAGGAATCTCTTCCCCCTAACTGCCCTTAAGATAGTTTCCTTGGTTCTAAGATTTGCGAGTTTTACCATAACATGCTGAGGTGTTGGCCTGTTTTTCTCGATCTTGGGAGGGGTCCTCTCTGCCTCTAGGACACGAATGTTTGTTTCATTCCCCAGATTAGGGAAGTTCTCAGCTCTGATTTGCTCAGATACATCTTCTAGTCCTCTCTCTCTCTCCACCCCCTCCGAGATTCCAATAATTCTGACATTGGAACGCTTCATGGTGTCACTTATTTCTCTGATTCTATTTTCATGGATTCTGAGTTGTTTTTCCCTGGCTTCCTCTTTTCCTTTTTTATCTATTAAATTGTCTTCCAGGTCACTAATTCATTCATCTGCCTCACTTACCCTAGCTGTTAAATTATCTAGATTAGATTGGATCTCATTGATAGCATTTTTAAATTCTGCCAATTCAGCTTTCATTTCTGCCCTTAGTGACTCTATGTTGCATTAATTGATTTCTCCATTCTAGCTATTGTCTTCACAGTTGCTAGCCTGAATTCCATCTCCGACATCTTGGTTATATCTGCATCCATTTGTAAATCTGCAGCATAAGTCATAATCTCTGAGTCTTTCCTGTTTTGGGGGTTCCTCCTCCTAGTCATTCTGTTGATGGGTGGTTGAGGGAATGTATAGAGTCCAAATTATTGACCACAACCCAAGCAAGATGCACCGTTTTCTAGGGACCTTAGGGTTGCTGGCCTCTTGTTTTCCCAGCCTGTCTTCTGGGGGAGGGGCCTGCCATGCTGTTACTCAGGCAACCCTGTTTGGGCAGAGTTGCCCTGCCCCCTGTGGCGGGGGATGGGCTCAGTGGAAACCAGTTTTTTGGGGGCTTTTGTTCTCTGGCGGCTTTCCCTGGCAGCTTTCAGTGTCTCTTCCAAGAGTCAGAGCAGAAGAGACCATTTCCAACCCTCTGCCTCAGAGCAGAGAGATCGCAGTCTGTTCTTCAGTGAGCTCTCCAGACCACAGTCTCTCCATTTCTGTCTGTGCTGCTATAAACTGCAGCGTCCCTGGTTGTGCATCCCTCCACAGTGCTCCCAGTCCTGCCTCCAGGTCAGGGCAGGTCTCTGCCCTTTGTGCTTCTGAAACAGCCAGCCGCCCCCAGTTTGCTCCCGGGGCCCTTCCACTCCGGTTTCCATCTAAAGTCCTTTCACCCCCGCTACCGGTCTGCGAGTCTGTGCGCAGTCCCCAGCGTGGGAGGCTGTCACTCATTGGCGGTGTAGCATCTCATGGCCAGGCTCCCTCCCGCTGCCATTTATCCTCCGATATCTGCCCATGGAATCATGGCTCCCCACTTCCTACCTGGAAACCAACCACCTGCGATCTGTTTGTAGAGATCCAGATCTTCTTACATCTCAGGCTGATTTCATGGGTGCTCAGAGTGGTCTGGTAGATATCCAGCTCAGTTCTGGGGACCAGTTGGAATAGGGTCCCCTACTTCTCTGCCATCTTTTCCAAATGGACAAGCTACATTTTTAAAAAAGATTTTGTTTATTTATTTGTCAGAAAGAGAGAGAGAGCACAAGCAGGGGCAGCAGCAGGCAGAGAGAGAAGCAGGCTCCCCGCTTAGCAAGGAGTCCGATGTGGGACTCGATCCCAGAACCCTGGGATCATGACCTGAGCCAAAGGTGGAGGCTTAACCGACTGAGCTACCCAGGCATCCCAAGATACATTTTTTCTACACTTAATTGTTGAGAGTTTTTATGATGAAAGTGTATTGTATTTTGTAAAATGCTTTTCCTGCATCTCTTGAGATTATCGTATGGTTTTAATTCTTCATTCATTTAATATGGTGCATTACTTTTTTTGCTTGATATGTTGTTGATATGTATGTTGATAAATCCCATCTGATCGTAGTGTATGATCCTTTTAATGTGCGTTCAAATTGACTGCTAGTGTTTTGTTGAGGATTTTTGCATTTATATTTATCAGAGATAATAGCCTTTAATTTTCTTTTCTTGTAGTGTCCTTATCTGGCTTTATTATGAGGGTAATAATGCTGCCCTCATAAAATAAGTTTGGAAGTATTTCCTTCTCTCCAATTTTTTGGAAGATTTTGAAAAGGATTGTCACCTAGAACATTTTTAAATGTTTTATAGAATTCACCTAGGGAGTCGTCTGGTCCTGGGCTTGTTCATCCTTAGTATTATTGGTCTGTTCAGATTTTCTATTTATTCATCTTTCAGTGTTGGTGGGTTGTAGGTTTCTAGGAATTTATCCATTTCTTTTAGGTTTCCAGCTTGTTGTCAGGTAATTGTTGATAGTCTCTTATGATCCTTTGTATTTCTGTGTATCATCTGTATGTCTTTTCTTTAATATTAATTTTATTTATTTGAGCTAATGGATTATCTGTTTTGTTTCTTTTCAAAACACCAGCTCTTAATTTTGTTGATCTTTTCTATTGTTTTTCTAGTCTCTATTTCATTTACTTCTGCTCTGGTCTTTGTTATTTCCTTTCTCATGCTAACTTTGGGCTGTTTTTTTTTTTTTTTTCTAGTTTCTTGATGTGTAAAATTAGATTCTTTTTGAGATATTCCTTTTTTTCTTAATGTAGGCAATTATCTCTATAAACTTCCCTCTCAGAACTGCTTTTGCTGTATTCTATAA
Source organism: Phoca vitulina (assembly GCF_004348235.1). Lineage (NCBI taxonomy): Eukaryota > Metazoa > Chordata > Mammalia > Carnivora > Phocidae > Phoca > Phoca vitulina. The sequence continues at coordinate 5,769,961 of NW_022589722.1, forward strand.
GTTTTTGTATGTTGTGATCCTATTTCTATTTGTCTTAAAATGTTTTTGACTTCCCTTTGGTTTTTTTCTTTCAGTCACTGGTTGTTCAGGAGTGTGCTATTTAATTTCAAAGTATTTGCGAATTTTCCATATTTTTCAATTTCCCAATTTTGAGGTTGATTACTAGATTTTTGTTAGTTTCATTTAGTGGTATCATGTTTGCCTGATTCTTCATGAACCATGTAGCCTTGTGTTGGTATCTCTGCATTTGAAGAAGCAAATATCTCTTTTAGTGTTACAGACTTGTTTTAACAAGTTAAGATTTCCTCTGTCAGGTCCCAGACTGATGGTATTGTTTCTAATCACAGTAGAATATGGTTGGAGGCAATCACATAACTGATCCTTGGTCCACAGTGGGGTCTGTTTTTGGCAAGCTTGTTACCGGGGTTTGGATTGGTAGAGATTTTGTCTGGTCTGTGGGTGGATAGGACACCTTTCAAAACTTTGGTTGGTAGGGCAGACACTGGGACATTGGTATGCTTTGAGGTTTACAGACAATGGGCTTTTACCAGGTACATGAATGTGTGCAGCTCCTTCTGGATCTCTAGCCTAGGAGGGCTCCTGATAAGTCACTGGGCAGGTCCTTGGGTGGGCAGAATTGGCCCTGACCACAGCTGAGAAGGACTAGAACAGAGTCACAAGGCTGCTTCAGAAACTGAAAGTCTGAAAGCCTGTCCTTAGGGCATGGATGGATATGCCCCCTTCCAGGTTCCTGGGTGGGCAGGACTGTTCCCAGACCATGGCTGAGTGGGTTGGGGTTGGCCTACTTTAGGATTCACAGGTGACTGATGTTGGTGGGCCTTTCCTCAGAGGCGCATTAGGATATGTCTCCTTTTGGGTCCTGGAGAAGTGTGACTGAGAGGGGTGGGAGCTGGGTTACAGGACCACTTCAGGATATGAATCAGGGATGCCTGGGTGGCTAAGTTGGTTGGTGTCTGCCTTCGGCTTAGGTCATTTTCCCAGGGTCCTGGGACGAGTTCCGCATTGGGCTCTTTGCTCAGTGGGGAGTCTGCCTCTTCCTCTGCCTGCCACTCCCCCTGCTTGTGCACTCTCTCTCTCTGACAAATAAATAAATAAAATCTTAAAAATAAAAGATGTGAATCAGACTGAGATCTATGGGTTGATCTATGGGTTTGACTGCAGGGGCATGGTTGGGCTGGTCAGGCAGTTCTCCCTCTATGGTCCAGGGTCATCTTCCCCTTAGCTCTTAACATTTTTCTAACCCTGAAAAATTTTGTCTGTTTACCATCATACACCTTTGGATCCTCAGTCTCTTCAGAAAAAGTAAATGTTATGATTTATTTTCTAAGCACATGGAGATCAATAGAGAGTACAGATTCTATGTTTGTTTCTACAAAGTTATTCTGAAAAAACTGGTTGGAGTCCTGACCTGGTGCTTAAAATGTCAAAGAATATATATTTTCACTTTTGACAGGGATGCCAATGCCAAGATGGAATCCGGGTGATAATGTATGTCTGTGTCTGAGTCTGATATAGATTCTTTATGCCCGACATCTGAAAATAAAAACAACTTTAAATGTCACATCCCTTTCTTGATCAATTTGAAGAAAATCAGTTTCAGAGAAGGATGGCTTATAGTGGTCTATAAAATCTTAGGAAGAACTGGCAGCTATGTCATAGTTTGTCACAAGATTTCTTTGAATTGGAATAGTGAGTTCAGCATATTTCTCTGATGAAAGCTTGATGACACAAACCTATGTGAGTCTGGTCTGAGAGAGAATGTGTACATGTGCCTTCTTTCACCGAGGGTGGAGTGGGTATTGTAGTATCCTTTCTGGCTACTGATAGTAAGAAAATAACTAACAAAAGGTACAAAGGGATTGATGACACCAGGAAAGTCGCTATCTAATTTACACATATTTTTGCTTCTACCACCTATTTAATAACAATGACAGACTTTGGAAATCAATGTGTAATTATTAAGATTAAAGAAAAACATATTAAGAATACTTGTTTGTAATAAGAAAGGTATTTGATGAACAACTAAAATAGGCACTCTCCTTAGGGATCTATACATTTCTTTAGGACCACCAATCAGGTAACTGCATGTTCCAATTATCTGGCATGGTTCAAGTTTATACCTGTAATCCTGTCATAAATATTAATAATGCCACAATTTGGATAATAAATTATATCTTATGTAATTGTTACTCTCGACTCTCCTCAGCAAGGGGAGTCTTGAGGTAAAAATTTTATTTTTACTTATTTAATTTTTTTTAAAGATTTTATTTATTCATCTGAGAGAGAGACAGAGAGCACAACCAGTGGGAGAGGCAGAGGGAGAGGGAGAAGCAGACTCCCTGCTGAGCTGGGAGCCCGACATGGGGCTTGATCCCAGGACCTGGAGATCATGACCTGAGCCAAAGGCAGATGCTTAACCATCTGAGCCACCCAGGTGCCCCGAGACAGAAATTTTAAATGCAGGCGCCTGGGTGGCTCAGTTGGTTGGGTGGCTGCCTTTGGCTCAGGTCATGATCCTGGAGTCCCAGGATCTAGTTCTGCATCGGGCTCCCTGCTCAGCGGGGAGTTTGCTTCTCCCTCTGACCCTCCCCCTTCATGTGCTCTCTCTCTCTCTATTCTCTCTCTCTCTCTCAAATAAATAAATAAATAATCTTTAAACAAAATTTGAATGCAAGTCAGTGGAACACTAACAATAAAAATCCATCCTAAATGAGAATAATGGGATAAAGTATATTTGAAACGACATCATAAATATATAGAAAAGTCTGATTAACAAAACTAATTGCAACAAAATCAATATACACTTAAAAAAATAATTCAACTAGTAGGGCCTCTGGGTGGCTTGGTCAGTTAAGTGTCTGCCTTTTGCTCAGGTCATGATCCCAGGGTCCTGGGATCAAGCCCATGTAGGGCTCCCTGCTCAGCGAGGGGCCTTCTTCTCCCTCTCCCTGTGCCCCTTCCCCCCACCCTACTTGTACATGCTCTCTCCTCAAATAAATAAAGTCTTTGAAAAAATATTCATCTATTACATTAAAAACAAACATACAAGGTAGAATATAATTTAAAGTTATAGGGTATTAAAGAGGGCACATATTGTGATGAGCACTGGGTGTTACAGGCAACTAATGAATTGTTGAACACTACATCAAAAACTAATGATGTACTATATGTTGGTTAATTGAACATAATAATAATTTAAAAAAAGAAGTATACATGAATAAAATACACCCTTTGTAGCAATTAAAAAAGTTATATGCTACCTTACAATTCATTTGTCCATCTTTTTGAATCTTACAGTTAGAGCAGTAAGGTTAGAGGATCTGATATCTGGACTTGGTGGATATATCATATCCAGGCTAATTCTGGGAGGATATTAAAAGTCAATCAATTATACAGGGGCGCCTGGGTGGCTCAGTCGTTAAGCGTCTGCCTTCGGCTCAGGTCATGATCCCAGGGTCCCGGGATCGAGCCCCGCATCGGGCTCCCTGCTCAGCGGGAAGCCTGCTTCTCCCTCTCCCGCTCCCCCTGCTTGTGTTCCCTCTCTCGCTGTGTCTCTCTCTGTCAAATAAATAAATAAAATCTTTAAAAAAAAAAAAAAAGTCAATCAATTATACAAAAGTTAATTGAAATCAGATTCTGTTTTATCATGGAACTTCTCCCAGATACCTACCATCATATCAGAGCCATGGAAGTTTTATGTAGGAACTTCTATAAAGAGTTCATGGGAAATGTGATTTAATGAAAATGCACATTTTTTATCATATGCTAGACCAGTTATCCTCATCCTGGCTGCACATCTGAATCATCTATAGAGTTAGAAAAAATCCAGCTGCCTGAGTTTAATTCTCAGGCAACCTAATTCACCAGGTCAAACACAAGATTTTGGGTCTTTAAAAAGCCCAAAGCAATTCTGATAAATGGCTTCTTTTTAGAACATTGCTCTATGGCTTTGGTTTTGACTCCTAAATTTCTGTGTGGTCTTCTGCTTTGGTGAGCAAGGCTGGACTCTTTATAGCTTTCACCTGAAGCCAGGGTTAAATGTAGACTATGTAGTCCAATGGTTGCCTTTTTCTTAAGTCCATGCCCTAGTCTTGACCTTCAGGATATTATGTAATACTATAACTATAGGTGAAGGATGATAACAAATAATACAAAAAGAGAAAGTTCTCTCTTTAATGAAAAAAAGCAGAGTTTCAATAACTTTATTTTTTTTTAAATATTTTTCTTTCTTGAAACACTATCATGGTCTAGCTAGCCTTCCTAAGATGGAGGCTATCATTTTTATAAACTGCTAATAGCATATGAGAAGAGAGGAGGCCCAAGAGAACAGCCCTCAAAAAAAAAAAAAAAAAAATCACATGAAAGATAAATGGTCTGATGTAAGAAAAAAACCAACAGAAGATCCTCTTTACTTGAGTATAGTTCTCTTTATAACATCTGTTAATTTTCCAACTTCTTATATTTCAGTGCTCTTTTATTAGGAGTTACATAGAAAATATTGTTACTTATAATAAAAGCTTTCTGAATTTAGAGTGACATTTTATTGGTCACATTTTTGAGAAGGCTATCAGATTAAATACTCAGCAGAAATTATGATTTAGATGAAGAAAGAAAAAACAAGTGAAAAAATATGATTTGTTGAAACTGCAAAATAATTCACCCAAATTTTAGTGAAATATTATAAAGCCCATGACTTTAAAAATTTGCTAATATAGAGGAATAGTTTCCAGCCTCTCAAAACAATCTAAAGGCTTTATATTTTCTAGTGAGATTATTCTATTTCTTTATTTGATGGTCAATTTAAATAGAAAATTTTCAAAGTAGATGACCATTTAATGGAAAATATAAAACCTTTAAGTTTACTCTGTGATACTTTTGAATGCCAGAAAGAAATTCCAACACCTGCATTTAAGGAACATTCTAACCTTTAGAAAGAATAGTTTACTATTCATAAGTGTAGAGGCAAATTTAATTCTAAGAAACAGTAGGTGTATTGAATTCTGCCAGCCAGATAGTAGAAGCATTTATAATAGTAAGAAGTCTGTTGTTGGCACATTGTCAATATTAATTGACTGGGCAAAAGCAAAATATATTCAATGATATGAAAAATTCAAGAAATTGTCAAAGAACTTTCAAGAACACAGAGTTAGGAATGTTTGTTATGAGTTATATTGAAAAAATTCAAGAACATTTTTGACACCCTTTAGAAATGTGCATTTTAGCCAATGCAAAAATGTAGTGTAGATTTAAAATACTTTGGATGAAATTCTTCAGAGATTATAGATTATCTTTAAAAATGCATCATTAAATATGGCAAGATGCCTCAAAGCAGGTTAACACAATAATAGCCTGATTTATGGACTTAGAATCTTTGAAAATTTTGTGCATATGTTAACACGCACACACACACACACACACACAGGAATGTAAGGTCTTTAAGTGTTATTTTTTTCCTCTGGTGATATAATCAAAATAGTTCCTGATGTGCTGTAGTCAATGTGTGGGTGGAAAGTTGGTTAACAGAGTGTACTGTTCTAGTCTTAGCTTTATGTTTTCAATGGATTGAATGTAACACATTTCAATTAGGCTTATAAAAACTAAACATATTATTCAATGACATTTTTGAGGTGATAATGCTGCAAAACTAAGAGAAAGAGAGTGGGAGATAAAATAAAGAAGAGATTCCGTTTGCTTTTATCTTGCTCTTCCTGTTTCCTCTGTTTTTTTTAATTTAATATTTCTTTTTATATGATTTAGACTCCATTTTTGTATAAATATTGAACAAGATAGTAGCACGTAGAGGAAAAAGGATTGAAGAAGAAGAGAAGACCTTCAGAGAACTACCAAGGCAAGATGAATCCAAAAGATTTATTGGAATATGATAGAGACAAAAGCAAAAAGTAACCTCCTGCAAAATGAACTAAATTCCCCTTAATGCCCCCTCAGAAAAACAAACCTTAGTTTTGAGTCTTCCCAAAGCTGACCTAAGTCAAGGACTGGAGCATGTTGTTCACTGAGGAGCTAATCCAAGGAAGCACATGTGAAGGAGTGGGGAGGATGAGAAGAAAGGGAGAAAAGTCACTGCAAAGTGCAGTGATGTACAGGTGACCACTGAGAAACCATGTGGAACACACTTTAGGATTGTCCCCCTGGAGGCTGAGGAGGGCTGGGATATTGGTCCTTCGGGTGTACCTGCAACAAGCTCCCCTGGTGTCAGAGATATCCTGCAGATGGAAGAGCAGAGAGGCACTGAGGTGAGGTGGTTTCAGCATGTAAAATGTTGTCTACCATAGCTTCAGGTGAACTCAGACGTAGGCAAAGGAAGATAGGAGAGCATTCTCAGAAGTCAGAAACTATCAAACAGTCAACATTAGCATTGGGAGAAAATGATAGATTTTGTGAAGAGATGTAAAATCAGAGAATCTGTTGAATTCTACCTATACATAATGTATTTTGTTTTATGCTTTTAATATTTCTAGAAATAGTTGAAATGGGAAACGATGTCCACCAACAATAATCCATAAAGCTTTTATATGGATTTAGGTGCTAAATATTTAATCAGACAAAAAAATATTAAGTATCTATACCTACTATAGTCTAGGCTCAGTTAATGACCCTTGTTAACAGAGAGCAAAAGACATGTAAAATGATTGTCAATAAACAACAACAGCAAATTAGGATGTCTGGAGAAAGAGCTGTAGAAGGCCAGAAGACAGAATCACTGAGACGTTCATGAAAAGTTTGGGAGGGAGAGAACTTCGTGTTTGGTTTTGAAAGATATATAGATGTTTCCTACAAAAGAACTAGAAAATGGTGTTAGAAATACCTACATACTACATGATAAACAATGATAATCCCAGAAAGAATAATTAATTTGGAAAACATTCAGTATCATAATATTATTTTTTCTCTTTTCTTCATTTAAGTTTCTAAATGAAGCTTTTCCATTTTTTTTATACAAATTCCCAAATTTTATTAAATTTATTCTTACATCATTCATATTTGGGGCCTTTAAAAAGTTGTGTTTTCCTGTGGAAAGTAATAGCTGGAACAAAGGATAACTAATGATTAAAAAAAAACCATATTTATCATATGTATGTATTCAGACATTTGTAATGAAGTATTTTGTTTATTTATCAAGTGATTTTCTCAGGTTTTCTAAGCATAAAGTAAACATTGAAAGTAGTGGTTATAATGCAGTCTTAAATTTCTAATTTACTAAAAGCTTTTAAAAATCAAAATGGCTGTTTAATTTTATTTGCTTTTCTGGAATCCTTAGAGGTGAACATACATTTTTTTTCCTTATTTAAATTATTAATGTCAAAGAAAGCACTAATGGATTTCCTAATGTTGAACTGTCCTTGTATTCCTGGAAAAATTACTCATCATGCTGTATTATTTTAATATACTCTGCAATTGAATTACTAATAATTTATTTAGGATAAAAACATTTATATTTATAAGTCAATGTGTACTATAGTTTATTCTTTTGTAAGCTATTTTAATCAGGTTTGAATATCAAAGTCACACCAGCTAAATAAATTAGGAAATTTCTACCATTTTATATTCTCTACAAGTTTATATAACATGATAATAATCTGTTCTTTGGAAGTTCTAAAGAGTATGCCCATCTATTTGGGCCAGTGTGTTTTGTGATATATTTTATGTCATTTCCACACTATTCTATCATTTAAAAATAAAATTCTATTCTTTTTGCCATATAGACCTTTATTTGCTTTTATTTTTCTACTAATTTTTCAAACTACAATTTATTGAGCCTGTATTATTTTCTAGGATTATTGATTTATGTACTTCACCTAGTTTTATCCTCAGAGACTCATTGTGAGATAGGTATTAATATCCCTTGTTTTCATTTGTGGAAACTGCAACTTAGTAAGGTTGAATTACCGAATGTCCTAGTGTCCTAGTTCTTTATTAGACTAAACTTCTGAGAACACAGTATCCTGTGCATCACTATGTCCTTTACCTCTTGCACAGTTCCAGGCAGATTGCATACACCTAATACTTACTTGTAGAATTGAATAGAGCCTGCTTTTCGCTAACCCAAAGGTCTTTCCATGAGCTACCAGGTCGTGAAGTATTGCTGCTTTTGTTTCTTATGATCATAATTGTATCAAGGTAAAAACAAACCAAGTTATTATGTTTGAGTTCAGAAAACTTCAAGAGCACATGTCTTATATTTGTTTTTGCTAGTTAACTTTACCTGGGTATAATTTATTTACAATGTAAGGCATACATTTTTACTATAGAGCTGGATTCGTTGTGACAAATGTATAATTCCATGTAATCTCCACCGGAGTCAAGATATACAGTATTTCCATCAAACAGGAAAATTCCCACTGGACATTTTTCAGTCAATCTCATCCTCATTCTCATCACTAGGCAACCATTGAACTACTTTCTGCCATATGGGTTAGCTTTAACTATTTCAGAATGTCATCTAAAGGAAATCATGCAAAATATTCTTTTTTTGTATCCAGCTTTCATGTAGGATAATGTTTATGAGATCAGGCCATGTTGTCATCAGTAGTTAATTGCTTTGTATTGATGGGTAGTATGGCCACTTTGTGAGTATACTACGATTTCTTCATACATTTTCCTATTGATGGACATTTGAGTTTCCAGTTTGAAGCCAATATAAGTAAAATTGCTATACACATTGATGCTCATGGGCTTTTGTGGGACTAACTTTTTATTTTTCTTGAGTGAATATTACGGAGTAGGTTTGCCTTGTTTCCTATCTTAGAGGGAACACATTCAGTAGTTCACCATTAAGTATAATGTTAGCTTGTAGGTTTTTATTGCATGCCTGTTATCAGTTTGCAGAAGTTCCCTTTTATTTCTAGTTTCCTGAAAGGTTTTATCATGAGTAGATACTGATTTTTTTTTTTTTACTTTTTCTGCATCTACTGAGATGATGAAATTATTTTTATCTTCTATTTTGTTCATATAGTAATTTATGTTTATGATGTTAGAATGTTTGTTATAATGTTAAGCCAACCTTGCATTCCTGGGTGAATTCTATTGATGTATTTTCCTACTTACATATTGCTCCCTTTTTCTCTGGTGCTCTTACCCAGATTCCAGCTGCTTCAGCAGTACCAAATACTGAAGTATGCCTCCTCATTTCAATAGCTCATTGTCCTTTGCTTGGTTTCTGGCTTCCTTTGCAATCATTAGGAAATGTCTTTATACAAAAATCCAGGGTTGCTACTAAACTAATCACTTTGAATTTCCTTTCTCTCAGGGATTCTGCTGCCTCTTGTTCAATGGCTACAAACAATTACCTCATACTTCATACCTACTTAGAGTTGTATGTGGAAGGAAGGCTAATAGTCCATTAGTAGTTACTATCTCATGGCTGGTAATGGAGGCAGAGGTACATATACATTTAATTTATTCAGCTTAGAGGGAATGAATCAGCAGAATAAAATGCTTCATCACCTTTAGAAATTATATCTGGGTTATATATGGTTAGAGAAAAAAATACCTAGGGGAAGTCAAAAAAAGGAAACAAAAAACCGTAAATTTCTATGAATTTATTATAAATTTTAGGAATACATCAGAGTAATTTATGAACCTCATTTTATTTTACATTACCCATATTTTATGACTTCATGTATTGTCAAAAACATACTTCACAAAACTTGGCATAAATATAAAGCCTATCCATATCTTTATGTTTCAAAATGATAAAGACAAGATTTTTAGTAAGTATGAGAAAGCTCTTATTTTTCTCATCTTGTGTTTCAGGAAACACAGAGAAGTTATAATTCATGAAGAAAAAAAAAAAGCATAGCAAAATGTATTCTGAATTGAGCCCTTAATGTCCACCTTAATCTTCTGAGAGATGAGGCCCTGTAACTATACTTCATCTGAAAAAAAATAAAGGTCCATGAATTGCCTTATAATTTCTCTTTAATCATAAGCTTTCTTCTTAAAGGAAAACATTTCTCATACATTTTATTTATTTCATTTTTTTCTTTTGAGAAGAAAATTTTACTTTTCTGAGCATATTTATTGAATTTTCACATCCAAGTATATTAGATTACTCCTGTTTAAGTTGATAGTTGGTGTTGCTTAACTTTCTCACTTCTTGAGATACACCTTTTTCTTTCCCTCTACCTGTGACACACACACACACACACACACACAATGTAAGTGTACACACCTGCATAAATACTTCATTTTTATATATTGTAGAATTTACAAATTAAATACTTACTTGGAAATCATGACTTTACCCTAAAGCTCTTGTAGTTACAGACTGTTTTGTGTAGCCTTTGACTTTATAACCATATTCATGAATGTTTTGTTAGACTTAACTCTATTTACCTGGTTTATTAAATTGGTATACCACCAGTCTTTCTTCCTAAAATTTTCTTCTATTTGAACTTGTAGTGTGAAACACCTATTAATTGTTAGTGTGTCTCATATAGTAATTTTTTCAGGATGAATTTGTGGACTCCATAATTTATGAGTATTTATATATTTTAGATTATATTTTTACTGCCATTCTGTATAATTCCAACTTGGTTGGCATTAGAATTTAGGTTTTAGACTTTCACCTTGAAAATTTCCATTAATAGTGGAAAAAGTCAGATACAAATGGATTAATTGTTCCTTTACAAGTATTCAGTATTCTTATTAGCAATAATCCTTGGATTTTTTACCAAGGGGCTAGGTATTAGGGGTGAAAGTAGTATTTTTTTAGGTGGTTGTGACTACACTCTTTCAGGATATGAAGGTCTGATAAACCACAGATTAATTTTATCAATCCAGTCTCAGTGGTTTAGAGCTCATAAAAATTTCCTCCGGCTCTTACAAGATTATTATTTAATAATCTTAACTGTTGGCATTGCAAATTTTCATCATTTTTCTGTGTATTCTTAGATTTTTAAGAGTACTTAGAAGGCTTTGAGTCTTTTAGCCATATGACATTTAAATTGTAACCATGATAGCTATTGTCAAACTCTTCACCAACTACAAAGGTTACCATTATATTTCTAGAACTTCAGTGAGTTTCCCTAGTATAAATTCCATGTAAAGATAATCATTAAGTATTTACTCTTTTATTTACTTTTTTTGCGCTCATGTGTCTGTAAGATTCACTCTGGTCATTGTATATAGCAGTATATAAAATACATATGTTTATTTTGATGTCTAGAGCTCCCTTGGATAAATATACCACCATTTGTTTATGGATTCTTATATAGGTAGATATTTGAATTTTTTCTAGTTTAGAGGACAATTATGAGTGAAGATTCTATGAATATTATTGAAAAAGCATATAGAACAATTTTTCATCCATTCTTCCACTTAAGTAGAATTGTTGTGTCATGGAGTAGGTGTGTGTTTACTTAAATTAAAAACTATATAATAGTTTGGCAAATTAGATGTCCTATTGTATACACCCGTCAGCAATGAATGAGGATTCAATTGCTTCATGTCCTCATCAAAAATAGTCTTTTTAATTAATTTTGGAAATTCTAACAGGTGTCTGTTGGTATCTAATGGTTTTAAATTTCATTTCCCTTATGATTAATGACATTGAGTATCTTTTCATGTGCTTAGTTGTCATTTATATAGCTTCTTTCAGTGAAGAGTATTTGCCCATTTTAAATTTTTTTATTATTGTGTTTTGAGTTTTCTTTACATATTCCAGATGTAAGTATTTTATCAGTTATGTGATTTTTAAATATTTTATCCATTTGTATCTTTCAAAGAGCAGAAGATCATAATTTTGATGAAATCCAATTCATCAAGTTTTTCTTTTATATATCATGCTTTTGATGTGATATCTTATGTTTTCTTCTTATGTCATATAATTTTAGGTTCCACATTTGGGTTAATTTTCCATCTTAAGTTAATTTGCATATAACATGCAAGGTCTGGATCACAGTTCTTTTTTTTTTTTTTTTTTTTATATTAATATCCAATTGTCCCAATACTTTGTTGAAAAGACAATACTTTCTTTGGTAAATTTTATTCACACTCTTCTCAAAAATAAGATGGCTATATATGTATGATTTATTTCTGGACTTTATTCTGCCTAGAAACATTTAGCTATCTTTACATGAATATGACAGTTTTATCTACTGTCGCTTTATAATAACTCTTGAAGTCAGGTGATTTTAGCTCTTCAATTTTATTCTTCTTAAAAAGTTGTTTGGTTATTTCAGTTCCTCTGCATTTCCCCATGAATTTTAAAATGAGCTTTCCAGTTCCTTTGAAAACAAACAAACTTCCTCAAGTTTTACTTGGGATCTCATTGAATCTACATGTCAGTTAGCAGAGAACATCTCTCCTCTTACCAATATTTAGTCTTCCATAGACATAGTCCATCTCTCCATTTGTTTAGAACCTCTTATTCTTCCAGCAATCTTTAATAGTATTCACTATTCAGATCTTCCAAGTTTTGTCTAAGTTGATCCATATTTCACATTTTAACAGCTTTATGAGGATACAAGGTACATACCATGCAACTCCCTCAAAGTACACAGTTTTGTGGGTTGACTTTAATTGGTGGTATTCTTTAAAGCATGAAAGTTTTTGCTACTAGTGAAGTCCAATTTATCTATTTTTTTTAGTTGCTTATAATTTTGGTGCATATTAAAGTAGACATTGTCTAATCAAAGATTATGAAGATATATACCAATATTTTCTTCTGGGGGCTATATGGTTTTAGCTCTTACTTTTAGGTCTTTTTTGTTCTCTGAATTAATTTTTGTAATTGTGAGGTCAAGGTTGAACTTCCTTCTTTTGTGTGTGGATATCCAGTTGTCCTAACACCATTTGTTAAAAAGAATATGAATATTAACAATAAATACTCTATTTTTATGGATAAAAATCACCCATGTTGTCCGTAATAGTGAGAAAATCAATGAGTTCCTACAATGAGTCAAGCACTGTTAAACCTTGGAATGGACTGTTGATTAAGACAGACATGTCACTTTCCTTGTGGAGCTCATGGGGTAGTTCTACAAAGGGCTGCTATGTGTTATTACTGAATATTTTTTAAATATATACTAAAATTAGAAATCAAATATGTTAACACTGCCATGTATGCCTGTTTAATATTAATTTCAGGATTCTTTTATCAGTTTTTGAGATGGTGCGAATTTTGAATAAATTTTGTAAAGTTTCAAAGTTCATGTTGTGGAACACAAAATTTAATATTTTTATGATTATGATTCCTTTAACTTACCAAAATGTTTCATAAGAGCAAAAGAAAATCCCCCAAAGCCTTGTGAGATTATTTTAGTACTGTGCAAAGCTTGTTTTTCCCCCTGGAGAAACAGGAAGTCATGTCTGACCCAGAGTAAACAAACTCCATAAGGCAATTTAAATTTGGTCTGAAACTAAGAATCCACAAGATTTGGGTTGGTTCTAAACATAGAGAAACATTATTTCTTCCTTCCTCATTATTATCCTGACTAGCTCCCTGCCGCTACATGATTACCAACCACAATCAAATGCTTTGTTCAACTTAATTTTAAATTATTCAACTTCTAAAGGATTGTAATTTATTAAAAAAAATGAATTGTATTGTTTCCTAGTCTATATCAATCAACTTACATTAACTCAGTCACAATTCTGTATATAAAGACTAGATGGTGCATAGAAAGAAAGGATTTTTTTTTTAACTTAAATGATACTCCATGTTGGGAAAAAAAAAAAAACACCTCTCCAACTGAAAAGCTGAAAAGCAATATAAGGCTAAGTGGAACATGGAGAACTTGGAGAGACTAGCCATTAAAAAAGCATCTGTCTGGAATGGCTTAGTAATCCACATGCCGACACAGCAGGTCTGGGCCAAAGTGTTTCATGAGGTCTTTTGCAGCTCAGATGGGCAGTGATTTTCTAAATCCATGTTGGAACATGAGATTAAGTGAAACTGCAATAACCAGAATCCCATTATAATTTGATTTGGGATTGGCACCTATCCCCACAGCAGACTCACTATGGTCATTTCTTTAACCTTATAATAACCCAACTCTGCATTTTACACATTTGACCTTTTGCACTCCACTACAAAATGATGGATTTGTACTATGTAGTAATATAAATACATGTGGAAACTAGGGCTTGTAGATAAACTTCCCAGAAACTGTGTTAATCTGAATCAAGGATATGAAAATGAAACATGGCTGAGAAATAATAGCCAGATAATCTGCACACACACTGAGACACAGAGGGCTGGGCTCCTCATAATCTCCATCCCCCCTCCCCCTGCCACATTCCCTATCTTAATTAGTGAGGCTATCAACATGAGATTCTGAGCCAGAAACCTCTCTGCTTCCCAAGTCAATGACCAAGTTGCAATGATTTGATCTCCTAAGTATTCTTCATAAGAGGAGTTCTCTCTTGTTACTCTTTGGTCTATGCCACAGCTCAAACCCTAGGCATCTTTCATCTGTGCTAGTACTGCATACTCTTCTAGGAGTTATTAAAACCTTAGACACATAACAAATAATACAAGTAAATAGTAAATAGTACTTAGTTAAGAAATAAAATGGTATCCATGTGGTTGAAGAAGCCTATGTAGTACTACTGCCTAAATGCACCCCTCTTCTCCCCCAAGCCTGGCACAGGTAGCTTCTATCTTGAATTGGAGGTCTATCATTTCCATGTATGCTTTCATACTCTTCATATGTGTGCATGTCTGTGTGCGTCTGTATGTGTGTGCTCAGATGTGTGGCACGCATATATATCCTTGCTATTTTACTTTCTGTATCTTATGTTTATCCCTCAACATTTCTTGAGAGTTATCCATGCTGATTTTTGAAGTTTTATTTTGTTTATTTTCATAGCTGTTTGTATTAAATTGTGTGATTATATCACAATTTATTTATCCATTCTTTTGTTGATAGATAATTAGATTGTTTCTAGTTTATCCTATTATAAATATGTCTGCTATGACCATTCTTTTACTTTTCTTGGGTAAGTGCATGAGTTCTTTAGATTATGTATCTGGGAGTGGATTGGTGGATAAAGGGATAGCGTATCTTTAGCTAATATTCTCTCTCAAGGGATTGCAATCTTTTCACTTCCACTAGCAGTCTATGAATACCTTCTGCTGTATGTCCTCCACAACATTAGGTATTGTTGACTATTAGAAGAAGTAATAAAGAGAACTTGACCACCAGTGGACCTGAAAGCTAGACTAAAACAATCAGAGGCTCCTCACTCTCTCCCTTGTCCTTAGAATGTAAGCTCTGCCCACTGTTCCCACATTGGGAGCCATTTTCAAGAACTCAGTCTTGAAAGAACAATGTGTTGTTGAGATCGTCTGGACAGTATATGTGACAGAACCCCATTAAAATGTTGTATAAACTTTTAAGATTCTGGAGGGCAGGTGCAGAGATTAATAGTCTTCTTACCACCCAGGATAAGCCTTGTATGTGAGTTCCCTTGCTTATTAAAGCTGCCACCTACCAATCTGGAATGGTCTGCTTCTTTCTTCTGTCTCTCCTCCCCCCACTATATGAGGACTGGTTTCAGATTTCATCCAGGAAACTCCAATATTTGTGAACCAAGGATGACTTCTTAATTAAAATGTTGAAATATTAAGTTATTTATCACCCTGATTTTGATTTGTATTTTCTTGATTTCAAATGAGGTACAATATCTTTAAACTTTTTTTTTTTTGGTTAATATGATTTCTGTGAATCACCCATTTACCATATTTGCTATTTTCTATTGGACCACTTTTGTTTTTCTTGATTTATAAGTATTACTTATATATTCTAAATACCAATTATTTTCGGGCGCCTGGGTGGCTCATTCGTAAAGCATCTGCCTTTGGCTCAGGTCATGATCCCAGGGTCCTGGGATCGAGCCCCACATCGGGCTCCCTGCTCCATGGGAAGCCTGCTTCTCCCTCTCCCACTCCCCTTGCTTGTGTTCCCTCTCTTGCTGTCTCTCTCTCTGTCAAATAAATAAACAAAATCTTAAAAAATATAAAAATAAGTAAATACCAATTTTTTTCTTTTTTTTTTAATACCAATTATTTTCTATTCAATATCTTGCAAATGTCTCTTCTTTGTCTTGTGGCTTGGCTTTTCTCATTTTTTGAATGGGTCTTGTGATAATTAAAAGTATTTTATTTTAGTCTATTAGAATTAGTATTTTCTTTTATGAATTATGTGTTTGTCTAAAATAGTTTTATCCTACTCTGAGGGAAACATTTTCTTCAAAACTTTTAAAAATAATGCTTTTCATATGTGAGACAATAATTTACCAGAATTGATTTTGTGTATGGCATGAAGTGGAAAACCGGTTTTTATATTATCATCACCATCGTCATCATTGTCCTAATCATCATCATCATCATCATCATCATTATATGGAAAGTTATTATTGAAGTTATATTGAAGTTACTATTTTCCCACTGATCTATAGTGATCATTCTAAGTCAAGTTTTCATACATATGTGGGGTTGTCTCTGAGCTCTCTATTTTGTTCCATTAGTCTTTTTTTTCTATTTCTGTGAAATACCACATTGCATTTATCAATGCAGCATTATAATCATCTTGATATCTAGTTAAGTAAATACCTGCATATTACTCTTCTTTTTTCCTCTTATTCTCCAGTAATGTCTTTAATGCTTGGAAATTTTCATTTCCGTATACCTTTTTAAAGCCTTCTTTTAAGTTTTATGAAAAAACTTTGGATTTTGCTTGAAATTTCAGGAATTTGTATATTTATGAGGAGAGAATTGTCATATTTATGATATTTAAGCATCTTCTCCAATGACCTGCTTTTTTGTTCTCTTTATTTTGTTACTATCAAGAAGGTTATGTTCTTAAAATTATATTTCAGACTTTCCAGTTGCTGAAATATAAAAATATGATTTTAAAAATAATTTATCTTATGTTAATTAAATTATCTGAACTGTCATTAATTTAATTTAATTTTTTTTTTAAGATTTTAGTTATTTGACAGAGACAGAGAGAGCACAAGTAGGCAGAGTGCAGGCAGAGAGAGAGGGAGAAGCAGGCTCCCAGCTGAGCAGGGAGCCCAATGCAGGGCTCAGTCCCAGGACCCTGGAATCATGACCTGAGCCGAAGGCAGCTGCTTAACCAACTGAGCCACCCAGGCACCCCTGCACTGTCATTAATTTTAATAATTTGGACATAGATTCATTTGAGTTTTCTGAATAGATAACATTTTTCTAAGAACAATTATAATGTTGATATCTTTGAATTCCTTATATTTTCTATTTATATTCTCTTACTTTTGATAAATAAGATCTCCTGTACATTGTATAAGAGGGAATAGTGAATATGTTTGCTGATTATATGGGGTATTTTACTTTGTATGAGCCATTCTTCACTATGTATGACACAATGAGTTTGTAGATTAGTGTTCTTTGTGCTGTGTGTGTGTATGTGTGTATGTGTAAGGCTAAAAGAAGTACAGAAAAATGTTAATAGTATTTTTTTTTCTGAATTTTGAAATTGTATATATTTTTTAGGCTTTTTATACTTCTCTATGTTTTCTGAATTTTCTGCAGCAATAAGTATTTTCTTATTAAAAATAAATGTTTTTAAAATATATGAAACTAACAGCTATGATAAATTAAAAGATGTTTTGGTACTTTTAGACATAAGCATAATCTAGCAATGTGGGCCTTTGTCATCCCTTTAATGAATATAACAACAACGACAACAAAAAGTTTAAATTATGCAGGGAATTTATGATGATATAAACTCTTTAATATGCAAAGTGAGGAATAGATGAATTCAAGATTAGAAGATTCAACAATCATTATCCATTGTCATCAGAGACTAAAAAATATAAATATGTATATAATAAAAAATTGTATCATACAGGAATTCAGTAAAGGGGCAGGATATAAAATCAATCCACAGAAATCAGTGGCATTCCTATACACCAACAACAAGACAGAAGAAAGAGAAATTAAGGAGTCGATCCCATTTACAATTGCACCCAAAACCATAAGATACCTAGGAATAAATCTAACCAAAGAGGCAAAGAATCTGTACTCAGAAAACTGTAAAATACTAATGAAAGAAATTGAGGAAGACACAAAGAAATGGAAAAATGTTCCATGCTCATGGATTGGAAGAACAAATATTGTGAAGATGTCAATGCTACCTAGAGCAATCTACACATTCAATGCAATCCCTATCAAAATACCATCCACTTTTTTCAAAGAAATGGAACAAATAATCCTAAAATTTATATGGAACCAGAAAAGACCCCGAATAGCCAGAGGAATATTGAAAAAGAAAAGCAAAGTTGGTGGCATCACAATTTCGGACTTCAAGCTCTATTACAAAACTGTAATCATCAAGACAGTATGGTACTGGCACAAAAACAGACACATAGATCCATGGAAGAGAAGAGAGAGCCCAGAAATGGACCCTCAACTCTGGGTCAGCTAATCTTTGACAAGGCAGGAAAGAATGTCCAATGGAAAAAAGACAGTCTCTTCAACAAATGGTGTTGGGAAAATTGGACAGCCACATGCAGAAGAATGAAACTGGACCATTTCCTTACACCACACACAAAAATAGACTCAAAATGGTTGAAAGACCTCAATGTGAGACAGGAGTCCATCAACATCCTAAAGGAGAACACAGGCAGCAACCTCTTCGACCTCAGCCGCAGCAACTTCTTCCTAGAAACATTGCGAAAGGCAAGGGAAGCAAGGGCAAAAATGAACTATTGGGACTTCATCAAGATAAAAAGCTTTTGCACAGCAAAAGAAACAGTCAACGAAACCAAAAGACAACTGACAGAATGGGAGAAGATATTTGCAAATGACATTTCAGGTAAAGGGCTAGTATCCAAAATCTATAAAGAACTTATCAAACTCAACACCCAAAGAACAAATGATCCAATCAAGAAATGGGCAGAAGACATGAACTGACATTTTTCCAAAGAAGACATCCAAATGGCCAACAGACACATGAAAAAGTGCTCAACATTGCTCGGTATCAGGGAAATCCAAATCAAAACCTTAATGAGATACCACCTCACACCAGTCAGAATGGCTAAAATTAACAAGTCAGGAAACAACAGATGTTGGCAGGGATGCAGAGAAAGGGGAACCCTCCTACACTGTTGGTGGGAATGCAAGCTGGTGCAGCCACTCTGGAAAACAGTATGGAGGTTCCTCAAAAAAGTTGAAAATAGAGCTACCATATGATCCAGCAATTACACTACGGGGTATTTACCCCAAAGATACAAATGTAGGGATCCAAAGGGGTACGTGCACCCCAATGTTTATAGCAGCAATGTCCACAATAGCCAAACTGTGGAAAGAGCCAAGATGTCCATCGACAGATGAATGGATAAAGAAGATGTGGTGTATATATACAATGGAATATTATGCAGCCATCAAAAGGAATGAGATCTTGCCATTTGCAACGACATGGATGGAACTGGAGGGTATTATGCTGAGCGAAATAAGTCAATCAAAGAAAGACATGTATCTCATGATCTCACTGATATGAGGAATTCTTAATCTCAGGAAACAAACTGAGGGTTGCTGGAGTGGTGGGGGTGGGAGGGATGGGGTGGCTGGGTGATAGACCAGGGGAGGGTGGGGAGGGTATGTGCTATGGTGAGCGCTGTGAATTATGTAAGACTGTTGAATCACAGACCTGTACCTCTGAAACAAATAATACATTATATGTTAAAAAAAATTAAAAAAAAAAGAAGAAGATAGCAGGAGGGGAAGAATGAAGGGAGGGAAAATCGGAGGGGGAAACGAACCATGAGAGAGTATAGACTCTGAGAAACAAACTGAGGGTTCTAGAGGGGAGGAGGGTGGGGGGATGGGTTAGCTTGGTGATGGGTATTAAAGAGGGCACGTTCTGCATGGAGCACTGGGTGTTATACACAAACAATGAATCATGGAACACTACATCAAAAACTAATGATGTAATGTATGGTGATTAACATAACACAAAAATAAAAAGTAAATAAATAAAATAAAACCTTAAAATCTTTTAAAAAATTGTAGCTCTATAGTTGCCATAGAGAGCCTACACCAAAATAATATAGAATAGACAATACTATAAATATATTTTTTTAAACTATCTACATATTTTTATAGGACTATCATTCTTTGTGTCTGATCTTAATTTGCTGAAAATTTACCACTGTTTCATATACAGTTGAACTATTTCAATGTTAACTTTATGAAGCTACGTCAAACATTTGTAACTTACTTAGAAATCCTTAAAAAGAGCATATATATACATACAATGCAAAATACACAATAAATTTTGTTTACTCTAGAGCCTCTTAAATATTATATTTCATAGTTAACAACACATTCTGTTTTGTTCTGCTTAAAGAAATCTATCATTATTTCTTTCCTTTTGTAGGCTAGAAGAATCAAGCACATAATATAACAAAATCATAACAGCATAATTTGAAGCACTCGAACATAAAACATGATTTTACAAACATTACTTTAACAGTTGAAGACCCAGAGTTATAGAAGTTTTCCTGACTGGATATTGGAGTTTATCATTGTTTCATGTCTAGTTTTACCCTCTCCCGTTGCATCCTTTACATATATCATGTTGCCTTGTAGCAAGGGAAAGTGGATAATTTTGAACTCTTTTTTGTAGATAGATATGAGGTCCATTAATTAGAGAGGTAAAATGAATTCTCTTGTATAGTGTATTATGCAAGCATTATCAGTTACTAACATCCAGCTCTTTGCTAACATATACTTAAAAGAAATATACAGTATTTGATAACATTAGCAGTGAAATTCCTGATATCAAATATGGATTATCATTATCTCAAGGCAATAGGTGACTAGGTAAGAAAACAGTTTCTTGTGTGATGGATTGAATTGTGACATTACAAAAGGCAGGTTGGCAGAGAGAAAACAGAATAATGTAAGAGGTCAGTGCAGGAGACTTAGATGATACTGTCAGAACAGAACTACCCTGAAGTGTCAGTATGTTCAGTGTTTAAGTTTCATATAGGCACCTAGTAGGAAGGAAAGAAAGCAAGTAGAAAGGAGAGGAAAACTTAAAAGGAGAGGAAAAAGCCATATAACATAATGTTTATTATCCTTTGAGGAAGTTATTATATTCCAGAAAGTCATATTGCTGCTATTTACATTGAGACTGGTATATATCCACCATAGTCTATGTGACTACCACAGCTAACTGTATCATTTATAACTAACTGCTTTTTTTCCAGATTTATTGAGGAATAATTGACAAATAAAATTGCATATAAGTAAAGTGTGCATGAAGATTTGGTACACATATATATTGTGAAGTGATTATCATAATCAAGTTAATTAATGCATCACCTCATATAGTCATCTCCATGTCTCTCTCCCTATCTCCTCTTTCCTCTCATATTGAGAATGCTCAAGATCCACTTGCAACAAATTTCAAGTATATAATACCATAGTATTAATTATAGGCTCTGTGCTATACATTAGATCCTCAGAATTTATTTATCTTATAACTGAAAGTTTATATCCTTGTCCTATATCTTTCTATTTCTCCTACTCTCCAGGTCCTGCACCCTCTGTTTCTATGAGATTGGCCTTTTTTTTTTTTTCTTTTAAAGATTCAACTTATAAGTGATACCATACAGTATCTGTCTCTCTCTGTCTGGCATGTTTCATTTAATGTAATGTCCTCCATTTTCATCCACGTTGTGGCAAATAGCAGGATTTCCTTCTTTTTTTATGTCTGACTAATATCTCATTATAACATTCATACATACCATATTTTCTTTTCCATTCATTCATCAGTGGACACTTAGGTTGTTTCTGACCAATGGAACAGAGGAGAGAGCCCAGAAATAAACCCACATAATATATGGTGAACTAACCTTTGATACAATGGGGAAAGATAGTCACTTCAATGAATGGTGGGAAAACTGGATATCCATAATCTAAAGAATGAAACTTGATCCCTGTCTTACACCACTAACAAAAATTAACTCAGAATGGATTTAAAGACTTAAATGTAAGACCTGAAACTATAAAACTAAAGGAAAGCATAGGGAAAATATCCTTGAGATTGGTCTTAACAATGAGTTTTTGAATATGAAACCAAAAGCATAGATATCAAAAGGTAATATAAATAAGTGGGACTACATTAGTTTCTTCACAGCAGAAGAGACCATCAACAAAATGAAAAGGCAACCTATGGGATGGGAGAAGATATTTACAAATCATTTATCAGATAAGGGAGTAACATCCAAAAAATATAAGGAACAAGGACAACTCAATAGCAAAATGACAAATAATCCAATTAAAAAATAGAGAAACTGAATAGACATTTTTCCAGAGAAGACATGCAGATGGCCAACAGGTACATGAAAAGGTGCTCAACATCAGGGAAATGCAAATCAAAATGACAATGAGATATCACCTTGCACCTATTAGAATGGTTATTATCAAAAAGATGAGATAGCCAGTGTTGCTGATGGTGTGGAAGAGAGAGAACTGTTGTGCTTTGTTAGTGGGAATTTGTGAATGTGCAACCATCATGGAGAAAAGTATGGAGTTTCCTCAAAAAATCAAAAGTCAAACTCATTAATAATATCTAGTTTAAGAAATCCAGTATTTTCAACACTTTCTTGAAAACTGACCTAGTAAAGCATAATTTAAAGTTTCTTAGGATGGGTTCCTGAGCATTATTTAGGCTAGGGCCACACTTGTAAGAATGTTCCAATATTTTGAGTATTATGAGACATTCTCAGTCTGCCTCTTGGGAACATAAACTCCAGCCCTCTGTGAGTCCTGGAAGATTTCAACTACCCCTTCCAGGTGACTTTTTTATTGTTTGTTTGTTTGTTTGTTTCCTGGCCTTCGATATTTCCTCTCAAATGTGCACAGAGGTATGCACCATTAATGAATTGTTGAGACTCCTCTGCCTGTTTCTGTAGCTCTCTGAAGCCCCCTCCTTTTAGATACATTGACCCCTCTGAATTGTGATTTCTCTCTCTCAGCAAGCTCTGTTTGTTCTACTTCTTCTTGTCCTGCATCCTGAGAATTTCATACAAGCAATAAGCTGGTGCAATCATATGGATCATATGATTGCCTGTTGTCGAATGTATGAAACCAGTGTTTTATAGACTTAGCCCATTTTTCAAAGTGTTTAATATTTTTTTCAAATTTTTGAAATTTTAAATCAAATACTGTTGCTCCATCTTGGTTGGAAATGAAAATTGTCTGATTTTTTTTACTATTCCTATTTTTGGTTGAATTATTTTTTTGAAACTTGACATTTTTTTTTAAGATTTTATTTATTTGTCAGAGAGAGAGAGTGCAAGCACAAGTGGGGGAGCAGTAGGCAGAGGAACAAGCAGACTCCCCACTGAGCAGGGAGCCCGATGCGGGGCTTGATTCCAGGACCCTGGGATCATGACCTGAGCCAAAGGCAGCTGCTTAACTGACTGAGCCACCCAGGCGTCCCTGAAACTTGACATATTAATGAAATTCCATATGATTTTTAATCTGAAACCTATGTGTTTGTCTGATTAAAGAGGAAAACATATCTGAGTAGAATTTGGAGGAATAAAATGTTAATAATTTTTTTAAGTTTCCACATTCTTTGGTCTTTTGCATATTTCTCACACCAATAAGAATAAACTATTTTACAGACTAAATGTTTGTGTTCCGCCCTCCCCCCCCCCAAACACACACACACACAAAATTCCTGTGTTGGTGTCTTAACTCCAAATGTGGTGGTATTTAGAGATGTGGCCTTTGGAAAGTAACTTGGGTTAGATTAGGTGATGAGGGTGGTGCTGTCATGATGAGATGACAGTTTTTATAAAAAGAGACACTTCTCGAAAGAAGACATACAAATGGCTAACAGACACGTGAAAAAATATGCAACGTAATTGCCATCAGGGAAATTCAAATAAAAACCACATTGAGATACCACCTTACACCAGTTAGAATGGCAAAAATTAACAAAACAGGAAACAACAAATGTGGTGAAGATGTGGAGAAAGGGGAACCTTCATATACTGTTGGTGGGAATGCAGGTTGGTACAGCCACTTTGGAAAACAGTATGGCGGTTCCTCAAAAAGTTAAAAATAGAGCTACCCTATGACCCAGCAATTGCACTACTGGGTATTTATCCCAAAGATACAGTTGTAGTGAGAAGAAGGGGCACATGCATCCCAATGTTCATAGCAGCAATGTCCACAATAGCCAAACTGTGGAAGGAGCCGAGATGCCCCTCAGCAGATGAATGGATAAAGAAGACATGGTACATATATACAATGGAATATTACTCAGCCATCAGAAAGGATGAATACCCACCATTTGCATCAACATGGATAGAACTGGATGGGATTATTCTAGGTGAAATAAGTCAAGCAGAGAAAGACAATTATCATATGGTTTCACTCATATGTGGAACATAAGGAATAGCACGGAAGACATGAGGAGAGGGAAGGAAAAAGAAGGGGGGAGTCAGAGGGGGAGACGAACCATGAGAGACTCTGGACTCTGAGAAACAAACTTAGGGTTTTAGAGGGGAGGGGAGTGGGAGGATGGGTTAGCCTGGTGATGGGTATTGAGGAGGGCTCGTATTGCATGGAGCACTGGGTGTTATACGCAAATAATGAATCATGGAACACTACATCAAAAACTAATGATGTAATGTATGGTTATTAACATAACATAATAAAATAAAATTAAAAAAAAAAACTCATGATGTATGGTGACTAACATAACATAATTAAAAAAAAAAAAAAAAAGACACCAGCCACCTGGTTTACTCTCTCTCCCATGTATGCACAAAGAAGAGATCATACAAACACAGTGTAATATGGTGGCCACCTATAAGTCAAGAGAAGAGGCCACAGAATGAATGCCTATTCCTTGATCTTGTACTTCAGTCTCCAGAACTGAGAAATACATTTTTGTTGTTTAAGCCACTCAGTTAATAGTATTTTGTTAAGGCAGACCAAGATAAGGCAGCTATTAATGCCAAAATTTATGTAAAGATTAAAATTATTTTATTTTCTATAATGGACATGTTAGAAATGAGATTACAAAATCTAAAGCACACAAATTATTCCCACTGAATATATGTGTAAGTATGTATTTAGATGAGGGGTGTGTGTGTGTGTGTGTGTGTGTGTATTTAGATGGGAATTCATTCTTCCTCAAGCAAGGAGAAGCTACATTCTGGTCCTGTCATTTTTCAGCAGGAAATGATCAATCGAGTGGGCTTTAGAGTTTGGCTATGTTAATTGAATCCTGGCACTATTACACATCGACTACAAGATCATGTACAAGTTACTCAAAGTCTCTCATTGGTTAAATTGGAATACTAATTATAGTTTTTAATTACTTAAGTTTTTTTGAGCACTTAAATTTAAAAAACTTAAAGTACTTATAACAGTGACACATTTTAACTCATCAGTAATTTCAGTGATTATTTTCTATCACTACTAACTACGCTACTTTGGGCAACTAAGTCACATAACCTCTCTAAATTTGTTTTCTTATCTCCAAAATAGAGATAAAGATTCTTCCTCTAAGAACTCATAGGGAAAAGAGATAATGTGTGTGAACTACTACACACAGTTTGATTCAGAGTATTGTTAATAAATACTATTTTTATTTTTTATGTATTCTCCACACCCAGCATGGAGCCCAACGCAGGGCCTGAACTCATGACCCGGAGATCAAGACCTGAACTGAGATGAAGAGTCAGATGCTTAACTGACAGCCACCCAGGTTCCCCAATACTATTTTTATAAAATACATATAACTAGTTCTATTTTTGATATTTTATAATTTATTGTTTAAAAAATGTTCTCATTGAAAGTTCTTTAATATGTGTGTGTTTGTATGTGAATATGCATGTTGTGTGTGCATGTCTGTGTAATGTTCGTCCGTAGAAACATATCATTTCTTGTTTTCTCAGAGATGCAATTGAAAAATGAATTTTATTTCAATGCATTGATTTTTCAGCCTGGTGAGAAAACTGATAATAAATAGCAATCTTATTTAAAGATCATAGCGGTAAACCAGTTGGAATTGTTCTGCAGTTTCAAGGCATCAGAAGTCTTTGTTGAACCACTGCATGAGTCCACACTAGCCCAAAAACCATAAAAATCACATCAAAGTTGTGTTCCTTCTAGCAGCAGAGTCATTGGGATAGAATGGGGGGGAGGGGGGGAAGAATACTTTTCAAATGGCAAGAATTATTGTTTAAATTGAAACAAGTGGAAATTTCCCCAGTATCAATCTTAATTAATGGAGGACTGTCCTGCAAAAATGATGAACTACCATTATTTCTAATGACAGAAATCATCACAGTTTCAAGTTCAACCAACAAGACCAAGAATAGCAACCATATATTGGTTTTCTAAGTTTTAACAGTCAATTAAATTTATAGTTTGCAGCTGTTTAGAGTAGCTCTCTTAAACTAAGACAATAGTAAGTGAGAACATGTAGCAATTCTAGGAGCATCATTTGTTTTACATTAACCTTTTTACTTTGAGATAATTGTAGTACAGCGGAAAGGAATAATACAGAGAAATCTCATGTACTCCTTACTGAGTTTCCCCCCAGTGCTGATATCTTGCAAAACCATAGTACAATATCAGAACCGGTATATTGACAGTGATACTGTCATGCTGCAGAACATTTTCATTAGCATGAGTCTCCCTCATGTTGGTCTTTTAGAGCCACATTTCTCTCCAATGCCCACCCTTTCTTAACCCCGGGCAACCAGTAATCCATTTCCTGTTTTTATAATTTTGTCATTTCAAGAATTTTACATCAATAGAATTATACAGTATGTAACCCTTAGGTATTGGCATTTTTAACTCAGCGTGATTCTCTGGTGATTTGTCCAGGTTGTTGCTTGTATCAACAGTTCATTCCATTTTATTGTTGAATGGCCCTCCGTGGTATGGGGGTATCATGGTTCATTTAACCATTCCCTCATTGAAGGACATCTGGATTGTTTTCAGGTTTGGACTATTATGGAAAAAAAAAAGTTGCTATCAACATTTGCGTATAGGTTTTTGTATGAACATAAGTTTTTATTTCTCTGAGATAGAGGCCCAGAAGTGCAATTACGGGTCATATGACAATTGCATGTTTTGTTTTTTTAAGAAACCAAGAAACAGTTTTCCATAGTGGCTATCATTTTACACTCCCACCAGCAATGAATAAATGATTCAGTTTCTCTGCATTCTGGCCAGCATTTGGCATTTTCATTATTTTTTGTTTTAGTCATTGTGATATGTGAGTAGTGTTTACTCATTGCATTTTTTATTTGCATTTCCCTAATGACTAATGATGCTTTTCATGTGCTTCTTTACCATATGAACATATCTTTGGTAAAATATCTTTTTATGTCTTTGGCCTATTTTCCAGTCGGATTGTTTGATTTTTTTTTTCTTTTTCCTGCTCAGTTTTTAGAGTCCTAGATACCATTCCTTTATCAGGTATGTCTTTACACATACTTTCTCCTCTGTAACTTATCTTTGCATCCTTGTAATAGGGCCTTTCTCACATCAAAAGTTTTAAATTTTGGTAAAGTCCAATTTATCAAATTTTATTTTTTATGTATTATGTTGTGGTGTCAAGCCTAAGAATTCTTTCACTAGATCTTGATTCCAAAGATTTTTCTCCATGTTTTTTTTCTAAAGTTTTCTAAGTTTTAATTTTTATAGTTTAGACTTAACATTTAAGTTTGTCATCCTTTTTGAATTTATTGATTCCTGTAGATTTTTTTTTATTGCCTATAGATGTCTATTCTTTTCAAAGTACCATTTGTTGAAAAGACTTTCTTTCCTTGATTGAGTTTATTTTTCGTCTTTGTCCTATAGAAGTTGGGTATATCTGGGTGGATCTGTTTTGTTCCATTGATCTATGCGTCTATCCCTTCATCAATACAAAGCAGTCTTGATTATGGAAGCTGTGTATAATAGGTCTTCAAATCAGATAGGGTGACTCCTCCCACTTCATTTTTCTTTATCAAAACTGTTTTAGTTATTTTAGTTCCTTTGCTTTTCCCTATAAGTTTTAAGGTAATCTTGTATATCATTTTGGGGAGAACTGATACCTTTATTATGTTGAATCTTCCAATTCTTGAATATGGTATGTCTCTGTTTATTTAGATCTTTTTTTTAATTTCTTCCATCAGTATTGTATAGTTTTTCAGCATACAAGTATTGTACATGTTTTGTAGATTTACATGTAACTTTGTATGTGTGTGTATTTATATTTGTAATTTTAATTTCATTGCCCACATATTCATTTCTAATAATAGAAATAAAATTGATTTTTTATGTTCATCTTAAATCCTGTGACCCTGCTGAACTTACTTATTATTAGTTCTAGGAGTATTTTCTAGATTCCTTGGGATTTTCAATGTAGAAAACCATGGTATCTGCAAGTACACAATTTCATTTTTTCCTTTCCATCTGTGGAATAAAATTCTATCCTTTTCATATAACTAATTCTTTTGGCTTGAACTAGTGAAATCATTTGTGCTCCCTTCTCCCCTTCCTCCAGCTCCGTCTGCTTTTTCTATGTCATAAGTGAGGTATGTGCCATTTCAATATATAGAGCAATAAGAAATATAGTAATTAGTTCCAAAATGCTTCTCAAGAGAGAACTTCAGATGATCTACAGAGTTTTTAAATGCAAACTTGCTATTGAATAAATATGCACTTTGGAAAAAATTTACCAAGCCAATGTGAGATCTGTTATAGCTATTGACAATAAACATCAATACACAGTTCTAACAGAGAATTGGGGTTAGATAGTAAAACATGCTTACATTCTCACTGGTTCTTTTTCTCTTATGAATGCTGAATCCAAACCTGGTGGCTGATAAATAGGGAGTGGAAGAAAAGAAACATAAACTAATGACAATTGCAGAATTATTTAAGGGTAGTGACAGATAATTAAGATTGGAGGTATACTTAGGGAACAAAAACTATGAGTACCAAGATCATAAGATAGTTTTAATAGTAATATATTTTCTACAAATTATATAGCATTTCAAAAATTACAAAGTATTTTCAAAATTATTTCTCAATCATGCTTGTTAGAATTAGGTATGTCTTTTAAGTTCTTTTTAATTTTATTAAAGAAGAAAAAAAGGCTCAGAGATGACAGATGAATTTACCCAACTTTTCAACCAGTAGGGAAGTGAACTTTTGATTCTAGGCCTATAACTCATTCCATTGGGCCAACAGCCTCTGTAGTAAAGGAAAACTCTGGAACTCTACAGAAACCACTAAAATCAACAAATAAAAGCATAGCTTCTTGTCCTTATACCATCCAAATTCTCATATTATGCAGATGATGCTCAATTCTCTGTATATATTTTATTATTTGTTTTTGATTCCTCAGTTACTCCAATTTTAGTATAAGGATAATAGTAATGAAACACATAGTGAGGCTATGGGTCTTTAAATACATAATTGAAAAGTCTTATGTAAATATAACTTTTCAGGGAAATTTTTAATATTTGGAATCACTTGCTCCCATAAAGGGGCCATATAATTTTATATAATATAGCTAATTCTCCATGATTTAAATGTGCAGTTGAATAACAAAGTTTCTTTTTTTTTAAGATTCAATTTATTTATTTGAGAGAGAGAGGGAGTGCACATGCGCATGAGTGTACACGGGGAGGAGTGGAGGGAGAGGAAGAGGGACAAGCAGACTTCTCGCTGAGCACAGAGACCTATGTGGGGCTCCATCTCATGACCCTGAGATTGTGACCCAAGCCGATGTCAAGAGTGGGAAGCTGAACTGACTAAGCCACCCAGGTGCCAAACAAAGTTTCTATAGTTGAATGGTTTTGAAACTTGACTGATAGGGTATTTTTTTTTTTCTGAATAAACTCTAAGTATTACCCATTTTGCTAGTCGATTGAATTTTAAGGTAGTAAAAAGACAGTTCAGTAGACATTGAATGCTTAATTTACCATGTTTCATGAAAGTTTTTTTTTTCTTTCTCTCCCCATATGGTGGCCAATATGTTATAAATCAAACCATATTAATGGAACACCTTCAAATGAAAAGAACAAAGCTAAGTAATCTAAACCCTGATAATAATTTTAAAAGAAGTTCTTTTTTAAAATGTTTCTGAATTTCAATAGGAGAGATAATAAGCTCTGATAATAATTAATTTTAAAAAAAGGAACATTGTGCTTTTTTTTCTCCCCCAAATAATCTTAAATTCCAATAGCAAACTAACAAAATAAGGTTAATTTTAAGATTATAGTTATCTGCATTCTCTTCTGGTTTCCCAGACCAGCCATTATTATTTCATAATTACTTCTCAGCCAGGAGAATCAGTGTAAATATCAATTCTTTCTTATCTGTGATCAAAGTATTCATTCATTTGCTAATATTTTATATAGATTCTAGTTGAATTTGATAATAAATACTTGAGAAAAATTGAAGAAAAGAAAATATGCTCATTAATTTATACCAAGGAAATAAACCTTTAATGACAAATAAATCCGCTCTGCTGAACACTTAAGACATTTTAAGACACCCACCATATTGAACCATTCAATTGAGAATACAAAACAGCCTCAAAGCTAGAGAGGTGCTTTAAAAAATAACTCTTCATAATCACAATGTAGATTTTTTTTTTTTAAAAGATTTTATTTATTTATTTGACAGAGAGAGACATAGCGAGAGAGGGAACACAAGCAGGGGGAGTAGGAGAGGGAGAAGTAGGCTTCCCCGCGGTGCAGGGAGCCCGATGTGGGGCTCGATCCCAGGACCCTGGGATCACGACCTGAGCCGAAGGCAGACGCTTAACGACTGAGCCACCCAGGCGCCCCCACAATGTAGATTTTTTAAATGGAGCTTTCAAACTTGATTGGACTTTAAAGTTCTTTCTTTCATGTACCATTTTGCTGAGAAAAAGTCAAATGTTTGTCTGTCAATAGTGGATTGGTTAAATCAGTTATGGAACATCCCTATAATAGAATACCATGAAGACTTTAATAATTGGAAAGGGAATGTCTATGTCAATGTTTTTAAGATGATAACAGCAAAACAGAACGTAGAAGGTGATGTGATTTTAGTTTACAAACATCTACCTATTTTTCAATCAATCTACTGATCTGTTTATCATCTACCTATATATAATGTGTGAAACAACAGCAACAAAAGCCTACATCACTGAAGGAAATACACCAAGGTGTTAACAGCAGTTATTTATATAGGTAAGGGGTCGGGTTATAGGAGTCTGTGCAGGAAAAGAAGCTTAAAGGGACTTTTATTTTTTACTTCATATACTTAAGGACAATTTGAATACTTTATGATTAGCAAGCACTGCTTTTATAATTCAGAATTTTTTGTTTAAAAAAGAAAACAGAAGATGTTTGTTGTACCTTTGTGAGAATTAGCTTCATTTTTAGTGCCTGTAATCCTGATGTCTGAATCAACTTTGTTTTTAAATGTTTTTAACATCTGGAAACTGTTGGGGTGCTCTTTTTTACTGCATAAATAATATTAAACAATAAGTTATTCTGAATGTAATATGAGGTAGTAAGAGGAATCAGAGCCACATGAATATGATATATTTATTGCCTGTTTTCAAAGGTGTATCAGGGGACCACTAAGACAGTGGCGATACGGAACTCTTTGTGAAGAGGCTAAATTACTCTCAACAGAAAAGAATCAAGTATGGTTTTCTCTGAGGGAATTATGGAGGAGAGATAGGATTAAGTAAACGTCAGGATTCACTATCTCCTCAAAGGCAATGTGCCAGGCCTACTTAATTTAATTGGCAAAGTACCTAGCACAATGATACATTTTCATAACTGTGTATGGGGAATCCCAAACAATGAATTAGTTGATGCCTTTCTTTATTTAGCAGTTCTGCCTCACATAATTTTACTTATAGTCCAGAAGACTTTTTTCTAAGCTCTGTGTTTCTGGAAAATTATGGGAGTTTAACATTCAAAATGATTAATGTTTTTCACTTTGTTTTGTTCTAGGTATGATGACAGCATTTTCACTCACCACTTTTGCAGGCTTTCTCAAAGACTATTCAGGCCTTCTCTACAAATAGTTGACCCTACATTTCTAAGTCTGCTCTAGGCTCTGCTCTTGAATCCTTCACTCCTTTCTTCTCCTGACAATATTGACATGATCTCCCTCTAAGTCTGAGAACAACCCACACCCTATTCCAAAGTGTGAGATAAGCGGAATTTCTCTTTAGTGCCCTATCCCCACAAAGAGCATCTTCGAAGCGTCATCTTTCCTTTCCTTCCCCCAAATTCATTAACTGTAGAATTTTATTCCCTAATGTCATGTGTCACTAAATGGCAGAAGAAGGTCCATACTTGGCTGGCAGGTGTGTTTTTTGCAATGAAGAGGTTTTTCTTTCCTTTTCTTTTTTACTTTTCTTTCTTTTTTGCTTGCTTGTTTTCTACTATTATTATTTTTTTAGTTGAACCAACATTTAAATAGGAATTCTTTGGAGTATTGAAGAAAAAACAAATAAGCAGTCAAACAGTAGGTTATCACTGGGCCCCAATCTTGGACCTAACAATCCACCTCCCTGTACATAGTCTAGTTCAACATCATGTCCATTAGTCCCTCTTGTCTAACGTCTATCCATTGGGCTCATTTGTGAATTTCAAATTAAATGAAGGTTATTGAATTATAAAACTTTATGAAATTATTGAGTTCTTAAATCAGTCACATAAGAGAGAAACAATCTCCTCTGCATAAAAAGTTGTTAAAAAACCAAGTTTTTGTTTACAAAGTCAAATTATCTCATAGAAAACCAAGGGCAAATCTTAGGAGATCACTAGAAGCAAACTGTCAGAAGGGTTTGTTGGCTTTCAAGTTCTTTGTTTATACCTTCACCTATTCTGTTTACTCAACTTCCCATACTGAAAGATCAATTCCATATGTTTGAGACCTTAATTATATGCTTATATCCTTCTCTGCCAAATTCACAGGAGTAACTATACTTTCAAGTCATGTTGAAGACCCTCCAATCCATCTTTTTGTCTTATGTGATAAATTTATACTTTCATTTTCTTCAACTGGAGACAATAGTTGTCTTTGAGGTAGGCTTTGGCAGATAAATTTCCAATGCAAAAGAAGTAGATTTATATGATGCATAAGTCACTCACTTATTCAGGTTGAACTTCTGTAATCTATTCAGAGTTTGGGACATTTCTATAGCCTTTAATTGTTTTGCCTGGAGTGTGGCAAGCAATGTCTGTGAACCTAATAACTTCTCATTTTAGGGCTGCATCTTTTATGATTTTTTAAAAGAGGTGTAAATTGGTAGTTAAATGACAATTTTAAGTTAAATTACAATCTTATGTGATTCCATAGTGCAAATAATTCAATTGCATTGATAAGTGGCACATGGCCAATTTCATGTGCATGCAGAGAACTTAGGGTATTGTCTGATAGTCAGCAAAAATTCAAAACTGTAACTATGACATGAGGCTGTCATTGAAGATTTGAGCTCATTGTAATTTAGAATTTTCTTTAATATGACAAAGAAACTAGGAGGACCAAAGTGATTTGAATTGAATTGCTTGATGTAGAATGATGCAATATGTAAGAGGTTTATCTATACTGTGAAATATGTGGCAGTTTATTTTGGCAGGTTCATCAAGTCTAAAATAGAGCTAGGGTGAATCTACTTTTTACTTTGACATCAATGCAGTCTTTTAGAATAGGAGACCTTGTTTGTTTGTTTTTTTCTTTTCTTTGCCCAGTTTCTTTTTTTCCCTTTTTAATTTAAATTCAATTAATTAACATATAATGTATTATTTGTTTCAGGGGTACAGGTCTGTGTGATTCATCAGTCTTATATAGGTGCTCATTACAACTTATACCCTCCCCAAAGTCCATCACCCATTTACCCCATCCCTCCACTCCCTCCCCTCCAGCAACCCTCAATTTATTTCCTGTGATTAAGAGTCTCTTATGGTTTTAGGAGCTGCAGCTGATATCAGGAATTGACAATGAAAATAAACTATTCTGAAAATGAGGTCACTGTACCAAGGCAGGGTATATAGTGGTCTGGAGAACTGAATATGGAGCTGACTCCCTGATTTCAGATTCCAGCTCTATCTCTTACCAGCTGTGTATCTTTCAGCAAATTATTCAAATTTCCATGCCTCAGTTTCTTCATTTGTAAACTGGGGTTAATAGTACCAATTCATAGAGTTGTTGGTAGGACTAAAGGAATAATAAAGTCTCTGGATCAGCGCTTACACATAGTAAACACTATATGAATGTTAGCTACTATTATGGTTTGCCTCACTGGTTTGCTTCCTCTCCCAAATACATATATACAGTTGGAGAGTTGTATTCATCTAATCACTTTTATCTACTATCTACTGGGTAAAAAAAACCTCATATTCACTGTTGGCACCTCCTTATATTTCACTCACATGTCCAGTGTATCACCATGTCCTATCAACAACATTTTTTTTGATTAGCAAACTCTTAAATATGTCCACTTCTCTTTATTGCCATCAAAATCATCCCTGTCCCAGCTGCTATCATATCTCACCTAGATATCTGGACTAACATGTTAACTTATCTCCCAGAATCCACAGTTTGTCTTGTCATATTTATTCTCTACACTGCAGCCAGAGTTACCTTCTCAAAATGAAAATCATCTCATACTTCCATGGCCACCTTTTATTATTCCATAATGGCTTCCTATTATCCCAAGGATCAAAATCTAAATCTTTGACACTGTCTTTGTGGTCCTTCATGGGTGGACTCTACTTCAGATTCATTTCAAACCTTCTTTTTCCTGTACTCCAGACATCCCAGACTTTCAATTCCTCAAATTACCCATGTGTTTTCCTGCCCCCAACCCATTCGAACATGCTGTTTCCCCTCCAGAATAAATTTCTTCTACCTACCATCTATCTCAGCTTCATGTAGATGATCCATTGTATGGATACTAAGATAAGCCATCCTCAATAGCTTCCCCATCTCAGTTAGAGTCCGAAGGCTTTTGTTCATTTCTCAAAGAATCCTATTCTTTACCTTCTTAACAATTGGATTAGGTTGTAAATTGATGTTTGTTAATGCAATTATTTAATTAATGTCTGTCTTTTTTAATGCAAATTCAATGAAAATAAGGATTTTGTCTGTTTCCCTCACTATTTTATCTTCAGACTTTGGCATACATTGTGAACTATAGTGACAGGCTGAGTAAATACTGAACTGTAATGTGTTGTTTTAAATCATGCATTATACCTGGGGTGAGGAGACCTCCATTCTCATTTGATATCTTCTGTTGTTTGGTGCATGATGTTTTCAGGAGACTTAGCTTCTACATATTCACTTATTGTGTAACTTTGGGGAAGTTACTCGACTTTTATTGAGATCATTTTTTTCATCTTGTAAAAAAGGACTAACATTGTTTATTTTGCAGTTGTCATGGATATAAAATGAGGTGATAAACATGAAAGTGCTATATAAAAACACCGTGGTTTTATAGAATATAAGTTATTAACACAATTAAGGCATGGCTCTGCCCTAGATTGTTCCAACCAGAGATAATTCAATACTCATTAAAGCTTGATGACATTATTTTCCCTAAGAGTTTTTAAAAATCTTTGTAACATTTCTCTAAAATAGATTTTGAATATAGGCCAATACCTCTGGTAATTGTAACCTAGAGTAATAACACTGTTATACTATAAAATTTGAGAGTTCAGAAGATAATATATTTTAAAAATAGTCAAATAACTTTAATAATATATGTCAACTGGGTATTTTCCTTAGTGAACAGTGCTAGAAGAAGATAGTCATTACTAAATTAAGTGAAATGGCCAATATATAGCTGACACTATCTTTATAAACCTGTAAGTATGTAATTTATTGTGCTCACCACAAGTATATGATTATGGTCTATCAGTAATTACCAAATGAGTGTGCAGTTCTAATATCATTATTTTTGTTTTGAACCTAATATTCTGTTTATTTAGCTGATGTTTAGGCTTTTGCTTGTTAGAATTTTCTCCTCATGTCTAACTATTTTTGGCAACATGTTGATGTTCCAGAGGCATCTAAAGATAAGTTATATAGAACAAAACAACCATTAGGTAATAAGAAAGTATCAATGTGAGCATAATGTATTATTTTATGAATCATCGATAGATACCAATTCATTTAATAACATTAACTACAATGTTGATTGCTCAAGATTTCTTAATGAGAAAGGGATTTGTAATTTATGTATTAAAAATTTGTAAAAATGATATTGGTCTAAACAGATGATTTTCCTGGCATATTATCCACTTAGTGATTGCCAAATTCTGAATCATAAGATTAAAAGTCAGGACAGAAATTGGAAATCCAAGGGAAAAAAAATAAAGCTGAGTAGCATTATCCAAAAGATAAACCTCAGATTGATTAATGATATTTACCAAGAGGGATGAGAGGAAGAGTAAAGGGAACTCCAGACATTTTCCTATAATATCTTCAGAAATGACAAAATCATTAGAGTCTCACAAATTGAGATTATTTGGCACTTGGAAAAAGCTCTCTTTCACAGGAAAAGCAAGCAAGAAAAGACCATTAAACAAGAAGACAAAGTAAAATAATTTCCTTTGGTTTTGCTAATTCAACAGAAGATACTTATAGAAAGTTATTTGAAGAAAACACAAAACAATATTTGCAGCAAAACTAAACTCCAAATAAAGGAGCTTCAGAGAAAAGCAATCATGACTTTGATTAGATACTTGCAAAAAGAAGTTATAGTAGACCTTGGAAAATATATTTTTATGATAGAACTACATCTTATTTTCATTTCTCTTTTCTCTGTCACATACATTCTCTACTTAATACAGTTGTCCTTAATAATGAGGATTTGGAGGATGGTGAAAAGTATGAAGCAACTCTTATATTTGGGATTCAAAGAGATGATTGTATCTAAGCATATTTTAAGAAAAAATGGATGGGTTCTACTTAACCCTAATTAAAATATTATTTCAGTTGCAAAGATGGACGGTGTCTGGGTTGTGGGTAACATTAGGTAAAGTTTAAAAAGAAAAATGATATGATACAGTCTCTGCTTTTTTCCCCACATTGGTTTTTATTAATTTATATTATTGGTTATTTATTTTTACTGTTAACTTCCATGCATCTTTTCTTTAATACCAGGACTATACATTCATAATAATCAAATTCATCTGGCACTTCAATTCTTTGATCTCACCTCGGCATCTATTTCTTCCATCACTAGGCTGCACCACTGTCTTCAATCCCTGCCTAAGGGTACTTACTCGCAGCAGAATATCTGGGAAAGCTTGTGAAAGTTCTTCATGCTTTAATGACATAAGACTTGTCCCAGAAGCCTTAGCAGATCACACTGAAATTCAGGAAAAGTAATCCATCCAGCTCATGCTGCACTTCATGCATTTCTGGAACAGCACACAGAGAGTTTTAGATGATGATATTTATATCTTTGCCAATAGAAAGTTTCCATATCTGGATGCTTAATGTGGAACTATTTCAAAACAGAAACACTGAGAACCCTCTATAATAAATATTTGTTAATATATCACTGAGACCAATAGTATATGGGCTAGTTTGAGTTGAAGAACAATGTGGCAACAAACTGTAATTGCAAGTAAGCAACTAAGAATCTAAAATAAGACGAAAATGCTACGGTTTGTTTTTGTTTTTAAGTAATAAGGGAGACTATTAAACATTGTTTATGACAGTTTAATATATTTTCTTTAATACAGAAATTTGTCTTTGACTTAATTTGCCATATTATAAATCTATAAATTGGTTTTACATAGTTTTGGTTAAGATAGTAAATTATAAGTGATTTATTTTGAAGTGTGAGTTTAGTTTCTCACAACTAATTAGGTTTTTTTTTAAAGATTATAGGGAGAGAAAGAATCTCAAGCAGACTCCCTGCTGAGTGCAGAGCCCAGTGTGGCTGGATCTCAACCCTGAGATCATGACCTGAGCCCAAATCAAGAGTTGGACGCTTAACTGACTGAGCCACCCAGATGCTCCACAACTAATTAGTTTTTGAGTTAAAAGAATTCCCTCTGTTACTTTTAAGAGAAGCACCTTGAACCAGGAAGGTCCTAATCTAATAGCTGCCTTTGTGTTACTCTGAAGAAGACATCTAATAAGCAAATCCACAGGCTGAATTGTGCCTGAACAGGCCCATCCCTATGCCTATGTGCCTTCCACGTCAGGGTAAAGTGCCTCTCATGTTCTGAACAGGAAATTCAGAACAGCAGGCCCAGCCAATTTCTGAATCTCTTTTATTTTTCTAATTCTCTAGTAATCATTTCATTCTCTCTTCTTTATCTCTTATGTTTTAGTTTTCATTTATTTTTAAGACAGATTATTCAGGCTGAATAAATGGCATTACATGCAGAGTTTTTAGAAATATTTAAATAAATTCTCTACTTCTCCTGTTAAACACTGATCATAAAAATTAAGTAGAATGAAAACAAGACTTTGACAAAAGCCACTCAACTCTTGAATGACAGAAGGCAATAAACATAAAGAGCATGTACAGTTAACATGAGGACTATACTTAGTAGCATCACCTGATGAAGATTATGAAATCTAAGTTTGATCAGAGACTTCTTTATTTTTTTTTTTTTTTTTTTTTTTTAAGATTTTATTTATTTATTTGACAGAGAGAGACACAGCGAGAGAGGGAACACAAGCAGGGGGAGTGGGAGAGGGAGAAGCAGGCTTCCCGAGGAGCAGGGAGCCCGATGCGGGGCTCGATCCCAGGACCCTGGGACCATGTCCTGAGCCGAAGGCAGACGCTTAACGACTGAGCCACCCAGGCGCCCCGATCAGAGACTTCTTTATACATTTAAATAATAGGCATCTAAATAATTTTATTTATTATATTACCATTATTAGTATTAGTATTAATACTACCATTATTTCTATTACCATTATCACTTCTACTACTGCAACTACTACCTTTATTATCACTTCTATTGCCTTTTACAATCATTACTATTACTATTGCTACTGCTACTACTACCACTGCTAGTACTACTACCAAGGCTGCTAATACTACGATTGCTACTATTATTATTACTATTATATACTGGTTTTCAGTGAGCTCTTATTATGTACTAAGTGCATGACACTCCATTTTGTATGAAATATATTATTAGCCCTTAGAACAAACATATGATCTATTTATCCTTATTCTCACTTTTTATGATGAGAAAAGTAAAGTCAGAGGGGCTAGCAACATATCAAGTTCACAAGACAATAGGCTAGGGAGTATGAACCCGGATCAAGGCCCATAACATTCGAGATCCTGTGTGCCTATCACTATGTCCTGATGCATCCCATGATGAGTTTCATGACCAGAAACGTTTACCTTTATCACCACCAGCCAGCTTATACAGGCAAGCTTTAATATATGAACCAGGAAAGGCAATTGCTGCAAAATACATTTATTCTTCAGAAGAACAACATAAGTTTGCATGAATATAAACTGTTTTATTACGAATCACATTTCTTTTATTGTGGTAAAAAATAGAGAACATGAGATCTGCCCTCCTAACAAATTTCTAAGTGTGCAGTGCAGTATTGTTAACTATAAGCAAAAGGTACAGCAGATTTCTAGAACTTTTAATTTTGCATAATTGAAACTTTATTGCCATTGAACGGTAACTTCCCATTTCCCCTACCTCCAGGCTCAGCAATTACCATTCTGCTTTCTGCTTCTATGAGTTTGACTATTTTAATTACCTCATGTCAGTGGAAGCATGCAGCAGTATTTGCCTTTTTGTGACTGGATTATTTCACTTAGATTGATGTTCTCAAGGTTCATTCATGTTTTAGCATATGACAGGATTTCCTTCTTCTTAAATAGCTGTATCATATTCCATTGTATGTATATACTATATACCTTGTTTCTTTAACCATTCATCTGTCAGTAGACATTTGGGTTGCTATTATAAATAATGCTACAATGCTACATGGGCATACAAATATCTCTTTGGGATATTGATTTCAGTTCTTTTGTATAAATACCCAGAAATAGGATTTCTAGATTTTATGGTAGCTCTTATTTTAATTTTTCTAGGGACTTCTGTATTATTTCCCATAGTGGCTGCACTATTTAACATTCCCACCAACAGAACATAAGATTTCCAATTTCTCTATATCCTTGCCAACACTTGTTATTGTCTGGGTTTTGTTTTCGTTTTACAATGACCATTCTAACAGACGAGAGGTGATATCTTGATGTGGTTTGATTTGCATTTCACTCATGGTTGTGATGTTGAGCATCTTTTCATGTACATATTGGCCATTTATATTTCTTCTTTTAAGAATCATATATTAAATAGTGTATAATACTATTGGAAAATATTTTAGTAAATAAATAGTATGCATTCATATATGTGTACATATCACAAATATGCTACAGATATCAGTGACTTCTGCAAATTGAGTGTCAAAATAGTACCTCCATTCTAACTTATTTTAAAATTGTCATTATTTTTTGTCAGAGCTTGAAAATGCTAATTAATAGTATTATTATATATATAAAATAAGGAGTTTAAATTTTGACATTGGTTAGTTATTTGAGAAAGTACATAAAAACATCAAGTAATCATACAAGTCTTAGATTTTTGGAAACAGTTGAGTAAGAATAAAATTATTATTCTGAAATTCACAGGATCTATATTTGGACCTTGGGGTAATATCTAATTAAACCATTTCTTTATTTTAACAAAAAATATTATAATGATAATTTAAAGAATCCAATTTTTTAACCCAGAAATTAGTCTTTACTGTAACTCACTAATTTAAAAAAAATAATGGAGTGAACTTCAAGTAGAAAATCATTAATATTCTAATAGAATGTATATTTATAAACATAAGTCTGAATAAACAAGTTCAGTCAATCTGAAACAAAGCAAAGCTCTTGGTTAAAACATCAGAATTTCTGTTGGGAATTGGAAACATGTACATCAGTTTACATTAAAAATGTAACTAAATGGAATCTTGGTATATGTGTCAGCCCAAGTACCCTGCAATATAGAAAATCACAGGAAAAAAGACAGACTAGTATGACAATCCTTAGTGGTTCAAAGGCTATAAAATATCAAGTTATAACTTTAAAACTCAGGCTGACTTAATCCAAGAAATTTCTAAATTGTTTTGGATGGTTAAATAGTATGTGACATTAATATACATTTGTAAATGACTCATTTATGTCTGAGATATATTTTTGGCACTTTTATATTCCTTCCTATCCATATTCTTTATTCTAGGCATCTGTGGGCTAGGGGCATATGTACCACCCAAACAAATTTAACATTATATTATTGTTTTTATGCATGATCTTTTTTTTTTTTTAAGATTTTATTTATCTATTTGAGAGAGAGAGTGAGAGAGAGAGAGCACAAGAGGGGGGAGCAGGAGAGGGAGAAGCAGACTCCCTGCTGAGCAGGGAGCCCAATGCGGGACTCGATCCCGGGACTCCAGGATCATGACCTGAGCCGAAGGCAGTCGCTTAACCAACTGAGCCACCCCGGTGCCGTATATTATTGTTTTTATATACTCGTTTCTATTTGAGTGTATGTGCCCATGCATACCCATATCTATGCATATTTATGCATCAAAAAACAGATCATGAAGGCAAGTGATGTTCAGTGTAACAGAGCATGGGTTTTGGATCAAACAGAACTTAGTTTTAACTTCAATTTTGCTACACTTACTAGCTTTGATAATTTACCCTTCTGAGTCTTAGTTAGCTTATACATGTAATGGAATTGATAATCTTACTTTTAAACTTGTTACAAAAAGCAAATAAAATAGCATAGAAAACACTGCCTTTTCTTTGCACATGGTAGGGTTTAATACTCATAATTGTAAGTATGAAATGGTAACACTGCTAAGTATTAACTAAATCAGTCTAATATGTTAGATAAAAGTAAATATAGTCTAAATATATATTTTACCTTTTACACTATTGAAGTGTATTGAAGAAGTAGTAACACATTTATTAAAACACTCTATTTACTTATTTAAACTTCATTGCTTTTTATAAATTGCAAAAATAGTACTATAATGCATGATTATGGTGACTAAAAATATAGTGTTCAGTAAAGAAAAACTTATTTCTTTTCTCTCTCCCCCTCAATACTCCTTAGATTCCTTCTTGTGTAGGCAAATATAAGTATAAACATGCACTTATTTGGGTTTTTTTTCTTTACTTCCTTTTTAAATAATAAGTGCATGTTATAGATGTTACTCTCTTCACTCCAGGTCAACGTAATGATTTAGCTCATTCTTTTTAATTGCTATGTAATATTTCATTTTGTGTTTATTTTGTAATTTAGCTAACTGTACTCATAGACATTCCACTTATATACTTATCTTAAAGAAAATGGATTATATAAAAATAATATCAAAATTAAGTGTAAAAGTCAAACACAGATACTTAGTTATAAACGTGAACTAAAAAAATTACAGTTAATTTATTTCCTACAGACTAATACCCTTAAGGATATATTAAATAAAACACTTTATACAGTTTTATGACATGAGAAAAATTACCAGATTATGTATTCTGGATACTGCTATCTCCCACAGATAAAATGTCTTGAAAGAGTCTGAAGAAAATAAATTATTAGCAAAAAGTTGTTGACATAGAAAAAGCTGTAATTTCCTAAGTGGT
The DNA here is from genome assembly GCF_004348235.1 of Phoca vitulina. Classification (NCBI taxonomy): domain Eukaryota; kingdom Metazoa; phylum Chordata; class Mammalia; order Carnivora; family Phocidae; genus Phoca; species Phoca vitulina. The sequence goes on from NW_022589722.1 coordinate 5,812,683, forward strand.
ATCAATAATAAATTTGAGACAAGTTGATGGGGGTGGGGAGTATTGATTAGACCTTCAGAGCATATGCTTGGATTTCCCATTACTAAATGCATGAGTTTGAGTTGGGGTGTCAGTAAGTAAATAAACAATCTAATTAGAAAGTGACTTATCCTGAGGTGTCTTGTTCATTCCTGTTACATTAGCTCATGGCATGCTTAAGCTGTGGTCAAATATTACTGAAATTACTCTCCAATTTGTACGCCTTTCTCCAAGAAAAGCAAGGAGGCATTTCCACTTGTTTGTGGAAATGGTGTGGAATAGAGAATTGTACAACAGCCCAGGCACACTAGTTCATCAAGGCAGTATAAAGGGACTCTGCTACCACGAATAGGAAAAAGAAAATGAGGCAGTGTGGGGTATATTCTTTCCTCTCTTCTCCTTATCTCTTTTTGTTCTTTTTTGTCACCTTGCTTTACCTATTCTCTTCCTCTGCAGCAATTTATTTTTTTTCCTCTCTCTCATCCTGATTTTTTGCTTTGTCCTGCTTATGCTTATTTCTATCCAGGAGAATTTACACTATTTCTGTCTTTAAATAGTGTCAGAGAATGGCTGACTCCAGAGGTGCGGTGAATTAAATTGTGAATTGTCTGCCCCTAAGGAAGGATGCATTTCCTGGAAGGACCTCTAGGTGTCTGACCTGTGCACAATTTCTGCAGTTGTGCCCCTTACACTCGGCCTCAAGCGAACATTTCCCTTTTGAAAGAATATATTTCCATTCATAACACTCATCCACCAGTCAAAGTTCTTTTCCTTCTGAGATACACAACAGGTCAAAAATGTTTTGTCATGAGTCTGCCATTGCTCTTAAAATGCCGTTGGATATACTGGAGGAATGCATTTCAAATCAAATCATGGAATTACATAAAATAGCAGCTGTTTTTGACTTACTTCACAATACTATGTAAATAAAACAGTTCTAGCAGCTGGAAGAACAAAATAGTCTTTGATAACACTCTAATTATTTATTATGACTGCTTTGATGTAGCATTTATATGAACACAAGTTATATTTTTAAAAGCCAGAAGGAAATTAAAAGTAAACAAAAGAATTGCACTTCTGACCAACTTCTTTGCCTTGAGGTTATTATAATCGGGCAGCTGCTGGATATTTGTTCATATTCTTTCAGTTCATTCTGCCTTCTCTATCAGATGTGCACAAAATTACTAGGATGTTTAAAATAACAAGACGTAGAGAAAATGTCATTGTTTTCCTCTCAGTAGAAATAAAATCAAACAAGCAAAACAAACCAAATGTTAAAGCATGTCAATTATGAAATTATCCTCCAATCCTTATTGTTTACATTGTATAAATTCGTGACGGATATTTTCCCCAAGCACTATCCTTGCTGAGTGTCTAAAGTTAAATGTTCTTTAATATTGGGACATAAGTGGGAAAATAAAATGAGATCCTAGTAAGGGAAGAGATGTGCTTAACCACTTAATTTCCTTTGGATGAAATCCTTACAAGTAAGAAGCCCCAAATATGGGAATGAATTCTCACAGTTTTTATTACTTGCATAGAGAAAACAGACATAATTGAAGAAATGATTGATTGAAGAAGAAACATGTGGTTACTGATGGCTTGGGATGGTATGTGTGTGCCTAATAGTATTCTGTTTTATATATTAAATAAAACCTTTATATATGGCTGAAGATGGAGGTTTCTTAAAACCTGGTAATCATTCTCATTTCAACACTTAGTTGCAGGTAATTTATTGAAATGGGCTTAATGTAATGTTGGACATTTCAGAGAAATGTAAAGTCACTATCCCTGTGTCTGGTGAAATTGGTATTTAAAGAGAAAGAGGATTCTTCATGTGTCCACATTAAGCAAAGCATCAGGATGGGAGAGTGGAACTCTAAGGATGCTAGAGCCCTAGTATTTGTACAGACAGGCAGACTAAAGAGAGAAATTGTGGGTCCCTAAAGGGCAATGGAGCTGAGGGGAGGATGGATTAGTGGAGCAGAGTCACATGACTAGATGCTTTTCTAAGGATAGAAGGATAAAGAGGATGGAAGAGGACAGGGTAACTGCAGAAATGAGAAAGAAAACCCAAAGTGATCTCCTCACTGTTCCTAAACACCCCTTCCAGGCTTTTCATTCTTTTATTACTGCTCTTTATATTAACATTTCCCCTGCCCCTACTTTTCTCATATTTTCTCTTGTGTCTGAAATACATGTCTTCCATTCTTGAAATGCAAAGCCTTCACTACCCCCTTGGTCCTAATGATTCGTTGTTGTGGGGCTGTCCTGTGTATTGTCAAATGTTTAGTAGCATCCCTGGTCCCTACCTACTGGAAACCAGTTGTAACTCCCTCCCCGCAAGCTGTGGCAACCAAAAAATGTCTCCAACATAACCAAATGTCCCTGGTAGTTTGGGGGGCAAAATCATCCTGATTGAGAACCACTGTTCTAATTTACTGCCTCTAGCATTGATTTTTAATTTAATATATGCTGGCTTCAACTGAATACTACAGATACTTATTTTTTTTTTTTTTAAGATTTTATTTATTTGACAGAGACACAGCGAGAGAGGGAACACAAGCAGGGGGAGTGGGAGAGGGAGAAGCAGGCTTCCTGTGGAGCAGGGAGCCCCATGTGGGGCTCGATCCCAGGACCCTGGGATCATGACCTGAGCCGAAGGCAGACGCTTAACGACTGAGCCACCCAGGCACCCCTATAGATACTTATTGAATATTTCCTGAATTAGCTGCTGCGTATGCAAAAAGAAATTAAAAATAAGCAAAACATGTTTCCAATATTGAAGTTATTATTAGGTATCTTAGTGTGTGCATACCTTAAGCTTCTGAGAGAAAAATAATTAAGGAAGACAACAGACATTTACTGAACTCTTCCTATATATCCAGCTCTGCTCTGAGTGTTTTTACATATACTAAATCATTTAAGTCTTAACAGTCCATGGGGTCAAATGATTACTACCTTATATTTCCTATCCTCTATTCTTTTTTTCATCATACAGTATTTTGTTTGTTACTTAAGGGATATTTATTGCTTGATTGATGGAAAAAGAAAGGTTCTATACCTGGGAATCTACTATTCTTTGACATGTGTGTGTATTGCTGTAAAAAATTTCTTTTCTTACCACCTTTTCCCCTTTCCTGAAGGAATGGTAGCATTTAACAGCACCCTTGTAAGTGCATGATGGCTATTTGTAAACTACTTTTAGGTTTTTGGAAACAAAAGCACTCATCAGAACACCTCATGCTTGTGTTTTGTCCAAACTGAGTAAGTTCTTCATTGGCAATAAAAAAGTTCTTGCAAACTTGAGTAGTCATAATATCTTCTTCGATTGCTTCCTTCTGTCACATCAAATCAGATTTACTTCTCTTTCAATTATTTGCATTTTCCAAAACAGGCATCTCATAACTTTGAAATGAAAAGCAAGGCAAAATTTATAGATGATGCAGAGAATGCAGCCAAGAGTCTAGAACTGGAAGAGCTGCATAGACCGAGACTGAAGTTGGAGCAAGAGGAGTGGATGGAGCTCTGACCATTGCCTGGAGACCGGGTGGAGGCCAGAGCTGCTGCTGCCCTGAAGCCTGTCTTATCTGCAGTCTGTGTAGAGGTCACACGGAGATAAGGGAGCAGCCGCTGTGCTGGGAGAGTGGGCGGCTTGTAAACGAAGTCAGCACTTTGACTCGCTGCTTTATTGGTGTTTTGAGACGGGGCAGTAGCTGCGCAGTGTTTAAATGGGTCCTAATTGTAATTGCCTTGACATTTGCCTAGTAGATACCCCTTGGGATGTGGGAGGATATTTCCTCCCTAAGCAAGACTGATCATAATGTTCCTTCCAAAATGTATGGCTCATTGTGCCGATCCTACCACATGTTTTGAATTATGCTTGGTCACTATTCAGGTGAGAAGGAGCAGAGTATATCTATTACTAATGAAACGGAAGTCCCCACCACCGAAATATGCTTATAAAAAGAATCACTTGTGTTTCTATAAATATATAGACATCTGGGTTCTAACCCAGATCTGCAGAATCAGAATTTCCAGGGGAGAGGCTTAGCAAAAACAATTACTAGCACATAAGCAATCTTATTTATTTATCAGGTTTCATAGGTGATTCCTACAAGAATTAAAAAAAATATTAGTGGAAGTAGAACTGTATAACAAATCTTAATGAATGGCTTTAGAACTATTTCATCTCTTCTTTTACCTACTCATTACTAAAGACTGTAATTCAGAGGTTAGCTTTGCTATACCCCAGTGCTATAAAAAGATTACACCATTATGCCTGTTATATATAAATGCAATCCATGCCGTTAATTATTCATATCATCTCTTATACATGCATATAATATACGTATTACATGCTATTATATATTATATATTAAAGGGAGAAAGGAAACAGTTGTAACTTTCAGTTTTAATGTAAAAATGTTTTGAACAAGAAACAATTGGAGATTGAAAAAGCCTTTGAACATAGGCCTTGAAAGCAGGCAGCGCTGGGGTGAAATTCTTTTCTGTTCACTCATGGACTATTCTTGTTATTGTTAGTATTATTTTGTCTTGGTCAAGGAGAAAATAATAAAGTACTTTGGTAGTGATTGTTCATATCTAATATCCTGACAACTAGAATATCTGAATAACCTCCAACCCTGCAACCTCTTTTAGCAAATAGGGAGAGAAGGAAAGATAAAAGGGGGAAAAGGAGAAAATAAAGGTAAAAAGACCTCTTTAGGTTACTTTGACTTGACAGAAAAGAACAGAATACAAACCAAAGAAACCAACAGAAAATCTGGCACAAGATACGACCAGGGAATTAACAGACAGCACCAATGGGCAGTGGATTTATGGAGAGACGCTCAACCTCATGGAAGTGAGGGAAATGCAAATCAAAACAATAATGACATAGCTTTTCACATCTAGCTGACTGGCAAAAATTTGAAAAGACTGATTTCTTTTGGGATTGCATGTTGCTATAATCACTTTGGAAAGCAATTTGGGAATATCTAATAAAGTTGAAGAAGTGTGTGTCCTTCCCAACAATTCCATTCCTTTTTATAGACCCTAAATCAGTGCTTCTCCAAGTCAAATGTGCTTCTGCATCACCTGGGTATATTGTTTCAAAGCAGAAGTGCAGCCTATATTTATAAGGTCTGAAGTGGGGCCTGAGATCTGAATTTCTAGCAAGCTTCCAGTCAGTGCTGGTGCTGCTAGTGTACAAATGAGCAAGAGTTAGAGGCTCTCTTGCTGGGTGCACAATGGGAGTTGTGCAAGAAGGGTTATTGCAATATTAATTACAAGAGTAAGAAATGGGAATTACACATATTTAATAAGGGTTTGAAAACATGTATGGGAATATATCCCCCAACTTCAGACAATGGTTTTCTTTGGAGAGTGATTTAAAGGGATTAGATGAAGAGAGACACGCAGGAGGCTATAATTCTGTGTGTGTGTGTGTGAAAACTTGTTCAGTGAGAAAACATGTAGCCCTTCTTAGGACACATGTTGATCACTCATTCATCAAAAAAGTGGACAAATATGAGAAAGTTGTAGTTCACTCCATGACACAAAGGCCAATGTGTCTTATTCTTCGTCCCCGAGGACTTAAAAATGTGCTTAAATGTCAATATTAGGTTCTTTCATCTGAGATGTGATATAGTAGAGAGGGCTGCAGAAAGCCCTATCCTGATCTTGGCTCCAAAATCCAGCTTTAATGTCTACTAGCTGCTTGGTCTTTAGCAAATCATCCAGACTTGCAGAAGCACAGTTTTTTAATCTTTAATTTAGGAAATCACAATATCTACCATCTTAGCAAAGTGAGAGACACATTTGTAAAATGCCTGACACTCAGTAAACATTCAGAAGAAAGGCAAAAAAACACTCTTAAGAAATAAGACAATTAAAAAAAAAAAAAGAGGTAAGACAATTTTTAGGGACAGAGCACAATTTTAAAGTAGTGAATAAAGAGTAAGGTACAAATGCTTCTCTTGCCTACATCAGCATGGTTAGTTGGGAGAGAATAAAAACCCCCGGCTGCATTGCCAAATCAAACCTAACCCAAGGGTTTTGTACACATTAGATATAAAATCATGGCATTTTTTAAAAAAAGAGATAAAATGACTTTTACCCACATTTAAATAATCATATAAACTGGATGAACCTGTGCTAGGCAAGGGCTTGCAGGGGGCACAAATGAGAGCTGGTGTGTGTCTAAGGCATAAAGTGGACTAATTCCAAGAGGAAGATAGCTTTTTTGTCGAATCAGTATCTCTGGATGGAGTCTTATCCATTCCCTGTTAATATACTTAAGTGTTTGCAAAGTATATTGAAGAGAGGGAAAGATGCTTATACTGGAGAGAACTATCTGCTGAATATGTCCACTGTAAATCTATTTAAAATTCATTTCTCTGCATGGTACAAGGTGAGGTCACGGTGATGGAAAGTCTCTCTCCCTCTCTTTCATATCCTAGCCATTAAAAACAACAACAAAACAAACACAACAACAAAACAGTCATGGGGCTGGAAGCAGAGAAATAATTTGTGAGCCCTCAAAAAAAGTTTTAGAATTTTTGTTGAATAACAAAAGTCTCCCATGAAGAAAGTCTCTTTTGTTTTCCCTTTCTTCCATGCAGTACATGCTTATAGTGAATCATCTGAACCAGATTCTGCTAATGTAATGCTACATAAAACAAAGCACATATGTGAAATCCATCTCAGCATTCTCTAGCTCATGGGGGCAATACAATAGTTGGATTTATTCCCTGGCGGATGTCCCCTCTGGAATGCGTTACCAGTTCATGGGCTTCTCTGTGCTTGACTTCACTTTCAGTACCACACTTTCAGTACCCGTAGGACTCCATGCCTCAGGACACTCCATGGGGCCATATACCTTTTGGAACTTTTGCTAAGCACAGCAAACAGATTGCAAATCTCCAAATCCTCTTCCCCCTTTGCCACATTGCGTCTACAAAATTTACATTACCAGGTCAGATTCAACTAGTGAATGTAAATTTCTTTATTGAAAACGACTGTTCAGTTTCAGAATACGTGCGGCTCAATGGACAGAAGTATCAGAGTTTGAGCTAATTTGGCTTTTCTTAACTCTCTTACAAGAAATTGAAATTCATGGGAGCGGGAAGGGGATCCCAAACAAAATCTTCCTTTATGTTAACCTGATCACCTAGATCAGCTTGACATACATTCTCCAAGGATCTGCTTCAAGTTTTTCTCTCTGAAAATTCTGCCCTTCCACCACAAATATTTCACCTCATTCCCAAGTAGATGCAGTGATTTTTGCAACCTCTCTGCAGCTCACAGGGCATTTTAAAGTGTGAGCCAAGTAGCATCAGGTTTCACCTGATGTGAAAACATACATTGAAACTCCCATTTTAGTTTTCCATTAGTGAGCTCTATAGACCTGTATGTTACCTTAACCCAAGGGTTCTTCAACTTTAACATGGATTAAGAGTCACACTGAGGACTTGTTATAAATACATTTTGCTAAGCTCAGTCCCAGAGTTTCTGATTCAGTAGGTCTAGCGTAAGATGCAAAAGCTTGCATTTCTGGCCAGTTCCTGGTGCTGCTGGTGCTGCTGGGACCTGGGACACACTTTGAGAACTGCTGCTTTAATGTAAACATAGCTACCAAGGACAGTTTGTGTATTGGTTGAGAGCTCAGATTCTGGTTTAATTTCTAGAGTTCCTATTTATTAGCTATGTGATACTGGCCAAGTCACGGACCTGTGTTTCAGTTCCCTATCTCTAAAAGGAGGAAATCATAGTGTCTTCTACAGAGAATTATTACGAGGATTAAATGAGATCATAGATGTAAAGCACTTAGAACAATGCCTGGCAAAATACTGACTCAACCAATACTGAGATAAGATTCCATTTTCAAGTAGCAGGACATTTCTCCTGCCCTTTGAAATCAGCATATTCCTTTTTTTTGTGGATTTTCCACCTAGTCTACCATAGGGACTTTCATCTTCATAAAAGTGCAATACTGGCTTTATTTTAGAAAAATTTCAAGCTTACAAAACACTGTAAAAACGAATATGGCAAAGACTCATAAATATAGGTACCATGTAACTTTGTTGAATGTTAGCATTTGGCCACATTTATAGAGAGGGGACTGTTCTGATTTTAGTGTTCATCATTATCACATGTAATTTATGCCATTACTATATATATATACATATATGTCAACATGATATATTGTTTTGCCAATTTGCACACCTTTATGTAATTGGTATTAAGCTATACACATATGTCTTCAACTTTGTTATTCACAAAATATGGTTTTTGATTACTCATGCTATTAGATATGATTTATCACATTATGTGAAAGTGACACAATTCCTTTATCTATTCCCTTTTAGTTTATGGGATTTTATTTTTCCATTTTATTACAAAAAAATTGCAAACATTCTTTATCTCTCTCTGTGTATACATACATACATATATACATATATATGTATATGTATGTATGTATTTGGAATTTGTATATCTAGATTGTAAGTGCTATTGAAGAACACACACATCTAATTTACTAGATTATGCCAAATTGTTCTTCAAAGTAGTTGTTTCAATTTATACTCATAACATCAGTGTATGAGTCTCCATTGCTCCCATTCTTACCAATATTTGGTATTGTTACATTTTTTATTGCTATTTTTATTGATCAAATTGGTGTAAAAGGCAGTCTTACTATTATTACCGTTATATTTAATATAACCGCTCCAGGTGTGTAGAAAGAGGATTTCAAGTTATACAATGCATGGATTGCTCCTGGATTTAGAATCTATATAATTACATTAATGGATATTCTCTTTTTGAGGGTAAAGACACTCATCTTGTTTAAATACACTGGATTTAAAGATTCCTTTTAATAGCAAGGGTATAGGGAGTTGGTAGTGTTTTTTTCTGATTTTTTCCTACCACATATGCTTTATATATATAATAAAGTTGATTCTCATAGCATTTGCATTAAATAGAGAAGAAACAGTTCCTCTTATAGATAACAAACTTAAAGGTCGAGGGACTTGACAAAAGACACCCACTGATTAAATTGAGCTAGCTGGCCAGCTAAGAAGTTATTCATTTCTTGAGTCAATTGAGACTAAGAACTAAACCTGTCTTTTTGCCCAGAGGCCACTGGCCCCAGATAGCCACCTGGCTCAGTCCCTTGCTTCCTTCAAACCTGTGCTCACATGTTCTCTTTTCATGACCCTTCCCTGACAACACTGTTTCCATGTGTACGTGTGCATGTGTCTGTACTTGACAGTGTACTTAATACACTTATATAAATATCAGATATCAATGTGTAATTGCAAGTATCTTCAGAACAAAAGAGGTTAAGAAGTTTTTTAAAATAAATATTAAATGACTATATTCACTAGAATGGTTTTTAATTTGAAAATCCTTCATATGTAATAATTCTCTGTATAAAGAAAAAATCTCCAACCTTCTTATATAACTTTATCATTTCTAAGAAAAAAAAATTAGCATCTAGAATATATTTTACTCACATGGTCAAATTGTATTAATAAAAGGATCAAGGGGTAGCTGTACACACATCAACTAGAATTGTTGGTAAAATTATAAAAAGCAAAAAAAAAATAGAAAAAAAAATTAGTGTAGTGATATATGGATAAAACCACTAATCCTAAACTGTGTGTATGTAAAAATTGGTCCTTTGTAAGGACATATCTATGGAGAATTCTGGAGTGCTCACAAATCATATGTGCTCAAAGAGTAGGTGGCACTTTCTGTAGTGACTTCCACATGAAGTCGTGTGCAAATCAGTTGACTTCCACTCTATGCATGGGCAATTAAATACAGGGGACAAGGAAAACGTCAGAAACAGAATGATATCTTCCAAGTTACTGCAGAGTGTTAACAGGTGGGACTCACTTCATAAAACCTATTCATTGAGACCATATATATACGTGTGTGTGTGCACGCGCACACGCGCGTTTGCCTCATAGTACTAAAATATACTTTCTTCTCTTATCATAGTTCAGAATGCTTCTCTTTTGATTTAGGACTCATTAATTCTAACATAATTTTCGATATCTTTCTCCCTGGCTCTTATATATCTTGGTGGACTTTAAGAATCTGGGTCCTGTTTTCTATCCCTTGATATATTGCCGTTCTTGAGTAAAAGTCCTCGTGCAGTGAAGAAAAGTTGTTAAAAATGGATGACAGTTCTCTTCCTTGTCGTTGATTTGCCAGTTAAAGAAAAAGGCACTCCATCTTTTCTTCTGCTCCAGCATCCCAGATATTCTGCAGTCACCTTTCCATCACCTTAATGTACTCAGGTACACACCTGGGTAATGATAAGCTCCATTACTGCCACTTTGACACTTTTATGTGCTGCTGGAAATGTTTCTCCTTAATTTCACAGTTCAGTGCCACTCTTTGGATTTGGGACTTTGAAATTTTCTCTCCAGTTTATTTTCTGAAATACTTTTTTACTTTCCATCCACAATAACTTCATAAAACTGCCAACACCTCTAAAATCAATCTTTTTCCCTTAAATACACTTCTGACATTGTCTCAGGATGTACTTGGCTCTTAAATTCCTTTTCTCTGCTTAATAGTTTCATCCATGTTTAAGGAAGACTTTGTGGATTTCTAGGCAGTATGTGATTAGGGCAACATTTCATTTTCTATCTCCACTATTTTAGTTCTGGTAATGAAAGTGGCAGGTTTCCTGAAAATTTAAGAGGACCACCTATCATAAATATATATACAGCAAGTTCTTAGGAAAATTAATGTATTGAAATCCTCTGCTCAAGACAGTGACACTGAGGTAGAGGCCAGGATCTCAGGGCTCCTTTTCATCAGTCCAGGTTCCTCTAGATTCCTCTGTTACTCAGTTTTATGGACAAATCTCTTAACATGTGACAGTCTCATCTGTCTAATAACGATGCTCAAATTTCTTCTTCAAGTGTCTGTGTGGTATCAAGTAAATCCGTTATGTTTTTAAGGTTCATTTTAGGGGTCAATATTGTGACTGGAAGTAATGTGGCAGACTCAGAAATTTAACTCAATCCTCAGATATGCAAGGGAAAATGAGTTTCTTTGTTTTTGTCATTTATCTAAGCTTTCAAGAGCTTCTATCTCTTCTTGGAAAGCAATTGGAAAGTGGAGGCAAGTGGAGGTGGCTTCAGTGAAGAGCAAAGGGGAGATAACATTCTCAACAAGGTTATCAATGGCATTTCTCTTCAGTTTTAAGTAGTCTCTTCAGCATGATTCATTCTCTTTTTGAGAAAACCTGTCTCTCATATTACCTCCTCTGTTCCCTGTTTTGTTCCAAGATGGTGTCCAGGTATGTAGGTTGGTTTAAAGATTAAAAAAAAAAAAAATGCATCAGCTCTGTGGTAGGCAAAATAATGGGCCCTCCCAGAATACCCACACCCTGATACTCAGAACCTGTGAATATGTTAAGTTACAATGTAAGAGGGGATTAAAGTTGCAGATGGAATTATGCTTGCTAGTCAGCTGATCTTGAAATAGGGAGATTATCCAGGATTATCTTTACATGGTGGGCCCAATGTAATCACAAGTGTCCTTAGAAGTAAAAGAGAAGCAGGAGAGTTGATGTTAGAGTGATGCAGGATGAAAAAGGCTAAATATGGAAAGGGACCATGAGCCAAAGAATACAGGCAGTCTCTAGAAGCTAGAATAGGGAAGGAAATAGATTCTCATCTAAAGCTTCCAGAGTAATGTAGCCCTGCCAGTACCCTGATTTTAGCCCAGTGAGACCCACTTCAGACATCTGGTTTCCAAAACTATAAGATAATAAACTTGTGTTCATTAACAGCAACTATAGGAGACTCATACAGGGTCGATGTCATATCTTCTTGGTCTTTGTGGCTCTTTGTGGGAAATCTATCTGACTAAGGGCCACTGGGGTACACAACTAGTTCTCTCTGGCCTTTCCAAGCATCATGCTTGTTCTTATCACAGAAGTCTGTGGTCTCCGCTATTTGTCTCTGACACAAAGTCCCTGCACGTTTGTATCTGTGTCCTGATCTCCAGGCCATCTCAAGACCTCTACTTTGTCTTATTGAAGCATGACATGTCTAGGCTACATGCAGACTGGAGATCCAGGTGTGATGCTTCATGCTCATCTATCTAAACAGCTCTCTTGGCTGAGCTGGGCCATCATCCCTCAGGTCTGGGCTGTGCCACCCTACATGGTGGTCCAGGGTTTTAAGCAGTTGTTCTTTTCATTCTAAGTTTCCAGTCAATCTATCTGACATGCTAAGGAAGCAGATGGTCTTTTTGTTCTAGGTTTCCAGTCAATCTATCTGACATGCTAAGGAAGGTCAGGCACACAGTTTTAACTGTCTGCTTCCCAAATCACTGTCTTGTTTCTCATTCTCACAATGCTCAGAATTAGAAGAAATGTGCTTCCCTCACCAACCTTTCTTTTTGTCATGTTCTATATTCCTTCTGTCTCTAGTTTATAGATAGTAAAACCCATGCTGTAGTGGGCAAGCTTGAACGTTGTTATGTTAAGGCAGTTAAAATAACTCAGATTCTCTCTTTCTCAACATAGTCTGATTTTCAAAAGTACTGTTTTGATATGGGCTGAAGAAATTTGACTCCAGGTCCCAAAACCAGAATTTTGCTACCTCTTTCACTTTGCATATATGTTGCATAATTCTGATCCTTCAAAGAGGCAAATCCATGCCTCTAGAATATTGATGAGAAAGGCCAAATTCAAGAAAAAAGAGAAAAGCCATTGAATATTATTCCCACCACACCAAAAAATGTTGGATTTTTTTGGTATTATATATGCTAATTATTAAAAAAGATAGATTATATAAATGTGAGAAATAATGGTGAGGTCTATTACTTAAAATGCTCACATGTACTTAAAATGTGTATTGATTATTGTGCTTATTATTAATCTTTAAATTAAATCACATACCTCAGGTTTGAATTAGGAAATTCAAGAAAGCTTATTAAAACTTGGACTCTGTGCTGTTTATTATACCAAACTGAATATTCTAAGACACATTTCTTAGGGGTCCTTAGGGTCCTTGATTAAATTGGATTTGTGGAATGGTGGAGCTAGTGCAGACCATAAGAAATCACTTAATACATTCCCTTGAATTCCCAAAGTACCATTTACAAACCTATTTAAAATATAGGCCTCGATTCTTTAGCCATCACTATCATCCCCTCAATGTTAGGAAGATATTTCCAAGCAAATGAAAGCTTGCTCTTTTCCGTCACTTGTATCTCTCCCATAATGTAGCTATTGGCAATTAAAGATCATTTTGTCTCTGCTTTTTCTATTTTCTTCCTCTGTAGAAGAAATTACTTTTTTTCTTGGAAATTAAGAATCAAATGTACCTAATATTGCAGAAAGACTATATGACAACAATAATTACCTCTCAACCTCAATTATATTAAATGGTCCTTTTGTTGACAGTCATTACTTAGCACCAGAAGCAAAATAAAGTAGATTATTGACAGTGTCAGAACAGTCCTGACTTCTCTACATGATTACCATGAATGATACCACATAAACCTATGGCTTTTTAAGTTAATTTCCATGTTCCCATTTTTGCTGTTTTATTTCTGTCAACCTCCAGACCTGTATTTAACTTCATATGAGATATCTCTACCTATCTTACTGCAAGTTCTATATGTCCCAATCGACACTAATATTTTCATTCATTTTGCCTCTCAGATATTCTCCCTTCTCTGGTTTTTGGTATCTTAATTAATAGTTATGATCTATCTCACTGGCCATTCAAGCAAAAACCTCAGTAATCACTGTGTCAGTATCCTTGGATTCATGCTAATGCCCACACACATAAGAAAGCACAGCCAAGATCAGCAATACTAACACAGCAGCCTGCCAGGTGAATGCAGACCCTGGGCAAAGCCATCCTAGGTCAGCCATCTCCCAGTGAGCTTGCAGATCTAAGAGTTTTAAGTAAGTGCTGTTGTTGGAAACCACTAAGGTTTAGGTGTTTGCAATGCAGCAGTAGATAACTAATACAAACATTTTGCTCTTCTCTGTTCTTTATGTTCCATATCCAATAGGTTATAGAGTTCTCATTCAACTTCTGCTGGTTATTTGAATCTGTCCTTTTTTCTCTATTCCTGGCCACTGCCTTATTCAAAGTCTCGTTTATTTTTTTTCCTTCTTTTTTTTTTTTTTTAAGATTCCATTTATTTATTTGACAGAGAGAGAGATAGAGAGAGCAGGAACACAAGCAGGGGGAGTGGGAGAGAGAGAAGCAGGCTTCCTGCGGAGCAGGGAGCCCGATGTGGGACTCGATCCCAGGACCCTGGGATCATGACCTGAGCCGAAGGCAGACGCTTAACGACTGAGCCACCCAGGCGCCCCTATTTTTTTTTCCTTCTAAGCTATTGTTAGATACCCATCACCAATATCTCTGCTTGTGGTATTTCCCATTCTGTTGAATCCTCTATAATAACCTAAGTGGTAGTGTGATGTAATGGTTAATATTTTCAAATTATGGACGTGAATCCCAGCTCTGTTACTTGGGAGCTCTATGATTAGGAGCATTACATAACCCCTCCTGCCTCAGTTTTTTAATGTGTGGAATTGGTATAAAGATAGTACCTGCCTGGGGCGCCTGGGTGGCTCAGTCGTTAAGCGTCTGCCTTCGGCTCAGGTCATGGTCCCAGGGTCCTGGGATCGAGCCCCACATCGGGCTTCCTGCTCAGCGGGAAGCCTGCTTCTCCCTCTCCCACTCCCCCTGCTTGTGTTCCCTCTCTCGCTGTCTCTCTCTGTCAAAGAAATAAATAAAATCTTTAAAAAAAAGAAAGAAAGAAAAAGATAGTACCTGCCTCATAGAATATTCAAGCATTTTCTGAATTAGAACAGTTTTTCCCAATAGAAGGCACTCAGTGACCATTATTTTTGAACATACAGTGATCATGTTGTCGAGTGTAAGTATATTTCATGGAATATGTTTGAATGAAATGTTCCCCCAAAGGGTTCCATAACCAAATAAGTCTAGAAACCATTGCTAAAATAGCACTTCTTGAGGAAAGTTGTAGTACTGAACTACTTACTTCTGGTTGGTGCTGGGAAAACAGTAAATGGGTTTCAGATGCTGCTACTGGAAAGAATTGATCCTGCTGGGCTGAAGAAGCATGAGCGGAATAGAAAGAAAGCAGGGAGAAAGCAGGCAGTAGCAAGCTTCTTTTTTTCTCCTCTTACCTGATTTTCTCTCTCTAGCATGCCCTAACAGGGTGCCAGCTTAGGGAGGAGGAAGGCATGTCACAAAGCAGAGTATAGGATGGTCGGTTTAGGATTGACAGACAACAGATAAATAATTTGCACACAGTATAAAGAATATGTCTCAAATATTATCTCTAATCCTAAGTATGAAATTGAGAAGATATACGAAGCTTTAGTTAACCATTCTATAAGTGCTAAAAGATAAATATTAAGACATTGACAAAGAAGTCCCAAAATGTTTTGAAAAAAAATTAGTATGTTTTACACTATCCCTTATGCAATGATGAATGTTGAATATATTCAGTACCAGAAATTGAATATTCCTGTGAAAGCACTTAAAACCCTTCCCAGTAAATCAGTCATCAGAATTTCAGAAAATTGATTATGCAGCAGAATAAGTTTTAAGAAACCAATTTTTGTGAATTGACCTAGTTAGTCTTCAGTAAATGTTTACCATGATCATCATTTTTATTACGATCACTATTACTATTAACTACAGAAGACAGTCCAAGTGCACTGGGATAACATGCATACATATAATGTTGATTTGGCCAGTCTTCCCTCTACTTCTCTCTATCAATATCTTTCTTCATGCATTTGGCTCTACTAGAAGTGACTAACTTTTTTAGTAAAGAGTAATGAAAAATTCTCAGTTCATGTGACTTTTTCCCCTGCACATTTTCCTGAAACACTTTGGGAAAGTTAATTAGTCCCTCTTCTGAATTTCCACTCTGTGTATGTTTTTGTGAGTGCCTTCATAGCATAGCACTAGAACTTTAGGGCTGTTGTTTCTTTCCTCTTTTTTAATTTGTTGGATTTTTGAAAGCAACAATGTCTTATTTTTCTTTTTATCTCCAGGCAGAAGCATCCTAACTTAAGCATAGTAGAAATTAAATAAATGTTTGGTTTTTTTTAAAGGCTAGTTTAATCTAAGCAGTCTTCAAAAGTTTAGCAAGTCGTTGTCTTGATATAATGCGCATCATCAGTCTAAAGTAAGAGTCTGCAAACTGTAGCCTTCGCATGGGCCAAATCCAGCTACTTGCCGTTTTTGTAAATCAAGTTTCATTGAAACATAGCCACACTCCATTCATTTAAGTAGTGTCCATGGTAGCTTTCAAGCTAAAACGGACTAATTTAGTAGCAAAAAAGATTTTTATGGCCCTCAAAGCCTAAAATATTTATTATCTTGCCTATTACAGGAAAAGTTTGCCTCCACAGACTTATGATTATAAAGGTATTATTAATACCAGGTTTTTTCCTCCTAGAAGCCTGGAACTTGCCAGAAAATTACTATTTCTGGGAAATTAAGATCAACTTGTTGAAAGTTAATCACCATTAGAAGATAAATAATTCCATATCTTCATAGATTTTCTCTCCCATTAACTTAAATTACCTCCACTCATGTTTTCCTCTCCATGTATCTTTCCACCCATAAGGAACTGCTTTCATTTGTATTTTATATGCAATTAATATGACCCAATTTTCTAGCTCATAAATTATTATTATTTAAATCAAAACTAATTTGAGCCTCATTTATCCCTCTCTCCTTCAGTGGGTCAGCACTCCTATAATAATCTCAGATCTCCAGGATATTTACTCACATCATTATATCCTCATCAGTCAACCTCATGAATGGAGCTAGAACTCACAGGGAAGGTGGAAGATTCCACAAGCACTGTCTGAAAGCACTATTGTTCCAGAATCAGCCACCACCCTGGTATGTTACCAGAATGATGTAAGCAGCAGTTATCTGGCAATCCAAAGTGATTCTGTACTCACTCCTGTCATCCTAATTGCCATTGGAATGTGAAGCCAATGGAAATAACCTGAGAATTAGCCCTATGTATAAGTCACACCTTGCCTCTTCCCTCTTTTTTTTTTTTTAAAGATTTTATTTATTTGACAGAGAGAGACACAGCAAGAGAGGGAACACAAGCAGGGGAGTGGGAGAGGGAGAAGCAAGCTCCCTGCGGAGAAGGGAGCCCGACGCGGGGCTTGATCCCAGGATCCTGGGATCATGACCTGAGCCGAAGGCAGACGCTTAATCGGCTGAGCCACCCAGGTGTCCTGATTGCCTCTTCCCTTTAACTGTGTCAATCTCCTAATAGTGAGGACTCCTCAACTAAGCTCTATGGCCCAGCATTTTATCTAAAACACTTGTTTGGCCCAAAGTGTCTGGCCTTATATTTAAACAGTGTACAATGAAGGAAAAGAGGGCCTGTCCTCCAGCGCATTCTGGCTAATAATATGCCTGGATTCACAAGTCTTGGCTCTTTATTTACAGTCACATGCAGTATTTTACTTCTCAGCAAGCTCACGATTCTGAATTGACAATGTCAGAGGTGTGCAGATTTATCCACGTACTTGCTCACTGTTTCTCTGCTCTTATAAAAGTTTAGTCTCTGATGGTCATAATTTGAGACTCTGTACTTTCTTCCTTGACTTGTCTTTTGGTAGATTTTTGGTTTTGTTTTTTTCTAGGTAGTCTTATTCAAGACCAATCTCAATCCATCAGAAATATTCTAATAACCCTAACTCCTAAAAGCAAGGGATTTTTATCTTTTTTGTTTATTTAAGATCCTTCTTCATCCCGTTTGCAGTTTTATCTTTTCAACAGCTTTAGAGTCTTGCATCACATTTGGTAAAAGGTGGGATTCCCACTGTTCAGCCAGAACACTGCTTTATTATACTCTTTCCTAGGACAGGATGCCAATTTTATGTGCTGAAAAGAATGGAGGTGATTTCTTCCCAAACAAAAGAAACTGCTCCAAATTAACTTGTTCTCTTGATCTCTCAACATAGTAGGAACTACAAATTTAAAATGCAATTCTCTGTAACAACAATCACCAAAAATATATATATATGCTCTCTCATTTCAAGAGTGCTGCTATGTAAAGAAATTGAAGCAAAATTCAGCAAAAAAATTATTCCAAAGATCACATGAAAATGTCCCTCTATATACAAACATATTTAAAATCAACTCACTGGGATTTGGACAAATGTTTAGTAATTGGTTTGGAGCAGCACATTTTTCTAATCCAATAATTCTATGGACTTGGATCCTTTTAATCATTCATTCTTTGGGATTCTTTTGCAGTTTCTTTCTTTACTCCTTCCTATCTAAGGTTTGTTGGATTATTTCTACAAGTTCTGGATTCAGCTTGATATTGCAAAGATGTGATTCTTCTTTTAATCTATTTTTTTTATTTTAAGAAATTATTTGAAAAGTATCTTAATTAATTTAGAATTTTGAACTGCCTACTTGTCCTCACCATTAAGTGGTTTGTTATAGGCTCCCAATTTGGAAATTGGGAAAAGAAAATGCAAATGGAAGTGTGCATGCTCTGTCTGGTGGATTCCGTTGGCAGAAATTGTTCTGGGGAGTAAAGAGCTGTTGCTGCCTAGAAACAGATTGAAATTGCATTATAAAAAGGATCCAGATTGTATGTTTTCCAATACATGTATTTTCCCCACATTATCTCTTATGAAATGAAGTACTTTGTATTATCCAAGGAAGTCACCTTCTAAAAACCCCATGTAGAAATGCTTGAAGATGCCTTAGCCTTTTCTCTAAGATCTTGGGCTTTTGTTACAGGCCAAGCCAGGCACATTAGGATTAGTTTTTCTCCATCCTTTTCATATTTTGACAATTTTCTTATTTAATCTTAAAAGCATGAGAGATAGGCCACCTACTTTTATGATGTTTGCCATGTCACATAATATTTTTAGATTTCAGTTTCCTTTTCAATTGAGTGAAAGGATTTGGTAGCCAATAATTATTTGTGCAATTGATCCCCTAATAAAATCTGGTGTATCTCTAAATTAGATGATTCTATAAGAATTAAAAGATGTTGAAACTTCTTACTTATCACTGAAGATCCAAACGTTGTATGCTAACCAAAACATATGTAGCAAAAATGACAACTCCTGAAAAATTTAACCTTACCATTGCTTTGGAGGAAATTTATAACAGCACAGGTAAAATGCAGATAGTCACTGGGCAAGAAAGCAAATTCGAACAGATGCTGTATAAATATCATCAAGCTCCGAGGGGATAAAACATAGAAAACCCACGAAGCAAACAAAGCTCTATAGTCCAAAACTGAAAAAAGAAAAGGAAAAATTTAGAGACTACATAGAATTGTAATATTAAGGAAAACTAATGGAGAATGTTGATGGCACAGGAAGCATTACATAAATATTAGAAGATAATGACAAATGTGTTGATGAAATATGAGCCTAGGGACAAGGAGCAGTCAAGTCAGCTGGGTCCTGGTCTAGATTCCTTTCACATGATAGAAAGAAATAAGCTGTTTTTGAATTTTTCCTGTGTACCATGAATTGTGCTTGATGCTTTCATATATATAATCACATTCAATTTTCAGACCAACTGTAGAATGTATGTTGAATTTCTGTTTTATAGAAAAGAAAATCTGAGGCTCAACTAAAAATTTGAGGAACATGGGGAAGGTCATACTACTAATTTGAAAACAAATGGTTAAGAATTTGAATCCAAGTTTGTTGGATCTCTAAACTTATTTCCCTCCTACTCAATAACTTTTGTTAACAGTGGAGATGTTTTCACTGTGTTCAGGTTAAATTACATTTTCCAAATTAGCAAAAAAAATATTCAGTTCTGAGATATACATTGTTTTTCACATTTTCACATAAATTTTTATCTGTCTTGACAATTGTGTGTTATAGTTTAGGAATCTTAAATTTCTTCATGGTACATGGGGCAGTATTTTTGTTTTTTGTTTTTTAAATGGTGTTTTAGGTTTATTGAAGTATGGTAATGTTTATGTTCTTAGAATTGAGTTCAAACTAAATAAACAGCATTATTCTTTTTAATGTAGCAAGTCATGAAAAGTAAGGTGTTTGCTTCTCTCTTCATAGAAAAATAAGGAGTACAGAATCTATGTTCCTGTTCTCCATTGCCTGATACTTAACAGCAACAGCAATGTTCTTACATGAATGGGATGCTTGACCAAAGGAAACGAAAGGTACCATGGACCAAATTATTTAAGTTTAAATTTCATTCTAAATTATGACCCCTCACCAAAATGTTTTGGTTTTAGGTAAGGCAAAATTATTAATGAAGTATTTTAAGTTTCCTCCTGTGAGATTTGAGAATGGTCATGATTGCTTACATTAAAAGGTGAAGGAGAGTACATAAAATCATATTTTTCTTCAATAAATTATACTTTCCTCCTCACATAAAGAGTCTGCATTTAAACTTACTATAATATAGGTTACAGTTAATCCTACATGTCAACTGAATTAACTCTACTACCTAACTACCAGGTCTTCTGTAACATTCAGTAAAGATTATGTTGACTCAAAGAAGAAATTTGGAAGATTCAAGTTTCCCTTAGGTAAACAGAAGCGTACTATATATAGCATTGGCCTACACACCATTAACTTTATAATAAGGGTGAAAAACAACAAAATCAACACTGTAACATATTGAGTACTTTCAATGTGTACATGGCACTATGGTAAAATGTTATTTATCTTACTAATTCCTCTCAATCCTGCCCAGTCAATATCCATTTTACAAAGCGGGAACTGAGACTTAGAGACTTTAGGTACCTTGCAAAGTTTCCTCTCTCATTCCTGCATGATTTATTAGGAATCTATGAAGAACCAGTCACTGTGATGGGCACTTCATAAAGCATACACATCATGTGTCTGATAGCCAGGAGTCTAGCCAGGTCTATCCCACAGCATTGTCTATGTTTAAACTCTGAGTATTGAGATGATTATCATTTGGGAGTAATTTACTTGGTAGTAATTACAACACTAATACCAGCTTATAAAGTTGTTTTGGTTGTAACTAAAGCAAACTATGGCCAGGATCCTAAAATACCTGCCATTTCTGATATGCCCTTGATTGACATGCAAGAAATATTTTAGTTTAGTAAAGGCAAATGTACAGCCATCATAACTACTAGCTAAGGCTTGTCTGGTCACCTTTTTAGTGAATGTCCATTTTGCTTATATCTTCTGTCAGAAGTTTTTTTGTTTTTGTTTTTGTTTTCCATGAGAGGAAGCCTTGACTTCTCTTGATGTCAGATTGAGGCTCATACTTCCATATAGGCTGTTCTTATCCTATTGTAGCCCAGTACATTTATTATTTAGGCTTATAGTTATTCAGGGATGATGTTGTCCTTTTTAAGAGATCAGTTGCATACCAGAAAGGCAATACCTAAATATTTTTGGGTCACTTTTCCAAGCCTATCAGCTGCTTCTGTGAATCTACCTGAATATGTAAGATGGGAGGTCTATTAGTTATTTCTGTGACATTAAACAACTCCCAAATCTTAGTGGCTTGCAACAATAAATGTGGGACTGCACATCAAATGTAGGTCAGCAGGATTTGGCTGAACATGGTTGGGCTTTGTTTAGTTCTGGTCCACATGTCTTACATTCTGGAACCCTGGCTGAAGGAATAGCCACTATATGAACATGCTGTTCTTAAGATAGATGGTGGAAGCAAAAGAGCGACCAGCAGAAGCACATGATACCTGTTATTGGCTCTGAATGGCATATGGTCACTTCCCACATGTTTAAACCCAAAAGCAATGGGGTAAAGTGATATACGTCACTTACAGTGAATTAGAACAAGGTTGGGAAAGAAGGAAGAACCATGAAGAAATAATACAATCTACCACAGGAAATTTAACTACTAAAGACCTTTCACTAATATCTCTTTGATATTGCCCAGAAGCCAATAAAGTGTTGTGAATTTGATTTTCTCCAAAATTATGAAATCCGCTAAACCAAGAAATCATTGCTTGCATTTTATTTTCTATCTCAAATTTTACTTGTTTTGTAATGTGCCTGTGCCCCAATAATGGAATCAATTTAGTCAAATCCATAAATTACTAGATGTCAAAAATACATCATTGAAGCATCTGAAAGGTCAATACTACAAAACTATTTTCTTCAAGGACATTCAAGTCTTTCTTTGCCCACAGATAAGTAATAATTTTAAACAAAATGTCCTTGCCCTCCCTTGTTCCCAATGAGAATGTAAATTTCCAACATTTACATATAGACACTTGTGGAAGAACCAGTGTTTTAAATTTATAGAGATTGGAAAGCTAAAATTTTCTCTTTCCCAAGTTCCCTTATGGCAGAGTTTTGGCCAATGAAATGTAAGTGACATCTGCTGGAAGGAACTTTCATGAAAGATTTTTTAAAAAAGAAAACTCAGCTAAAATAGCCTCTTTGGCCCATATCCCTGCCTGTCATATGGTGCAATGCCTAGAGCTAAAGGATGAGCAAGCAGGAAGACAGAGGGGCCTTGTTCCTGATGACACTGGAAAGCCATCACAACCAGTCACCCACTGCTATCTCAAGATTTTATTTGGCATGTCTCCTCCCATGCTATAGTTAGAACTGGACAGGGACAATATCATCAGTGCTTAGACAGAATCTGGGTTTCTTCAGAAGCTCCAACCTGAGAAATCTTTCTCCAGCATCTTATGTTGCTGCTTTACCTCCAAAAACCCTGTCCCACTTTCCCATTATTCTGAGTGACTGTCAAGACCTATAAGACATCCCACAACAAAGAAATTTAGAATTATAACTAAACCCTCAACCACACATGACCACTGCAACAGATTTCAACCTTTGCCCTTTCCTTGGTTTGCCTTGGCAAAAGAAAACCGTCACTGCTATATTAGTTAGGACTCCAGTTGATAATGTGTTATTTCCCATTCTTCCCTTTTCTGTGCACATAGCCAGAATATAATAATGCCTGGCTTCTTATGTTGGTTGGGGTCATATTACCATTTCTGAACGAAGAGTTGGGAATGGAAATGATGTGTGTCATTTTCTGGCTTGAGTTTAAAGCATTTAATTGCTACTGTGAGACCCCCTAAAGATTTCTCTCTTCTCTCTGGCATGGCAACTGACTATATCATTTACTTGAACTCCCAAATGACTGTGATAAACAGAGCTCTCCCTGCCAATCCCTGATTGTCATGAAATATGAGAGAGAAATAAATCTTGCTTTTTTTTTTAAGTCATTATAACTGGGGGTTGTTTGTTACTGGACCATGATGTAATCTATTTGGAATGACTCAAGTCCAATCAAGGGAGCTTCAGCACAAGGGGATATCTGGGCATCAGGAAGACTTGGAACCAAGAATCGAGTGCCGCAGTTACCAACAATAGCCAAACTATGGAGAGAGCCCAAATGTCCATCAAATGATGAGTGGACAAAGAAGATGCGGTGTTTAGTGTTTATTTATATATATATATATATATATATATATATATATAATGGAATATTACTCAGCCATCAAAAAGAATGAAATCTTGCCATTTGCAATGATGTGGATGGAGCTAGAATCTATTATGCTAAGTGAAATAAGCCAGTCAGAGAAAGACAAATACCATATGATCACATTCATATGTGGAATTTAAGAAAGAAAACAAGTGAACATATGGGAGGGGAAAAAGAAAAAAAGAGAGAGGGAAACAAACCATAAGAGACTCTTAATAATAGAGAACAAATTGAGGGTTGATGGAGGAAGGTGGGTGGGGGGATAGGTTAGATGGATAATGGGTATTAAAGAGGGTACTTGTGATGAGTACTGGGTGTTATATGTAAGTGATGAATCACTGAATTCTACTCCTGAAACCAATTGCCCTGTATGTTAACTAACTAAAATTTAAATTAAAAAAAAATTGAGTTTTGTAGAACTCTCTCTTTCCCTCTTGACCATACTTTTCTTGATCTATTTAGCATTATTTCCTCTCATTGAAAACTTGTGTTCTTCACATGGGGAGAAATACGACCTTTGGCCATCTGAGTTTTACAACCCACAGCTTCAGTGAACAGGGGAATAATGACTGACACTTTATCTGGTCTCAAATTCAAAACTCTTAGGAAATGTGTCTGATTGGGCCGCCTTGAGTAACCTTTAAGTAACTATATTTAGGAAAATGGGGCCATAGAAGAACATGACATAGATCTATGTGAATGGAGTAGGGGAGGAAATATTCCCAGGAAAAGAGAGGGGTGTCAGATTAGTAGCTCATAAATGTTAAAGTGTAGAATATATATGTATGTGTGTATATGTGTGTGTGTATATATGTAGTCAAATAAATTTTTTCAGCAAGAATTTATGGTATTCTTCCATTAGTCTACATAAAATTGTCAAATTCTTTAATGTGGAATATGATATATCAAATAAAGAATGAGCAACAAAAATTAAAGATAAATGAATTGTACTAGAGATATATATTCATAGGCAACATTAAAAATATGTATGCAATTTGTAAAATACATGAAACACATTAATTTGTTATATGTTTCTTGATAGTATATTAAGTAACATGTGCTTAACTCAATCTGTGCTAGCTTATTATTTACTAATATATATTAATTCACTCTTTGCTAGAGCTTATCACACTGCATTGTAAGTGGTTTTTCTACTTGCTATTTTCTTGAGGCTGTGTGGTTGTTAAATGTGACAGTTGTGTCTTATTTCTTACTATATACCAATGTATAAATTAAGAACCTAGAAAAAAGTCTTACTATAGGAATATCTTAATCTTCCCCTTCAATCAGGAAATATCCAATTTCAAAGTTGAAATCATATTCATATTGCAGATTCAGTTTTTTTCTAAGTTTAAGGACTTGAATCTTAGAAGGCTGCTCATATTGACATTTTGTCTTTTCATGAAACAGTGCATATGAAAATATATAAAAGCCATTTTAAATTTAGCATTATAGAAGCAAAATCAAGTTTTAATTAGTGTTGCTAATTGAAAGCAGGAAACAGCATAGATAATCTTTAAAAATTACAATAACTTGGCTTAGGAATTCACGTCAACCACACATATTGAATTTTTTAAGATTGAGTTTGGCTGTGAGTGACAGAAAAACTCAAATAACAGTGTCTTAAGTAAAATAGAAGTTATTTTCTCTCTCCCAACACAGTCTGGAGGTAGGTGGTCCAGAGACAGATGGGATGGCTGTCCATGGTATCAGGCACCCAGGCCCTTTGTTAGCCTGTTATGTAGAGCCTCCCTTCCTAAGTTCATTTCATCTTCCACTCTTGGCCATTGCCATTGCCATTCATTCGCATTGTACCTGACAGAAAGAAAGAAAAAAGAAGAAGAAGGGTGCTCTGTCTCCTTTTAAGAACACTGCCTTGAACTTGCACATACAGTTTTTATTTATTTGTCATTGGCAAGCACTTAGTGTTATAGCCAAAACTCGAAGCAAAGGAGTGTGGGAAATGTGAAATTTGTTCCAGATGGTTATTCACCCAACTGAAAATCAAGGACTCTGTCACACAGAACAGGGAGAGGGAAAAAACATGAGGCAACTAGCAGTCTCTACCCAGCTAGTATGTTCACTGACAGCTTGACTTCTGCCTATTCCCATAATGGGCTCGCATCTCGTGTGCCCATATTTCAGCCTTACTCTGGCCTGTTCCCGTAATGAGTCACACCTAGTGTACCTATGTCTACAACTTGACTCCTGTGCCAGTGAGATTATATCACTTTCCTGCAAAGGTGGAACTGAGGGCAAATGTTCTTTCAGGGTACTCTCATTTCATGGAAAACCAAGTTTCACTCTGCACTTAATGAACAGGGTCACTGTGGACAGTTGTGCAGGCTGTGCACACAGTCTGAAAACAATAAGGGGCTAAAATCCGAAGGGAAAGAGTATCTTTTTGTAGTTAAAATGCTTAGAAAGTCAATCTGATTACAATTCTTACCTCAATTCTCCACCCAAATGGAATGTCTTTTTTCTAATTTGTGTAATTGGACTACATATGCTGGTTGCAACTTTAGTTAGGTGGCATTATTCATATCCATTTAGGAACTAGAATGATTTTCCGAAGTATGGATTTAAGAACATTAAATCCTCGGAAATATTGAGACTGTCAGATGAGAAAATGTGTTTCATAGTAAAAATGTAGGTCAAGCAACTTTCTTTGCTATTAGCAAGACATTTAAGAACCTTTATTATGTTAATCCATGTTCCAGAATCTTCTAGGAGGGGATTCTTATATGAAATGATTGACAAGACAGTCATTTCTTTGTAATGCATCTTTCAGGGCACTGTAGTAAAATACCGATTTGGTGCAATGTTCCTGAAACGTGCCTGAAGAGAAAATAAACTCCCCTTCAACACCCCCAAATTTACTTAATTCAGAGTCTCCAGATGAAGGTCTTGGCAACCTGTAGTTTTAACAAGCAACGCAGACCACTCTTATCATTAAGTAATTTTTGGAAATATTGATATATAGAAATGTTTTTTCACTAGTAGTACACCAGAATCACCTGGGAAACTTTTTCAAATACGTATTTACTTTGTCCTTTCCCAATTCATGAATCAGAGTGAGGTGTGCTTTCTGTACCATCATTTCTTACACTAACTCATAGTTAAGAACCATTGTTTTAGACCTAAGTTTCTGATTCTTCATATATTGCTATTTAGTTATACACCAAAGTATGCCCACATAGATGTTTTCATTCTTGGATCCATTCCTTTCCATTTATCAGGTTCTCCCTGGCATTAACTACTTCTTTCATGGCAAATGGGAAGAGGACTCCTAGCTATGCTTTATCTCAGGGCAGAGTTGATAGTAGGAAGAGGAAAGCCTTTGGCTGTGGAATATAATCTAGCCAGCAGATAAAATATTGGAGAATAATGAAAAACTGATTGCTTAAGCAAGGGACATTTTTATGGCTCATTTGCTTTAAATGCATACAGTTGGCATGAACAGGGTGGCCCATTTTTAAAAAAGAGCAACTGAATTAAGTAGATTCCCTTGCGTAAAATGCTGTCTGTGTGATCTGTTTTCCAGATGTTTCCATGGTAAATGTTTTCTTAATGTGAAATCCAGCCATAAAAAGCACCTGGGTAGTAGACAGCTCTTCCAGACACAAATCATCTTTTTTTTTTTTAATCCAGAGACTTATAGAAAGAAAAAACTGCATTTATTTTAAACACAAGCAAGGATGAGCCTACTTCATATTCATATAAAAATATAAAGTGACAAAAATGTTTATTTAAACATCAGTCTTAATATGTAAAGAGCTCCATTCATGTCTGTAAACAACACAAATGTATATACTTTCTACAATGTCTACAGAACTGTTTGGCAACCATATTTGAAACATTTATTTTCAGTATTAATTTTTCTGCATGGATTCTGGCTGAGAACACAGGAATAAAAGATAATACAGTGTAGCAGTCAACGCCTGAAGTTTTTGAGCCGAACAATTTGGTTTTGAGTCCTCCACCACTTATCAGATATGTAAACTTGGGCATTTTACTTCACCTTCTGTGTTTTATTATCCTTTTTTGTAAAGTAAGGATTAGAATAGTACTCAGAAGATTGTTATGAGGATTAACTGTGTTTACACACATAAACCCTTAGAACTTTGGGGGCCCATAGTAAATGTTCAATGAAGATTAGGGTCAATAAAGTAAATATGTCAATTGGATATTTTCTTCAAGACTAAAAGAAAGAAAGCTCTGATTATTTTGAGCCTGACATTTCACTTCGTTAGAAAAAAAAATAATTCGTTCACAAAGGCCTCCTTGGACAAAAGCAATAAGTAGGAAATGAAGTGATAAATCATAAACTCATGCCCACCTTAAATATGCTACTTGATTCATTAATGGAAATACTCATCAATTTATTTAATTTGTTGAAATATATTAGAGGAAAAATAGCTGATATTTGCCATATAGTTTAATCACAAAAGATCGCCAGAGAGATTGGGTGCTAAGAATGTCATTGGCCCAAGAGGTGAGGCAGATGAAGGGAGAAACACATGGGGGGAACTGGAGGGTGGAAGAATAAAGAGAAAGGGGGAGATGAGAGAAGTAAGAGAAAAGTTTGTAGAGGCGTTGGTGGGAAAAAGATATGCTACCAGTTGGGTACGACTTTGTGCCGGTTGTACACAGTGCCACGGATATTTCTTACAGAAATGCGCTAAGAACCTTCCCTCAATTATCAACTAGTCATTAAGGTGATATTTGCTTTAAGAAGAAGGTACCATAGGGGTGCCCTGGTGGCTCAGTTGTTAAGCGTCTGCCTTTGGTTCAGGTCATGATCCCGGGGTCCTGGGATTGAGCCCTGCATCGGGCTCCCTGCTCAGCAGGGGAGTCTGCTTCTCCCTCTCCCACTCCCCCTGCTTGTGTTCCCTCTCTCGCTCTGTCTCTCTCTATCAAATAAATAAATAAAATCTTTAAAAAAAAAAAGAAGAAGGTACCATATTTTAAATGTTTTGCTCATTTGCAACTCCAGATGGGCAAGCCATTCTAAAAGGCATTTACATAAACATTAATGGCTGGTGAAAGCTCTGTGGATAGCTCAAATTTGGGGCTAAAAAAATTCCTCCCCCCCTCCAAAGACGGGTATCTCTGTTAGTTGTCATTCTGTCACATTAAAGGAAAGAGGCCAGAAATACATGACTACACATTAGATTTCTCCCACCCACCTTTGCATTTTCTTCAAATAAACCTTCAGTTTCATGGTGGCTATGAATTTCTTTATTGGTTTTCTTTTCAACATGAAATAGACATTCATACTTGCTCTTAAAGTATTTTCTTCAAAAGAGAAACATTCTTTTTGTTCAAAGTGTAAAAGAAAAAAATGTCATATAGAGATTTTTACAAGTGATTATTAATGCTTTGAAGTTAAAATACTCAGATCAACACTTGATGAAGTTTAAATTGCAGGCAGTCTTCTAATAATTCTGTGTAAGTGAGAAAGCTAATTTATATTTAATTGCTCTCAAAATCAAGATTCCTGTAAAGCATACTCCTATCTTATTCTAAATATATTTTTTAAATTAAAATAGTAGATCTCAGTATAGTATCTTCAAGAGAACAAAATCCTAAATACAGCCCACCCAGATGCATTTACTTTCACATGGCAGACGCTCTGTTTCTATAAAGATGCTTGGACATTCTGGATACAGGCATTCTAGCAAAGCTACAATGGTTTATCATATAAAATGCACTACAATTCCCATTGATGTACTCTATGTAAAAGAGAAGCTACCTTCCCATGGCAAAAAACTAGAAATAGTGAAATCTTTGAGAAGGAAGGAATTAAAATGGCAGCCTTACCTTTGTGATGCTGAAATATTTACCTAGTGTAGCTGTACTTTTCACATTTTCTCTCAGTTGTTGGTTACTCCAACTTATCTGAGTAGTAAGGATTTCAAATCATGGGGAGATTTTCTTCTCAGCATTTGTGATTGTAAAGAGTACTGGACATTTTGTCAATAAGTGACTTCAATGAATATATGACATATTTCAGTGCAAAAATTCCCCTAAGAATTCATGACCATTAAAATAAATTGGCATCTTACTAATTTGGTCAGTTTGAGAATTTGTGTATTGAATTTATATTAAATGAGTTAGAGAGACATATTTCCTAATCCCAGACTCAGCTCTGCACAGAGTATGCTCTAAGGCTGCCTTCCTGAGCTTTCTGAGGAGCTTCATGGGGAATAACATAGAGTGTCCACCTTGGGAAATAGGAAGTTAGAGTTGTCAGGTCCTTTCATGTTGCTGATGGCAGCTACTACCCCGTCTCCTGACATAGTCTGGAGCCTATCTGCTTGGGTTAAAATCTTGACTTTGTTTCTCATTTAGCTGTGTAACCTGGCAATTTAATTATCTTCTCTGAGGCTCAGTTTTTGTCATTTGTAAAATGGGGTAATACCTGTACCTGCCTCATAAATACCAAGAAAATAAAAGAGTTAATAGAGCTTCTATAAAGCTTGGAAAATGAGAATGGCATAAATGTCAGTTAATATTATCATCATAAATATTATTAAAATAAAAACTTCATTGAGAAGTCATGCCCCATATACTAGCCTCCCTTCTGCTCACCCCCATGGATTCCTGAGTGCCCATTCGCCATCCAGTTAGCCATTTTTCTAGCATTGGAGCCTGTTTTTTAATCACCTTTTTGAAATTTTATTCTATTCCTCATGTATCCCAACTTCTGCCACAGCATCCACTGATTTTTTTTCAAGTTTGCCTATCAGGTTTTCCTTGGGTCCAACTTTTAGGATATCGATACTGACAGAGGTCTGACCTCACCTGGATTTGCACACCCTTGCTTAGACTAGACTCTTATTTTTGTTTCATCCCAAGCACTTCTATTTTGTCCTAAAGTAATTATAGGGCAAACTCTTTCTTTTCTGAAGTCTTCCCTCTTTTACTCAAAGCATTACATGAGGTGAGGATAAAGAGACAGCATGAAGCAATGTATTATTTTAACCTATCTTCTTTTGTGTTGGAACAAAAACCTTATACACCTCCTCAAATACTCTGAACTTTTTAATTTCTCTATCTTTTTGGCATAATACTCATACTGGGTCATCACTCTTCTCTTGGTCTTGGGTAAAACACCTCAATGCATGGCGTAGTTTCTGGCTTCTTAGCAACAAAGGGGCTGGACATGCAGCCCAGTTGTTTAGGAGTTGTGTCTTGACAAATGAGAAGTGAAAGGTAAAAGGAAATTGAACTCATACATTTCTCTTTCTTACTGTATTTGATGGACTAGTCTGAGTGGAGTTCTTCCTTGCAGCCCTTTTGGAGAAGAACCACATGCTGAGCAGAGACATGCCGAGAGATTGTTTTTGTCCTTTCCCAGCTTGTCATGAAGCCATGGCTGGCACAATGACACATCACATTGGATTGCTTTGCATATTCCCTTTTTTCACTTTGATTTCTTTTTTTCTTACCTTCACCTCCCTGTGCTGGTATAGCCCAAACATACTGGCACCAAATTAATCTTCATCTCTGCTTTCTAAAGGAGCCAGCTAAGACACTCTTGATGGCTTTCTAGAATAAATTTTTATTTATTTATTTATTTTTTTTGCAGAGAAGCTTAGCATTGGGATTCTTTCTTCCCATCTAACTTGAGTGGGTGTGTGTGTGTGGGGGGGGGGGTACGACGTCCAATACTCCAATTCCGCCTGAATCAACTGGCAAGAGCATTGCTTTCTTCCAACTTTAACTTTTATGTGGCCTTTTTTCTGTATGACCTATTCCTGTTGCCCCTTCCCTCATCATTTGAATAATGGATTCTGTTTTGATATTTTGAGATGTGATATCCCCCCTTGTGGGTAAGGGAAGAGTAAGAACCCCTAATTGCAGATACACAGTCCCTTCCCCAGTAGCTCCATCTTGTGTCCTCTCTGCACTGAAACCAGAGTCTAAGAGTTACTTCTAGTCACTCTGTAGTTCAGCTTCTAAACAACCATCTGTTGGGCACTAATTAGATCTGTGGATTATCCATCTACTTTTTCTACCATTCTATACCTCACTCAATAATGCACACCTCACCTTTCAGACTGGTAAAAATGAGAATTATATATAAAGTTCTATATAAATAACTGATTTATGTAGTCTGCACAGCTAACCTTCTAGTCTTTCTATAGGATACTGCACACGCATTACTCATCTTTGTACAATTATCTTATTTTCCATTAAAAACAGAGACAGCATACTGGTTAAGAGCTTAATTTCTCATCTCTGATTTTGATATAACTCTGGACTATCTTATTGGTTCTTTGTGTGATTTTGGGCAAGTATCTTAACTTCTCTAGCCTCAGATGTCATAATCTGAAAAAGAGTCATAAAAATATGTTTTTCTTCATGAAGTTGTTTGAGAATTAAAGAGAAAATTTATGTCTTCTAAATGCTCATTGAGCATCCATTATATATCAAGAATTCTTCTAGTCCTTGGGGATAAAAACAATATCCATAAAATGCTTATTTTCATTGACTTGCCCAAAGTAAACAATAAATGTTAGCTATGTTATTATTAACATCATCTTTTACTACCCCAAATGACTTCTGTTTCACTATACTGTCTAGTTCATTGTTAGGTGCTGCCCTCTATTAATAGAGACTCTTTTTTAACAATACCAAAGTAAAACCTTGGGGAAATCAGTATCTTTTATCATTCCCTTTTGTTGTTCTTTGTGTTTTTCACAAATACATATGTATCTGATTTCCAGGTCAGAGAATTTTCTTTCTTGATTTTTTTAATTTCAAGAAATATAGTAAGACATGATTATAAGTGCTTGTCCATCTTTTTAATTAAACACATCCTTTATCGTGTGCCTGTTATGTTCTAGGTATAGTTTTTTGTGCATGGGAGGTCTTAGGGAACAAGAATAAAAACAAATCACACCCCTCATAGGATTGCATTGTAATAGAGGGACACAGATAATAAAAATAAGCATAATGAATAAATGTTTGTATGATATATGTCCAAACCTTTTGACTGTACCTCCCTAGGAAAAGAATTATAAATATACTCCTGTGTATATCTACTAATATAATTAAAAATTATATCCATGTACTACTTTAGTAAGAGATACTAAATTTTATATTAAAAAAGAAAAGATAAAAGTAATTATTAGCTGAAGATCTAATTTTTTCCCTTGTAATCAATGTGTTATCTTTTACACTGTCTCTGGTTGCACATCTTGCTTTAAAGATCAATTCATCAACTACTGAAGATAAATCAAATATTTCTTTAATGATAAAAAGGATTAGTTGACAGAAAAAAAAATGACAGGCCAATTCTTAGCATGAAATGCATGATACTTATGTGATTTAGGAACAATACTATCATAAAGAATACCAAACAAAAGTACTGCAGAAGTTAGTGATTCAGGGTATTTTGAGTGATGGCCTGCCAGTTTCTGAAACCAATATAATTTTTTAAAATAAATTGCTAAAATTTTACAACCCTAGTTTCACAGTTCTAAAGTTCATGTAAATAGATTCATATTCTGAGTTTCATTTTGTATATTTTTGTTCCATTAATGGAAAATAAACCTGATTTTACTTTATATGAATATCTTCCCTGAGAAGTAGAGTGTGACTCAGTATTGACTGTCAGAATCACCTATGTTTAAATTACTGTGGTGAGATTTTTTGCCGATGCATTTATCACCATTTGTGGAAGTGGCAGTTTTAAATATTAAAATGTCTCTGAAGTGACATGACCATATTAATCTCAAATTTGTTAGACCTGCAACAAAAGTCCATGTGAATCTCAAAAGCTGTTTTATCATACACTTAACCCAATGTCTTGCACTAAATATTTGAAGAAGTGAAGAAAGGATAAATGAAGACTGATATTCATTCTCACAAATCACATCCAATTATCAGGGAGAATTATGTTGGTTCTATCTCAGAATTTATCCAGGATCAGATCTCTTCTCACCACCTCTGTCACCAACACATCTTGCCAAAATTGGGGGGAGAAAAAGGAATCTTGACTATTCTCTCTGCATCTGCTCTAGCCCCTAATCTCAACAGTGTCACTTTTATGATCCTTTAGAAACAGAGGGGATCACATTATGCTTGCTCCAAATTTTCTAGTGGTTCTTTTCTATCTCACTCAGCATATAAGCCACATCCTGGAAGAAATGTAGAAGGTCATACATGATCTGGTCCACATTACTTCCTTGTCCTCATTGCTTCCATTCCCTCCCCTTTCCCCCACTATAACTCACTCAGTTTCTCCCCCAGTGATCTTCCTGCTGTTACTTGAACTTGTTAAGCACAATCTTATTTCACAGTTCCCACATTTCTATATTTTTCTTGTCTGCTTTATATATCTGTATGACCCACTATCTCTCTTCCTTTACATCTCCACCTAGGTGCCTTCTCAACCACTTTGCCTCAAACCATCAGTCTCTAACTTCTACCCAGCTTTATTCTTGTAAGATTCATCAAGACATGACTTACTATATATATGCATATACATTAAGTGTATGTGTGTAGTTATTGTTATTTATTTTTCATTTCCATTATGTTAAGTATAATTCTCTAAAGTTTACAGCATGTGACTCTTAGACAAATATAAAAGAACACATGCCAAAAATGTTATCTTATTTTTTTGTTGTTGTTAATAAGACAACCAGTATATTGTAAAAATATGTTCAAGAACATTGGGTGAAACCAGGCACTTAATAAAGAAATGTCAGGATAGGATTGCTGGGTTATATACAGAACTGATTAATGTCTTACAGGGAAATAAAATATAACCTTTGGCACTATCTATTCCATTGGACAGAAATTATTTGATCTCTACTGGGCAAAATTTACAAATTAACCTCTGCTCCAACAGAGTTGTAAAATAGCTCAGTTGATGATGAGTCAAGTTCAGGATTTTATTGAAAGGACATTCAGTAATCAATTTTGCCAATTTCCAAGTTGCAAATAAATTTTTTGACACATACAAGGTCAGACAATTTAATTTATTTTGCTGCTATATTTTCAGATCTTTCAACAGTAGTAGGCAGGTAGTATTCTTTGATCTTAGTTTAGGTGCTCCAAGAAGCAGATCTTGAGGCAAGGATTTATATGCCTGTAATTTGGGAAATCCAGAAAAACTAGTAAATAAGTGAAGAAGTGAGAAAGGGAATGAAGAAAGCTGAAAAGAGTGTGGCATCAGACAAGTTTTCAATCTGGAAAATGGGAACTCAGTCCCATGGTATAACATAAGAGATAGGGCAGAACATACCGAACAATGAAGGTATTCCAACCTAACAATGAAATACATGGGTTATTTATTTACCAACTCTGACTATCATATGTTGGGGGCAGTTCTAAGAAAGTTAACTCTGTCTAGTTTTCCCTGTGTGAAGGTTGAATATGCTTCTTGGGCAAAACAAAAACAAAATTACAACAAAAATAAAATAACAACAACAAAAAAACCAGAATTAAAAAAAAAAACCTTTCCAGTAAAAAGGACAGATATTTCCAGTAAGCAGCCTTTAGAAAGTGAGTCCCAAGGGGATGAGAGGGATATTGGCATATCTGTTGTGGTACTCCATTAAAAAAAAAAAAAAAAAAAGGTGTTGATCAGGGCACCTGGGTAGCTCAGTCAGTAAAGCACCTGGGTCGGTTCTTGGTGTCTGCTCAGGTCATGATCTCAGGGTCGTGAGACAAAGCCCTGCCTGGGGCTCCAGGTTCAGTGTGGAGTCTGCTTGAGATTCTATCTCTCCTTCACCCTCTGCCCCTCCCCTGGCTCAGGCTCGTGTGCTCTCTTTCTCTAAAGTAAATAAATAAAATCTTAAAAAAAAAAGTGTTGATTGAATAAATAAATAAATGAAATGTTTCCAAGGATCTTGTAAGTTGCATCCTTAGTCTGACAGGCCCCTATAGAATAAAAGAGGCAAGGTAAATGCACAGGAAATGATATGAAGATCTTGGACATATCAGCTTTTCTGCCTAGGTGGTAGAGCAGGAAAAAAAGATAGGATTTGGTATCAGGCAGACTAGGTTTCATTATGTTATCTCGCTATATAACCTGTATCGGGTGACTTAACTTCTGTAAGTTTTTATTTTCTCACCTCTAAAATTGGGATAACTGATCTCAATTCTCCAATTATGAAAGTATCACCAAAGTTCAAATATATAATTTCCCCCACGGGATAGAACTTACACCTAACAAAAGCTAGACTCTATTTAAAATGTTAACAAATCTAAATAGAGAATATGACAAGCTGAATGTGTTGGTCAGTCATAGACTTTGAACATTAATGGTCTAATTGACAAGCCTGTTCCTTAAGTAGGGAAGGTTACCTCAAACTATATTAGATGAAGAACATTTCCAAAAATCATCCAACTTACTTCTTTGGTTTGGCAAAAGACTCAGTAATTATATTTCTGATTGTAACTATCTTCCAATGCATATGTGCTTCCAGTGAAAAGCTGTGTCATATCAATAAGAGTATTTTGTTCCTAGAGAAAGTTAAAAGTTTCATACATTAATAATTTTAAAAACTGGAATTTTTGTTTGTTTCTGTGAGACAGTGAGACTTAGGAATATACATGCTGAGGATAAGAGCTGAACTTTGTTAAATGCCATCCTGCAAGGGCTTTTAGGAGACCAACAACCACTTTTGCCTTGTGCCTTCATTTAAAACTTCAACAATAAGTAGATGCAGTGCCCAAGAAATGAGGCATTCTCCCAATTTAGGAAGGAATGGATGGAGGAGATATGTACACATCCCAAGGAAAAGATGTAGGAAAAACACCAACATTATTTCACCTGATATGAGACAATTTATATTCAGTAATCTGGACTTTTATGTTTTGGAGCTAAGCTGAAGAAGAAGGGAGAACAATCATAATCATGCAGAAGAATATCTAGTACCAAAGGAGGATCCCCTCGGGATCTTCAGGAAAGAAGAACAAGAGGAGAAGGGCACCCAGAATCTTAGTTGCAGATTCTGTTCCCAGAGAATAATG
The DNA here is from genome assembly GCF_004348235.1 of Phoca vitulina. Lineage (NCBI taxonomy): Eukaryota > Metazoa > Chordata > Mammalia > Carnivora > Phocidae > Phoca > Phoca vitulina. The sequence goes on from NW_022589722.1 coordinate 5,849,225, forward strand.
AATTGGGGTGAAGTTATTATTTAAATATAATGATAACAGGTACACATTCTCAAATATTCAAGATTTCATAGCCTGATAAACCCTTGAGCTCTTCCTAAAAAAAGGAATAAACAAACAAACAAAAAACCCCAACAAACTACAGACTGACCATAGTCATGATCTAATGTAACGGTGACCACTGGATCCACTTGAGAAGAGCACTAAGTCAAAATACGGTTATAGAAAATAAGTATTATAAATGTTGACAATTTAAAAATCATAACATAAAACCAAAACTTAGCATACAGAGGGCTAGTGAAGGGAGGAAGGGTGAGGATAAAAATTTCTAGTATGGCTTAGCAGAATATAGCTGTTACCCAAAGTGGAAAAGTCAAGAAATACAGGTTAAACTTGCTATTTAAAATCCTCAACCAAACATGTGATTGAAAACTCTATTCATTCGGCATCAGGGAAATCCAAATCAAAACCTCAATGAGATACCACCTCACACCAGTCAGAATGGCTAAAATTAACAAGTCAGGAAACAACAGATGTTGGCAGGGATGCAGAGAAAGGGGAACCCTCCTACACTGTTGGTGGGAATGTAAGCTGGTGCAGCCACTCTGGAAAACAGTATGGAGGTTCCTCAAAAAGTTGAAAATAGAGCTATCATAGAATCCAGCAATTGCACTACTGGGTATTTACCCCAAAGATAAAAATGTAGGGATCCGAAGGGGTACATGCATCCCAATGTTTATAGCAGCAATGTCCACAATAGCCAAACTATGGAAAGAGCCAAGATGTCCATCGACAGATGAATGGATAAAGAAGATGTGGTATATATATACAATGGAGTATTATGCAGCCATCAAAAGGAATGAAATCTTGCCATTTGCAATGACATGGATGGAACTGGAGGGTATTATGCTGAGCGAAATAAGTCAATCAGAGAAAGACATGTATCTCATGATCTCACTGATATGAGGAATTCTTAATCTCAGGAAACAAACTGAGGGTTGCTGGAGTGGTGGGGGGTGGGAGGGATGGGGTGACTGGGTGGTAGACATTGGGGAGGGTATGTGCTATGGTGAGCGCTGTGAATTGTGTAAGACTGTTGAATCACAGACCCGTACCTCTGAAACAAATAATGCAATATATGTTAAGAAGAAAAAAAAAAAAAGAAGAAGATAGCAGGAGGGGAAGAATGAAGGGGGGGAAATCGGAGGGGGAGACGAACCATGAGAGACTATGGACTCTGAGAAACAAACTGAGGGTTCTAGAGGGGAGGGGGGTGGGGGGATGGGTTAGCTTGGTGATGGGTATTAAAGAGGGCACGTTCTGCATGGAGCACTGAGTGTTACATGCAAACAATGAATCATGGAACACTACATCAAAAACTAATGATGTAATGTATGATGATTAACATAACATAATAATAAAAAAATTAAGTTAAAAAAAAGAAAACTCTATTCCTCATGGGGGTGATGGCAGTCATATTGTCTAAAAAAAATGAAGAAATATTTTACATACATACACATAAAGTTTTTACTTTTACATTTTATACATATAAATATAAAGTTTTAAAGGTAACTACTATAAAATGGAAAAAAATAGATTATGTAACAATCTAAATTACCATTAGAAAAATCACATAGCTCCAGAGGTAAAGAGACTTTTGTCTGTTTGCTTAACTTTTATTCCAGCACTTAAATTAGTGCCACCCACAAATAGTACACAATAAATATTTAATGAATGAATTAATAAGACAAAACAGGGTCAATTCAGTTAGCAAAATATAGAAATTGGACTATTAAAGTAAGAAAATATAAAATAACATGCTAAAATTAAAAGTCAAGAAATACATTTTATACCAAGATATGTAAATGGGATAAACTTGCTTCCTAAAATTAGTCTTAGAGTAAGTCGGAAACCAAAATCTAAGGATATCCCGTCTCATTAAGCAGGTATCTAAAACAAAACAAAACAAAACAAAACAAAATGCTTAAAAACATAAAAAGAAAACAAGGCCATAGCTTGTACATTGGGAGGGAGGTGAGGAAAAGAAAGAGAATTAAAGATGATTCAACATGTCATTATTGTATTTGCTGCTTTTTAACCTAAGCAACTTGGAGGATCATAGTATTATATATTTAGAAGGGAAGATGACCTACCTTGAGGTTTAGAATTATCAGCACTTTATTTTCCACCACTTTGCCAAAATTCCTTTGCCAAAGCTATGTTTCTGTGGAAGAATAATTGCTTATATGGTAGGATTTTTTTTTTTTTATTTCACAAACTCTTTTCATCTATCTCTATTTCCGTGACATAGTCTACAGATGTGAATTTCGTAGTGTCTTATTCTGTACCAAGAAACAAATGCAGTATTTACAGACATTACTAAAGAAAGTACATCTATTCAATAAATAGGAATTGAATTTTAAGAGCCAAGGATTGTTCTAGGCACAGATAATAACACAAAAAGCCACTGTCACCGAGGAACTCATGAACTGTTAGGAGAGCTGACATGCAAATGAATCAGTCCAATGAGATAAATGTAGGGTGGCAGTGGGCACAGAGTTCCAGAGCTATAGGAAGAAGGGAGCTTGTTACAGCATAAGCACGTTGGGGACCAAGGCTCTTCTCAGAAATTACTCCCGCGCTGCCGAAAACTATACAGAGAAAGAGAAACAGACTGAAACGGAAGGAGTAGAGAAACAGAGGGAGAAGGGGAAAGGAAGAGAGAGCCTGTCTAAAGAGAAACTGGGTTATTATAAGCCAACTAGGACTTTAGTGACATCATGGGTCATAACATCTAAATTAACCAAAGCACTACTTGTTATTATTACTATTTTTGCCACCAGAAAAAGAAGAAATTTAGATGAATTATGTCATTCACTTGATAGTTTTCAAAAATTGGAAAGATACATAGAAGCAGTTGTTCCAAAATAAAGCATCAAGACAATGAAAATCCACTCATCTGTTTTCTCCCATGCTATGTTTAGAAGCATACACACAATATAGAACAAGACTCGACACAAGACATTGAAGGAAGCTCTTTGGGCTTGTATGCATATTGGATGCCTTACTAAGACTAGCATTTTTAACATTGAGCCCTACCTGAGCTGGCTTTAACATTCTTCAACTATCATATAGCTTTTATTTGACCTTGATGCATTTTACTCCTCTATCCTGTCATGTTTGCTCTGATAAAATATAACTAACAATTTCCATCTCCTCATGTTGGTTTTTTCTTTTTTGGGAATAGTGTTAACTCTTTAAAACCAAGCAAAGCAAAACTTTGTTTTAATAATTTATACTATTCAGGATTTAGCTATTTAAAACATTGAAAATTACAATACAGAGAAAATATTGAATATTTATTTTTTTAAATTGTTTTTGCTTTTATAGGTCCTTTGTTTCTCCACATGAATTTTAGAATCAGCTCTCCAAGTTGTACCAGAAAAAAAAAAAAAAAAAAAGCCTACCAGAACTTTTATTGGAATTGTGTTAAATCTGTAGACCAAGTTAGGAAGAATCGATATATTAATAATAATATATATATCTCCATTTATTTAGATTTTTTGACCTTCTCTCAGCAATGCTTTGTGCTTTTAAGTATAGAAGTCTTGCATGCCTATTGTTGAATTTATCATTAAATATTTAATTCATTTGGTACTGTATGAATGGTATTGTTTATTTAATTTCAATCAATGAATGCTCATTTATAATAAATAGAAATACAGTAATTTTTTATATGTTAATCATGTACTAGCAAACATGCTGAACTCATTAGTTCTGATAGCTTTTATGGATTCCATTAGATTTTTTACATAGATTATATTTTATTACGTTTTTTATATTAATCCAGTATAGTTAACATACAGTGTTATATTAGTTTCATGTGTACAATATAGTGATTCAACACTTCCATACATTGCTCAGTGCTCATCATGATAAGTTACTCTTAATCCCCTTCACCTATTTCACCCAGCCACCCACCCACCTCCCCTCTAGCAAACCATCAGTTTGTTCTCTGTAGTTAAGAGTGTTTCTTGGTTTGTCTCGCTCTCTTTTTTTCTTTGTTCATTTTGTTTCTTAAATTCCACATGTGAGTGAAATCATATGGTATTTGTCTCTCTGGCTGACTTATTTTGCTTCGCATTTTACTCTCTAACTGCATCCATGTTGCTGCAAATGACAAGATTTCGTTCTTTTTTATAGCTGAATAATATCCCACTATATATATGTGTATATATATATGGCATATATATATATATGTACATATATACCACATCTTCTTTATCCATTCATCTATTGATTGGCATTTGGGCTGCTTCTATAGTTTGGCTATTGTAAACAATGCTGCAATAAACATAGGAGTGCATATTAGTGTTCTTGTATTCTTTGGGTAAATTCCCAGTAATACAATTACTGAATCATAGGTAGTTCTATTTTTAATTTTTTAAGGAACCTCTGTACCATTTTCCATGGTGGCTGCACCAGTTTACCGTCCCACCAACAGTGCATGAGGGTTCCTTTTTCTGCACATCCTCACCAACACTCGTTGCTTCTTGTGTTTTTGATTTTAGCCATTCTGACAGATGTGAGGTGATATCTCATTATAGTTTTGATATGTATTTCCCTGATGATGAGTGATGTTGGGCATTTTTTCATGTGTCTGCTGGCTATCTGTATATCTTCTTTGGAGAAATGTTTGTTCATGTCTTCTGCCCATTTTTAATTGGATTATTTGTTTCTTGGGGGTGTTGAGTTATACATAGATTATTATGTTATATGTGAATAAAGGCAGTTTTACTTCTTCCTTTCTAATGTAGATGTCATTTATTTCTTTTCCTTGTTTCATTGCAAGGACTAGAATCTCCCAACCAATTTTGAATAGAAGTGGTAGGATCAGATACTTTCTGATCTTAAGGGGAAAATATCCAATTTTTTACTGTTATATATGATTCTAGCTGTAGGTTATTCATAGGTGTCTGTTATCAGATTGACATTGAGACAGTTCTCTTACATTCCTAGTTTGCTGAGAGTTTTTAAACAGAGTAGATGTTGGATTTTGTTAAAGTTTTTCTGTGTCTATTCAGATGATAATATGTTTTATTTACTTACTATTGTAGCAAACTATGTTGATTCATTTTGAATGTTAAATCAGTCTTACATTTCTGGGATAGATACCACATGGTCACAGTATGGCAATTGTATACACTGTTGGATTTGATTAGCAAAAACTTTATGGGATGCCTGGGTTGCTCAGTTGGTTAAGCGTCTGCCTTCAGCTCAGGTCATGATCCCAGGATCCTGGGATCCAGTCCTGCATCAGGCTCCTTGCTCAGCAGGGAGCCTGCTTCTCCCTCTGTCTGCCACTTCCCCTGCTTGTGCTCTGTCTCTCTCTGGCAAATAAATAAATAAAATCTTTAAAAAACAAAACAAGACAAAAACAAAAAGCCAACTTTGTTTAGGAGTATTGGTTATTGGTATGTTGTGTTTTTATTTTCATTCAATTCAAAATAGTTTTCAATTTTCCTTTTTTTTCTCCTCTGACCCATTGGCTATATAGGATTGTGTTATTTGGATTACGAATAATTAGGAATTTTGAAATATTTTTATTGATGTCTAATTTAATTGTGTTTTGCTTTATGACCTAGAGCTAAATTTGCCATATAAAATGCAGGATGTCTAGTCAATTTGAATTTTAAGTAAACATTGAATAATTATTTAGTATATGTTTCAAGTATAAGATGGAACATAGTTATACTAAAAACATTATTTGAGGACTGCCTGAGTGACGCAGTTGGTTAAGCATCCGACTCTTGGTTTTGGCTCAGGTCATGATCTCAGGGTCCTGACACTGAGCCCCACATCAGGCTCTATGCTCAGCATGGAGTCTTCTTGGGATTCCCTGTCCCTCTCCATCTGCCCCTTCTGCTCGTGCTCTCTCTCCTTCTCTCTCCAAAAATAAATAAATAAATCTTTAAAAAAATAAAAGTAAAAACATTATTTGATAAAGCAAATGAAAAGACAGGCCACAGACTAAGAGAAAATATTTGCAAAAGACACATCTGATAATCTAAAATATACAAAAAATTCTTAAAACTCAATAGTAAGCAAAAAAGTCATAAAATTAATAAAAAATAGGCCGAAGACTTTATTTAATAGACACTTCACTGAAGAAGATATACAGATGCCAAATAAGCATGTGAAAAAATATTCCACATCCTATATCATTAGAGAAGTATAAATTAAAACAACAGTGATATACCAATACATATCCATTAGAATGTTCAAAATCCAGAACACCCACAACACCAAATGCTGGTGAGGATGTGGGGGCAGCAGAAACACATTTACTGTTGTTAAGAATGCAAAATGGTCCAGACACTATGAGAGACAGTTTGGTGGTTTCTTATACAACTATACATATTTTTTTTCTATTTTTAGTAAATTTTTAGAGTTGGGCAAGCATCATCACAATCAAATTTTCAAGAACTATACATATTCTTATCATACAATCCAACAATCATACTCCTTGGTATTTACCTGTAGGAGTTAAAAATTTATGTCTACACAAAGACTTGTACAAGGATGTTTATAGCAGCTTTACTCATCATTGCCAAACTTGGAAGCAACCAAGATGTCCTTCAGTAGGTGATAAATAAACAGGGGTGCATCCAAACAGTGGAACATTATTCAAAGCTAAGAAGAAATGGAATATCAAGCCATGAAAAGATATAGAGGAACCTTAAATGCATATTGCTAAGTAAAAGAATCTAATCTGAAAAGCCTACATACTATATGATTCCAACTATGTGACATTCTAGAAAAGGCAAAACTATGGAGATAATAAAAAGACTGGTGGCTCCCAGGGGTTAGTGATGAGGAAGAGATAAGTAGGTGGAACACAGAATTTTTAAAGCAGTGAATATATTCTGAATTATATTATCATGGTGGATACATGTCATTATACATTTATCTAAACCCATAGAATGTAGGACACCTAGAGTGAACAGTAATGTAAACTATGTACTTGGGTGATATGATGTATCCATGCAGGTTCAGGAATTGAAAAAAATGTACCACTCTGGTGGCAGATGTTGAAAATAGAAGAGGCGGTGCATGTGTGGGTGCAGGGAACATATGAGATATCTCTGTACCTTTCAATTTTGCTGTGAATCTAAACTACTTTTATTTTTTATTTTATTTTATTTTTTAAGTTTATTATGTTATGTTAGTCACCATACAATACATCATTGGTTTTTGATGTGGTGATCCACGATCCATTGTTTTCGTATAACACCCAGTGCTCCATGCAGTACGTGCCCTCCTTAATACCCATCACCGGGTAACCAATCCCCCCTCCTCCCTCCCCTCTAAAACCCTGTTTGTTTCTCAGAGTCCATAGTCTCTCATGGTTCATCTCTCCCTCCAATCCCCCCCCATTTTTCCCTTCCTTCTCCTAATGTCCTCCATGCTATTCCTTATGTTCCACAAATAAGTGAAACGATATGATAATTGACTTTCTCTGCTTGACTTACTTCACTTAGCATAATCTCCTCCAGTCCCCTCCATGTTGATGTAAAAGTTGGGTATTCATCCCTTCTGATGGCTGAGTAATATTCCATTGTATATATGGACCACATCTTCTTTATCCATTCATCTGTTGAAGGGCATCTCGGCTCATTCCCCTAAACTGCTTTTAAAAAATAAAGTCTTTAATAAGAAATAAGTATCATTTGATGTTTGTCTGAAATTCAAATATAAGTGTGTGTCCCTTTTTTGCTGTTGTTGAACGGGGAACTACGTAAATATGGTTTATCTTGGTAAACAGTCTGTATATATTTGAAAAAAAAACCCACAACATTTTCTGTTATTGTTGAATGTAGTGTTCTCTAAAAATTAATCAAGTTAAGTTTGGGTGGTAGTGTTTTTCAGTCTACCATATCCTTGCTGATTTTCTGCCTGCTTGTTCTATTAACAATTGAAAGAGAAGTATTGATACCTCTTATTACATTTGTGAATTGGTGTATTTCTCCTTGAAGTTGTATTAGTTTTTGCTTCAAGTATTTGAAGCTCTGGTTATAAGTGCATAAGTGTTTAAAATTGTTTGTTTGTTCTTCTTGATCTTCTTTTGGAAGATCTTCTTGGATCTTCTTTATCAATATAAAGTGAGATTCTTTATTCTGAGTAATATTCTTTATTCCGAAATCTACTTTGATATTAATATGACCTTGCCACCTTTCTTTTGATGAGTTTTAGCATGGCATATTTTTTCTTTATTCTTTTACTTTTATCCTATTTGGATCTTCATATTTAAATTGAGTTTCCTAGAGCTTATAGTTGGGTTTTGTCTGTTTATATCCAATATGCCTATATCTTCAAATGTAAATAGATACATTTACATTTGATGTGATCATTAGTATGATTAGGTATGAATCTATAACCGTGATACTTGTTTCTGTTTATCTCATCTGTTCTTCATTGTTGATTTTTTTTTAATTTTCCTGCCATCTTTTGGATTTAGTGTAGTTTATGATCCATTTTAATCTCTGTTGGTTTATTACTTATAGCTGTTTTGTTACTATAGTAATTATTTTAATAACTTACATATTTAATTTATCACAGTCTACCTTCAAGTGAGTCTACCATATTGTGTAGAGTATTAGAATTGTAAAGTAGTATACTTTTGTAATTTCCCTCCCTCATAGATTTTTACCTTTATATACAATATAAACTCCATGCCATATTGTTATTATTTTTGTTTAACCTAAACTGTAAGCCCTCTGAAGATAGTCACATGTCTACTGTGCTTCCTATTGAATATCCTTTGCCTAGTATACAGGTCTATATGAAATAACTACCTAATGAATATTTAAGCATGAAAGAATAAAAAAGAATGAAAAGATAGTATTTTTAATTAATATTGTTTTTGTATTCTTCCTCATAATATACCCTGAAGGGTTTGATGGACACATTTTTTTAACCTATAGAATGCAGTGACAAGAACTATTTTAATATCCTGTTCAAGCCTTTCATTAATGTCAGTTCTGGATCAGTTTTGATTGACTGATTTTTCTCCTCATTATGGTTTATATTTTCCTGCTTCTTTGCGTATCTGAAAAACTTTACCTTGTTTGATGCCACATGGTTTTGTATTCCTTTATAAGGTGACCTTTGAACAACATTGGAGTTACAAGTACCAACCCCCTGCAGTCAAAAACCTGTGTGTAACTTTAAGCTCCTCCAAAACTTAACTACTAATAGCTTACTGTTGACCAAAAGTCTTACCAATAATATAAACAACCACTTAACACATGTTTTGGATGTTACACATTTATTATATACTATATTCTCACAATAAACTAAGGTAGAGAAAAGAAAATGTTAAGAAAATCATAAGAAAGAGAAAATACATTTATAATACTGTACTGTAAAAAAATTAGCATGTAAGTGGACCCATATAGTCTAAGCCCATGCTGTTCAAGGGTCTAGTATACATTATGAAGCTCTATACTGGGGCATGGTTGGGTTACATGTTAACTGTTTGATCCTTTAGGTCTTTTAATATTTTTTTGGTGGGACCAGAACAGCATTTAATCTAGTGCTAATTATCTCTCATTTCTGAACTAAAACCCTTCTGAGTATTCTAATCAATGCCATTAATTATAAAGTTTTTCTTTATGGCTTTTTGGAACATGCTTTGTTCCTTATATGAGCCCAGTGTACTGTTCCCTGTAATTCTTTTGGATGGTACTTTCTCTGCTTAAGGTAGCATCCTCAAATGCAGGCACTGATCATTACTCTACAGATTACTTGAGTGAACTCTCTGTTGATCTCCAGAATTCTCTCTCTCAAGCTCTTTCTTTTCTAGCACTCTGTTCTGTGAACTCTAGCTTCTTGGGTTTCCCTGGACCCTTAGCTCTGTCACTTCCAACTCAGCCAAATCCGCCTAGTGCTGAATTCCCTCTCTCTGAGCCATTGCTTGGAAACTCAAGCCAGTAATCTGGGGCAAGTGTGGGGCTCACTTCAATTGTCTTGTCTTGTGCATGTTCTGATATAATGGTGTCATCTAATATATGTCATTCAATAATTGCTTTTTTTACTCAATAATATAACTAACAATTCTTTCCATGTTGGTGTATGTGGAACTAACTCATAATTTTTTAGTGACTACATCATATTACACAATTTGAGTATAATATGGTTATTTTGCCATTCGTCTTTTTGATGAACATTTTTTCTTAATATTTTGCTGTTGTAGCTAGATGTGATGAATACCCATATATATGCTTTCCTATGCAATGATGTGGGTATTTCTCTAGGACAGGTAATGAGTGTCATTCAAATTTTATAGGGTCAAATTGCTCTTTCTGTAGCTGTCCCAATTACACTGTCCCAACAAAATATAGAAGTATCATTTCTTCACAGCTCCATCCCCAATTAATATAAGAAAGGATTATTGAAACTTAGTTAAAATTATGCATAAAATATCATGTTTATTTCCTCTCCAATGAAACATATATTCACCTACTTGCCCATTTTCAATCAGGATGTTTGTCTTATTATTGTTTTCAAAAGAAAAGACCCTATATATCTCTATATTTCTAAATATGCATGTATGAAAATTGTTATATACTGCAAATATTTTCATCCAGGGTTTCACTTTTTGTGTCTAATTTAAGAAGGTTTTTTTTACTTGGAATTCATAAACATATATTAAAATATCTTCTTCTAATATGTTTTGGGTTAAGAGTTATACAGTCAAGTTTTGGATATACCTATATTTTGTTTTTGTGAAAATTGTGAGCTAGGGCTCCTAATTCTTTTTTTCCCATCAAACATATGGGCAGTATTCCCAACAAAATTAATTGAGCAAGATATCCTTTAAAAGAGATGTGAAATGGCCCCTTTCTTCATGCAATGTCCTCATAGACACAGCCATGGTTTTGAAGGTTTTCCCTGATGTTCTCTCAGTTTATCCTAGCTGTGGCACTATGAGGTAAGCTCATTAGATAATATTACTGCCTCCCTTTTCTATGTGAAGAAACAGGCTCAGAATTATTTGCTTAAGGTTAAAATAGCCCTCATGAAACTGAACAAGCATTCAAATTCCAGTTTTTGAACTCCAAATCCTATGCTCTATTCCATACTCTAAGGTCATGTCCAGTTTGTTTTTCTGATTTCTTGGCTCAGTGTGATTTTTATTTTTATTTATTTATTTATTTTTAAGATTTTATTTATTTATTTGACAGAGAAAGAGACAGCGAGAGAGGGAACACAAGCAGGGGGAGTGGGAGAGGGAAAAGCAGGCTTTCCTGTGGAGCAGGAATCCCAATGCAGGGCTCGATCCCAGGACCCTGTGATCATGACCTGAGCGGAAAGCAGAAGCTTAACAACTGAGCCACCCAGGTGCCCCTCAGTGTGAATTTTAAATAGCTTCCAGCTCTAGACAGAATGGTTCTACTTTCCCCTCCTGAAAGAACCTAATCTCAGATAACTTTTGATCTCAGATAACTCAGGCGTTTGACAACATGTCAAAAACTCTACATTTCCCTTTAGATTCCACCCTCCCCAATCTTTAAGGCATAGAGATACAAACACAAAATCAATATGCTCAGTTCCCAAGAGTATACATAAAAATTTAAATAATAATAACTCAGGGGTTTCTTATTTCATGTACAATGTAAACTCCTTTCCTTTTCTGTGAGGGTTTATAGAGCTTGAAAGATACAGCTAAAAGAAGTTGGAAGAAGGAATGAAGCCATTTAGCTGCCTCCTAAGACCACAGTCCCAGAAGCTTTTTATCTTTAATGAACATGCCCTTGTGAATGATTGTGCATCGCCATCAATTTTCCCCCATATGTGGCTGATGAGTATGTGAAATGGGGGTTCATTAAAAATAAAAGCAAAGCAATTAGAAAGACTGCAAAACAAAGATCGACACCCATTATCAGATAGAGGAAATGGTATGCTAAAAGAAGTATTTGCTTTTCAACTAGTTTCAATCTACTGCAGGCTATGAAATGATAATCTCTGCTTATTTTTTTTCTAGTAAATGTCATCTATGTCATTTCTGTTTACAGATGAGTGGGTTTCAATCTTGAAATGTTTATTCTCTGCCTCTATTAGAGGAAGAAAAAGATTTACCTAGCTTGCCTCTGGGAAAGCAATATTGTCTGCATTTGTATTCTGAACTAGACTAAGGGAAAAAGCATTGAAACAGGGAATTACTCTATGTGTCTGATTGGATTGCAGCTTTGGGAACTGCATAGAAGGTTTCATGCTAATAGAGAAAGAGCAAGCAAGTGAGAGAGATTATATACTCCTCTAGTGTGGTAGGAAGGTGGCATCCAGGACATAAAATGCATGGGTGGATGGTTTTCAGCACCACTTTGTACCTTTCGATCTCAACTGCCATCCTAATATATTGAGTAGAATGTCCAGGCTTTGGGTCCAGATATGGAAATATTTATTATTGTGAATTTTTTGGAGCTAGATTTTTAAAGTCCACCTATTAAATATCCAGTACTATATAGGTGAATTTGTACAGAAAGAAAATGGATTACAATTATATTATTGAAATAAATTTTACTATTGCAAAGACAGTTCTCTCCTACCAAATTGTAGCATAAGACACAAGATAATGCTAGCAACCATAATGACAAGCATCTTGATATTAATAAGAAATTAGAATTGTGGCAAATAAATGCAGATACACACCTAACCTAAAGTTTTCTTAGCTTGTAAGAGCCAACCTATGGCTAAAGAGCTTAAAGTTTGTCAGACCTAGACAGATTATTTGCTTAAGTGTCTTTTGTGGATGGACTTTGGATAATAGCATGGAGTATGCATTTGCAGAAGAAAACAATTGTTTTTCTCTTCCATTAATGAATAATCCATCTCACTTTAAAATATATTTAAACTACATAAGAAAGAAAAAATAAACTTACTTGTTGTATTAGCTTTCAGAAATGAATGCTGTGAATAATGTGGTAAAATTCCCTTAAGTCTATATATTTATTATTTTGAGTTTCTTGGATAACTATTTACAATGATAAATCTTGCTAATTATACCTTCCTTTATGATATAAATATTTGCATGTCAGTATAAAGTTTTTGTAATCCACCAAGTATTTCTTTTGTAAAGACATAAATATTTTAATGGAGTGGTTTCTATCTGGAGGCTCTGTGGTTTTATCTAGTCCTTTTATTTGAAATTGATTTCCACTATATTTGCTGCAATTGTTTGTGGTGTATACTCTGGCCTTGCTTCTGTGTGACAGAATGAAACTGAAGACAGTTTTACAGGTCATTCCTGAGTTCTCTTCTCACAGATACTCAGGAACCTCCACCACTGGAGAAATAACGGTAGGAGAGTTCATGCTTTGACCTTTCAAAATAACAACAACAACAACAAAAATGATAGCAGTGACCCTAGTGTTGAAAGCCAAACTTTTAATTTTCAAGGGTCATGCTTTTTCAGAGAAGAAAATAATTCAAAACAAAAAAACAAAGCCCCAAACACGGGAACAGTAACATATAGTTTCCACATCACAGTGTACAAGCTGCCCAGGTGTACATGTAAATAGGGTCTGGGGGTGCATGTCACTTCACACCTAAGTTCTATGTCCCTTTCACATTAGGATTTTCACATTCTATAGGTTTTTAATCCAATCTTAATTTTAGTTTTAACCCAACTTTCCCTTTAGGGAAGAGTGGGATTAGTTCACAGGAACATTTTCCTTGGACCATTTACCTTCAGAGAAGGTTGTATCCTCCCAACAGGAACATTGGCACTTTTAGGGCAGCAAAGATGTGATACAGAACTCCATGCTCATGGTAATCATCTGATAATTGATGTAATGTTATTGAATTGAATAGCATTTTTATCATAAGCAACTTGCATCAAGGCTATATCTATATACACCCCAAAATTGAAGAAACAGGAATTAATTGAATAAAAAAAAATTCCATGGACATTTCCCCTTGAATTGCTAGACATAGGAGAAGACTTTCTATTTGTGCTTTATGATTCTGCTACATTATGAGTGCCCAACCAGCAGAAAATTATAATTGTCAGGATGGAAAACCTCTTCATTACAATGATATGGTATAACTGAATTTGTTGGGTTTTAAAAAATGTATATATCCACAAAACTACTGATGTGTCTAAATATATCTCCACTTATTTTTTTCAAAATAAAAATTTTATATCTATACAATTTAGTTTCTCTTTTTTAAAACACATGAATCTGCGGGATGCCTGGGTGGCTCAGTCATTAAGCGTCTGCCTTCGGCTCAGGTCCTGATCCCAGAGTCCTGGGATCGAGCCCCGCATCCCTGCTTCTCCCTCTCCCACTCCCCCTGCTTGTGTTCCCTCTCTCGCTGTGTCTGTCTCTCTCAAATAAATAAATAAAATCTTTAAAAAAACCCCACATGAATCTGCTTAAACAATAAATGGTCCTCATTTCGTGTATCCAAATAGAAAAAAATTAAGCTTCAATACTGCCATGCATTGGATAATTGGATATGTCATATTGAAGATTAATTGTTTTTGTTAAACTGTTTTTAGCACAGTGATTTCTAGCTTTCCATTTTTTCTATAGAAAAATGCATTTTAGTTTGAAAATAAAATAAAATTTGAAGTTCAAAAGGCTAGCATATTGAAACATCACTTATTAATCATTATTATTAAAACTACGGAGAGAAAACCAGAGTAGCAGAACCTATGTTGAAATGTATAGAAATTGGATAATGGAACTCTTCACTTAGAAAACCTTCCAGAGCATTGCACCAGGAATTGACACTTAGTAAAAACCTTTTTAAGTCTCTCTACTGTTTTTTGAGGATGAGCAGATTTAACAGTCAAATATCCCAACCTGAACATTTTTGTTCTCCTTATCCACCAAACCTGTTTCTTTTCCATTGTTTACCATCACAGCTAGAGTTAGCACTCCTGCAATTTGACAGGCATTCCAGGTACTTCCCTTTCCCTTCCTTCCCACAGCCAAACATCAGTCTTAGTACTGTGCTTTTCACCAGGCATTAGATCCATCCACTGCTCCGTAGCCTCCAAATCACTCTGCTTGAGCAGGCCATCTGAATTACTGCAAACCTCAAGCCTCCAATATTGATTTTCCTCTCCCATTTGTAAAATACAGTCAGAACTTTTCTCTAACATGCAACCATGATCATATCCTCCTGCTTAAAACCATTTATCAGGTAACAATTACTCTGAAAATAATACCCAAACTTCATGGCATGGCTTAGAGTATTAAGCTTTATACTCCTTTCTGCCCTGAATTCAGCCACCAACCTCCCTCACTCATTCACTGCTGTTCCACTCAACTCTTCCAGCATTTCTGAACTTCTTGTATTTTCTAGAATTACACAAACTTTTATACTTCTGGGCATTTACACATGCTTTTCTCTGCCAGAAAAACTCGTGGTCCTGCCAGAAAAATTCCTATTTCTTATTTTTGATTACTTAATTTGTATTCATGCTTTAGACTAGTGGATTTCAAACACATTTGGAGGCATGATTCCTCTTGAAATATATATATATATATATATATACTTTTTTTTTTACTTTAAAACCCCAAGATCTCTCACACACAAACACAACTAAAAAAAAAAAGTTTCATGAAACAATACTCACACATTTGATGTGCCATGCAATCTATAGTTTCATTCTCTTCTACTCTTCTTGATTTGCTAAATTGATTTTTACAGCCTCCAATTTGAAAAACATGACTTAAGATCATTTACTTCAGGAAGTCTTCCTTGATTCTTTTGAACTAACTTGATGCTCATGTTCTATGATTCTACTGGATCTTATGCTCCCATATTATAGCCCTGGACACATTTGGGGTTATGACTTGTTTAACTTTCTACCTTTGACAAAGACAGAACATACAGAGAGGGCAGCCACAGTGCTATCCGGCTCAACATCATGCATTCTGCACTGAGTATAGTACCTGCCATATAAGTGCTTAAATAATTGAAGTTGAATTATAACAAATTGAAAAGTAAAATTCTAATCTGTTTGAATTACTCACACTTAAAAAAACCAAGTGGTTTTTTTTTTTATCCTAAGTAAAAAACTTAGGGGTAAGTGATTTCAAGTATGTCTTCAAGAAAAGAAAGAGGTACAAGAAAGTTTTAATAAAAAAGTTGAAAATTGTAGTAATGAGGAAAAGAGAAACATGTCTTTTGGCAGTCCTAAGGAGGGCTATATTTCATCTTGTTTATACTGTTGTATATCAGTTATGAACTGCAAAATGCCAACTTGCACTGGGAGGATATCCTGAAAGCAACATATTATCTCTAGCTATTGTTCTGATGGAATGTGTCCCAAGAGAAATAAGGCATGTACTTTAACATTTAAAGCTTAAAACAATTAGTCTTTCTTTCTGTACAAACATTTCAAAAAAGCTACATTCCCAGTTTATGAGTCAGAGTTGATCATAAGTTTGCTTACTTTTAATTCTGAGTTTGAGGAGAAGTGTTATTCTTTACCCAGCTTCAGTCTATATTTTGGTATGACTTGCCAAGATTTTTCATACACATTTGTGACCTTGATTTAGTTATTTCTAACTCCATCTTAAAGTTTTACAGTGAATTGATTAAACTTAGAAAAAAAGTTGGGGATATCCTCAGTGATTTTTTTTTGAGCTATCTGTTTTTTGGTAAAAATATTTTCTAATCATTTTCATTAGTTTAAACACTGACTTATGGGAAAATTAATCCATATGTTTCTACTTCACATATCATCAAAATATTGTTACAAAAGAACTTTACAAACAGCTGTTTCCTCTCCAAATAATGCAGTCAGGCTTTGAATAACCTATTTTTTGCCTTATGTTTATTGCCGAACACCCAGTGCACGGGCAGATGAATCAGTGCACCAAATAGGATGCAGTCCTACACTATATTTTTCTTAAGATTGCAATGCACTCTGTAAGTGATATTAATGAAAATCTACTTCCTCATATAAAGGAATGATTTGAGAAGGCCAAACAAACATGGGAAATTTTAAGTGAAATTCTTCAACTCTAGCTAAATAATAATTATCCCATCTGTATCACTTAAGATAACGTCTGCTTCAAGAAATGAAAACTTTACTGAAACTTGCTTAAACAACGGGGAATATATTATCTCACATAACAGAAACCCAAAGATAAATTGGAGTATAAGTTGTTTATTTGAGAAATTTGATGATGATGTATAATATGTGGTTTCTTTCTATCTCTCAGATCTGCTGTCTTCCTTCTTTAGGCTGGGAGCAAGGTAGAGGCAGAAGTTTCTTCTATGATAATGCCCAGAAAAAAGACTCCATCACTTGTTATGCATCTCTTTTAGCAGGGAAGAAAACGTGTCTAAACAACCCCTCTACCCCAGCAAATTTTTCCTCAAATCACATTGGTGAAAATTGGGTAGCGTGTTCTTTTGTAAACCAAGAGCTGGCAAGGGGAATAAGATGATTGTCTTTAGACCAGTAAGACTTATACTTAGGTTGGAGATGAAGGAGTCTTTCTCTAAGGCTCTAGTCTGTTCATGAGGAGTAGGTATCTGAACAAAACTGGAGATTTGGGGGAAGGAATATTAGGAATAAATGCTGGGTAGGCAAAAGAAACAAAAAAAATAGGATGCCTGCAGTCTTGTTAATTCCTTATATATAAATATATAAGTCTGGATGAATATCAGTAAGGGTTCAAGTAGCTAATATTTACTACACACAGACTGTTTTTTGTAAGATGCCATAAATTTCATTAAGTTAAGGAGATTATTATTATTATTTTAAAGAAGTTAAGGAAATTATTAGCTCCATGTGTATTTTTTTTTCTGCATCCTCTAGGCAGCTTTTTGGGCTGTGGATAATCAGTTGCAAGTGAGAAAAGAGAATAATTAGGTTAAGCTGAGAAAAGAATTGGTGAAGGCACTCGAAGTCTATGTTAGAAGTTCAGATTTTATTGAAGAGCCATTATTAAGCTTGATTTGTAGTGAGTATAGAGTTGTGAAATAGGGAATTTTATTAACTAAACATCAGAATTAGATGATTCTTGCCACTTTCATCAGCAGAACAACACTTATCTTGTCTGTTTCACCCATCTGAATCTATCTTTAGCTTCAATTATTGATTTTTATCTTCTGATAAGAAAGAAGTGAGAACTTTTGGACAATGACCTGGTTCTGTTCTCCCTCTCTGTCTTGGATAAAAAGGAAACTGAAAGTATAAAATGAGAGGGTGGTTTTCCGGTTACTGAAACATTCTTCCTGTCCTATTAGAGTTTTTAGATATTTTGAATGTTAAAGCAATAATAACATGTTTCTTCAAAATAAAAGGTAAATATGAATGTCTTCCATATTATTAATTACTCCTTTGATGGAAACTAAAGTCCATAAAAGAATGGGGGGGGAGGGAAAGCAGATTTTTAAAAATGGAAAAGACTGCTCATCTGTAAAATGTGGAGATTTGATTACATGATCACAGCTCTCTTTCAGGTATAAAATTTGATGATTCCATCTGAGTAGGCATATTTAAAAGCAAAAAAATAATATTATGCATTTTCACATCTTTCACTTTTATTCTATCTAGAAAAGCTTTTCAAGTCAATTTTGAAATTTACTTTACCACATGATTCATGCTTTACGTTAAAAAATTTGATTTAGCTTAGTTGGTTTGAGTGAATTGAAACGTCACCTAAGAAGTGGGAAAAAAATAACTGCTATTTTCAAATTCACAATTTTGTTCCAGTATCCAAAAGAACTAAGTATAAATAATAGTTATATTTGATTAATCATACTTACAATGACATATAGAAAAGTACATGTTTAACACATGATTAACCTTTATTATAATTTAAAATAAAAAATATAAAGCTTATTAAGTAAAAATTACTATCATATTTATAGCCTCGTTCTAGCATGGTTTCTTTGTGTGTGTGTGTGTGTGTATTTATGCAAGCACATGTTTGTTTTTTATTTTTTTTTAAGATTTTATTTATTTATTTGAGAGAGAGAGAGAGAGCACAACCAGGGGGAATGGCAGGCAGAGGGAGAAGCAGGCTCCCCGCTGAGCAGGAAGGCTGGTGTGGGGCTCTATCCCAGGACCCCGGGATCATGACCTGAGTTGAAGGCAGCCGCTTAAACCAAGTGAGCCACCCAGGCGCCCCACATTTGTGTTTTAAACAGGGCTTTTGAAAAAGTAATTATAAATTATTCAGTTTTATTTATTTATTTTGTACTTCTTCCTTTTATTTTTCACTGTTAATTAATTAATGGTAAATTCAAGTCAAAATGACTAACATATTTTCAGGGATATGCCAAAGGTAACTAAGCATAGAGAATCCTAGTCACCAACAGTTCACCATTGCAATGGTATTATATGACCACTGAAAGTGAACAGAAGACATGTTTTTGCCTGAGGTACTCTTTCCTCTTACTTCAACCAAGTAAATCCTTATCATCTTCAGATTTTTCATTATGAATCTTTCCTAAAGGACTAGCTTAACTAGCTTAACTTTCCTAAAAAATATCTTACAGAACCATTTCATCCTTCTTCCTACCATTTACTTCTTTTCTCATTTAATTATTTGAATATCTGTTTCACTCACTAACTGTAAGCTTCTGAAGACAACCACTATGTCTACTATGCTTACTATTGAACAAACATTGCCGGCCATACAGCTTAATATAAAATAATGTCCCCCAAATTTGGGTGGATGCAGCAGTAATAAGAGTAAACAAAACGAGAATATTTTGTGTTGGTCTTCACAAAAACAATCTGAAGTAGTTGGTGCATTCTTTACCTTGTAAAGCTATAGTAAACAATTTTCTTACATTTAAATTTTTAATGTTCTAATACCCTTAATACCAAGCACAAATAAACGCTGGATGAATGCGGTATAAAATAAATCTATCAACTTAATAGTTTATAAATAAACAAAACTAGTTATTTTCTTCATCCTTCCCTTTTCGCATTCTATTTTATCTCTTCCCTCACTTACCCATTGGGTTGATTTGATCTTGATTATCTCTTTAGTTCATCCATCTTCTGCTTTCCTGGTTTCTTCATTTCTAACCTGGACTCAAAATAAGAACAGGCTATCTGATCTCTGTGTCTCATTTCTTCCCTATCCATTAATTACTTCTTAATGATGCTGAAATTACTTTCCTAACACATATATCTCTTCAATATTTTTTCTTGTTTTATGTACAATTCACCATGAAGTTCGTATTTGGAATGGTTTAAGGGCGAATCATAATTTAAACATCTACCCTCCTCATTTCTTCTAATTTAATACCCTTCATTTATGAAGTGACAACCAAATGACATGGGTTTTAATTTCAGACTCTGTATCTATGTGATTGAATCTTGGAAAATTGATTCTTTGTACAATCTGAAACCCACTTTTCTCATGGATACTTAAAAAAAAACATAGTTACACTTTCCTTCTCTAATATGCTTCAGTGAGAGAGAATCACTCCCTTCTGTCTCTAAGGTTTTTATTCAATATCTCTCCTGAAGTTTTTGTTACATGTGTATTTTAAAGACATTTCTTTTTCTGACTTCACTGGATACATTGTGAAGAAAATTCATATCTCACACTTGCTTAACTTTTCATTACTATGAGACACATAGCAGATATTTAATAAATTACTGTTCAGTTAAAGAATGAACATTAGTTTGTCCAATCAAAATATCAATATATGTTGATATATGATGAAGGTAGTCAAAATATTTGATTGACAGATCCTAAATTCCTTTATATTATGATTACTTTAGAATGTATATTTTTATGAATTACAAATACTTTTTATGAGTTGCAAACATTTAGGGCCATAAAATATGGTTTCCACAGTAAGGATCTGTTCTGCAAATATAAACTCTAAAATCTTATAAAACTTTTGAAAAGTGTATTCTTAAACTTATCCATATATTATTTTTTGAAGACACATATTGTCCCCATAATGATATTCTATAATACCTTTATTTGACTTCATGAAATGATATATTGCTTGATTTTATAATTAATACAGTTTAAAATAGTCTCTAACATAATGCAATATAGCTTTCAAATTACAAACAATAGTGCCCAGAGGATTCTGTGTGCTCCAACATAAATGGAATTATAAGAGATACTATAACTATGATTGTTCTGCAAATTAGAAAGAGCAAAAATATCACAAACTCAAGAAATAGCATGGAAAATGGCTATTTCTTTTTCCATGTAGGCCTTCAGGGGACAAATTAAATGCAAGATCTAGACTAATTTTACAGTGATTACAATCTATTATTTTTACTGCTGGGGAAAAGAAAAAAAACATGATTGGATTTGGCTGAACATCTTCAGCCATATTGGGTATAATAATAACAATAATAAATGTTTCTCTCTGAACTGAAGTTGTGCTAATTATTGAACAGTGCTCTAAATTATAATACTGATGATCTCCTATACTATTTCTATACCATAAATTATTTTCTCTGACTTTTGTTTAGACATCAAGGCCAATAAGATTTTTTTTTTTAAAGATTTTATTATTTATTTGACAGAGAGAGACACAGCGAGAGAGGGAACACAAGCAGGGGGAGTGGGAGAGGGAGAAGCAGGCTTCCCGCAGAGCAGGGAGCCCGATGCGGGGCTCGATCCCAGGACCCTGGGATCATGGCCTGAGCCGAAGGCAGACGCTTAATGACTGAGCCACCCAGGCGCCCCAAAGCCAATAAGATTTTATAGTCAATTATAACATATATTATTCTAATATACCATTGTCAGCTTACACTAGAGAATTCCCAAACTACCTACACCAGCACCTCAAGCCCTTAGTGTCGACTAGGCTTACAAATAAAAGCCAAGCAGTGTACAGGAAAAAACAAGATAAAAGAAGAAACATAACATTTCTGACAAATGTCAAGTTTCTGGTTTCAATTTTTCCTACTTCTCCTTATATGTCTATCCTTGGACCCTATTACCCACCCCTGAATCCTTATAGTTACCCACCCCCCATTTTTCTTAACCTGGATCAAGTTGTCTTCTGTTACTTGTAGCCAGTCCTAATATATTCTCTGTATCTGTGCGTCTGTGTGTGTGTGTGTGTGTGTGTGTGTGTGTAATTTGTTTCAGGGGTACAGGTCTGTGATTCATCAGTCTTGCACAATTCACAGCACTCACCATAGCACATACCCTCCCCAATGTCCATAACCCAGACACCCCATCCCTCCCACCCCCCTCCACTCCTACAACCCTCAGTTTGTTTTCTGAGATTAAGAATCTCTTATGGTTTGTCTCCCTCTCTGGTTTTATCTTGTTTCATTTTTCCTGCCTTTCCCCTATGATCCTCTGTCTTGTTTCTCAAATTCCTCATATCAGTGAGATCATATGATACTTGTCTTTCACCGATTGACTTATTTCGCTTAGCATAATACCCTGTAGTTCAATTCACGTCATTGCAAATGGCAAGATTTCATTTTTTTTGATGGCTGCATAATATTCCATTGTGTGTGTATGTTTGTGTGTGTGTGTGTGTGTGTGTACCTCTCACATCTTCTTTATCCATTCATCTGTTGATGGACATCTAAGCTCTTTCCATAGTTTGGCTATTGTGGACATTGCTGCTATAAACATTGGGGTGCATGTGTCCCCCCGGATCACTACATCTGTATCTTTGGGGTAAATACCCAGTAGTGCAATTGCTGGGTCGCAGGGTAGCTCTATTTTCAACTTTTTGAGGAACAAAAAAACCATACTGTTTTCCAGAGTGGCTGCACCAGCTTGCATTCCGACCAACAGTGGAGGAGGGTTCCCCTTTCTCCTCATCCTCGCCAACATCTGTCGTTTCCTGACTTGTTAATTTTAGCCATTCTGACCGGCGTGAGGTGGTATCTCATTAAGGTTTTGATTTGGATTTCCCTGATGCCCTGTGATGTTGAGCACTTTTTCATGTGTCTGTTGGCCATTTGGATGTCTTCTTTGGAGAAATGTCTGTTCATGTCTTCTGCCCGTTTCTTGATTGGATTATTTGTTCTTTGGGTGTTGAGTTTGATAAGTTCTGTATAGATATTGGATACTAGCCCTTTATCTGATATGTCATTTGCAAATATCTTCTCCCATTCTGTCGGTTGTCTTTTGGTTTTCTTGACTGTTTTCTTTGCTGTGCAAAAGCTTTTTATCTTGATGAAGTCCCAAAAGTTCATTTTTGCCCTTGCTTCCCTTGCCTTTGGCAATGTTTCTAGAAAGAAGTTGCTGCAGCTGAGGTTGAAGAGTTTGCTGCCTGTGTTCTCCTCAAGGATTTTGATGGATTCCTGTCACACATTTAGGTCTTCCAACTATTTTGAGTCTATTTTTGTGTGGTGTAAGGAAATGGTCTAGTTTCATTCTTCTGCATGTGGCTGTCCAATTTTCCCAACACCATTTGTTGAAGAGACTGTCTTTTTTCCATTGGACATTCTTTCCTGCTTTGTCGAGGATTAGTTGACCCAGAGTTGAGGGTCCATTTCTGGGCTCTCTCATCTGTTCCATTGATCTATGTGTCTGTCTTTGTGCCAGTACCATACTGTCTTGATGATGACAGCTTTGTGATAGAGCTTGAAGTCTGGAATTGTGATGCCACCAGCTTGGCTTTTCTTTTTCAACATTCCTCTGGCTATTTGGGGTCTTTTCTGGTTCCATACAAATTTTAGGATTATTTGTTCCATTTCTTTGAAAAAAGTTGATGGTATTTTGATAGGGATTGCATTGAATGTGTAGATTGCTCTAGGTAGCATTGACATCTTCACAATATTTGTTCTTCCAATCCATGAGCATGGAACATTTTTCCATTTCTTTGTGTCTTCCTCAATTTCCTTCATGAATATTCTGTAGTTTTCTGATACAGATTCTTTGCCTCTTTGGTTAGATTTATTCCTAGGTATCTTATGGTTTTGGGTGTAATTATAAATGGGATCAACTCCTTAATTTCTCTTTCTTCTGTCTTGTTGTTGGTGTATAGAAATGCAGCTGAGATCTGTGCACTGATTTTATATCCTGCCCCTTTACTGAATTCCTGTATGAGTTCTTGCAGTTTGGGGGTGGAGTCTTTTGGGTTTTCCACATAAAGTATCATATCATCTGCAAAGAGTGAGAGTTTGACTTCTTCTTTGCCAATTTGGATGTTTTTTATTTCTTTTTGTTGTCTGATTGCTGAGGCTAGGACTTCTAGTACTATGTTGAATAGCATTGGTGATAGTGGACATCCCTGCCGCGTTCCTGACCTTAGGGGAAAAGCTCTCAGTTTTGCCCCATTGAGAATGATACTTGCTGTGGGTTTTCCATAGATGGCTTTTATGATATTGAGGTATGTACCCTCTATCCCTACACTGTGAAGAGTTTTAATCAAGAAAGGATGCTGTACTTTGTCAAATGCTTTTTCTGCATCTATTGAGAGGAACATATGGTTCTTGTTCTTTCTTTTATTAATGTATTATATCACATTGATTGATTTGCAGATGTTGAACCACACTTGCAGCCCAGGAGTAAATCCCACTTGGTCATGGTGAATAATCCTTTTAATGTACTGTTGGATGCTATTGCCTAGTATTTTGGTAAGAATTTTTGCATCCATGTTCATCAGGGATATTGGTCTGTAGTTCTCCTTTTTGATGTGGTCTTTGTCTGGTTTGGGTATCAAGGTAATGCTGGCCTCATAAAATGAGTTTGGAAGTTTTCCTTCCATTTCTATTTTTTGGAACAGTTTCAGAAGAATAGGTATTAATTCTTCTTTAAATGATTGGTACAATTCCCCTGGGAAGCCATCTGGCCCTGGGCTCTTGTTTGTTGGGCGATTTTTGATTGCTGCTTTAATTTCCCTACTGGTTACGGGTCTGTTCAGGTATTCTCTTTCTTCCTGGTTCAGTTATGGTAGTTTATATATCTCTAGGAATGCATCCATTGCTTCCAGATTATCTAATTTGCTGGCATATAGTTGCTCATAATATGTTCTTATAATTGTTTGTATTTCTTTGGTGTTGGTTGTGATCTCTCCTTTTTCATTCATGATTTTATTTATTTGGGTCCTTTCTCTTTTCTTTTTGGTAAGTCTGGCCAGGGGTTTATCAATCTTATTAATTCTTTCAAAGAACCAGCTCCTAGTTTCGTTGGTCTGTTCTACTGTTCTTTTGGTTTCTATTTCATTGATTTCTGCTCTGATCTTTATTATTTCTCTTCTCCTGCTGGGTTTAGGCTTTATTTGCTGTTCCTTCTCCAGCTTCTTAGGTTTGGGTTAGGTTGTGCATTTGAGACATTTCTTGTTCCTTGAGAAAGACTTGTGTTGCTATATACTTTCCTCTTAGGATGACTTTTCTGCATCCCAAAGATTTTGAACAGTTGTGTTTTCATTTTCATTTGTTTCCATGAATTTTTTAAATTCTTCTTTAATTTCCTGGTTGACCCATTCATTCTTTAGTAGGATGCTCTTTAGCCTCCATGTATTTGAGTTCTTTCCGACTTCCCTCTGTGATTGAGTTCTAGTTTCAAAGCATTGTGGTCGGAAAATATGCAGGGAATGATCCCAATCTTTTGGTACCACTTGAGACCTGATTTGGACCCAGGATGTGATCTATTCTGGAGAATGTTCCATGTGCACTAGAGAAGAATGTGTATTCTGTTGCTTTGGGATGGAATGTTCTGAACATATCTGTGAAGTCCATTTGGTCCAGTGTGTCATTTAAAGCCTTTATTTCCGTGTTGATCTTTTGTTTAGATGATCTGTCCATTTCAGTGAGGGGGGTGTGAAAGTCCCCTACTATTATTGTATTATTGTCAATGTGTTTCTTTGATTTTGTTATTAATTGGCTTATATAATTGGCTGCTCCCATGTTAGAGGCATAGATATTTACAATTGTTAGATCTTCTTGTTGGATAGACCCTTTAAGTAGGATATAGTGTCCTTCCTCATCTCTTATTATAGTCTTTGGTTTAAGATTTAATTTGTCTGATATAAGGATTGCCACCCCAGCTTTCTTTTGATGTCCATTAGCATGGTAAATGGTTTTCCACCCCCTCACTTTCAATTTGGAGGTGTCTTTGGGTCTAAAATGAGTCTCTTGCAGACAGCATATCGATGGGTCTTGTTTTTTTATCCAATCTGATACCCTGTGTCTTTTGATTGGGGCATTTAGCCCATTTACATTCAGGGTAACTATTGAAAGATATGAATTTAGTGCCATTGTATTGCCTGTAAGGTGACTGTTATTGTGTATTGTCTCTGTTCCTTTCTGGTCTATGTTACTTTTAGGCTCTCTCTTTGCTTAGAGGACCCCTTTCAATATTTCTTATAGGGCTGGTTTGGTGTTTGCAAATTCTTTTAGTTTTTGTTGGTCCTGGAAGCTTTTTATCTCTCCTTCTATTTTCAGTGACCACCTAGCTGGATATAGTATTCTTTCTTGGCTGCATATTTTTCTGTTTAGTGCTCTGAATATATCATGCCAGTCCTTTCTGACCTGCCAGGTCTCTGTGGATAGATCTGCTGCCAATCTAATGTTTCTACTGCTGTAGGTTACAGACCTCTTGTCCAGAGCTGCTTTCAGAATTTTCTCTTTGTCTCTGACTTGTAAGTTTAGATGTTGGGGTGTTGACCTATTTTTATTGATTTTGAGGGGGTTCTCTGTTCCTCCTGGATTTTCATGCCTGTTTCCTTCCCCAAATCAGGGAAGTTCTCTGCTATAATTTGCTCCAATATACCTTCTGCCCCTCTCTCTCTTTCTTCTTCTTCTGGGATCCCAATTATTCTAATATTTTTTCGTCTTATGGTATCACTTATCTCTTGAATTCTCCCCTCGTGATCCAGTAGTTATCTCTCTTTTTCTCAGCTTCTTTATTCTCCATCATTTGGTCTTCTATATCACTAATTCTCTCTTCTGCCTCATTTATCCTAGCAGTTAGAGTCTCCATTTTTGATTGCACCTCATTAATAGCCTTTTTTATTTCGGCTTGGTTAGATTTTAGTTCTCCTTTTTCCCCAGAAAGGGATTCTCTAGTATCTTCTATGCTTTTTTCAAGCCCAGCTAGTATCTTTATAATCTTCATTCTGAGCTCTAGTTCCGACATCTTAATAATGTCTGTATTGATCAGGTCCCTGGCAGTCGGTACTGCCTCTTGTTCTTTTTTTTGAGGTGAGTTTTTCCATCTTGTCATTTTGTCCAGAGAAGAATAGGTGAATGAGAGAATAAATTGCTAAAAGGGTAACAACGACCCCAGAAAAATATACACTTCCAGAAAGTGGTCGCTTTTCTGTTCGTAGAATTGCTGCTATTCTTTTCTTCGATCTCCTGTTGAGTTTGTAGGTATTCTGAATGGTTTGATAACTATCTAGCTGAATTCCTGGGACCAGATGAAATTTAGGTCTCCTACTACTCCGCCATCTTCTTTGTATCTGTTTTTAAAAATGATTAGAAATAATCTGTTTAAAATGTTTGAATAGTGCTTTGCACATGGTAGATATTGTTTCTTACAACTGTAATTCTCTATATTTTAGAATGTCTACTGGGTTATTATGAAACTATTTTGTGAAAAACATTAAAGGTAGACTAGAATTCCATGTGAATGTCTGTTCTGAAATTGCCAGTGGTAAAACAGACTACTGGTTGCCAGAGATTCCATGATACCTTAAAATTGGCATTGAAATACTTGTAGGGAAGCATGGCAACATATTTAGTTTTCCTCAGTTACCCTACATATCTGTGAGTGATATGTCTTTCTCTCAGTTTTATGCTTCTGTTACAGGATTTTATGAGGTAAGGACGATCATTTATTTTATTTTGTATATTTCCCTTTGCAGTGTATGAACTTGAAAAGGTAACTTTAGGATCCCAGAGTTCCAGCAGTAAGATAGGGAAGGTACTTGAGTGTGGTGACTCTCCAGGAGGTGCTTCATGACTCTTGAAACCTAAAGAATTATAGGACCCCAAAGAATCTATATAATACTAAGTAAGCATATAACATATTCCAGGTAGACATCCAAAAATTGTTAAAATTTGATTCATTTAAGTATTTTTTAGGAACCTACTATATAGCAGATATTCTCTTAGAAAATTCAGCTTTAATATGAATGTCAAGGACACTTAAGGACCTCATGGTCTAAATGGGAAAGCAGATGATAAAAATGACTAGAATGCAATGCAACAATTCTATAAGAGTTCTAGTCAATAGGGCGTGAGAACACATATAAACAGGAATCAATTCTGGCAGTCAACAATAAGTTGATTTTTAAATGGAAGAATTATACTTTCCTTACCTACTACTCCTTTATTTATGCTTAAGAGTCTGCCCTCTAGAATTCCTGTTTGTTGGAATACAGTGATACTTTCTGTATTGGACAGATGCCTTCAATTGATACATAGATAAATACCAAAAGTATAAGCTAGGAGTCTTCAAAGTTGTCATGGGAGAGAAATAATTGGATTTGAGTGTACAGGAGTTACTATTTTTAATATAAATATCTTGTAAAATGCTTTGCCTCATTAAACTATGCATGAATAACTTTGATAAAAATAAAATAATATTTTTAGAAAGGAGAGAGAGCCAGAGAATGAGAATTGAGGAGTGAAGTAGCAAATCAGAACAAGAGATAACAGGTAGAAACCAAGAAAAAGTAAGTGCTGTCACTGATTAACCTCAAAATGTTGAAAATGATATTGACTTTCCATGGGGAATTATTTATTATTATTTATTATTTATTTAGCACTGGGTGTTATATGCAAACAATGAATCATGGAACACTACATCAAAAACTAATGATGTAATGTATGGTGATTTACATGACATAATAAAATAAAATTTTTAAAAAAGAAAAAAAGAAAGGTAATTTCATAAGCTATAGGACTCAGGTTGGATTTGCTCATGGTAGTACATTTATAAAAATCAACCTACATTAGATTTTAATGGATATAAGTCATCTGAGTTAGATGATTTCTTAAAAAAATTGAAGCAGTTTGTGAAAAATTCAAAGTCTAATTATACTTTTCATTACTCATTTTTTTTTCAATTAAAGCCAAGATATCTAGAAGCCAGAAAGAAGCTGTATGGTAAATAAAATATGGATTGAAGTAAAGCAATTATACTGATTCAAACAGAGTCTGTGATTTTTTTTTTCTTAAGTGCATTTTATCCCATTTAAAACCATAGGGAAAATTATTTTTGACACTTGTATCTTTTCAGATGAACCTAATTTATCAAACTATCCAAGATTCATTTATAGGGAAAAATCTACAAAGAATTATGAATTAATTCTGCTCAAGAAATAAATGCAAAATGCCAAACTCATTAGAATAGTTTGTGTCCAAAAATTAGTGCAATATGAAAAACATTTATGTGGCACATTCGGATAAAATAATTTTGTTGAGATTAACATATTATCACTTGAAAATAATTTAGATCACCATTAAAGTTGATATTTTTGTTGTTATATAAATGTACTTCTAGTTTATACTCATGCATTAATTTTCTTTTCATATCCTGACACACAAAACATACTGGAAAATCTAATAAGCTCTTTTCCAATAACATGGATTGATTAGAGGTAAAATGTGTATTAAAATGAGTAAAATAGCTTTACTTTATTGGTGGTTTTAGAAACTTCCTTACATTTGTTTTGTTTTTAAGAATCATTGCTTATTTCCTATTTACATATATCATGGGTAATTCACAGGTACTTTAAGAATTAAGAAATTATTTTTATACAATTCATGGATAATTATTTTTAAAATTACTATAAAGATAATTTGTTTAGTAAAAGAATGCTGATCAATTAAAATGCAAGACAATTTTAATATTGCTCTTTTACCCCTCTGTCTCACTGTTGATAAGGACAATAAAGATGGAGCTAGCAGATTGTGCCTATAGTGGGCAAACCATAGGGTGTTCTCCATGATTTTTGAAACCTAGTACCTGCCCCTGGAGGGTTGGTGGAAACTGTGATCTACTTTTAACCAGTAGAATATGCCAAATTAATTGGCTATCACTCCTATAATTATGTTGTTGTATTGCGAAGGTGAAGGGGTTTTCCAAATATAATTATGGCCTTTAACCAGTTGTCTTTGAGTAATCAAAGGAGTTATCCTAAGTGGGCCTCACCTAATTAGGTGAGGCCTATAAAAGCAGGCCTAGACTTTCCTTGAAGGCAGAGATTCCGAATGGGAGAGATTTCTCTGTGGGTCTGAAGAAGTAAGCTGCCAGGAATTTTACAGTCTCAGGGTAATGAGTTCTGCCCAAACCTCCAAGCTTGGAGCCTGATCCTTCCTAGTCCAGCCTCCTGATATGGGCACAGACCAACTGACACCTTGACAGACCCTGAGCAGAGAAGCCCACTAAGCTGCGCCCAGACTTCTGACCTACAGACACTGTGAAATAATAAAATGAGAGTTGTTTTAAGCTGCTGAGTTTTTGGTAATTTGTTACACAGCATGTAAAACTAATACAAAGCCTCTTAAAAAACCTTCTAAAAAAGACCAGATGTCCTTACATTTCCAAAGCAACCCTCAGCTTTTAAAATGAACTATTTTAATGTTTCATCCAACCCTCACTATAATGTCAAAACAGTATATTTTTTGCTGCTAGGCAACCACTTTCTTCAGTAATATCTGCTTAGAAATGTTTAATGTTTTTCAGCTCTTCCTCATTCTTTAATGCATGTTAGGAGAAAAAATACAGAAAAAAAAAGATGAAGCTATGGGCAGAACCTCCATGGTTTCCATTCACGTTTCTTTTCCCTTAACCAGATAAACTCATTTTTTTTTTTTTTTTTTGCTATTTCTGTTGCTATTCATCTCGTATTCACAACTCATCCCACATACCATTCCATTTTGATTTTCACTCCATTTCTGCCATGTCAGTCAGACTGTAATGAAGAGGATTAAATAATAACATTTTACTGCTTGCCAGTATAAATGTATTCCCATCCATCAATCAATGCTAGGATACCCCAGGCAGGTCGGTGTGCTGTTTAATCAGACTGACATGATTTTGAGCACTATGTCTATTTCTAGCCATGTGACCTTGGAAAAACTGCTAAATTTTTTCGAACCTCCATTTTCTTATTCATAAAACATAGATAAAATGTCTTTATCATGTTGGCATTGTGATTAAAATTCACAAAATATTTAGCAGTGCCTGCCGTATATTAAGAGCTCAATGTATAGTAATCATTTTTGAATATTGACTGTTTATCAGTCACTAGACTTGGCTCCCTTCTCCCTCCCCTCTCCTGCTCTCTCTCAGTAAGGATGCACACTTAATTATAACAGTGATTATCATAGTAAGGATGCAAGATGAACTTCCTTATTTCTATTATAGAAATGAAGAAATTAAATCTAAGGAAATTAAAGGCTTTCCCTCTTTTAGTGAAGATCACAACTAAGAAATAAACCTAAGCCCTTGAATTCCATTTTCATTCACTTTTCATTTCAACTGCCACATCTGTGTCCTTTGCACATCCTGAGGCTATGCCACTGAAACAATCTATTTCCTAACAATATTCAATTCTAAAAAAATAAAATAAAAAGAAGTCTATATCCTAGAAAAATTTTAAACCCCAAGTAACTTATAGACCTAAAGTAAATATATTCGGGACCATATGTGTAACCACATATTTTTGGGTTCTGTTAATTGAGAAGCACATTAAATGAATTGAAAAGGCTAATTCAGATCATGAAGTCATCTAAAGTTTATTGGTGACTAATATACCAGCACAGTGTGTGTGTGTGTGTGTATATATATATTTATATTTATATTTATAAATATAAATTCCTTAATAAGATAGTCCTAAGGAAAAGAAACAGAATAGAGAGAACATTTGAAATTCACTATTTTTCGGCTTTTTAAGTTTTCATTTTAATTCCATTTAGTTAACATACATTGTTATACTAGTTTCAGGTGTACAATTTTGTAATTCAACAATTCCATACATCACCCATTTCTCATTATGACAAGTGCACTCCTTAATCTCCATCACCTATTTATTTATTTTTTGTTCCCCCATCCCCCTACCCACCTTCGCTCTGGTAACCATCAGTTTGTTCTCTATAATTAAGTCTGTTTCTTGACTTGTCTCTTTCTCTTTTTTTCCTTTGCTAGTTTTGTTTCTTAAATTCCACATATAAGTGAAAGCATATGTATTTATCTTTCTCTGACTGATTTGTTTTGTTTAGCATTGTACTCTGTAGCTCCATCCATGTTGTTGTAAATGGCAAGATTTCATTCCTTTCTTATGACTGACTAATATTCCATTTTATACACACACACACACACACACACACACACACACACACACACACCACATCTTCTTTATCGATTCATCTATTGGTAGACACTTGGGCTGTTTCCATATCTTGACTATTGTAAATAATGCTGCTATAAACATAGGGGTGCATATATCGCTTTGAATTAGTGTTTTTGTATTCTTTGGGCAAATACCCAATAGTGTGATTGTTGTATCATTGGGTAGTTCTATCTTTAACTTTTTGAGGAACTTCCATACTGTTTTCCAGAGTGGCTCACCTGTTTGCATTCCCACCAACAAGGCACGAGGCTTCCTTTTTCTCTACATCCTTGCCAACACCTGTTGTTTCTTGTGTTGTTGATTTTAGCCATTTTGATAAGTGTGAGGTTATATCTCATTGTAGTTTCAATGAAATTCACTATTTTTAACAGACTTTATTTTTTTGAGTAGTTTTAAGTTCGCAGCAAAATTGAGTGGAATGTGCAGAGAGTTCCTACATACCCTCGGCCCTGAAAAACTCCTCCATTCTCAGAGTGGTACTCGTATTACAATTGATGAACCTATGTTGACACATTCTTATTACCTGAAGTCCATAGTTTACATGGGTTCACTCTTGATGTTGTGCATTCTATAAATATTAAGAAATGTTTAATGACATGTATGGTATCATACAGAATAGTTTCACTACCCTAAAATTTTTCTGTACTTTACCTATTCATCCCTCTCTTCAACCCCTAGAAACCACTTATCTTTTTACTGTCTCCACAGTTTTGTCTTTTTCAGATGTCACATAGATGAGCTTATACAGTATGTAGACTTTTCAGATTCTTTCACTTCGTAATATACATTTAAGTTTATATCTTTTCATAGCTTGATAGATTATTTCTTTTTAGCATTAAATACTACTGCATTGTTTGGATATGCTACAGTTTATTTATCCATTCCATCTGGGTTACTTCCAAGTGTTGGCAATTATGAATAAAGCTACTGTAAACATCCATGTACAAGTTTTATGTGGACATAAGTTTTCAACTCTTGTGTAAGTATCAAGGAATGCAACTTCTGGATCATAGGGTAAGGGTACATTTAGTTTTTTTGTATGTTTGTTTTTAGTTTTTTAATTTTATTTTATTGTTATGTTAGTCACCATACATTACATCATTAGTTTTTGTTGTAGTGTTCCATGAACATTTAGTTTTTTAAGAAACCACCAAACTGTCTTCCAAAGTGATTGTACCATTTGCACTCCCACCAGCAATGAATGAGAGTTCCTTTTGCTCTACATCCTCACCAGCATTTGGTATTGTCAATGTTTTGGATTTTGGCCTTTTTAATAAGTGTATAGTGGTATATTATTGTTGTTTTAATTTGCAATTCCCTAATGACATATGATATTGGACATCTTCCCATCTGCGTATCTTCTTTGCCATCTGCATGTCTTTGGTGAGATACCTGTTTAGGTATTTTGCCTATTTTCTAATCAGTTTGTTCAATTTTCTTATTGTTGAGTTTTAAGATATATTTTGGATAACAGTCTTTTATCATATATGTCTTTTGCAAATATTTTATGCCAGTCTGTGGCTTGTTTTCTCCTCTATCTCTTCACAATGTCTTTCACAGAGAAGACATTTTAAATTTCAATGAAGTTCAGCTTTACAGTTTTTTTTTCATGGACCGTGCCTATAGTGTTGTATCCAAAAAGGCATCATCATAACCAAGATCACTAGGTTTTCACCTATGTTATCTTTGATGAGTCACTTTGAGTTAGTTTTTGTGAAGGATGTAAGGCCTACATCTAGATCCACTTTTTGCATGTGGCTATCCAGTCGTTTCAGCACCATTTGTTAAAGAGACTATCATTTCTCCATTGTATTGCCTTTCCTCCTATGTCAAAGACCAATTGACTATATTTATCAGGATCTATTTCTGGGCTCTCTATTCTGTTTTATTGATCTCTTTGTCTATTCTTTCACCAATACCACATTGTCTTTAATACTGTAGCTTATATTATTAATTATAGTAAGGTCTTTAAGTTGTGTAGTGTAAGTCATCTGACTTTATTCACCTCAAATACTGAGTTGGCTATTCTGGGTCTTTTGCCTTTCCGTATAAATTTTAGATTCAGTTTGTCAATATCCACAATTACTTGCTGATGTTTTATTTGAGGCTGCGTCTATAGATGAAGTCGGTAAGAACTGGTATTTTTACAATATTGAGTCCTCCTATTCATGAGCATGGGATTTCTCTCTACTTAGTTCTTTGATTTCTGTCACCAAAGTTTTATAGTTTTTAAATATATCTTGTGCATATTTTACCAGATTTATTCCTAAGTATTTAATTTTAGGGGCACTAATGTGTAACTGGAAATGTGTTTTTAGTTTTAAATTCCATTTGTTCTTTGTTAGTATATAGGAAAGTGATTGACTCTTGAATATTAACTTTGTGTTCTGCAGCCTAATTATAATTATTTAGTTCCAGGAGTTAGTTAGTTAGCTTGGTTTTTTTTTTTTTGTTGTTTTTTTTGTCAATTCTTTTAGATTTTCTATATAGAAGATCATATCATCTGTGAACAAAAAGTTTTATTTCTTCGTTTCCAATCTGTATACCTTATATTTCCTTTTCTTATTGCATAGGCTAGAACTTCCAGTACAATATTGAAAAGCTGTGACAAGAGGGGACATTCTTGCATTGTTCCTGATCTTAGCAGGAAAACTTAGAGTTTCTTATCATTAAGTATGATATTAGCTTTAAGTGTTTTGTAGATGCTCTTTATTAAGTTGAGGAAATTCCCCTCTATTCCTAGTTTGCTCAGAATTTTTATCACGAATGGCTGTGTTTTGTTAAATACTTTCTCTGCATCTTTTGATGGGATCCAGCTTGTTTAGGTGATGGATTACATTCATTGATTTTCAAATGTTAAACCAGCTTGTATATCTGTGATTTATCTCATCTGGTTATGATGTATAATTATTTTTATACATTGTTGGGTTCAATTTACTAATATTTTGTTGAGGATTTTTGCATCTATGTCATGAGCAATGTTGATTCATAGTTTTCTTGTAATATCTTTTTCTGGTTTTGGTATTATGTTAATGTAGGTTTAATAGAGTGAGTTAGCAAGTATTCCATCTGCTTCTATCTTCTGGAAGAAATTGCAGAGAATTGGTCCAGTTTTTTCTTAAATGTTTGGTACAGTTCACCAATGAACACATCTAGGCTCAGTGCTTTCTATTTTGTGTTAATTGTTGCCTCAGTTTCTTTAGTAGATATAGGCCTGTTCAGATTGTCTATAGCATTTTATGTGAGTTTTGTGATACACATTTACAATTAACCTAGGTCCGTTTTTAAACAACACTATACCACTTCACACGTAGTACAAGTACCTTATAATAATAACTTATTCCTAATTTCTTCCCATCCCTTTTATTATTGCTGTCATTCATTGCACTTATACATAAGCATGTGTGTGTATATATACATATCTATCTTTCTATCTATCTATCTATCTATCTATCTATCTAGATATCACAAATCCAAAGTCTAGTTCATTGAATCAAAAGACTACAGAATAATCTTTACTTTCTTCTGAGTCTAATGACATTACCTTCTTGTCATATAAAATGAATAATGTTCATGAATTGACTTAGATATTTGTATATTTTCGGGTTAAAAAATTAAGACAGACTGATTTAAATGCATTATGTACAGGATTCAAACTTTTTTTGGCACCTTTGTTGTGGGCCAGAAAAAGTTGACTTATTAAAGTTCCAAAAGGTATTAGCTATAAAAGTTAAGTAATTAAAATACATAATACATAATACATAAAATACCTCTCTACAGATTTTCAGAGATGACCAAAAACATGTTGTAATTTTCAAGTTAACAATTTGAACAGTTATTTTATATCAGCCACAGTATCCTGGTTGCTGAAAGAGGACTTTTTCTCTATAAATTCATTGAGAAATGAGGCCTCAGAAAATACCCTTATAACATTGCAAAACAGGGTATTACCTAGTGCCCAAGAGCACTAATCCATAGTATATAATTTAGTGCCCAAAGCTTCAAAAACAAATGCTATAGAAGTTCAAAGACACAAGAGAGTATCATGAGATTGAGAAATCAAGGAGAAATTTTGGAGGTTAAAAGAAGAATGAATTGTGTTAGCATACATGGTGATGGAGGAAAAAAAACACGTTTTAAGCAAAAATCCATCAATAGTAAGGAGCACAGACAAAACACAGAAATAGAAATGAACGGGATATTTGCAGAAAAAATGTTATTAGACTGGAAGATTATGTCAGAAGCTTATTGGAGATATATTTATAGAGAAACTGAGGGCAGTTTTTAGAGATCCTCAGAAGCTGGCTAAGGCTCTTGGTTTAAATTTTTTTGCAGCCTGATTTCAAGCTCAGCTCATGGGCTTACTCCCTAGGATTTTGAGTAAAGAAGAGGCAGTTTTCATTAGCATCAAATTTGCTAGTGGGATTATAAGTGTCTGGATTGTCCCTAAAAGAAATTAGGTTTCACGGAGGAACAGGGAATTGATGGTAGACAGCTAATTACTAACGACCATCCTCTAAATGGCATTCTGCTTATATGCTTTTTAAGTGCTAGCTTTTAAAAAACTGTATTTTCAATTGAAAAAATGGATTAATTATTAAAAGCAAAAATCTGAACTGTTAGCCTGCAATCTGATGAAAATGCTCAAGATAATGAGGGATATTTTTAATAACCCCAAATCACTGGTGGTTATTGAAGTTATGACATTGTTCATAATGAAAACAGTACCACAACATGATAACTGGTCAACTAAGTGAGCTGCAGTAGTCAGTCTGTGAAAGCCTAGGTAGTTCTTAGATGTTTCCTTAAAATAGAGTCTGTATTATTGTGGGAAAGAAAATGGGCCTAAACACTTTTTTTTCTTCTTTGATAATTTAATGATATGATCAAAAATTAATTATTCAAATATTTAAGAAAAACTACTAAATATTGTTCAACTTAAACCTACACAACATGCTGGGTAAGGAACAAAACAAACAAACAAAAAACAAAACAAACAAAAAACATAAACAGGTAATGCATGTTGCTAGAAGCTTCTTCCAAATTCTCTTTAAGAATTACCTTAGAAAGTGAAACTCATAATTAGAAGAGATGGGGATAAAGGGTCAATGAAATTTTAGGTTGAAAAAATGAAGCCAAATGTAAAATATTCCTTTATCAATTGACATACTGAAATAATAGGTTCTACTTAAGATGTAAGCAATGTATATTATAATATGTTAATAGTTACAATTTGATCAATGCCTTTTGTTGGGGATCATCAAGAGGATGTGACCACCAGTAGACCCACGAGTTAGACCCAGGCAATGGGAGGCTCCTCACCCCCTCCCCTGTTCTTGGAAAATGTATGTTCTGTTCACCATTCCCACAGTGGGAGCTGTCTTCAAGGATGCAGCCTTGAGAGAGCAATGTGTTATTGAGGCTATCTTTTTCAGATATGGGACTAAAATCAGTTAAGGCTTCTTTACAAACTTTTAAGATCTAGTGGGCAGGTGGGGAAATTTAGTCATCTCACAGACATTCAAGAGAATTCTTGAGTATTTAGGTTCTCTTATTACACTTGCCACTTACAAACCTGGAGTGGTCTGCCTCTTTCTTTGGTCACTCTGTGCCCTCCCTGTCTGGGGCCCAGTTTCAGATTTCACCTAGGAATCCCTCAAGGTTTCCAACAAACAGTTAGAAGAAGAAAATAAGGCTTCATAATAGTTAGAAGAAGAATATAGGGCTTTTGCAACATTATTGATCATTGATTGCAGTATTTATAAGGATATTTTCTATGAAAATAAGCCTATTACTCAGTCCCTCGATGGTCAAGTGAGGGGTTCAGAGAGGTTCTCTGGAGTTAGCTATCTCAGATACAGAAACACACCTACATTTAAAGCCGGAAGATGTGGGGAATGGAGACCTCTGTTTCTTCTATTTGGAGAACAAGCACATCTCCAGAAGACCTACCCAGCACACTCTACTTGTGTTCTATTGCCCCCAAATGTGCCATATGACCATCTCTAGTTGGAAAAAATGGGAGATGACAGTAAAGAGAAAAGAGTGTTGGGAATGAGTGTTGAATTAGACAACAGTGTATGCAAAAAATAATAACATGCAAAGAACATCAGTGGTCTAGTCCAGTGAGTTTGAACACTGCCAAACCCAGTATTCCAGTCTCATTTAGTATCCTTCTGTCAAGATGAGGTGAGGATCATGACTAACATCCTTTCTACAGTTTTCAATTTTCACCTCGTAATCTAAGTAACTACTTAAATAAGAACTCATGTACCAGGGTGCCTGGGTGGCTCAGTTGTTAAGTGTCTGCCTTCAGCTCAGGTCATGATCCCAGGGTCTTGGGATCGAGCCCTGTGTCGGGCTCCCTGCTCAGCGGGAAGCCTGCTTCTCCCTCTCCCACTCCCCCTGCTTGTGTTCGCTCTCTCACTGTGTCTCTCTCTGTCAAATAAATAAATAAAATCTTAAAAAAAATTAAAGAACTCATGTACCTACACGCAGGATTCTACACAAGTAAAAGCATAATTTTCCAGAAAAATAAAGTCTAAATTTACAATTTTAAAAAACACATTTTTTAAACTGGGGAACATAATCTGCAGAGACAAACCTCTGACTACAAAGAAAATTGTTTCTTCTTTTATGTTGCCAAGAATGGATTAGCTCCTTAGTGCCACAGTTTTACAAACACTGCATTTCAAAAGAATGTTTGCAGCTTTATAACTAAAAGCTACATTAAGATGATTTTAACAACATAGGAGAACAGCCTTCTCCAGAGTTGAATTTATATCTCTCCCTCTTTTGGCACCAAAACTTTTAATATGAACTAGCATGCTTGTTTACTATTTATTTTGTTTCTGTCCATGTCCATCATGGTTTTAAAGACTGATGCTAAATTTCAGGGAGAAAACCAAGTTGTAGTATGAAATAAAACTCAGATTTAGATTCCTTTTAAAGTTCAAAAAGAAGACTTAAAAATTGGGGTCTTATAGCATACTCTTCATCCAAGCTTCCAAAACCACCGTGGAGTACATGTTAATGTTTCCAGGTTGAGGAAAATTTCAGAAGACTTTAAGCACAGTGTAAGATTTTTCCAAAGTAAGCCTAACACCAGAGACTTAGAGTAGAATTTGTAGCTCTACCTTTGCCTGAGGAGCAGATGAGAAAGAAAAGCATATGTTAGTATAAGTGCTGAGATAAAATAAAAAGAGGGAGAATGTAAATATGAAGATTGGGAGGGGAAAAAGTGAGAGAGGAGGAGTGGAGATGGAGGTCAGGCTGGGGCAGATTGCAGGAGAGCAATTTCCTTTCTTTTGGAGAAACAGGATGTACTATCTCCTAGGTTTGTACAAAGAATTAAGGACAAGTTGCTCTTCACCCTTAGCCATGACAAGGGTCTATAAGGATGCAAGCTCCAGTTGTGGAAGAATGGCAAAGATGCCAGTGTGTGGAGCAGCAAGGAGTGATTAAAAATTGCCGAACAAAATACAAGGCTTCTGTTTAACAGCACTGTGGAATGTAACAGGAAATGTTGAGAGTAGCATATAGTAACGGGGACATAAAGTAGAATATGAGAGAAGTGACAGCATGGGCAGCAGTGTCCCTCACACTTGAGAAGTAATAACACTACAAGTGGGCCATATTAAAGGGAGGAGTTTGGGATGGGTAAAGGTTAAGCCAGGATTGAACCGTGATGCTAAAAGGGGCTCATTGCGATGCCCCTGCCCAGCAGAGTCATTACTTCAATGTGTTTGTTCATCTCCACTCCGGTTAGAGGGAAACAACTGGTGTGCATCCACACAGTCGAGACTTTTATGAAAGTGCCTATTTTTCAGGGTTTGGTGCAATATTCTGTTGTGTGGCAGATGAAAGAGAGAATGATCTTTGTAGCTTCAGTAATGGGAGATGTTTTCAAACAGCAAAAGGTACATAAGGTGCACTTTATCACATTGGAAAATTTGGGAGAAATGGCATTTAATAGAGAAAAGAATGTGTAATGCTGTCAGGCTATAGACCCTCCACTGCTGGCAGAGTGGAGGATCTGCTGAGGGCATGTGGGAAACAAGGTCATAAAGGTGAGTGACAATGGACAGGAAACAGTCACATGATGCTAGTTGAGAAATCTGCAATAGCAATGGGTCTAGAGACTAAAACAAAGTATCAAGGATTATGGAACACAAGTCTGAACAGGTAAATACATTATATCTTGAGCTTTCTGGTATACATTTCATTTTATTATACATTTATTATACATTTCATTTATTTGAATGTTACTGTAATATTATTTTCTAACCTATAAATATAATATTACTGGTATGGAATTCAGTGAGGATATAAAATGGTTAATTCCTCAAATAATTTGCACTACCTCTTTCACCATAAATAATTATTAAACATTAATAAATATTGCTGTAGAAGAAAACAGAACAAAGCTAAAAGAGGCAATAATCAAACATTTTTCAGAAGAAAGCTTTCCAGAACACTAGGGGGAAAAAAAGAAAAGATTCTGGATCTGTAAACTAAAAGCCTTAACATGTTTTTTAGGACAAATGAATAAAAGGAGTATCTACCTTGAAACATGTCTGAAAATTTTAAATTTCAAAAAATAAAGAAACAATTCTGAAAGTATCCAAGCAAAGAAAATAAATTATCCCCCAAGGAACTAAAATCGGGTTAGTAAGAGACTTCAGTAAAACTGTAAATTTCGTAAGACAAGAAATAACGTCTATAGAGCTTTAAAGGGGAAAATATTGTAACCTAGTAACTCTGTAGCTACACAAATTATCTTTAATTAAAAATTCGAAAGCTTGGATTAGGCAAATTATAGAAAAAAGGACTGGTAGTGAATGTGGAAAATATTAAACTTTCATGTTTAATATTGCTAGAAGTATATACTACTGTGAGAAACTGCTGATGGTGATAAAGTAGGTGTGACCATTCACTTATTTATTCAGTGGAAGTATGTCAAACACCTGCTGTGAGCTGGATACTCCAAATAAAGCATTTGGTTTCATTCCTGACAATTATTACACCAGGGGCAGGGTAAGACTGGAGCCCCAGATTCCAAATTTCTGATGTCTAAAATTTATAAGTTAAATTAGTTTGAAAAATATACCTTCATAATAAAATTCAAAAAATATGTGATCAATTGTTTTTACATGACTTAAAATCAGCAAAATATAAAATATAATTTAATTATTGTTTTTTTACTTATTTAAATTCAATTAGCCAACATATATTACATCATTAGTTTCTGATGCAGTGTTCAATGATTCAGTAGTTGTGTATGACATCCAATACTCATCACATCACGTGCCCTCCTTAATTGTTCTTATATATATTTTGGTGTTGTATATTTGAGCCAGTGATGTTTGACTTACGGGTACATAATTCATAAGTTTTGTTTTTGGTTTTGGTTTTTAAAGATTTTATTTATTTATTTGACAGAGAGAGACACAGCAAGAGAGGGAACACAAGCAGGGGGAGTGGGAGAGGGAGAAGCAGGCCTCCCACAGAGCAGGGAACCCGATGCGGGGCTCGATCCCAGGACCCTGGGATCATGACCTGAGCTGAAGGCAGACGCTTAACGACTGAGCCACCCAGGCGCCCCCATAATTCAAAGTTATTATATATTTATTCTATGACATTCATTTTCTTGTCTCTATTATAACAAAATCACTAATTATATTCTTGCTACCAATTTCCACATAATTTGTGTTCTATTGATAATAATGCCAAATTAACCCTTCTTGACTCTTGGTAGTTCTTTGATAATTTTTAATTAATTTAGATAAACTTTGGACTACTAAAGTAAAGGCAACTGAAATTATGAATAAAACGCTCAAAGAAAACTTGGGCATGAACCGCAAATTTTACATACTGTTTTTAAACATTGAAATGAAGTTGCATAAAATAAATTATTTTGAAATGTTAATTTTATCACAGAAACTACTATCACTTATATAAACAATTTTTACTGCCTCATAAAGAAACATCTAGATCTAAAAACCAGTTCAAATTATAGGTATTATGTTCCATGCATGTTGTATCTGGAACAATATATGTTCTATTTTAGGAATAATATGAATTGTTTAAATATTGCAAAATAGTCCTCAGGTACCATGTGCAACTATTGAGAGCATCACATTAATTCTTGAGTACCTCCAGGTCTGTAAATTAAAAGAGAAAGAAACAAGAATAATCAACACTACTGTAAAATGATACTTTATGCAAAAATATATTACGTTCATGTAATCTGAGAATTTTATGAGTTAATTAATCTGATTAATTATGAGTCAGTTAATTATTCTCTACCTTAAGATTTTCATTACTAAAATTTTCCCTGCATTTCAAAGCAATCTCTATCACTGATAAAGGGAGCAACAAAACCCACACATCTTCACAGCACTGGGAGACAGTTGTCTTTTTCTTAAGAACATAGGGCAAGAGGTATGGAGAAGCATCTTTTCTGGGTCCTATACTGTATTAGTCATGACAGTGTAAACTGAGGATTATGGATTACATAGCATTAGTATTGAATGCCAGATCCCAGGTGTTGAGATCTGTAAAGGATCTGAGATTTTGTCCTACTTATTCACTAATAAGTTAGCCTTCCACAGTTACAAGGATGCTTGCAGAATCTTGAGTCAGAAGAAAGGATGTTACAACTTATGGCACAGCAAGCAACAAGAACTCCATATTCTCTCATCCCATGGGGATGAAGAGGAACAGCTCAGGTGGATGCTATGCACCCAGGGGTACAGCTGAAGAACCCCAAGTTTAGGAAAACCCCTTCTTATAAGGGGTGAGGTGCTACCAGACCTTTTCAACATTTGCCCTGGAGGGAAACACTACCTTCGTTACCCTGATTAAGAAACACACCTCCAGTAGCCCTGAACAAAATGAAGTTTTATTTCACAGGGCTTATATTCCAGTAGTGGAGGCTAGTATTAAAAATGGTCAAATATATGATATAAAGGCAGGTTAAAAAAATATAAAATAAGGTACGGAAATAGAGAGTGGGTGAAGAGAGTGAGTGGCCATGTTAGAAAGGGTGAATAGGAAAGCTCTCCCTGAGAGGGACACCTCTGAGCAGAGACCTAAATAAATTACAGAGAAGGCTATGTAAATATCTGAAAGAAAATTGTTCTGTGAAGAAGAAAGAGTGTATATAAAGTCTGAAGGCAGGGAGCTACATGTCATGCCTAAGGAATAGTAAAGGGCTCAATTTATCTGAGATGGATGGGGAAAGAAAGAAGGAGGGAAGGAGGGAAGGAAGGAAGGAAGGAAGGAAGGAAGGAAGGAAGGAAGGAAGGAAGGGATGAATAGGTAGGAAATAAGACAGATGAATTGAGGCAGCTTATGCAGGGTCTTAATTACCATGGAAAATTCTTTTAATTTTAGTCAGAATGAGATGAGAAACTTTGGAGAGCTTTGAGGGACATGATCTGACTTATGATTTTAAATGCCTACTCCCACTGCTTTGTACAGGGGTAGGTTGGTAGGAAGACAAGGGTGGAAAAAGGTAGATCAATTTAGGTAGAGTGTAATAGTCAAAGCTTTATCTGACAGTAGTAATGGTAAAGATTTTGGATACATTTTGAAATTAGAATTATCAGCATTTATTGATGGACTGAATGTGGGATATGAGCAAGAGAGAGAGGGACAAAGATGAGTCCAAAGATTTTGAATGTAACAACTAAGAGAATGGTTGGAGGACTCTGTGAAGAAGTAGTTTTTGAAGAAAAAAAATCAAAGTTTTGATTTTTGGCATGTCAGTTTGAGCTCTTTTTTTATACAGGAAGAGACTTTGCTAAGGAGCTAGTAAACAACAAAAACTTCTACCCCTTCCAAACAG
Organism: Phoca vitulina; assembly: GCF_004348235.1. Lineage (NCBI taxonomy): Eukaryota > Metazoa > Chordata > Mammalia > Carnivora > Phocidae > Phoca > Phoca vitulina. The sequence goes on from NW_022589722.1 coordinate 5,893,380, forward strand.
GGTAGGTGAAAATAATTTATAATTATATAATATATTAATAATTTGCAAGGCAATAATAAATTGTATTAATAACAGAAAGTAGAGGTACTTAATGAGTAATCTCAGGTTTGAAATTTATATTTCCAGAAAATTTAAGAAATAGGCTTTTGAAATAAGTACATATTTAGGATATACTAATTTCTCATATTTGTTCTGAGAGTTAGGAAATCCATGAATTGCAAATTCTTACTATGAGTTCTAGGGAGCACCATGGAACCCAGGCCACTGAGGCATGCATACAAATTCACATTTTTAGACGTACATGCTTGTGAAAAGTTACATGCATCCATCAACCATGTAACATTGCTTTAAAAGGTATACGTTGGTGATTTTTTCTGTAAAACAAACAGTGCTCTGAGAAGTAAATGATAATGGTGTAATTAACACACAAAAATGTTATACTTTAAAGTAGAAGCACCAGGGATAAGTTCTCATCTGTATTAAATGTTATATTGCAACGTAGCAGTGTGATAATTTCTAAGATTACTTCTATGTTTTAAACAAATATAAACAAATACAGGTGTGAGGAAACAGTGCAGGGAACTAATTTAAGGATTTGAGCCACTTTTCTGGCTTTGCAGATCAAGGGATTGTTTGTACTCTAAATCTTTGGAAAGGCCCTGGAAACTCATTATTTTTGTCTGCTTTTAAGTTAAATGTAATTGCAACTTTTTCTTTTTTTCTGTTCAAGTTTTCTGTCTCTAAAACATCATCAGATCAGAAAGTCCTTATTGATAGTTTATATAAAAAAAGGGGGGGAATGAAGCTTATGTCAAAGTTAGGTCATATTCAGGAATTTGCCACAAAGTTTGGCCTAGACATTAAGCCCTTTGTTTTCAGGAGATCAGACATTAATTAATAGTGCCTCAAGAGATAAGTAAAGATGCAACTTTTATAGAATGCCAGAGTTTGCCATTTGTACATTAGTCATTCTTCATCAGTGTACTTACTACATGTAGGTGACACAACCATGATCAAGACAAGATGTCTACCTACTTTCAGTATATCCAGTGGGGTGATAGGCAAGGAAACAGAAAATTGCAATTCACAGGGATTAATGCTAACTTTGAGGCAGAGATTGGGCATTGAATCCAATCTTGTTCATCAGACAAATTTTCCCAGAGAAATGACATCTGCACTAAGCCTTGAATGGTGTAGCAGTTAGCCTGGTAAGGAGGAGAGTGAGGCAGGTCAGGCAGGCATATAGTCACATCTAGGAAGTCCTTCCTTCAATATTATTATGATTTCCTCCTTCTCATAATTTAACTCTTCTCACATTTGTGCCCTCTAATTCATTCTAGTTTTTCTCCATCTTTTTACCCTGTTTTATATATTTCAGAGTACTTAGTTGAAATTAACTTCTTTATCTGTAACTTATCTGCCATTTCCCCCAACTAGAATATAAACTATCACCGGTCTTTTTTTCTAAGTTTTTATTTTAATTCCAGTTAATTAACATACAGTGTTATATTAATTTCAGGTGTACAATATAGTAACTTAACACTTCCTACAGCACCCAGTGCTCATCACACCAACTGCACTCCTTAATCCCATCACCTATTTAATCCATCACCCCACCAACCTCCCCTCTGATAATCAGCAGTTTGTTCACTATAGTTAAGAGTACCTTTTTTTATCATCGTTGTATCTCTATTGGCTAAAACAAGTTTGACAAGTCATTGGTTCTCTCTGAATATTTATTAGGTGAATAAACAAATAGAGAACCAAAGGCGAAGAATGGTTTAGTTCTTTCTTGGAGAAATCCAGTCACACTAGAATGTCACAGAAGGCAGATGGACCAAGTGCAATTAATTAATTTTGATATGAATAATTCTTTAATCATTGAAGATACATTTTTTTTCTTTCTTGAAAGTTGTATTGTTGGTTACAGTGGGGCCTGAGAAAAGAATGTGGCTAGACCAGGGACCACCAATCATAAAGGAAAACAAGAGCGGGGCACATTCCACTGAAAGTGAGACTCTTAGATTAGGAAAACTAGCAAATTGGTTTATAACATAAACAGTATGATTTACAATGCCCCATAATCTGAACTCTGTGGTTTTACAACTATTCATCTGTAAGTCTGTTGCTTCCTCTGTTCCATTCCTCTTTATATCACTCAAAAATCTTTCACTTTGAAATTCAAACAATCTAAGTCTTGCCACAAAGCCGTTTCTCCCACAACACCTCCTTTTTGGGCCTCGTGAGGCAAAAGAGAGCATTCCTTTTTCAGTTGTTTTATAGCCAGTGCAACACATAACAACCTCACCATGTAATACGGTATCTCCCAGCATTGGCCTGGAATTTCATATTTTCATAGTTCTACCATTGCAGTTCCTTCTCAGTGTATAAATATTTGATAAACATTTATCAAATCAGATTAGAAGACAGCTACTATACATTCTCCAGAGGTTTTCTAGTTAAAAGTAAGCAGAATATGTGTCATAATTCCAATAACATGAATACCCAAGAGGTATGTAATTTCTGTGATGTAGGGAAATGAAAATCTCTACAGGAAATGTGTATTTTGGTTGTAATAATGAACCGTGAAATCTGGCAAGAAAGGATCATTAAGGACTGTGTCCAGTACCTTCTTTTTATAGATGTGGAAACAGGTCATAACTGTATTCAATAGGCCAAGACTCTGGGGATCCTGACTCTCTGATCAGTGGTCTTCCCATCCTACTTGATCAAATTATGTATATAAATTACCTCCAACACACACACAAAAAATTAGTTATTTAATAGTTTGATCCAGTTTGATTTTTTTTTTCAGATTCTGATTATGTTCTCTAACTTAAGTTGATAAAGGCCATTGTCTTTAGATGTCTTATTTAAGTTTTACAACCACAGAAATCTCATTGTCATTTTGGTACAATTATGACATACTCAATTTACTGGGAGAGTTATGACATTGGCCAATAGGCTATCTCAAAAATCCATCAAAATTTAGCAATTTTAATTTCATATTTTTAAACTATTCTACTAGGCCCAATTATAAGGAGATTAAAAAACAAAAAGCACATTGCAAAGTAGCTTGAAAGATCCAAAATAACCTACTGTTAATTATGTTAAAAATACCAAGCATTTGTCAGCATCTCATTAACATCTTATGGAGAGAACAAGCTTTATTTGCTTTAAGATGAAAGAATTTTTAAAATCAGATACATATATTTTTGGCACCTTTAAAATAACTAATATTGGTCCTAATTAAAATCTTGCCACTATTATCTTTAAATATTACTAAGTCTTTTTTTTTTTTTTTTTTTTTTAAAGATTTTGTTTATTTATTTGACAGAGAGAGACATAGCGAGAGCAGGAACACAAGCAGGGGGAGCGGGAGAGGGAGAAGCAGGCTTCCCGCTGAGCAGGGAGCCCGATGTGGGACTCGATCCCAGGACCCTGGGATCATGACCTGAGCCGAAGGCAGACGCTTAACGACTGAGCCACCCAGGCGCCCAAAATATTACTAAGTCTTAAGTGGAGTAATGTTCTCTGGCCCATGCTCTCTTCTGCTTATGTCTTAGAAAAGATTGATTTCACAATAAGGCCTTAAAGTAATACAACTCAGAGACCTAGGTCTGTTGGATAACCATGATATGGGGTTAATTTTTTTAATGTCTCATAGAAATTTCTCGTATAAATTTCTCTTTGTACTCACTCATTTTCTTAGATGTGTTTCAGTCCATTCAGGGATAAAACTTGTAGAGCTGGGAACTAATGTATAAGAATAAGTATAAGAATAATTTCTCTGTGGAAACCTTTACTAAGTATTTGTAATCAAAGCAATTAAAGAGTAGAAGGGAAATAAGAAGAAAATATGTTCTTTCTGAGAACAATAATGGCCAGCATAATTGATACTAAAAAGAGGGCATGGCCACTAAAAAGTACTTGTTTGTCTGATAAAAAGATCACGGTTTTCTACTCTCTTCAAATATACAGAACTTACATAGCTTTTTACCCCTCTTTTGAAAGAGTGACTTATGACTATCTCCTTAATTTTCAATCATATATAAATCCTGAATTTATTTATATTCTAAGCTATGATTGATAAAGTAGGACACAAATTCCACAAAAGAAAAAATATATATATTTTGAAATTGCTAATTTTTCTTTAATTTATTAATTCATTCATTTGTTCATTCTCTACAGAGTTCTGCAAAAGATTTAAGATTGCTGATTTTTCTCCATTGTTTCAGTATGTTTCCTCATATTCTGATTTCTGCAATAGTTTTTCTTCAAACTCTAGAAAAAGTTTTCAACCTAAACATTTTGGTACCTAATTGCCTGACAGTTTGGTCAGTTCATATTCTGCTCACATATTTAGGTGAATATATAGAAAGTAAACACCAGAATTTAATTAATATATTTTTCTTACTGATTTACTCAATATTAATGTTAATACAAATATTATCCCTTTTATATGAGCTGTTTTCTCCTCTAGAAACCCATGAGCCAAAATATGTACTGTGTTCCAAGAAAAGTTTATCAATCAAGTGGTATTACAAAATTTAAATATAAAAAGTTTTAACTTTTGGTGGCCATCCAAGCATAATCATTATGTCTTCAAATTCTCTAGCATTCTAGAGCTATCCTTCCTTTTATTATTCAAGTAAAACAACTTGTGAAGTCTCTCACTTAATATTGTGGCAAGTCCAACATTCTTTTCAGTATTCCCATGGATATTAGGGAGATATTTGCTCCTATATATTGCTCCTGAGTCATTATTCAGACTGCCTTGTAATTGGGTATGTGAGTTGTTCCAGATATCTTGGTTCTCTATTTTTTTCAAATAGTTTTATTGTGATGCAATTCATATACCACACAATTTTTACATTTCTTGGCTGTCTTTTGATAAAAACAAACACAAACAAACAAAAAACATGAGAACAAGCTCCTTCTCTTCCTAAGGTGCAATTTCTTTGGATACAATAGATAGTTACAGAAAGTACTGAATAATTTAAATCAAATATAAGGAAAACTTTTCTTGAAGACCTGTGGGTACATCTGCTATGGAAGAATCCGGAGTATTGGGCTCCAATTTTCTAGGGCTCCAGCTTGCCACCCTATAGAGGCACACCCCTTTGGAGAGTCTTAGTTCAAAGAACAACAGAAACTTTGGCATTAGAGATTTCCCTTAATGACTTCCTGTCTGTGAATTAAATTCCAAGGCGGAGCTCAAGATCAAAGAATGTGTAGAGAAGAAAGTAAAAGATTTACTCTTCCTTTTATACAGTTTTGTTGTTTTACCTTCTAATAGTACAAGTAAGGTTTAATTGTGCTGTGTTGGATGCTTGTGCCAACTGAGTATTTAAAAAGCTTTGCCTAAAGCTACATTTTCCCCTTTCCATTTGGAAAACAGAATCTTGAGGTTAATGTTTGGTTAGTTTTTCAAAATTGTCCAAAGATCACCTACGTTAGAATTTCAGGAGAATTTTTAAGAGATTGATCCCTCTGCCCCAACACAAAATGTAAATAATCAGAACCTCTGTGAATTTTTCATTTTCTATAACTGAGCTCCACAGATAATTCTCACATACAACAAATTTGGCTTAATTTATTTATTCTCATTCTTCCTAAATAATTGAAAAATTTCAAGTTATGACCTTAACTTCAAATATATGACTTTATTCACATTCCTTTAATATCAATGTGTAGTGCTCTCATTGCCAATATTTTCTGTATGTTGTGTGTTTCTGATTTTTGTCTTCGATCAAATTAATTTTAATTTAAAAGAAAACACAGTTAAAATAGATTTTTTTCCTCATTTTTAAGATGTAAAGCAAACCCATTTCTGGGATTTAACCTGATGACTATTGGAATATTTTATGTATTATTTTACCTTTAATTCGATTTTAATATTCTTCAAATCATTTTATTAATCTACAAAAAATTTATTGAATATTCCCATTATCTTTTATGTTCTTGTATTTTATTTTTTATTTTTTATTTTTTTTTAAGATTTTATTTATTTATTTGACAGAGAGACACAGCGAGAGAGGGAACACAAGCAGGGGGAGTAGAAGAGGGAGAAGCAGGCTTCCTGCAGAGCAGGGAGCCCGATGCGGGGCTCGATCCCAGGACCCTGGGATCATGACCCGAGCTGAAGGCAGACGCTTAACGACTGAGCCACCCAGGCGCCCCTATGTTCTTCTATTTTAATGCAACTTGAAGTATTTTACATGTCATTATTTTTTCAATAATCTCTTTAATAAAAAAATTTATTTATTTTATTCTTGGGGGCATTTGGGTCTGTGCTCCACTTGTATGACTTTTCCTACATAAAAATAAGTATTAGAAAAAGAAGGAATATTCTCATTCCACTCATTGAAACTTGTGATATTATATTACACAGGCAAACTATTAGCAAATGAATAGAAAATAATAAATTCATATGAACAAATTAGCGATGATTAATGTATTTTACAAGAACATAGCTTGTTTTATTGTGCAAAGAGAATAATAGTGAATTTATATAAAAGAAAAATGATAAAAATAGAACCTCAGATTTCACTATGTGCTTTGAAAGAGTGGACAGATGAATTTTAGCATAAGAAACGTACTAATCAGTCCTTTGAAATCCAGTTGCATGAGCTAAGTATTTCATTGAATTTTACCTCAGTCAATATATACGCAAAGAAAGAGATCTAGCCACTTGTTTGTCTGAATTTAAAAGGTAACACCTACTTACAACTCGGAAAATGCAGTTTTTGTATTTATGTTCTATCTCCTCAACTAAATTGTAAGTCTTTGGGTAGGAATAGAGAAGTGGCCTCAAGCTTGAATTCTGGAGTCAGCCTGCCTAGATTTGATAACTTTGGTGGTAGGGAACTGTGCATCCTCAGACAAGCAACTTAATCTCTATGTCTCTCTTGCCTCTTTAGTAAAATGAGTTTAGTAGTATTATTGATCTCATAGGGCTGTTGTGGAATTAATTAAAAAATTCCACAAAAGGTGCCTATTAGAGGAGTCTGACATTTCCATATATTCACCATTTAATAGGATCAAGATTACCAGTCATGACCAAGTTCTTATAGAGCAAAGACAAACTCATTTGTGGTTTTGAAAGAATTCACCACAGAAAACAAGTTATATGGGATCCACCTGGATCAAGACATCTTTGTTTTTGAGGCACATTGATATTTTCAAATCTCAGCAAGAGATCTCTTAGATCTTGACCGAAGGTTACTGTGCCTTGGCAATTGGAACTTTATAGATCCAAGAGATCTTTTCAAAATTTGGCTCTTTTCAGGGGATCTTGCTTTGAGATAATGCAAAACTCTCTGCAGAAAGTCTGAGAATGAACATTTCTAGAAAGTTTCTTGTCCAGCTGATTAGCTTTGCATTTTAATAAATTTCCTCTTATATGGATACGCACACAGTCATTTTGAAATTGTCCCTCACTGATCTCTTATTATACACTCATTTCCTAAATTACTAAAGTAATAGCCGGCATTATCACAATTACATGTGTTCGTGGTGCTTCACATGATTACAATAATCATTTTATCATGCTTCTAAAATATTAATAATCCAATGATTGTAATCATCATTAATTACTATTAACTTCATAGGCTACCACACAATCCCAGATAATGCAACACAAAAAGATGACAAAGAGAAGACTGCACTGGGTTCCTTTTTTTCTCCAGAAGGTTATTTTAGTGGTTTAGAAGGAAAACATATGCATGCTAACTGCACTGAAGCTAACTGCTCAAGTTCTCCTAGGGAGATAATTTTTTCATGCAACAATATGTCTATTATTAGTTCTTATACATTAGCCCTTAGTAAATAGTATTTATTCTGTCTGCATATCTTGACAATGACTTCTCCCCACATTTGCAGCCACCCACTGAGACAATCATTGCCACCATTCAGACACACAACAAACTAAGGTTTTATTACTTTAATTTTCCAAACAAATTATACCATGCTAAATTACAACACATGGAAATAATTTTTAAAAGACAAAGAGAACAGCAGATTTTACCTTTTTATTAAGTGAACGATATGTAATTTCAAATAATGGCTTGTATTAAGTATTGTCCAAATGTGCAAATGTTGTGTGACTGAGTGAGTGCTCTAGCAAGCATCAAAGTTTCCTGAACCTTTTTGAAATTAAATGGAGGGAACTATGTAAATTAGTCTTATTCTGGTGTTTTATAGCCCCATAAACTTGGATTTAAGTTAATAACTGGTAATCTCAATGTGTGTATGTTCTCCACTAGTGTATTCATGTTTGGCAATTGTATATATATATTTATATATATATTATATATATATAGAGAGAGAGAGAGGGAGTCAGGAAAATCCCTAACTTCAAACTATAAGATGCATCTTTTATATTTCCAGCTAGTGCTGCAAAAATGTCACAAAGACTAACAGAATGTGTCCTAAAGAATGATGTGTTATTATCTGAATTGACACAGAACAATGTTAGATTAAGAATCCAGATGTGTTCTGAAGGTTAACAGTGGGAGCTTACACTAGAATCAAAGAGCTCAAAACAGAAAATGTCCTTTAGGGAAGTTCTGCATTTCTCCACAATTTTCAGAACAGCCACCATTTAGGGGAAGATGGCGAAGTATAGTGTACACTTTTAGTTTGGACAAATTAGGAAAATTTTGTCTAACCATTATCATTTCCAGTAACGCTAATGTTCACAGTGTTTTAAGACAGAGACAGCTTTGGAAACAAAACAGTGGGAGCTTTTTAGGATACCAATTCAAATGCCACCCAGCTGAGTAATGATCTGGTTGTCATTACCAAACTTATTATTTCATGTCTGCTCAGTGATTAATGTCACTTGGAATTAGTATATCCTTCAGTTCACTCCCATATGGACAAATGCCACCATTCAAACATCATCATCATGTTACCAGTTTGTCCTGAGAAGCTATTGAAAACTTCAATGCTTTCTCTTCATGTTTAATGAAAGATTGATAGAGGGAATGGTCTGATGTTGTTTATGTCCTGTGAGAGCAATTGATTACAGCTAATTTTCATGCCCCTGTAGTGTCCTTTCAGTGGTTGATTTCAAGAAAACTTAGAGCAGCTGGTCCCAATTCTGGCCATATATAGAACCACCTAGGGAGCTTTTAAAAATATATATTACTGGGCTTTAACCCAAAGCTACTGAATAAGAATCTCCAGGGTTTATTCCCATCAAGCTATATTTAAACATGCTCTCTAAATAATTTTATTGCAGCTGTCCATGGACTGGCCTTTGGGATCCATTTGCTGAATTTTGAAATTAGCCTCAAATTCTAGCTCTGAAGCTTTCTATATGAAAAGTCCTCCTCCAGTCCAAATAATCTGGAATTTCCCACATCTGTGAAATGAAGATAATATTCATTTTAGTTGTTTTGAGGACTACATGACAAACACACAGAGGCTGTCGAGAATAGTTCATAGCACACAGTAGGCCTATAATAGGTTGTGGAAGAGATGGTTATGGGCTTGCCCAAATCCGTTTTCTTTTATTTCTGGACACACAGCCAGATTGCTTTTCTCAGTACACCTTGTGCTTAGTTGAGTTCATGTGACTAAATCCAGGCGAAAGGAATGCAGCAGAAGGAATGTGAACCACTTCCAAGTTTGGACTGCAAAGACCTCCACAGTCAACCTATGCAGTTGCTTCCCCTTCTGGTAGGCTAACTGAGATGACCTACAAAGTGACCTTGGGATCCAATGTTGAACATGGAAATTATACAAGATGGAACAAACCAGAGTTCCCGATGACCATGTGGGAGGCGACCCACCAATAAACTTCATTTGTGTTAAGTATCTATTACTTGGGGTGTATCTACTACAGCAGCTAGTACCCTATGTGTGTTGTGCAATTATTTTAATTTTCTTTTAAAATAATAGTAACATTTGAAAAACTTGTTTCTTCACTTGTCTAACTATTGTGGTATGCCCTATATTATCAATTGTGGAAACAGTCAGGAATCTTAATGCTCATAACATGCAATGAGCGCTTCGCAGATTCCTGTGGCAACAGTAAAAACCTTCTGTGTTAGGGGAGTATCTAATCCCTTAAGAAGATCACCTGCCACCAAGCGACATGCTACATGATCCCAATGTTATTGCTCCTTCATCTTTTAGGGGCAGGAAAACAAATATATATAGTGGACCTTAATTAGGAAATTTATTGGAATAAAGGATGCTGTACTATTTATACTGTATGACAATACACTACATCATCATCTACATGTCATTTATGTATGAACAACTATTTATGAGAAATTTCTCCTAAGATTGTAATGGTTATATTTCCCTCTTCACTATTGCTTTTTGGGGTTTTCTTTTCCTTCTCCTCTATCAATTACTTCTAAGTAGCCCCTACCTTCATATTAACTCTAATGTTATAACATTATACACGTCTGGTCCAGAAGGATCTTACTTTGGAAAGAACAAATATGGGAAAATAAAAATAAACTTAAAAAAAATTTAAAAGCTTCTCCTTCCCACCTCTAAGGTTTCAGAGTAGCATCTTCAGTTCCTTATGCTATTTTTCTCAGTTCACTCATATTGCCCCAACATTATTCTATACCCCACATGCCTTCATATTTAGCCTATCCGATGCCCTGGTGAGGCAGTCTCTTTTTCTCCCTTTTCTCAGAGGTAATTAAATCTTCAGTATTTTGTATACTCAGAGACTCATTTTAGAAAATCACTATAATTTGAATTTTCCTATAGGATCTAAGTTAGAGGTCACACATATAGTTCATCTCACTTGCTAACTAGTAAATCTTTAGTGACTCCTTGGAATGCTATGTTTAGAAAGGTTTGAGATCAATGTGTCGTCTCAGCAAAAAAGAACATCCTCATCAGTTAGGGATGTATTTCCCAGTTTCAGGAGGAGAAGCAGTGGCATTCATGCCAGGTGTTTGTATCCTGGTGCCCTTTTAAAAAAAAATAAAATAAGAGGAGGATGAGAATTATTATTACTACAAAAGAAAGTTCAAACGAGCAGTTCTTTTGTGTCTTTAGGAATGGTGGAGTGTTGGCATGCTTTCTCAGAGTTCAGAAAAGATCAGTCTTCAAATATACTTTTGAGATCCAACTATATTAAGAACCAATGAAGTACAAGACAATATTGTAAATATGGTAAAATAGTTTCAGTGCTTAAATTCAACAGTTAAAGGTCTACGAATACCATGTTTCATTCCTTTCAATGTATCCTCATGACTATATACATAAACTTATTTGGTGATAAAAGTAAGTCAAAATTTGAGGTCTTTCATTCATGGAGATTTGGCCAAATGGTCCCTTAAATTCAGCTCTGAAAATGGGCCATAAGATCTGAGTGATTTCCTGCAGTGGAAGAGATAATGGGAAACACTTGTCAGAAGGAAGAGTGAAAGAGTGAAATAGGGAACATTAAGTCAATGCCTAAAGCAAGTAGAATGAAAGAAAAGAGGTGATTGGTAAACTATTTCAAGATGGAGGCACATGGTATCAGGAGTCACTGAGACCCATAATTCCTTAGGCCTTCTCTCCTGGAGTTTCCTTCCCTGATGTTTTTCCTCAGGTCCTCTTCCGTCAAAGAATTGACCACCCCAGCTCCTAACTCTTGAGTTACCCACTAGATCGTTGACCCCGAGTACTATCAAACAGCACCAGTATTAGATATCTTACTCCTGGCACTTGGTAGAGATGGAGGCTGTGGACAGAACTTCTGTCTCATTGCTGCAGAGATATAAATATACCTGGAAACCCAAATTGTCTATCATATGACATTTACTCATGTAAGCATTGGTTTTCCAGCAGCACTTTTTTTTTTTAAGATTTTATTTATTTATTTATTTGACAGAGAGAGCAAGAGAACACAAGCAAGGGGAGCAGTAGAAGGAGAGGGAGAAGCAGGCTCCCCATCGACCAGGGAGCCCAATGCAGGTCTCGATTCCAGGACCCTGGGATCATGACCTGAGCCGAAGGCACACGCTTAAGCATCTGAGCCACCCAGGCGCCCGTGGCAGCACTTTTTAAATTGAATAGAGTTCTAAACCTTGTACTCATTATATGAATTCACTAGACTTTCCTGTGCTGAATGGATAATAATCATTGTATATAACATTGTATCTATGGGAACATATCTGTCAAATTCCAAATAATTGACTTCCAAAGAACATTTACATTGCACCAATTTGTAATTGGTAAGCTCATTTCCCTTCTTTCTTTTTTCAGTTATATAATGAAATTTAATGAAGCAGGTTTCAGATCTACATCTCCCCATACACTCATTTTACTAGTCCAGAAAATAAAGAAATGAATTTAATGATCCCAAGTCACTGACTTGGTTATATGTATTCTATCAGATCCTAATAATTTCTCACACTAATGCATTCCTCTATCAATGTCAGGTTGCTTAAGAGGAGACAGAGCCAAGGACTACTTGCTTACTAGACTGTGAAAGCTATAGGTTTGGCTACAGGTGAGGACCACAAAGGGTGAATGTTTATATTAACCTTTCTTGTTTCTTGTTCTTAAATATCTTTTTGATGAAAAAGTGACAGAAAGGAGCTTCTTAAAGACATTTTTTCTATGAATAGAGCTAGCTAAACATGTTATTTGACTTTATTGTGATCTTATTGATGATTTCGGGGAACTTAGAGAATGGAGTGCTCTGTACAATATAAAATCCACTAATGTAAAGCACACTAAACAACATGATTGTCAATGGGATAGACATATGTGGTAAGAGTATAAAAACATGCACAGAAAGGGTATAGGCTGACATTGGACAATGTTTCTGGGGAGGCAAAACAATGAGATCGTGGTAGAGGTTTTGCTATTAGATGTATTTAGTTATTTAAGATGAGATGTAAGTATGAAAATATAGTAACATATTTAAATCTGTTATATTTCTAGTTTTTGTCTATTAAAATATCTTAATTAGATTAAAAAATATACATACATATTTTATTACTTTTATTTTTTAGGTCTTTGTTTTAATTCCAGTTAGTTAACATATAGTATTTTATTAGTTTCAGGTGTACAATGTAGTGATTTAACAATTCCTTACATCACCCGGTGCTCATCATGACAAGTACACTCCTTAATCCCCATTTCCCTCATGCCCCTGCTAACCTCCACTCTGGTAACCATCAGTTTGTTCTCTATAGTTAAGAGTCTGTTCCTTGGTTTGTCTTTCTCTCTCCTTTCTTTCCCTTTGCTCATTTGTTTTGTTTCTTAAATTCCACATATGAGTGATATCATATGGTATATATCTTTTTCTGTCTGACTTATTTTACTTAACATAATACTCTGTAGCTGCATCCATGTCATTGCAAATGGCAAGATTTTTTATGGCTAATATTCCATATATACATATATACCATATATATATACACCACATCTTCTTGATCCATTCATCAATTGATGGACATTTGGGCTGTTTCCATAATTTGGCTGTTGTAGATAATGCTTCTATAAACATTGAGGTATGTGTATCCCTTTGAATTAGTATTTTTGTATTCTTTGGGTAAATACCTAGTAGCGCAATTACTGGATGAAGGGTAGCTCTATTTTTAACTTTTTGAGGAATCTGCCTACTGTTTTCCACACTGATTGCCACCAGTTTGGATTTCCACGAATAGTGCAAAAGGGTTCCCCTTTGTCTGCATCCTCACCAGCACCTATAGCTTCTTGTGTAGTTGATTTTAGCCATTCTGACAGGTGCGAGGTAATAGCTCATTGTAGTTTTGATTTGTATTTCCCTGATAATGAGTGATGTTCAACATCTTTTCATATGCCTATTGGCCATCTGCATATCTTCTTTGGAAAAATGTCTATGTCTTCTGCCCATTTTTAATTGGATTATTTGTTTTTTGGATGTTGAGTTTTATGAGTTCTTTATATATATTGGATACAAACTGTTTATCAGGTATGTCATTTGCAAATATCTTCTCCCATTCCGTCGGTTGCATTTAGTTTTGTTGATTATTTCCTTCACTGTGCAGAAGCTTTTTATATTGATGAAGTCCCAATAGTTTATTTTTTGCTTATGTTTCCCTTGCTTCCAGAGACATATCTAGAAAGAAGTTGCTACAGCCAATTTCGAAGAGGTTACTGCCTGTGTTTTTCTCTAGCATTTTTATGGTTTCCTGTTTCACATTTAGGTCTTTCATCCATTTTGAATTTATTTTTGTGTATGGTGTAAGAAAGTGGCCAGTTTCATTCTTTTGCATGTTGCTGTCCAAAAGCACCATTTGTTGAAGATGCTGTTTTTTCCCCATTGGATATTCTTTCCTGCTTTGTCAAAGATTAATTGACCATATAGTTATGGAATAAAAAATATATTTAAAAGAAGGGAATTATAGTATTGCAAAGTAAGAACAAGTTCTTTTAACTTTTTTTCAAACTTTTAGGCAGTAACAATTATGATGTGAACTGAATCACTCAGTTATTTAATTTAGGTTTAAAAAAAATCCTACTCACTTTTTGGAGCTAATTGCAGGTTGAGTAATTTAACTTTGACACTGTCTTACTATTTTGACTTCACTTCATCTCCCTTAATAGAGTTATATTTGTTACCTAATATAAATTCATACATTTAAAATATGAATTTTAATAATCCTCTTAGTGTTTTTAAATTAGAAATAAATGATTTCACTGTGAAATATACATATTCGGGCTCTTCTTCATATTACATTATATCAAGTAAAGTAGCATTGAGGGTGGTGAAAGTGGATTGTCAACAATTGTATCACTACATCATTGTAGAATAGCTATTATTACAGTTTGATTCCATAAAGGAATTACGGTTATTTGGAAAGATAACTGGGTAAGGCATGAAATGGATAGAGGAAAAGATTTTACTTTCTTTCCTTGAGAATAAACTTTAGGTAGCTTAGAAAATTCCCATAAATTAAAGTATGAAAAACACATTTAAAAACTGGTACCTGAGCTTCTGAGGATAAGAATTAAGATAGAATATAAAATTAATACAAGTGTTAACCTTTTCATTCATATAAATAATGACCTTTAATAGAAGGCCTCTAGCCTCCCAGTTAGCCAGAAATACTCTAGGATTTAAAAAAAAAAAAATTCAAAATTAAGATGAGTCACATGCTATCTTGAGATCTAATAAAATGGTGTTTTCTTTCTTTTTTAACTTTTGTTTAGGTGTAACAAAGAATATTCAAATGCAGATTTGGAACTTACCAATGTTCACATAATTTAAATGAAAGTCATTATCAAAATTCAGAATTCCACTGATTTACTACATTGCTATAGGCAACTAATCAACATCAACACAGCTTTAGTAACTTAAATTGCATATTCAGTTGTATAAGATAAAATAGAAAGAAAACGTGTTAGAGCAATTATCATCATCTTCACTATCATGACCTTTATCATAATGGCGACTAACATTTTTTTAACTCTTCACAGATTGCAAAGTGCTTTCATCTCCAGCGTTTCTCACATCTTACAGTTGGCTGAGAGTAAGTAGAACATGTGTTATTTATTCACCCTACCGTTGGAAAATCTGAAAGATACAGAAAAATTAAAACAAATGCCAAAATAAGAAGACATTTATGTTGTTTCTATGTCAGGTAGCATTTTAAAAATATGAATGCAGAGGGGCCCAATATGGGAGAAGGCAGTTAGGAAGATGTGATGTGAGCTAAACAATGGGTCTATGCCTGTTTTAAGATGATTCCCTGCAGATCTCTATTGTTTGATTAGGAAAAACCCAAATAACATTAAAAGACATGGAGAAATATACATCTTTTAATTCATTATTATAAAAACACTTGAACTGTTATCCATCACTAATCTTGTTTCCTCTATACCCGCACTCCCTCCCATTGTAACCCATACTAGATTATTGTGAAGCAAATCTAGGATATCACATCATTTCATTTAGGGAAAATGCAAATGTACTTTATAATAGAAAACTAAGTCTATTAAAATTGGATGTGGATTTAAATAGAAGAAATTATTCTTTGTTTAAATCACTCAAAATTGGTGTTTTTCTTTGGAGATTTATTTATTTTCAAATTCCTGGATGAATTTGGCCTCCTTCTTCATGAATAACCCATTCTACTTGAAACATCTTAATCTTGTAAACTCTCCCTGAGACTAATCAAATATCTTGTGCAGTGTAAAAACAAGTTCAGAATAATGTCCACTGGATGATTGGTTGTATGGATAAGTTACTACATTTTTGATAGATGACCACTGTAAACACTGTAAATCATCTACTGTTTTAGTTAAAAGGATTCCTGTTAACCAAGACACCTGGCTTCTAACACTGCCTACCACAAGTAGCCTTGTGATTTTGAATGAGTTGGGTAACTTTTATGGATCCTTTGCCCTGACTAAAAATAAAAAGATAAAAATTTAAAAAATTTTAAAAAAGGATTTATATGCTAGATTATCTATAAAATAGATAGGTATCATAGTATCGAAATATCAGTTGTGTTATTCTAGCTCTGAAGTACTTCATTTCTTACTTCCATAGTACATATTCATTATTTTGAGGCCATAAGTCCTTGTTCAAAAGTGACTCTTACCTCATTTAAATAAGCTCTAGTCTCCATACAAGGTAGACCTGCCAAATCTAGAAAAGGAGCAATGATCAGAAAATCAGTAGCAATTATAGTGACAAATCAATCTTCAAGGACAGAATCTGTGAATATTGAAAGCAAAATCATATCTATCAGGTCTATGGAATTACATAATTTGAGCTTTCTTGAAATGTTGGGTAGAAATTGACCCTTATTAATATCTTTGGCACCTGTCAATTTGAGCACTGGGTGTTATATGTAAGTGATGAATCACTAAATTCTACTCCTGAAAACAATTTCACATTATATGTTAACTAACTAGATTTAAATAAAAACTTGAAAAAGAAAAAAAATATTCTTTGGTAATAACTCATTGTCAACATCTGTGGCATTTTACTCAAATCAAACTATAAACTTTCGAGGTTGATACATTTTATTCTCACTGCTGATATCCAATGTGAAATATAAATGTTAAAAATATGGAGAGATCGCTTTTTAGAATTGTTTTTTAGAGATTGTTTTTAGAATATATTGTTTTTTAGGGATTTGTTCAGTGGTATAACACAAAGAAGAAGCAACCTGCTGCCTGAAAGTTACTTTTAGGAAAGAGGCTCACTGAAAGTATTATATTGGCACCTTTGATAATGAAAGTGGTAAAACTTCCTGAAGTTCTTTGAGCATACATTTCTCAAGAATTTATTCAGCACATAATAAAACATGAAAAAAAATCCAAAAATACTTCCAGGTATCTAAATAACATTAGCTTTCATTCACATTAGTTTTTACCTTACCTAGTAATCAGTTACCACCAAAAAGTCATTATGCTTTGACATATTGTCCTCTTTGGCTAAGAGTACTTACACGAAACTTCATTTCCTAAGAGTTGAGGATAGACGATTTCAAGATGAGTGAAGCCAAATGTCCTGAAAATACTGTATGTACCTAGAAACAAAAGAGTTCCTCCCAGAGAGGAACTGTGTCCCCTTAGGAACAACAAAACAGAGAGATGCATACTTGTACTCGAATACACACACACACACACACATTCCTAACTGCAATACAAGGGGTAACTGGACCATGCTTTTTGCCTGTAAGGAAAGAATAAAGATATACTTTGAAAAAATATTCTCAGTCTCTGAATTTAGCTTGTTTCTACCATCCAGACATGATGCAAGATGCTTAAAAGAATGAATAGGTAACTTTTGGGAAAGTTGGGGATAAACTGCTAAAATAGTTATTGTGGGTAAATATAAGGTTTTGAGCTCTTTTAATGTTTTTTAAATTATAGAACTATAAGTTACACTCTTAACATTTTAGCATTCAAGGTGGAATCTCAGTCTCTTGAACTTCTGTGGTAAAAACCTTAAGAGACCTAAAGTCTCCTAAATTTGAAGGTAAAGACTTGAAGAAAAAGACTTTTTTAAATAAGATTTTATTTATTTATTTTAGAGATAGAGCATGCAAGTAGAGGGAGGAGCAGAGGGAGGACAAACAGACTTTGTGCTGAGTGCAGATCCCGCAGCAGGGCTCGATCCCAGGACACTGAGATCATGACCTGAGCCGAAATCAAAAGCCAGACGCCCAGCCGGCTAAGCTACCCAGGTGCCCCAAGAAAAAGACTTTTGCATCAGATATATGTTTTATCAGTTAGCTGTCTCGATGAATTACATTTTTGGTATAATCTTGAACAACATATAAAATTATTTTAGCTTTATGTGTAGAAAATTACTCTATCCAAAATATAGCTTTAGACTGAAATATGTAGTGAAAGTGAGGGAATATTTTAAGAAAATTCACCACATGTAGTGAAAGTGAGGGAATATTTTAAGAAAATTATGAAACCATCTTTTTTAAAGGTTATAGTGATGTGGGCTTATATTTAAGAGATAATTAAAAAAAAATCTTTTATGCCTCTTATTTCCTCTTCAATTGTTTAAGGTTAGATTGTATTTTATAATTCAATTTTGAAACTTCTCCCTGAATTTTACCCAAATTTTCAGGTATTGAGAATGAGTACTACAAGAATACTTAATCATTTTGTCAGTGGAATACCTTGAGGTAAACCCCACAAAGCCTTTTGAAAATGGTATAATAAGTTGTGGCACTCAAATGAAATATTTCATGATATACATGGAAATCCTAAAAACTTTATTTTGTGAGAATAGTGGGGGAATTAGTAGATGGCAGAGTTGAAATATCCTGTTCAGAAGCTTAAGTCAAACTCTTGCCTGGAAGTCTGCTCTGCATTACTAATGAAATATCTTTATTAAAAATCTATTGTGTACAGAATTTTGTATGAAAAAACTATGATATAAAGTGCTTGCTGCCATCACAACGATGCATATGTGGTGGCTGTATGAAAAAGGACTAAATGACGGAGCTAAAATCTGCTCGAATCTTCTGTGTCTATCAAACACCTAGAAATGAAGGAGCATGTCACGTTCTGCTGTGGTGGTTTTGTTGTCAGCTAATGGCAAATTGTTGTGAGTAAATAAATTAATGCCACATCTTGGTGGCAGCATTTCTCCCTCTTGGGGTTTACAAGACCATGTGTCTCTCCAGCTTTTCTTCAAGCTTAATCCTATTTACTCCATTCTCCTTCTACCTACAATATTTTCTTACCTCTGAAACCTGGTTAAAATGAACATGAATAGCCAGCTTCCATCAAATAACCAAAAGGAAATAAGTAGTCTGAGGGAGGTATATTCTGGGTAAATCAACCTCATTCCTTTGGAATTGATTACCTTCATAAATCATTCATTCTAGGAGAGCTAATTAGTACTACTTAACATTAGAACTAATGATCTGCTTTGTTTATTTCACTGAGTCCTTGAATTAATTCAGTTTCCTCACCCCGGAAATGGCTAAGGTGATCATGGACTGATGGACAGGCAAATGCATAATGTGCTTTCAGCAAAATGTTTGCTTAAGGAAGACCACATGTATAGTTTCCCAAGAAAAGTAAGTTAAGGGGCACCTGAGTGGCTCAGCTGAGAATCCAACTCTTGATTTGGGCTCAAGTCATGATCTCAGGGTTGTGAGATTGAGCCCTGTGTCAGGCTCCACATGGGCATGGAGACTGTTTAAGATTCTCCCTCTCTCTCTCCCTCCCCACTCCTTCCCTAAAGGGGAAAAAAAAAAAAAGTAAGTTAAAATAATGAAAAAAAAAACCTAAATTGTAGCCACATTATGAAACAATCAAGGGAATATAAGGGAGGTATAAATCCTCTGCTAGATCCCTTCTCCTTTCTTATTAGTGACATAGGTACTTAATTAATCCTATCTGTTTCTGGTGTGTGCATGGACACTCAGAAGGAGATAACGTCTCGATTAAAGAGAACTTCGTGAATTGTGTAAGACTGTTGAATCACAGACCTGTACCTCTGAAACAAATAATACATTATATGTTAAAAAAAGAAGATAGTAGGAAGGGAAAAATGAAGGGGGGGAATCGGAGGGGGAGATGAACCATGAGAGACTATGGACTCTGAGAAACAAACTGAGGGTTCTAGAGGGGAGGGCGTGGGGGGATGGGTTAGCCTGGTGATGGGTATTAAAGAGGGCACGTTCTGCATGGAGCACTGGGTGTTATACGCAAACAATGAATCATGGAACACTACATCAAAAACTAATGATGTAATGTATGGTGATTAACATAAATAAGAAAAAAAAAAAGAGGACTTCAACTCCCTGGGTTTAGACCTCAGTCTGTACTTCCTAAATTGATTAAGTTCTTCTTCTCACACCCCACATGGCTGATCCCCAGACAATGATTTACCTGACATTTACTGCCAAGTTTCAGTACCCCACTGACTTTTGTCCCACATTTTCCCTATACAAAACTAGTATTTTCAGCACTTTGGAGACAGTCTTTGAGACATTAGTCTACCGTCTTTCTGGTGTTGGTCTCGCTGAAATAAATTCCTTTCTTATTTCACCACCACTTATCCTGGACTTTGAAATTTGTCAGTGGTGAGTTGGTCAAACCTGATCTGTTTGGGACCCCTGGAGCTCAGGTGTTCTTGGGCCCTGAATCCCAGTTACACACTCTTACTATCTGTCTAAGCAGTAAGATACCTTTCTCAGAAAAGAGAAACTAAGAGCCAACATAATAAAACTACAAAGGGTAAATGTCATTAAGATATTGTGATTTATAAGAAATATATTTATATAGTCTTTTAGATGACCAAAATATATCTCTCATATATATTTGGTCTTCACCACTGTTCCTGGCTCACAGCTCCCAAAACCCTTGGGATAGCCTATGTGTTGAGAGTCACCTAAGTGTCTTTTGCTATGTTAATGAGGTGACTTAGAAAGGAGGGAAGTTGGGGGCTGGTAGCTGGAGAACTAACCACATGACTAGAAGGTTGAAACTTTTAGTCCCACCCACTATCTCCTGGGAGAGGACAGAGTTTAATCAATTGCCAATGTCCAGTGATTTAACCAATCATGACTATGTAATTAAGCCCCTGTAAAAACCCAAGAAGACCAGGTTCAGAGGGCTTCTGGGTTGGTAAACACATGTAGGTGTTGGGAGAGTGGCGCACCTGGAGAGGGTATGGAAGTTTTGTACATTCTCCCCATATCCTGCCCTGTGCCTCTCTTCCATCTGGCTCTTCCTAAGTCGTATCTTTTTATAATAAAATGGTGATCTAGTAAGTAAAAGGTTTCTCTGAGTTCTGTGAACTGCTCTAGCAAACTAATAAAACCTGACAAGGGTGTCATGGGAACCTTTGACTTAGAGCCACCTGGTCAGAAGTACAACAACCTGAATTTGAGATTGGAATCTTGAGCAGGGTAAGGGGTGTGTGTAGTCTTGTAGGACTGAACCCTTAATCTGTGGAATCTTATGCTTTCTCCAGGTAAATAGTGTCAGAATTGAGTTGTATTGCAGGACACCCAGACAGTGTCCAAGAGTTCCTTGTCAGTGTGGGGAAGCCTCTGCACACATATTGGAATTGGGTCCAAGAGCCTAATTTAGTTATGCTAGATCAGTGGTTTACATTTGGGCCCTATAGTTTCAAAATGTGGAATGCATACCCCTGGTTGTACCTGAAATTATTTGAGTTGTAACAAAAGACATGGCATTAAATAACATTGACTCACATGATGAGGGGTATTCAATTTTCTACTCTCTTAATCCTTTTATTTATTTTTTACTTTTGGAATATGTAGTTAATACCTCTTTAGGGGTGCCTGGGTGGCTCAGTCGTTAAGCGTCTGCCTTCGGCTCAGGTCATGATCCCAGGGTCCTGGGATCGAGCCCCGCATCGGGCTCCCTGCTCCGCGGGAAGCCTGCTTCTCCCTCTCCCACTCCCCCTGCTTGTGTTCCCTCTCTCGCTATCTCTCTCTCTGTCAGATAAATAAATAAAATCTTAAAAAAAAAAAATACCTCTTTAATATTTGCTAATTGTCCTTTATGATGAGAACATAGCTCAGTTCAGAATCTTCAACAGGTAACAATATCTAGTTCGAATTTAATACTTTTTAAAATTTTTAGTTATAGTTTTCTATTTACAATAATTATAAAAAAATCTTCAAAATAAAGTTGGATACAGAGGAGTTGGATTAAAAAGTCAACACCAAAATGCTGACTTTTGAGAATATGAGATATGAAATATGAATAGTATCCTGACTTTGCTAGAATTACTTTTGAAAAATTATAATTTAATAAGAAAGATAAAGAGGAAACTATCTTAACAAATACTAATTATTCCATTGCTAGAAATCTAGCATATTATTTTTTAGGGTTAGAAATTAGTATTTTTTAAAGACTAGTTCTTGTTAAGAACCTCAAGATGTGTAACTTGCATATTCAAGGTCCTAACCTTGTATCTATCTGATACTAAATATTTAAAAGTCATCCTCACATACTTTCATTTCTCTGCAGCACTTCTCAGTCTATCAACTAACTAAAATATCTATAAGTGGAACCAAGAAAGTTGGGACTCCTGGAGATCAGGAATAATCCCATCCATTCATTCAGTCATGTTTTTTCTATTGGTTCATATTTATGAATCCCACTTTTGTGCCAGCTTTATGTTGTAAAATGAAAACACAAAGAAACATATGATAATGTGATTTCAAGAAAGTAGTAGCTGTAAAACAAACTACATTTGACTTACGATTTTTTTTATATTTTGTATTTTGTATTTTGTTTGTCAAGGAAAGTTATAAGAAAAGCAGAGTATTAAAGTTCTTTTGTGGGGGTGCATGGGTGACTCAGTCAGTTAAGCATTCTCCTCTTGGTTTCAGTTCAGATCATGGTCTCAGGGTCCTGAGATTGAGCCCCACATCAGGCTCCACACTCAGTGAGGAGTCTGCTTGTCCCTCTTCCTCTGCTCCTCCCCCTGCTCCCTCTCTTTCTCTCTCATAAATAAATAAAATCTTTTAAAAAATAAGAGTTCTTTTGTGAAGGACATGCCACATCTAAATCCATAATTCTGCCATTCTCTATTTATTATACCTGGTCCTCTGCTAGTTGTATCCCCCACCAGCCCCCTAAAGGTGTTGAACTGATGATCTCAAGTTTAGAATAAAGTGGAGCATCTTTAATTAAATAAATTGAATAAATTGATCTGCAAAGAGCACTGAGAACTATGAGAATATGCAGAAAACATACGGCCCATTTTAGTGTAAATGAAGGCAGATATGTTTGAAAAACAAGTAACGGTTATCCCAGTATAAAAGAGATTTTTAAAAATGTTCCCCAGGCAAAGGGAAGAGCATATAAAAAGATGTAGCAACTAGAGGCAGATCATGTGTTGTAGCTGAGAACATTGTAAAGCTTTACGAGAATAGAGGCAAAAGATGAGGAGATGTCTGAAGGAGAGAGTCTGAAGGCAGATTGAGAAAGGCCTTTTAAATTGCAATGAGAAGTTTGAGATTCATCTTAGAGTGTTAATACTAATGGTAACTCATATTTTCCAGGTAACAGCTAGCTTGAAGATAAAGATTTGATGACCACAGTCTCTGTTCTGGGCCCAGCCCTGTTTGGTTTGCAGGACCAAATTCCCCTAGTCCTTCACTTACTTGGGTCCTAAGTTAATTTCATACTCCTCCTGGGCATCTGCTCTCTGAGGCTGCTTTCTCTGGCATACTTAAAGTGATTTATCTTTAAAATGGCTTCAGTCCCAAGGGGGGGAGTCACTCCAAATGACTAAATCACATACCTTGGATTCTAAGCTGCTCTTTCACAGCAGAGCGCTGGAGGCACATTGAAAAGTGCATTAATTAAAGTTCATGGTGACTGTGGTTCCCACTAGTCATCTCTTCTTTCCCTTCCTCTGTTTTTCCTTCCTATTTTCTTTTTCTACCTACTATTCATGAAGGGCTAGGAGGATTTTTTTTTCTACTTTTGTAATCAGCTAAGTGCTCTTCGAAGGTATAGCATTTCAAAAATTGAATTTGGGGGAAAAAGACATGCTGTCAAAACCAAAAGAGATGATATGCTCCATTATAAAATAAAATATTCAGAGTATCATTTATATGTTTAAATTATTCATTACAGGGGCGCCCAGGTGGCTCAGTCGTTGGGCGTCTGCCTTCTGCTCAGGTCATGATCCCAGGGTCCTGGGATCGAGCCCCGCATCTGGCTCCCTGCTCCACGGGAGGCCTGCTTCTCCCTCTCCCACTCCCCCTGCTTGTGTTCCCTCTCTCGCTGTGTCTCTCTCTGTCAAATAAATAAATAAAATCTTTAAAAAAAATAAAAAATAAATAAATTATTCATTACAATGACAGAAAATTATGATTATTTTCCCCCTGTGGTACATGTCATATTTCTCAAAACAGGTGGAAAATAGGACAGTCAGTCCTTTCTGTGTCATATTTAAATTGCTTCTTCTGTCAATGGGTTTAGTGAAATTTGATTGGCAGTTGTACTAAGTCTAAGTACTTTCAAGAGAAGATTAATAAGAATTGGGAAAACCATCACTTATTGATGCTGGTCATAACTCCAGAGAGTCTTTAAGAAACTAAAACAAGATATGGGCTTTTTTTTTTTTTTTTTTTTGGTGAAAAAATTTATATTTAGATTTAGCCAGCTGGACTCAGTTTAGATGATTCCAATTTTGTTGGCAACATCCAAAGCATCATAGTCAGGAGCCAGTGAAACATATGCCTTCTTCTCTCCATCAGGCCTGATCAAGGTGTTGACCTTGGCCACGTCAATGTCGTAGAGCTTCTTCACAGCCTGTTTGATCTGGTGCTTATTGGCCTTGACATCCACAATGAACACAAGTGTGTTGCTGTCTTCTATTTTCTTCACGGCTGACTCAGTAGTCAGGGGGAACTTGATGATGGCATAGTGATCAAGCTTGTTTCTCCTGGGGGTGCTCTTTCGAGGATATTTGGGCTGCCTCCACAGACACAGTGTCTTGGGTCATCGGAATGTAGGTGACATGCGGATCTTCTTTTTTTTGTGATTGTGGACACTTTTCAGCACCACTTTCTTGGCCTTCAAAGCCTTTGCTTTGGCTTCGGCTTTGGGAGGGGCAGCGGCTTCCTTCTTAGCTTTCGGTGCCATCTTCATAAAAGGGATATGAAGATATGGGCTTTTTTTTTTTTTTTTTTTGTCATTTTACAGTATTTCATTTGTGTTCATTTAATGTTGATTTCCACTCCCCTCCTTGAAGTCTGTCATTGGTTCCTCATAAGCTTCAAGATAAACATGTAACTCTGACCAAGGCATGTAAAGTCATAATGACTCACCTATTTATTGATTTATTCATCATTTAGTAAATATTTATTGAGCACCTATTATATGTCATATTCTTTACTAATTGCATTGCCCATTTGGTTTGTGCTTAGCTTTTAAGCTTTTCTCCTACCATGTTCCCAGTCACACTCTTCATGACAGCCATCCAAGGATCTACTTGCAATCCTCAAAACATGCTCAGGTTAATCATACTTTCACATCTTCCCTCTCCTGTTTCTATGCTGAGAATGGCTTTTACCTCTTATTTGTCTAACTTAATAGTTCCAACAAAATAGCTGATTTTTTTTAAAGGATTTTATTTATTTGACAGAGAGAGAGACAGCCAGAGAGGGAACACAAGCAGGAGGAGTGGGAGAGGGAGAAGCAGGCTTCCCGCAGAGCAGGGAGCCTGATGCGGGGCTCGATGCTGGGCTCAACCCCAGGACCCCGGGATCATGACCTGAGCCGAAGGCAGGCACTTAACGACTGAGCCACCCAGGCACCCCAAAATAGCTGACTTTTAAAATCACCTAGGAAGTTTCAAAAAAACATATTCCAGGTACCCAACCTCAAGGATTTGGATTCAGTAGATCCATAGTGATACCTTTAAATCTTATATTTGTAAAAGAGTCGCAAGAGATAGAGATAATCTGGGTGATTTTGAAACACTTGACCAATTAATGTCACTTTAGACTTTAAGGATCAAATTAGGTACCATCTCCCATTCATTAGTTGACCTCATAATTTTACATAAGTGGTCCTATTATGTCTTCAGTAACAGCACTTGCATTACACAAACTGTACTCAAAGTATTCATATTTTAGGTTTTTTTTTCCTTCCAGACAGAAAGTTACTAGTGAGCAAGTTGTGTATCCTCTTCACTCTATCCTGAGTGCAGAAGCCCAGATCAATCATTGTTCAATAAATGAATGAGTTTAAATCAATATTCTTTATTTGCATTGGAATACCCTGAAAATAGTGAGGACTTTTAAGTCTACACAAATATTACTTACTGGGCATAGTAGTATGATGCCCCTCAAGACACAAAATTATGAACAAGTCAATTAATCATTTATCATTACTATATCATAAATATACTTTTATGAGGATGATTAGATTACAGAGAAGAAATATTTATCATACCTCTGTTATTTAATTTCCAGATGAATCTTAATATTTTAAAAACATTATCTTTAACTCCAAGCTATGAATATTTTTTCTCAAAGTGTGATCCATAGGCCACCTGCTTAGAATTACTTAAGGCTGATATTAAAATTCAAGTCACAGCCTAAGAGACTAATGTAACATACATGACTGATGATGAAATGGCAAGAAGACTATATAAAGAATGATAAATTAATAAGAAAAGGGCAAACAACCCAAGACCAATGGTTATAAGGGAAATTCCCATTAAAAACCATGAAACATTAGTTCACACATTTAAATAAAAAAACCAAAATATCCAGCAATTTCAAGTGTTGGGAGATGATGTGGACCTCCTGGAACAGCTGTACACTTTGGGTGGGTAGGAATGTAATGTGTCAAAATCATTGAGAGAAGAATTTGGCAATATCTAGGATACTTGAATATGTTCCTATCCCACAACAGCATTTCCACTCCTTGACAAAATTTTGCAAATGTAAGCAAGGACATATAAATAAAGTATTTATAACAGGGCTTATTATAATGGCACATTTTGAAATACTATCAATACTGAAATGGATAAGCCATTTGAAATATATTATGCAAGATGGGACACTTTAATTAAAATAGTTAAACAAATTAACTAATGTCATCCATGTCAATGTGTATAAACTTCACAAGCATAATATTGAATAAACAAAGCCAAATTGCAAAAAAACAACTTACTCTAAGATAGAATATGTAAAAATGATGACTCTATGCAGAGGAGACATGAGACTACTTTCCAACACTACATATGATGGAGTTAAACTGATTTTAATTCTCTCTATGTATACTTAATTACATGTATATAGGCCAACTAATTTTTGTGCCACCTGCAAGTCATCCATCCTGTGTTTCAGCAACATCAAAGGAAGCTGTTTTATGAAGAATCTGTATTTTTTGTTCTCTGCCAGTTTTATTATGAAAGGTATGATTCTCCATGCCAGGAAACTTTTATTATGACAGTTTTCATCCTTGGAACACCTAAGTTGTTCAAGAAAATTAAAACCAAAATATTGAGTCAAGTCATTCACAGAAAAAATAAAGAAAAATATAACTTATGTGGAAGGACTAGATGTTTTCTTCTTCTTCAGAAGTTTACTATTTATTTTTATTTCTGTAAAAGCTAGAGATAAAAATTGTGATTATTCTTCCTTTAGTATTTGTGTTTTTAAATTAGTATCAGTGAGAATACAATGTTTCCAGACATCTTTGTGACTTTATTAATCTTTGTGCTCCAGTAAATAAGGCCACCAATTCTTTATAGCAACTAGCATGAAAAGATGAAGTTTAATTCTTCAGTGCCTTGAATCTTGGCTGGCTTTGTGACATCTTTAAACAATAAAATGTACTGGAAATTCTGTTGTGTGAATTCAGAAGCTATGGCCTCAAGAGGCTTTCCAATATTTGCCTTTACTCTGTCAAATTGCTACTCCAAGACCATTATGTAAGAAAGGTGGTCTGGCCCACTGAAAAGTACGAGACAACTTGGAGAACTATGTTGTCACAAAAGGGACATAGCACCAACTTTCAGATAGGTGAGTGAGGCCATATGGTACCTTATGGCTAAGGGTTAACAACATAGGCCATCCTCAAACAAGCCACTTTGGCATTTTGATTATTTTGAACTGTGGGCACTTGAAAAACAGCAAACACAGGGAGAGGCTTTCTAGGAACTCCCCTTATTTGCCTAAAAACAGATCCTCCAAAAGAAGATCAGTTGTCATAAATTCACTCCCTGAGAGTTTTATCAACCAGGAAAGATAGTCTCTTATTATAGGAAAAAAGACCTAAGTCTACACCACACCCAGACAAACGGTCACAAACTATCATATCTCTCATCTATTCTTTTAAGGGCCCCTGCATCGTCATTTACTCTCCCCTAAGAGGTGTAGATCTTTTTTCCCCCTGTTTAAGTCTGAACTCTAAGACGCTTCTTTGAATTACTCATTTTTCCCTGTTATCTCCCATGTGTATATGATGCACACATGTTAATAAAATTCTGTTTTTCCTTGTTAATCTTGTTCATCTCTTTTATTACCAAGTCCTCAGCAAGAACTCAGAGGGGTAAAAGAAAACTTATTTTCCTTCCCAAATAGCCCAGTTTGTCCTCCAGAAGACTTAAAGTTTGCCAAGTAAAACAGTGGGGGAATCACCTGCCAACCTATAGGATGAGGAGAAATGATAAATATTTGTGGTTTAAACCACTGAGTTGTGGTGTGGTTTGTTTTGTACCAATAGTTAACAGAAACCAGTACTTAAAAGTTGGGAGCTACTATAACATAACCTTAAAATAACTGTGCCTTGAACCTGGGTGGCAGGTACAACTTAGAAAAGCTGTGAGAAATCTATAAGCAAAGACATGCAAAATGGCAAAGGAACTGTTGGAGGTTAGAGAAAGGGCAATCAATGTGATGTAGCAGTGAAACAATTAACACACATATTCAAAATGGAAAATATATGTAACAAACAGGAACAGATTAAGGATATTCATAGTCAGAATATTGAGAGTGCAGATTCGTTTCATTTGCTGAGAATGATAAGGTGTTGGAAGAAAAGATGAGCTAAAGAAGGAAATGATTTGCAATTAGAATTTAGAAAAATATAGACAGTCCAGAGCATGTTGTGTTAGAAGTATCATTCTGCCTAGCAGTAAAAAGTCTTCAACATAAAATGAGCCCAGGGGACAAAGATCTAATCAAGGCTGTGGCAATATGATTTTTGTTAAGTCCTCTGAGAGATTTAAATCGGTGCCTCATTTTCCATCTCTGTTTGCCAGAAGGGTCTCTAAGAATCTTGAGGGCATTGTCCTTGCCTAGCTTCATATGCTTGAACATGGGCTAACCTTGTGACTTGCTTTGACCAATAGAAAATGATTCCTAAGCCTAGGCCTTGAGAGTGTTTAATGGCCACTTTGAGCTGCCCTGAGAATACCATTTCAGAAGCTAGTCAAGAATACTGTAGGATGGAAGGCTACATGCAGAAGAACTAAGATACCTCAACTAAAAGTCAGTACTGACTGCCTGAAAAGTAAGGCCTTCCTGCATATTCCAGTCCCAGGTAACCCTCCATCTGAATAAAGTGGCATACGTGGGTCTAGGCAAAATATCAGAAGAACCACCAGCCCATTTACAGATTACTGAAAAATAATGAAATACCTTTTTTTTTTTTTGATATGCAGCTGAGGGTTAGAAGGGTTTGTTAGGCAGCAATAGTTATAGTCTGATGTGATCTTCATTCCAAAACCCAATGCTAATGATTGCAAATGCAGATGCCAGTAAATTAACACAAAAGGCAATCTCCAGAGTAGAGTCAAACATATCTCCAAAATCAAGGTTATTAATGTCAAATTTTACCTAAGTGACTAATAAATACAAAGTATTTTATATTACTAAATGTACTATGAACAAAAATCAGCTTTTTGAAAGTATCATTTATTTACTTTATTGCACATTTGGATTTATCTGACCACTCCTTAAGATTTAAATAACCACGAAGGACAGAAAACGTCTCAAACTTCTACTAGATTTTTCTGCTAATTCTTTGTATTCCTAGCTATTATTTTCCATATATTTGATAACTTTTCGAGGGAATAACAGTTCTTTACTACACTCTTTTAATCCTGATTGTATACCCATTATGATAAAGTAACTCTTTGTCTGATTTAATGCCTTTGGCTTTGACTTTGATTGCATTCGTGTTTGTAAGGCAAAAAAATCACACCTTAACCAAATTACACTTGAAACCTCCCTAAGTTGGTCATACATCCCATATACATAATTTTATTTTGTACATAAAATAAGCACAGGAATTCTTATGCAGTTTGATAAACACTAGTCTGAGAAAGGAACAACTATTTATCTCTGCAGATGTTCAAGTAATCAAACCATTCTGCATTTAGAACAACCCTCAAATGGCAAAGGAGTGTAAGGATGGATAGAGAACTTCAAAATGTTTCTGTCTACCTGCTGGGTTAATTCTATGCTTTAGTGTTAATCCTCTATAATTTTTTTTAAATCAGTAATTTTTGTAGTACAATAATGGAGTACGTATTATGGGAGGGTAGCTTTTAAAGACATCTCCTGAGTTAAATGCTCTTATGATAAAACTATTGAATTGTGACCCCTACAGTCTTTTGTTAGCTTTTCCCTATTGTGTTTTTGTCCAACTTTTTAAGAGAGCTTTATTAAGAATTTTCATAAAAAATTATACATATTTAAGGTATAAACTTTGACACATTTTGACATATGTATACCCTTATGAAGGGATCACCACCATCAAAATAATTTACGTATCACCCCAAAAAGTTTCCCCGTGATCCCCTATAATTACTCCATCACACCTGTCACCCTCCCTTCCAGCCCTGGCATAGCCAGGCAACCACTGATCTGCCTTCTGTCAGCTTAGATTAGTTTACATTTTCTAGAGTTTTATATAAATAAACTGTTACAGTACATAATTTTGCCTGGTATTTTTTCATTCAACATAATTATGTAAATGATTGTTCTTTCATAATTTTCACCAGTTACACTGAGAAGTAGGTCCATGGAGCCCCTCACATTGTCAACCAGTTGAACTCCTTCCTTTATTTCTTAAAGCATGGTTTCCTTTAGTTTTTTGAACATATTTATAATAGTTGCTTTGAAGATTTTGTCTGCTTAAGTACACACCTGGCTCTCTCACAGACTGTTTCTGTTACTTGCTTTTTTTTTTTTTTTTTTTTGGTATGGATCACACTTTCCTATTTCTTTGCATGTCTCATAATATTTTATTGAAAACTGGCCATTTCGATAATATATGGTAGTAACTCTGGGTGCTCATCACCCCTGTTCAGGACTTTCTTACTATTGTTTGTTTATTTGGTTAGTGATTTGGATCAACTATTTTTGTGAAGTCTGTTTCCCTGCAGCATGAAACCTCTGTCACACCTCAGAGGGTGCAGGGCTTGGCCATATTATCCACAAATGACAGATTTTCAGCAGAGCTCTCTTTGACTCTTCTCCTGTTCTTCCTTCTAAGGTGTCTGCCTTGCTTGGTATTACACCCAGCTGTTAGGCTCCACTAATTGCTGGCTGATTTCTCTATTGTTCTTTATAAGGCCCTGGGGTATAAATTGCTCCACAGTGTGATCCAATTAACAGGTCCCTTTGCAGGGGTGGGGGTGGTAATTTCTGAAGTCAGTCTTTGAGGTTTGTTCTGAAAGTAGCAGGGATATTTTTAGCTGTTTCTTCCCCTGGTTCCTTCTGATAAACTAACTGGCCTGTATTTTACCTTGTTGTTCTTTTAGAGCTACCAGCCTCTTAATTGCTTGCTCTCCAAACTCCCATTGTTTTTAAGAGTGACTTTTTAGGCTTTAAATTTCCCACACTGTACTCCCACTGAAGTTTGTTCACCTGAGGAGTGTTTTGAAGCTCTCTGGTCTTATGGCCTGCCTCTCTCCATGGGCAAAAGCTCAGTCATTTCCAAAGGTATGGGAGAGAGGACAGTGGGCCACTTGTCTTGAAGTGACTCCTTTGCTTTATGAACAAAGTGCTGGGTGAGGAGCGTAGCCTCTGATTTTCTTGGCTGGCCAGCATGAAACCTCTGCCCCATGAATAAGCTGAGGCAAAGACTATATTTGTTAATATATGCCTTGCCTAAGTAAAGCCTCCACCCAATGAGTGAAAGCTCAGTGAGGAAAGGAGTCCTCTACCTCTTGACTGGATTTGTTTGGAATTTAGCCTCTGTAAGCCAAAACTTGGGAGGATGAGAAATGCTTACAGTCTTCTCTTCCTGGGGAGACACTAGAGTATCTTATACAGATCTGGGGCAAGATAAAGCCCCATTATCTTGGTCACACCTGACCAGAATGGAGCTTCTGTCATACTGAGGGAAAGAGGGAGCAGGTTGTGGGTTAATTGTCGTAGTCACTCTGTTCTTACTGGCATTTAGTAGATTTTATTAAATAAATATTTCTTTACTTGTTGTATATCCTTAGGACAGTTTCCAGTGACTTTAAAGGACTGGGTGTTGTTATTTGGTTTTATTTTTATTTTTTAAATATTTTTTGTTCTGTCTTTATTTTATTTATTTATTTATTTATTTATTTATTTATTTATTTACCAGTATAATTAACATACAATGTCATATTAGTTTCAGGTATATAATATAGGGATTCAACAATTCCAGGCACTACTCATTGCTCATCATGATAAGCATACTCTTAATCTCCTTCACCTATTTCACCCATCCCCCACCTACCTCTTCCCTGGTTTCTTTTACCATACACAAAAATAGACTCATAATGAATTAAAGACCTAAATGTGAGATCTGAAACCATGAAAATCCCAGAAGAGTGGCGGTAATTTCTCTGACGTCGGCCATAGTAACATTTTTCTAAATATGTCTTTTTAGAAAAACGTTTGCTGTTATGGTTATTTCACTGAAGAGCAGGTTCAAGGAGCTCCTCAGATTGTCGTTCTGGGAGCCCTGTTTCCAGTGTTTGACTATTACATAGAAAGCTGAAAACTGTTAAGAATATTATTGTAAAAGTCATTTGTGTGGGCATATGCATCCTCTGTACCGCACTTGGATAAATATCTAAGAGTGGAACGGCTAGGTTTTATGACATGTGTATGTTTAACTTTTTTTTTTAAGGTTTATTTATTTGACAGAGAGTGAGGGGAGGGGCAGAGGGAGAGAACCTTTAAGCAGACTCCTTGCTGAGCACAGAGCCCTGTGCAGGACTCGATTTCATGAACCATGAGATCATGACCTGAGCCAAAACCAAGTCAGTAGCTTAACTGACTGAGCCACCCAAGTGCTCCAGGTGTGTGTTTAACTTTCCAAGAAACTGTCAAACTGTTTTCCAAGATGTTTGCAACATTTTATATTCTCATCAGAAGGGTATAAGTGTTCTAGCTACTGCACAGTATCTCCCATACTTGGTATGGTAAGTAATTTTAATTTTAGACCTTCTAATAGATTTGTAGTGGTATTTCATTGTGGCTTTAATTTGAATTTCCCTAATGACTACTGATGTTGAGCATTTTTTTCATGTACTTAATACTTATCATCTGTACATTTTTGGCAAAGTGTCTTTCCAAAACTTTTGTCTATTTTTGTAATTGGGTGTTTGTTTTTTTATTAAAAATTTTAGAGTTTAGGTTGTGCTGTTTGTTCTTGTGTATTTTCATGTTTGATTGCTTTTCAGTGTGAATTCTTGCATATTGTATGTAGTTCAAAATTTTATTTCATTTTATTTTTTTTTTATTTATTTTTTTTAAAGATTTTATTTATTTATTTGAGAGAGAGAGAATGAGAGAGAGCGAGTACATGAGAGGGGGGAGGGTCAGAGGGAGAAGCAGACTCCCTGCCGAGCAGGGAGCCCGATGCGGGACTCGATCCAGGGACTCCAGGATCATGACCTGAGCCGAAGGCAGTCGCTTAACCAACTGAGCCACCCAGGCGCCCAAAATTTTATTTCATTTTAATTAAAACTTTTTTTTAATTGTTGAGTTAGCTATTTACTAACACGGGAAATAATAAACAAAAGTGTGTGTGAAATCCAGGTGTAGATGTTTGTAAAAAATTATGTGTGATGAAAAGTAAATTTCCCCTGTCCTTCTTAACCCTCTGCATTCTCAGGCCTTCTTGTAAGAAAGCAATCATTTTATTTCCAAGTTTATTTATTCTGAGAAGTGCCTTCATACCTGCAGATGATAGATTTAGATATTGCTTTATTTTTATTGACTTATCTTTCCTTTATGATCTTATCTATTCACTCTCTGCCAGGCTAGTTGAGAATTTAGCTAACTTATAAAACACATTTACAAATACTGAAAATAAACACTTTTCAATTGACAAAGTTATAATGTAAGATACTTAAGTCCTATTTCTCAATTTCTCAAATTTTTATAATATTTATTTACTTAATGGAAGTTTTCCATTCCTAGACTTCTGTCAATTTTACCTTAAAATTGTGTTAATATTGATAATACATTTAACTTCTGCCAAAATAGACAGATGGATCCTCCTGTCCTGTATTCCATCAGCTTCTCAAAATAATGTACTTTCTAGTTTGCATCAACTAAAAATGGTGACTTTTCTGTATAGTTATTTGTAGTAGGGTCGGATATTTCTGACTGCCTTTCTTTTCTCTTACTGGGAAAACAATCAACCAATCAATCAATCAGTCATAGACATTGTTTACTCTTCCAGTTTCTTAGTAACTTTTTCTGTTGTTTGAGACACGTATTTGAAGAAATCCTTCTTGGAACTTTCTTTTTTTTTTAAAGATTTTATTTATTTATTTGAGAGAGAGAGAATGAGAGAGAGCACATGAGAGGGGGGGAGGGTCAGAGGGAGAAGCAGACTCCCTGCCGAGCAGGGAGCCCGATGCGGGATTCGATCCAGGTACTCCAGGATCATGACCTGAGCCGAAGGCAGTCGCTTAACCAACTGAGCCACCCAGGTGCCCCCTTCTTGGAACTTTCTTGAAGGCAATTATTTTTCCCATCATGTGACCAGTTACTTTACAAAATGCACATCTGTTTCCCTACTGTTTCGTTGAGTTTTATGCTGTTTCTCAAATTCAAGATCTTCCTCTTTCTTGATTCACTTACTTAACTTGAGTAATTCATCAAATTAAAAAAAAGGTGAATGGGAGCTATAGTAATACACATTATTTTGGTTATGAATAAAAAATAATCTAACAAACTGGCTAAATCATAAAAGGAGATTTACTGGTTTAGGAAACACCTAGGAATACAATAGTTGTATTCAAGTTCTTAATAATGTCATCACAGCTCAGTCTCTCTCCATGTCTTAATTTTACTTTCATGTTTGGCTTCTTTAAAACAGTCTATCTTTTCATAAAGGCTCTTGAAATATCTGGACTTCTATCTGTCTAAGCTTAAGTCCAGAGAAAGAATTTGTCTACATTAGTAACCATACCACTACATAAAGTTACTGAACATGCTTATCGTGGGTGAAAGGGGTCAAGTACAGATTTCCAATTCGGTCAGCTTGGCCAAATGGGAAGGACGTGTTGAATGCTTCATGACAGGCTTATCCCCCCTCATGGAGTTAGGAATTGTGCATAGAATCACCCAAATTATTTGAATGGATTCTGGAGGAGTAGTTTCCAAATGAAAATCTCTGTGTTAACTTTAGATAAAGAGGGAATGAATGTTGAGAATACAATAAATTCCCTCCTCAGGGGGTAAAAGCCATTTTTATGGCTGTATTTTCAGTTTTGCTATGGTAATAAACATCCCCAAACCTCAGTGATTTACAATAGCACATATTTATTTCTGGCTCATGTTGCATGAGGGCTGTGGATCAGCTTCAGCTCTGTTTGACTCAGCATAGCTCAGTGTGGCTCAGGAGCTCAGCATGGCTCCATTTCTTCTCACCCCCAGTCCCATGCTGACAGAATAGCCCCTGTCTAGGATGCACATTCTCACAGCAGAAGGCAGGGATGCAGGGTCATGTCAAACCAAATCATACAACAACATTTAAAGCTTCCAAATCAGATCTGGCAAATACCATGTCCATTCACATCCCAATTGCCCAAGCATGTCACCCGGTCAAAATCTGTTGTCAGTGTCATGACAGCATATGCACAGGCAAATCACAGGTCAATTGACAGAGAGGTATAATCCTATTGCTATGAGGGAGTGAATATTTTTCAGTAATTATATAATGTACTACAAGAGTATGGAATTCTAGATTAAAAAATTATTTTTCTCCGAATTTTGAAGGTGTTTATTTTTTTGGCATCAGTTTTATTGATGAAAAATACAAGGTTGATCTGATATAATTAATTTACAGCTTATTTTATTCCCTCTAGAAGTTTTCAGGATGTACCCTATTGGTTTAGTGAAATTTCCATTTACTGCCTTATCAGATTTTTTGTTTAGCTTCAGGCATTTAAATCTAAACATTTTTTTTGTTTTCTTTTATAATACACATATCCTTGTTTTTGTTATTCTTTCATTTGTATCTTTGCTAATTTAGAAGGAGTATAGTCTATTCATTGTTTTTTCTACGAGTGATTACATCTATATCTTTAGATTGTATTGTCTAAACTTACATTTTTGGTTATGAGCTATAGAAATTAAACAATATCCTTTGATTCCCTGCTGTGAAACACAAAGGGCTATTATACCCTTCCCTGTCTGGCCAGCTCTTCCAATATTTTGCACACTTTATGATAGTTTTACTTTCTATTATTTTTCAATGTATTGGTTTTTATTTCTAAAATTAAAGTACTTTCATTCTTTTTTGCATCCAGTTGCTATAATTATTAGGATTTAATGATATGTTTACCCGGATTCAGAACTCTCTCCTAGTCATTTCATTCTTTCACCTATTGATTCATGTGTGTTTAATTTTGATTTATTATTTATTTGACTGGACAGCATCTCCAAATAGACTTTGGTGGAGATACTATCTTCTTAAAAAATTCTTGTATATGTCAAAATGCCTTTTTCCTTTCTTTTTATGTGAATGCTGCCCTTGTTTAGAACATACATCTAGTATTCTTCCCTGAACATTCTTTAGATACTGATTGTCAGTTCTCAGCATTTGACTGTTGTGCTGGAATGGTCTGGATTCAAAATGACAATTATATTTTTCATGTTTGATACACATACCAATTTATGTCTTATTCTCAGATGTTCTTATTTCACATTTCTTGACATATGATAAACTCTCCATCCATGTAGTCAAGACTCACATTGCAGTAAATAGCTCTTTCTATGCTTTCTATTCTATATGTTCTAGTAGCTTTGTCAAGGTACCTTCCATTTGATTCTTCCTTTATATCTGTTCCTTCTCCTTTTAGTATGTTTTAATTCTGGCAAAATTTTGCCAGGAGTTAATCTTTCCTTTTGAAGTGTTAATCTTCCACATGTTTGAAAAATCAATCTTACTTGCTTCTGCTAATTTCATAGGGATTATATTTCCTCCAGAGACCACAGAGATATACCATGGTAACTCAGAGTTACATGGGACGGGATCTTAGAAAACACATAGACACAATCCTCATTTTATAAATAAGACCAGAAAGCCGTCAGAGTGAAGAAATTATTTACATGTGGTCTCACAGTCTAACACCTTCTACCTGAGCTCTTACTACAAAGACAGAAAATCCAGATTACCAATCAATGAGGAAAGGAGGTAAGTGGTTCTTTATTATTCCTTTCTCTTTGTTCTCTGTCTTCAATCATCAGCATTTTGTATATTTTTAGTTTATTGGGAAGCATGACATGATGGCCACTTCATATATACATTGTTTTTGAAAGAACCACATGAATCTTATATAATAATTATATCAGATTCTATTTCCTCAAATCTTTTCCACGTAATACTATTTACCCTAAATGAATATTTTTAAGAGTTTCCCAAAATTCATTATCCCCACAATGGAAAATATAATCTAAATTATATCAAAAAGCCAGGAAACTTAGATGACTCAGGCTGAATTTCTCCATCATATTCTACACAATTAGCTCTCTATTCTATCTCTGAAATTTATAAACAGATTAAAAATGGAGAAAGACATGGTTTGGGAAAATGCTTTGTCTCTTACTGAAGAATTTGGGGCATATATGTGCCAATTCAGCCTCATCAGAAGGAAATTAGCCATATAAGATTCCATTAGGAGATTCAAAGTTTTTTAAACATTTTCTTTGGAATTAGGACTGGGAACCCTTTCTCATTCTTTAGTTTATGGACCCAGACAACCTGACACATTAAGAAGTTATCCTGAAATTGTTTCTTTTTTCTGTGTTTATTAGGCAACTGTCCATTGGCTCACTTAAGTGGTCATCCTGAATAAATCTTTTCACAGCAACAAGAAAGGAAATGGAGTATAGATATGACATATCTTTTATAACTCAACATCACAAAACATATGTATTCCTCCAAACACATGTTAAAAAATGTCAATAATAGAAAATTCAGTAAATGGAATTATATATTATTAGGTTTTACTTTTTCTTCTAGAGTACATGTATTAAAACTGAAGCTTATAAGAAAGCACTGAAACTTATTTTTCTTTTTTTTTGGTTTCTTTTACTTTTAAAAACAAGTATTGGCTTAGATATTTGGCTTACTCTCAAATACGTCCCTCTTAAAAAATGACTCTATAACATTACTTCATTTTCTTTGGTGGAGAAAATACTGTTTTACTGGAGAAGATGATTTGATTCTTATGATTGCTGGAAAATAAATTTGAATTATATTTGAAGATACTTTGGACTATTTCAAAAATATTTTAACATCATTCTAAGCTTCTTATTTAAATAGTTATGGTGATTTACAGAATAAACATCCACTCAACTATGTTTCAAGAACATTATTTATCCATTCCCTCAAACATTAAACATCAAAATTTCCTATGCACTCATGTATTTACCACAGTCTTGGTGGTAACACACAAAACATTGCTGTTGCCAAGATTTTGGATTAATGACTATGTTTACCTTCACAGTAGTGGAAAATATTAAACAATGCAAAATTTTAAGCTTGGGGGTCTGACTAATGCTACAGAACTAGTTGAAATTTGCTTAACTCAAGCAGTGTGTCTGAAAAGTATGAATAACAACTGAGTCTTGTTCTTTGCTAGTCAGTGTCAGTAAATATATTTTGCACCAGCATGACTATTTTTATTTTTCTTTGTGTACATTAATTCTATATTCTTTTTGGGTATACAATGCAAAATAAAATATTTCTTTAGATATTATCAAAATTTGGGCATGTTCAAAGATATGTTGAGTTCTCAGTAATATGAGCAGTGTGGAGGGGGGGGAAAGGATGTTGAGTTTGTGCAGTATCTAAAAAGAAAATATGCCCTACTATCATTGGCTTGCCTAAGGGCAGGCTGTTATGATAGTGAGCAATGTCCAAAGGGATGAAAGTTAAGACCTGGTCTAAACAGGTTTTAGTACATGAAAAAAGTATTTATCAGCCAGTATTAGTTGGTTTTCAGATTTGAGCTAATATTCAAAAGTCAGTCGTGGTTTTTTAAGAAAGATCCCTCTGGATAATGGGAAATAGGACTGGATAAAGGAAAATAGGATTCAGTTGCTGGCAGTGATAGTTTTTTTCTGGTTAAGGAATTTTAAGACATATTAATGAAGGATTGGGCAAAAAAAAAAAAAAAAGATGAAAAAAAGTAGTCACATAGATGTGTCCACTCTGTTGGTGATAGAAGGAAGGAGAGGGAAGAAGAGTGAGAGAGGATATGGGGTTAAGTGGAAAGCTAAATGGGAAGCTCCATAGGTAACTAGAACTTACCCAAGATGTTGGTTTCATTGAAGAAAGCCTAATTCTAGGCCATATCCTCTGGTTGAACAGAGGCTCCTAATTTCCTTTTGTCCTGCTCAGAATTGACCCAAGAACTAAGAAAGACTAATCAAGTAAGGACTGATTTGAACAATTCCAACTCATGATGTACCCAGGAAGTCAGTGGGAAAAATCAATATGAATATCCTATCTATTCTTGTGCTGTCTCATTAGGGGCAGGGATATGATGATTTATGATTTATAATACAGCTATAATCTATTTCACAGACAATGTGTATGTAGGTTTGGTAGGATTTAGTGAATTGTGAGAGAATTAATTTTCTAAAGTTTGCATATAAGCCCTCCTTTAAAAAATAGATTCTGCAGGGGCGCCTGGGTGGCTCAGTCGTTAAGCGTCTGCCTTTGGCTCAGGTCATGATCCCAGGGTCCTGGGATCGAGCCTCGCATTGGGCTCCCTGCTCTGAGGGAAGCCTGCTTCTCCCTCTCCCTCTCCCCCTACTTGTGATCCTGCTCTCACTGTGTCTCTCTCTGTCAAATAAAAAAATAAAATCTTTAAAAAAAAAAAAAAAAGATTCTGCAGGGAAGAAAGCTTTGTTACAAAGTATCAGGGTTTTTGTTTGTTTTTTTCGTTAGTATCTCTCAGGTCTTCTGTATGTGTGCATGAGCACTGCCATTCCTAAGCATAATCTTCATGAAAGCCTGCCTTTTTCAGCATGGCATACTCAACACCAAGAACCGATTCAGAGAAAGACCTCAAGAACGAAATGTTGAATCAACAATATCCATTACATGCTCAGAATGACTTAGAGTAATGGGATTTCTTGGCATTGGTCAAATGCAAGAGTCCATGTTAAAATTTATGGTTGTACTACTCTCTTGGATATGTGTAGGTGCCCACCTCTACTAGCCCCCATGATTTTAGTACAGTACTTTCTATAAAGTATTTCTTAAGGCTTTAGAAATTTGTATTTTGCTCTCAAATTCCTTCTCTCACTCACTTATATGCTCTAAGGCCTAAATAAATTCAAAACAAAGTGTATTTGGGCACAAAATGATTTTCTCATTTCTGTATTCATTATTCTTGTTCACAAATAGACAAGTAGATAGAAACTACCAGCTTCCCACATTGGGGATATATTCTTTTCTTCATCTCAAAAAATGGAGTATTCATTAGTCTTATAATAAATATGCCTTGTGCTGGGAAAAGGTCTTAAGTTCTGGGAACTCCAAGAATAATTAAGATCCAGTTTCTTCACTCAGGGAACCTGCAGTTCAGCAGGCAAGACAGAATTTTAAAGAGCAAACAATAATATAGTCAGATAAGAACTAGACTAGAGGGTTTAAAAAAGCGTTCGGAAAGAACTGATTAGTTCTATCACCTAATGTGTGATACGTCTCCCACACCTTCATAAATTTCCATTTTGTGACTTGGTCATTTGTGATCAAAGACTCTATTAGTAACAATTAAATACAGAAGAAAAAAATGTGTTTAATATGCAAACAATACTTGTTTGATTTTCTTTATCAAATTCTAGATAAGTTACAATACATTTGAACAAGCAGTTAACTCTTCACTTTCCTTATTTCTTTAAGAAATCACTTAAAGATGATTATCAGGCCTGAAGTGGAAGATGATAATCCATATGATGCTGAGCTCCTATTATAATTACTGCACAATATGTATGAAGCCATTAGACATGAAAGTATTGAAATTCTCAGGACAATGTCTGTAATAAATGTGTACTACACACTTTGTTAAGAGAAACACTAATTACCTATTCTTCTGGCTTCAGTAGAGTTTCATTCTGCTACCCAGGCATAAAAATATTGACACAACACTTCTGGGTCTTGCCTGTACCCTTTACCTGTCCATACCACAGAAAGATCAATAACTTACCTAGGTGGTGGAATTCGTAAAAGAAGTGCTAAGAATGCATTACTCATGGCTCTCACTCTCTCTTTCATTCTCTGAACCCATCTCTTGAACTAGTGTCTGTTAAGAAGCTTAAGACCGCTCTGTTTCCACCTTCCATGCAAGAAGCAACAGGACAAGATCTAATTGTATAAAGCTGTAGTTGTATGATTTCTTTGCCTGACATAAATTTGTGGGATATGTTACAGGAAAACAAATTTGGCCTTAGGTCTAATCTGTGGTTTCATACCCCAATCCAGCTTTGCCAGGTATCTCTGTACTACTCCTGTGTCTCTATTATAATTGATTCTGAATTCAGAAGAGAGTAAATTATGATTTATCATCTAAACACCAATGCATTTTTATGTGAAAACGAACAAACATGTTGAATACTGCAGTGGATACAGAGGTCAAATATTGGCCTTCTCAAGAATTTATGACCTAAATAGGAATGAGATTATTACCCAAGGTTATTGCCCAAATAGTTGCAATATTAGGCCAAAAGTTTCAAAGAACTTAGATTACAGTTGTGACAGAGACTTCGAGTTGCCTGCTCCAATTTCCAATGTCCCTTTTTAGCACATTGACTGCCAAGAATGAAGTTAACATTTCCCAGCATCCATTCAGCTAGGTGGTGTCACTTGCTTGAATACATGCTGATCGATGAGTTGGAAGTCAAAGTTGGAAGCTTTCAGTTAATTTTTTTTTAAGAGCACTAGAATGTGACTTTTTCTTCTTTTCTCCATCTTGCTGCTTCGGATGCATCTTCTGTGAGTCTAATTTTGTCTATGAGGACATGGGTGACACCCTCGTTTTAGAGAAACGTGAAGCTAGAAACAGCCTGGGTCTCCCATGACAGTAAGTCATCATTCCCACCCTAGAGACTATCCAGATCTGGACTTTTTATGAGAAAGTGTAACTCTCTATCTTCATAAAACACCATTTCCATGATTTGTGTGATGCACAGCCAAACTGGCCTTTAGATAATCAGTTATGAAGTAAAGGGGAGACACTTTGAGGTTCATGACATACGAGATAAGTTTGAATGATGAGTAGGAATTATGTATGATGCTGGCTTGGTGGGAGTAGAGAGTTTCAGATTAGGGGGACAGCATGTGCCAAAGCGGCTGCTCAAAAATTAAAAAAAAAAAAATCCTGTAGCTTTCTGGGAGTGAGAGTATGTGAAAAGGGCCAAAGTCTGGAGGCCTTGAAGCCAGACCGAAATAATAGGTAAATGAATAAACAGACTGTGACAGGTTTTTGGATGAGAAGAGACCTGATTATTCTGTACTTTAAGAAGATAAAAATGGAGGCAATGAGCAGATAGATGGGACAG
Source organism: Phoca vitulina (assembly GCF_004348235.1). NCBI lineage: Eukaryota > Metazoa > Chordata > Mammalia > Carnivora > Phocidae > Phoca > Phoca vitulina. The sequence goes on from NW_022589722.1 coordinate 5,936,363, forward strand.
TGAGACTCAGCAGAAGTGTGATGAATTAGTTAGGGGTGGTTGCACAGCTATGCGAGTCCACTAACTTGTACACGTGAACAAAGGGAATTTGATGGCATGTGAATTAAATATTGATAAAGCTGTTATTTAAAACAAAACTGTTGTGGGATGATAGACTATGCAACAGGCAAGGGCTTTAACCCAGGGACTGGCAGTGAGAATGTAAAGTGGAGATACAGACAATAATCACCAACATTATAAAATGTCTTGAAAGGGCTGTCTAATTCTTCCAGTCCTCATATTCCCCTACTCTTTAACTCTTTACAGTTTTGTCCCAGCATGCCCCTGGAACTCCTCTTATTTAAGTTACCATTGATGAAAAGTTGCTACTCACTGGTCTCCTTTCTGTTGCAAATACAGAGCTTTCTGTAGCGTTCGACATTGCTCAACATCTAACACTACTTGAAACTCCTTCAATGGCCTGGAAGATAATCTTGGGGTTGTTACTAACTTTTGCAGCCATTCTATATCAGTTACAGTTCTCCAGAGAAACAGAACCAATAAGATGTGTGTTTGTGTGTGTGTGTGTGTGTGTGTACAGAGAAAGAGTTTTGTGGGGGCTGCCAAGTGCAGAATCTGCAGGGCAAGCTGGCAGCTAGAGACCCAAGGAAGAGGTTATGTCGCAGCAGCTTGAGTCTGCAGGCAGGCTGGAGTCAGAATTTCCTCTCCCTCAGGAAACCTCAATCTGTTTTCTCTTAAGACCTTCAACTGATTGGATGAAGCCCATCCATACCATGGAGGACAATCTGCTTTGCCCAAAGTCTACTGATTTAAATGTTAATCTTGTTTTTAAAAAAGAGAGATATCTAGATTGATTTTGAGCAAACATCTGGGCACTGTAGCCTAGCCAAGTTGACACATAAAATTAACCATCACAGACTCCTTTAATAAATATGCTTTAGCCCACTCATAGAGGTTAAGTCTTCCCTAGTTTTTATTCTTGGTTCTTTTTGTTACTTAAATACTATTTACCGTTTATTCAGAAACCACTTATATATTTATCAGTTTTATTCAGCAAACACTTGTATATTCTCATATCTGCTATATAAAAATTGATTTCTTTGTTATCTGCATTGAAGGGAGAAATGAAGGTAGGATGTCAACAACAGGGTTATAGAAAGGTGAGGAGGTTCAAGAACAAAATCATAGAAGATAGCCAAATTTGGAGGAGTGTAAAAATAGTCATAACAGAAAATAAGAATAACATCAATAAAGGCTGATGGGTCAGGTAGAAAGACTAATAGAACCAGCCAACTGTCATGTCACTGGGGAGAGTCTCAATAGTAACAAATGAGGGCACCTGGATGGCTCAGTCGTTAGGCATCTGCCTTTGGCTCAGGTCATGATCCTGGGGTCCTGGGATCGAGCCCCATATCGGGCTCCCTGCTCCACGGGAAGCCTGCTTCTCCCTCTCCCACTCCCCCCTGCTTGTGTTCCCTCTCTCGCTGTCTCTGTCAGGTAAGTAGATAAAATCTTTAAAAAAAAAATAGTAACAAATGAATCGGGAACCTCAGAAAAGATGAAAATTGAGGAAAGGTAATTAGATTTGGTGACTAGAAGATAATTCAGGATCTTATTTGAAGGTGGCATAGGTTCACTGAAATAAAGATGTATCAAGAAAATGGCTTCAAAATTAGAAAACAGAAAACTGCAACCACAGTCACAAAGGGGAAGAGCCACCTCAAATGATAATGCTTCAAGGATATACAACTCATTAAACCATCTTGCTCAGGAGCTATAAGAACTTGAGCAAACTAATGAACCACTCTTCCTCAGTTTCTTCATCAGTAAAATAGGTTATGTATATAAATATATATGTTATATACATTTAATTTGTACACATGCAATTTTATATGTATGTAAAATATATTAATATATAAATTAAACATAAATATATATAAATATAAATTATATATAATTTAGATACATATTTATAATTATAGATAATACATATATATTATATATCAGACACTTGCATATTTATATATGGATTGCAGTAAGTATTTAATAAAACTAGGTCACTTAATTGCTTCACATATAATGAAGACTGTCACTAAGTATCTAGGACACATAGTGGAGGCCTAATCTATTGTCCATTTGGGATGATAGAATGCTCTATGCCGCCAGAAATACAAGTGAACTTTCTTCTACAGTGCCCCTAATCCTCTGTCACTAAAGCTAAAAACTCGGCAAATGTTTTCCTAGTCATAGAGCCTATGTCAGGTTAAAAAAAAAAAAATGTGTGTATCGTGTGGAATGAAGGCAGAGCTTCTCTCATCCAGGGATTGTGCTTGTCTGAATTTTCTATGTACCATCCTAGGCTGGTTTATATTTGTTTCTCAGAACAGGACTTGATGATATACAGTAAGGACCTATTCATTGGACACTCCACCACAGAATTTCCCGATCTGGAAGTTATTGACATTTCAGGTTGGATAATTCTTTCTTGGGGGGTGGGAGCTATCCTGTCCATTGTAGGAGCATTAACAGCATCTTGCCTCTACCAACTAGGTGTAAGTAGTGACCCACTTTAAGGTAACAACCTACTATGTCTCCAGATGTTGTCCAATGTCTCCAGGGGTAGGTATAATATCTCACCTCTCCCTCAGTTCAGAATCATTGCTCTGCAGTCCCTCAAATGCGGTAAAAAACTATTTTTGTGTGTGGCCTAATTTTATCAATGCTTGTATGTATGTATGTTGTGAGTAGAAATGATTTTGCCTTTGGTTTATTCAAAATATTGTTGTATCTTTTTCATTAACCGGTCTGGCCAATTACTGAGTGTATTAGTCCATAGCTCATGATGAAAATCATGGGACCATATTTATTTTTAATAAAACATTTTATTAGAACAAATTAAGATCTTGGATTTTGTGAATAATCTCTTGTGTCCTAATTAATAACACTCAGTAAATAATCCTTGAGTAGCATTCCCAGAACCATTTATAGTACTACCTAATGGTAGTTGCCAGAATTACAGAAAACTCTTCAGGGAACCTGTGGCAGGATCAGATATATCCTATTGTGTTTATTGATGGTAAATATCACACTGTAATATTTATAATAGAAAGACCGAAGGTGTTGGAAGTTCTCCGAGAAGTGGCAGAGGATGCCAAACAGGTGCACAAATACTCCTGCTCAGTGTCTCTGCTAGATTAAGCCCTTTCCCAAGTGCATTAGTTTCCTTATACCTCCCCAAAACACTTCAGAGAGTTTTATAAAATTTATAAAATTTTTATTTTTATAAAATTTTAACAAAATAGCCTCTAATATGAAAGAATCCCAACCCCCTATTTCTAAATGCCTTCTCTTAGTATCCTTGAATTTTAAAGCCTAGATTTTTCCAGGGATTGGATATTAATTCTTTCAAAACACCTTTAAATCCATCAAAAACTAAAAAAATTATTTAAAAAAATCAGTTTACCTTCTTCAAACCTATTGTTTAATGTAAATTGAAAACCTGACTGTTGCTGAAATGAGAGCAGGATTAGTCTTTGCTCTTTATTTTTTTTCAATGATTTTATTTATTTATTTGAGAGAGCATGAGTGGGGGGGAGGGGCAAAGGGGCAAAGGCTGAGCAAGGAGCCTGATGGGATCATGACCTGGGCCAAAGGCAGATGCTTAACCCACTGAGCCACCCAGGGGCCCCTACTCTTTGCTCTTTAATAACATTATAGCAGGCAGGCAGTCTTGCACTTGCCCTGGTTAAAACCCCTCTCTGACAATTCTCCTTCAAGACAAAACCCATCTGCTTTTTGTGGGACTCCTGATGCTCTGCCCTCTGCCACATTCCCATTCTCATTTCCCTTCCTCACCACATGCCCTTTGTACTCTATGCTCAAGCCACCTCCTCTATGTGGTTTTCTGAACCTAAGGAGCACATCACGCCTCAGTGCCCTCCTAGTTTATTCTTCCCTCTTCTCTTTAGGGCACTAACTTTTGATACAGATTTATGACTGGACTCAAGTATAGGTTACTCTGAAAAGTCCTCTCAATTCAGTTAAATTCTGGATCCAGTGTGCTCCCATAAGATAGCACCCTGAGGCTGTGTCTGGCAGTGTCCCGCCACAAAGAGCATCCTTGACCAAGAAGCCAGCTGCTATGCTCTGAAATTCATGTCTGCATGCCAAGGTGACAACCCTCATAGGTCATGTCTAGTCAATGTCTGAATGTGGTGAGATTCAGGCAGACCCATCCTGGGAGACCTCGCACTCTTCAGATTCTTGCTTGCTTCAGTGACTCCCCTGATTTGCTAGACCTTCCTCCGATGACACAGCAGTCCTGGAAACTTCACCCACTCTTCGCTCTCTCCACTCAGGGTCAGACTTGCATCATGACTGACTGCTTCTCAAACGTCTCCACTTCCTCCCTCTATTCTTTCACAGGCATTTCCCCTAAAAAAAAAATCTGTACACTTGATCCTGTCTTAGCATCTGCTTTTAGGAGGACTCAGAATACACCCCTGTATGTATCTCCAACTAGGCACCCAATAGGCTGTAGTGTACTTGCACATCTGTGAGTTGGTCTTCTATACAAGACCATCATCTTTTTGTCACTGGGGATTGGACCTTCTTCTCTATCCTCAGTGGCAACATTTAGTAAGGATTCAATATGCGTTTGTCAAATGAAAGACTGAATCACTCACTTTACTGAGCTTTCAATCCTACAGACAAATACAACTAAATCCATTTTAAAAATTGACTTACTGTAAGGCACTCTGGTTGCTATAGGATACAGAATGCTATTAAGAAAGCTCCCCATTTCTCGGCCTATAATTTTAGATCTGGAGAGAGAAAATTATAAATACATTATGCTTACATAAAGACGTTTGTGTGTGTGTGAGAGAGAGAGAGAGAGAGAAAGAGAAAGAAAGAAAAAGAGAAGGGAGGGAGGAAGGAAGGAAGAGAAAGAAAGAAATGGTGCTATAAGAGATTCAGAGAAAAGTGAATTTATTATAGGCTGGGAAAATGGTATAGGTCTCATCAGTGTACAGATTGCTTAGGGAAAGAAAAGATTATATAATAGGCGAGGAGAAGGACAATAATAAAATCTTGATGAGAGTGCTTATGGAGTCTTTGGGCATGAGCAAAGTGTTAACAGTGTTGATATAGGGTGATAAGACTGGATAATGTTAAATGCCAAACTTGGTAGTTGTTTTATAAGAACTTTCTTCATTTTCTGTACACTAGCCACCCCTACTGGCCCCCTTGCTCTTCCAGGAACATTAAGCATGTTTCTGCCTCAGGGCCTTTTCACTTGCTTATCCTTCAGTATTGTTAATTTTCTCTTTTCTTCCAGTTTTTTTTAAGTTTTTATTTAAATTTCAGTTAATTAACATACAGCATAACATTAGTTTCCGGTGTACAATACAGAGATTCAACACTTCTACACAATACCCAGGGCTCATCACAAGTGCACTCCTTAATCCCCATCACCTATTTCACCCATCCCCCTATGCACCTCCTCTCTGGCAACCATCAGTTTGTTCTCTCTAGTTAAGAGTCTGTTTCTTGGTTTGTCTCCCTCTCTCTTTTTTTTCCCTTTGCTCATTTATTTTGTCTCTTAAATTCCACGTATGAGTGAAATCATATGGTATTTGTCTTTCTCTAACTGATTTATTTCACTTAGCATAATACTCTTTAGCTCTATCCACATTGTTGCAAATGGCAAGATTTTATTCTTTTTTATGGCTGAGTAATATTCACATCATTTTTATCCATTCATCAGTTGATGGACACTTGGGCTGTTCCCATAATTTGGCTATTGTAGGTAATGCTACTATAAACATTAGGGTGCATGTATCCCTCTGAATTAGTATTTTTGTATTCTTTGGGTAAATACCTAGTAGTGCGATTGCTGGATTTACCCAAAGAATACAAAAATACTAATTCCTTTTTTTTTTTTTGCTTTTACTCGGGTATCACTTTCTCAGTGTCTCCTTCCCTGGTCATTCTATCTAAGGGTTCAAACCCTTTCCAACATTTCTCTCATGTTCTCATTAGTCCCATCACTAACATTCTATACATTGAACTTCTTTAATATGGTTTATTTTTTACCTTTCCATTAGCACGTAAGCTCAATAAAAACAGAATTTTGTCTCTTTTGTTAACTATCATATTTTCACTGTCTAGATTAATAGCTAGTACATACTAGGCATTCAGGAAATATTTTCTGAATAATTGAAAATTAAAGAATCACTAAAGGTTCCTAATTGAGGATGTGAATATTATGTACAGTATTGTGAAGGAGTGGCTGGAAAAAAAAATTCCATGCAGCTAAATTTTGCAGAACAAGTCACTTGGGGGTGGGAGTAATGATGGGAGTCAAGGAAAAGAGGTAGGCAATCATTGCAAACTGACAAGGGCCAAACTATAATAATGGCTATGTTTATAAAAACAATGATTCTCAAAATCTGACTCTTGAACAAGCATCATCATCATCATCTGGGAATTTGCTGGAAATGCAAATCCTCCATCTCTACTTCAGGCCTATTGAATCAGAGACTGAGGATAGGGTCTAGCAACCAGTGTTTTAACAAGCTGTCCAGGGATTCTGAGGACACCATAGTTTGAGAACTACTGATAATAAAGGAAAAGCTTAATCTAGGTGGGTAAATGTAGGAGGTAGATGAAATGAAAGGTACTATCGAAGATTATTTAAGATCTGGCAAGTCTTGACCCAAGGCTTTAATTGAGGACTAAAGAGTGGCAATTCCATGTAAAGGAATAAGGAAATCCAGAAAAATAACCTGAAGGGGAAAATAGATAATACTTCAAAATCATATTCTCACCAGCCTATAGATTTACACACACACATGTATTTATTAGTTAAAAAATCTTTAGTATTGTACAATACTAAAGTAAATTCATTGTGTCTGATCTGTTTGTTGTAAACCAAGGTGACCAATGATGCAGATCAGAGTATTTGGATACTTCAAGGACTTCCTGTCATCAATTTCCCAAAATGTAGTGATGCTTAAAAATATCTGTAGACTATTAATAGCCCTTGTCACAGCTCATGAACTTCATAAAACATTTGGTTATCTTAGATCTAATTTTTTTTTTAAATTGTAGAGATCAGGAAGATAGCCATGAAAACTATCTAAACTAAGATATCTAGTATCCTATCTAAGTGGTAATATTTCTATGACAACATTTTACTGAGAAGCCGGAAACCAAAATATATCTCAACAAATATTTAAAGAAAAAAAGGATACAAGTAGAAAAACTGGTTGACTTTTCCAGTATGGACTGAAACTAAAGGAAGAAAGCCATATGAATCTCACTGATAGCTTTTCCCAAGTTTTAAGATGTTGTTGTCAAAAATTTTCTAAAAATTAATGGAATTCCATAGGCTCATGATTGTTTGGCATTACCTATGGGAAAATCAGCCACACACACACACACAAAAATACTTTCTGTACTCTTTGAGTTTAATTGTTATTCCTTCTCTGATTCTTCTGAATCTTAATACTTCAAACCTCAAACCTCAGTAAAACCTTGTCTTCTGATCTTGACTCACCATTTCTATAGATGTACATAATAACAGTTATTTTAGGGAACATTTTTTTTCTAAATGCTCATGCTGCTAAATTACTGTGGAAATAATTTGATTCAAAGAGTAGTTGCACTCAGAAAAGGCAGAGTGCTCGGCTGGCACTTATTCAAAATCCTACTATAGTAACTGCTTCCCTTAGGTCCTGTTGTAATCTCAGGCTCCTCACATATTTTAATGGATACTAGAAGTAAAATAAATACAGGTTTATTTGATGAATGCTGCTTAGAATTTTCAGATGAAAAGGACAAAAAACATCCTAATTTTCATTTCCTCATCAACTATTTAAAAAAAAATGCAGAGAATGAGATGGTTGAACATGACTTTTTATTGCAAAACTGAGCCATTATTGTTTTTGGAATATTAGCTTTCCTTTCTCATAATAAGTTTTCACACTGAATTAAAAAGGAGCACTTCAATTCAATTTTATTGATTTATTTAACATGTGATTTTGTAGTCCCAGAAAATTGCACTCTTCTATTCTGATTCTCCCAATCTTATTTTTTTTTAAATGATCAAGTATTCTGAGAAGAAAGTTTTGCTTCACATATCTAACTCAGCCTCCTCCAAGAAAACTTCAGTTATTTTCCTCTTTTCAGTGCTCAAGAACCAAGCACAGAAACACATTCTATAAATTTTCAGTTTTAATATATCAGGTTATCGGGAAAATCATATCATCATGCCTCTGCCCAAATGTATAGACAATGTGCTCACTAAGGACAAGGCACCCTACCAAAGGACAATTTGCAGTCATTCTAGTTTTTTATATCATTTTGAATCCCAGGCAAAGGCTTTAATTATATCTGTATTGTTTCAGTAAGGGGAAAGGAGGTTTGAGAACAGAACAGATTAAATGCTTCTTAGAGATCTCATCAGCCTGGTTGCTAAGAGACAATCAGTTTTTCTTCAGGTGCCTAATGAAGTGAAGTCTTGGCTGCTTATAATCTTTAAAACTACTATTAGCAACTTAAAACAGAAACATAATTCTGACACATGAATGAAAAGTTTCTTAATGTTTCAGATAGGACTAGACACAAAAATAAATTTGCCATTGTTGGACATGAATAATCACAATATATGTTTTTTAAATTTTTGCCTGATTACTCCTCCCATATCTATTATGTCATAATCCCTAACCTTCACTGAGTGCTTCTTTTGTGCCAGAGTATGTGCTTAGGACTTAATGTAGAAAATATTACTTGATATACAAAATTACCTAGTGATGCAGGTACTATTATGACTGCTATTTCATAGATTAATTTTTGCTTAAAATCACGCAGCTATTACATAGAGAAGCCTTGATTCAAATGGAGGTAGTCTATTTCCAGGAATCGAACTCTTAATTACTTCATTATATTCATCAGTCTTATAAAGATATACAGAGTTTTATAGAATCTGTTTTTGAGGGAGGTAAAATGATGTAATTCTTAAATAAAAATTATTAAAAAATTATTAGAGCTGCTAAACAGTAGTAGAGATTTAACCTTTATGTTATGCATTTTACATAACATTAATTTTACATGATACAAATACAATTACAGCAAAATACATTACTAATTTTTCCTGTGAAGAATTAAAACATTATTTATAATGAAAAAGCCTTCTTTTAGCATGCTTCCTGTACAATTCTGCATTTCACTCATGGTGAACACGTTTAGGGTAAACACTTTTTCCGGTCAAAGATTAACAGGGATTCTAGAGATACCTAGAGATTTAGGGAATGTACCCACACTAGCCTGTACTAGCCTGGTTCTTTCCTGGCTTATCGTGTGTTGTATCTTGCAGTATACCTTCTATATAAGGGCACGTCATCAGGTGCTCTTGACCAGTGTGAGGTGGTCTCTGCTAAACTGAATGTAACTTGGGCGCCTGGGTAGCTCAGATGGTTAAGCATCTGCCTTCGGCTCAGGTCATGATCTCAGGGTCCTGGGATCGAGTCCCACATCGGGCTGCCTGCTCCTTGGGAGCCTGCTTCTCCCTCTGCCTCTCTCTCTCTCTCTCTCTCTCTCTCTGTCTCTCATGAATAAATAAATAAAATCTTTAAACTGAATGTAACTAGATGTTAAGTTAGAAACTAGGTTAGACAAATATAGGGATATTCTTACAGATTTATGCTTCTAGAAGGTCTGGAGTTACTGTAAGTCATCAAAACATTATCATGTGCAATTTTTCACTTGCTGGTGAGGCATTGCAATAAGTAATTATCCTGACCATACTGATGTCATAAATTATAAGATTTGATAATACATTCTCCTACTTTGTAGCTTGACATTTCCTATCTAAACATATAAGAAACCAGCAATACTTTATAATCATTAAACTAAAAATTTTTATCCAAAGGAATTCACAGGGGTGCCTGGGTGGTTCGGTTGGTTAAGCGTCCAACTCTTGATTTCAACTCAGGTCATGCTCTCAGGGTTGTGAGATCGATCCTTGTGTCAGGCTCTGCACTGAGTCTAGAGCCTGCTTAAGCTTCTCTCTCTCTCTCTCCTTCTGCCCTTCCCCTCCCCGGCTTGCATGCCTGCATGCACACGTGTGCTCTCTCTCAAAAAAAAAAAAAAAAAAAAAATGGAACTGACAAAGTATAAGTATCAAAAATATATAACTCTCACAAATAAATAAGGTCCTTTACAAAAAGTGATATCCATCAACTAACTCTGATTACTGAAAAAATTATAAGTATTTAGGACTGAATTATGAGAGAAACATTTGTTAGAAGTCTGCAGAATGTAGTCAAAGAGCTCATCAGATGGGAATGTAGAATTCTAATGTTGTTACTATTTTCTTTTTTACAAATGGTACTGAGATGTACAGTTTTACTTATTAGCTCAAGATCACAGACTAGTAAGTGTTGTAGATAGGATTTGAATCTAGGTAGTTCATACTCATACTGCCTATTACAGAACAAGGTGATGGACATAAGTCTAAATAATCATCCTGATTATAATAAAAATGCCAATGTAATAAGCTTTTCCAATTAAACTAAAGCCTCTTAGTTCCAATTACAAAACAAAACTAAACAAAATGCTATTTAGGAAGAACACATAAATTATAAAAGGAAAAAAATCATGCAACATTACATAAGGCAAACATGAACAAAATGAAATCAGACAACGATTACAATAGTTATCCTAGGCAAAATGCAGTCAAGGCAAAAAATGAAGGTGATTGTGATTAATATTTTGCAATAATAAGGGGTAAAAGTCGCAAGAGAGAAAGAATTTCCAGAGACCTTTCCAGTGTAAATAGTATGTTTTTGAATCACATAGACCAAAATTAGTAGAAATACAAGAAAAGTAGTAATGCTGGAGAATAGTCCACCATACAAATAGGCAAAGATGATGATATGAGCAAATCTTTTTGCAAATTTTAATTCAGAAAAATCCTAATATTCTGTGGCTCTCAAGAGGAGAATGTAATAGTTGAGCTGATCTAAACATCTGATCTCCTTAAAAGATTACATGTTGTAAAATACTTAACTTGGCATTCTGGTTACACACTTCGGTTTTAGGGACTGTAAATCTACATCTCCAACTCACATGTACCATGGGAAGTAGTTAAACACCATTTATGAATCTGCTCAGGTGAGTACAAGGAGCTAAGTTGCATGTCTCATCATTACGCTATCATGTGACTGGCAATTGCTTCCATTGGCTCCTCACCTTCTCTAGAGAATCTTTAATTCAAAGCTTCTAGGAGTTATACGAAAGACATCCCAATAGAGATTTTCAGAAGAAATTTTTGATCTACATTTCTTTCTTTACCATAATTTATCCAACCAGTCCCCTGACTGACAGGCTTTGCTTTGTTTTCAGACTGTAAATAAAGCTTTACAGATAACCTTGAACACACTTTGTTTTGCATTTTTCTAAGATATCTTTAGTATGACACTCCTTCAAATTTTTGGAATTTGATGAGTTTTATTAGAAATTGAGAATACATTTCAAAGGTAACAAAGATTGTTTCTGTTTGTTTAAAAATTTTCTCTTAAGTTATACTACTTTCTCCTTTATGACTCCTTTTTGGTTATAGACTGGATAAAAAGGAATTAAATCCAAATATGTAGATGATAGATGATAGATAGATAGATAGATAGATAGAGATGATAGATAGATAGATAGATAGATAGATAGATAGATAGATAGATAGACAGATAGATAGATAGAGGATAGATGATAGATTCATTATTGCCTGTGGAAAGCAAAAATAACAATATGAACTAATTGTCACCTGTGGCAGAAATAGCTCGGTACTTATAAAAATCCATTTCTTCTTACTAGACATAAAATTAAGCCACATTTCCCAGCCTCCCTTGCAAATAGATGAGACCTTTTGCCTGAGCTATATTTAACAGGATGAGTAGAAGGGTTACATGCTATTTCCAGGCCTGTTCCATAAAATCCTTTCAAGTGTGACCACTGTGTTTATTCTCCACTTCAGTGATTTTCGAAGTGGGGTACCCAGATGAGCAGCAGCATCACCAGGGACATTGTTAAAAATACAAATCCTTGGCCTTCACCCTAGTCTGTTGAATCAGAAATTCTTCAGGGTGGACTGAATAATCTTTGTTTTAACATATCCTCTGGATGATTCTGACAAACACTACTTTGAGAATCTTGGTTCTATTCATTGGCTGAATGCAGAGGATTCTGAGGCCTTAAATGAAGGCAGAGCCACAATGTGGAAGATAACTTGGATTTCTGGATGCCATGTAGAAGGCCGTGCTCTAATCAGGAATACCTTTATTTGTCTTTAACCTCAACAGGAGAGGATGTATTACAACAAAGACATTTGTAACAACAGGAATATATTAGTGACCAAATGTCCTCAGCCTCTGGTGGACATAGCTAATCTGTTATTGTCTGTCAACAGTATTGTTGACATTCTTGACATCACAGTATAGTTATAGACGGGAATGGATGAACAGCCATCTCCTGGTGTATAAAAAGGGAATAAAGAGGGTAAATCTCTGCAGATTAGTTTACATAAGAGACTTAACAATACAGGGTTCTAATGACTCTAGCTATTTCTTTGTTTGATAATTTTTTGTTTTTAAGTAGTTTCTGTGTAAATGGGAAGTTGCTCTTAGCTACTATACATCAGTTAATCTAGGTAGATGTTGTAATGTTCCTGTGATCACTAGACAGAAGTGCAGATGTCAGCTTTTCACAGGACTTTGAGTAGCAGGCTGTTGCCATTTTTAACATTGGTATTACAAGCATGATATAAACCAAAAAATTAATAAAAAAGATGAAGAAGTAGTCAACTGGGGAACAATTCAACTCTGTTTTTTGTCTTTTGCTAAAATAGTCTTTGGGTCAAAACTCAGGTATATTTTCCGGGTTATAAAGACCAATATATGTTATCAAAAATAAGATAGAAATGCCATCAAAGCATGTACAAGGGCAGATAATCAAGCTTTGTTGGGTGCATGCAAATTTTTTAATTCCCTCCTGATTGTTAGTTATTTTTTAGTTCACTATCTCAAAAAATACTATAATAGCTATGTTTTCTTTTTTTATGGAAGGCTTTCATATGCCACTGAGTCAGAAAGTTCTGTACAGGACTGATTATCATGAATAATTAAGTATTGGATTCAAATCATATTTGGTTCAGTAATTACCTTCCTCCTGGGATTTTTGGTAGAATACATCATTCATATAGTTAATGGCCATTTCACGCAACCTGGTGAATTTATTCTCATTTTGCATGATCATGTACTAATCATTTTTAATTGGTGACTCAGGAATATACTGTCTTATTAAGTGCTAAGTGTAGTGAGACACACTACCTTTCACTTAAAAATCATTATCACTAATCTTTTTATTCAAAGCAAAAGGGGGAAGGCCATTGCCATAGAGTCGAGAACATTTAAAATAAAAATGAACAACTGAACTATATTGAACAAAGAACTGTTGAATGTTCATTGTAAGGTGTATTGTTTGGCTTGATTGCCAGGAAATAATTCTTGAGAAGTAATAAATTACAATTAGCTTGTTAATCCAGGTAGCTCTAATATGCTCTGCTATGATTTATATAATTACACTAATTAAAGCCACATTTACGTAGAACTAACTGCACTAAATACCCAATATAATTATTTTAAAAAATCTCATGAAACATCCCCATCCTTCAGAACTGAGGACAAATATTTTAATAATGAAATTTGAGCCTATTAATTGTGTTTGATAACTGTGAAAGACAAAATTAGAACAAGACTGTTAAGAGAAGAAATGCTAAAGAACTTTCTTCTGAGCATCACCTGCTTTGAAATAGAAGGAAGAAATCTGTGTATTTTTATAAGGCCAGCTTGAGAAAATAATACTCAAGGGAAGTGTTTGCAAACAAATTCTAAATGTTCTTTTCTCAGACATCTGTAAGTAAAATGAACAAAGTGGTCTTCTTGGATTGGAATGAGATAAGGCCCAGTAGGAGGACCTTTCTACCTTTTTTTTTTTTTTTTGGTTTTATTTATTTATTTATTTGAGAGAAAGAGAGAGAGAGTGTGAGTAGCAATGCCAGCGGCAGAGGGAGAGGGAGAAGGACAGAAGCAGACTCCCTGATGAGTGCGGAGCCAGACATGGGGCTCATGGGGGCTCTTGGGGCTCACACCCAGCGACCCGGAGATCACAACTGGAGTGGAAATCAAGAGTCCAATGCTCAACTGACTAAGCCACCCAGGTGCTCCAGACCTTTCTACTTTTGATGTTTACTTTCTACTTTTGATACTTAGCTAGTATATGTTCTAAATTTTCTTCGTAACATTGAATTTGGAAACAAGTGTCTTTTTTCAAAGAGGCATTCTTTCTTTATACTTAGTGCATACTAGATGCCTTGTGCCTTTTAAAAAATATCATCAAATGTTTAAATATTTCACTAATGAAAAACCAACAATCTTTCAGCGTCTTCACACCTAAAGAGCTTCCTTTCTTTCCTATATTTGGATCTTGTATTTGGATTAAATCTCCAATGCCCTGTAAATCTGAATGGAAATAATAATGCATAAAACTCAACTCTTGAAGCCATATTGCAAGATGATTTCCTCTGATGACACATTGAATCAAAAAACACAAGACAACTGACAACTCATCACTTTAAATCTTTTTGCTAAATGCATTCCATGGAGACATGTTAGAATTATCCATTAAATAAAATTAAAAGTTGATTTAATTTGAGACAGAAAGCTAATGTTCTCTGTTCTTATTAGTAGGATTTAAAACAGATATGTGTTACACAGAAATGGAAAAATTGCTAATTGAAATAAATTTAATGGAAACCAGTGAAGGAAGTAAGCAACAGAAAACAAGACACCCCCACCCCCAAGACAAACCCTAAAACTATATGGAATAAAAGCCTCAAGAGTAATTAAATAAAAGGAAAACAAAGAGCTCATTAGTAGTCAATAATTTTGGAAAGATTTTTTCTTATTTGTAGATTATGGAGGACTTCCTCCCATTTATGTCATGAATTTTAATTATCCACATCTTTGCATTACAATAGGGTTGGCCTGAGTAGTTTTTTAGTAGTGTAGTTTTTTTATTATTATTATTATAACAATCCCCTACATTTCTATAGCACGTTATATGTCCTTTCATGTGTTTACTACATTCAATCCCTACACAGCCAAGATGATTAAGAAAAAAATGACTTTCTTTAGAAATATTCTTTATTATTGTTCTTAAATTCATAATTCTCCCCTACACTAAGATTCTACCAACAACAAATTTGAAATGATAGATGTGACTAAGAACTCATAGTTAGCTTCTTGTTCTAATCTTACATTTTTGATATAATATCTCCCATGTGTATGTTGCCAAGAAATAAGTGATTCCATGAGATAATGGAAAGAGCTCTGACCTAAAAGCTAGGATATCAAGTCCTTCCAGATCTGTTTTCACCTAACTTATGACCCAAAAACTCATTCAACATATCTGTTAATTTTTATATATGATATTACTCCCTTACTTGATACATGAATTATGTTATTGCTGAGATTCCTTTAGTTTTGAAAATCTGTGACTCAAAAACTACTTTTGGCTCCTTCAAATAAATCTGTTACTTTATCTAGGGAACTATTAAGCTACTGGTTAAGACATAAATTAAAAAAAAAAAATCTGAAATTGTGAACTAAGACCTAATCTATACGGAAATTACCTTACAGAAGTAGGACCCTGACAGCACTTGAGTTGACTGTAATCTAGAATTACATTTTGTTTGGCTTGCAGAGATTATAAAATAATTTTAATTAATTGCCAACATTTCAAAGCTTTGAGATTTAACATAAAAAATATTTAGATTTAAGATTTTTCATGAAAATTCAGGAGATCTAATCACTATCTGCTAAAGCCCATTAATGGTTTCACTTTTAGAAAAGGCATGCATTACTCAATTTGCCATAGTCCCTACCATGCCTTATTGTTAACACTGCAACCCCTTATTCATTTATGTTACCTGTCAGTCTCTTACTGGAAGTAGATTGGCAAACCAAGTACTTTGTGTAGAAAATAAGGTCCCCTTAAATCAAATGCAGTGGTTTCTTACAGATATTTTCAGGAATGAACAAAGAAGATATTGGCCATCTGCCAAACCTATTACTACCTACATGTGGCATGGTGACTTTAAGGAATAATTGTTGCAAGGTACATTATACAATATAAAAATAAAATGCTTTTGTTCAGTGTATAATAACCACTGGATAAGTATCCTTCAAAATAGATAACTTCTAAATGAACATTTTAAAGGCTCTATCTGGCAAAAGAAATATGAAAACTTAATAACTTTGTGCTTAATAAATAAATCTTTGTGCTTCTTTCTTAAAATAAATTCTGTTTTATAATTAACAAAGAGGATTTGCCACAATTGGGTAGCTCAACTGTGGCTAAACTAATAATGCAAACTTTCTTGCACTAAATTTGTAGCACCTTTAAAGAGACCTTAAAAACAGTATTAAAAGAATATTATGCAGCCATCAAAAGGAATAAAATCTTGCCATTTGCAATGATGTGGATGGAACTGGAGGGTATTATGCTGAGCGAAATAAGTCAATCAGAGAAAGACATGTATCACATGACCTCACTGATATGAGGAATTCTTAATCTCAGGAAACAAACTGAGGGTTGCTGGAGTGGTGGGGGGTGGGAGGGATGGGGTGGCTGGGTGATAGACATTGGAGAGGGTATGTGCTATGGTGAGCACTGTGAATTGTGCAAGACTGTTGAATCACAGACCTGTACCTCTGAAACAAATAATACATTATATGTTTAAAAAAAATTAAAAAAAAGAAGAAGAAGATAGCAGGAGGGGAAGAATGAAGGGGGGGAAATTGGAGGGGGAGACGAACCATGAGAGACTATGGACTCTGAGAAACAAACTGAGGGTTCTAGAGGGGAGGGGGGTGGGGGGATGGGTTAGCCTGGTGATGGGTATTAAAGAGGGCACGTACTGAATGGAGCACTGGGTGTCATAGGCAAATAATGAATCATGGAACACTCCATCAAAAACTAATGATGTAATGTATGGTGATTAACATAACATAATAAAAAATAAATAAATAAAAGAATTAAGACATTACAGTCATTAATTCATCTACATATTAATTGTTATTTTACTTATTTTACAATAGCTACATGTGCAGATCCTACAAGTCAGGCACCCTGGTAGAGACGCAAGGGCATATGCATTTATTACTCCCCAGATTCAAAGGTTTCTGAGAACATTTGAGGAAAAAAGGTGAAATTGAAGATATTAAGCTTTTATATGTAAAACAATGTTTAGATGAGCCAATGCCTAGAGTGAATGTACAGAAACCTCTATTTTATTTTATTTTTTTAAAAATACCAAAAATAAAACTACAAATGTGTATATTAAATAAATGCATCATTTTCCCTCTTGAATTATTATAACTAGATTCTGTGTCATTATTTTCAGTTGTTACCTCTTCGTTAGAAAATTTCCAAATATCTCTTCCCTAGTTTTTATTAAAGAATAGCAAGCAAATCATTTATACATTTAACAGTAACAAGCACATTGTTTTTCTGTGTTTGATTCCTTATCACATGTTTTTTTCCCTTTCAGTTAATAGTCCTGGACTCTGAATCAGGCTTGAATTACTTTGGGTGAATGGCCCTAGGGTATAGGAAAACTGGAATAAGCAATCCACTGCTCTTTCTAACCCGGTTTAGATCTCCGTGTAAAAAAAAATCGCATGAAAGCACAACAGTCATCTCCTTTCTACATTTCTCATCCACCCTCCTCCCTTACAGAAATGAATAGATCATCATCGGGTGGCAGAGTGGGCAGTGGAAGCGTGTTAGGCCCATGAATAGAGCATCATGGATGCAGTCAGTTCTTTCTCCTGTCTTCCATAACTTTCCCCAAGGTTTCACTTAAAAAACTGCCACTCCTATAGCATGGCTTCTCTTCCAGTTTTATCCTTAGTCCCAGCCGCACTCATTTTATACTAGTTTCCAAAGAACAGACAATACTAAACTCAATTCCTTGTGGTTGCCAAAAGATTACACATCAATTAATTCACAAATCTCAGAATTATATACAAGATAATCACTACAAAGATGGACTCACCTTATAAGGTAAAGTACCCATTTTATGAGACTGACACGCTGCCCACTGTGCTAAGAAGGCGGTTAAAGTACCCATTTTAAAGACCTTTACACTTAGAAAGCAGAAGTATGTGACTCCAAAGGATAGATTTATTTCAAAAATAAAATATTTCATAAATAAAAATAAATGACAGATTCATGTGTTATTTTGCCATATTTGTGCCACTGCCCTTAACTGGCTTATAGAAAGCTATTTCTATATGTACATAAGTATAAAATTGACTTTCATACATTGAACTTGTATCCTATGACCTTGCTACATTTACTTAGTAGTTCATATATGACATACAATAACTGCATATATTAAATTGTACAATTTGATAAGTTTTGACAGCTGTATACACCAGTGATACCATTATCACAATCAAAAAAGACAACATATCCATCATAGAAGTTTTCTGAGACTTCTTGTAATCTCTTCTTTCTACCCCTCTCCAGATTTCTCCCTCATCTCCAGACAATAACCTGCATTTTCTAATATTTTATATAAAGTCATACTTTATATACTACTTCATGTATGGCTTCATTCACGTAACATAGGTTTTTGATACTTATCATTGTGTTAGCATGTATTGAGAGTTCAGCTATTTTATTCCTACTTCATATTCCATTGTATGAATATAACACAATTTGTTTATCCATCCAACTCTTGGTAGATATTTGTTCTTTTTCCAGTTCGGCTACTATGAGTAAAGCCACTATAAATATTCATATACAAGCCTTTGAATGGACATATGTTTTTATTTCTCTTGTTTAAATACTGACATTTCAAATGTCTGGGTCATAAGTAGGTGAATATTTAACTTTTTAAGACAATGTCAGCCCATTTTTCCAAGGGGGCTATACAATTTCACACTCTGATTTACAGTGTATGAGAGTTCTATCTGTTCTTTATCTTTGCCAATACTTAATGTAAGTCTTTAATTTTAGCTATTCCAATAGACGTACAGAGTTTTCTCATTGTGGTTCTTTTTTTTTTTGCCTTGGTTTTTATTTTATTTTTTTTATTTTACTATGTTATGTTAATCACCATACATTACATCATTAGTTTTTGATGGAGTGTTCCATGATTCGTTGTTTGCATATAACACCCAGTGCTCCATTCAGTACGTGCCCTCTTTAATACCCATCACCAGGCTAACCCATCCCCCCACCCCCTCCCTTCTAGAACCCTCAGTTTGTTTCTCATTGTGGTTCTAATTTGAATTTGCACAGTGAATAATTATGTTGAGCATAATTTCATGTGTTCACTATCTTCATCTTCTCTGGTGAAGTGTTTGTCCAAAGCTTTTTGCCCATTTCTTAATGGGTTGCTTTCTTATTACTGAGTTTTGAAAGGTCATTGCATATTCTAAATAAAAGTCTCTTATCATATACATGTATTGGAATTTTATTCTAGTCAATGGCTTGTCCTTTAATCTTAACATGATCCTTCAGAGAGTAGAACTTCTTAATATTGATTCAATGAGACTAGAATTACCTTAATAATAAAACAAGACAATGATATTAAAAAAGAAATCTGTGATCTCTAATGATCATGGATGCAAAAATCCCCAGAAAAAATATTAGCAAATAGAATTCAGCATTACATAAAAAAGAAAATATACCATAGCCAAGTTGGGTTTATGTCAGAAATAGAAGGTTGAATAGCATGTTCTGAAAATTCCTGTCCACATGGAAATAAAGTCAGAATGTGACTTTATTTAGGAATAAGGTCTCTGCAGATGTAATTAATTAAATTTAGAAAAGGTCACACTGGATTAGGGTGGTCCCTAAATCCAATGACTGATATCCTTATAAGAAGGCCAAGCAGAGATACCAACACACACATAGGGAAGATGCACATGTGGAGACAGAGGGAGAAATTGGAGTGATGCAACTTGGTATAAGCCAAAGAATACCAGGAATTGCTGGGTAGCCACAATTAAGCTAGGAAAAGGCAGGAAAGGATCTTTCCTAGGGCCTTCACAGGGAGAATAGCTCTGCTGACACTTTAGTTTTGGACTTCCACCGTATGGAACCTTGCAAGAATTTCTGTGCTATCAAGCAACTCCATTTGTGGTTATTTGTTACAGCAGCCCAAGGAAACTGTTGTTCAACATTTGAAAATCAATCAGTGTAATTCACCATATTAACAACTAAATAATAAAAACTACATGATCATCCCAACATGTACAGAAAAAGCATTTAACAAATTTGTGATTAAGAACTCTCAGCAAACTAGGAAAAGAAGGGCAGTTTCCTAGCCTAATAAGGAAATCTTAAAAAACCTTCAGGTAACATATTTTATGGTGAGAGATGGAATGCTTTCTGTCTCCCATCCCCACCCCTGAAGATCATGAACAAGACAAGAATGCCCCCTCTCACCATTCTTATTCAAGATCACACTGGAAGTTCTAGCCAATTCATCATGGCCAAAAAACAGAGAAAAGAAGGAAGGAAGGAAGGAAGGATGGAAGGAAGGAAGGAAGAGAGAGAGGGAAGGAGAGAGAAAAACAAAAGAAAAAGAAAAGACTTATAGATTATCTATGAAGAAATAAAACTGTTTCAGTTCACAAATAAATTGCCTATGTAGAACATCCCAAAGAATCTGAAAAAAACAAAACAAAACAAAACAAAACAAAACAACTCAAGCTTCCCAGAACTAATAAGTAAATGCAGCAATGTTACAGGATACAATTTCAATATATAAAAGTCAATTCTATTTCTATATACCTACATATCTGTACTTCTATAAGCCAGTGGAGAACAACGGCACAAATATGACAAAATGCATGTTACCCTATAAGTTGTTTTTATTTAAGAACTTTGTGCATAGAGAAAGCACTTGACAAAGTACAGCATGCTTTCTTGATAAAAACCCTCAACAAAGTAGGGATAAATGGAATATACCTCAATATCATGAAGGCCATATTTGAAAGACCTACAGCTAATATCCTCAACAGGGAAAAACTGAGAGCCTTTCCCCTACAGTCAGGAACAAGATAAGGATGTCCACTCTCACCAGATCTGTACTCTGAAGACTATAGAACACTTATGAAAGAAATCAAAGAAGACACAAAGAAATGGAAAAGCATCCATGCTCATTTTTAGAATGTCTATACTACCCAAAGCAATCTACACATTTAATGTAATCCTTATCAAAATACCACCCAGCATTTTTCACAAAGGTAGAACAAATAATCCTAAAATTTGTATAGAACCACAAAATACCCCAAATAGCCAAAGCAATTCTGAAAAAGAAAAACAAAACTGGAGGCATCACAATTCCAGATTTCAAGATATATTACAAAGCTGTAGTCATCAAGATACTTTGGTACTGGCACAAAAACAGACACATAGATCAGTGGAACAGAATAGAAAACCCAGGAATGGACCCACAACTCTATGGTCAACTAATCTTCAACAAAGCAAGAAAGAATATTCAATGGTAAAAAGACAGTCTCTTCAATAAATGGTGTTGGGAAAACTGAACAGCAACATGCAGAAGAATGAAACTGGACCTTTCTTATGCTACACACAAAAATAGATTCAAAATAGATTAAAGACCTAAATATGAGATAGGAAACCATCAAAATTCTAGAGGTAAACCGAGGCAGAAAACTCTTTGACTGCAGCTGCACCAACTTACTAGACACGTCACCAGGAGCAAGGAAAACAAAAGCAAAAATGAACTATTGGGACTTCATCAAGATAAAAACTTCTGCACAGTGAAGGAAACAATCAACAAAACTAAAAGGCAGCCTATGGAATGGGAGAAGATATTTGCAAACAACAAATCTGATAAAGAGTTAGTATCCAAAATTTATAAAGAACTTATCAAACTCAACACCCAAAAAACAATCCAGTTAAGAAGTGGACAGAAGACATGAACAGATACTTTTCCAAAGAAGACATACAGATGGCCAACAGACACAGGACAGGATGCTCGACGTCACTCATCATCAGGGAAATACAAATCAAAACCATGATGAAATACCACCTCACACCTTTCAGAATGGCTAAAATTAACAAAAAAACAACAGGTATTGGTGAGGATGCAGAGAAAGGGGAACACTCTTGCCCTGTTGGTGGGAATGCAACTGGTGCAGCCACTCTGGAGAACAGTATGGAGGTTCCTCAAAAAGTTAAAAATAGAGCTACCCTAGGATCTAGCAATTGCACTACTAAGTATTTACCCAAAGGATACATAAATGTAAATTCGAAGGGGTACATGCACCCTGATGTTTATAGCAGCATTATCAACAATAGCCAAACTATGGAGAGAGCCCAAATGTCCATTGACAGACGAATGGATAAAGATGTGAGATATATATACACAACGTGATATTACTCAGCCATCAAAAAAAAAAAAAAAAAGTAATCTTGTCATTTGCCACAATGTGGATGGAGCTAGAGCATATTATGCTTAGTGAAATAAGGCAGTCAGAGAAAGACAAATACCATATGATCTCACTCATATGTAGAATTTAAGAAAGAAAACAGATGGAAGACAAGAAAGAAAACAGATGAACATATGGGAAGGGGGAAAAGAAAAAAAGGAGAGAGGGAAACAAACCATAAGAGACTCAACAATAGAGAACAAACAGGGTTGTGGAGGAAGGTGGGTGGGGGATGGGCTAGATGGGCAATGGGTATTAAAGAGGGCACTTGTGATGAGCCCTGGGTATTGTATGTATGTGATCAATCATTGAATTCAACTCCAGAAACCAATATTGCACTGTATGTTAACTAATTAAATTTAATTAAAAAAAAGACCTTCATGCATAAAATGTTGTGGGTACTAATATAATGAATGCCCATATAACCCCTCAACTCAGCTTAAGATACAGTATTTTACAGATTCAGCTGAATCTCATGTTATATTTCTCCCAAATCCTATTTTATATTTAGAATTTCCATTCCCACACATTTTTTTAAATAAATGCACATATAAATGTTTAACCACAAATAACAAATTGTATTGTTTTTATTTTATTTTTTTTTAAAGATTTTATTTATTTATTTGACAGAGAGAGACACAGTGAGAGAGGGAACACAAGCAGAGGGAGTGGGAGAGGGAGAAGCAGGCTTCCTGTGGAGCAGGGAGCCCGATGCGGGGCTCGATCCCAAGACCCTGAGATCATGACCTGAGCCGAAGGCAGACGCCCAACGACTGAGCCACCCAGGCGCCCCTGTATTGTTTTACCTGTTATAAAAAATGTATATAAATAACATGCTGAATTTATCCTTCTCAGATAGTTTTTTTTTTACTCAATATTATGTTAGTCAGTTTCATTGATATTTATACAGGTAGTTTTTGTTTGTACTTAGTATAAGTATATACTTAGTATAAGTGTCCTCCGAGTTATATATATATATATATATATTTCATGGTATACTCCAAATTATACATCTATTCTGTAAATGAGCTTTAAGTTTGTTTCCAATTTTTACTACTGGAAACAGTGCTGCAATGGACACTCTTTTACATATCTTATTGTATGCATGGATAAGATGTTTCTCTACAGTAGTTTCTCTACAGTAGTCATTCTCAGAGTCAGCAGCATCAGTATCACTTGAGAACTTTCTAGAAATGGAAATTCTTAGGGCCCACCCCAGCCCTACCGAATTAGAAACTCTGGTGGTAGGGACAGCAATCTGTGTTTTAGCGTGATCTCCAGCTGATTTTGATATGGGCTAAATTTGCTGACTCCTACTTGAGAGACTATATCCAGGTGTGAAATTACTACATCAAAGCATATGCACATACTCATCAAATAGGTTATACAGTTCTCAACTTATTGGTACTACCTTTGCTCTGTATCATCTCCAACATATTAAAAAATTCATATTAAAAATCTAGTGTATGTGAAATGGAATTTCTTTTATATTTCTCTGATTATAAGTAAAACAGAACATTTTTCATATATGTGTTTGTCATGTACGTATTTCATATATTAGTTTATTGATGTTTTGTCTTATGCAAATTATTCATTCATATTATTTGCCACATATTTTTAAAGCTGGGGTTTTTGTCTTTTTCTAACTGATTTATGAGATTTCTTGTATAATTTGGATACTAATATATATTCAGTTGTGTTATGTATATCTTTTCTTAGTGTCTTGTCTTTTCTTTTTGTTAGTGGCATATTTTGCTATTAAATTGAGTTTCTCACTCTATCCTATTCATATTCTTCTAAGCCAAAACATGTAGATCTAACGCACTTTCTGAGTATAGTGATGTGAATTTATTGAACCATTCTCTTATTGATAGATGTATCAGTCAATAGCCCAGTTAAAACCAAATGGCATATTCAGGCTGAAGATAATTTAATAAAATGACTATATAAAAAGCAGTTAGGAAAGATTATAACAACAACAAAGGGCTGGTAACACCAGGGAATCACTAACACCAAAAAAAAAACCCCAGAACCAGAATGGACAAGAGAAGGGAGTAGATACTAGAATTCAGAGAGAGCAGCCCGAAAATTAATTCTTGACAGGAGTTGTGGCCTTTGTCGAGGGACTTAACCAATCCATGGAAACCTAGCAGGGAATGAGGTTGGGGAATAAAACCCCAGGCTTACACCCCTCTCTTCCTTCCCCTCACTATTTAAATCTGAATGGAAAAGTCTGTCAGAATGTAAGAAATCCCTGATGCAATTCTCACAGACCAGCCTCCCACGTCACCAAACAAGAAGGATGGAGAATGGCACTGATTTTCAAAAAGCACATGAGCCATCCAGTCTGAATTTTACTTTTCATTATATAAACAATGTTGCAGTAAGCATTCTTACTTATGTATACAATGTATTGATACTCTTATACTGCATCACTGATCCCCAGATTTGGGATTGTGGAGTCAAATTATATTCTTTCTGTTTTAAAAGAGATTAAAAAGTTATCTTCCCCCAAACATAGAAATTCATATTGTCATAAACAATATATGAGGATGTTCTAATTCTCTGTGATATTTTCAATTTTGATAACCTGAATAAAAACTTATAGACATCTCAATTTTAAAAATTTTAAGGAGGGCACGTGATGTAATGAGCATTGGGTCTTATATAAGACTGATGCATCACTGACCTTTACCTCTGATACCAATAATGCATTATATGTTAATTGAATTTAAATGAAAAAAAAAGAAAAATAATTTGGATGGTGTTGACCATAGTTTATTAGATATTCACATTTCGTCTTCCATGTTCCCATGTTTTCTTCTGTAAAGATTCTGTCTTACTTTTATTTTTAAATTGGATTTTTTTCTTGTAATTTGGCAGATTTGTGGGTAGGTATATCAGCACAGTTCGGTTGCCTTAAAAGTTACACATGTTGTCTTCTAGTTTATTGCTTTGCTTTACTTCTGATGACAAATGTATGAAAGGGGAATACTGAGAAAAGATATCTCGTGTGAATGTTTTGGGGGATTTGGTTATCAATTGGATTCCAGTTATAGGTATCTCTAAGTGGTTTAGCACAGCTCTAGCTTACATTATTGGATATAGCAAAACTTTCAGGTCAGTGAATGACATTGATTCATACTCCATTGGTGGGGTAGTTGTATTCCTAGAAAGATAATGTTGGACTCCTCTTGAAATAAATAATTGAACTGAAAAAGAAACTCACAGGAATTTTCATATATATCAAGAGGAAAGCATTATCAGTATATCTTTTTTCATTCTGAGAGTATGCATGCCAGAATAATTTGTTCCATAGAGCTCAGTCTAATTCTCCTTTCAAAATGTAATTAACAATCGACAGCTTAATATGGGAGTGTGAAGTAATTTTGTATTACTGTGGTATACAAATGTGGTTCCAATATCTTACCTGTAATTTTCATTGGTATCAACAGGAGCTATTAGTTTGTTGATGTGGGACAGGAGACTTAAATGTCTTCACTTGCTAGGTTTTCCAGATCTTGAGGATGTTGTTAATGTACTGAATATACTAATTCTTTCCCTCTCCAAAGAATTGAGTCACTTTATAACAACGTATAACAATAAGGTTAATGTAAAAATAAATTGTACTTAAAAAAATCACAGGTATAAGGTTACGCTATGACCCAGCAATTGCACTACTGGGGTATTTACCCCAAAGATACAGATGTAGTGAAAAGAAGGGGCACATGTACCCCAGTGGTCATAGCAGCAGTGTCTGCAATAGCCAAGCTGTGGAAGGAGCTGAGATGCCCTTCAACAGATGAATGGATAAAGAAGATTCAATGGAATATTACTCAACCATCAGAAAGGATGAATGCCTACCATTTACATTGACATAGATGAAACTGGAGGGTATTATGCTAAGTGAAATAAGTCAATCAGAGAAAGACAATTATCATATGGCTTCACTCATATGTGGATTATAAGGAATAGTGCAGAGGACAATAGGGGAAGGGAGAGAAAACTGGGAAGAAATCAGAGAGGGAGACAAACCATGAGAGACTCTTGACTCTGGGAAACAAACTGAGGGTTATGGAAGGGGAGGAGGGTGGGGGGATGAGGTAACTGGGTGATGGGCTTTAAGGAGGGCACTTACAGGCACTTAGCATATACTCCAGGAAGACAAGGATTTTCCTGTGAGATAATTCTAAATAAGTTTGAGATGAACATTTTCTAACTAGATTGAATATTTAGTGCTGCCCATAGAACTATTTCCATCATTATTTTATGCCTCACCTCAATAAAAGTGTGAAATTATTTAAACATCCCAAAGGCCACCTTCTATTTATCTAAGGAGTATTTGTTAGGATGCCCTTGGTCAAAGGCCTCCTTCTATTTATCTAAGGAGTATTTGTTAGGATGTCCTTCATTTTGTTTTTGTTTTTGTTTTTTTTTGTTGTTGTTGTTCCTATTAAGCTATCTCAGTAATATTAGGAAGGAGACAGGGTTAGGTAATGTTGGACATACATTAAGCCTATGCTTACACAGTTGTTCAAAAAGTAGAAATAGAACAAAATACTAAACAATAATGATTTAATGCTGTAAATAAAATTTCAAATAGAATATATTTGTTTTAATGAAAATATGTGGCAGTATTATGCTCTTTATTTGGGGCATTTGTCAGCTTTTTAAATAATTTCAATGTTTACATTTATAAAGATATATTTGGAAGTGTTAATTGATATTTGTTCACAGACAACCCAATAAACAGACAGGAAAGCACACACAAAAAAATTACAGAATGAATGTAATGCTGAGTTAAATTATATGGCAGGAGGTGAAATGAAAATAAAAAGGCAAACACATATGGCTGAGGTGGGAAGATTAAGCATTAGTCAGTAAAGGTGTTTATAAGCCAAAAGCAGAACAAAAACAGAGTATCTGTACATAGTAGCAGCCTATTCACACTGTATTGTTAGGTAGCATTGTCTTTGATCATTGTTGTCATAATGCTCCTTATAATAAGTACAGTAAAGAAAGAGAAGAATAATAAAGGGTAATGTTATTCTTTGCTACTATATGTCAAGCACTTTTCTTGGTGATTTACATGTAATGATCATATTTACTCTTCAAGCATTTTTATGAACTGGGTAATGGTTATCATCCTAATTTTACACATGAAGAAATTAGGCACAGAGAGATTGAACCACCTGCTCAAAGATTACACAGATAATAAGTGGTAGAACATGATTTTGAACTAGGAATATCTGTTTCAAAAGCCTGCGCAGTAATTCACAGTGCTGCATGGGTTTCTCAAGCCACCCTTCCTGGCCAGACATTATGTTTCATATTTCCATCATATACTTTTATTTAATGTTCACAACGCTACTAATTGCACATTGCTATCATTATTTTATAGAAGACGAAATTGAATATAGGCCCCTTTTTTCATGTTATAAAGCATGCTAGATAGGCTACAAACACCATGTTCTCATAGAATAACCATGAGAGATATGTCCATCATTCTGTGCCCACATGGTATTAGAAAAACTAAAACGAAGCAACATGTAAGAGGGATTCCACCTACTATTTCTAATTTTCTCTAAACAACTAAACAGAAAAATAATCAGCCCAAGCAAAACAGGTTCTTCTTCCTTTGATCTCTCATAGCAATTCTGTAAATATTGCAAATATAGCACTTAAACTGAATTGCAATGGTATATTTATGAGTATAGTATCTGTGTAAAATGGTGGGGAGGACCATACTTTTTCCAACTGTGAATTCCTGAATATCATAAAATGCCTGGTATATGTAAGGTACTTCATAGTAGTCTTGGTTATATAATTGGCTCAATAACTTAATGAATCACGACCTTTGGGATCAGTAGATCTTTGAGAAGCAAAATTAGAGAAAGAAACTGACATTCTCCATGATGTCTCCATTGGGTATATAAAGTTTTTATGTCATATTATCAAAAGCTAGGAATAGATAAGCTGATGAGACTCCTAATTCAGGATTTAATGCTTGCTAAGTGTTCCAGTAGGGTCAAGGGACAACCTGAGTATATCTTAGGTTATAGAAATTATAGCAAGGGTTGTCTTGCCTCAACATGAATGGACTATAAAAGAGGGAAAGTGAGTAGAAAATGTGCAATTTTCATGATAAAAAAAAACCAAGAAATAGTCTGCTAACTAAATGGAAGAAACATTTGGGAGCAAAAAAGTCCAAGTGAATGCATACCAAAGGAGATAATATTGTGTAATATAATTATTCTGTGAAATGGATTTAACATTCTCTCATTCATAGATGTGAGAGGAGAATTAGATAAAAAATTATGGCTGATGTGGGCTACAATATAATATTAAGTGATGTTTATTTTATTTTATTTCATTCATTCTTCTAGTGAACATTTAACTGAGTGACTGCTTAGTTCCAGACATCATTCAAAATACTGGGGATATAACAGTGGATGAAATAGCAAAAAATAAATAAAAATCAATCAATCAATCAAACAATCTCGGGTCTTAATTCTAGTGGTGAGAGATGTACAATACAACCATGTATAAGTAAAATATCTGTACATTAAATCATGATAGATGATATGGAGAGAAATAAAGTAGAGGGGTATAAGGAGTGTTGGAGGGGGAAGGGGGTTCTACTATATATGGGAAGTTTGGAGCAAAGAGACTTGTGAGCCAACCTGAACTAAAAAGAGAAAGATAGCTGTACAGATATCTGGGGATACCTACCAGGTAGAAAGATTAGCAAATGTGAAAGTCCTGGAACAGAAGTTTGTATCTTTGCAGACAAGAAAGGAGACTGGAATGACCGAGGTGGGATGAAGTAGGGTAAGATAAGTGGGAGATGAGGCCATCAAGAAAGTGAAAGCCAAATCTAGTGGGGGCCTGGGGAAAAACTGGGTTAAGGCGCAGGCCTGCAATCCTTATAAGGGAACACCTGAGGGAAAGAAAAAAAGATGAGCCGATCACGTATGATTGTCAACATGCTGATAACAAACTTTCTGGCAAACAAAATATCTGTATTTGATAGCCAGAGAATACTTGTTTATGGAATGCTCTCAGCTGGATATACCTGATCTATGTAGGATTGCATGTGATAAACAAACTTAGAATTGATGCTTTCCTAGGACATAGTTCTAAGAAAAATGTCACGAACCTGAAAATAAAATAGAGATGCTTACATTACCCAAACAGAAACCTTTGAGTAATAAGGTGCATATATTACTTTGAGATTTCATATGTTACTCTGCATCAGAGCAAATCCTGATGCAGTGAGAAAAGACATGGGGAGTTGTGTCCTTGACCTCTCCCTGCTTGCCTGTGCTTCGTGATTACTTTTATTTTTGAAATTTTCAGTAAAGGTTGATACTGAGAAAGACCTCTGATCCACATGAGGTGACTGGACAATCTGATCCTTTGTATTATCTAAGGGCCTCATAGCAGGCTACTCTGAGGATTTTGGCTCTTGCTCCGATTGAGATGTGGTCATTGGAATGTTTTGAAAAACAGAATAACATCATATGACTTGAATTTAAATTGGAGAATACATCATAGAGGAACAAATTCAGAAGCAGGGAAAGAATATTGCAACTATGCAGGCAAGAGCTGATAGTGGTTTGGATCAGAGTTGTAGCAGTGCAGGTGGTAGAAGTGATTGGTTTTTGGATGCTATGGCATCAAGAATATCAAGGCTCAAAATATAGCTTACTAAGAGAGGTCTACTAGAGCCATTGTTAGGTGGACAATACAGTGATTCCAGAGAAGCACACAGAACTATCGTGACCAGGTAGTTAAACCATTTAAGTCTGAATGACAATAGATGATGTCCTAAACAATAGTTAATTTAAAATGTGGGTAAATTTTGAAGCTCTGCATTGGCAATATTCAATATTCAAATAGCATAATTGAGCAGCAAGTATGAAGGTGAATTCTGATAAAATCAGGCCTGGTTTCTCTTTGCCCACTTTGTTTCTTGTGTGTGGAGAGATGGCATGGGAAAGGTTGATAGATGTGAGCATAATTTCCAAGAAGGAGAATCACATTTAGGTGAAGGGCATTTCTTTTTATTGCTGAATTTTTCCTTGTATGGATATACCATTATTAGATTAACCATTCATCTGTTGATAAACATTTATAATACTTCCAAATTTTAAAATTGTAAATAAATCTGCTATGAACGCTCACGTACACATTTTTTGTGCATGTAGACATATGGTCTTTATGTCCCCTTTCAAAATAAGTGCTCTAATCTCCTATGACTCCCTTTCAGTATTTTTTTTTTTTTTTACTTAAGATAGACTTTAATTTTTGGTAGCTATTTTAGGTCAACTTTAGGATAAGCCTCTTCTTCTGTCTTCTGTGCTGTTTTTCCTAAACAACACTGCCTCTCCTTACAGTGGGAGAGTGCTTTCTAAGCTTACAGGGAATTTGATGATTGGGTGCTGTCTTTCTCTTAGTAATGCCATAAGTATGGGTTTTGCTTCATTTATTCTTCTTAATTTCATCGTTTTTGAAGAGTATGTTGGAAGATTTGAATTAAATGGTCAGCATTACTCCACTATAAAGATAGAAAGAGGAATAGTATGATAGGCAGGATAATGCCCCCTCAACGATATTAAGTACTAATCCCTGGAACCTGCAAATGTTACTTTATAAGGGAAACAAAAAGGTGGTTTGTTTTTGTTTGTTTGTTTGTTTGTTTGTTTTTACAGATGTGATTAAACTAAGAATTATGTGATGGAGAGATCGTTGTAGATAATGTGGGTGGGTCCTAAATGCAAAAGCAAGTGTCTTTATAAGAAAGCAGATGGAGATTTGACAAACACATGAGGAGAAGGTGATGTGAAGACAAAGCAGAAAGGGGTTTGAGGATGCTGGCCTTGAAAATTGGAATGCAAGGAATGCCACGAGCTGCCAGAAGCTGGAAGAGCGAGGGATAGATCCTTCCCCTAGAGCCTCCAGAGGGATCATTCTTGCTGACACTGATTTTGACCCAGGTATACTGATTTAGAATGTCTAGCCTCCAGAACTATGATAAAATACATTTCTGTTCTTTTAAGCCACCCACTTGTGGTAATTTGACACAGCAACTACAAGAAACTAATATGGAGAGCTTTCCTTTTTTAGCTTTACTAAGGTTTGAAGACAGTAAAGTATAACTATAATGCAAGAAAGGAAAACTTAAAACCTAACTTCAGATATGTCTCCACTTAATGACGACTAGACACGTCCATTCACAGGGCAGTCATTATTGACAACTTTTCTCCCTAACCTACATGCTGATGTTATGTTACAGGAGCTCTGTCCTATCCAACAATAGAGAGTCAGCATATATTTGAGGGATGTTGAATGAATCTGTGCTCTTCTGGTATTTTCTCTAACTTCTATTCCTGAAGCCCAGCATTATATTACTGATTATACAAGCACCAAAACAAAACAAGTTTGCATGAGAGTAATCTCTTCAGAGTCACCCTTCTACCAGTGAAGTGAGCTATCATCATCATCCTGTAAAATGGCAAATTTACTAATCTGAAACACCCATAGTTGAATTATTTTACTGATTTGGGTCTTCTTCAAGTAAATGAGTAATGAGGTGATATAGTTTTAAGACTTAATTAATCATCTTCACTAGGATAAAGTAAAGAGTGTATCTCAAAGAAAAATTTTAGTTCCCACTCTTAGAACCAATAAGAAATCAGGAATATTCTAATCTAGCTCCAGAATAGCTTGTTAGAAGAGTTAGAAGTGCCAGTTAGAAGTATGTAACTGCCTCTGTTAGAAGCACGTAACTGCCTCTTTTCTTTCTTTAATTTTCTCGTAATATAATTAGTACTTCAGGAAAAGAGAATAAGCAAATTTGGAGCAAAAGCAGAGGGTATTCATGTATTATGTTTATTGATTGATGTTTTCAATTGTGAAGAAAATCCCAAAAACATAATGGAATTTTGGCTAACATGTAAGCGATTGATGAGTAGTTGCAAATTACTTCTAATATGTGGGAAATGTAATCATCTAGTATTTAAAAATACTTTCCATGTAAGTAGTATTTGAAGTATATCCTTTGATCATCACAAAAACTCTCCAATATAAGTAAAACAGTTCATAATATGGTAATTTCATAGATGGAAAAAAAATGAAGCTCAGAATGGTTAGGTGACTTGCTTCAGATCACAGAGTGGTGTAGCTCCTTTAATATCTACATGTCTAATGTTCTTTGCACTTAAATCATCTTTTTGTGACAGGTTAAATTTAGAAGTACTAATGCTATGAATTCACTTGAGAAGAGAGAAATAACTCCAAAACAATTCAAAATTAGTACCTGTGCATTGAATAATGTGTTAAAATTATCACTCATTTTTCAAATGGGCTAAGACTACTTTTTTGGAAAATTTGTAACTTTCAAACTTGAACATAGCCTCTGCATATTGGATCTTGTAAGAAATTATTCCATGTGAACTCATTTTGGTAAGATTTCAAGTGTGTAAAATAATAACAATTAGTGGAAGTAATATTTTCTTTATTAATATTATAGCAATGCATTTTATCAAATAAATGATTTTATTTGTAGGTGTAATGGTTTTGCTATAAAATGACTGTTCAATCGCCTTTCTCATCTCTTCTCACAAAACCAAAATGAATTCAAAATCAAAACTAAAGAAATGAACACAAAGTAAAGATTCAGTAACCCTTAAGAATCTGCAGAAAGGTTTCCATGTTTCTTCTTTGCTTAGCAAACCCAAAAAACCAATAGAAGAGCGCTATCTAGTCTGTGATTTATATCCCTGCTGCAATGTAGCAGGACTTTAACTATTAATTGAACTTTCTCTTCCTGAGCTGTAGAATACTAGGCCAGAAAGCAGTCTTTTGCTAACTGTACTGTGTAATGAAGTGTTACTCTTGAATGTAATAGCACACATTTTGCTTTTTTGCTATTTCTCCAATTTTTCTGTCGCATTTCTAAACAAGTAAGAAAGGATATCACAGCAGCTATTGATGTAAAAATGAGATGTATGCTCTGCATATTCTTGCTACTAACAATGGGAAAGTTTATTTTTTTCTTTATTTCATTTTTGTTTTGAGGAAATAAACTGTAGCTTCCTGTGAGGCCTGGAACTAAACCAGAGAAATCTCTATCTTTTCTGAATATGAGAATATTCACCTGTTTATATATTTAGTAATTCACTTATTTTCAATATATTATTCAATTACCAGTTAGTGATTGCCTACAATGTACTAAGCAGCCTTCAAAGTTCTAGAAATATAACTGAACAAACTACAGTCACAATTCTCAAGGGACTAAGTTTTTTATGGGAGACAGGTAAGGGAAACTAATTCTCTTGTGTAGAGTACTATGTCAGAGGCATGTTTGGTTTGAAAAGAGAGTGCCAAGAAGCTTCCAACTTAACCTGAGTGTTTAAGGAAAGTCTCTCAGAAGTAGTGGTGTTTGACATTTCCATAATGGTATTGATTTTGTCATCAACACCACCTGTGGCTTATTTTATAGGCAATCTTCATTTCATAAAATTCTCCCATGAAGAAAGAGCTCATACCCTTTGATTTCCATTTCAGGTGGCTTTTTTTTTCGTGTCTTATGCTCATGCTTTAGGATGATAGGTGAGTAGAATTACTGATGGAATGAACTCCTGTCTACCTGTGTTCCCAGATGGCCTTCATAAATGAAGATGGGTAAAGGGGCCCATATAACTATACAGTTCATGCTATTTTATTTTTTTTTAAGATTTTATTTATTTCTTTGACAGAGAGAGATAGAGAGAGAGAGAGCAGGGAGCCCGATGCGGGGATCAATCCCAGGACCCTGGGGTCAAGATCTGAGCTGAAAGAAGACACTTAACTGACTGAGCCACCCAGTTACCCCATTATTTTTTAATTATATGGTAAATATGTTTATTCATGGTCAATAGAAAAGGTAGCTCAGCAATGACAGTGTTCATCATAAAATATTGCATTTTAAAGCCCCAAATCACTGCAAAATAATTGGTTTTAGAAACTGAAATCTAATACTTGAATTATTCATTATAATGAAAATTTGCAAACTTCATACCAATCATTGTCCTTGGCCTCAAAGTTTTTTGATAAAAATAAATAACTTCTACTACCATGCATAGATATTTTTATTTATCTTTGGTTTTAATGTTTCATTGCTCTCAATGACCATCTAAAAATGTATTTCCCACCACCTTGTTCAATATGCTTGCTCATCTCTTCTAGAGAAGGTAGAGGAGGTAGAGTATGAACCATCCCATCTTTCAGCCATCCACACCTGTTAATGCCTATTAATGCGGGAGCTCTCACTTCTTTTCCTCTAGTTTCTGATGATGTTTTCCTCATGTTCTATTCAAGTTCACTCCCCCACCAATTTGGACTTTGATGCTACTCCTAGTCAGGGACTTCACTTTCTCACTTGTCTCTTCTTCCTGTGTAATCTTCAAGCTCTCTCTTTCTCTTTCTCTTCTGACTTTTTCCCTTTAGTATGTAAACATGTTTGCGTTTTTTCCTTCCTAACAAAAATCAACAATAAAAATCACTTAACCCTAAATACACGGCTCTGGCTACAAGCCAGTTTCTTCCATTGCGTTCCATCAAAACCTGTCTACCTTGGCAGTCTCTCCCCACTTCCCGTCATGCTTCACCCTCACCACAAGAGTGCTAATGCCCCTGTTGACTGCCATATTGCCAAACACAATGTTATAAAAATGAAACTTTCTCTTGCACTTGGCACCTTTGGTCATTCTCTGCATTAGATGTATTTTCTTCCCTTGGAACTTCACTTGTTTCTAAGACAGCTTCATGTTAACCATGAGGCTACTGTGGCAGCCTCTCACCTCCTCTCTAACATTTTAGGCCCACACATGTCATCTCCTGAGCTACAAGAGTAATCTAACTGAAATGAGAATCTTACCATAACATCCCTTGATTAAATCAGTTGGAGACTTTCCATCATCTCAAAAGTAAAGTTCTAACACCTTAAAAAGAAAAGTCACGTTCTTCCTGATTTGACCTTGACTTTCTCTCCCCAGCTTCAGCTCCTTGTTTTTCTTATAGTTGTGACTCCTAACTTTTAGTGCTTTCAGAATTTCACTCTTTATTTACTATTTTCTTTAGTCAACCATTCTCCTGAATGACCTTATCTACTTAGGGTTATCTACTTAGTGGTAATCACTTCATAATCACCTCAAATTCATCCTGTCAAAACTGAAATGATAATTTCCCATTTATACATACCCATTTTGGTTCATTTTTTTTCACTTATGTAAGGTGAATCATTGTTAAAACAAACAAATGCCTGAGTAGATACAATAAAGTCCAATATGGGTCAGTAGTGAGGTTTTTTTTCCTAGAGTCATTCAGGGATGCAGACTCCTTCTGTCAAATGTTATGCCCTCCCCTGGGGTCTTGGAGTACTCCTTAGAACTCTATGCATACAAAGGAGTGACAGGAATAACTGCAAGATTGCAGAGGTTTTTATGAGTCAGAACCAGAGATAACAAATAATAATTCTAACTATATTCCACTGGTCAGTATAAAGTCCTAAGGCCTCCTTAACTGCAACAAGGGTAGAAAATGTAGTCTATCCACAAGCCTGAGAAAAAAAGCAATGGGATATGCTGAACACACAGCATTATCTCTGCATGCCAAATTGTTTCTTCCTCCTTTACTTCCTAAATAAATCTCAAATCTGTTACCTCCTCTATTTTTTTTTTAAGATTTTATTTATTTGACAGAGAGAGACACAGAGAGAGAGGGAACACTGAGGGAGTTGGAGAGGGAGAAGCAGGCCTCCTGCTGAGCAGGGAGCCTGATGCGGGGTTCAATCCCAGGAACCCGGGATCATGACCTGAGCCAAAGGCAGATGCTTAACTACTGAGCCACCCAGGCATCCCTACCTCCTCTATTCTTAACTGAACTAAATCCATTCTAATGGGTCAGGTCTCATCATTTCTCAAAAGAACCACTGCAATAACCTCCAAACTACCTCTGGCTCAACCCTTCCTATCTATCATCTACACAGCTGCAGGCATAATCAAAGTAAAATGAAAATTTTACCTGTAAAATTCCCCTGATAAAATCCTTTCAGTGACTTCCTATCATGTACAGGGTAGAAATAGAAACATCAGAGAATGGAAAAATAATCCTCCTGACTTGACATCTGCCTATTTCACCAGCCTCAATTCTGGATAAACATTTTCACTTTGTGCTATGTTTTTCACTTCTGCCAACCTGAATATACTCCATTCAGTGGCTGCTCATTCAGTTTCCTAATCCGGAACACTTTTCATCTCCCTGCTCCACAACCCCTTAGGATGAATTAGCTGCCTCTCATCAAAATTTATGTAATCTCTGGTACCTTCATTAATTAGTAACTTACTTCATTGTACACAACACTCTGTGCATGTGCCTAAATAATTCACTCAACTGTGAGATCCTTGAAAACAGGGGCTGTGCCTTACTCACTTGCCACTCCCAGTTCTCATAGCTACTTGGCACATAGTAATCTTCTATAAATATGTGTCAAATGAGTAAACTGTTCCTAAGCAAAAACCTACCTTGAAACTCATTCCTTTGCCTGTTTCCCCTGTACTCTATTTTGCCATTCACTTCCATCACCCTTTCCTAGTCTACCAGCTGGAGTTTTGTTTTGTATAGGCTGATAACAAGATGATAATCATTGCTTTGTTAAATTGCCCACTTTGTACGCTGCCCATGTGATTGAATACCCTGGCACCTCATGAGCTTCCTATGACACTTTGGGCACTATGTTATAAGCCCAGAGAAGCCCATCTAAGCTTTCTGGAATTAGTCTCTTAAACCAAGTCAGTTTCTCAAAACCCATAACTATCTTGTACAATAGATTCCTGCTTGTAATCTCAGCTACAACTCTGCTCATTCAAGTAACTAATAATGTCTCACAACCAAGGCTGTTTCATATTCTAACAATAGACACTTAGAAGTTGGGCACTTCTACCACACAGTGGGATCAAGAGTGTAACCATGATAATAGTACAAAACAATACAAAGCAATTCAATTGGAACAACAGAAGAATGTAGGCAGCAATCTAAATGGAATTTCCTGTTTTTCTCTGAATTCTAAAATCATTGGTGCCAATTGTGAACTGTATTTTAAAAAGCAGCCCAACATTGAGTGGAAAGTGCCCTCAATCTTCCCCCATTAAGTTTTGGTCCCACTTCAAATATGGTAGAGCCAAGCCTTCTTCCAATATATTGATTGATAACTTTCAAATGATGATTTGGGACCAAGTACATTAGTTGTACTTGTGCCTCACAAAGAGTACATCAATTTTCATTAATTAGTGCCATTGAATTAAGTTAAATTATGGGGAAAATGAGACAAATGCATAGCTTAAAATGCCTGGATGTTTAAATAAGTATTGTTTAGAGATTAAGTATCCAGAAATTTTGAATTTGAGATATAACTTGGTACCTTTTCCTAATATGTAAAGGGAGAATAAAAAAGTATTAAGATATCTAAATTTAGGGATACTTTGGGAAACTATTATTTATTTTGTGGTTTGCTTTTAAGGAGACATTCATACAGTTTATTTGAGGTTTTTTTTTTCTTCTAATATTCAAAAACCCAGGGGGGCCTGGGTGGTTCAGTTGGCTGATCGTCCCACTCTTAGTTTCGGCTCAGGTCATGATCTCAGGGTGGTGAGATCAAGCCCCTTGTTGGGCTCTGTGCACAGTGTGGAGTCTGTTTGAGATTCTCTCCCTCTCCCTCTACCCCTCTCCCTGCTTGCACGCACATTCTCTCTTTCTCAAATAAATAAATCTTTTACAAAACCCACAAAATTACATATATATGTGTATATACATATATATGTATATACACACACACATACACATATACATAACTTCACATATGTCTTTGGAGACTTGAAAAATATATTTCTTTAATCCTACTTGATTACTTAAGAATAAATATAATATAAAGATTATACTATTCTTTTTCAGATAATGAATTTAATAATTCAATATTTTGGGGGCACCTGGGTGTCTCAGTTGGTTAACTATCTGACTCTTGATTTCAGCTCAGGTCATGAGCTCAGGGTCATGGGATCGAGCCCCTCGTTGGGAATCTGTGCTCTGCAGGGAGTTTGCTTGGGGTTTTCTCTTTCCCTCTGCCCACACCTCACCCCCCACCACTTTCTCTCTCTCTCTTTCTCTCTAAAAATAAATAAATCTTTAAAAAAAGTAATTCAATATTTGGTCAAATATAATAAATACAACTCTACACTTTGACAGTGTTTTTTCAACTTAAAAAGAAACAGTCTATTTCTCAGGCTATGCATTATATTTTGATTCTAATGTTGGCAATTCATATTTTGTCAATTATTCTTATAAATACCAGTTTTTTGGGATTTATAAATAGATCATTTAAAACCAAAATAAACCAAGAAGCATTAATTCTGTCCTGTACTTTATACTAAAGATAAATAATCATTCTTGAGTTAGCTCAGAAAAATAGAATATAAGAGAAAGTATACTGTTTGTTTCTACAGTAGAAGATCTTAATGATAACTCTGTATGTTAGGAAATGATTTTACTATGTCTGTGTTTTTAAATCTCAAATTATCCTAAGAGTTCAGAAAATGTCCCATCGTTGTTTATTTCTGTATCCTTTGAATACACACACACAACAAATTATTCAAGGCATTTGCTCAGAACTCAGAAAACATATACTCATGCAAATTATAAATTGTTCCAGATTGCCCAACACAAGAACATTTTACCCACGCAATAAATACACTAAAATTAGTGGAGGACCATAGAGCCTCTTTGAGCTCTGAGGGTTCTTGGGAAGCAGAGGGAAGGTGGAAGGAGTGTTAAACCTCCAGACATTTTATCCTGAAGATGAGGATGGAGAGGGGAAAGGAAGAGACCTGAGAGTGTCTAGTTCTTCCATAACAAGAAAAAGGAGTATGTTTTTTTTTTTTTAAAAAGGGAGTATCAAAGAATTGTGAGCATTATTATTATTTTCACAAACATTAAATGCTTACCTACAAAGCTTCATACATTCTTCACAGTGTAGTTCAGGTGTTGTCTTCTCTGTCAAAAGCATCCCAGAAGTCCCAGCTGAGGGTGAACTGATATTGCTCTCCCATGTATTTCTATGATAATATTTGATGAACATGCTCCGTTAGAGCACTTATCACAAAATTCCATGAAATCTCTCTGTCCTCATATATTCTGGGATCCTTGAGTGCAGAGACTGTCACTTTTGCACCCTTCCATGCCCCCCACTAGTGCCACCAGCACTGTTTCAGCATATAACACATGACAGGCATGAATGCGTGTGACACAATTCGAGAACATTAAATGTATGTCAGGCTGAGCAGCTTAATCGTGGACTGTGGACAATGGGGAGCCAACAAGCCCTGTGTCACAAATTGAAATTCCTAGTAGGTTCCCAAGAAAGTGACAAAATGTAACAGGAAGAAACGAAAATTTTTTCTAGTGTTAAAAATAAGCTATAATATAAGCTCTAAGGTTGATGACAAACCCTAATCAATAGTTGGTCATAGTATAAGGGAGACAAGAGAGAATGATGTGTACTGTGGGAAATACATTGCCTGGCTCAGATCTCTGCCTCTCTTTCAATCTGTTGTGGCAACAAGGAAATCTGGTTGCACATTTTTAGATGATACTAATTTTTAAGAAAAGCCAGAAATCGGGTATTTACATGACATATTGCAGTTCTAACATGTTGGCTTTAAATATATATATGAACCAAGCACAACACACTTAGAGTTTGAAACAGAGGCCATTAGAGTTTTAATGCCCTCTGAATTGCTCTTTGCAAGACTGACAGA
Source organism: Phoca vitulina (assembly GCF_004348235.1). Classification (NCBI taxonomy): domain Eukaryota; kingdom Metazoa; phylum Chordata; class Mammalia; order Carnivora; family Phocidae; genus Phoca; species Phoca vitulina. Next base: position 5,976,810 of record NW_022589722.1, read on the forward strand.
GCTCAATCAGTATTTTAGGAAGTTTTCATTTCATACCAGGCTGTTTAAATATTCCATACTGATGCACAAGCATATTCAACTCCAATTTCCAAGGCACATGGTGACAGTGGCTTCCATTTCCTGTATTTGACTCTCCTGGGTGAGCACTTCAATGGTACAGCCAAGTCAGTTCCAATATCAGGACCTCTACATTTCAAACGTTATTGGTTTTCTCCCCTTTACTTTTATCACTGCTATTGAGTTACTGTTTCTTACTACATTTCCCATAATTCTTCACTATGTTCATTTCACCCAGCCAGCTCTTTTTTTCACCCTCCTTAGAATCTGACAGGCCACAGAAATATCTGATTTCAAAGAGATGCTCGCATTCTATACTGATCCCATCTAGGAGTGTAAATGCCCAATGTCACGCTGCCGAGTGGAAAAAGGTAAGAAAAATCGCTACTGGTCTTTGTATTCCTCTAATCTTTTAAAATCTTTTGAAGAAACAGAAATGTTTTATTTTTCAACCACTGTCTTACTTTTTTTTTTTTTCCTCCATCTGTGCAAACCAAAATGCAAAAATGTTTGAATGATAGAACTGGAATGTGTACTCAAAATGTGACACCAATAAGATTGCAAGGAATATTGAAGGAAGTCTTCGATAAGCCTGACAATGATTCTGACTCCAACAGCATGGATTTGAATATAAATCTTGCACAAATAAATGAACTACTAAGAAAAAATTAATCTGCTATCCTGCTAGATTGATATAACAGTATAGCAATGCAAAGACAAATAGATTCATTTAAATTAAGCTAGAGCCTTGATTATTTTTTTCACAACTATCAGAAAACACGTATTAAGTTCCTACTCTCAAATAATTTCATGATATGATTGTTTTTCACATTTTGCAAAAAAGGAATCAACATTTAAGACAAGAAAAAGTCCAAAGAAAAATTTGAATTGGCTAAAGCAAAATTTAGTTACTCTGGTAGTAATAGGATTTTTTTTTAACTGAATGTGAGTGTAATCAGACAATCCTATTTTCCAACGAGTGTAGATTATAGTTCTGTATTAAATATATGCATCTGAAGATTGTTTGATTTTTTTACTGCTTGGGATTGATACAAAACTGGTATATTAAAATATGCCATGTATGTGGTTAAACCAGTTGCAAATCATTAAACCATTATTTAGTAATTAGCAGTGTTCTTATAAAAAGAATGAGATACATGCATCATTTATTTTCAATACAGCTTTACATAATTAGAGTAATAGGCAATTTGATCTATTAAACTACTAATTAAATACAAAATATTTAATATGTACCAGAGAGTTGTGCTCTGAAATTGCACAATTATCCATTGTGTGGTTATTTCCTTCATTGACCCTTCCTCCAAAGCATGGGGGAGTAATCCATACAATACTTTCAGGGAAAAAGGGAGTATTAAGATACAATGAGAGTCACAAAGAAGTCCTGAGTTGGTCAATAGTGTTACACTTCTCCAGGCAAGTAGAAAAATCTGATTTGTGTTCTACCTCCTTCCCAAGCCCTTTCTTTGTGCCTTTGAATGTGGTGTAATGAATAAGATGGCCCCAAACAGTCAGAAAAAGGAAAAGGGGAGCAATTGAAGTGTCTAGATTATTGAAAAACTGGAATTTTTTTCCAGTTTTATTGAGAAATAATTGACATATATCACATCACTTATGAGCTTAAGGCATACAACATGATGATTTGATTTACACGTATTGTGACATGGTTACCACAATAGGTTCAGCCTACATACATTTTCTCATTTCAATACAGTAAAAAGAAAAGAGAGAAGTAAATAATAAAGGGAAAAAATGATCTCCTGGTGATGAGAACTCTTAGGATCTACTCTCTTAACAACTTTCCTATCATATATAGCATGGTTAGCTGTAGTCATCATGTTGAACATCATATCCCTAGTACTTTTATATAGAGTATTTCTAAAAAAACAAGAGGTGTTTTTTCAATCTTTAATTAGGGAGTCTATCTTTATGAAGATTCCTATCCCTGGCGAGAGGTCAAAGTCATATATTCTTATTATTCTTCTCTAATTTAGCTTCAATGTGCTATCAGATGAAATCTTATCACTTTATTCAGAATTTATCACTTTATTCTACTCAAGAATCTAGCACTGTCTACAATATCAAATCCAGCCTCATACATTACTCAAGCCCTTCCTATATATCAGCTCTTGCTAATTTTAGAATAATAATAATGAGGATGAAAACAATAAAAGCTAATATTTTGTGTGAGTTACATTATCTCATTTAATTGATTGAGGTAAAAAAATGGGGAAACTGAGGGGCTTCTGGGTGGCTCAGTTGGTTAGGTGTCCAACTCTTGATTTCTGCTCAGGTCATGATCTCAGGCTTGTGAGATGGAGCCCCAGGTTCAAGTGGAGCCCACTTAAGATTCTTTCTCTCCCTGTCCCGCTGTCCCTCCCCCCACTCACATGTGTTTGCGCTCTCTCTCTCAAATAAAAAATAAATAAAATCTTTTTAAAAAAGTAAAAAATTAAAAAAATGGGAAACATTGTGAGAGGCAACTCAACTTAGCTTGAGTCTTAAAGCTTCTACGTTGCAAAGCTAAGCCAAATCCAAGGTGATGTGATTCAGAACCAGTGTTCTTGACCATCCACTATCTGCTACAAACTTCACAGTATCCCAACACTCCTCAAGTCTCCTCTGAACCTTCTCTAAATGAATCAGACCAGACTTTTCCATGTTCTTAGTATTGACTTATTCTTTTCTCCATGCCTTAGTTCATGTTGTTTCCTCTCTGTATGTACTTTGTCACTTAGCCAAATATTCCTCCTCTTTCAAGGTGTGAGTCACATGCCTTCTCCTCCACAGCTATTCCACCCAAATGCATACCTTAGATCTAAATCCATTCCTATTCCCATAGTGCCTAGTGTAGAGATACAAAGGTGATTATCTCTCAATAAATGTATTTCCTGAAAGCATTAATAGTAAAGACATAAATAATCCCTTATAAAACAAAGAATGTTGTCATGCACATTTGATTCCTTGTTACAAAAGAGAGGTTTGCTGCCAGACATATTTCCTGTGCCAGATTTTCCATCATCAACAAAATTTACAAAAAGATTTTCATTCATTTTCTGACTGTCCTTGGCCTGTGTCCAATTTTTTTTTCTTAAGAGCTTCTGCATTTAGTTTTAACTTCAAGTACTGCTGCTGAATACAGTAGTTAGGAGCCAGAGTAGGGATTTTCCTTGCAGAGAAATGGGATCCATTTTAACCAGGAGGCAAAAGAGGGAACTGTGTTGAAGTTGCACCTGTTATGTTACCAGAAATGGCAGACTCCATTCCTCTTCTGGCTTTTCCTTCCTAGTAATCCTGCTCCCTTTACCATCAGACTTAGGTGCATTAACACTTCTGGGGCAAGTCCTGGCATGGCCATGATAATAAAAAAGAGAGCTCTTCTTGCGAAGGTGGTGGATTCACTAAGCTCCAGTCAAGTTGATTTCATGTTATTCTGACCTTTAGCAAAATCCTACCCTTGTGATGCCCGAACTCCTTTTTGTACCTCTGATGTGTTATTGGCAGGATGTGTCTGACTGCCAAATTGTCAGGCTAGTGGGGGTTGCTCTGGACCCCATGCTGGTGTGACTAGGTAGCACGTTGCTGTTTCTTTATGCTACACAACATCAGTAATCATTTCAAGGATGTCAATTTAGACTCATTGCATAATTGTACTTATAGAAAAGGCAGCATGGTATAGTGATTGAATGGACTCCGGAGCCAGACTACTTAGGGTCAAGTCCCAGGTTTGATACTTACAAACTGTGTAACCTTGGACAACTTATTTAACCTCTTAACACTCACTTTTTTTCAGTTGTAACACAGGGATTATGAGAGGTCCTACTTCATAGGGTTTTTGTGAGGATTAAAATGAGTTAAGATTTGTTAAGCATGTAAAGCAATGATAACACTCAAAGAGTATTAGCTATTGGGCGCCTGGGTGGCTCAGTTGGTTAAGTATCTGCCTTTAGCTTGGGTCATGATCCCAGGGTTCTGGGATCCAGCCCTGCATCGGGCTCCCTGCTCAGCAGGTAGCCTGCTTCTCCCTCCTGTGTACTCTCTCATCTCTGTCTCTCTCTCTCAAATAAATAAATATTTTTTTTAAAAAGTGTTAAGCTATAACTGTTTAATCTTTGTTGAGTAAGCAAATAAATAAAAGATAAATTTATTGTGTAATACAATTTTTTACTTCTTTCCTTCCTTCTCAAGACCCAAACTCCTTGAAAGCAGAGAGCAGGTATTACTCATCTTTGTATATCTGCAGCATTTCCCGGGAGGATGGTACATGGTATGTGTCAACGACTATCTGCTGAGTGGATGAGAGCTGTGGTAATTAGAGAGAAGGGTAAAGTGAAGTAGAGTGTAAGGGTGTAATAGTCCAAAATGTTTAGGAGTATGGAGACTATTATACTGGTAGGCTTCTCCCCATCAGGGTTGAAGTCACACCCAAAGTGATGGAAGTCATTAAAGTGGAGAGAGGAATTGTTGAGACAGATGTCACAGGTCTCAGAAGAGAAAAAGTATGAACCAAAAACATAAGAAGGCATGGGCGTGGAGATGAGATTTGACTGTGGGCACAAACTACATATAAAGAATTTTCCATGAAGAGGAGGTTATATTGTGAGGTGGCACTTGGGGAAAGAGGAAAGCCAATGCTACTTATAGTATATGATGTATGGAGGATCCATTTACGATGACTGCCCTATCTCTTTTTAAACATCCTAAAGTAATTTTCAAAACAGAGCTCTTGATTTCTTTCATTTCCTACCACCAAATACACACATATTAATGACAACTATGTTATGGGCTGAGTTACATCCCCTAAAAATTTGTATGTTGAAGTCCTAACTCCCGGTACCTCAAAATGTAATTACATTTGGAGATATGGTCTTTAAAGAGATAATAAAATTAAAATCATCGTTAAGGTGGGCCCCAGTCCCATGTGACTGATGTCCTCATGAGAAAAAAGGAAACTTGGTCACAGACAGGTTTAGTTGGAAGACCGAAGACCCAGGGAGAAGATGACCATCTTTGAGCCAAGGAGAGAGGCCTCAGAAGAAACAAACCTTGCTAAAACCTCAGTCTCAGACTTCCAGCCTCCAGAACTGTGAGACATACATTTCTTTTGTTGAAGCTACCCGGTCTGTGGTACTTTGTCATGGCAGCCCTAGCAAACTGATACGAACAGCAAAAGCAATCTATTCCTCCCCTAGTCTTTGTCTTTTCAGTAAGTGTTACCATCATCCTTATAGCTGTTGAAGTAAAAAACCAAGGACTCATTTTTTTTTTTTTATTTTATTTTTTCTCTTGCTGTCTGTATCCACATGTAATCCATCAGCAATTTTTTTACCTCTACTTTAAAATATGTCGCAATTCAATGAAGTAAACTCTACACCCTTATTTTAAGCCACCTTTACCTCTCTTCGTTTTCCTCTTCAACAAATTTCATATCATCCTACTCTGAAACTTTGCTACAGTCACATTGATTTTTTTTTCTCTTCTTCATATATTCTAGTTCATTCTCAATCTTGGGAGTTTTTGCTTTCTCACTAGTTATTTCCTCTGCTTATAATTATCTGTGCCTTCCTCGCCCCAGATCTCTATAACATTGACCCATCTGGTCATTGTGTTCTTAATGAAAGCTTTCACAACCTCTCAATCTAACAGCCCTGACAAATAAACGTACTTTATTTTCATATATGTATTATCTGGTATTTGCCTGCTTATTACTGGGTTGATAAAGAATGTTGATTGGGATTTATTGCCATGCTAGAGTTGGCAACTTGTTTGCAGTTGAAAACAGGAGATATTAAATATTCCTATATATTTTTTCATTGTTAAAAAACTATAACTGTAAAGATATCTACAACTAGAGGCAGACAATTCTCTTTAAGTTTATTCAGAGGAAACAAAACTGGCCCTACCCTCAGTACCATAACACACAACCATCCCATAAAGAATCTATAGAGATGATTGGGGAACAGAGAGAGAAGGTGCTTTTATTTATCCTTACCTCGAAGCCACGTATGATAAAGGGTTGAAATTGGGGGTGTCTGCAAGAAAGAAGTATCAACATTTCATTCCTCACTGTATATCTTCTCAGGCTGTTATGTCAATGTTCCTACATAAAGATGGCAGTGACTTCACAAGAGGAAAGAAGAGATAGCATTGGACCCATCTGCAATCTTACTGATAGTTCAGGCAGGTATGTGGTTGTTTCCCATGAGTGGACACCCCATAAGTTAGGTGGACTTTTGCTGTTTTGCTTGTATCCAACCCCAAGACAGCAGCCAGGAGAGGCCATGAGGTATACCACTGGTGAGTGAGCTGAGGCAACAAAAGAGGTAGCATTAGAATTATCTCCCACATTATGGGGTTCTATGGTCAAAGACCTCAGAATGTCATGTGAAAATCTCATACCAGGGCCTTACATGAGAGGCAGAATTTGGATACTTGCTGTATAGAAGATACCAGCCACAACGTAACATTTGCAAAGAAAGTGACAACAAACACAAGTTGCAAGTCTCTTTGCCTTTCACTCCTTGATGCTCCCAACAATTGCCTACAGATAGAAAGGAGGGCTGTAAGGCTATGAATCAGGTATGAGATTGGAATTTAAAACTGGGAGAAGCTAACATTTATTAAGCAAAAAGTACCAGAAAATTATGGACTCTTCCCTTTAAGAAACAACAACAACAAAAAAATGAATTCCATAGAAAACAGCTAAGAGAAAAGCATTCATATTTTTATACCATAGATTTGAGATTCCTTAACGCACTAACTACAGCTTATTAGTATGATAGGTATGATTCATGTACTCTTGTGTTACCTCTGTATCCACAATGCCTAGAAGAGTGTCTGCATGTAATAGAGTGTAGATGACTAGCTGACTTTGCATTTTGGTTGGTAGTTGAGAATAATAAAAATGGAAAGAGTGGGGAGAAGCCAGTTTTGATGTTCTAGGCATAGTCAGTTTGAAACCCAAACATTTAGGTGATAATGTGATTAAACTATGCCCATGGTCAGCAGGCCACTGAAAGTCCTAAAAGAGGTTTGCAGAGAAATTCTCCTGGTAGCCTCAAGAGTTCTCAGCATAAATACTTGGAACAATTGACTACCACTGAGGATACTTCTCTCTGATGGAATCAACAGTAGCCTCTGATGATTTGGAGGCCTTAGGCTTCAGTGCTGAAACTAGATTGTGGTGGGGCCCAAATAAGTCTCGAAGACAACTCTGCTCAGGTGGTTAGAGGCCGAATTTTGTCGTACCGAGGATCTCCCTGCACAGAATGATTGGCCATGGAATATTTTGAAGAATAACCTATTAAGGTATTGTATAAAACATAAAGCTCAAAAGAGATGCAAAGCATTAATATGCATACGTTATAAAATGTTTAAAAAAGTAAAATAAAATGTTTAAAAAAAGGGGGGCACCTGGGTGGCTCAGTTGGTTAAGCAGCTTCTTTCAGCTCAGGTCATGATCTCAGGGTCCTTAGATCGAGCCCCGCATCGGGCTCCCTGCTGGGCGGGAAGCCTGCTTCTCTCTCTCTCCCACTCCCCCTGCTTGTGTTCCCTCTCTCGCTGTGTCTCTCTCTGTCAAATAAATAAAATCTTTAAAATAAAATAAAATAAAATAAAATAAAATAAAATAAAATAAAATATAAAATAAAATAAAATGTTTAATATGCATACGTTACAGTTTTGGTGACTCCTTTACCTTCCAGACTGCCTTTGAGCTGCAGGTTGAACTGATTTCTTCTGGGTGGAAGTGTGAAGGAAAAGGAAGATAAAGGCAGTGAGGCAGTGAGAGAGACTGATGGTCACCTCAGGGGCGTGCGACATCAGAAGAACCCTCATGTGTCCTAATAAGAGCCAGCTCAGCTGCTGTGTAGAGCTCCCCATGGCAAGTTGCTAGTTATCAGCGGGAAGACCAACAACCAACAGAGGACTGTACCAATGACCAGTTAAGCGAAGAGGTGCTTGCCTCTCCCTTCCCCTTTCCTAATGCCAATTTTTCTCAAAACTTACTCTTGTATATAAATGTTTCTAACTAGTAAAAAAAAGAAGAAAAGATGATAAGGGATGCACCTATGAACACAGTTGATATTTTTACTAAATTTTTTTTATCCAAAGTCTTTCGATTAAAAAAAAAAATCTCCTTTTTCTTTTTACAGTGTCAACATTTTTTTAAATAATTCAAAGACTAACTTACAGACTTTGATTTAACAGGTTGAACTTTAGAGCATAACTTTTTTCATTATTTTTAATGGCTTTCAGTGGTTTTATTTTTTTTCAGCAATCCCTTTTATGTGTTACAAGGAAGAGAAATACAGACAGATAAGTGAAAGTGATTTTATTTTCCCCCAGAGAAACAACATGAATGCTCTAATTTGAAGGGAATGGCAAGGTATGTACTGATTGGCAAACATGAAATCTACTCTAAAATTTGGCTTTAATTTGATGCTTAGTGGGTAGAATCATGGAAGAAAATGCACTTATCTGTGTTATCAGGAGATCTCCAATCTAATCCCAGCTGAGCTGATATTTTTTACACAAATTTTGGCATGCATTATATTTTCCCTGGGCTGCAGATATATATAAGAAGGAAGTTGGTCTAGAAAATATTTAGTATCCCTTCCAAATATGATCTATGACAACTTGAGGTTGGGAATCACCCCAGACTATTTTTAACTAAAGAAAAGAGCCCCCTGACCATTTGGCAGTTCCTTAGTCCACTGTGAAATTTCTCTAAAGGCCATTTCATTTCAGACTGAAATGTAAAAATGTTTCAAGATAGAGCAGGACATAAAACTAAAAGGAATATTTTAAACATTTCTCCCATATAGGACAATACATTAAAGGAAAATGTTACAACTAAAGCAAAATTCCATGAGGTCAAGAGCTGAATCTGTCTTATTTGTTGTCCTATTATCAGTGCCTGACACAGTGATCAAATAACTATCGGTTGAATGAATGAATGACAATAATTTGCGACAATGAAAAAAATCTTTAAAAAAAAAAAAAAAGTAAACCACTACTAGCTGTCTTTGATCCCATGTCTTCTCCACCCTGCAAAGGCACAGGACAATGTAGACATGAGGCAGGATAAATGAACAATGCAGTCTCTGCCTCAGAATCTAGGCAGCCCAAGGTTCTGTGCCCCATAAGTGACTGCTGCATTACTACATTGGATCCCTGGTCAGGGAGTAGGGATGTTTATCCCAGTGCTGACTAGTAGGTTTTTGCATGAGCCAAAGCTTATCCCCCTTTGCTGACAATAGCCTTAATGCCTTGTTTCAGAGCCTGAGTCTTCTCTCTCCCCACTCTAAGGAGTGTCACTCAGATTTAGGTTTCTGACTTGGTCACTGCTTTACATTTTGATTTCTGTAAGTTGCCAGCTTCTACAATGTCCTAGTTGTAGTTGGGGATCCAAATAGCTTTTGAAGATCCCCATAACATATAGAAGCCTTTCATTGAAATTCCAATTCAAGCAAAACCCTGTTAGCCATGGTCATCATTTTCCTCCATCTAATATTTATCTGACTTACCTACAATTCTGAATATTGTACACCTGGCTTTTCCAACCCATGGCTCTTTTTGGAGGCCTTCCTATGCAGACTTTTGCTGCTTTGCTCCTCTGATGGAATCTCCACTTACAGAGGGGCCTGACGTGAAAGCCAGCCTGAAACTTCCTTAGCCTGGAATAAATAAATCATCACATTTGCCAAGTTGTCCTGAGGTATAATAATAAGTCATTGGTTTTAGCTATGGAAGCAATTAACAATGCTTCCTATTTTAGGATCAATGAGAATATGATCTGACAAGTATAATAAGTATTCAGACCCTAAATTTTGAAATTATCAACCAGTGAGAAAAATGTTGTTAGAACTTCCAATTTTATCACAAGGAAGTTTTGCATCACACTATTTTTGAAGCCTATATGGAAAGGAAAGTAAAATTTACCCATGATCTTCTTTAAAGTGATGTGAAAGAGAACTAAAAGTCTCTCCCTTTACTTTGTCCAATCTATTGCCCGGAGAAAATAATTATTATTCACCAAACACCTACCATGTGCCAGGAACTATTATAGGCACCCAGAATCCATAAGAGAAAAACAAATTTATCTTCCTTCATGAAGCTTATATTTTGACTGGAAAAGCATACATAAAAAATTAAGCGAAAAAAATATGATAAGTGGTAAAGAGAAAAGTGACATTAGGATGGGGATAGGAAGTGTTAGGGGAGTCCATACTAAAATCTTAGGTTGGGGGGCTGGGAAAACTTTATAGAGGAATTGATAAGTCAAGCCATGCAGATCTCTGGAAAAGAACATTCCAGGCAGAAGGAATAACAAGAGCAAAGCCTCTGAACTGAGAATATGACTAGAAGGTTTGAAGACAGTAAGAAGATTTGTGTGAAACTAGAAGGAAAGATAAAAAGGAAATGATGTTATTACCAGGTGGGTATGGGGAGGGAGCAAGGATATATGCCATAGTAAGTACTTTGATTTTTGCTCTAAGATGAAAAAAAATATAGGAGTATTTTTAAAAAAGAGTGAGTCTGGCTTTAAAGGGTCATGCTGGCTGTGTTGAAAACACACCGAAGGGGTAAAGCATGACTCAGGAAGACAAGAAAGTCTTGCCATAATTCAGAAATAGGTTTGTACTAGTGTAGTCCTGGAAATCCTAGGACAGTAGTCCCCTCCCTCTGTATCTATGGGGGGATGCGTTCCAAGACCCCCCAGGATGCCTGAAACCCCAGACAGTACTGGACCATATATATACTATTTCTTTTTTCCTCTGCATAAAACACCTATGATGAAGTTTAATTTACAAATTGGGCACAGTAAGAGATTAACAACAATAACTGGTAATAAAATAGAATAATTACGACAATATAATAAAAGTTATATGAATGTGGTCTTTCTCTCTCTCTCTCTGAATATCTTATTGCACTATACTCAGCCTTCTTGTGATGATGTGAGATGATAAAATGCCTCCGTGATGAGATGAAGTGGGGTAAATGACACAGGCATTGTGACATAACATTAGGCCACTATTGACCTTCTGATGATTCACCAGGAGGACCATCTGCTTCCAAACTGTGGTTGACTGCTGGTCAGGGAAACTGTGGGAGAGGAAAATCACAGATGATGACAAGGGATTACTGTGATTGGATTTTCAGTATGATTTGAAGGTAAGGCCAGCAGGATTTGCTAATGGTGTAGATGTGGGACAATTGGTTTAGATGGAACAAAGAATAGATTCAAGGATGCCCCCAAATTTTAACCTTAAGGAACTGGAAAGACAGAGTTGTCATAAAGTGAGATGGGGGATTGTTAGAACAAGTTTGGGATGATGTAAGAACCAGAAGTTCAATTTTATTTTTATTTATTTATTTTTAAAGATTTTATTTATTTGACACAGAGAGAGAGCGCACAAGCAGGGGGAGTGGCAGGCAGAGGGAGAGGGAGAAGTAGGCTCCCCGAGGAGCAGGGAGCCCGATCCGATGCGGGGATACATCCCAGGACTCTGGGATCATGACCTGAGCCAAAGACAGTGGCTTAACCAAGTGAGCCAACCAGGTGCCCCAGAGAAGTTCAATTTTAGACATGTCACCTTAGAGATAATTATTTAAGTGGAGATGTGAGTAAGCAGTTGGATATGAATTTGGAGTCAGGGAAGAGATCCAAAATACAGATATAAGTCTAAGGGTCATCAGCATATAGGTATATTTAAAGATAAAGAATGGATGAAATCACCAAGGAAGTGATTGTAGATGAAATGAGAATAGATTTAAGAACAAATCTTTGGCTGAACTTGAAGTTTAGAGGACTGGAAGTAGAGAAACAAGCAAATGAAAACAAAAATGAGGAACCAGGTAAGAGGGAAATTAGGTGAATATGTTGGCTTTTAAGGTAAGGGTAAAAAGTGATTCATGGAATTTGTCCTATGATTATATAGATCCTATATGCATAATCAAATGTCTATGTATACAAATTAATGCATATGCATGTTTGTTTATGTGGGGAACAGTTTTTATTTTATAAAATGGGATCATGCTATACCTAGTCATCTAAAATCTACTTTTAAAATTTATCACAGAAGAAATTTTTGTATCATCTTCACTCTTAAGAGTAAAGATGTTTTATTTTCAAGTTTTTGATTGTCCAGGATTATTAAAACAATGTATTATGATAAACTTAAAAAAATACAATACAGTGAAAATATTGGCTTTAATTTTTAAACACTTGCTCTTTTCTATTTACTTAACAAAAATCCTCTTTGTAAAAAGAAAAAAATACAAAGAAAAAAACCAAAATAAGGAATAAGGGAGTAGGAACCAGATAGAAAAAATGTCAAATTGTCCTTATATCTTACTATTGCTATTAATACATTTCAGTGCATGCTGATTCTCTTTTATTAGAATGAGAAAGTAAGCTTTGAATAGAGCAGAAATTTTTATGAAAAAAAATCATGAAACAAATGACAGTTTCTTCTCATTCTTACCAGAGATAAAAGTGTTTTGTTTTTTTTTTTTTGGTTTGTTTTTCTCTAAGATTCTAACATCTATTGCTTTCACAAAGACAAACTCTATGGCAAATCACCTATGTGGGAGCTCCATGATTTTCATTAGATGGAAGAGATGAAAAATAAATAAATTAACAGTAGTTATAATGTGTTACTATTCACACATTTAAGGCAGCAAAAATATGGTCCATTATTTCACTGCATCTGGAAAACAGTGAATAGTTGAAGGCGTCCTTTTAGGATATGGAGAGAGTATCCCTCAAAGGCTCTTCTTAGTTTCCCCTAGTTTTCCCCCAAAAGATACCACTTTTTAAACAGTGAATTGGGTATGTCACAAGACATTTCATCTACTAAAACAAAAATGAAAATCAAGTACATGATTGTTAAACATTAACTACATACAAGAAACTGTGGTAGGCAGTTTGTAATTTGTATAATGTTTCAGATCATTCATTGGTGTTCAGAGTGGAGTGTATGGAAATATTTCTTTAGAAGTAATTCTTTCAAATTGAATAACAGAAATCTTATGGTGCATACTTTAAGGACTTTATTAATAAGAAGTAAGTACACTGCCAATCACAATTTTTTAACCAATAGTTCTTATGATCCAAGGGCTAAAACAAATTAGACATGTCACTTGAAATTTTCTGAGCATACAAGCAACGTTCAGGCTGCCTGTATGGAAAACTCTCACTGAATAAAAAAATAACAGAGGTGGGCAGAGTTGTCTTTTTTTCTTCTTCCACTGCCTATTAAATGCTATTCTCCTTCTTCTTCCTTTATACTTTTTGTTTTTTTTAAAAAAATCAGCTGTATTGAAGTAGATTCCATGTACAAAAGTGCTTGCTGAACAGATGTGTAGTAAACAAGTAAGAAAGGATTGCATGTTTGAAAAGATTTCTAAACTGGTATTCTAAATCAGGCATGTAATCTCAGCTCTGCTGCTGACTAATTAGTCTCGTCTTTTAGGTCCTTAGGCCCTCTGTTCTCTTTGTAAAATGAAAGCAAGCCATGACGAAGCACTTGTTCATGGGAACAAGCAATGGGATGCTGAGCAGAAAGTTCTAGATTAGAGACCAATACAGTTGGAATATCTCTTTAGGTGATGTATTTGCTTTAATAGCCTGGAAATTCAGAGAGGAAATTATTAGGGTATGTGAGCTTTGTTTCTATTTTTAGGAATTACAGTGGCCCTTCATAGACTTGTGCTTTCTCCCTCTTTTCTTTTCCTACAGAGATGGTTTCTCTTTTAATTTGTTCTATTTTAGCTGAGAATTTTTGTTTATTTTCTTTATTTTACTTTCCCATTATTTAGGCTAAAACTACTCTTAGTTCCATTTTCTTCCCTTGCTTTTATATTTTCATCTGTTCTGTTTACAACTCCTCAGCACTGACATTCTGCAGCGTCAATGGTGCTCCTTAACAACAGGTGCATACTTTACATTCTTCTTTTTTTGAAAATAATTCTGGAATTTTTGAAATTGAGTTTTGTGCATGTGTCTGCCTCCTACCTCACAATAAATATTGGTTGAGTGACCAACTTTCAGCCTTGTCTCTGCTATTGTTCATGTTTCTTTTCCATATCTTGCCAAGAACATGCACCTGATGTTCTAAATCGATGTTCTGAATGTCCTCTTTCTTTCAGAAAATAATTTTCAAACTTCAGTTCTTACTCTCATTCTTCATGACAATTCTTGCCTTTTCTAAGACCTCATTTCATTTGTTTGCTTGTTTGCTTTGTCTGTTGAATATTCAGCTACCCTTAAATGGGGTATGATGAGTCTGTCTAGTATTTGGTAGAATAGAGATTTTCTTTCCTCCCTCCTCCCCCTCCTCCTTCTTAAAAACAATATTGAAATACAATTAGTATAAAGTGTCCTATTAGTTTCAGGTATACAGCATATTGACTGGACGATTCTACTCAATGCTCACCACAATACTTACAGTTACCATCTGTCACCATACAACATTATTACAATATTATAGACTATATTCCCTATGCTATACTTCTCATCTACATGACTTATTTATTATATAACTGGAAGTTTGTACCTTGTACTACCCTTTATCTATTTCACCCACCCTCCCACCCACCTCCCCTCTGGCAGCCACCAGCTTGTTCTCCATATTTAAGAGTCTGTTTTTGTTTATTCATTTTTTTTTAAGTTTCCACATATAAGTGAAATCATATGGTATTTTTCTTTCTCTCCCTGACTTATTTCACTTAGCATAGTACTTTATAGGTCTATCCATGTTGTCACAAATGGTAAGATCTCATCCTTTTTATAGGTGAGTAATATTCCATTATGTATATGCATAATATACATATCTTCTTTATCCATTTATCTATCAATGGACACTTCAGTTGTTTCCATTTCTTGGCTATTATAAATAATGCTTCAATAAACATACGGGTGCATCTATCTTTTTGGACTAGTGTTTTCACTTTCAATACCCAGTAGTAGAATTACTGGGTCATATGACATTTTTATTTTTAATTTTTTGAGATACCCTGATGGATCTGAGACTTGCATCCCCTTCACTGTGTATTTGTTTTGCTCTAGGTTACTATACACATCCTCAGACCTAGACCAAGAAGCCAGGTTGATGCACAAGGATCCTAATTCACTTTGTGGTATCCAGTAGAGATTTATTGAAGTAGGGCTGCTGGACTGAGGTTCAACCTCATGCAGGTTCTCTGACCTGGGAAATTCTGTGTCCTTTACTATTGAATTGTTTTGTGCTAGTCTCAGCATCTCAATAACGAGTTTTGTGGCTGGACTGGCCCTTGTGGTTCTTACGATGGTTGCAAGATGCCCTTAACAATTACTGCCAGGAAACTTTAAAAGAGACATGGTTTATTACTTACAAGTCCTGGAAATTACACAGCACACCTGGGGCCACATACTGAAGTCTCAAATAGAAAGAAAGAGTGCATAAGCCTGTGGTTCTGCTTTTATTGGGGTCAAGGGTGGGGGCCTAGGGTTTTGCAGGATCAATCTTTATTGGTGAATTTTAAACATAAGAGAGGGAATTTAAAGCACAGAAGAGAAAAAAAAAAGGGCGGGGTGGGGGGGGGGGAAAGGCCAAATGGTCAGTTATCAAAATCAACCAAGATCTCTAAAACAAAGGAGCCTGGGAGGCAGGTGCAGGTGGTTCTTTATCCATATAGTTGTGTGACTGGCAATGCATTTATTTAAGTGGATGCCTCAGCAATAAAGCTTAAGTCAGGCACTTGGATTACAAAAAAGAAAAACCAACTGTCAGGGCTTATACTACAAGAATAAAGATAGGAAACACTACCCCAAAGCACACAGCACTTCTGGTGCTCTTCCTATCCTTCCTGACAACAATGTTTTTTTCTTCAGCAATTTAGCAACACACATTTCAATGTGTTTCTATACATCATATCCCACTTCCTGCCATGTCACCTACTGGGTGTTGTATCATTGAAGGGATGGAGGCAGAAAAAAGCTAATGGGAGTGGAAGGGAGAGATAGAATCTATCTCCAAAAATAGTCCCTGGGCATTTGGAAATATGAGTGACAATTTTGTATGTCATAGAGTGAGAGAGGAGGGCAACAAGATAGTGCTGAGGTTAGGATGCTTTTCAATCTTCCTCTTTCTTTCTTTCTTTCTTTTTTTTTAATTCAGGGAGGGGGTGGGAGGTAAGGAGAAAGATGGTTCCCTGCAGTGTTCTAATTCAGAGGATTGAGGAGTAATGAGTATTCCAAGGTTGTATTTTTCAACACATCACCATGGACAATGCATTAAGTAGGAATTGACCTCTGGACTTTACCAAATAGTTTTTGCTTACATTTAGCTTACTCTGTTTTTTTCTGTTTTTGGCATTTTAGTCTTTTTGTATGTTTTCATGGATATTTACTGTGAAGTTGAGAGAAGTTACATCATGCACTACAGAATGTTTACATGTGAACTAAAGGGCTTTTGAAGCTCATCTGAAATCAAAGCCACTATTCCAGATTGCTGGTTATATATGTCCATATTTCCTCTAAGACTTCTGTGACAGTTATTAGATTGGGCTATAAAATTTTGAGAGTATATTGAAAAACACATAAAGAAGCACTTTCATGTAGAAATGCAAGGTCATAGCAATAAAGAATCCAGGGTCCCAACTTTTATATTAGTTTACTTCTGAGTTCTTAAACAAAAATATACCATTCCAGGTCTGTAAAATTGAAGAGGCAATGAGAATCAGAGAAAATCCTTATTTAAATTTGCAGGGAATGATTTCCAAATTTTCACATATTCACAGTATTTTCTGAATCCAATTATAAATAAAGGCCTATATTTATGTTTATTATAAATAAATACATAAATACACTAGACAAAAGAAATAACTTTGGGCTTGAAATCGAGGATTTTCCAGCTCCATTACCAACTGCATTGTGATATTGATCATTAATCACAAAATGATAGAACTTTAAAAGCCTCTTAAAAATCAGTTAGAATGATGGTTCAATGTACTACTATAAGCCACATCTTCTTTTGATAAATTTACAAATGTGATGCCCCCTCAAAGAATATGATAACTTTTCCATAGGATATTTGTGGGGTTTTTTATTGAAAATCACTATGCAACTGAATATGTTTTCCTATTCAAACTGGTATAGAGGCTGTCAAGCTTTAGTGTCCATAATTTATCTTTGTAGTAAAGAAAACATAATAATACATATGCAATATAAAAGTACAATCTCGAAATTTTGACCTTCCATCTCCTCAGTTGAAAACAAATTATTGAGGTTAACTTCTTGATTTTAGACATAATAAAAGTCCTGGAGAAGTACACTATCTTGTCAAGTGCTGTTCTACTTGTATATGGAAGAACCGAAGGCCCCGAATCAGCCTTTCCACAGTATTACACAGTCCAGCAAGGCAGAATCCACTGATATTACCCCCCAAGTTGATATAATTTGCTCAGGATTCTACTCTTTTCTGGTTTTCCTTTGTGTACTATGTCAGTTAGGACTGTTTTGAGCTGCCCTGTTACCTATATCTTCTAACTTTCATCCTTAAGAGCACAAAATGGTTGTTCCAACTCTAACCATGGTGCTTAACCACAGGCATACAGGAGGAAGGGGCAGTAAGCAGGAAGAGGGGGTGCTTTCTTAGGATAAATCACCTTATGCCTTATTAATCCAGGAATATATCATATAACCACCCCTATTTTAAAGGGGTCAAGAAGTAATTTTGTTTTTTTTTAAGCAAGACATTGACATCTCAAGCAAAATTCAATCCATTACCAAATATCTACTATTCAGTAAATATTGAGCAATTGGAAGTATCTGTCCCATATACATTTGTGTTGCTGTTGATATGAATGTATATTTGTAACAATTACCAAGAGTTGCTAAATTAATTAGGTATATTATTTATGTCAGCTTCAAATAATAAAACAGCTTTCCTAAATTTTTATTGGCCCTCTTTGTAATTCTTCTAGTACTTATGATCTTTTCTTTTTAAATTCAAGTCTCTATCGATAATATTTTTCTCTTTTCAGATTTCAGTGCTAGATAAATAATACTCTATCATGATGGAGATTTTCAGTCTCATAAATAAGTCATGCTCTTCTAGGCCAGCTGAGTGACACATCTGAATCAACCAACTCATGCTAATGTTTATTCATTAAAATCTTATGAACATCAGAGTGAACTTTAATGATATTGTAAACTATTAATGTATTTTTCAAATGAAGCCATTCCCAACAAGAATATTACAATGACATTATGATGTTTCACAGTTTTTGAAAAGAACTTGTCTTTTAGGTTATCTTCCTATAATATTTTTTTTCTCAAATGATTGAAAGAAGTTGAGTTTCAACAAGATAGTGACATGTTCTCTGGAAAGCATGTAGACCATAACAATTCTTTGTTTTGCAGGTAAGTGTATATTTATGTCTTAATGAACCAGATCTGAGGTTATGATTAAGATTTTATTGTGGAATTTGAAGTGTCTAGTGAGAATTTGTGGCTGAATACATGGAAAAGTGAGGTGAAATTATCCCCATAGTCAATGGTCCCTCTCAAAAAAAAATTTTTTTTTAATACATTAACAAGCACAGAAAAAAATGGTTAACAGAGACCTCCAAGAACAGCTTTCTAGAATACTATTTAGAATCTTTTTTTCATAAAGAATTCTGTTTATTTTGTCCTTATGATATCATGTACCTTATCAGCTCCCAAAAACTTAGCAGGTGAGTTCCTTAAAAAGAAGGCATAAGTAAAAATAATTACACTTAAATTTCTTTTCCATGAGAAACATATTTTTTTAAAGATTTATTTATTTGAGAGAGAGTGCACATGTGTGAGGGGTGGGGGTGGGGTGGGGTGGGGAAGGGGCAGAGGGAAATAAGCATGGAGCCTAAAGCAGGGCTCCATCTCATGACCATGAGGTCATGACCTAAGCAGAAATCAAGAATTGGACACTTAACTGACTGAGCCACCCAGGCACCCCAAGAAATAGTATTTTTAAGAGATATTGCTCTTCCTGGTCAAGGTCTATTGCACAAAATTATAAGACTGGTTATGAAAATCATGTACAATGAGCTATGAATTATGGATCTGTACAGTGTTTTGTAAGAAGCTTTCTAAAATCTGGGAAATATAATCAGTAATTTTTTCCAATATTTAATTTTTTTCATGAAATTGATGCCCAAAATAGTATGGAGGGAGAGCTATAATTTACTAGAATAAATCTAGTGGGCTGGTGTTTGAATGGACAGACCCTGAGATCCTTTAGCAATAATCACAGTGGTTGTACTAGGAAAGAAAAAACTGTAGTGTTTTTAACTAACAGTAGTTAGTTAAAATCAATCAAACCGACATTGATAGATTTCATATGATCAATAAAATTTTGAATAAAAACAATTAAGTGAAAAAAATAAAATTGGATTCCTAGAATAGTACTATTTCCTAGGATGGGTGGGTGAAATATTTAAGAACACAGACTCAACACTTCAGTTACACAGATTCAGCTCCAGTTCCTTTATCTTACCATCCGTCATCTTTGTACGGTGCACTTTGTGCAATACCAACAGGTAAAATTCACATTCTATTGAATATTTATTCTTAAGAATGCGAATGGCACTGCCAGGCATTATAAATGATTGGTACTTATCTGTTCTGCCTCAATATTCTGAAGTGTAAAATGGGTATAATCGTAATAATTACCTTGTGAGGTTGCTGTGAGGATTAAAAGAGGTAATGCATGTGAAGAGTTGATTAAAGTGCCTGGAATACAGTATGTGTTTACTTACAAAGTGCCATTAGTACATGCTGCCCCCATTAGTAAAAGAAATATAGATTATCAAGTTCAACTCATCCCAATTTATGGTTGTACCATCTCCAGCCTTTTCTTTATTTATTTCAAGGTTTCCTAGGAAAGACTTCTCTCTGAATTTCCAGCTGAGATTGGGCACGAATTGAGATTCAGACATCCATTAAATGTCATTTTATGTGTTATTACAAACTACCCTCTATTTTATGCAACTTCCACGTTAACCATATGACAGCAAAAGCCTAGGTTATGGCAACATTCTTTGGTATGTATGAAATACTTCGGAATAGCTAATCCCTAACCTAAATCCTTGACATGTATAGGTATGTGTGTGTGCGCACACACACACACACACACGCATGTGCTTGGAAGCACTTTTAAGAAAACACAAATTGACAGAAAATGATAGTAGAGGCCTCATATGCAGTGAAAAGGGACTATGCTAGCAATACTATAATTGCACTCCACCTAAAATTACATTAAAGAGGTAAAGAGTTTTTCTGCTAAAATTTTGACCTATTGCTAAGATTTTGGGTAGCCTACTAATCCTGCCAAAAGTAATTCAATCTCTTCTCCTCAGCTAGGCAACTAGTTCTTTTTGACTATCCCTGATAGTCTTTGAGTGAAGTGTTAGCATATCATATGAAGAGATTTGGTGAACAACATAGGAAAAACTAAATGGGCACTTATAGTCATTAAATTTTGATTAAATTTTGATATTATTATATTATATATTATTATATTTCTTAAATATATCTATTAAATAATTCCAGATCATTAAGAGCTGTGTTTTCTGTCTACGTATATATATGTGTATCTCATATGTGTGTGTGTATATATACACATATATATGTATATATGTATCATGATTGTGGAAAAAAGACTTAGCTGAAAAAACGTTTTCTTCCTGTGTTTTATTGTGCTCAGAAGAATCAGGATTTTATCAATTGCATTTACACAGTTTCAGAAAAGAGAGGAATTTAGCCATTGGGATATTTGAGTATCAATTTTTAATTGCATGCAATAATGAAGTAATACAATAATGCAATTGTATAATGCCTTAACCCAATATAATTTTTCATTATATTATTGATATCATTTTTCCTATTCACACTCAACTATAAAAAGTTGAATTCCATTGCTCTGACAAAATATTTTCATATATTAAATTAATAGTAACTAGAATTAATCAAGATCACATAATTTTCTGATCATTTTTAATAGTGACTCTTTTATAACTCCCTGCAGAAAAAAAAGTCAATATTTTCGTCCATGTTGCAGAGAGCCTAGAAATATTATAAATGCATTGATGATATTAAATTCTTAAAATGTTGTTCCAAAATAACCAAAATCACTTTAGCACACTATCTTGAAGTTGTGCATCATTACTTAGAATAGAAGGGAAATAAAGAAACTAAATCTTAAATTGGTAGTAAAAAAGTTAATGAACCTCTTTTCCTTTCTAAATTATACTGCCATCATGAATTAAAACTAATTTAATAGTCTGTACAGAATATGTAGATACAAAGTCATAAAATCTATTATTGAAAATCCTACAGCTCGCTAAAATTAATCATTGAATAAGGAAACCAGGGTTTACAAATCTAGCTGTGATCACAACAGTAAAAAAAAAAAAATGAACATATAATGCAATTATTCTTGTGACTCCAAAATATTAAACTATGTTTGGAGGAACATTTATGTAATGCTAGATTATCCAACCAATCCAAGAAATCTTACAAAAATCTGCAACTGATCCAAGAAATCTTACAACAATGGATACAGTGTTTGGAGGAACATTTATGTAATGCTAGATTATCCAACCAATCCAAGAAATCTTACAACAAATCAAATCTTTCAGAAGCGTTGTTGAAATATCAACAATTTTAGGTATGAAAAATTATATACTGTTTCAAGCATTTTTTTAAATCAAAAACTTTTTCAATAAGTCTAAGAATATTGGGCCCAACATTTTTTTAAAGATTTATTTATCTTAGAGAAGAGAGGGAGAGAGAGAGCACAGGGGGGAGGGGCAAAGGGAGAGGGAGAGAGAGAATCTTAAGCAGGCTCCCTGCTGAGTGCAGAGCCTGGGCTCCATCCCATGACCCTGAGATCATGACCTGAGCAGAAAACCAAGAGTCCATCGAGAAACAGACTGAGCTATCCAGGCGTCCCTGGGCCCAATATTTTTTCAAAGATTCCAAAAAGATAAATTTGTTTTTAAATAGTACTTGCTGCCAATATTATAAAATATTAAGATCAACATTGAACAAATAGATTTTTGCAATTAATTATTCAGTTTTCAACTAATTATTTTATTTTGAAATGACTTAATCTAGGAAAAGCAAATAATAAATACCTAAAGTAGAAAATCAGAAGGAATATGTTGTGCAATAAATAGCTACATATGGAACGAGAGCGATTCATTTTTTTAAATTTGCATGAAACAGTATTTTTTAATTTAAGCATAATGAACATACAGTTCATATTAGTTTCAGGTGAAACCATAATGATTCAACAATTCTAAACAGTATTTAGTGCTCACCACAAGTGCCGTCACCATCTGTCACCAAAGTTATTACCACGTTATTGACTATATTCCCTATTCGGTACTTTTCATCTCTGTGATTTATTTTGTTAACTAGAAGTTTGTACCTCTTTTTTTTTTTTTTAATTTTTTTATTGTTATGTTAATCCCCATACATTACATCATTAGTTTTAGATATAGTGTTCCATGATTCATTGTTTGTGCATAACACCCAGTGCTCCATGCAGAACGTGCCCTCCTCAATACCCATCACCAGGCTAACCCATCCTCCCAACCCCCTCCCCTCTAGAACCCTCAGTTTGTTTTTCAGAGTCCATCGTCTCTCATGGTTCTTCTCCCCCTCCGATTTACCCCCCCTTCATTCTTCCCCTCCTGCTACATTCTTCTTCTTCTTTTTTCCTTCTTAACATATATTGCATTATTTGTTTCAGAGGTACAGATCTGAGATTCAACAGTCTTGCACAATTCACAGCGTTTACCAGAACACATACCCTCCCCAGTGTCCATCACCCAGTCACCCCATCCCTCTCACCCCACCCCCCACTCCAGCAACCCTCAGTTTGTTTCCTGAGATTAAGAATTCCTCATATCAGTGAGGTCATATGATACATGTCTTTCTCTGTTTGACTTATTTCGTTCAGCATAATACCCTCCAGTTCCATCCACGTCGTTGCAAATGGCAAGATCTTATTCCTTTTGATGGCTGCATAATATTCCATTGTATATATATACCACATCTTCTTTATCCATTCATCTGTTGATGGACATCTTGGCTCTTTCCACAGTTTGGCTATTGTGGACATTGCTGCTATAAACATCGGGGTGCATGTAGCCTTTCGGGTCCCTACTTTTGTATCTTTGGGGTAAATACCCAGTAGTGCAATTGCTGGGTCATACGGTAGCTCTATTTTCAACTTTTTGAGGAACCTCCATACTGTTTTCCAGAGTGGCTGCACCAGCTTGCATTCCCACCAACAGTGTAGGAGGGTTCCCCTTTCTCCGCATCCCCGCCAACATCTGTCATTTCCTGACGTTAATTTTAGCCATTCTGACTGGTGTGAGGTGGTATCTCATTGAGGTTTTGATTTGGATTTCCCTGATGCCGAGCGATATTGAACACTTTTTCATGTGTCTGTTGGCCATTTGGATGTCTTCTTTGGAAAAATGTCTGTTCATGTCTTCTGCCCATTTCTTGATTGGATTCTTTGTTCTTTTGGTGTTGAGTTTGATGAGTTCTTTATAGATTTTGGATACTAGCCCTTTATCTGATATGTCATTTGCAAATATCTTCTCCCATTCTGTCAGTTGTCTTTTGGTTTTGTTGACTGTTTCCTTTGCTTTGCAAAAGCTTTTTATCTTGATGAAGTCCCAATAGTTCATTTTTGCCCTTGCTTCCCTTGCCTTTGGCGATGTTTCTAGGAAGAAGTTGCTGCGGCTGAGGTCGAAGAGGTTGCTGCCTGTGTTCTCCTTTAGGATTTTGATGGACTCCTGTCTCACATTGAGGTCTTTCAACCATTTGGAGTCTATTTTTGTGTGTGGTGTAAGGAAATGGTCCAGTTTCATTCTTCTGCATGTGGCTGTCCAATTTTCCCAACACCATTTGTTGAAGAGACTGTCTTTTTTCCATTGGACATTCTTTCCTGCTTTGTCAAAGATTAGTTGACCATATAGTTGAGGGTCCATTTCTGGGCTCTCTATTCTGTTCCATTGATCTATGTGTCTGTTTTTGTGCCAGTACCATACTGTCTTGATGATGACAGCTTTGTAGTAGAGCTGGAAGTCTGGAATTGTGATGCCGCCAGCTTTGCTTTTCTTTTTCAACATTCCTCTGGCTATTCGGGGTCTTTTCTGGTTCCATACAAATTTTAGGATTATTTGTTCCATTTCTTTGAAGAAAGTGGATGGTATTTTGATGGGGATTGCATTGAATGTGTAGATTGCTCTAGGTAGGATTGACATCTTCACAATATTTGTTCTTCCAATCCATGAGCATGGAACGTTTTTCCATTTCTTTGTGTCTTCCTCAATTTCTTTCATGAGTATTTTATAGTTTTCTGAGTACAGATCCTTTGCCTCTTTGGTTAGATTTATTCCTAGGTATCTTATGGTTTTGTGTGCAATTGTAAATGGGATCGACTCAATAATTTCTCTTTCTTCTGACTTGTTGTTGGTGTATAGGAATGCCACTGACTTCTGTGCATTGATTTTATATCCTGCCACTTTACTGAATTCCTGTATGAGTTGTAGCAGTTTTGGGGTGGAGTCTTTGGGATTTTCCACATAAAGTATCATATCATCTGCAAAGAGTGAGAGTTTGACTTCTTCTTTGCCAATTTGGATGCCTTTGATTTCTTTTTGTTGTCTGATTGCTGTGGCTAGGACTTCCAATACTATGTTGAATAGCAGTGGTGATAGTGGACATCCCTGCCGCGTTCCTGACCTTAGGGGGAAAGCTCTCAGTTTTTCCCCATTGAGAATGATATTCGCTGTAGGTTTTTCATAGATGGCTTTTATGATATTGAGGTATGTACCCTCTATCCCTATACTCTGAAGAGTTTTGATCAAGAAAGGATGCTGTACTTTGTCAAATGCTTTTTCTGCATCTATTGAGAGGATCATATGATTCTTGTTCTTTCTTTTGTTAATGTATTGTATCACGTTGATTGATTTGCGGATGTTGAACCAACCTTGCAGCCCAGAGATAAATCCGACTTGGTCGTGGTGAATAATCCTTTTAATGTACTGTTGGATCCTATTGGCTAGTATTTTGGTGAGAATTTTTGCATCCATGTTCATCAGGGATATTGGTCTGTAATTCTCCTTTTTGATGGGGTCTTTGTCTGGTTTTGGGATCAAGGTAATGCTGGCCTCATAAAATGAGTTTGGAAGTTTTCCTTCCATTTCTATTTTTTGGAACAGTTTCAGAAGGATAGGTATTAATTCTTCTTTAAATGTTTGGTAGAATTCCCCTGGGAAGCCATCTGGCCCTGGGCTTTTGTGTTTTGGGAGATTTTTGATGACTGCTTCTATTTCCTTAGTGGTTATAGGTCTGTTCAGGTTTTCTATTTCTTCCTGGTTCAGTTTTGGTAGTTGATACATCTCTAGGAATGCATCCATTACTTCCAGGTTATCTAATTTGCTGGCATAGAGTTGCTCATAATATGTTCTTATAATTGTTTGTATTTCTTTGGTGTTGGTTGTGATTTCTCCTGTTTCATTCATGATTTTGTTGATTTGGGTCATTTCTCTTTTCTTTTTGATAAGTCTGGCCAGGGGCTTATCAATCTTGTTAATTCTTTCAAAGAACCAGCTCCTAGTTTCGTTGATCTGTTCTACTGTTCTTTTGGTTTCTATTTCATTGATTTCTGCTCTGATCTTTATTATTTCTCTTCTCCTGCTGGGTTTAGGCTTTATTTGCTGTTCTTTCTCCAGCTCCTTTAGGTGTAGGGTTAGGTTGTGTACTTGAGACCTTTCTTGTTTCTTGAGAAAGGCTTGTATTGCTATATACTTTCCTCTTAGGACTGCTTTTGCTGTATCCCAAAGATTTTGAATAGTTGTGTTTTCATTTTCATTGGTTTCCATGAATTTTTTTAATTCTTCTTTAATTTCCTGGTTGACCCATTCATTCTTCAGTAGGATGCTCTTTAGCCTCCATGTATTTGAGTTCTTTCTGACTTTCCTCTTGTGATTGAGTTCTAGTTTCAAAGCACTGTGGTCTGAAAATAGGCAGGGGATGATCCCAATCTTCTGGTACCGGTTGAGACCTGATTTATGACCTAGGATGTGATCTATTCTGGAGAATGTTCCATGGGCACTAGAGAAGAATGTGTATTCCGTTGCTTTGGGATGGAATGTTCTGAATATGTCTGTGAAGTCCATTTGGTCCAGTGTGTCATTTAAAGTCTTTATTTCCTTGTTGATCTTTTGCTTAGACGATCTGTCCATTTCAGTGAGGGGGGTGTTAAAGTCCCCCACTATTATTGTATTGTTGTCGATGTGTTTCTTTGCTTTTGTTATTAATTGCCTTATATAATTGGCTGCTCCCATGTTAGGGGCATAGATATTTACAATTGTTAGATCTTCTTGTTGGATAGACCCTTTAAGTATGATATAGTGTCCTTCCTCATCTCTTATTACAGTCTTTGGTTTAAAATCTAATTTGTCTGATATAAGGATTGCCACCCCAGCTTTCTTTTGGTGTCCATTAGCATGGTAAATGGTTTTCCACCCCCTCACTTTCAATCTGGGGGTGTCTTTGGGTCTAAAATGAGTCTCTTACAGACAGCATATCGATGGGTCTTGTTTTTTAATCCAATCTGATAGCCTGTGTCTTTTGATTGGGGCATTTAGCCCATTTACATTCAGGGTAACTATTGAAAGATAGGAATTCAGTGCCATTGTATTGCCTGTAAAGTGACTGTTACTGTATATTGTTTGTGTTCCTTTCTGGTCTATGTTGCTTTTAGGCTCTCTCTTTGCTTAGAGGACCCCTTTCAATATTTGTTGTAGGGCTGGTTTCGTGTTTGCAAATTCCTTTAGTTTTTGTTTGTCCTGGAAGCTTTTTATCTCTCCTTCCATTTTCAATGACAGCCTAGCTGGATATAGTATTCTTGGCTGCATATTTTTCTCATTTAGTGCTCTGAATATGTCCTGCCAGTCCTTTCTGGCCTGCCAGGTCTCTGTGGATAAGTCTGTTGCCAATCTAATGTTTCTACCATTGTAGGTTATATATCTCTTCTCCCGAGCTGCTTTCAGGATTTTCTCTTTGTCTCTGAGACTCGTAAGTTTTACTATTAGATGTCGGGGTGTTGACCTATTTTTATTGATTTTGAGAGGGGTTCTCTGTGCTTCCTGGATTTTGATGCCTGTTTCCTTCCCCAAATTAGGGAAGTTCTCTGCTATAATTTGCTCCATTATACCTTCTGCCCCTCTCTCTCTTTCTTCTTCTTCTGGGATCCCAATTATTCTAATGTTGTTTCGTCTTATGGTATCGTTTATCTCTCGAATTCTGCTCTCGTGATCCAGTAGTTGTTTATCTCTCTTTTTCTCAGCTTCTTTATTTTCCATCATTTGGTCTTCTATCTCACTGATTCTTTCTTCTGCCTCATTTATCCTAGCAGTTAGCGCCCCCATATTTGATTGCACCTCATTGATAGCCTTTTTGATTTCTACTTGGTTAGATTTTAGTTCTTTTACTTCTCCAGAAAGGGTTTCTCTAATAACTTCCATGTTTTTTTCAAGCCCAGCTAGTATCTTTAAAGTGATGATTCTGAACTCTAGATCTGACATCGAACTAATGTCCGTATTGAGTAGGTCCCTGGCAGTCGGTACTACCTCTTGTTCTTTTTGTTGAGGTGATTTTTTCCGTCTTGTCATTTTGTGCAGAGGAGAATAGATTAATGAGAGAACAAAATGCTAGCAGGGTAACAACGTCCCCAGAAAATATACTCTAAACAAATCAGAAAAGACCTGAAGCAGTGGGAAAAGAAAGGGAAAGAGAGAAAAAAGAAAAGGAAAGAAAAAAAGAAAAAAGAAAAAGATAAAGATAAAAACAAATAAAAGCAGAATAAAACAAAACAAAACAAAAACAGAATGTGATCAAATATGATCAGGCTGGATTATAGATCAGTGCCACACACTAGATTTTGGGTGTATTTTGGTCTGTTAAAAGAAAGTCCCTCCCAAAATTTTAAAGAAAGAAAAACTTATATATGTACAAAAATAAGGGTTGATATGATGAAGGGATGGAATATGACTGTAAAGATGGAAATTATAAAAAATTTTAAAAAAGGATTTGATAAGTTGTTTGAAAAAAGAAAGAAGAGGATTAAAAAAAAAAGAAAGAAAGAAAAAAGGGAGAGAATGTGATCAGGCAGGGGAGTAGAAAAAAACCATACACTAGAGATTTAGAGTATATTTTGATCTGTTAGAAGAAAGTATCTCAAGATTTTAAAGAGAGAACAACTTATATATATATGCCAAAAATACGGGTAACTACTATGAAGGGATAGAATATGACTTTAAAAATGAAAAATAAAAATGTTTTTTTTTTTTTAAAAAGGGATTGATAAGATGTTGGTTGAAAAAGGGAAAAAGAAAAATTCAAAAAAAAAGAAAAAAGGAAAAAAGAAAAAAAGACAGTTAAAAAAAATAATTAACTTTGAAAGACTAAAGAATCATGGTAAAAAAGCCATGAATTCTATGTGCAGTATTCCCCTAGCGCTGGAGTTCTGCCGTTCTCATTGATTGGTAAACTTGGTCTTGGCTGGCTGTTCTTGCTGATCTTCTGGGGGAGGGGCCTGTTGCCGTGGTTCCCAAATGTCTTTGCCGGAGGCAAAATTGCCCCACCCTTGCCGGTCCGGGCTAAGTCATCTGCTCGGGTTTGCTCTCCGGAGCTTTTGTTCCCTGCAAGCTTTCCGTACAGCTTTGGAGGCGGAGAGTGAAAATGGCGGCCTCCCAGTCTCCGCCCCGGCGGAGCCGAGAACTCGGGGTCCCGCTCCTCAGCGAGCCCCCAGAGAAAAGCAGTCAGTCACTCCCGCCTCCCCGGTCTCTGGCCACACTCCGCGCTCACCCGGCCTGTGACCGCGCCTTTCTATCTGGCACCCGACCCCGGGTGGAGTCTCCAAACCCAGCAGATCCCTGCGGTGCACTCCCGCACCTCTCCTCCCGGGGGAAGAAGGTGAGTCTCCCCAGATCTGCCGCTTGTTGGGTCCCTGCTGGAGGAGCAGTGGCCCAACTGTGCCACGGATCACGGTTTATGGCAGCCCCGAGCTGAGAGCCCGCGCCTGGGCTCCGTCTCTGCAGCCGGCTTCCCTGCTCCGATACCTGGGAGCTCTGCCGCACTCAGGCACCCCCGGTCTTTCTGTGACCCCGAGGGTCCTGAGACCACACTGTCCCGCGAGGGTTCCACCCCCCACTTCGCCACCAGAGTGACGTCCCTCAGCGGAGCAGACTTCTAAAAGTTCCGATTTTGTGCTCCGTGGCTCTATCACTTGCCAGAAGTGGCCGACGGAGGCCCCTCCCCCGCCGTCTATCCTCCCGAATAACGCCTCGGATTCACTTCTCCGCACGTCCTACCTTCCAGAAAGTTTCTGTTCAGAGAGTTGTTGCTATTCTTTTCTTCGATCTCCTGTTGAGTTTGTAGGTGTTCAGAATGGTTTGATCCCTATCCAGCTGAATTCCTGAGAGGAGATGAAATCCAGGTCTCCTACTCCTCCGCCATCTTGCTCCGCCCCCCTAGAAGTTTGTACCTCTTAATCCCCTGTATCTATTTCACCCATCCCCCCATTCACCTTCCCTCTGGCAACCACCAGTTTGTTCTCTGTATTTAAGAGTCTGCTTTTTCATTTATCTCTCTTTTTCCTTTTTGATTGTTTTGTTCCTTAAATTCCGCATGAGTGAAATCATGTGATATTTGTCTTTCTGAGTTATTTCATTTAGCATAATGCCCTCTAAGTCCATCCATATTGTTGCAAATGGCAAGATCTCACTCTTTTTTATGGCTGGGTGTATTCCATTTTTTATATATACCATATCTTCTTTATCCATCCATTGATGGTCACTTGGGTTGCTTTCATATCTTGACCATTGTAAATAATGTTGCAATAAACATAGGGTGCTTATATCTTTTCAAATTAGTGCTCTCATTTTCTTTGGGTAAATATCCAGTAGTGGAATTACTGGGTCATACGGTAATTTTCTTTTTAATTTTTTTAGGAATTTCCATAATGTTTTCCACAGTGCCTGCACCAATTTGCATACCCATCAACAGTGCAAGAGCATTCCTTTTTCTCCACTACCTTGCTAACACCTGTTATTTCTTGTCTTTCTATTCTAGCCATTCTGACAGGTGGAAGGTGATATCTCGTTGTGGTTTTGATTTGCACTTCCCTGGAGATTAGCAATGTTGAACATCTTTTCATTTGTTGGCCATTTGTATATCATCTTCAGGAAATTGTCCAGGTCCTCTGCCAATTTTTAAACTAGATTATTTGGGGGTTCTTGGTATTGAGTTGTGTAAATTCTTTGTGTATTTTTGATACTAACCCCTTATTGGATGTATCATTTACAAATATCTTCTCCCATTCAGTAGGTTGCATTGTCATTTTGTTGATGGTTTCCTTTGCAGTGCAAAAGCTTCTCATTTTAGTGTAGTCCTAATAGTTTATTTTTGCTTTTGTTTCCCTTGCCTGAGGAGACATATCTAGAAAAATGTTTCTGTGGCTGATATAAAAGAAATTACTGCCTATGTTTCCTTATAGGAGAATGTATTTCTTCTAAATACAATTCAGTTCTATCAATACTGGGAGCTTGGTCCTGGGTTAAATTAATTACTTATGTGTTATGACTCCAAGACTAGTATTTTCATCTAAAAATTATATGATCTAAATGAATTTAAATGAATACATAATCATAAATACTGTTCTAAATTATTATTTTTATTTTTTTCTGTTACATAATTCAATATGTTACTGAAAACAAAGCCTGAGCTACAACTGATCAAAAAGTTAATCTTTCAAGGCTGGAAATAAGACGTGATTCTTGAATGCTAAGGAGTAAGGAAAGAAGAAAATAAGACAATTAATGATTGTATATGCCAGGTTCTTTCTCAGATATTACAAAGCCCCTACAGACTACCTGGGCACCTAAACATAATAATATCACCACTAAAATCTTTATTAAAACTGAATGGCATTCTCTTCTTCTGAAAAATGGAATACCACCAAAGTTCAATTCTATCTGCTGTACTGAACAGAGAAACCATTTACAAGATATAATGAAGCCAGAATCTCTTTAAAAATACATGAAGGGAAAATGTGTTTTCTTTATGAGCTTCACAAATTTGATGCACGTTCTAATTTCTTTCTGTTGTAGCTTCTAGGGTTCCATTGATCTTGTGGCGTGGGAGGACAGTTACAGTACGAATCTGTTACCAAAAGCTATATGACAGCATTAATTAAGTTGTGCTTTGGGAAAATGAAAGCAAGCAAAATGCATATTTGCTTTTCTGCCAATAAATGCTTAAGTATAGCAATGTGCATAAATTCCTGGTACATTAATCAACTTGAATTTTTTTCTTCTTTTGTTGGGTCTTTTGTTCTTTATTTCTTCCCTTCCTTCCTTCCTTCCTTCCTTCTTTCTTTCTTTTGCTTTAGTGATAGCTTCTATACTTGTGATACAAGGGCAGTTAGCAGGGAACGGATACTAGGCCTGGATGCACTCTAACCCCTTATTATAGAGAAGTTTAAGAAAAACACAGGAAATAAAATTGAGTTTCAAGAACCATTGCGGCCCATAAGCAACCTTCTTAAATAATTTGTATTTTTTATACATGTGTTGGTGTTTAGTTTGTGTTTTGCTGGAAGGAGAAAAGCTGCTCTTTATAGTAAAACTCTTACTATATGAAGAATCATCTAGAGTCACCATTTTGAGGAAGGTGATCCCTCTTTTCATGATCGCCTGTCTACATATCTTTCTTACATTCTTACTCTTATTCCAAATGAGCTTTCACTTCATTTGCCAAGTTGCCTTTCTTCCAAGAGAACATTTCTTTTAATGATGAAGTTGACAGGTTTTGTTTTGTTTTGTTAACTGTATCTGTGTAAAGGGACAAAGCATAAGGTTTAAACTCCTTCTATTTGCTTACTTAGTCTTCATTTACCTCTCCTATCTTGTGTCTGGCCCTCGCCTACATCAAGACTGCTGTTCTCCTGTGATGTTCCTCTTGACATGCTGTTTTCATTGCCACATTCCATCCCCTGCCCCCTTGAGAATTCTTATTCATTTTTAAGGTTTATCACATGTGTCTTTCTTTCTCAGCCCCCTCAGCCTCTCTCAAGTAAACTGACTTTTTTTTTTGCTATTATATTTTGTTAATGACAACATCATAGAAACTGCCATATTTTATTTTTCAAATATTCATATATGGTCTCTAATTGGGCTGTGAATTCCATGAGGACAGGGAATATGTCCTGTTCCTTCATTTTCTTTTAGATGTATTTGTTATGGTTGTTATTATTTTACCAAGGAATACTTGCAACAAATTATTTCTTTGTATTTCCCTTCACCCCCTTGCCTTGAACGTCTATCAAAGTGAATGACGGGTATGTTCTGTCCCATGATTATAACAAAATATATTTACTAACAGCTATTGTATGCCAGGGCAGGCATCGCTCTGGTGATATTCATACAGAAGTGAGTAAGACAGAACCTCCAATTTAGTGGGGTAAGTCTTCTACGCTTAAGGACACTTGATTATTTAATATTAAAATAAATGGATTTTTCAATATCAAGTATATAAAATATTGAAATCCTGCATGACTGCCTAACTAGTGGGAATGGATTTGAAGAGGAAAAGAAATCTACATTAGTATATTTGTATCACTTAAATGGAAAACTTTATCAAAACCAAATGCATTATCTTTTCCTTATTTAATTAATTTGCTCAAAGTAATGTTACATTTTGTTTACTTATTATTTGGGTTATGACTTTCTAGCTCCACTGTCTCTTTTTCCTGGTATTTCTAATTTCCTTTGCTTTTCTTCTGTTTCTCAATTGTGTATAGAGTAAGAAGTAATTATCTTCAACAAATCAGTAAGTTGACCTATGGCTTAATAATATATTTGTTAGGGGCGCTTGGGTGGTTCAGTTGGTTAAGCGTCTGCCATCAGCTCAGGTCATGATCCCAGGGTCCTGGGATCGAGTCCTGCTTCGGGCTCCCTGCTCCCCAGGAAGCCTGCTTCTCCCTCTCCCACTCCCCCTGCTTGTGTTCCCTCTCTTGCTGTCTCTCTCTCTGCCAAATAAGTAAATAAAATCTTTTAAAAAAATAATATATTTGTTAAAAGACAATATTGGGCAGACTTCTTAGACTTTAGTAAGTCTATAATCCAGAGAGATTTTCTTTAAGTGCACTCAAGGACTTTTCATAATTAATTGATTACTTGAATTATTTTTGGCTTTGCTAAAGTATACCTTCAAATAATACCTTTTAGAATGTGAAGACTTTTTTAGTCTTCATATTCTAAAACTGTTATTTTTTTGTTCACACTTGATTGGTAGTTTAGCTGGGAATGGGATTCAAATTTCAAAGCAGTTTTCAGTGGAGACATTGGAAGCACTTCTGCATTTTCTTTAAATGTTTGGGTTTTTCTGGGGAGAAATCTGTTGCCCTTTTCTACCATACCTGCCTAAATTTCAATAAATCCCCCACATGCTCTTATCCCTAGAAAAGAAGGAATCATATATCTCATATATTTTTTCTTATAGTGCCTATAATGGTATTTCTACTAGAACAGGTACTCAGAAAAGACTGTTATTGATAAGAAGATGATGATGATAACATGAATGATTTTATATTCATGTTTAAGAAATAACCACAAACCTTTCCTTCACCCCCTCCTCCTTAATTTAACATTTTCATCCATTCAGAAACCCGGTAGTCATCCTACATCTTGCTTATGCATATGATCCATTCATTTAATTTGTTAACATTTATCAAGCATTTTCTGTGTGCTTGGCACAATTCTAAGAGTTGGGAACAAAGTGGCAAAAGAAAAAATCCTAACTGCCCTGAGCTTCCTTTTCAGTGTCCTAGCAATAACAGCACTAAAGTATCTTGAATTATATATTTCTTTGCATCTCCATAGTTGCCATGTCCTCCCCATTCATATGTTGAAGCCCTAATCACCAGTTTGAGGGTATTTAGAGGTGGGGGCCTTTGCAATGTACTTAGGTCATGAAGGTGGGGCCATCACGAATGGGATTAGTAGAAGGAGAAGAAACATGCATGATGTCTTTCATTGTTATATGAAGGTAAAGCAAGAAGGCATCCATCTACAATCCAGGAAGAGGACTATCACCAGAACTCCATGCTGCTGACACCTTGATCTTGGACTTCCAGCCTCCAGAACTGTAAGAAATAAATTTCTATTGTTTAAGTCACCCAGTCTATGGTATTTGTTATACCAGCTTGAACTGATTAAGGCAACAATGATTGTCATCTCTTGCTGGTACTACTAATATAGACTTCTTACTCATTCCTTCTAATATCCAGCTCCAATAATCCTCAGACCTCACTAGAACCTATATATCATTAGTCCTACTATCCTCATCCTCACTACCTTCTTCTATCTCTCCACCTTTATACATTTTCATAGTTCTTATTTTGCTTAATTTCCCTGGTTATCATTGTTATCAACACCTAGCATATATCCTCACCACTCCTCATGCGTCAAATTCTTGCTTAAATTGCAACCCTTGTTCAAATTCATCTACCCACCAATTTTGCTCATGCTCCCATGCAGCTGAGCATGGCTAGAGACAAACACACAACTCTAGACTTCGCCACAGTCATTGTCTTTTCCTACCTTTCATAGAATTCACCAAGTAAGTTCTTTCCTGTTGGACACTTTTGTCTATGCTGTTCCCTTGTCCTGGAGTCTCCTCCTTTGCTTTTCATATGATTCACTGCTCCTCATTCTGTAGCTTTCAGTTCAAATATCACTTCCTACAAAGTCCCTTCCTGACTGGTATTTTAAAATAGAATGTATATAGATATATTCTATTTTATATTGATATATTTTTATTTCCTCGAATCATCTAATAACATCCTGTTCTTTTATTTCACAAAAAAATAGGATTAGAAAGAACACAAATTACATTAAATTGATTTTATTATGGTGTTTAAAGCAAATTTTGATGCAGTAATGCTTGTGCTTCTTTATTGCATTTAATGACATGATCATACTTTGTATCTAGTAATTATAATTTCTCCATAGTGATGGTAATAAATGATAACTTGGGATATCCATAACAACTGTAATATAATACAAAAAGATCTGTGACTTCTGTTGGTGAAAAGTTCTCAAGTAGTACTGATATGATTATTAGTTTATTGAAGGAAATGCTAAATATTTCACTTAGAGGTTTTGAAAATAAAGGTAATTTTTCTCATTTTAATTTCATAGTTCCCATGAATTTTACCCAAAGACTCTTTAAGAGTCTATGGTCCCTTGGTTAAAAACCCTGACTTGTACAAATCCCTCATTTTGTGAATAAGAAATTCTTTTTACATCCTAAGGTTTTGTGCATGAAAATGAAAGCCCGTTCTCCCCACTCTCATTCTAGTGCTGAAAGGCCACACACGGTCTCTGAAGTAAGTAACACAGGGTGGATAACATTGAAATACTGGAGGACAACATCACGTATAGCAGTGCTTTGTTAGGTCCTTGAAAATCTACAATTGCAGTTATTACATATTTTTTTTTTTTTTAAAGATTTTATTTATTTATTTATTTATTTATAGGACAGAGAGAGACACAGTGAGAGAGGGAACACAAGCAAGGGGAAGTGGGAGAGGGAGAAGCAGGCTTCCCCGCGGAGCAGGGAGCCCGATGTGGGGCTCGATCCCAGGACCCTGGGATCATGACCTGAGCCGAAGGCAGACGCTTAACGACTGAGCCACCCAGGTGCCCCTGCAGTTATTACATATTAAATGAAGCATGAAGTACTGGTACCTGGCCCGACCACTGTTGGACTCCACTCCCCTCATTTTATATATCTCCTTGGGCCACTGATCATTAACTGAAAAAACTTTAATATTTCCAAGATACTAAATATCTTACTTTGTCTTTTTGTTAACTGTTTTACTGTCTACTCTACTAGAGAGAGTGTAAGCTTCATAAGAACAGGGATTTTCGACGTCTTTCATACCACTGTATTCCTGTGGGAACAGTATTGCCTGGGACATAATAGGTGCCAAATAACATTGTTGAATGAATTGACCAAAGTTATAAAATCCATGGCATAGAAAATCTTTATTTGTATTAAATTTTTTTTAGAATTCAAAAACAATATAAAATGGTTTAATGAATAAAAGTCAAGATTTCTTAATTGCTGGCCAACAAGAAGGTAATGCAAAAATCACCATCTATCATGAGACCTACTAATATAAAAATATAGTACTAGAATTCTTCTTTATTTTAAAGATTTTATTTATTTATTTGTGAGAGAAAGAGAGAACAAAAGCGGGGGGAGCAGCATGCCAAGGGAGAAGCAGGGTCTCCGCTGAGCAGAGAGCCCAACATGGGACTCCATCCCAGGACCCTGGGATCATGACCTGAGCCCAAGGCAGACACTCAACTGACTGAGCCACCCAGGCATCCCAGAATTATTATTCTTAATATAAAGGATAATAAACTTTCAGGGGCACCTGGGTGGCTCAGTTGGTTAAGCGGCTGCCTTCAGCTCTGGTCCTGATCTCGGGCCCCTGCTCAGCGGGGAGTCCGCTTCTCCCTCTCCCTCTTCTGCTCCCCCTGCTTGTGCTCTCTCGCTCACGGGCGCTCTCTCCCAAATAAATAAATAACATCTTTTTTAAAAATATAAAAGAAAATAAATTTTCAAATCATGATTATATCAAATCATACAAAAAATTTTTCATAATTTATTGATAAGACTCAGTAAGTAAGGAAGTGTATTCATTTAACTACTTGCATTCAGAAGAGTATATATAGAGTATTGGGCATATATTTTACTGGAAAAGCAAACTTACCGTTTTTTGGAGTAAGTTTGCCTGAGAAAAATATATCTATTTATGTACCAGCCGCTAGAACTCGCTAAAGGAATCTTCAGATCTTCAGGCAGGTAGGTGGAAGATGCACTTATTTAAAATGAAAGGCGACATTAGGGAAGCGGGTAGGAGGAATGAGTGAAATGGTGTAGGCAGGAGCAAAAGCACAGCAACGGGAAAGAGAGGGATTTGACCTTGATGTGGGTGGTGAGAAGGCAGTGAAAAATGTGCTTTAGGAATAAAAATGAGAGGTGCTTGGGGAAAAAAAACAACTGAGTTTTAAAAGATCATTTACTGTAGGGCCAGGAAAGCGAAATGCACAGTGAAACAGCACTAGGCTGTGTTCACAGCTCACTTAGAAATGCTGCACACAGGGTCACCTCGTAGCAGACGTGAGGAATTTGTCTGCCGCTATCACGTAGGACAATCAGTTCATGGACCTCTCCTGGCATGATGAGCTCTTTGTGAAATGAAGGAGTACTTAAGAAAGACAAAAATCATGCTATGACCATCTCTAATCCCTCTATTATTTCTTATTAAAGATCCCTGTTGATTCCAGTGAAAACCATTAGAGTGGTTGAGAGAATAGACACTGAAATCCAGCTCCAGGTCTCCCATTTACCAGCTCTGCAACATTGTGCAAGTACCGAACCTCCCTACGTCTCAGTTTTTGCAGGGGTAAGATGAGTCATTGCAAAAGCAGGGCTAACACGAGGTCCAGCACAGAGATGATTCACCCCCAATAAGTATTGCAGATTATTATCGATTTTTGTTGCTGCTGTTGTTGTTTTTATTATTATCCTGAGTCAGAACTAAATCTATTTGATTTGACTGGTTAGTTGTTTGTTTTTTGTTTTTTTCCCAGTTCTTTCTAAAAAATGTTTGGAGAGACTCCATCATTTTTTGTTCCAGTATCAAGGAACTAATATTCTATCTAACACCATTTTATTTCATAACTTATATTTACATTGCAGTGGTTAAATAGGTCTGAATTTACTGCAATTTATTCAATCATATAGAGGTTGAAATTATTTTACTAAACATTTGGAAACAGAAACATAATATCACTAAGTATACAGTGATTCAGGCATATAAAATGATGGTTAAACAATATTAAATTGGCTGAATTTCCCCTACACTTACTCAATTACTAGTAGTTTCTTGCTAATTTCTATTTCTAACATGACTCTTAAGCACAGAAATATCTAGAGAAAACAGACTTCTTTCTCAGGTCTTGATTTTTCCAAGGAGTTCATATGATTTCAATCAAGTAATTTCAAATTTTGCAAAGTTAATATGTACTAAAATAGATAATGCTAAAGTGTACCATCAAAACAACTGATCCCGGGGCGCCTGGGTGGCTCAGTTGGTTAAGCAACTGCCTTCAGCTCAGGTCATGATCCTGGAGTCCCGGGATCGAGTCCCACATCGGGCTCCCTGCTCAGCAGGGAGTCTGCTTCTCCCTCTGACCCTCCTCCCTCTCATGCTCTCTGTCTCTCATTGTCTCTCACAAATAAATAAAATCTTAAAAAAAAAAAAACTGATCCCATTTCAATAAAATATCCTGCTTCTCAGATGAAAGAAAAACAATCTCCCAGTCATGAATTAATTCCGTACCAAGTGTTTAATATCCATTCAATATTGGTATATATTTTATGTAAGAGTAACTACTTTTTCTGAAGATTCTTTAGAGTGGGTTTGAAACCATAACTTAATTTTTCTACCTAGCTGTTCTTGGCATTTGCAGAAAAAGTATTGTCAATAAATTTAGGACAGCCTATTTATATGACTAATTTATTTATCTATAACTCACATTTTTCCAAAAGAACAAAGTCTATAATCAGGTAGAATCCAACTTACTATAGTTGAAATTTACACTGATTATTGGATCTTTTCTGTAAGATTATGAAAGCAGTCAATTAAAGTTTGATTAAGAATTAATTGAAAATTGAGGGCATCCCTCAACTGGCCTTTCAACTATAAGGTGACTGCTACTGGATGCCATGTCTGAATAGAAAATAAAATGAGTGAATATGTGGATGTTGGAAAAACAAATTCATGGTAGAAGCTTATGGTAAAAAGTGTAAAATGTTTTCTGATCTACTCAAAGCATTACACTGCCCTGTCATTCATCCGGGGAAAAAAAAAAAGAGAAATTGTTTTAATAAAAGATTTAATTTATTTAAAATAAAAAATAAAATGAGGTTTTGAAAGTTTACATTAGGAAAATGCATAAATTCCTAGAAGACATGTATAAGAATATTCATAACATTTATACATGATAGCTCCAAACCAAAAACAGCCCGCATATCCAACAAGAGTAATATAGGTAAGTGATCTATAGTTTATTTTTACAGTGGGATAATATACAGAAATGAGAATATTAAAAATTACCAATATTTAAGAAAATGTGAATGAATCTCATGAAAATGTTTAATAAATCAGATGTAAAAAGCATGTTCAAAAGCATGTTTCATAGGGGCGCCTGGGTGGCTCAGTCGTTAAGCGTCTGCCTTCAGCTCAGGTCATGATCCCAGGGTCCTGGGATCGAGCCCCGCATCGGGCTCCCTGCTCGGCGGGAAGTCTGCTTCTCCCTTTCCCACTCCCTCTGCTTGTGTTCCCTCTCTCGCTGTGTCTCTCTCTGTCAAATAAATAAATAAAATCTTTAAAAAAAAAAAAAAAACAAAGGGCATGTTTCATAGAAAGTTCAAAAACCTGCACATGATGACGTGCATTAAAAATATCCGGTTTTAGAAGTTATGATATAGGTTCCCCTGAGGGTGAGAGTGAAGTAGGTGAGAGGTGACACGGGAGTGTAGGGGCGTCCAGGATGTTGGTTGTGTTCTGTTTATGATATGTGTGCTTCTTACACAGACATACTCACTTTGTAAAAATTCGCTTAGCTGTATACTTATAATTTGTGTACTTTTCTGTGTGCAATAAAAAATGCTTCAAAATAAAAAAATGTCAGCGTAGATTGTTCAATGCCTCCCACTGTAACATCCATCAGTATAATACGCAGTAATTGCCTGTGGAAAAGCTGGAGTGTTCTGGACTTCTGAATAGACAGCCCATTCTGAGTGGGGGGGGGGGGACCATACCATCAACACTATGACTAGTTGAGAGCTGAAACAAAATTGGCATCTTCAATTGACTCCTCTCTAAAGATTCTAATATTTTAATAGATGAAAATACTTCACACGTGCTGAACCGTCTAGCAAGATCAGTTACGTTCTGTGAAGTGAAAGCTCTCAATTCTTAATTGTTTTTTCTCAGTTGAAGGTGTGAACACTTTAACTCATGAATTTTCACAAGTACTGTATTTTTGACTCATTGAGCACCCTTCTTAGACAAATATTTTCGCAAGATGAAATTCAAATAATATCTCTTTGTGTATTTTGATTGGTTGCCAAACTTAGGTGCTGTGAAATTGTAAGGCTTCTTAATTTCCGTTCCTTCCTTTATAGAATATAAATTTATCAAATTAAAAATAGGAACGCAATCAAAAGAGACTTGTACAAGTGGAACTATTCTAAAGCGCAATTACGAAATTAAATCTTAAACACTGTGTAAACTATCATCACCCAATTTGTTCAGTTCCTCCCTTGCTTTCATGGGGATAAATTTTAATGTTTTCCTGTTCCCATTCTATTTTAAATAAAACTTTGATTCAATAAAAGCTTCAAAAGCCAAAGTTAATTGGGGCTCTATTTATTTAATACTTTGATGAAAGATTTCAAAGAAATTTTAAACAAAATGTAAACAAAATTTAAAGGGCTGATATACCAAAAAATTTAAAAAGTATCATAGTATATGCAGTTGATTCACAAAGTAGACTTCAAAAGCTCATCTATGTTTAAAATCAAATTGATGAAAGGAATCTAAGTCAGAAAGCATACACTGCAAAGCTGAAGTAGTCTTTTGTATTCAACATCTGCTTCATTTCAGAAAAGTTACTTTCCCTATGTCTGTATAAAAGTAGTTATACATTTTGACGATTCAACTTCTTTTTGGATTGGCATAATAATGAAGCTAGTTTCTGTACTATTATAAATTAGGTGTTTATCACAACCAATTCCAAGAACATTTCTATTTCTTAAATTTTCTTAATTAGTAAGAACCTGGTTTTTCCTCCACAATGTGCTCCAGCAAAAATTGGATTCACACTCTCGGCTAAAAAAATCACATTTAATTTCGAACATTAATTGAATTTATATTAACATTCAAGATGTCAGGTATTTCACCTTTCACCTAACAAATTTCCTAAAACTTTTTTTTTAGATTACATGAATTGGATGAAACAATATCACATTTATCAGAATTAATTTTTTTGTTATTCTATTTAGAGTATCTGATAACATGTAAAATGTGTATTATTTGTGTGTTCTTGAAAATCTTCTGTTAATGGAACTGGTATCACAGCTATTGCTTCACATTCCATATGTGCACAAGAAAGCTTGGAATTAAAAAGCAAGAAATTTGATCTAAATGCAAAATCAAACTTTACAGAGTAAATTGTAATCATACTTGCTGAAGTTGTGTGGGTTCTTAAAATAACTCCTAATTTTTGAAGTAGATGCCGAGGCTTTGTGGCAGTTTCTGGTCTTCGTGTGTTCAAGGATATCACTGTGGCTCCCATAGTAAGTGGTAAATATCAGCAAAGATTTTGTGGAAGGTACATGTTTATCATCAACTTTCTAGAGAAATTAAAATGACAGAGCATTTTACTGGACATTGACTTTTGTTTACATTCATTGTTGCCATAAGAGTTTACTGTAAAATAAAGAAATGTGTTACCAAACCCAAAAAATAAATATTTGTAAATTGAGAAAGATTGGAGAAAATCACTGTAGCAAAGGCATCAAGATTTTTCTCTACCATAGGGCAGGACAGCTCAACCTCTGATCCCCATGTATATTTTGTCTAAAATTCAAAAGTATAAGTTTCCCCATTTTCATTAGCCTCCACTGACTGGTGGCCAAGTGACTTAAGTGCATCTCCTAGGGTGTAACAGAGGCCACAACTAAACTGGTTGGTACGCGGCTGGGTCAATAGGACAAAGAATTCCTAATCCTACTTAGACTGGAAAGAGTTAACTGTATCTGGCCACCTAATTCTGGGAGCACTTCAGTTATCAGCTAACACCCTGAACACTATCCTTGAAAAGATGTTAGTTACCTCACTTTCCTCTAACTTAGAGAAGTATCTCTGGTCATCTTTCAGATTTACGCAGTCATAATAAGAACTCTGTTTTCTGTACATGTATCTCATACCACTAGATCAGACGATGACCAAAGCTGGAGGTACAAATTGTTTGTCTACACAATACATCCCATCTTATTTTAATACAATAACTAATAGTAATATTTCATTGAAAACTAAAAACTCTGGGACAAATGCTAAAGTGCATGGGATTCTGGGACACTAGATGGCAAGTTAAGAACTTTTTCAAGTTTTTATGTTGGAATTCATGTAATCAGTTCTCAAAGAATGAGGCTTTCCTGATAAGGACTTTTACAGATCAAAATGTATCCCATTGGTCCCTATCAATCTCTTTTTTATCTATTGTAGTAAATCATTACTTTTTCACAGTTCTACTTAATATGGAAGTGAAAGAGAGGCGCCTGGGTGGCCCAGTGGGTTAAACATCTGATTCCTGGTTTCAGCTCAGGTCATAATCTTGAGGTCCGGATCGAGCCCCACGTTGGGCTCTGCACTCAGCTCAGCACTGAGTCTAGTTCAGGTTCTCCCCTCCTCCCCCTCTGCTTCTCTCCCTGCTCATACTCTCTCTCTCAAATAAATAAATAATAAAATCTTTAAAAAATTTAGAAGTGAAAGAAAATAAAAGCCACTTTAAAAAGAAAAGATAAGAAAAAGCAGTCCATAAAGAAACATAAGCAGAGCAGTTTTCAAGTTGACCAACAATTCTAGGTGGGTGGTAGGGTAATTGGAAGTCCAGTGAACTTATATTCTTTTTTTTCCATTGGCTAATATATGCCATATTGCTTTATTCAATTAGGATTGGCAGCAAATTAATATAATTCACTATTTGATACATAGTTCATTCGATTGCTTCTATGGGTGATAACTCAATGATTCTTTGGTCTCCATTTGGAGCTGGTAGCTTTTCTATTGATTTAATACTTGGTGTTCAATTTCACAAACATACGTTGTCTAGGGAAATTCTGCAGTATAATACCCTGAATATATCTGTAGTACCTGTGATTGGAGGAGTCAATATAACCAACCACCTGTTGACATCTTACTTAATCTGAATTTGTGCATAGAAAATAAAAATGTAGGGCGCCTGGGTGGCTCAGTTGGTTAAGCAACTGCCTTCGGCTCAGGTCATGATCCTGGAGTCCCAGGATCGAGTCCCACATCGGGCTCCCTGCTCAGCAGGGAGTCTGCTTCTCCCTCTGACCCTCCTCCCTCTCATGCTCTCTGTCTCTCATTCTCTCTCTCTCGCAAATAAATAAAATCTTAAAAAAAAAAAAAAAGAAAAGAAAAATGTAGCAGAAATAATTGTCTTCTAAGAGAATGGCTCAACCATCAATTATGATTTTTCTCCCTGTGACCTTAATCTTATTTATAATAAAAGCTTTTTTCTTGACACTGGTAATAAATGATTATGGT
This sequence comes from Phoca vitulina, assembly GCF_004348235.1. NCBI lineage: Eukaryota > Metazoa > Chordata > Mammalia > Carnivora > Phocidae > Phoca > Phoca vitulina. The sequence goes on from NW_022589722.1 coordinate 6,020,441, forward strand.
TTGGGACCCCTGGAAATCGCCCTATAGTATTTTAAAATATTATAAATTTAAAAAATCATAGTCCTATATCATATTGGTCTCTGGAGAATGAATAAGCCTGATTCCCAAAATAGGCAACTCTTCAAAATATAGTAAGATAATTTTCATTTTCAGACAGTCACTGCTTAATACTCTCATTTCCTCAGCCTGGACTCCTCCATATATGTTCTTTACTGAAATTTAATTTAAGCAATCAAACCAAAACATATTTTGCATCTTTCTTTAATTTTGAAACTGATTTCCATTTCATGGCTGTCATTATGACATGACCAAATTAAACTGGAATAATTGAACATTTCATATTATAATATGGCAGTAACATTGGTTGATCATCATATAATCATTTGGTTTGTTCAATGCAACCTAGTTATTAAGATGGGAAAACTAATTCACAAACTTAGTTAAAAATTTTTTTCTAGCAATCTAGAAAACTGATTAAGGCCAATAATTTTTTTTTTTTAATTATGACTTTAAATACCATGTGTTTTAAATAAATTTTTAGGTAATCTTATTCTGTATCTAAATTGCTAAAGGTTTCTATAGAAATTGCTGGAGGAGTCATGCAGAAGGGATTTACTGGGAAACTTCAGGGGGATAGATGTTCATAAGAACCTTGGGTCAAAGCTCTGATTATGCAATTAATTTATTCTATCACTTGAGGTGAGTCGTATTAAAACCATGAGTCTCAACCATAAAATGAGGGGTTGACTATGCTCTCCAAGGTACATTCTAGTTTGATATTTATCAACTGAGTTGTGAAAGAGGAATTGATGTATATCTGAATAAACTCTTAAAGCCTTTAAGAGTGCTTTTTCCTCCCAATATAATTCTTCTTTATCTGGCTAATTCCTTCTCAACCTCCAGGTCTTAGTAAAATACCATTTCCTCCCTTTTGCCTCCTCCATTACTTCCAAATGAGATTGGTGGGCCTCCTGTGTTTTCCTATAGCACCTATATAAGCACTTATTCCCATCAAATAAATTATTGGCCTCAATTAATTGCCTATTTGTTTATATATGGTCTTAAAGAAAGGACCAGGTTTTTTTTGTTTTAAAGATTTTATTTATTTATTTGAGAGAGAGAGAAGGAGAGAGAGCACAAGCAGGGGGAGTGGCAGAGGGAGAGGGAGAAGGAGACCCCACTGAGCAGGGAGCTCGATGCGGGACTCGATCCCAGGACCTTCGGATCATGGCCTGAGCCGAAGGCAGACACTTAACCAACTGAGCCACCCAGGTGCCCCAAGCCAGGACCAAGTCTTATTCACATTGTATTTGCAACATCTAGGATAATGTTCAGCATTAATAAATGCACAATAAATGTGTTGAATGAATGAAATTTTTTTTTTTTTTAAAGATTTTATTTATTTATTTGACAGAGAGAGAGATAGCTAGAGCAGGAACACAAGCAGGGGGAGTGGGAGAGGGAGAGGCAGGCTTCCCGCCGAGCAGGGAGCCCGATGTGGGACTCGATCCCAGGACCCCAGGATCATGACCTGAGCCGAAGGCAGATGCTTAACGACTGAGCCACCCAGGTGCCCCGAAAGAATGAAATATTAAAGTCTGTATTTATAAAAGTAGTTTTTACAAGTTCTATATTAGAAGAAGTACTAAGTACAGTCCAAATAAAGTGAGTAAATTTGCACCAAATGCAAATGAAAAATTTGAATGCTACCTTTATACAGAAAAAGAAAACTAGGATAAAAAAAAAAAGAAAAAGAAAACTAGGAAATATGGCTACTTAATTATATTTCCCTTCATTTTTTGTTGTTGTTGTTGTTGTTACTTTTATGTGAAAGAAGATGATGAGTCACCAGAAATTTTGTTACATTTGGACAGATTGAGTGAATACTTTCTTAGGATATTTCGAATGAACAAAATATATTTACTATTAAAAATGACATGAAGATATTTTCACCTAGGAGATTTAAATGCATACATGCAACACTTACATATTCAGCCTGAAGAATAAACTAAATATATTAAAAGTACATAGCACAAAGTTACATAATTATTCCTACCTTCTGAGTAATAAGATGACTAGAAGAATATATAAAAACAATAAGAAGGCAAAATAATAGTGTCTTTGTAGTAACACCCAAAATTCATAAGGTATTGACTGTAACCTAATCTATAAAAATATCTGGTGGAAGAAAATGTGCTATGGAACCTAAATATATATTTTGTTCAATTGTATGCATGCTCACAATGTTCTTAAAGATCTTCTTTCTTCAATGTACAAAAGATGACATGGCACCATAATTCTCCTTGCTCCAACCTCCTTGAAGTGCATTTTTTATATATCAAAGGTCAAACTCACGGACTTGCTTAGCACGGAAAATGAAAAGCAAGTTCTAAGAAAATAGGTTACAAATGTTAAATGCTTCAGGTCATGAGGCATGCCCAAAAGGGATTTCCTAACAAGATTTGGAATACAGAAACAAGGGATGGCACAACACAAAGTAACCTTAATCAGAAACATTCCTGAAGGAAACTATCTTTATATCATGTAAAAACCTCACATCTAGAGTTACAGTAAGTTCTTTTTTTTCCCCCCTGAGGACAAAATAAAACAAAATAATGTTCTTTTTATTTTTTTTAATTTTTAAGATTTTATTTATTTATTTATTTATTTATTTATTTATTTATTTGAGAGAGAGAGCATGCACATCTGAGCAGGGGCAGGGGTGGAGGGGGAGGGAGAGGAAGCTTGGGAGCAGACTGGCACTGAGCATGGAGCCCAACACAGGGCTTGATCTCACCACTCTGAAATCATGACCTGAGCTGAAACCAAGGGTCGGATGCCACTCAGGTGCCTTAATGATGTTCTTTTTAAAGATTTTTTTTTAATTTGTTCATTTGAGAGAGAGAGAGAGACAGAGAGCAAAAGCAGGGGGAGAAGCAGAGGGAGAAGCAGACTCCCTGCTGAGCTGGGAGCCTGAAGCAGGGCTTAATCCCAGGACCTGGAGATCATGACCTGAGTCAAAGGAAGATGCTCAACCATCTGAGCCACCCAGGCACCCCTGATTTTCCTTTTAGAAGCTATTTTTAATCTATATCCACTTCTTAGGCTCAAAACAACTACATAATTTGCCAAAATTTGAAGAACCTTGTAATCCTATAAAGTAGATCTAGCTATTGAGCTGTCCATATTATCTGAATATAGAGGAAATTGCTAAGAAGTAATACTAGGAAATTCTGCTGTGCAACTGCACATAACAAGAACCTAATGCGATTTCTATTATTCAGCTTCCTTAAAATGTAAAGATTATTATTCTAAGTGAGATATGTAGTAAAAGTCTTAATGCTGACCTACTTTAAGCCATTTAGGACAATGTAAATTTACTAATTAATAAGCATATATTTTCCTAATCTTTAAGAAATGTAATATGTAAAAAGGAAGTACTAACTTTTAACTCCTGACTATTCACACTCATCTCTGTGACATAGGAGAAAATGTTTAAGTATATTTGAATTTCTATTGGAAAACAAACATAGCTTTTAGCTGTTGAGAGTAACCGCTGTCTAGCCGAAGGCGAATGGGACTGAGAACCAATTCTTGATTTGGAATTCCTGATTTCCACTTGGTTCATGATTTATACTCTTACAGTGCCTCAATTTACTAGCTGTGTGAGCTTGAACAAGTTATAAGGTGCTTTTCTGTAAATATCTACCTGACAATGAAAATAAAACAAATCAACCAATATATAGCAAAAGTCGACATTCTATTTTCTTTCTCTCTTCCCTTCCATGTACAAAAGCACTATTTGATTTAAATGTCTATTAACGAAGCATTAAACCAAAGAATATTATAAATTTCAGTGTTGTACATGTTCTTAAAGTTCTATGAATTCAACTCCATCCTTTCATATATGACATAATGCAGACCCAGGAAAGTTAGGTAATTTGGCCAAAGTCATAAGTAGTGCCAGCCAGAAATAAAACTTGTTCTCTAAACTTATAGTCCAGTGCTGTTCCCAATTGTACCTTCTTCAGAGGTTGTACTGTCTCATAAAATTCTTGTATGCAGCTTTTTATTTAAGCAATGATTCTACCAAATCACACTGTCTTGGAAATGTTGTTTAAATGTTTTTTTTAAGATTTTATTTATTTATTTGACAGAGAGAGGAACACAGCAGAGGGAGTGGGAGAGGGAGAAGCAGGCTTCCTGCTGAGCAGGGGGCCCGATGCGGGGCTCGATCCCAGGACCCTGGGATCATGACCTGAGCCGAAGGCAGACGCCCAATGACTAAGCCACCCAGGTGCCTCTTTTGTTCAAATTTTTATGTCCTGTCCTCTCCTTGGTTTACTGAGCAACCAAGTTCAGTCAAAATTATTTATGACCATTTCTTCTTCTCTAATACAGAAATAAAAATGCTCACTATTATAAAGATTCATAAATATTTGCATTCTAGAGCTATGCATTGCATGCACCCACATATGGTAATGACTGAAAAAAATGAGAAGAGAATAAATGATCTTCAAGGTTGAGATGAACTGAAAAAAGACACATTAAGGAAATTCTTTTAGATGAGAGCACAAAGTAAAATATGAAATATTATGCAATCAACCTACAAACTTTTTAAAAAAAATCCTAAAGACATTGACAGCACACTGACATAAGCTCTTGTTGCAGAAAATCCAGGTTTGAAATACTGCTCTAGAACTACTTATTAGAATATTGAATATTATGTGGGAGGATAGAGAAGGCAGTCATTTTATTTTTCATCCCACTTAGAGATAAATTAAATTCTCTTCAGGCTGATTTATAGAGTCTACTAGATAAAACCTTTCCCTAAATTAAAAAAAAATCAGTCTCTCTACCAGTTATAACACAGAGAAAATGTCCCATAGGGTGTTCTTTTGCACAAAACTGCCTCAGTTTTTCTTAGACAGAACTCCCTTCCATAAGCAGAATACCATTGTCTTGAAATGCAGCTCTCTCCATATTTCTGTTAAGAGTGTAAGTCATGAACTAAGTGAAAATATTTAAGATCTAAAGGGGATAAATACAGAATCCATCATAAAAGGGAAGAATGTTTGAAGAACGTATTAGAAAACAGGATGCCTTCCTGTTCTCTACATTTCTGGATTTGAAGCTGAATTCAAAATATATGTACTTTTTATGGTGATTAAATGCTAATTTTAATCTGCTGGCATTGGCATGACGAGAAATATATATTCTGTTCTAGATGAAAACTCTTAGTCTAGTTGAGAAGTGGGAATAAATACAATAAATCATCCTTAAAAGACAGTGGAAATTTTAAAACTTTGAGATCTAATAGTTGGAATTATAAATTGAAGCTCAGGTGGATGAGTTATATTCATTTTTCATGTTATTTTGTACAAGTGGTTCCTCTCTATACATGTGAATTTGGAAATGTCTTTTTAATCCAGCGTTAATGTGCTTCCATTACAATAAAATTCCTTTAGAAAGTAATGGTTATAAGATGCACCCTCTGCTAATTGTCAGGCATGGTTTTTACATTCATCTAATTTTCATCCTCAAAGCAGTCCTATGAGGTTTGTACCATTATTTATATTATATGAAGGAGGAAGTCAAGCTTAGTGGTAAGTGAATTACTTGCAGAAATAACAGAGTTGGGATGACACCTAGGTCTGTCATTTTGATTTTCTTTTAAGACTTTATTTATTTATTTGAGAGAGGGAGACAGAACATGAGCAAGGTGGAGAGGCAGAGGCAGAGGGAGAAGAAGACTCCCTGCTGAGTGCTGAGCCCAGCACGGGGCTTGATCCCAGGACCCTGAGATCATGACCTGAGCTTAAGGCATATGCTTAACTGACTGAACCACCCAGGTGCCCCTGTCATTTTGATTTTTTTGTGTATGTGTGATTTAAATTACAATTTAATTCAAATGGACATATTAATCTAACAAATTTTCATTTAATTATTTTTAGTATAGTTGAAAAACAAATGATCTAGTATTTATACATTGTTTTTCCCCAGCTTTACTGAGATATAATTGACACAGAATGTTGTATAAGTTTGTGTTGATTTGATGGACTTATGTATTATAATATGGTTACCATCATAGCTTTGGCTAACAATGCCATAATGTCACATAATTCCATTTCTTTTTTGAGGTGAAGACATTTAAGATCTACTCTCTTAGTGACTTTCAAGTATATAATATAGTCCTGTTACTTATATTCACAATGCTGTATAGATCCCCAGAACTTATTCATCCTCTAACTGGAAGTTTGTACAATTTAACCAATATCTCCCATGTCCCCCATCCCTCCTTCCTGGTAACCACCATTCTACTTTCTGTTTCTGTGAGTTCAGCTTTTTTAGATTCCACATGTAAGTGAGATCATATGGCCTTTGTCTTTTCCCCCTTATTTCACTTAGCACAGTCCGTCCATCTCACCTTCCTTCTCATGTCTGAATAATGTTCTATTGCACACACAGTAACACATCTTTATCCATTCATCCATTGGTGAACTGTTAGCTTGTCTCCATTCTTGACTATAGTGAGTAATGCTGCAAAGAACATGACAGTACAGATATCTCTTCAAGATCCTGTTTTTGTTTCATTTGAATATATACCTAGAAGTGGGATGATTGGGTCTTATGGTAGTTTTTTGTTTGTTTTGTTTTTTGTTTTATGTTTTTGAGGAATCTTCATACTGTTTTCCATAGTGGCTGCAACAATTTAAATTCCCACCAGCCTTGCCCGTGTTCCCTTTTCTCCACATCCTGGCAAACACTTATTTCTTATCTTCTTGATGATAGGCATTGTAACACGTATGAGGTGATAGCTCGTCGTGGTTTTGATATTCATTTCCCTGGTGATTAATGATGTTGAACACTTTTTCATGTAGCTGTTGACTATTTGTGTACTTTTTGGGAAAAAAAATGTTTATTTAATTCATCTGCCCATATTTTAAAGTGTGTGTGTTTGTTTGCTTATTTATTTATTTAAGTAACCTCTACACCCAAGGTAGTGCATGAACCCATAACCCAGAGATCAAGAGTTGCATGCTCCACTGACTGAGCCAGTCAGGTGCCCCATCTGTCCATTTTTAAATCAGGTTGTTTCTTTGTTATTGAATAGTAGAGTTCTTTGTATGTTTGGACATTAACCCCTTATCAGAACTATTGTTTGCAAATATTGCTTTTTCATGTTATTGTTTCCTGTGCTGTGCAGAAGCTTTTTAACTTGATGTAGTCCCACTTAATGCTTTTTGTTTTTGTTGCTTGTGGTTTTGTTGTTACATCCAAAAAAAAACTCTTATAAGAGTTTTACAGTTTCAGGTCTTATGTTTAAGTCTTTAATCCAGTTTGAGTTCATTTTTGTGAGTGGTGTAAAATAGGAGTCCAATTTCATTTTTCTGCATAAGCTTACCCAGTCCTCCCAACACCATCTATCAAAGGGACTATCTCTTTCCCATTGCGGATTCTTAGCTCTCTTGTGAAATATTAGTTGACTGTATCCACGGAGCTCTCTTTCTGGGCTTTTGATTCTTTTTTATTTTTTATTTCTTTTGCCTGTTTTATGTCAGTCCCATATTGTTTTGCTTACTATAGCTTTGTAGTATAGTTTGAAATCAGGAAGTGTGATGCTTCCAGCTTTGTTCTTTCTCAAGATTGCTTTCCTAGCCAAGGTCTCTTGTAATTCCACATGAATTTTAGGATTGTGTTTTCTATTTCTGTGAAAAGTCCCCATTGGGATTTTGATAAGGATTGTATTGAATCTATAGATGATTTCAGGTAGTTCTTCCAAGCAATATAGGAATTCTCTCTTCAATCTCTTTTTGTCTTAGTTCAGTCGTCTGAAAAAGTGAAGATATAATAATACTTAATTTTAGAATTATTATTTATGTAAAATGCTTAGAGTAATTTTTATTATGTAGTCTACTCTTTATAAAGATTATTTTTCTCTAATTTAGAAATATAAACAGCTTTCTCTGAGTTGGGATAAAATTTAAAGTAATGCAGAGTAAATAAAATTAAAAAGTAATTTTTGGGGGGATACCTGGGTGGCTCAGTTGGTTAAGCATCCAGCTCTTGATTTTGGCTCAGGTCATGATCTCAGGATTATGAATTTGAGCCCCACATCAGGCTCTAAGCATGGAGCCTGCTTAAGATTCTCTCCCTCTTCTTCTGCCCCTCTCCCCACTCTCTAAAATAATTAATTAATTAAAAAATAATTTTTTCTATGAACAAACAAGTTGTAAAGATCTAACCTTACCACTCCTAATACATTTAAGTGATTTTATAATGAAAATTATTACAATTTGGCCCAAGGCCTATAATGCCCAAATATAGATTTTATGGATCTTATCTTTCCAGAAATAAACCATTGCTTGACTATGTACCAGAACTCAGGAAATGTCTTAATATATGGAAAGTTCTACATTTTATTGGTGATATTGCTATGAACTGAAACGCTTCAATAGGAATGACTAGAATAATTGTTTTATAATAGCGTACTTTAAATATTTCAAGTAAAATAATTTACATTATTGAAAAATACAAAAGTAAAATAATCAAAACTAAAATCAAACAAAAGTTTAAAATATAGGAAAGGGAATTTTAGAGGGAAGTCATGATAAGACAGTGACTTTACAGTTAATTTTGGACATTTAAATTGCAATGACACAAGCTTTTGGCACCAGTTAAGAGCTTTCTGCCCCAAATGTTCCAACAAGAAAATCACCAAGAGAAACTTACCTTCCCAAAAGCCCCCTCATGAAGTTCGCATAAAATAAAGAAATAACCTGAGTCTCAATGCCTAAGCTGAGCCTTTATCAGCAACTTTTAGGTAGCTCAGTTTCCATAAAAAAATTCTTGCTTGGCTTTAATTGATTTGTTAATGACAATATAAGATACATACTTTATATTTTAATATATTGTATTCTTTTGTGTACTAGATTATATTCAGTGTAGATTGTATTTTTATCCTTCTTTCTATTCTTTTCAATAGGGTGAGCCAAACCCTAAAGGAAGAAGTTTCTGTATTAGCTATTCTCATAAAAGGGAAGACAAGATGTCTTTTTCTTCCCCCATTTGGGATAACTTACAGAATTTTCTTCTATCCCCTAGAAAGCAGTCTTCTATTCCATTCCCAACTTGTAACTGTAAATATAGAAATTGACACCTTTCAACAACTCAACAGAACCATTAAGTTAAAACTTCTCCTAAGAAAGCATCAATAAATAAATAAACGGAAGAACACACTAATATAAATAAAATTAAAAGTTAAACAGTTGAAATATAAATATAGACTGTAGTTCAGTTAGTAGTATTGTACCAACCTCCTGATTTTGATGATTGCATTATGGTCATGTAAGATGTTATCATTGGGGAAAGGTAGGTAAAGGACATATGGAACTCCGCATTATTTTTACAACTTCCATGTAGACTTTAACATTATTTCATAATAAAAAGGTTTTGTTTTCAACCCAAATATGGTAGAAAGGTAATATACTTGAAATTAGAATATTTTACCCCTAGGATTACTTAGTCCACATGTTAGGAAATGAAGTCATAAAGCACTGTCATATTCAACATTTCCAACACATGACTCTCTGTTAACAGCCAAACCTTCCCGTCGATACTGTAATTAACAGTGCTGGATGTAGGAGAGAAATGACATACCTGGAGAACTTCCAGAGTATTCCCTTATTGCATTTAGCTCTTAAAAATAATCAGGTAGTCCAGAATATCTCACTAAAATACTTTGGGTAGTGTAGCACAATGGTATTTCCATAACAAAGCTCTTGAATCTATGTTTCATTTTTCTACCTCTGAAATAAACCTAATTACATTAAACTAGCTCCCACTGAGAAGGCATCAAAAGGATCTTTCTAGTGCATCATTCTTTCCAAAACACTTTTATAAATGTGTATGCCAAGAACAAGGGTCATTTTATGGAACACATGAGATTATATAAATATAATATATATGTGTGTATACATATATATATATATATACATACATATATATATATAATCATTTTACAAACTCTAAAGCAAATACCCATAAAGATGCTGTGATCATTTCTGTTTGAATCACTCTAACAAAGTCTTCTGAATCAGATGAGATGAAAGTGTATGGCCTCTTAGTGAAGGTAGATAAGGCTTTGCAGTAGCTAGATGAAATTAGACAACCCTCAGTATGTCTGAATCTCCGTTTCCTATGAAAATAGGCATAAAGAATCAGGAATTGTGAAGATTTTTGTTACATAATTATGTTAAACTGTCCAGGACAATTGTTAGCATATTATAAGAAACTTGCATAGAATGTTTCATTCCCCACCCTCCCTACAAAAGACAGAAATTAAATTATCCTTTGACAAGTGACCCCTACATTCCTTGAGAAAATGTGTCCTGTCCAATATTATTAAGCTTCAGCTTCTACAGTCATTTGGAGATAATGTCTTGACTATTTAAGGATTAACAGGAGCCCTGAAGCTCTGCAGATGAAATCCACAGACTATAAGTAACCCAGAAAGCATTTCCTGTTATTATAGCTACACAGTAATACATTCTATTGATTTGAATTTTTATTATCCTGAATTGTTTTTAACATAACACAGCTTTCATTGTGTAACAAAACTAGACCAGACTGTACTAGTTTCTGATTATCTCAGCATTTAGCACAGTGCGTGACACATAATACTCAAAAATATCTGTGGGATGAATGAATGATGAATGAATGAAATACTTCTTTAGTGATATTGGTGAAAAAATAGTTAAGTGATTCAATGTATTTCTTTTATGCAGCTATAAGAACAAGTAAGACATAATTATTAGGATATGTTGTGCAGTTTTGTAGAAAAGTTTTAGAAGAATATCACTGAATCTAGACCACATTTGCTTAAATTTAGAGTAACCTCCTTTTGTATGGTTCTAGGTGATTAATTTATACATACAGATCCTGATAATGGAAGTATGCGCTAACAACAGTATTAAAAAGGAAACCATTTGCTCAAAGTTATCAATGAATCTTTTTTAAAGAGTAATAGAATTAGAATGCCTTATGTAAGAATGTGGAATTCAACCAAATGCTTGCTAAACAAATGCATTTTCTATGTGAATAAGTAAAGAAATACTAAGATTCATCCATTCTTTCTCAAGATCTCCAGCATCAGTCTTTTATCCTTACGTCCTCCTGGCTACCACAGCTATTCCCATGTCTGAAATCTTTAGGACCCGCCCACTGCCCTCTTCAATTGCTACTTGCTCAAGTGTCAGTCTCTCTACAGGACATAGCAGCTGTCCCCAGGTATATAATCACCAAGTGACATGATGTCTACAATGAGTCCTATCATGTTTTATAGTTCTATTAGTCTTAGCCACCAACAGAAACATACACCTGTGTCCCTTTCTAGTCAATCTCACAACTCCGTCAGCAGCATTCCTTCTGTTGCTATAATAGGTTAATTAGTAGTACTTGTTAATGAACTTCATGTAAATGGACTCATACAGTATGTACTCTTATGTCTGGATTCTTTCCTTTTGCCAGACAAAAGAAGTTAGAAATCTATTACTCTGTTGTATCAATATTTTATTCCTTTTATATTGAGAGGTAGTCCATGTTCTGAATACACTACAATTTGTATAGACATTTTTCCTATTGTTAGACATTGGGATTGTTTCTAGTGTTTGGTTATTGTGAATAAAGATACTATTAATATTCTCTAATAAGTCTTTGTGGACATATGTTTTTCATTTCTCTAATAAATGCCTGTTCAAGGTGGCACGTATTTAATTAGTCTTTTCAATTATTTTATATAGTTATTTTACATCTTCTATTAGAAATATTATGTCAATCTTTATATATAGTTATATAAAGAGATAGAGAAAATATATATAAATATATTTTATATTTAAATTTAAAATAAATTTTATAAATTTATATATATTTTCTCTCTCTGTATGTAATTTACCTCCTCATGTCTTTAATGTAATCTTTTCATAAGACATTTTAAATTTTGGCCTAGTTCAAATTTTCATTTTTTTGTGGCTAGTGCTTTATGATTCTTTCCAAAGAAATATTTGCCTACCCCAAGTTTGTGGTTTGTGAAAGTTTTCTTTTATGATTTCTTCCAGAATTTTTGTAGCTTTAACAGTTATGTTTAGATCTTTGAACCATCTGTAGTTAATGGTAGTGTATGCTATGAAGTATGAGTTTAAGTATATTTTGTTTTATCTCAAAGGACAGTTTGTGTACCATTTGTTCAAAGGATTTATTTTCTAGTTTGTTGCTTTGGTTGAAAATCAATTGACTGTATAAGTATCAGTATATCTTCGAACTCTCCATTCTGGTCTGCTTATCTATATTTCTAGCTTTAGCTATTCTATTTTGATAACCATAATATTAAAGTAAGACTTAAAATCGGGAACTGCAGTTCATCCAAATTTGTTATCTATTGCAGATTCTTTGCATTCCCATATAAGTTTTAGGATCAATTTGTTAATATTTACAACAAAGACGGATGAAATTTGGATCAAGGGTGCCTGGAGTTTACACATCAGTTTGAGGATAAGTGAAATTCTAGTATCAGTTTGTCTTTGCAATATGTTATAGTTTTCAGTGTAGAGGTCTTGCATGTCATCTGTTAAATTTGTTAAATTTCTTCCTGATTATCTTAAGTTTTCTTAATGTTATTGCAAATAAATATTTATATTTTAATTTTATTTAATTGTTTTCGATTAGCATATGGAAATACAATTAATTTCTATATATTACCTTGGATGAAATGAACTTTCTAAATTTTCGTATTTGTTCTAGTCATATTTTTTACAGATTTCCTAAGAGTTTCTTTGGAAACATATATATTAACTATGAATAAAGACAGTTTTAGTTCATTTATTTCAATCTTTATTTCAGTTTGGTAATTTGTGTCTTCCTTTTTTTTTTTGTAGGTAAATCTATAAAGTTTTTTAACCTTTAGAAAGAACCAAATTTTATCTTTTAAAATTTTTGTCTACTGTCTTTCTGTGTTTTTTTTTTTTTAATTTCATTGCTTTCTGCTCTCATACTATTTTTTAAAAACTTTTACTCTGGGATTAATTTGCTTTTCCTTTCCGTGCTTCTTAAAAACCTAGAATTATTGCTTTAGTAATTTTTTTTCTTCATATAGGCATTTAAAAGTATAAACTTCTAAGAAATGCTTTTGCTGTATCCACTAAATTTTAGTGTGCTATGTTTTCATTATTATTCAGTGAAAATATTGTCTTCTTGGTGTTTTTTTAAAAATTCATGGTTTACCTACAAGTGTACTTTATTTCCAAATATTTGCATATTTTCTAGATATTTTACTGTCATTGGTTACTAATTTAATTCTATGATAATTTTAGATCAGAATTTATGAGATTTTTCTTTAAAGATTTTATTTATTTATTTGAGAGAGAGAGAGAGAGAGCACAGCTGGTGGAGAGGTAGAAGGGGAGGAGGAGGGGGAGAAAGAGAATCCTGAGCACTGAAGCACAGAGCCTGACCTGGGTCTGGATCTCATGACCCTGAGATCATGACCTGAGCTGAAACCAAGAGCTGGTCACTCAACCAGCTAAGCCACCCAGGCACCCTAGAATTTATAAGATGTTAGTCTTGAGTTAGGTTTATTTTATAGCCAAGCAGATGTTTACCTTGGGGAACATGCACAAAGTTTACGCATTTTGCACTTGTTGCAGTCATATTCTAATAATGTCAATTAGATCAAGATGTTTAACAAAGGTGTTCAAATTTTCTTAATCCTTGCTTATTTTTTTCTTGTGGATCTTCCCTGGATTCACGGGTTCCTATATCCAAATGTCTGTTACACATGTCAGCTTTAATGTCTAAAAGATATTTCAGACTTCACAAAGGAAACTTTGCCCAAATATATCCCCCCACCAAGTCTCCACTAATTCAGTAAGTTCCACCATTATTCATCCCTTTGTCCTTTGCTCAGGTCAAACACTAAGAATAATCTTTTATTTCTCTCTGTCTTCTCTCTGTTTTTTTTTTTAATCCTACACACTACTTTCAACCCATTAGTGGATTCCATTCTACCCCAAACATATTAAATCTGACATCTTATTGACATCTCTACTGATAAATCTGCAGTCCAACCATAAGATCTTTCACTAACTGCTCTCATTGCACTGCCCCTCTGCTCAAGGCTTCACATCCCAGTTGTCAAAAAGAGCCAGGATGATCTCGTTAAATCCTCCTTTGGCTTCCTATTGCAACCAGAATTACATAAACTCCATATCATAAACTCCACAGGCCCTACATGAGCTGGCCTCTGCATATTTCTCCAATTCATCTCAAGTTACTCTTCCTCTCTTTCATTATTCTCCAGACATGGTATCTTCCCCCCCCCACCCTTACATATGAAGTTTGAGGATTTGGCACTTCCTGTTTCTTCTACTTGGAGTAGTAGTCTTCCTCTAGATTATCTGTTTACCTCTTCCTCTTTATGGAAATCTCAACACAAATATCAACTCTTCAGAGGGATCTTCCTTGACTTCTCAAATTCATGTACTACCCACCATCACTTCCTCCATTTTATCTTTTTCATGACCCTTGTATTCCCTGAAACTATTTTATTTAGTTGTTTACATATTCCTTATCTTCCTCATTCCTAGAATGTAATATTATCAGGGGAGGAGTTAGATAAATTGTGTTCCGTGCTCCTGTTGTACACCTTCTCTCTTGTACAGTGCCTGATACATAGTACCTACCCAATAAATATTGATGGATTGAATGACTCCATCTCTCTGAGTTTAGAAAGGAGACCCAGGCATTTGATTTGATTATCAATGATAAATATTCACAGATGAATGGGAAGATTCCTATAAGTCATTCACTTTTTAAATAACCCTCACTTTTTCAGTTTTACTTAAATCCCTTCCCTGCATTCTAAATCAGTTTCTCCTGTATCAAACCAGTATATGAACAACAGCTGCTTGCCTTTGTCATTCAAAAACCATCATAAAGTTAGGCCTCTTTCTTCTTTCCAAACTAAATAATTCTGCCATTTTTAAAAAAATCCTGCCATTTTTAACACTTCATAAAGTTCTGTATGCCTACCCTTGAATTTTTTCTGTACTCTATTTGCAGCCTTATCTGATTGAACTTTTTGCCATATGCAGATGTTCTATATCTGTGCTGTCCAATACAGCAACCCCTAGCCGTATGTGTGTAAGGAGCACTTGAAATATGAGGGAACTGAGTGACTGAATTTTAAAATTTTATTTAATTTTAATTAATTGATATTTAAATATCCACATGTAGTTAGTGGCCACTGAATTAACACGGTTCTTTTGGAAATTGTGGAATATTCTATATGCTCTGAGGCAGAAGCACATTTTACCTACTAGTTGGTGACCCATATTAAATATGAAATACGATATTATTTTTAAGTTTTTTGGGGGGAAACATGTTCCAACACATTATTTAAAGCAAAATTTGAATTTAGATTGTCTTAAACTTGACTTTAATTATAAAATTGATGTTAGAACATTAATTAGCTATATAAAAATCTTTCTGTTTATGGAGGAAGCTGACATTAAGAATCTTGATTTATGCATTATAAAAACTTCTATGATATTTCTCATATATGGTGATATCTTCTTGATGAAATGAAATATATATAACTATTTGGTTTTCCTAAATTTTTTAAGATTTTATTTACTTATTTGAGAGAGAGAGAGAGAGAGAGAACACAAGCAGGGGGGAGGGGCAGAGGGAGAGGGAGAAGCGGGCTCCCCCCTGCTGAACAGGGAGTCCTACACTGGGCTTGATCCCAGGACTCTTGGATCATGACCTGAACCAAAGACAGCCGCTCAACCAACTGAGCCATCCAATCGCCCCTGGTTTTCCTAACTTTTTGAAATAAATGCCATTCAGACTAGATTTTCCTCAGACGTCATTTTATGATGCTATGTTTAAACTTCTTAACACTAATGAAACCCCTTGATGCTATACTTATTTTCAATTTCAAGGTGAGGGATGTGTATTAATTAGAGACAGCTGGAGGTGTTTAAAAGTCAACCTCACATATCTGGGTCATGGTTATGTCATGATATCCAGTATGCTTTCTGATTGAAATAACTGTTCATTAAACTCGTAAGCAAGATTTATAACAAATTTGGCTATCAAACTCATTTTCCTATTTCTGAATTCCTATGTTATATCCTTGCTTCTGCTTTGGGGGATTAAAATGAGCATTACCTTTATTTTGTTTTTTTTTTACAAATAAGAGATGTCTTAGTTTAAGAAATGAATGTCTATATTTGCTAGCTTATTTAATTGAGCTCGGTAAAACACTCAGGTTCCAAAACTCATTTATGCTGAGTAAATTGGATATGAAATATAAAACCAATGTCTTTTACATTGCAATTTTAGTACTGCTGCTAGTCACAAAGCATGCTTGTAGCTTGTGCATTTCTATACCACTTCTAATACCAGTAAAAGCCTTCCAGATGTCATCTGTGTTATATCTCCCCTAAATAGGAAGCAGAACATATGGTTCATGAAATAAAGGGAACGGTGGACCATCATATTTTTAGGATTCCTTGAATATACTATCCCCAAACCTCTTTTATTTTTCTTTCCCCCTCTTCATGGAATTAGATATTTCTGACTCGATATGGCAAAAGTATAATTTTTAAAGAAAATTAGTAGTAAATGAGATAGTGCTTCAGTAGCATTGAAATATCATTTAAATTTACCATCCAAGCTCTGGAATGTTAATAAGCTAGGAGTAACACATTTTACAACCATGTCTCTTTCAACTTCTCTCTGTCTCTTTCTCTGTGACACACACAAACACATATGCACACATACAATAAGGATCTCAGCAGTAGCAAAAGTCAGTCTACTTACATAGTATCTAATATGCTCTTCACCTTTTATTAGTACAAACAAATTATAATAAGCCCTCAGTAAAATAAATATGCAGTTTTGTTTTTGTAGAGTAGGAGTCTTTCTATGTGCAGGATTTCCCCCCAGTACAGAAGGTGATATTGCTCAAAAGCCACAATTTTCATTAGTGCTAGGACAACTGAAAACTGTGACCTCGGTGCTCGTAAATGTGAGACACTTTTCACCTCCCTTCTTTAATGATGCATGCACATGCTATTTCATGTGTTGTGATGAATAGTAAGCATGCCGACTATGTTCGCCACTGTCAATGGTGAAAGTAAGAGATTTACTAGAAAGTTTTCCCCATGAAATTTCCAAATTTAATTAAATGAAATCCATTAGGAAGTGTGCCAAAGGCATCACAGAAGAAAGGGGCAACTAATGATGCACACACACACACACACACATCTATATATATATATGGTTGATAGTTTTATATATATAGTTGATGCAGTGAAGAAATAACCACATATATATATAATATGTGTGTGTGTGTATATATATATATATATATATATATACACACACACATACACACATACTCGAAAATATATATATATATATTTTTTTTAATCTAGGAATTGAGAATTCACAAATACCAGCATCCTTTGTATGAACCCATACATGGCACGGCATAGTTTTTTTTCCCTATCCTACTAATCTACACACACACACACACACACACACACACACACACACCATCTTCATCTATAAAGTCTTCTCTTGCTGTAGTTCTTACATTTTTTGACTCATCGAATTCTCATATAGATCTTTCTTTGTATACAGATCTTATGTTTTCACATCATTCCTGAAGCTTGACCAGGCACCTCTCTCCTCAGGAACTTGAGAGAGAAAGCTTTCAAGTGTTTCACTATATCTGGTACACTCAACAAAGGTTTGTTGAGCTGTAATCTTGTATCTTCAAGATAAATCAAACTACTGCATTTTCCTCCAGACAACTTTAAACTTAAAAGGTCTTAGAAGCAGAAACTGAAAGATAAGCGTTTTTTCTTTCTTTATTTGACAAATTTTATTCTATAATATTTAGCTTCCATATTGTTAGTCTAAAATATATCTTTAAATGCAGAAAAAATTTAGATCCCGTAATAATTTACATTTTATTAAACAGAAACAGGTGTTAAATGATACCATCCTGAGAATTGAAATAATATAGACATTAGCTAGTAAAAACCAATGCAGTATTTAAATCACTCCCAAGAGATTTACCTGTTTCCTAAAATTTAGGGTGACTTTGTCTTTATTAGTCTTGCCAAAGGTTTGTTGATCTTATTCATCTTTTCAGCGAACCAACTTTTGGCTTTGTTGAAGCTCTTTATTCCACTTTTTTTCTTTCTATTTCATTAAGTTCTGTTCAAAATCATATTATATCATTTCTTTTACTTTATGGTTATTGTGATTTTTTTCTGACTTTTTAAGGTGAAATTTTAATTGATTAGTTTTCAAATTATTTTGCCTTGTTTCCTTTTTTATCCCCCTTTTCACAAATTAAAATGAAAAAAAAATTAGCAAAATGGAAACAAATGCAGGAGCTTAAATATATTTGTTACATGAGTTTGGGAAGGAGAGAAGAACATATAATATAAAGAAACACAACATGTAACTGAAAACATAGACAAAAACAGTCCAGTGATTAGACATAGGCGTGTGCAAATGTAGATGAATCTCTACAAACATAACAATTAGGAAAAAAATAAAAACACCAAAAGACCCTTCAAAGAAACAAACTTTAAAAGGGCCTCAAATTTTTACTCCACAATAATAAATGCCAAAGGACAACAAATAAAACATCTTCAGGTATTTGAAAATCTCTTTATTCATTTTATAATGAGAAAAAAAAACCTATTTTAAATGGAATGTGAGTATAACAAAGAATGATAACAATGAGCAGAATGAATAGTATAAAATTGCAAAGGTGTAGTGATACAAAATAAACTCTTCTACTAGTTTAGGCTGGAGATAAAAAGACCAAAACTATATATAATTAGTAAATATGGAAAGGAAAAAACAAGTTTGAAAGTCACTGTTGTTGTATGGCATATTAGTGTTAGCATAAATCTTAAATTATGGATCATTTAACTCAGCCTCAGCCTACCGTATGGGAAATGGGACAATTAAGCCAAGCCCACAGGATTATGTAAAGTAATACTGTTACTTCCTTACATATCCATTTCCTCTCCATTTAATGAGATAATGTGTGGGAGGAAGCAATGTAAACTTCCAAGCTATATTCCAATATCAGATATTATTCATGATTGCTTTTATTGCTAAAGGTGGACAGAGAGGATTTGGCAACTCCTTTTATCTAGAAAGGAGAGAAGAGGAAACTGAAAAATTATTCCAGGATCCTAGGTCTAAATAACTGGAACAATGGCACTGTTTCGAAGAATGCCTGGGCTTACCATTTATTTACTTTTTGTGAATTCAGATCTATGTTCAAGGTATTACTAACGAAAATGTGGATATATGAAAAAAAGGCAGAATTAGAGGAGCAAAACCATTCCTTATACTATGGATGTGCTAACACTGAGAGCATTTGTGCTAGAACATTTTAGTGGAGGTAGAAATGCTGACGTTAAGCAGGCAACCATACCCTGAAATGTGGCACTTAAAAGACAACTTGGATTTGCTATTACACGGCCACAGAATTTTTAAAGGTCATCCTTATTTAAAGATGGACTCTGCCTCCTCACTTTTTAGGTACAAAGTTTAGGCAAAACAACAGATTTAGAGGATGCTTAATGAATGAATGAGACAAGATGAATAAATATAATTTCTCGTTAGTTTAAGTCTCAAAGTGAGAATTTTTGTTGCTGTTGTTTGTTTTGGGGAGACCGTGCACAGTGAAAAAACAAAGTCAGGATTTAGTGTGAGGCGAACTTGATCAGGCAGTTCAGTAAAATAATATCGTGGAAAATAAAGTGTAGCAGCTGTAGAGGCTGGGGTACAACCAGTACATTGTACTAAACAAGGTGAGGCAGCAGAGCTGCAATGGATGTTCAATAGAACCAGTAATAAGAGGAAAGTCAAGGAGAAAGAGAATATTAAATTAAAAAAACACAACAACTAATTTTGGAACAAAGAAACCATTGGCAACCTTCAAGAGAACAAACAGAATATGAAATTTAAGTGACATGGAAGATAGCTGGGGGGCAGTGAAGGCCGTGGGGCGTGGAGATGAGACGAAGGCATCCATCCTTAAAGAGACAGGGATCATTTTTCAGGTTGGTGTTCTCAGAGCCTATCACAGTCCCTGGCATTTAGTAGGAATACCGAAAGCATTTTGAGATGAATTGAATTTGAGTGTGAGAGTTCAAGACGCTGGTTAAAGATTAAGAATGCAGAAAAATCAATAGGTACCAGAGTGGGTTTGGGCCACCGAAATGATAGGAGTCATTGTTGACACAGACCTGGGATTTTGAGCCAGTTGCTGATAGACCAGAATATTGTTGCACAAGGAGTCTCAAAGATTCAGGCTAACAATGATGTCAAGACCAAAGTTTCCAACAATCATCTGGACAACAGCTGAGGGGATTCCCTCAGAATGGTATTATGCTAGTCTTCACCATCTAGTAAATTCCTTATACCCTTCTTCTGCACTAAAGCCAATCCCTAGGCAGGAACAGAGAAGACATGGAGACTTAGAGATAACAGGAAGATGGTACACTTCTTGGGAAACTGAGTTCAAAAAGAGAAAAAGAGAAGCAGAAACAAAATTTGTAGTCAGTAGAAGAAAATCAGTGCTAGGAGGCGGTTTTATGATTAGTACTCAGATCTACTGAAAATCAGGGAGAAAGGGAATGCAAATATAAGATGAAGCACTAGCTCTAAAAGAGATCTTTCTTCCCAGAGCTAAAGAGGAAAAACAAGAAGAAAGGTATAGAAGAAACGTTGTCAAGTTGATGATGAGGAAAAATGCTGAATTCATATCAGAAAATGTAAATCTTGGGCGCTTGGGTGGCTCAGTCAGTTGTGTCTGCCTTCGGCTCAGGTCATGATCCTGGAGTCCTGGGATCTAGCCCCACGTCGGGCTCCCTGCTCACTGGGGAGCCTGCTCCTCCCTCTGCCTCTCTCTCTCTCTCTGTCTCTCATGAATAAATAAATAAAATCTTAAAAAAAAAAAGAAAATGTAACTCTTCTTGAAGAATAAAATATCGGGGCATCTAATGAAAGAGAGGTCAAAAAAGAGTTAACAGAATTGAAGATGTCAGAGCAGAGTTGTTCCTGTGGAAGATTCACAAAGTAAACAGCAAAAGAAGAATTACATATTTTCCCACATTAAAATAATGGGCTAGGAACTATTTTGTATCATGCATCACATATCATGACAAGTGGACAAAGAAAGTGAGAATGATTCAAGAATACGATAGTAAAGCACATCATATTTGAGTTAGCCATGCAAATTAAGTCATGATAGCTGAATGACCTCTTGCCCTCATCTGACTTGTTCTTAAATATCTAGTATTTTAGGTTTTCATATTAGTGTCTATCAGGACAGCTGTTAATTAAGCTTTCTACATGTGGTTTATTTATGCACTACAGACTTCCAAATATGAAAGCATTGCTATTCTGGTAGTTCTCAACAAATCAACTTTTCAAAAAGAATAGACTAGACTAGGAAAATATTCCCAGTCATCCATGTGACAAAACTATGATATAATATGTTATGTATATATAGGTATGCACATTTTTTTACATAGACCTATATAACATTAATTTAGTCTAAATTGTGAAATTTATTAGGATCTTTAGCTTTATCTGTATATAAATATTTCTGGTGTGAACATCCATTTCTACCTTTTACCCAAATTGAAATAGTGTCCAAATCTCAACAATAGATTGACTCTTAATCAGGCTATTCTTATCCAACATCTTAAGGCTTTACCTCTTGTTGCTTTTATCATTATTACACAACAAAATGCCACCCTTACTGTCACCGATTTCAGAACCAGCTGCTTTAGCATATGTTCCCTACATGCAGAAGGTGCCCTGCACATTTTCACCCATCGACATCAACACCAACATGTCACTCCTGTGCGGAGACAAGTAAATAAATGTAAATGTTTGGCGGAACAGGCCCACCTGTTCCAAACCCACCTCCTATGTTTTTTTTTTTTTTAAGATTTTATTTATTTATTTGAGAGAGTGAGAGAGAGAGTGGGTGTGAGAGAGAGCAGGAACGGTGAGGGGGTGGTGGAGAGGGAGAAGCGGGCTCCCGCCTAAGCAAGGAGCCGGACATGGGGCTGAGCGGAAGGCAGACACTCAACCGACTGAGCCACTCAGCACCCCACCCACCTCGTATCTTCTGCAACTTCTTCTTTTATAATATATTCTCATACTTTCCTGCCTTTTCTTCTTTAATTCTTTTACAATGTTGGCACTTCAATAATACTATTCTTTTTAAATTGCTCTTTGTTTCATACTCTTCAATTCTTAAGAATGTTCATCTTAGGAGATACTTATTATCTTGAGAGAGTCAACTTCTCTGAATCCCAGATTCTTCAGCCGGTAAAATGTAGATAGAGATCTCAGCCCTGGAGAATATTGTGAGAATTACACTGAATAATGTGTATGCACTTAGGATAATGTTCAACATTATGGTATGGTGACTCTCTAGATTTAACATCAATGTGGAGCTTCCTCTAGACTTCCAAACAGCGTCTCTCCTCTCTTCACCATTCCACATAACTGCCTAAAGCAGTTAAGTCCTTTTTGCATGACCTCACTTGTCTTTAGTCCTTTACTTCTGAAATGTTTACCTTTTTCTTTCTAAGATGTTGAACTGAATAAATATTGCCACAACAAAATACCATCCTGAACCTGATTATTTTCTTCTTGGGCATAATTAGTGTTCCCTTAGTTTATTGACTGAGCACCTGGACCAGTTATCTTGTTTTGTTAAAGTAAGAGTTAACAAGGCAAGAACCAGGGGTTCATTCCCTATTTAGGTCAGTTAGGGTTGCACTGAAAACACATTTCTTTCATGGTCACAGATGTGACCCTAATCCTGACCATCTGCTTAGCAAATGAGCAGAAGGGGCAGGGTAAGCCACACTGGACTCTATTATACAGCCCAGTCCCAGCATTAAGCATTCTGGCCCACTAATCGCTGCATCATCATATTTAAAGACTAGAGCACAGCTGAGCAGATGTCTTGGGTGTGATCCAGGAACAGTACCAATGGAGGGGATGAGGAAAATAAAAGCCTTAGACAAAGTGGCATCCAACAGGGATCCTGAATATACTGATTTAGATGTGCCTTTTATTACAAATTATTTTAAAAGACTAGGCAGTTTTTATCATTAATGATTCTTCAGTTGATCCTCTCTAAGAGGTTCAAGTGAACATCTATTTAAAATTTTTATCCTCCAGGCAATTTTACATGGTTATATATATATTGAATTGTTATATATATTTACATTGATATATATTATTGGGCAACACTTTAAGTTTCAAATGGTGTGCTCTTGGTTGCTATGTCATGATTCATCAGATTTGGAAGATTCTAGCTAAAATTTTCACTGAGTTAAAGAATTTGAATTATAGCCATGAAAGGGAGATTTTTGGCAAGCAGTGTAAGGGATCTCCAACCTCTCATTGCCTTCTGAATTCTAATTAGGCAAATATAAAGTGGTTCTGTGTCAGAGCAAGCTGCCCAAAAGACAAAGCTGCCCCATTAAATCAAAAGGCACAAACGTCAGCAGAACTGAGACACTGGGGTTTCCAATAAGAAAAAAACTCATTAAATGAATGGTGCTTTTCACGGTGTTCTGTTTTTATTCCCTGTCAGAGAAAATTATGAGAATCTATTTTTTCAAAGGGAGAAAACAAAGATATTCACAGATGAATAGCATTTATATATTTGACACTTTATCTTCCGGGGACAGTTTGATCAAGTTACTAGTTTATTATCTTTGAAGTACTAATGATATTTTTCCTTACAGAGGAAAGTATTCTTTGTTCATAAGAATAAAGAAATGCTTCATTTATCAAAGGTTTTTATTAGTAGTAGGACATATATTGTGTGTACTACTTTTAGCATTCAACAATTAAATCGACGGCCAGTGACCTTTTGGGAGTGTCATTCCAAGTCTTTATTCACTTGAATTTCAGATTTCATGAGCCAAAGATGTACTATAATGATTAAGAGATTTGTTATATAAGTATCATTGTAGACAAGCAATGATTTTAAAAATTGTTTATGACAGTTTTTTTAAATTAGAATAAAGATAGTCCACGTGATTTTTGGTTTTGCTTTTTTTTGTAAAAGTTGCAGGAGAAAAATCACCCCTTGTGGGAGTTGTTATGAGTCATATTTCTCTGTTCTGTTATTCCTGGGACAGCTGTTGGGAGCAGGGGCTTTCAAGAGGGAGCATAATGCTGTGTTTGCTGGAAGCAGGGAGTGTTGTATTTTATCTGTGCCGGATACATAGGAGGTATTCAGTGGATGGTTGTTCAATAAATCAATCCAATTTGGAGGTATTCTTTTCAGGTATGGTTGTATTGAGGTACTATGGTATTGAATTACAGTTTTCTCCCGTTTCACTGTGGGCTCATTATCTTTGTAGTCCCACCTCCAAGGAGGTGTGAGTGAGGCCACCAATCATTCCTTTATTTTATAAAACACCCTTAATCTAACTCAATGTCTGACCAAATACTAAAGCTCATGGATATGTTCTTAATTAGAAACACAGAATAAAACAAACAAACAACCAAAAAAAACCCAGAATATTAACCTTCCAGGCACTCATCCTGAAAACAAACCATAATTCTCAAATACCTAGTATGTATGAAAATTCTAAATGTTGAAAAAGTCCTCAGGGAAATGGATATATAGATAGATAGATAGATAGATAGATAGATAGATAGATAGATAGATAGATATAATCTATCTATCATCTATCTATGTATCTATATATAGATGTATATATACATCTATAGATAGATAGATAGATAGATAGATAGATAGATAGATATACATTTCTATCAAGACAGATAACTAAAGGAATTTTTTCAGTTTGGCCCTAATATTTAGAAAAGCTGTAATCCCTAAAAATCTTAAGGACATTATGAATTTTTTAGTTGTATTTTTCTGCTTTCTATCTCAATTTTTAAAATCATTTTTATATTTATATTACTTCAAAGAGAATTTAAAAGATTCTTTTATCCTTTTATATTATATATGGATTTTGTAACATACCTCAGATCCTATGGGCAATGAAGATGTTATAAATATGTATATACGATTTATAAAACTTCCTTTTTGCTCTCTCTGTATGTAGTATAGTTCCTCGCACATAAGTGTTCAATGAATGCTTTATAGAACTGAACTCAGAAGCTCTGTCTAAAAATAGAATTGAAGGGCAATTGAAGTTATGGAAATACTTATTCATAGACTACAATAAGTAAATGAGGGCCACAGTCCATAAACCCTTGCAGTAAATTATGAGCCAATGGTGACAAAGGACAGGGGAGAGTAATTTCATTAGTAGGACCATCTCATTTTGAACTGAGGTGAGGGAAATAATGTATCTAGTTAGCCAAATCTTGCTTCAGAAGTAAGGTTGAAATAAAAAAAAAAGCCCATTTTTGTTTGAGAGATAAAAGAAAGTGAAGTAATTTGTGAATTCTAGAGGAGTAAATGACTTAAGCATTGCCAAATTGTAAAATATTCTGGTAAAATTTTTGACTTTGAATTCTTCCATATGCTGGGTAATGATGATGTATTGTTTATTCATAATAGTTTAATTTTGTGTCATAAATGCTGACTTCTCAGGCATGACTCACTAATAAAATCAAATTAGAGGAAAATCGGATTTCCAGCTTCATTGAAGCCATCTCTCAAGATCTATAGATAGGTCGAGGAAGTTTCCAAATCAGTATGATATTTCATTGTGTAATTTTTTATGTTCAATCTTCTGTTATTGATGTTTTCAGAAGAAAGTTATTTAAATGGAAAATATAGCTTTTCTGTAATACATGAGTCTAATATGTAAACTAGAGAAACCCTTGATGCTTTCCAGATATTCTTGATTAAATAAATTGATAAATGTAGTTATCCTGCTTAATTTAAGGTTAATATTTTTAGGCACAGACAAAAAAGTTAGGGAAGCCTTAGTTTAACAGAATCTCAGATGAAACTATTATCTCAAAGAGACACCTGTATTCCCATGTTCATTGCAGCATTATTCACAACAGTCAAGGTATGGAAGCAACCTCAGTGTCCATCAATGGATAAATGGATCAAAAAATATGAAATATTATTCAATCTTGAAAAAGAAGGAAATTCTGTCATTTGAAATTCATGGATTAATCTGGAGGGTATGTTGGTAAGAAAAATAAACCAGGCAGATATACGCATAGCATCACTTATATGTGGAATCTTAAAAAAAAAAAAAGTTGAACTCATAAAAACAGAAAGTATAAAAGTGTTTTCCAGGGGCTGGGAAGTGGGGGAAATAGGCAGAGGCTAACAAAAGGTGGTTTGCAGCCTCAAGAAGTTGTCCAGGCGAAAACTGAAAATGGCCTCTATATATGAAGGGCAAGGAGAGGGCAAAGAGGCAGACCACTCCAGATTGGTAGGTGGCAGGTTTAATGAGTAAAGGAACTTACATACATCTGAGGCTTGTCTTGGGTGCCTGCAAGACAAGTAGATCTCTGCAACTGCCTGCCAGAATCTTACAAGTCTCTACAGAGGCTTTAATTGGGTTTGGTCATGTATACTGTCCAGGTAGTCTCAACAACACATGTGCTCCCTCAAGGTTACATTCTTAAAAATGGCTCCCACCATGGGAATGGTGAGCAGAATGTCCATTCCAAGGATAAAGGAGGGGGTAGGAGCTTCCTGTTGCCTGGGTCTAGCTCTTGAGTCAACCAGCAGTCATATCCTCTTGATGACTTCCTCCAACAATAGGGTACAAACTTTGTTATACGATGAATAGGATGATGATCCAATTTATAACATGGCGACTAAGTTGGTAGCACTATATTGTATAATTGAAATTTGCTGAAAGTAGAAATCAAGTGTTTTCACACACACACACACACACACACACACACACACACAGCAAATATGTGTGTTAACTCCAAAGGGGGAATCTTTTCACAATGTATATCAAATAATCACAATGCGTACTTTAAATATGTTGCAATTTTTATTTGTCACTTATACATCAATAAAGCTGAAAAGAAAAACAGAGTCCCAAGATCTGTTTGATAAACCTTAGAACCATGTCACTCAGTAGCACCAACAAAGCAATTGCAAAGGAAAAACAAATGTAAACTTGAGGGTTTTTTTTCAAACTTTACATGGTAATTAAGTAGTTCTTACACATTAGTATGAATTAAGAGTCTGTGTCCGTAGAGCTGTATTTGACGACATCGTGTTTTCAGAAGCATTCATTTAAAAAGTCACTGCACTGACTGAGCATCCAATTATGAAATTGAAATGATCCTTTATTTCTGAAGCCTCTTTTTACATCATGGTCTCTTAGCAGGAACTGAATTAAAATTAGTGTTTAACATCATTTTTCCACTGGAGGACAATTGTTCAAAAGGTTAGAGAAGCTACTGGGCTATTACATGTTTGAGTTTCTCATGGATCAGCCAGGTTTGTGCTAAATTAAGTAATCATAGTCTCCGTTCCCAACTAGGAACACAAGATCCTGGTCATAGAGGTCTTACAATAATAACATTAAAACTAAATGTAAAGTTATAATATAATTAAATAATAAATAATTGCTACAGTCAACTGATTTGCTTCATTTAACCCTCACGGCAATCATATGAGATTTTCATATCCATTTTGCATTTGAGGAAATGGAGGCTTATGAGGTTATGTGAACTGCCAGGTGATCCAGGGCTAGTACTTGTCAGAACCAGGATTTGAACCAAGTCTGTAAAATCCAAAGTCCATGCCATTAACCTGTATGTTACTGTTTCCCCTGCT
Organism: Phoca vitulina; assembly: GCF_004348235.1. Taxonomy (NCBI): domain Eukaryota; kingdom Metazoa; phylum Chordata; class Mammalia; order Carnivora; family Phocidae; genus Phoca; species Phoca vitulina. Next base: position 6,048,327 of record NW_022589722.1, read on the forward strand.
TAAAAGTTTGTGGATATATTCTAGTGAGTTTGAGAATTCCATTTGAGTGAATATGTATGACTGCCATGAGTTCAGCATTTTCTAATGAAAGAAGGAACAATTGGTCCATACCTAACATTGTAGTAAAGTGAATTATTTTGCATTCACTATTTTCCAAAATACTTATTGATCAGAATATGCTGGTCACTCTCTTAGGCACTGGAGAGAAAGGAGAAATTAAGCACATGGAAATTCCTTCCTCATGGAGTGTGCATTTTGGTGAGGGAAGACAAACACTAAATAGTAAGTAATTAATATGCATGGAATGGAAAATGGTGGTAAGTGATGGTGAAAAAAAAGAAAAAGAAATCAGGACCTGGGGAGGAGATGCATGGCATTATGGGGTTACAATTTAAAAGAGGATGGTCAGGGAAGACCTCAGGAAGAAAGTGATATTTAATCCAAGAACTGATGGGAGTAAACAAAGTAGAACAGAGTAAGCCTTAAGATCATCTGGGAGAAGAACAATCCAGGCAGAGGCAATCTAAGGAGGGGATCCGGAGCTGCTGGACACCTGCTGTGTTCAAGAAATAGCAAGGAAATCAATGTGCTGGGACAGAATAAGCAAGGTGAAAGCAGTAGGACAAATTGGGTGGGGATCTGGAAGCTATCGTAAGGATTAAGCTTCATTCTGAGTGTGATAGGAGCCATTGATGGGCTCTGAGCAGAGGATTAAAGTGATGTTGCATATTTGGAAAAAAAAAAAATCACTCTGGTTGCACTGTCAAAAATAAATAGTAAAGGTCCAGGATAAGAAGCAATGAGTCAGGAGGCTACTGCAACAATCCAAGTAAGAGAAGGTTTGGGGCCATACAGGATGGCATGAATATGGAAGAATAGTGGGTGTATATAGGCAAGAGTATAGATGAGACTGGACCCTAGAGCTCTAACTATAAAAGGTCAGAAAAATTAGGAGAAATCAATCAAAGAAAGTAAAAAAGAGCAGCAGGAGAGGTGGGAGGAAAAACCAGAAGAGTATAGTACACTGAAAACCAAGTAACAAATACATCTCAAGAAACGCAGTAATCAACTGTGACCGATGCCGCTGGTTGTTAAATATGATCAAGACTAACAACTGACCATTGGATTAGCAATCTGGGGTCATTAGGGACCTCACCAAGTAGTTTCAGTCTAGTAGTGGCTTCTAAGCCTGATAGGAAGACATTTATGTAGTGCAACCTATCCATTTCTTAATTTATTCAATAAAACAAGAAAGTGATTTGTTATCACAAAGACATTTGCGTGTCCTATTTTTATTTGTTTCAAGGAATAATTTTTCATAAAGTAATAACTTAAAATTCTTTATGTTACATTTTGGGACCTGTCAAAATAGTAATTTTTAGGCTTATACCTATATATTATTCCCTTCTACCTAACATGTGACCATATTTATTTAAAATTATAATTAAAGAAAATTAAGTCAATATGAATGAGGAATATCTGGGAATTGTTTTCCTTGGGAAGAGGGTGACATCGCTCAATAACGACAAACTCCGCTCCATACTATGTCATACAGCAGGAATCAATCAAGTTTGAAAGGAGTGGAAATTATTATTATTTTTTAAAGATTTTATTTATTTATTTGAGAGAGAGAGAGCACAAACAGGGGAGGGGGGTTGGGGAGAGGGAGAAGCAGACTCCACCCTGAGCAGGGAGCCCGATACGGGGCTCTATCCCAGGACCCTGAGATCAGGACCTGAGCCCAAGGCAGGCACTTAACCTACTGAGCCACCCAGGGGCCCCAGAGTGAAAACTATTATTGATGTCAATTATAAAACCTCATAAGTCATTGTGAGTAGTAAGTTAGTATAAGTTTATGCCCAACACATAACAAATGTCATGCTTGCTATTATTACTGGGAATTTTGGAAATATGAGTATTTGGTGGACTGCAAAAATTATTTTACATTTGATAATTTAATAACACAATCTTAGTTCTATCCCAAATTTTACTTATTTTTATATCATCTTTACATATAAGCAAAGTGAAATAATAAGATATATAGATATAAATAAATAGATATATTTAGAATAATTAGATCCTGGGACAGATTGTAGGGCATCCTGAACACCCTTTAAAAGAATGATATATATGTATTCTATGCTTGAGGCTCTTGACATCTTACTTTTAACCTTAAGTTTTGACTATTCATACTAATGGATTTTCAGGACTGCCTTAGTTCTTTCTTTTATGTCATGCCATTATATGAAAAAAATCATTTTTGTGTCTTAATCTGAAAGAAGTTGGTATCTATTAGTAAAACATATATAATAGATTTATATAACGTATATATATATATACATAGTGTACATATATAAATATAAGCATATATAATGTGTATATTTATGCACATACATGCATAATACATATATATATATAAACAGACACGATACATTGTGTGTGGTGTCATACATGATTTGGAGTGTGAATAATTTATGTTTGTATTTATTTGTAACCCATATTTGTGTATTTATATATAAAGTATGTAGCTTTAGTACAATGTAAAATGGGATCTTTTAATGTAATTCCTTTGTCCAGATAAATGATAAACTTAAAAATTGTTATTTTTTAAATGAATACATACAGTTTAAAAAATGACCATTATTCATGGTCACATTAATAGAGATTCCATTAATGATATATGATTTTTACCACAATGATATGTTTAATTTTTGCCTTGGAATATGAGGTGAAGTATTTTAGATTCCATAATTCTAAAGTATGTTTTGTCCTAAGTCTGAGTAATTACACGGGATTCCATCTCTCCCCCCTCCAAAACCAGGCTTTCCTAATCCCATATTTAATGTCTTCTATTTGCATATTGAAGACAGTGTAGGTTGAGGTCTTTGAAACAATTTCAACTTCAATTCTCTGTCTCTACATTCTCTGTATTTCATGGAATGCTTGAGGCCAATTCTGCATGAAAGACTCCCAACTGTTATTACTTTGTTGGAAAAAGAAAGAGGAAAAAAGAATGTCTTAAATTAATTTTTTAGACCATACTTAGTCCAGATTTTCTTTCCTTTCATATCCTCTTCTGCTTTTTGGTATTATTGAGGTTCTTTAAACAAGGCCTTGAGCTATTCATTGCTAATGATTCACTACCAAAAGACTTTTTGTTAAGGGATTTTAGTTTGGTTCAAGGAAATAAAACTATGAAACTGGTAATTCTATTTTGAAATGTTGTATCGGTGAAAAACCAACAAATGCAAGTTTTAAATATTAATAAAAGTTCAGGAAAGAAAACAAAATTTGCATAAATAACTTTTTATTTGAAGCATTTTCAGCCTCCAAGTTACCATGCTATTAGGTAAAAATGCATTTTATTTTCAGTGCTTTCCTATTTAATCTTTGTGATGTTCCCTGTATGAACTTGCTTTCATGAAAGTGAAATGATTTTTAATATCTATTTCTTTCCAATTAAATAATAATTCCAAATCCCCATTTTTGTGTGTATATATATATATATATATACATATATATGTAGTTCAAAATATGTCCTTATTCAGCACAACTGCATATTTTTCTTTTAGAGTTCTCATATTAAAAGAAAGTCAAACTAGCACATATACTCATATTTATAACCTGTTTTACATTGCTTCATTTGTCTTGTTTTTTGAGCTGAGTTGTGGCAAAAGCAGGGGGTAGTTCTCCACTCACATGCTTCGTAATGTGAACAGCTTTATTCTTGTAAATCTAGCAGAAATGTGCACTGTTTCAGCCCTTTAGGCATTCATCATGCACCGATTGTTTACAGAAGTGAACTGGGTGGCAAGAATTTAAAGTGCCTTGAAATCATTAGATGATTAGCTTTCCCTTGAGTTCCATGTCACCCTGAACAGGCTTTCTGAAGGGCCCATTATAGTCTTCTTCCCCTTGTACTGATCAAGGAAAACAAAAATAGAAGCATCATTGAGTATAGTGTTGATTTTGAGACGAGGCATTGTTTAAAAGGAGAATGCTAGGAAACTGCTATAAAGTACAAACATTTATCTAGGCGTAATGGACAATGCCAATTGTTCTGCCTCAAAGTCCAGAACCTTTAAAAAGCCCTTTCTCAAGTGAATAAAATCTCAAGAGAACTTACTGAGATTATTTCTGTAAATGGTAAGCAAGCACATGGCTGTTCAAGAGTAAATTTACCTTTTCATGTGAAAAATGTTGAAGGTGTCAATTAATAATGCTTATCCTGGTTTTGTGAAGTAAATAAAACTGCGCTTGAATAAAGGCTGATTTAATATTCTTAACATTAAGAGTCTACTATCAATATAAAAAATGACCAGGTCTATGCAACCAGTCAAAACTAGAAATAGGATCAACTCTCACTGGAAAAAAAAAAAACACATGAATATAATGTGAACATTTATCATTTATTGCAATATTCTCTGAACATATGCTATGCTGATTACTGGATGTAAAATATGGAAAGAGAAATTTTAAGTAAAAATGGATAAAGTTAGTGCATCTATCTTTCTCTTTGATTATAATTGAAACACTTGAATGCACAGAAAACACAGAACAAACATTTCTCTTAATGTTAGGCATGTGTTTGGACTTTGGGGGCTTGAATAATAAAACTTCTCTAGCAATACCATTAAATAGGATCTTTTTTCCTCATTTGTGAAATTGATGTTCAAACAAGAGCATCAATAATTTTTTTTCCTAAGTAGTCCATTTAAAAAAAGTAGTACTCATATCAGTGCCACTTTTAATACAACTTCTTCTTAGTGTTATCCTTAGGAACAAGAAACATGTCCTTCACTCCAATCTTAAAAAGAAAATACACAAATTTTGTTGTCCAAGAAATGAGAATGTGGGGCTCTAATTGGTTTCTTAGCCAATTAGTGGCTTAGCCAATTAGGGGAAGAGTGAAGGTTGGTGGTTGTTAATAAGTATTTACACAAATGCTACAAATTGCAGAGGTTCCCCAAAAAGGGCCTTATACAGACCCTCTATATCATTTAAGTATTTAAAATTTCACATTGCAATAAAAAGCTTATTTCTAAATGAAGTTCATGATCATTCTGGACATTAAGCCTAATGCTACTGGCTCAGTCCTCAGGAAGGAGTGACAAGAAATGGACTCATATAGAATAATACTGTGATTATTCCCATTTTTGTTGAGCCCCCAGTTACATGGCAGCTCTAAAAATTTTTTCTTTGGGACCAAGTTTCAAATTATAATAATATTTAATTTAGTGATACTTGAGCATGACACCCTAGCCCCAGGTGTCTTCCATAGGGTGAAAATAGTTCAGCGTTTTTTTTGCATTTTTTAAATATACTTAAATGCCTGTCAATTTCAGCTGAAAGTCATTGTCTTCCCAGTTTGTTAATTGCCAAATTAACAGTTTCAACATAAAACCTCTCCCTGAAATGAGAATATGCACTTAAATTAACTAATTTGTTTATTAATCTGTTTGTTTGCTGTAAGAGTAACAGAATGAGATTTTGCTAATGGATCCCATTCTATCAGGTATTGCTAATTTACAAAGTAGCATTTTTGATGTCTATTAGAATGACATGGAGAACTTAGAATAACTAAAGAGTGGGGCAAATGTGAAAGTTATAGCCTGACTAGCTGCTTCCCTTTCTCAGTTGCTGCTTCCCAACCACACCCACACCAAACACAAAACACAAACTATGTGTATAACACTAGGAAGCTGTGGTAAATCTTAGCTTACAAAATGAATTTTCTAATTGGGCCCCTTATTTCCAGCATGGGTAGGAAAAGCAGGAACTGAGAGACAGGTAGGCAGCCCCCATTTTACCCCAAGCAACTCCACTTCTCTCTTTTACATAGGGAGACACAGCTGCTTCAAATATGTTTTTACTTGATTTTGGAAGGAAGGAAGGAAGGAAGGGAGGAAGAGAGGAAGGGAGGAAGGGAGGAAGGAGGGGAGGAAGAAGGGGAGGAGGGAGGGAGGGAGGAAAGAACTAACTCTATGGCAAGACACAATTATCTAGAATGTTTTTTAAAAAATTGTTGGAAGTTTATTAGTTGGCATTCTTGGATCTAAAATCTAGCTTGTGTTACTTTGTAAACCTGTGATCTTTTTGTTTGTCCAAGAGCCGCATCTTGCCATCTGAAAAGAATTTTTAAAGAATCAATTACAATGAATCCTTGTATGATAAATGAAGACATTTTGCCTAATTCCAAGGACAGTGGAAGAGTTAGTTACTGTGTACCTTAAAGTTACTCCATTACCGGTTTTAAACTAACATTATTTTGCAAGTATGTTAATGTAATTTTCTATCTTTAAAAGAAGTTACACAGGGGAAAAAAAGCTGAATTGGAGAATATCATAAAACTGTATCACCAAACAAATGATACCAGATGAAGATACTAATATTAGATGACCTAAAGGCAAAAATATATTCTAAATACAATAACAGGAAGAGAACCTTGTTTTCTACTCACCCAATTTTTATTTTTATATCTGCTTATACAGAAATTATTTCTTTCTACGCTTGAAAGAATTCCCTTACTGTCTTGACCTTTCAAAAATTCATCTTTCCAGAATCAGGAATGGGGAAGAAAGAGACCCTTGGGGGCACTTTAAGGCCAATAACTTATCAAAACATTCCATTAGAAACACCCAGACTTTTTCTCTTACACATCAGGTTCTAGTCTTATAAAAGTCTTTACTACGATAAAAGTAATACTTACAGGCAATCTGGAAATGTAAAAACGCATAAAGACGAAAGTCAAAATTGGTTTATTCCTTTTTTCCCAGTCATTTTACTATGCATATGCATTGAGACACATGTATAGGCATAAATATAATTTGATTTTTCAGCTAAATATAATTTGATTTTTCAGCTAATCACTCCTTAATAAAAACATGCTGAGCAAGCCTATTAATTTGAAAATTCTTGTCAGCAATGTTACTATTTTAAATTGTTTCTTATCTCATAAACGTTAAACATTCATTCCCGAAGATACTTCTCAAAGCAGAAATACCTTAAGGAAGGGAGAGCAACTATGATCACATATGAGTGTATCAATGCCTACATGCTAATGCTTGAAAGAGAGGGCTTAGGAATAAGAGATTTGCAAAATGACTGAAAAATTGTGCTTGTTTTATTTCCTTCAAGTTCAGGCTTATAGGGGAAATTAGCTCTTGTCCTTTAGAACCCTTGCCATTGCTTTAATACCCCAATGGACTTTTACTTTGAAACTGTCAGAGTGATCATCAGAATATATGACACAATTATAAAGTGTATTATATCTTATGGAGAGTTAGGATAGATACTCAAATTTTTAGGAGGCAGAAAGAAAGACATGGATTCAATGCTCAAGGTTACAAAGCAAAACTGAGTCTTAACCAAATTTCCCAACACCAAGATGTGTTCATTTTTCACTTTTCCATATTATCTCTTTTATAGGAAGAACCAGTCTCACAATCGAAGGCACATCTGCTTATGTGCTAAACAAATAAAATTAATTTAACATAAACTCACTTCAAAATGCACATTGTTTGAGCTTATGTATTGCACCAGGAAAAAAAAACGTAATTTTCTAACTATTTTTATAATAAACTTCAAATATTTTACAGTCATAGATATTTCGGGTGGTATTAAATGAGTATGGCAAACAAACAGCAGTCCCTTATTTTTATTTAGCTTATATTACTATCACAGATATTGACTAGTCAGAAGTGTCAAAAGAAATTTTTAATTTGTCTCCTGTGTACCAAACCTAAAAAGAAGAACGCTTTTGCAAGACAGAACATTTCTCTCAAAAAATTGCCACGCACAGGTGGTTATTCTGCTTCATTTCTTATTTGCCTGAAAAATCCTGTTTGACAGTTCTCTGTTCTTAGACAAAATTAGAAATGTTTACTCCTCAAAAGGAGCAGAAAATACTATCCCAAAATATGTCTCTTTGGCATAAGGATTATTTTGAACTTATTTTTTTTTTTAAACACAACAGATACGGGAGAATTTTTGAAAACTTCTTTAAACAGAGAATTTACCTTTTTGAAGAATCATTTGTGTTTCCTTCTCTGTACCAGGAGGGAAATATGATTAAATCTCTAGAAACCTAAATAGAGAAGGCAAGGACTTAAATCTGCATATCAATCATACCCTTGTTTACTGTGCTTTGCCTGATAACTTCCCACAACTGACACTCCCTACCCTCAGTATCTTTCTTTTGTCATTAGCTGAAAATGGTATTTAATTATTTATTTTTCTTCAAGTTTTTATTTAAATTCCAGTTAGTGAACATTCAGTGGAGTATTAGTTTCAGGTGTAGAATTCAGTAATTCAACACTTACGTACAATACCCAGTGCTCATCACAAGTGCCTTCCTTAATCCCCATTACCTATTTAACCCAACCCCCCCCCCCCCCCCCGCCCCCCCCCCTTTCCCCACCCCCCAGTTTTTTTTCCGTAGTTAAGAGTCTGTTTCTTGGTTTGCGTCTGGTTTTTACTCCCAATGTTCATTTGTTTTGTTTCTTAAATTCCACATATGAGTGAAATCAAATGGTATTTTTCTTTCTCTGACTGACTTTGCTTAACGTAATACTCTCTAGCTCCATGTTGTTGCAAGTGGCAAGATTTCATTCTTTTTCATAATTGTGTACTATTCCATATATAAAATGGAATACCACAACTCCTTTTCCAGTCATTAGTCAATGGACATTTGGGCTCTCTCCATAGTTTGGCTATTGTTGAGAATGCTGCTATAAACATTGGGGTGCATGTATCCTTTTGAACTAGTATTTTTGTATCCTTTCGGTAAATACCTAGTAGTGCAATTGCTGGGTCATAGGGTAATTCTATTTTTAACTTTCTGAGGAACCTCCATACTGTCCAGAGTGGCTGCACCAGTTTGGATTCCCACCGACAGCATAAGAGGGTTCCGTTTCTCCACATCGTCATCAACATCTGTTGTTTCCTGTGTTGTTAATTTTAGCCATTCTGACAGGTGTGATGTGGTATCTCATTGTAGTTTTGATTTATATTTCCCTGATGATAAGTGATGTTGAGCATCTTTTTGTGTGTCTATTGGCCATGAAGATGGTATTTATGATGATGTTGGGACACTTTGAGTTTTCCTAGATATCTCCCATAAGTACAGGAGGTACACATGTTATTAAGCTTCTGTTTGTTTTTCTCCTTTTAGTCTGTCTTTAAAGATTACAGGGGATGTCATAGCCAAGAACCTAGAAGGGTAGAGGGAAAATTATTTTTCCTCCCTTATACTCCTTTCTATCCATTATTTATAATGAAGTACAATCTAGCATGACTATGCCTTTTGTTCTTCCCTCCCAGATATAGCTTTCAACTGGAATTTAATTTACACTAGAATAAGATTACATTTTTAGTATGATGTGAAAAGACCAAACTGAAAAATTACATTTTTATTCCTGATTGATATTAAAGGGGTTCAGAACAAGTTTCCCCAAAATGTGCCACTTTGGTATGTGAACTAATTTGAGCTGAAGGTAATCAAGATCCTGTGGGCTCAAGGGAAAAAATTTCCGCCTCCTTTAACTACCTAGAAGAATCTAAATTGGGGTCTTTTCCAGAATAAGAGATAAACTTTATCTGAGTGACTCATCTGCAGGGCAGGGCAAACATCTAATTCCCAAACATCTGCTCATCTTCCTCTTGCCCTGTGATGTGTCCTTTTTTCCTTTGAAGCTCCAGGTACCTATTTCTTTCTTTAGTTCAGAATGGCACATATACCTCCTTTTACCTTTCTGCCTTTGAACCTCTCATGTATGTGGGGTACCCATACACACAAAATTAAATTTTCCCCCTGTTAATCTGTTTTATGTTAATTTGATTGTTAGACCAGCCAAAGAACTGAGAAAGGATGAGTAAAATTTTTTCCACCTAATAATATGGTTTTCAAAGAAAATAACTGCAAACAAAATGAAACAGGCTTTGTTAAAAAGAAAAAAAGAAACAAAACAAAAAGAAAAATAGAAATAGGGATGAGGATGATGCCTTAAGGAGACTTTCCCTTATTTCCCACTACTTGAGACCATAGAACTGTCCTATTTTATATCTTTCTGACACTTTGTTTTCCATTAATTAGATTTTTCTATGCTATCCAGACTGCCATCATCTCTTCTAATGAATCTTTACTTTGAGCCTAAGTAACCTAACAGGAACAGGGATTACATTACTTTATCAATAAAATATTTCAGGTAATGTGTTAAATATTGCACCACAAAAATGTTATTTTCTAAAAACTATATTGTTAACCTTAAAAATAAAAACTGCCAGTTATTTTACCAGCAAATGGTGGTTTATTCAGGAATAAAAAGAGTTGCAATCTGAGACAAACAAGCTGCAGCAAAACCATTGGTAAGTCTGAGGAACAAAGGAGAGGCATGTTTTTTTGTTTGTTTGTTTTAAAGGAGAAAAGAGGTAAATTGGGAAGGCTGTTGTAAACTACAAGTCTGTTGGAATAGGAGGTTCGAAGTAGGGTGGCTTTTCATTGGTTCAACTGTTGCCCAGGGAGGTAAGGGAAGCATCTCTTCCTCCAGCTGGAACAGTAGAGTGGTATCCACATTCAAGGTCAAGTCTGTATAACGTCAAGTCCATCTCTTTCTGTTTGGTCTGCAACTGACTAGGAGTGTCAGGGCATCAGAGTTCCCCCTGCCAAAACCTCCTGATTCCATTTTAGTAAGATTTCCTATTATTAATTTTCATAATATCATAGGTAAAATCTTATATAAAACTATATCCAGCACCTCAAGAATAAATTGCACTTCAACTTGAAGGAGCAAATAGAACTTTCCTATGAGAAATGATGTATTCCATATACTTTATGCTACAGGCTTAATTGTAACTGACTTTTGAACTTTGAAGGGGTTTAAAACAAATTTCCCCAAAATGTGTCACATTGGCATGTAGACTATTTTGAACTAAAGATACTCAAGACTGAGAAGATTCAAGAAAAATTATTACCTTTCCCTTCAACTACCTAAAGTCATTTAGATAGGGGGCCTGGCTCAGAAAGAGAGCTATGACCACAGGATAACTTTTTATCTGAATGACCCATCTGTAAGGCAGGGCAAACATCTAATTACCAAACATCTGCTCTTCTTATTGTCCCATGAATCACCCTCCTCCCTTTTGAAGCCCCAGCCCCTATCCCATTCCTTAGCTGAAGATGGCATATAAGCCTCGACTGTCCAACTTGTCCTTGGGTCTCCTATTCTTATAGGGCCCTTGTATAGTGCACAATTAAATTTGTTTTTCTCTATTTAATATGTCTTATGTTAATTTGATTTTTAGACCAGCCAAAGAATCTAAACAGGTAAAATACTTTTTTTCCCCTTCCCAATAGCTTAAAATTAGAGGATTTGTTTCTTTCCCCTCTACTATGTCTTTAAAAACAGAGTGAAGAGAACAGGAATTTAGCATCCATGCTAGTTCTGTCAAGATTAGAGATTAGCGTTAACTCCACTTTTTCTTAAAACATGACAAAAAAATAATAATTGAAAAAAAAGGCTATAGAGAAAGGACATGAAGACTTTAAGGATTTCTAGTTTGGAAAGTAGTTGCAATCCTGATTCCTTCTAGCCTTTTGGCTTTGACATTTCCAGAGCGGCTGAAAATATGCTTTTCATTAAGGGGACAAGTTATCAGTTATCAGAACTTAAACTATTAAATTAAATATTAGCAGCCTTGACACATTTTTTAGTGATGTGAATGATAAGAAAATAATTAAAGTCCTATTTTAGTTTAATGCTTTCTGGAAAAATCAACACAGCATAACTGGATTGAAACTGAGAAGAATGAAACTTGATTTTAACTTAATACTAGTTGGTGAGGGGTATTTTTTTTCTACCCCTTCCTCAACTTCTATCCCTTGCCACTGCTAACATCCTCCTCACTTCCCACCCCGCATTCCCAATAATCACTCAGAAAAATGAGGAAACTAACTTGTAGCATATGAAAGCATTTCTCTTCCCGTGTTATCCTAGGGATTGGGGGAAAGCTATGTACAGAATCTGTCACATGAAATATGTAATTCCAAGTATAACTGATTAGAAAAATTCATGCAGACTTATGAAGTTTGGGTTCATTCATAGTCCTTTTCTCTAAAAGTGAGTGTTTTGGGGCCCCTGGGTGGCTCAGTCAGTTGAGCATCCAACTCTTGATTTTAGCTCAGGTCATGATCCCTGGGTCATGAGATCAAGCCCTTCATTGGGCTCCATACTCAGCTCAGAGTCTGCTTGAGTATTCTCTCCCTCTCCCTTCTCCCCTACCCCCACTTGCATGCTATCTCTCTTTCTCCCCCTCCAATAAATAAATCTTTAAAAAATGAATAATGTTTTGATACCTGCTTGCCACTATGGAGGACATTTATTAATAAAATATGGAATTTTCTTTGTTTTGTTAAAATATTGGATTTTTCTCCTGTGCGATGTTCACTTAACAAATAAGTTTTTAATTAATATGCAAATTATAATATACTATTTAATATACCACACAGGATAATTTTATGAGCATATGAAGTTATTTAGTTCATGACTTATACTTTTAAATTAATAAAAAGGACTTTATACTTGTAAGAAAAAATTTAAAATGTAATATTAAAAATAATTTATTACTTGCAACAATTTCCTTTTTTAAAACATTCCCATTGCTCCTTCATACCAGTTATAAAAATTAGAGAGCATTTATAAGTATACAGATGTAGTTAAAAAATATAATGGAAACTGAACTGATACTAAAATGTGATAATTTACAAAATGTTCTCACATGCATTCTACTTTCATCATTGCAATATGCTAGGCACTGAATTTCCAAAGATGATTGGACCTCTTCTCTTCCTCTGAAGAAATGAAGAGTTAGTGAGAAATGTAGGAGCCCTGTGATTCCCATTACCTCAGTCCATTTTGCAATGCTGTCAGTAATCCTTTCACATCACTCTACCCCTGGATAGAGCTTTTACTCTCCAAGCTTTGTTGCAAACTGTTATGAATCTCCTCAAGCCCTTTCACTCACAGTAGATAAGGATGCCTCACATTTTTCAGAGTCAGAGCCGCGAAAAGGTCAGCTCCTCTCAATGTTCTTGTATGCATCAAGACTTTCTTAACTATGAAGTGAGTCTCCTTCTTTCTTTCCATACCATACTTTTTATATTATTTTTAATCTCTTTATTTTATAGCTTTTTACCTTCCACTTAGATTGTCTGAACTACTCTTTTGATTATAGCTGCTTCATTCCCAGTGTGTTATTTGAAGTTTCTCTTGGCCCTCACTCAGTCACCAAGAAAGAGGGGTATGGATGGGTGTGAGTGAGAATGAACTGGAGTCATCAGGCACACTCACTTGGACTGTGGTGCTAGGATATCTTCTTAGGAATGCAGGATTGAACAATGTGTTCTTCATGCAATCGCTGTCTTTGGGTAGTGGTATGGTGGCATTACTGCTTTCCTCCTCCCCTGCTCTCTCTCACTCTCATCCTCCCTCTCCACTTGCTCCTCCTCCTCCCCCTTTCCCACTTCTCCTCCTTCTCTACTTCTCCTTCTCCATCTACTATCCCTTCTCTTAATGAAATAGGTCTTTTCTACATCACCTTATTATCTCTGTTTTACCTTGCTTTCAGCTGCCATGACGATATATGTCTTGGGTCTTCTCCTAATTGAAATTATGTATTTAGCTTTAAAATGTTGCTAAGTAGGATCAGGATAGGCCCCTGGGAAAGTAAATACATATCAGATCACCTAAAACTATTCAAGAAAATATCTTCTACTCAACTCTCTTGTCATACCCCCATTTTCTATCCATAGTTAGAGCCAAATCTGAGCTAGTAAGTTTGATTACAGAACCTCCATATTTAACCATTATGCTCTACTTTATAGGTACCTGATTAAGGATTTTGAGATTTGGGCCATCATTACTCTTTTTTTTTTTTTTTTTAATTGAATATCTAGTGTAGTTTTTCCATTTTAAATGAAAATATATCCAGGAAACAAGATTTGGGGCAGCAAACTCATGCAGAGACCTCAAACTGGAAGAACAGTTGTTCTTCCTGAGGATAAGTACTCTAGGCTTAGAGCATGCCTATATCATTGAGAAAAGATCTTGATCCCCAGTGATATTCTGGTATTAACATGGATAAAACTTGTTTCTGGCACTAAAGAAGGCTTGATTGACAACTCCATGTTCTAACAGGCTTTCACTAATCATAGAAAAAGCAATTCTCTCATGTAGAAAGAGAACAGTATTGGCAATTGCATAAAATCTTGACCAGGAATTGATTTGGGGCCAAATTCTTACTTAATAAACACACATATATTCTTTAAAAGTACTCTATGCTTACCTAAAAAGAAATCTGCAATACTAATCTAATAACACAATAATTAACACACATTAAATACTTATGATGTGCCAGCCACAACAAATTTATGAGATAGGAATAATCTTTTTTTTCCCCACTGTATATATAAATGAATTAAGGTACGAAGTGGTTAAGTGATATTTGAATACAAGATGCCTAACTCCAAAATCATACCCTTAACTATTATATACTGCCTCCTTCAGCAATAGAAAAATTGGATCTGGAATTCAGTCATGATGTCCTCTGTTATTACCAATATACTCCCCTCCATAAAATAAAATCAATTCACAATTAATTAATCAATTACAAAAGTCCTTTTCCCTTTACTCCAGTTCCCTTTCAAGCTACTATCTTTTTTAGTCTATAATTTGGAAATAAACCTTCTGAAACATGGATGCACATTTTCTGTACTCTTTCTCAGCATCTATTTACTACTTAGCTAATTAAAACTTGAATTTTACTTCAACTACAATACCAAAATATTACGTTAAGGTTAACAGTGTCCTTGATTTTTGTACTTTGGAAATATTTTTCATTTTTTCATATACCAATATCACTGGAACATTTGGCTCTTTATCGGCACCCATTTTCCCTCTCCTCCTTCTTAAAACTCTTTTTTTTATTAATTCTCTCACTACTTTCCTTTTTTCTGTAAGTTTCTTCTTCAGAATCCTTTGTTGGTGTCTCATCTTTAGGCTAGCTGTTACTGCTGCCCTCTTATCAATTAAAATAATCTTTTTAAAATCATTCCATTTTCTTGCATGACCCAAACCAAGTTGATGTTGCAAATACATATTTCCAGGTAGATCTTTCTCTTGAGCATCAGAATCATATTTATAACTAACATGTTGGCATCTAAACTTGAATATCCCACAAGTGCCTTGAAGATGAACACATTCAAACCACTCATTATCTTCCCTGCCATACCACCCCCCCGCCCCGGGTTTATAGGGTTATCTTAGTTAATGGTACTGTTAACTGCACAGATTCTAAAACCAGAATCTTTAACTCCCCTCTTCATCCTTCTCCACACCAGTCTCATCACATCCTGTTTAGAAGGACTTCTAAGGACAATCTTTTCTCATGATTAGATCACTCTTTTACTACCATTTCCACCTCTCCCTCCATGGATGATCTCACTTCAGAGTCAGTAAGTTACTTTTAACTGTTCTCCCTTTCTCCGGTCAACTCCAGGCTCACCCCTGTTTCTATCTTTTGACTTTATGTTGCCAGAATAAGCATTGGCACAGACTTAATTTAGCTGTCACTTTTCTTCTGCAAATGTCCTCATTGCCTGTAAGGTAAAATCTAAGATCTTTATCAAACATTAGTGCTCAGATCACCTTGCTTGGTTAAGATCTTTCAGAACTCAGAACATTTGAGTTCAGAAATGCTAATACCTCAGAAAATAAAACCCTTATTTCCCCACTTTGGTCTAAGTCTGGAAGAAGGAATAGACTGCAAAGCACTTCCATAGTCAGACAACTACATTTGGACAACTGAAAGAAGTCTGTAGACTACCCCACTACCTCTGAGGGAAGGAAAACTTCCATTTACCTTCTTAGCTTCTGTGGCTGGCCTAAGAATTAAACTGGCATAGACAGATTAATAGGAAAGAAATCATACACATTTTAAATTTATTTATTTATTTATTCATTTATTTTTATGTGTATACAAGTCTTCAGAGGGAAAATGAAGACCCAAAAAACCTCAAATGTCTGTGTACTTGTGTACCTTTTTACACAAAGATCAATAAATCATGGGAATGTGACAAGACAAAAGGGCTTGAGTGAGGGGCAGTAAATTGTGGTTCAGGGACTAGGAAATATCTAAGGTGGTAGAATTAATGAACGATCT
Source organism: Phoca vitulina (assembly GCF_004348235.1). Classification (NCBI taxonomy): domain Eukaryota; kingdom Metazoa; phylum Chordata; class Mammalia; order Carnivora; family Phocidae; genus Phoca; species Phoca vitulina. Next base: position 6,064,542 of record NW_022589722.1, read on the forward strand.
CTGTCTCTGTCCTAATGGCCAGCAATTCTTACCACTGGAAAGGATCAAAATAGGAAAATTACCAAAAATGAATTTTAATTCATATTTCTTCTAGAGTTATAATTCTTATTTAAAATCAGCTTCATCGGGTGCCTGGGTGGCTCAGTCGTTAAGCATCTGCCTTCAGCTCAGGTCATGATCCCAGTGTCCTGGGATCGAGTCCCACATCGGGCTCCCTGCTCAGCGGGAAGCCTGCTTCTCCCTCTCCTACTCCCCCTGCTTGTGTTCCCTCTCTTGCTGTCTCTCTTTCTCTGTTGAAAAATAAATAAGAAAATCTTTAAAAAAAATAAAATTTTATTAATTATTTTTATTTCTTTATTTACAAACAAGAGGACTCTCCAACTTAAACCGAGTTTTATGAGTATGATTGATGCCATACAATTGTGTATCTACCACCATGATCAACATAAAGATTAGTCCTCTCTCTCTCTCCAAAGTTCTCTCTCCTTTACTGTCTGTCCTCCCCTTCTCGACTTGAGCACCACAGATATGTTTTCTGCTATTTGTTTCATCTTTTCTAGTATTTCACATAAACAGAATCAACCGGTACATATTCTTTTGCATTTAACTGATTTTACTTATAATAATGTTTTTGAGATTTATGCATGATGTTGAATGTATTACTATTTCCCCCTTCTTGTTACCATTATATAAATGAGCCAAAGATGGACCCTAAGTTTGTTGGACCCTAAGTTTTTTCGTTTCTTCACAGAAGCCTGAAATATATTAACTCAGTAGCCTGCTAGCACCAAACTCAAATTTTTACACATCCAGTTGTTCAAAAATAGACAAACAGATTTTTAGGCATTTAGGATTTGCTTGCTTTGCATCCCTTGGGAAATTACACCCAGTATCTGCTGATCATTATTAAGATAGAGCCTTATGGTTATAAAAACCAGAGCTGCTATTGCCATTTAGAGGTGACTGGTCACTGATTTAGAGACTCCCCACTATGGTGGGGAAACATATCAACTAGACACGTAAGTTTTCTCTCTAATCCCCCTGTTCCCTATAAGTCCTTGCACTCTCCCTCTCCTGGATGGTAGCCCCTTTGCTGTAAACCTCAGGAACAGTCTCCTCCTGTGAAGGATTTTCTTCTTCGGCAACCCTGTCTAAAACCCACTCAGTAAAGTTTGCTGTGTCTTACTAGCTTGTGTGGTCATATTTTTTTTCCCTTGATAAATCCCTATATCCCTCTAACTCCCTATAATTACAAAGAAGTATTCCATAGTGTAGATATTTGCACATTTTCTTCATTTATCAGCTGAAGGACTGATTTTTTCCCCCCCGGTTTTGGCTATTATTCACAATCCTGCTATTAACATTTGCATACAAGTCTTTATGTGGGCATATGCTTTCATTCCTCTTGGGAAAATACTGAGAGTATGCCTAAGTCATATGGAAAGTATATGTTTAACTTTAAAAGAAACTACCAAATTATTTTCCACAGTGGCTGTATGCTTCGTATTTCACCAAGAATGCAAGTTTTAAATGCTCTACATTATCTCCAGTGTGTTCTTGTTAACTGTTTTTGTTTTAACTTTAGCAATTCTTATGGGTAGGGAGTAGGATCTCATTGTGGTCTCAGTTTGCATATCCCTGATGACTAGTGATGTTCAGTATCTTTTCATGAGCTTATTGGCCATTCAGATATCTTCTTGGTAAAGTGCTTATTCAAATCATTTGACCTGTTTTAAATGAGTTATTTTTTTGTTGTATGAGGTTCTTTTAAAATATATTCTGGATGCAAACCATCTGTCAAATACATATTTTATTTATTTTTACATTTTTTTTTGTATTCTCTGGCAATGCATTTTCACTTTCTTAACTGTATCTTCTGAAGAGTGTAAGTTTTTAATCTTAATGAAGTCCATCTTATCAAATGTTTTCTCTTACAGTTTGTGCTTTAAAATGTCCTGTTTAAGAAATTTGTGCCCTACTCAATAGCCCAAATATTTTCTTTCATGTTTTCTTTTAAAAATTTAATAGTTTTGGATCTTATATTAGGTCTATGTTCTACTTCAAGTTAATTTCTGTATGTGGTGTTAAGTCAGGGTCTGGGCTCATTTTTTTTTTTTTTCACCACACAGAAATCTAAGTGTTCTAGGCTCATTTTCTGAAAAGACATTTTTTTTCTATAATACATTACCTTGACACATTTGTCAAAAATTAATTGACCACTTAAGTGTGGTCTATCATTTGTGATTTTTAAGTGCCTTTTCTGACTTAAATTTAGCAATCCGTTTTCCACACTGCTGTCATACTGATCCAAATAAAATACAATGTTATCATGTGAAGGGTTCAAGAACATGCCACTCCAAAATATACTACTTTGGCATGTTGATTATTTTGAGCTGCTGGTACTTGAGAAACAGCAGATGCAGGAAAGGCTTTCTGACTTCCTCTTCTCTACCTAAAAGCAGGTCATAAAATTTCCCATGAGTAAGGTGCCCTCCTTGTTCCAAGAAGGGAAGAACATCACCAGAGACAGGGAGTTGACGCTGGAATGGACCTGTACAAACAAACCTATTAAAATAACCTTTATAGTTCATGGGTTGCCCTCCACCCCAATATATATCCCAGTCACTGCCCTACAACTTACTTCCTTTAGCCCAAGCCCTTTTGACTTGTCACATCTCCATACTTTATCATCCGTTGTTCAAACAGATATACAACTTTGGGGACCTAAAGGCTTCTTTGGGTCTTCATTTTCCTTTTGGAGATTCTCATGTGCAAGTAAAATTATTAAATGTGTGTGTTTTTCTCCCATTAATCTGTCTTATGCCAATCACAGAACCTGGAAGGCAGAGGGAAGAGTTTTCTTTCCTACACATAGTGTTCTTCTACTTAGAATTCTTTGATGAGTCCCTAGTCCCCACAGAATAAACTCAAGACACATTCACATTGTCTATAATACCTTTCATAATTTTGGCAGATAGAAGATGCCCTTACACATGGAGAAGTATATGATGTGTGAAGATGCAGGAAGTTAAAATGTATATGGCAATTTAAGAGATTTCCAACTACTTTTGTATTGATGTAATATAGATCATGAAGTCTGATGCATGTGCCCCCGATTAATAATTTTCTCTCTCTTTTTTTAAAGATTTTATTTATTTATTTGAGAGAGAGTGTGCGCGTGCACATGAGCAGAGGGAAGGGGCAGAGGGAGAGGGAGAAGCAGACTCCCTGCTGAGTGAGGAACCTTACATGGGCTCCATCCCAGGACCCTGAGATCATGACCTGAGCTGAAGGCAGACACTTAACTGACTGAGCCACCCAGGCACCCCATAAATTTCTCTATCACTTGTAATTCATCTTCTTTTTTCCCTGTGTCCTCTGTTTATCTTTGTAGTGTTTTATCTTAGTGCCATGATCTAGTTCAGTCCTTCTCAAAATATTCTCCGTCAGGCATCAACAGATCACCTGATAGTATATTGGAAACACAAATCTCAGGTCCCACTCCAGGCCCACTGAATCAGAATCTTTGAGGGCAAGGCCAGGAATTGGTGTTTTAATAAGCCCTCCTATTTATTCTTATGCAGGGCCATTGTTGTATAAGACCTAGCTTCTGTTCTTTAGCATCTGTTCTATAATTTCTAAGATTTCTAACACATGGTCCATCATTTTTACATCTCTTAATATAATTAAAGCAGTGATTAAGAAAATGACTATTCAGAGGATATTCAGGGATTCTTATACATAGCTACTAATGACCTGTTATTTTTCAGTATTAACTTTGCTAAATTAACAGGTATGGTTTTCACTCAAGTACTGGATGTTTGACTGTTAATTTATGAGAGTTGGAAAATCATACTATGTGAATTCTTGGGATAATATAGAAGAGAAAATGGTAAGAGATGAGTATCAAATGAATATCAAATTCTAACACACCATTCTTTATTTTTGAAACTTTGACAATGATAATATAAATTTTCTCCTTAAAACATTAATGCTGAGAACTAGATTAGATTAGATTTCTAATGTTAAATGATTCTTAGATGAGCTCTTCTTGATTCCAATGTATTGCTACTTTTTTCTATTATTCTGTTGAGTTTTATTAATTTAATTTATGTAAAGTTTGTGATCAGTTAATATATCATATGACTTAAAGACAAAATTGTTTTAAAAATATATACCAAGAAACCCTACTCCTCCTCCCCTCTGTCCATCCACCTCATTTCACCATTTTTATTAGTTTCTCATTTATTTTTTCAGTCTTTAAGTTAATAAAAGCAAGTGTGTTTATACATATCACCTTCTTATCTTATATATGGTGGCATAACATATACATGGTTATGTACTCTTTTTTTTCTCTTTACAAAAAATCCTAAAAATTGTTCTACATCTTTCTAATTGTTTTTTTAACTGTGTTTTTCTCTGCAGAATAAAAGATACAAGTTTCTTTTTTTTGCTTTATTTTTTTTATTATTATGTTAATCACCATACATTACATCATTAGTTTTTGATGTAGTGTTCCATGATTCATTGTTTGCATATAACACCCAGTGCTCCATGCAGAGATACAAGTTTCTTTAACCAGATCCTTATTGCTAGATATTTACATTGTTTCTAATCATTGGTTCTGAAGAAAGCCACATCCACACATAACAAATGTGTCTATATATTAGAATACCCTACTTGTTATTTAGATTACATGAGGTAGGGTTTCTGGGTTAAAGGTGTGAACACATATATAATTTTGGTAGATACTGCCAAATATTTGCCTCCTTCAGAGATGCCCCATTGTTTGTGTGCTGACTTCACAGTTAAGGTAATTTTCAGATTTTTGGAAAATTTTTCCACGGGATATGTGACAAATGATATTTTAAAATAAGTGTGTTTCTCTTAATATAAGTAAATTTTGATATGTTTTCATATATTTGCCCTGTGAACTATCTGTTCATATTCTTTGCCTCATTGTCCAATGGGTTATTTGTCTTTTTTCCCATAGATTTCTAGAAGTTTTTAAAATTGGAATGAGACTAACCTAGGTCTTTGACTTGAACAACTCATTAAAGAAAGTTTGGAGAAGATGAAGGTTTGAGGAGGAGGGAGGTAGAAATTAAGAGTTTGATTTTTGACATGTTAAATTTGAGATATCTGTGAGACATTTAAAATAGATGTAAATTAGGCAGTTGGGTGTTCCAATTTGGAACTCATGGGAGAAATGAGGGTTACTGATATAAATTTGGTAGTCATTAGCATATGGAGGTAATAGGGTTGTGGGAATGGATGAAGTCATCTAGGAAGAAAAAGTAAAAGAGAAGGGAAAAAAGAATAGAACTTTTCCCTATGACATTCAAATATTTAGAGTAGCCAGAGCAGAGCTTCAGTGAGTCCTTCAGGGATTGAATTATCCAGACTGGGCCTGAGCCTGCTGAATCCCCTGGGCCAGTTGCCTTTGAGAGAAGGAAATCACACTGGGACTCCTCCAATGAAAGTTAGACAGGAATGGGGTCTGATGGCCCATTTCACAGTCTGTGCAACTGGGGAGCATGGTGAAATCATATGGAATTTGCTGGTCCACCATAAAGGCATACAGTTAAGAAGAATACAGTTAAGAAGAAGCTTGACCATCCCAATATCCATCTAGCTACAGTTTGTCACATGGCCCATTTTGGGCAAGTTATCAGCAATTACTGGAACAGTTCATTTTCCAGTTCCCAAGGAACTAGATTCTTAAACCAAACTGTGGCCACTCACTATAGCTTAACACTTTATTTAGTCTCTCCTTCTCTCCCCACCTGCCCCAGTGTTTGCTATATCATTAGGGATCTCTAAGGCACCAATGAAAATTTAGTAATGCATATATTTTCTTGATGGGTTTTGAAAATCTGATACTCTTAGCATCTTCAATTATACATTTTCTAGGAAAGCAGTCTTTAAACAATATACTATTCATAATAAACAGCCCAGATCTCTCTCTCTCTTTTTCCTTCCCTCCCCCCACCTCTCTTGCTCTCCCTGACAGATAAAAGATATATATCTTTTTATATAGGCAAGCAAATTCTTAACCAACTGACACTATCACAGATAATAGTTATAAATTCTGATGAGAGAAGAAACCTCAAAATATATACTTGAAGGCTCTGGAGAGTGAAAAAATGAGGCAAATTCTAAAGGAGATTTGACACTTAGAAAAAGGAAACACAAGAAACACAAAGTGTGAGTTTTCTGTGTGTGTGTGTGTTTTCTAAGTTCAGCATAAGGGTAGGAAGTCATGCTGCCTCAGTTGTGACTGAAACTCTGATAAGTCATTCTTTCTGGCTTGAAGAAGAAAAGGATTTCAGAACAATCACAACTGTTGGAGAGTAAAGGAAAAAAAGAAATCCAGAGAGGAGGTGCCCCAAATTCTCTGTATAAATTCTTTCTAACACTTTAGCTTAAACTTGAGCCACTTAAGCATGAGGCAGTTGAAAAAGAAAAATGCCTAGCTATGACCTGGGGAGAAGGAAGAACTGAACTTGGCTTAAGCTGCCACCCAAGAGTCAGTTTGTAGCTTGAATCAAATCAAATTAATTTCCTGCTTAAAAAAAAAAAAAAAATCAACAGTCTTGAAAATAATCTTACAGGATCCAGAATCTCCACAATATAACGTTTAAAATTATTAGTGTTCAATGCAAAATTACTTGACATATGAGCAACCAAGGAAATGTAACCCATTCTCAAGATATAAAATAATCAATGGAGACAACCCCAAGTTGCTACAGGTGTTGAAATTATCAGACAAGGATTTTAAAGCATTTATTTTAACTATGCTGAACTAGATTTAAAAAATACACTCATAATGAATGAAATGACAGAAAATCTCAGCCGAAAAATAAAAAGTATAATGAAAGTACCACATGGAAATTCTAGAATGAAAAATTACAATATCAAATCAAATTTTTAATAAAAACATTTAGATCTGCCTCACAGGAAATAAACTAACATGCAAATGACAACAGCCACAAAACCAAGTAATAATCTGAAGCTATAGAACGACTTCAAGATTTGAACTTCATTCTGACACCAAAGCCTTTGCCTCCAAGCATTTCAAAGAATATGATTCATTTAACTGAGCAGTGCAATGGAGTTAATATTACAAATATTCAGGAAATGAACTTGTATAAGTTAAAGATATATGCCCAAGTTTTAACAGAGATTTTCTTTGTTGAAATTGAATATGGTTTTCATTTCCCTCTTTTTAGTTGTTTTTTTTTAATTTTCTTAGTTGAAAGAAACCAGAATATGTCACCCCCAAAATATGCCTCTTTGACATAAAAATCGTTTTGAGTTGAAGACAATTCAGAAGCAGCAAATGCAGAAAAAGCTCCCCCTTTTCTGCCAAAAGGCAGGATATACATCTCCCAGGTCTCTCCTTTAACTGGAGACAGACTTATCATCCCATAGATGGCACCAGAGGATGCTGAAAACGAATCTTATTCCATTACTTTCCCCCCATATATTTACCTTGCCATAGTTTGCTGCCCCTGGAAGCTTACACTTGCTTTCCTCTGTCCTGTCATTCCTCTACAAATGTATTGTTCTTTGTTGAAGATGCTATATAAACTGAAATTCTAAGCTACAATTTGAGTTACTTTTGGTTTAGGTTTCTCCCATGTGACGTGCACTGGACACGTTAAAAGATCATTTGTTTTTCTCTTGTTAATCTGTCTTTTTGTGAAAGAGTCCCAGTTTTGAGTTTTGCCTCCCTTACGTAGTATTAAGCATGTATTTATTACACATGTAAGGATAAGTTATTTTTATTTACTTAAGCTAGCTGAAAAAGAGAAACAGTGCTTACTCTGTAAATTTGCTTATTTTCCAAATTAAAAATATTACAGTTTCAAAGTTGATAAATTAGATTTAAATACTCTATTGAAATAATTTTTGTCTCATCATTATAAGTTTTGCTACTGGAATCTTTTAAAGTACTTTTTGTTAAGATAAAGGTCTCAGTATTAATTTGACTCAATAGAAAGAGCTTGCTGTTTTTATTTTGTTTTCCATTATTGGCCATGACATTTGGATCCATTTATCATTTTAAATGCAAAATAAATAAATAAATAAATAAATCCACACAGAATTACCTTAGTCAAAGTGCAGTTTTAATTAATTCAATCACATCAGCCACCTCTTGACCAAATCACCTTATTTGGGAGGTGCTATTATAGAAATATAAGCAGTTTTCCAAAGCAAGAAAATCATAAAGTGATTTTCTGGGGGCAGAGCAAGGAGCATGCTTGGGACTATGAGGGTGGGAAGAGCCTTTCCCAGTAGTTATGTAAGATGACAAGGATCAAACTGTGCTTCCCTATGCCTGGCTGCCGTTTTTCTTAAAATCTAACTTTTCTAAGGCTGAGGCATCTCATTACAATGCTTATATATGGTGCTCTAATTACATCTCTTTTAATATAACTCATTACCCTACTTCATTTACATATCTAACCATATGTTGTACATTATGTACACCTCATCATCTTCTAGTCAAGCTTGACCTTAACATTTCTGCACCTCATTTGACTTCCGATATGTAGCTCCTGTTACTAATTTCTTTTCATCTGTGTCATTTATTACAACATTTAAAGACATAACTATATATGAAATTTGCCTTCAATTTATAGGTTTGTCTTGTCAAATTTAAGAATGAAGAACTTGCTTATTTTCTCCTGAGAATTTTTCTACAGTGTGAGTGAGCTATCGCCATGTGATGTTTCACTAGGTAGAATACGAGTAAGTTTAGTGAGTCATACTCTGATGCATTTAATAAAATGTATTGATTGCCCACTTAGCAAAGTGAATAAGAAAGGGCTAGGCTGATGTTAGTCCATAAAATGATTAAGATATTAAAATATGTGCCTTAATTGCAAGATGTCTTACAGTTGTTGAAAAGTGGACAACATATAAACACTTAAATGGATAATTACAGGGCAATGAAGGGAATGCACTAATGAGGCTTTTTAAGTACTATGCTATCCCGTAAACACCAGCATATTATGCTTACAACACAGCTTCTCAAAATACTACATGCATCCCTAATTTGGCTACAAAAGTAGAACACACTAGCCCGTAACTTTTTTTTTAAATTTTTTTATTGTTATGTTAATCCCCATACATTACATCATTAGTATTAGATATAGTGTTCCATGATTCATTGTTTGTGCATAACACCCAGTGCTCCATGCAGAACGTGCCCTCCTCAATACCCATCACCAGGCTAACCCATCCTCCCACCCCCCTCCCCTCTAGAACCCTCAGTTTGTTTTTCAGAGTCCATCGTCTCTCATGGTTCTTCTCCCCCTCCGATTTCCCCCCCTTCATTCTTCCCCTCCTGCTACATTCTTCTTCTTTTTTTCTTTCTTAACATATATTGCATTATTTGTTTCAGAGGTACAGATCTGAGATTCAACAGTCTACTAGCCCATAACTTTAATTAAAAGGGATGATTATGAGATTTAAATTTTTAAAAATTATTTCTTCATGTTCCTTTGTTCCAATAATATGTCCTTAAAGGTAAAAAATATATCAGTTATACCAATAGGTATTACTTTATTTCTCTTTAAAATTCAATTATTAACACCGTAGAAACATTTCCTAAGGCATCCTTTGAGAGATTATAGGTGCCTCCTTGTAGAAAATCATTCAGATAACTCAGATTTAGGAGTAATGATTGGACTCATATATAATCTCCTGAATGGAAGTTTCATTTGAATGTACTTGGTTAATCTCTCATCAACCCCTGATCTGGGTAGGTGTCATGGCTGCTGCCCAGCCCCAGAAAACATGTACTAGTGTGTCCTAAAAGTCAATAGGAGAGATTCCTACCTAACCAAGGTATCAACATGATATCAGCTGTCCTGTTTTAAAACCCTGGAGCAGGGGCGCCTGGGTGGCTCAGTTGTTAAGCGTCTGCCTTCGGCTCAGGTCATGATCCCAGGGTCCTGGGATCGAGTCCTGCTTCGGGCTCCCTGCTCCCCAGGAAGCCTGCTTCTCCCTCTCCCACTCCCCCTGCTGTGTTCCCTCTCTCGCTGTGTCTCTCTCTGTCAAATAAATAAATAAATAATCTTTAAAAAAAAAAACAACACTGGAGCATTCAAGGATAATCAGTGATTCTGGGAACTCCGTGAATGTTGTCAACCCCTCTCATGCTCCAACTCTCTATCCTGAGCTCCTCAATAATGGTATCAGAAAAGGTTAGTGAAATTTCTAGCCTTTTGTCATTTCCCAGCCTTCCAACCACTACAACCCTACTTACTGCTGCCTCAGTAATGGCTTTACCTAATCCTTGCTTTTAAACCATCAAAATAGATTTTCCCAAACAGCAGGAAAGTCTGTTTACCACATTGTGACCCAGGTGTCCACTTCCTAAATCGCTATACCAGCTTTTGCAGGTATTTAGTTCGGGTTAAGGTAAATTAACCCATGTGGTACTGAGTGCTATTGACTATCAAAACTAACTTTGAGACATCAGATATTACTTTGGGTGGTCCTTGGGACACCAAATAATACATTTGGACCACCATTATCCTGGAGCAGCTAATGCAGAGCCAGACTTGTAATTCCTGCCAAAGAATTTAGGCTGCTTTCTTCAAGAAATTCAATAATTTATAATATATATATTAAAATCCAAATCAAGGGGTAGATAACTTGCCCCACATCTAATTTTGGCAAAACAGAGGCAGACCCATACAACCAAATTTTTCAGTCTGAGAACTTTGTGACCATATAACCACACCTACAATTGACTTTGATAATCCAAAGACCAACAGTAAGGCAAGTCCTCTGTTCCTCAACATCTGAGCAAGATTCAGAGATATTCAGAAGTAAAGCCATGGTGGAGAGAAAGCAAAGATAGTTGTCCTGTTAAGTGGCAGGCTGGAAATAACACCACCCTGGCAGGACACAAAGCTGGGTTCCAAAATTTAAACATAGTCTACAGTGACTGTTGATGGTCTTCTATCAGACCTGTGAATTTCAATTTTCTGAATAGAACAGACTTCGACTAGTTCATTGCTGTATACACAGCTCCTAGAACACTATCTGGTCCAGATATTAATGATATTTATTAGCTAGTAGTATACAAACACCTGTGATACATACTTCTGGGGCAAAGGCATCCCAGTAGACTGAAATATTGCTAACATTTACTTGTAAACCTGAATACCTCAAGATAAACCAAGCATATATTTTATTAGAACCGTCTTCTACCATACTCTTAAGTAAACAAATGCCTTCACTGAAGTGGTGTAATTACTCTCTTATCAACCTTTCATTTGTTCTTGTAAAGATGTTTCTATTTACTAAAAAATGTTCCTTCTCTATCAGCCCAGGCACTTAAAATACAACCAATGTTCTCAGTTTGCATTTGATTTGGAAGATAATATTAGGAACTTCTGACATCTAAATATACCACTGAACATCCACAGATAAATGACCAGAGGGACTGTTTTAGCTAAATCTTAGAATATATGAATAACACAAGAACTCTTACAGCTTAGTTTTATAGACTATACCCAGTGTGATGTTTATCCAATGTCACTTCCTTTTATGTCTTCTTCAGTCAACACAACTTTTCCTTCTATTTGATCAAAGCTGAATTTTAATTAAAAGAAAAAAAAAAAAAAGCAAGTCACTGAAACCCTTCATCCAGAATGCCTTATTTTCAGTCAGTGGGATTATTCTTTATTATTTTTCCCGAAACTTTTATGTCTCAGTCAGTCCTTTCGGAAAAGAATCAAAACAAATACTATGTCAATTGACACTATCCATAAAACCAGCATTCAATCTCTATGACTATGGAGTAAGGGATTGAGAACATCCTTGAGGTGCTTTGGGATTCATACTGACACTCTAGTCAGTTCTGGTGCTTTCCACACTGGGAAAGAACTAAGCCTGTAGAAAGATCCCACTTCAAAACATTCCTATACACATGAAGATCTCAAGCCTGACAAAATTAAAGAACTTTGGTATAATTTACTTCTTTCCTGGCTCTTTAAACAAGCCCAAGTGTCATAGTCACAGTTTTTCTAAGAGAAGTTGAAATTCTTAGATATTCTGAAGCTGCCCTCCTCTTTGTCTGTTTGATTTAGTCAGTCTTCTGGCTTTGCATTCCAGATGCTTATATTTGTGTAAGGCACTTTTTCTTTTCTTACAATATCACTGGGATTATGTTTTTTGCTTATCAATATTATGTGTTTATCATCTGCTTGACTTTACTCTTGATATCATGCACTGTCTCAATGCCAACAGCACCTGTACCTCTAGGTAAAACATTCCTCCTACAGTGGCTTCATTTATAGGTACTGGGCTCACTTCATTCAACTTACCTTATTTCCAGGCTCTCACCTGGGAACAGAGAATGAAATAATTAGGGCTGAGCTGTCAAAGTACTGGGTGGTCAGTAGGCATTTCCAACTGTGTTTTGACTTCTTTCTTTGATTATACAGAAACCTGAAGATCATAGTCTGAGCACATTTAGGTTTTGCTGGAGAAAAGAATATTATCCTAAAGATCCTTCCCTCTCTCACAGTTGCTCTTACATCCAATATGTTTCCCCATTTCTTCCACTTCTGCCTCTCTCTGTTGCTACCCTATGTAAGCACACAGCATTTTTTTCACGAGATAAATGGCTCTCAGCCTTCCCAGAGGCCTTCACTATTAAACTAGTTCTCAGGGTACCATTATCTTTCCTCTGGTATATTAAATAAATTGTCAGTTTGCTGAGTCACATCAGTTTATTGTCAAATTATAAGTTTATAAAGCCAAATATGATCATGATTCATAACATGCATAGATTTTAAGTTCTAGACAACATTAATAAAGTCTGGACAAAAAATTAGAAAACCATGTACTTACAAGACAACTACTGTTACTCTTCAAATGTAAAATATATTTTCAAATGTACAATATTTTATATTTCATGTTAAATAGACTTAGTATGTTTATTTTAAATATGGTAAGAGAAATTATCATTGTATTATTGAACATTAAAATAATAATGATAAAAAGTAAAAATATTATTGCATTCCTCTAAAAATATTCTCATAAATCCAGTAAACTACTTAAATTGCCACAAAATACAGGCCTTTTTCTCAGATGTATTAAATTTTCATTGTTACTACTATATGATATTCCCACAAATTGTACCATGCTTTGCACTGATGGACCATTTCTTATAACTCATTAGGTACTATTCCCGTAAGTTACTCCCAAACGGCCTTTAAGAAAGTTGGATTTGATAATAAATAAAGCTCACCATGATACTTCCAGATGGAATCTTTTTCTCAGTGTTATTATACTACTGACTGATAATTTATTTTTACTGAATTTCTGTTCAAACTTCTATTGAGAAAGGACTTAGAGTTAAAATTAAATACCCCAGTGATGGCCTAAATAAAATTATTTCATTGACAACTTACACAAGCTTTATTATTAATATTTATGCAAAAATAAGTAACATCTCCCTTGATTTATAAATTTGACTTAATATACACAATACTGCCTTATTCATCTTCTACCCCAAATTTCTGCAATATTATGAAAGTGGCTTTTTAATGTATCTCCATATTGCCAGTAACCTTTAAAAATAGGAAAGAAGGAGGCAGTAGGCTTTAAAAGATATTTTGCCTAAGGCTAGCATAATTTAAACTATAAAGTCCTTCTTTGTTTTTTATTGTTTCTGACAAGTAAACTTTAGGAGACAAAAACAGTTTTTAACAACTGGGAAAGCTGCTTATATAGCATTAGGGGGAAGAAAAATCTGCTGAGATATTTTGTTTATTCTTCCATATATAAAGTGTCACTGTCATTAAGCTTGATAGACTTGAGGTGAGTAGTATTTTTAAAGGGCACATTTGAATGCTTCCCAAACATAAAAATGAATTTTTGGAAGGAATTACTTATTTTGTAAATAAAGAACATTCACGTGAGGAATACAGTGTCACCAAAATATTCCAGTTCATTCATTTCTAGATAGAAATGGTTAATTTTCTAAACTTTAATGATGAGGAGCCATTAATCCTCACCATCGTAACACATTTATCTGCCTATGAGATGTAAGATAAAATTTCACTGTCATTCTCCTCCTGCCCCTGAAAGAATGCCTGGTATCTTTAAAGCAATAGCTCAAAACTAATTAGTCTCTTTTTTGACAAGACACATATGCATTTATTTTGAAAAAAAAAAAAGCTTCAAATGAGATTTTTTTAATGAGTTATTTAGGATTCTTCTCTTAAGTTCTACATCTTAGCAGATACGATCACGTACAAAGTTAACTTCCAGCTGTATCTATGAAGACAGTGCCCATGTCACTTTTTATTACCTTTAATGTGAAACCTGCCATTGTATTCTCGGTGTGTGACCATGTATCTTTCCATGTTGTCTAAACTGAACTTCAGTATTTAGTAATTAAAATCAATCATTATGAATTTACATTTTTATCCATACCAGTATACATAGGTTGGTAATCAATGTAAAATAGCACCTGAGGTCATTTCAGAGTTCAGGAGAAGGCTCTTCATTAAATACATTGGGTTGCTCTATGTAGGAAGCATATGAATGAGTCTGAACAAAATTATATATTTTAGTGGAATTTGGTAGATACAGTATAGTCCCTTAAGTCAGTGATTAAAAAAAAAACTTGTATATTTGAAACTAGTAGAAATCATTGGTGTTGGTAATACATTTGCTAAAAACAGGCAACATCCCATCTCTCTTTCAGTGTACAGGTGAACATTTAAAATGCAACACTTTTTATTTATACGTCGAGTTAGGATTAAACATATAGTTAGACTGATATAATTTAGCAACCCAGGTCATAGTTGCATCACAGAAGTCACTGATTCATTCCTTAAGAAAACAGAATATTTGCATAATCCATATGTATGCTACATTATATACTAAACATATAGCAGATAAGTGGGTAGATGAGAGAGAGAGAGAGAGAGTCAGAGACAGAGAGACAGAGAGACAAATAGAGACAGAAAAAAGGCAAAGAGAGATTCATTCGAGTGCCTTAGAGTGGCCAGTGTCAGTTACGTTTGCATGAATAGAATTCAGTAAGCTATTCTCACTTATAGATCTAGTAAACAAAGAGAAAGGTCCAAATGTTTTTCATATTATTTCAAATAAGGACATGGGAATCTGGCAAACCCTGTACATTACTAAAGGTAGTATAAAATGATACCACCTTTCTAGAATGCAATTTAGAATGGTGGAAGGTGGAATTAGAATGAGGACTATGGCCAGATATCCCACCTTTGTTTCTGAAAGTAGATACGGTGGCCCTGACCCTGACTGACCTAAGCAATGGCAGATGGACAAACTGCCAAACACGACAAAGCAAGAAGAGACTTGCAGAGTCTCACACAAGCAAAACACATAGTCTGCTTTTCCCTCTTCTTTTTAAAATATACTCTGCAATTTAAATTTTTTTAATTTTACTTTTTCTATGTAGACTTTAATTAATATTAATTAACATCTAGCATTGTATGTATTGGTTCACAAAGCACAACTGAATAAATCCCACCCTCTACCATTCCTCCATAAAAATCTAAATTGCTCTGGTGATTGTATAGTAATCTGATTCTCTTCCTCTTGCTTCTCCATGTTTAGTGTTTTTATTTGTTAACTTATTTTGTTACTTTTTATCTTTATAATGATTTCAAATTTAAGGAAAAGTTACAAAATTATACAAGGATCAGATTCACCAATTATTCATGTTTTGCCCCAATCATATCCATCTATCAAACTATCTATATTATATCTACATATATCTATCTATTCAAATATAAATATATATAATGAATATATGCACTCACCATAAAATTATATAGAAAATTTTATGCTCTTTGCAATATATATTCTATATATTTGTTTCCAAATATGAATAAAATTGATAAATTTTTAACTAGGCTGACAAAGAAAAAATGGAAAAGACCCAAACCACCAATAGCAGAAATGGAAAGAGGGATATCACCACAGATCTTACAGATAATTAATGAAAAACAAAAATATGAAGAACTTAAACACATAAATGCAACAACTAATATGAAATAAGGCAATTCTTTGAAAGTCTCAAAGTATGAAAATTCACACATGAAGAAAGGGATAAGCTGAATAGTTATAAAATAATTAAATAAATTTAATTTGTAATTCAAAACTTTCTGAAAAACATGGTTTGTAGCTCCAGATAGTTTCACTGAAAAATTCTATAAAACATGTAAGTAAGAAATAACACCCATGTTATATAATCTCTTCCAAATAATAGAATAAGAGCGAATACAACTCATTTTATGAGGTCAGAATTATCCTGATATCAAAACTCTACAAAGACAGCATGAAAAAAGATAACTATAGACAAATATTCCTTGTGAACATAGTTTCAAATGATTCTCAACGTAATACTAACATCAAACCCAGGAACATATAAAAGGAATAATGCACCAAATCAAGAGCAATTTATCTTGGAAATGCAAGATTGGTTCAATATGTGAAAAATTATTCAATGTAATCCACCCTATTCACAGACTAAAGGAAAAAAATATGATCTTATCAACTGACACAAGGAAAGCATTTAACAAAATTCAATATCCAGTTATAAAAACTAAAACCAAAAACTCAACACCCTAGAAATAAACCTGAGGGAGGGCATCCAAATATACCATTTGCAAAGACAAGGGATGAAATGTGAGGGCGTATGCTAAGTGAAATAAATAAATAAATACATAAATAAATAAAGACAAATTCTGTGTGATTTCAGTCATATGTATGTGGAATCTAAAAAAGCTGAACTCATAGATATAGAGAGTAGATGGGTGGTTGCCAGGGGCTAAGATGTAGGGGTCTCGGGCATGAGGAGATGTTGGTCAAAGGGACAAACTTCTAGTTACAGATGAATAAGTTCTGGGGATCTAATGTAGAGCATGGAGTAATGGAACAATCATGTACCCTGATTGTGGTAGTAGTTACATGAAGCTATGCATGTGTTAAAACTCATATAATTTCATGTCAAATGCAAAAAAAAAAAGGTCAATTTTAATGCATGTTCATTTTGAGAATATAATCACATTTAGAAATACTGTCACATATCTTTCATGGTATGTACTCAGTTTAATTCAGTATTTTTTGAATAAATAAATGATCACTCTATCTTTCCCTTACCTCATTTAATTTTCTAAATACCTTTAGCCAATAATATCAATAATAATATTAACCATTACTTTTTTGTTTATATAATTACCCATTTTCTCTTTTCATTCATAGATATTTTGTTACAAAAATTGTGCAAGCCAAGGCCAGCAAGGAGAATTATGGGATGGTATTCACAATGAGATGACCATCTCTTTCCTTTCTGACTTCTAGGTAGATTCTCTTCTAGTGTGGGATATAGGAGAGGGGTGGGAAGCATGGGTAGAAGGGCACTGGGGTACAGGAGGGTATTTTGGAGATCTGGTTAAGGGGAGTGAACTTTGTTGGATTACGGTGTATTTATGTGGTTTGCATAATATCTATGTATAGTTACATTCTTGCTAGCATGATTTCATAGGTCAGTCAACAGAATTGAGATGAAACTTTTCTAAATTATCAATCATAAAAAAAAATCCACTTTGACCTACCTTACTATAGGAATGAATCTTTGTAGATAATGATATCATAAAATCATTGTTATGTGAAAAAGATGATCAAAGAGTAAGCAACCAAAAGATAAAGGGACAAAAAGTATCACAGGCAATAAATTAAGCATTTTTTACAGATTTTATGATCTTTTTTGTTTTTTAAAATTTATAATCTATTGTGATTTCCTTCCTTATTCTAAATAAATATTCATTTTCATATTTCATATTGAGTTCATAATTTTGTATTCTTTCTCTTTTTTTAAATTTTCTTTACTTTTTTTTTTTTTAGAGAGAGAGAGTGCAAATGGGGCGGGGAAGGGCAGAGGGAGAGAGAGCGAATCTCAAGCAGACTCTCTGCTGAGCAAGGAGCCCAACATGAGGCTCAATCTCACAACCCTGAGATCACAACTTAAGCTGAAATCGAGTCAGCGGCATAACCAACTAAACCACCCAGGTGCCCCTTGTATTCTTTTTCTCAAAGGCCCTCAAAATTAACTTTCCTTACCTACAAAACCTGAATCAAGCCCTTAATAGCCTGGATCTTCAAAGCCTTGACTCTCATTAGTGTCAGGAGACTATGTGGTATGCAGAATTTGCCTCTTTGTTGTTTTTTTGAGTTTCTTATAGCACGGAGGTGAGGAAGAAAGAAAGAGAGAGAGAGAAAGAAAGAAGGAAAGAAGGAAAGACAGAGAAAAAAAAGAAATAAGTTCTTTGTTACTAAGTAACATTTTACTTTTTTTAAGATTTGTTTATTTTAGAGAGAGTAAGAGAGAGAGAGAGCGTGCACGTGTGCGTGCACGAGTGGGGGGAGGGGCAGAGGGAGAGAAACTTAAGCAGACTCCCCCCTGAGAGGGGAGTCCCATATGAGGCTCAATCCCATGACCCAGGAGATCACGACCTGAGCCCAAACCAAAAGTTGGGTGCTTAGCCGACTGAGCCACAGAGATGGCCCACTAAGAAACACTTTAATTTTAAATAAAAATAATGCATCATTAATATTAAAATAACTGAAAATAAATACTTACACATGCCTAGTAAAGTTCATAGCACACAGTTAGTGTTCATTGAACAATTGTTGAGTAAGGCTTAGAAAGAAAGGGAGAAAGAAAAGAACAAAAGGAAGGAAGGAAGGAAGGAAGGAAGGAACAAAGGAAGGAACAAAGGAAGGAAGGAAGGAGAACAGGAAGGCCGGAGACAAGAAGAGAAGAAAAGATCAAATATATTGAAGTTCAGTTAGGAGGCAGTTAGGTTGAAAATACAGGAATTAACTTTATAGTCAGGGTCAGATTGGAGTCCAAGTTCAGTTTGAAACTAAACATGTCTTATTCCTGTGCTGTACTTTACCTGCTCCTTTTATTAAAACTTTGGAGCTTATTTCTACTTTGCTATTTTCTCCCCTATTCCAGCTTTGTTTTAGTATTTCTGACCTTGGCATACAGACGTGATCCTGGTTCTGAGCTTATTGATTTATCTTAGTACTGAAAAACCTGAGCTCATGGAACTTCTTTTACGTATAACCTGACTCTTTATTAGCAGTTTTAGAACAGAAATACAACCTCATGATATAAAGAGTTGGAAACCCAGCCCTGATATAATGTTTTAGTTAAAAAAAAAAACTGTCCAGTTATTTTTGTTTATTTATTCATTTATTTATTTATAAATTAACTACACTGCAGGTAAAGGTGTTCATGGGAACAAGTAGCTAATGTTCTTCTTTTAAGTCCTGAGCTACTAAAATAATTGTTGAAAATAACTCAACAGTCAATTGAAAAATATTTTAGTCAATTGAAAATATGTCAGCTAAACAAGTAAGATGACTCAAAAGGCTGATTTGTTGAGAGAGGAAAACAAACTTTATTCTAGGTTATCCAGAATTTAATACTGACTATGAAATTTTACTACATTATTATCTAATTATTTAATTGGGGTCTCTATCTCACACAAGATATTTCTAATTATTGAAATAAAATACATGAACCTTAACTTTATTTTTAACATAATACTTGAGAAAGTGTGAGAACAGATAATAATATATTGTAAACATGAGATAGTCCTTTATAACCTGGCAATAATTATCCTAGGTTTTCCTTTGCTGTTGTTTGTTTTTACAAAGTCAAACTTTTGACATTATAGAATAATAGTAACTCCTGAAATGTAGCAGTTTATATTAAAACTATGGTGTTATATACCTTTCTCTACAGATACACAGTTCTAGAAATACAGATAGATATACTGTGTTTTGTCTGCAGCAAGTTATGCTCAGGGACTGAGAGTGTCGTTGCCAATAATTTATTAACACAGGTTGACTGCTGGAATTATAATTCATAAAAATAATATTTCATAAGCCAATAGTATACAAGATAATGTCTCTTAATAAACCAAGAAAGATATAACATACTTCAAACCAATGATAGATCGTTTACACTATTATTCCAGGAAAAGGGGAGATGAAAACAATAAACTTCAAATTTAGTTGAGGTGTACCTTTCCATGAATTGGTTTGCAGAAGAGTTGGCTTAGCTAACCAAGAGCTGACATCCATCCAGCTGCCAACATGAATCGAAAATCCCTTGTTGCTAGAGCAGGATGCTCGTGGAACAAAGGTACTAAAGATGGCAGGCAAGATAATCTCCTTCATGGAGCTGCTGCATGGTTTTCATCACTGCTGGCAAAAAGGAGCCTTGCCACAATGAGAGCTGATGTCCCAAGGTCTTCAGAGAGCTATTTAGATCAGCAAAGCGTAGCTTTGTCCAGATTGAGCACTCTTGGTCAAGTCCTCACAGATTCATGGTATTTAAAGTTTAAATGCCCATTATGTCATAGTCACTCCTTTATATGTTCATGTTGATAAGCACTCTGTAGCACAACAATTCTGATGACATCATCCTGAGATGGTCTCCAATGTAAACAAATTCACCCTTAGATCAAAACCACTTCGGTTAAGCCATGAACAAATAGATTTGAAATCAAAACAAATACACAGCACACTACATCTAAATTACTAGGTGCTCTACAGTTAGTTTTTTTGTTTTATTTTAATATGTGTCTTTAATAATAATACATAAGAAAGCAAGAAAATGTAAACTGAAGTCAGTGAGTGCTTTTTCCCCACATTTGCCTTCGTATACTTGTGCCCCTTTCCTAGCAGAAACATGAACTTCTTTTGAGGCAACTGAGTTCCCACACTCCAAATATTTCTTGACCCACCCTTCACATCAAGTCATACCTTTTGTATGATCCACTCTCTCCTAAACCTTCATACCTGCTTACTGATAGCTAGCAGGTAAAAAAACAAAACAAAACAAAAAAACAAAAAACAGCAACAAACAAAAAACAACGATTACCTATTTTGTCTACTTACTATTTTTTTTTTTATAACTGCCAGTTTAATCTTGACCAGCTGACCTGCAACTTTATCACACAAGCATTTTCCCAGAACCCTAGCCTTATCTATGTGGTATTGAACATTTTCCCACCTTATTTTAGGATTAGTGGCTTCTTGACCTCTTATCATGTCTTGAGAATTATATATTTATCTATCTTTTTTGATCTAACTATTGGTAGTTATTTTATTACATTGAACATTCATTTCAAATGTGTTCTACATTGTACTCAAGATGGTGTCTGCATCTACCGCTCTGAGAAACACCAATCTCCTAAATCCCCAATGTGTAGTTTGGGGAGTAATACAGTATTTGGGGATGAAATAGAATCAAATGGGGGCGCCTGGGTGGCTCAGTCGGTTAAGCGACTGCCTTCGGCTCAGGTCACGATCCTGGAGTCCCTGGATCGAGTCCCGCATGGGGCTCCCTGCTCGGCGGGGAGTCTGCTTCTCCCTCTGACCCTCCCCCCTCTCATGTGCTCTCTCTCATTCTCTCTTTCTCAAATAAATAAATAAAATCTTTAAAAAAAAAAAAAAAAAGAATCAAATGGGAAGGTTTTTATTTATTTTTATTTATTTATTTTTTATTAATCAGGGTTATTAAGGTATATCACACATATGGTAAAAGTCATCCTTTTAAAGTATACAGTTGGATGAATTTTGACAGTTGCATATAATTGTTCAACTGCTACCAAATCAAAATATAAAATATCCATGACCCTGAAAAGTTTCTGTGGGTTCCTGTTCGGTCATCCCCTTTTCACACTTCAGCCCCTGGCAATCATTAATCTGTTTTCCATCCCTGTAGTTTCATTGTTTCTCAAATATCTTATAATGGAATCATGTTATATATAAACTTTTGTGTTTGACTTCTTTCACTTAGCATAATGTTTTTAGCATTCATCCATTTTGCTGAATATCTCAGTATTCACTCCTTCTCATTGTTGAATGGTATTCCATTGAATGGATGTACTACTATTTATTTAGCCATTCACCAGGTAATGGAATTTGGTGTCCCTTCTTGTATTTGGCTATTAGGAAAACAAACTTGCTGTGAACATTAGTGTAAATACTTGTATGAATATATTTCTCTTGGATAAATACCTGAGTTGGGCTGCATTTTAAGTATGTTTATAACTTCACAAGAAATTGCCAAACTGGGGCGCCTGGGTGGCTCAGTTGTTAAGCATCTGCCTTCGGCTCAGGTCATGGTCCCAGGGTCTTGGGATCGAGCCCCGCATCGGGCTCCTTGCTCTGCGGGAAGCCTGCTTCTCCCTCTCCCACTCCCCCTGCTTGTGTTCCCTCTCTCGCTGTGTCTCTCGCTGTCAAATAAATAAATAAAATCTTTAAAAAAAAAAAGAAATTGCCAAACTGCTCTTTGGCAGTTTATATATAAACTGGCTGTATCATTTTGGCTATATCATTTTGGATTTCCTTTAGTAATGTATGAGCATCTAGTTGCCCCACGTCCTTACCAACACTTGCTATTATCACATAGCTTGCTTGTTTGTTCATTTGTTTCAGGCTTTCTAGTGTACATGTAAGAGTATCTATTTGTGGTTTTATCTATTTTTATTTTACTAATGACTAGTGATATTAAGCATCTTTTCTTGCCATTTGAAATCCATATATCTTCTCTGAAGAATTGCCTGTTGATATATTTCTGCCCATTTTCAGTTGTATTTTTTTGTATTCATATTGTTAAGTTTTAAAACTTCCTATATTTTCTTTTGCACAGCAAAGGAAACAATCAACAAAACAAAAAGTCAACCTCCTGAATGGAAACAGATATTTGCAAATGATATATCTGATAAAAGGTTAATATCCAAAATATATAAAGAACTTATACAACTAAACACCAAAAAAATAAACAATCTGATTAAAAAATGGGCAGAGGACCTAAGTAGACATTTTTTTTTCAAAGAAGACATACAAATGTCCAACAGACACCTGAAAAGATGCTCAATATCACTAATCATCAGGGAAATGAAAATCAAAACCACACTAGTCAGAATGGCTACTATTTTTTTTTTTTAAGATTTTATTTATTTGATAGAGAGCACAAGCAGGGGGAGGAGCAGAGGGAGAGGGAGAAAGAGACTCCCCACTGAGCAGGGAGTCTGGTGTGGAGCTCAATCCCAGGACCCCAGGATCATGACCTGAGCCAAAGGCAGATGCTTAACAGACTGAACTACCCAGGCACTCCTAGAATGACTACTATTAAAAAGACAAGGAATAACAAGTGGTAGTGAGGACTTGGAGAAAAGGAAATCCTCATGCCCTGTTGGTGGGAATGTGCAACCACTGTGGAAAACAATATGGAGGTTTTTCAAAAAATTAACAAAATAGAAATACCCTATGATCCAATAATTCCACTATTGGATATTTACCCAAAGAAAATGAAAACACTAATTTGAAAAGATATGCACACCCTATGCTCATTGCAGCATTATTTATAATAGCCAAGATATGGAAGCAACCTATATGTTCATCAATCGATGGATAAATAAAGGAGATGTGGCTTATTACTCAGCCATAAAAAAGAATTAAATCTTGCCATTTGTGACCATATGGATGGACCTAGAGAGTATTGTGCTAAGTGAAGTAAGTCAGAGAATGACAAATACCATATGATTTCACTTATATGTGGAATCTAAAAAACAAAACAAACAAACAATAATAAAAACCAAACTCTCAGATTCAGAGAATACACTGGTGGTTGCCAGAGGGGAGGCGGTTGGGGAGGTAGGTGAAGGGATTAAGAGGTACAAACGTCCAGTTACAAAATAAATTAGTTACAGAGATAAAAAGCACAGCATAGGGAACATAGTCAATAGTGCTGTAATACCATTGTATGGTGACAGATGGTAACTACACTCACTATTGGACAAGGTACACAACTGTGCAATCACTGTTGTACACCTGAAACTAATATAACATTTTATGTCAACAATACCTCAATAATAAAGAAAAAAATAAATTTAGAAGTCCCTATATTTTTCAGATTCTCATTTTTTTTTACCATGTATAGGAGACAGACTTTTTTTGCAAATATTTTCTCATGGTCTGTAGCTTGCCTTTTTATTCTCTTAGCAGTATTTTCTAAGATCAGAAGATTTAATTTTGATGAAATCACATTTATCTATTTTTTCCCTTGTGGTTTTGCTTTTTGTGTTCTATCTAAGAAATCTTTGCCTAGCCCAAGTTCACAAATATTTTTTTCTTGTTCCTTCTAGAAGTTTTATAGTTTTATCTCCTAGATTTAAGCCTATGCTATATCTTGAGTTCCATTTTATGTATTATGAAGTAAAAGTTAGGGTTTACTTATTTGCATACCGATTTCCAAGAGGTTAAATGGACCATATAAATTGTGAATAACATTCTATTATGACCATAAAAATTCTGTACTCTATCCTCTGCTACACTGATCTATTTGACTATTCTTATGCCAATACCACACTGTCTTGATTATCGTAGCCATATAGTAAGTCCCCAAATCAGATGAATCCTCCAACTTCATTTATCTTTTTTTTTTTAATTGTATTAGCTGTTCTAACTCTTTTGCTTTTCATATATATTTTTTACATTAGCTTGTACATTTCTAAAATACTTCCTGGAATATGATTGGACTTTTGTTGGTTTTAACGGAAGACTTCAAACAATGCTTCAATCCAAAGAAATGCCTTTAGTGATGGAAATTCAAGGAACTACCTAATTGAAGAACATAGGGGACAACCCAATTAGAGAAGTATGGGAAGCATGTGGGAATTATGTAGGCTTTTCATTAACTGTAACTAATAATAGAGCCAGTTTTTGTGTAAAGTTTAAGGTAGAGTACAAATCCGACTTACTTATAATCAAAAAAGCTTTTGTTAGGAAATGCTAACTTTGGACAAGGTAGCATGGTTTATATGTTTATTCCTACATAATTGTTGAAAAGACTACCTTGTCTATTATGGAGTTACTATTATTATGTTTATATAGCCTCCAGATATCATTATATATATTGGCAAATCCCTAAAATATTTTTAGAAAATGGAAGCTTTGCCAATTCTTCAAGTAAAATTTACCACTAAATAGAAATATCTTTAATATTTTGGTTAGCATAATGGATGATTAAAACATTCTTGAATTTTTATCCTCTATTTTTTAGAAGAGACAATTCATGAAACAAAGAGGAAGTACCCACAGATATACTTTTTGCAAAAATAGCCATACATATTTTTAATAATAGGATAATTATAAAAATGGTAATACTATTTGTTTTTTATGCCTAAGAATCTTTTGGGTAATTATAATTGCATTGTTTCTTAGCTATATACAGTGCTAATGTCTCCAATGGGATCAAATACTCATTTTCTGTCTTTATTCAAATATCCAAGCAATTGTTCCAAAATAACATGTTTTAATAATAGAATAAAATGGCAAGGTTAGACATGTAGTGTGCTAGTGACTGAGGGTATGTTTGTGTGTGTGTGTGTGATTATAACTAGCCATATCAAGTATTAAAAATCAAAACCAGACATTTCAGAGTAATAATCCATTGTAAAATAAATGATTAGAAGTTAGGTATTAATAATTTTAGTGTTCAAAGTTTTCATCCATTTGTTTATTGATGGGTAAGGAGACTCTGAATGTAAAGAATTTTAAATTCACATACTAGTATTATAAGTTCTATCCCCTGAGAAAATATATTGTGGGATAAAATATAGAATGGTTTGACATTTGTCTATATTCCAAACATCTCTAAATCACATTTACATTCAGTAGATGTTCACTGGACTCTGATATAAACTAATATCCTTCTAATCAAAAATCCTATCTAATTATTTTATATGATAGTTCTCTTTCTGAATGTTAATATTTGATACGGGTTTTGATTGGTTTAATGATATGCAGTGGTCTCATCTCAAAAACTTTGGTTATCCACTTAGGATATCAAACAGATCTATAAGATACCCAATATTGTCCAGTTGTTTGAATGAGCATATTCTAGTCTGCTGTCTAAGTGATACTGTTTTCTCTTCTACAATCAGGAATTACGTTACCAATTTATCAAAGTATAATGAATTTACATTAACATGAAAGCAGCTGTCTGAGGGCATTGTTAGTCTTGGCAGAGAGTCATACTTTTATTTTTTAAATTTTTTTAAAGATTTTTTTTATTCATTTGAGAGACAGAGAGAGTCAGAGAGAGCACAAGCAAGGGGAGAGGCACAGGGAGAGGGAGAAACAGACTCCCCGCTGAGCTGGGAGCCTGACATGGGGCTTGATCCCAGGACCTGGAGATCATAACTTGAGATAAAGGCAGATGCTTAACCCTCTGAGCCACCCAGGTGCTCCTAGAGAGAGAGTCATACTTTTAGAAATGCGTGTTAATGGGGTGCCTGCGTGGCTCAGTTGGCTGAGCGACCAACTCTTGGTTTTCGCTCAAGTCATGATCTCAGGGTTATGGAATTGAGCCCAGAGTGGGCTCCACACTCGGCGCGGAGTCTGCTCAGGATTCTCTCTCTGCCCCTGACCCTCCCCTGGCTCACTCTCTCTCTCTCGCAAATAAAAATCTAAAAAAAAAAAAAAAGTGTGTTAAATTATTATCAAGGCATGAAATATAAAACTCCCAGATCTGTTCTTCATTTTTAAAAAGTCTTTCATTTTATGATCTATACTAAGAATGTTAGATTAATGTCACAGAACATTGATTACACCAGTGTTGATATTAGAAGTTTACAATACTCACTTTCTTGAATATGTAGACAGAGTGCACGATGGGTCATTTGAACTTATCATCTTAGAATTCAGTTGATAATGCCCTCAGGAGTTACTGAGCTGTGAAATGTTGTTTTCTCCTATACCTAATGATTTCAAGCTGTCTCCCAGGTAGTCATGATTTTGATTGTTGCTTTTTTCTTCTCCCACTTCTCAGTACAATCATACTGATGAGCCTTAATCCCTTTTTTTTTTTCCCCCCACTGCTTCTAATGTTCTACCTTTTGCAATTTTACTAAGGACAGGTTGACAGGAGGTAATAGAGAAAAACTTTTAGTAAACTTTAAATACCGGTCAGTTTAGTTGCTAATGGCTCTATTCCTCACTCACGATATAATATTCATGAGCTGTTTGTAACAAGAATACTGTTTTAGATGTTGAGTAAATATCTCTTACTATTGTTGTTCACTTCCCATTTTGCATTCATGTTCTCAGTGTTTGAAGCTGTCGGGATTCTGTCCACCAAAAAATCACCCGCTATTTTGTCTCGCCAATCTATGCATTCGTTCAGAAGGTAAAACTATGGGAAACTGCATGGCATCACAGGAATTTAAATTCTTCCTTTAAAACACTTCTCTTTTATGTCAATATCCATTTTGCTTAGTGTTACAGTGTGTTGATTTTTACCAATCACAGTAGCATACAAAGTGAACTTCCAAGTCAAGATTTGAAAGACTCCACAGGATCAGACATAATACAAGGCGAGTGGATAAAAAACACAGTGCATCAGTGTGAAAATAACATTCGTTTCACATTTTCTAACCCTGCAGTATTTTATAGAAAGTTAAATGATCTAAAGAAATATGCTTTCCAGGCATATAAATAACTACATAGGGAACATTAAATGTACCAAAAAAGAAGAAAAGAAGCAGAAGCAGAAGCAGAAGCAGAAGCAGAAGAAGAAGAAGAAGAAGAAGAAGAAGAAAGGAGGAGGAAGAGAAGGAAGAGGAGGAGGGGGAGGAGCAACATAAGATATTGTAATGACATTCCTTTCCTACTAAGCTATATGAGGTTTAGGGATTTATAGTTCTATCCTCACTGTCTAGAACTGTGACTGGCACATAGTAGGTGCTTAATAAATATATTTGAAATAAATGAATGACTGAATGAATGATGGACTAATAATAAGTAATTGCATTTGTGGTAGCTTTAATATAACTAATGGGCTACATCCCTTAAAAGAGCTTCCTAGTCACATGAAGATGAATCAAGGTCAACTTCTTAAATTGTCCTTTAAAGATCTATAGAACCCTTCGTTCTATTAGGCATGTTCCCTTGGGCTTCTCAGGTGCCTCATTTCCCTACCCTGCATATCTGGAAAACTGCAATAATAGGAATACCTACCTTATGCTGAGGAAAATTTTTAATTCAAGTAAAATGCCTCAAACAGTGTTTGGCTAAAATAAGTGATTAACAAATATAAATTATCATCTGTTACTTCCCTAAATATGTAAGTTAAACTCATTAAACTTAAACAATTTATGAGTGAGTTCCAAATAGGGTTCTTATGGCCACAAGCATTAAAAACAACAACAACAACAACAACAACAACAACAAAAACCATTTCCACTCTTTGTGTTTATTTACTGGCTAAGTAATGTTATGCCTAGAATAAACATCATCTGTGATGACTTTACATTTAAACTGTAAGATTATAATTTGGAACGACTTTGAAAATTGTCAAGATTTGCTCAAGACCGGACCATGATTATTTACCTCATCAATAACATGCTTTTGAGCATTTGGGGCACCCCGTCAATGTGGACAGTTTGTATCCCACACCACAGCATGTACCCAAGGGGGAGACTGGGATAGAAATACAGTGACTTCTCTGTTCACCAAGCTGCGTGCCTAGAAGCGGCACTACAGGAACGGAAGTTTGTAGCTAATTCATAAAATGGCACCACGTTGACTAGCAGCAGCCTTGTGAATTCGCTCCATTTAACTGAAAAATAAAAGGTTCTACACTATGTTATTCTTTACTTGATTCCTTTGGAATTTCAGACATTCATCCTAAATCAGAAACTATCTATATCCAAAATGATTTTATAACCTGATAGAGCTCTTTAATTTTAGTAAGCATTATTCATACTAGTTTTTTTCTAACAATTTATTGGGTTTTGTTTTAATTATACCTTTGTTTAGGCTTTGTGCCATTGGATTTGACTGCAAATCAGTGTATTTATCCGCTGTTATATAAAAAATTCATAATGTAACACCAGGTAACCAATTCGCATAATTTATATTATAAAATTATTTTTCATGAGAAACATGAGTAGGTTATTTAAAAACAACCTTTTTTCAATAAAAATCACATTTATTTAATGAAACTCAAGGTAAAAGGCAAATTTATTCAATGTTCAAATTCAAAAAGGAAAATATCTAATGTGCTAAGGCAAGTCTCCAGGGAGTTGATTGGACTACTAATAAAGGCTTACCAGTTAGTGAAAGAGAAGAAAAGCTGTCAAGTGATTTACTTATCTTAAAACCAGTTTACTTAAAAAGAAATAATATGGCAATTTATCAAGTGATTCATGATGTTGTGGGGGTATATAATTACTTTCTTAAAAAAAACTCTGTAACTATAACAGAACATTCTTGTTTATCCATGCTTTATGAAATAAGGATGCAGGTATACTCCAATACAAATTTCTTATACTTCCTTAGAACTATTTTTGCATAATGGTTTTGAAATCCCCATTTAGTGCTGATCAGATTCAGACTTAACAGTAAACTATTATCTGAGAAGGGCCATTTACCATGGAGACACGTAAGCATTCTGCAGGAACACGAGCTGAAACATCAGTTCTGTTTCATTACAGCTCTTCCCACTTATTCGCCAAGTGACTTAGGAAATTTATCTCAATTAAAGTAAAAGCAAGCATGTACAAGGTGACTGCTGTATTCTAGACACTGCACTGGGTTCTTCATAAATTTTATCTTATCACATATTGATAATTATTCTGAAGTATGGATTATTATTCCCATTTTACAGATGAAGAGGCCAATGCCAGACTGCACAGCTGATAAGTGGTAGAGCCAGGAATCAGGTTCAAACCTGTCTGACTCACATCTCGTGTTCTCAACCACTAAGCCATAATGACCCTTAAGTGATACATTTCAAGTGTGTATCTTTAAATAAGAACACAACGTCTACTCTCTTTACTATAGAGTTCTATTGTAGATTTTATTTTTGTGAAAATATATTCTTCCTTTTCCACCCTAATGGTATCAACCTTGTCTGTGTGACTTACTTCAGTCAACGGCTTTTGAGTGGATATGACAACATGCCATGAATGAACAAAAGCGTTAATCTAAATGGATTAGTTCAGCTTGGTCTTCCCTTTGCTTTGTCTTCTGCCACAAGAATAGAATATCCCAGATAGAAACTGGTCCTTCAGCTTTGACTGCAAAAAAAAAAAGTCAAGTGGGGCAGCCCTCCAGTCAACCCATAGACCTACAGCAGAGCCACAAACTATAGGCCTCACACAACATGAGAAAGAAACAGAGGTTAGTTTATGTAAACCATTTTGATTTAATAGGTTGTTGCCCAGACTAATATAGGTTGATAGATATGAAGATCAGCTTTTATTTATTTATTTTTAAGATTTTTTTATTTATTTGGACAGAGAGAGAGATAGCAAGAGCAGGAACACAAAGCAGAGGGAGTGGGAGAGGCAGACACAGACTTCCCGCTGAGCAGGGAGCCCGATGCGGGACTCGATCCCAGGACCCTGGGATCATGACCTGAGCCGAAGGCAGATGCTTAATGACTGAGCCACCCAGGCGCCCTGAAGATCAACTTTCATAATGGATACATTGTTATTATTTAAGTAAATGGTTAGATTAGTATTTTCCCCTTGAGGAAGAATCCATTCAAACAACTACAAAAGTTAGGTGTTTAAAGTGAGGAAATACTGTCTTTTGTTAGCACAGTTGGGAAGAAATAATTTTAAGTCAATATGGAGTCAAAATTTCAATAGCCTCAGTATCCACAAATTCATATGTCTACAGAGAATTCCCAAAGAGTTTCAAATAAAATTACTACTGCGTCTGAAAACATTTATTACATCCTGCAATGAAACCTACAGAATGAAGCAATTTAAAGACATTTTTTCTCAAGTCATTACCCTCAGAATTGATATGGGAAGAGGTTATGCTTGCCTACAACAAGATTTGGGTACAATTATTAACTAAAGACTTAATGAATCAATCTAGTATTAGGCTGTGGACACTTTCCCCAATTTTATTAAATGTCTAGTTATACTACAACTTTCATCCATAAACTTTCAGTTCTGTGAAGGCAATGCTTGTGTGTTTTTCATCTTTATATTTCCTATGTTTATTACAGAAATTGATACAGGAAGGCATTTAATAAATGGTAAAAATGGGTATTACAGTCCAGAAATCCTACTTTATTAAAGGCAGTATCAAGGCATTAGAGAGCATTTCCCATCTGTGTTTTCGTGTCTTTTGGTTGCCTACTAGTAATACATTCTATTTCTATATTATTTGGCGATTTACAAAGCATTTTGTATGTTTTATCTCATCCAGGCTTTACAACTATGTAAGCCGTGTTTATTTCTGATTCACATATAGGGACTCAGAGTTACTGCCCAACATCACACTTAAAATCGGGATTTATCAACTCCTTACATCAAAGCTTGTGTTTTTTCTTCTCAGTCTTGCTGAATATTGTAGCAGGAAAATAAATCAGAAAAAGATAGAAATAGTCTTGTCTCATGACCTTTTTCATTATCTAGCAAATTGAGAAATTTATTATTTGAGAACATACTCATAGGCTCCTTCTAATTTTGTATACACTGAGACATTTTTCTCTACAAATTATACTTCTAATGTAAAGTAAAAATTCAGAGAGTGTATTTTCCAGGAATTCTAGAGAATCTCAAAGTAAATGCCAATGATATTTTATAAGCTTTACAGATGTTAGAAAATTTAAGGATAAAGTAAACCTTAAGAGAAGAACAAATACACTAAAGCATTTCAAATCAGAGTATTCATCTTCAAAGAACAAAACCCTATTAGCATAATCTTGTTAAAATGAAGTATCACCTAATTTTGCTTATCATGCATCCAGATTATATTTTACTTCCTGGAGATATGTCAAAATATGTCAATGCCCTAATGTATGAAATAATCCAAAAACTCTTTTGAAGGTAAGTATGCCTTTTCCTAAAATTAAATTGTTGGAAAGCCTAAATTCTTATAAAACACTTCTTTTCTCTTTGGAGAGATCATTAATTTTAAAGAAGCACTTGTCAGTTAACAATTATTTATTGAGGACCTCCTTCTGTTCATTACCTTGTAGATAGATAAGATGCCCAGATTGTGGTAGGGAACCTTGAGGTAGCCACCAATGATTCCTGCCTTGTGGTGTTCATGGCTCTGGATGATCCCTTTCTCTTGACTATAGGTTGAACCTTGTGAGATTCTCCTCACAAATAGAATAGTGTGAAAGCCACGGGACAATACTATCAAGATTAAGTGACAAAGAGATTCTGGCTTCCATCTTGGGCACCATCTTTTACTCACTTTCTCGGAGAGACCTCACCCTGGGGGAAGCCAGAATGAGCTGCCCTATTGCAAGGCAGTTGGCAAGGAACTGATGTCTATGGTCAATCTAGGACCTGAGGTCTGCCAACAGCCCTGTGAGTAAGTTTGGATGCAAATTCCTCCCACAACTAGTCTTGAGATGACCAATGATCACAGCCCCAGCCAATATCTTGAATGCAGCCTGAGAGACCTTGAACCATAGGAAAGCCTGAGCTGAGCCAGAGGTACCCAGCAAAGGCAAACTCAGATTTTTGATGGACATGTACTGTGAGATAATAAATGTTTATTTAAACCACTGAGTTTTGGGGTAATTTTTTAGTCCAACAGTGGAAAGATAAAACATAATGCATGATCCATCCTCTAAGGTAGCAATAACAAATTAAGATTTTAATTGAACATTACTCAGAAGTCCAAAAATCAGATCATATAAAATGGACAGAATAATGCAGAGGTGACAGGGCTATGGTCAAATCTTAACAACTACATTCTTTAATAGATTATATACTTGCTCCTGAAATTGGAAAAAAAAAAAGAAACTATTCTATGTGTTATTTTAAACTATTATGTTTATGCATATTATTGTATTATTAATGAAAACAATAACTTTCTATTAACCACTGGGCTCTGCTGGCATATGAGTAGAATTCATGTTAAAACTAGTTTGGAAGACCAGCATGGCTTCTGTGACTTCACAGTATCTGGCCCTGCATGGAGATAAAACTGAGATCTATAGATTTAAGATAATCCTACTTTTTAGTAAACATCTGTTTTTATTGCTCTAGATTTATTCTTTCTTGTCATAAAATTTGAATGGGATTTTCTTGGGGAACTAGCTCTAGAAGTAGGCCCTAGTTGACCAATTAGCCAATAAGTATATCCTTTCTCCCTGGCTATCATGATTAGTTCACCCAGATTGGGACAATGTGAATCATGCCCCAAATCTTCTTCATTGATGGAAGGGAAAATCAATTTCTTCACTCTCTCTCTTTTTCTCTCTCTCTCCCTGATTTCTTTGTAGTATTGCATCCAAAATTATGTAGGCTAGAGCTATGGCTAGAGCTATTTACAGTGACCTTTTACTACATTAAGACTTAAATGATGCTAACACAGGGAAGACCACAGAGATGATAGGAGAAGGAGAGGCCCTGGTGCTCTTACAGTGTCAGAAGCCAATTCAGATCCAAGCCAGCCGATTCCCACTCTGCTTAAGACAGTCTCTTTGTGTATTTATGTATTTACATTTCATTCACTCAGTTCACCCAATCAGGCATTCATTTACTCAACAGAATTTGCATGGGGTGCTTATTCTTTGCAAGCCAGTGTACTAATTGTTACAGGAATTAAGTATGTATAGGAGTAAGTACCTACATTCAAGCAACATAAGATCTAGTAGGAAAAGAAGATGTGCCCAGAAGTATTTCTGGTATCTAGAATTATGTAATAAGTAACATATATTTTCTTTCTTCTTTATTTCTAATGCTTTCAGTTTGGGCTATAATCCTTACCTGTTGGTAACCTCTACGGCAAACTTGGCTGCTCAATAAATCCTCCCTACTACCTCTCTTACTTCATGTCCTACCACTTTGCCCTTTGCCGGTTCCATTTCAACTCTTCCTGGAACATCATACCATAGCCTTAATGTCTCGGCACTCTATCTTCCCCTAGTCTAGAATATTCTCCCCCCCCCCCCCAACCAATAGAGATCTGCGGGGCTCACTCCCTCACATATTTCAGGTCTTTTCTCAAATGTCACATTTAAATGAGGCATTACTGAACCCTTTTCAAAATTGACTACCCACTCATACACACTACCTGTCCCTTTTCCTTGGCTTCTACTCCATTGCACTTACCACTATTTGACTATATTATGTGGTTTAGATTCCTTCTCCATTTGATGTTATTATATGTCAGTCTTCTCCCACCAGAAAATTAGCTCCACAAGAGCAGGGATTTGGAGGAGACAGGCACAGAAGCAGACACTATGTGTGGGTGTAATGATAGAATATAAAAGAGAAGCAAGAAACATAATGCACAGAGTGAGGAGAAACTTTCTGCAAAAGTCAGCCTAAATGGTACAGAATGGATCTCAAGGCACCAATAAAACAGGCAGAATGTAACAGCAGCACTGGTCTGTCACCAGAGCTCAGCTTTCTAGAATACCTTCCATCGACCACCATTTTTATGGGTCTCCTTTTCACAAATATATTAAATCAGAAGTAAAAATCACCAAACCTTATTTTCCCATAAGTCTTAGAGAAGAGGATGGTCTCATTCCTTTTGGCTTGATGTTTTTTCCTTTTTAAAGAATACACATTCATTTAAGCCTGAGATATTTATTTCAACCAACTTTTATTTTTTTTTAATGCTTGGCTTTTTGATATCAAGGAAAAAAATGTGTATTAATGGAGAGAAAATTTTAAACAAAATAGTGTATTTAAACCTAAAAATAAGAGTTGTAATTTTTGTCACAAACCCATAGGGCTTCTATTTTTTTATTTCAATTATTTTTGTAAATTAGTCTTAAAATTACGTTAGCAAAAATATACAACTCACACTTCTAGTTTCCGGCTCCATATACAAGGAGCTTAGAACTTGCCACTTCTAACAACAAGGAAAAAACTGAACAGACTGAAAAATCAGCTCTTCTTGGATCTATATGAGAGGGAAGGAGGACACAGGGCTAACTGTACAGTTACCAGACGCTGGTTTCCCCCACTATCTGAAAGTGGAGTGTTCCTATGACCTTTGTAAGCCAAAGCAACCGAAACAATGTAAAGCAAAGAAGCAACTACCTTTAATGTATATGGGAAAAATTTTTGAGCATTCCCAGATCCAGAAAATAACCTCTCTTAGGCTTTTCTGATATCTAAGCATACATCTCGCTAATGGATGGACAAAATAAATCGAGATAAAGCACAGATGCTCACAGACAGTTTAAACCTATGGTGGCTTGATGCCAAGATTCTGAGTGTGGTTCCCAGGGAAGGAGCCACACTCACTGCCCAGGGTGTGCGCTGCCTCTCTATAAGGGCTCACCGCAAAACAAACAGTGAGTACTATTTTCATTTTTCGCTTTTTAAAAATAAAAGGTAATATCCTCTTCAGATTTCTTTCAGTTAGTGAAAATAAGCACTAATGTAGGTCTTTCATAAAAGCCAAGTGGCGTAATGCAAAGTTTAGAAAAGCACGGGATACCTGTATCTCTTCTCTCCACTGGTTTCTTTTTCTCATTATCTTTT
The DNA here is from genome assembly GCF_004348235.1 of Phoca vitulina. Lineage (NCBI taxonomy): Eukaryota > Metazoa > Chordata > Mammalia > Carnivora > Phocidae > Phoca > Phoca vitulina. Next base: position 6,100,142 of record NW_022589722.1, read on the forward strand.
TGTTTTTGTTTTTTTAAGATTTTATTTATTTATTTGGCAGAGAGAGAGAGAGTACAAGCAGGGGGAGCAGCAGGCAGTGGGAGAGGGAGAAGCAGGTTCCCCGTCGAGCAGAGAGCCCGATGTGGGGCTCCAAGTAGGGCTCCATCCCAGGACCCTGAGATCATGACCTGAGCCAAAAGCAGACGCTTAACCAACCGAGCCACCCAGGCGCCCCTTTCCCATTATCTTGATTAGTGTGGTACATTTGTTACCATTGATGAGCATATATTGATACATTATTATTAACTAAAGTTCAGAATTTATGTTAGGGTTCACTCTTTGACAAATGCATAATGATATGTATCCACCATTACAGTATCATATAGGAAATTTCCACTGCCATTAAAATCCCCTATGTCCTACCTGTAGTCTTACTTAAGAAAAAAATAACTATGTCCTTTTACTGTTTTCCTCATGCAGTTTTTAAATAGTTATTTTTACCAATGCCCTTCTCCCCACTGCCTTTAGAAAGGCTAAGCAGCTGTGATATGTATAGAAAAGGGTATGTGTGTCAGCTGGTGGGATGTGGGGAGAAATTGAATGTTTGCTCCCTGATAACTGGACAATTAAAAAGCCAAATGACAAATAAGCAAAATTTAATAATTGCTTATAAAGATGGTTGAAAATATTAATTACCAATTAAAATATTACAGAGGCTAACTAAATCAGGTAGGAACTAGGGAACTCTGGAAGATATGACACAGCTTTAACACAGAATTGCATAGGAATAGAGCAGTGACTCAGATTTTTAGGTTGTTTAAAACAGCAGTTTTCAATCTTTGTTGTGCATCAAAATCACCTTGGGTACTTATTAAATTTATATTCTATGTTCAACTCTCAAAGAATCTAAATATTGCCGGCATGGGTGGTGTCCAGATATTTGTGATTTTTTAACAAGTTAGTCGAGTGATTCTGACTGAAGTAGTCCACAGAGCAGACCAAGGAAATAACCTTGAAAATGCGGCTAAGCTTGAGCTCTCAGCCAGCCCTGCATAGTTACCCTTAGTAAATAAACATAGTATCTGAGCTCACTGTCCATACAGACATGGACAGTGAGGTAGACGCCACCTCATCAAGTGACCTGGCAAACCCAGGTGCTGTGTACGTGAATTCAGAATCATTTTACTGATGGTTTCTCTCACTTCCCAGAAAGCAAACTTCCTCTTGAAGGCTGTTCCAGTATGTAGTTGCCATGTGATTCAAGAAGTTTGATGCTTGCTTGAACTCTCTTGTGTTTTCTGTGATTTGTGAATGTGTGCCTACTCCATGGAGTTGATTACTCTGGTGATGACTAACAGCTGACCTCCATTCTCCGCCTGAAAACACTGATGGGTCCGGTTCCAGTTACTTTTTCCTTTCAGATCAACTCTCTCCCACCACTTTAACCTTTCTTCAATACAGCCTCTTCTCCATCTCTTGACTCATTTCTATGATTCACCAGATTCTTTTCATCACCTTAGCAGTGTTGAAAACTAGCACAATAATCTGGCTGTTACTAACGTGGAACATAGTGTCATGTCTCCAGGCCTCCCTGTAAGGGCAGCTTTCAGATTACCACTAACAAAATGCTTCCATGCTCATGATTCCACTTATTAGACAACTCTACAAGGTGGATTTTAGTGCCCTAATTTTATAGATGAGAAAAATCTAGGCTTAGAAATGCTAAAGAAGTCAAATCCAGTATATGCAACAAATATGTAACACATCAAAAATGTTTTATAAGGAATCCCTGCTTTCATTACTACTCCCCTGTGTTTTATTTTAATATAGGATAGCCAGGAGGTCCGTGGAACTCAGCTCTCACTGGCTGAGCCCCAGGAATAGGAGCCATTGAGTTCCATAGCTATCCATGAATTGTTCTAGAATGCAATCCAACAAGTTTATTCTTACCACAGTCCTCCAGATGAAGTTCTGTTCAAGACCTGGACTAGATCTTAAACTTAAGACATACAGGGATCATCTCCAATTCCTGACTTGGCCATAGCTTTAGATTCCTGCCCGTCACCTCTTTGATTGCATTGGCTCACAGTAGAGAAATAAAAATGATCTGTTATGAATGTTGTTCCACAACGATTCACCTTTTTTTTTTTTTTTCTTCTCTGAGTCTTTCTTTTTGCTTTTCAAGTCAAGTTTACTGAGGTCAATTTTACGTACCTTAACATTTACCAAAATTCGCCACATTTGGTGTGCCTTCCAATTAGTTTTGACCACTGTGTATAATCATCTAACCACCACAACAATCAAGATACAGAATATTTCTATCACCCTCAAAAAAATCCTCTTCATGGCTCTTGGTTGTCAGTCCTCTGCTTCTACCACAGTCCCTGGAAACTACTGCTCTGATTTTAGTCACACATTTCACTTTTTCTAGCTGTTACATAAATAAAGAATGACACCTTTTGCATCTGATTCCTTTCACTTATCATAGTGCTTCCATTCAGTTTAATCATATTATGATTTCCATATCACTCATTTCCAAGAGTCCTCATACTTAATCTACCTTATTTTCTGATGACTATCCCTGGACTGTTATTATTCTCAGTATCTTGAAACATTTAACATTTTAATGAAACTAATTAAAGGATCCTCATAGATGGAGTTAAAAAATGTGTATAGTTTATATACACCGAAGTTATGCCTTTTTCTTCAAATATAAAATATGGAAAGTTGCTCAAATATTAGCACTGTGAGTCTCAGCCACGAGTGTTCTTCATCACTGCATGTACTCCTCTTTACCTGCCTGGCATGTACAATCCGTTGGGACAATCCTATTCTGACACTGTGACTCACCAGTCAAGATAAATTCAACAAAGATGGTGAGATTCTGGCAACCTGAAAGCGGTTTTGCTGATGGAGAAAAGGGAGCATCGTATACCTTCTCAGGATTTGGGGGCTATTTTACACATGCTGGGAAGAGGTAGCTGCAGCAGAAAGATCACTACTGTCCTGTAGTTACTCCCCTCCTGGGTTCAAGTGGGAGTTCTTATTTTTATGGCTTTGAGAGTGATTCTGATCATCATCCAGGCTTGACAACTATAGACCCTCTGCCAAAGCCCCGTTACTCTTCCCATCTGGCCAGTCTGGTAATGGATTCACTTATTTATTTTTATTCAAAGAAAAATAAAATTATATAGAAAAACATATGTTAATGCAACATTATGTGAAAACATGCTCATAGTTCTTTGGATTCTAAATACAGACAATCCAGCATGAATATTCATAGTACAGTTAACTGGGTTGCACGTTCTTATTTGCACTGCAAATTGATGGGGATAAATGAAACAGTCTTGCATACAAATTCTTGTGACTATATGCTTTCAACGTCTTACTGGATGTTGTTTCCCAGTCTTATTTAGCTCCCTTTATATTGCCTTTGCATATGAGTGAAAATCAGCCACAATATTGTAAACACGTATTAGAAATATAATGCATTATTCCATGCCACAAGTGAGGAAGAAGAAAACAGATCACAAACTAAAATAATAAATAAATGAATAAATACAAACAAACTAAAAATGCATCAGTGAACATGGATGCATCAGGAGAAAGGGGGTCTTCTTATGACTGTGAAATGTACAAAATCAATGTTATTTTCCTAAAACTGAGACTAAAATAACTCAATTACGATGCATAATAAAGATGAAGACCAAGTTGACCAAAGACTAACCAGATGAACATTTTTGCCACTAACCAGACAAAATGTAATAATTATTTAGTCTTGATCTTTTATGTTTAATACTGAGGTAGTTGAAATCTAAATGTTAACGATCTCTTTCATAATCCAAGGACTTCACCCTTAGATTTATCTTTATGTATCAGAGAAAAAAATCTGATTAAAAGAAATCATCATTAAATAACCTTGAACATAATAAAAATAAATAAATAAATAACCTTCTCTTAAGTGATTTTCTTCCCATAGTTTATGATATTGACTTCGTTAAGATTATTCTAAATTATTTTACAAGAGACATTTTCAAAATGATTACATTTCCACTTGGCATTTCATATTTATGCTTTGTGATTCTAATTGTATTATCTTTTATGACCTTTTTTCCACGAAGTCAAGTCCTACCTCAGCTGGAATAATATGCATCATAGCATTGGGAAGGTAGCCCAGATTAACAAACAACAATTTACTAATGCTACCTATGGCAAGTGTCAAATGAGCAAATCTTTTTAAATGTCTCCATGAATCACGTAATTAACACTTTCTTAGAGTAACATGAATGAAAGGTAATCCATACAGTCTTTGAAAGTCAGGATGGTATATATTTCAATATCACAACCCACATGATTATTGAATTTCAGCATATCACATTTTCCTTTCAAAACTATTGCTAAGTATTTTTCTATGTGGAAGTAAGGATGATTCCAAATTGAAATTCTGTAAAATAAATTGGACCTTTACATAAATTTACTGGACTTAGGAACTGATAATAATGGCTTGACTCAAGTTTAAAATACAATAAGAATCTATCTTTATAGCTATAGTCTTTGAACTTCTGATTTAGTTAGAGGTATCTGATTTTTACCAAAAAAGTAAATTTAAAACTGTTTGACTTTTCTAATGTTCACCAGCTTAAGGACTACTGGTATTTTCAGCCAGGGAAAACACTTGGGATTTTCTGTTTTTCACCATCTAAGATACTTTTTAAATGGAAAATCTTAAAATGCAAATACAAAAACAACACAACAACAACAAAGACTTTCTCTGGGTGATATGGTTATTTAGATAAGGGTTTGACTCAGCTATAGAATTTTGAGGATGATGGGTGATCTCTAGAATATTTTTCCTTAGATATTTCATAATCTGGGACCATATTCAGACCTAACTGTCCTATGTAACTTTGATACCATTGACATAAATACTTTAACCATTAGAAAGAAAAAAGAAAAAAAAAATCAGCTACAAAAAAAAGCAAAAACTCATTTTAAGAGCAAGAACATTTTTTTCTCCCTTTGCTAAAAATGTAGCCAGAGCCCCCAGATCCCCAGTTGAATAAATTATAGGACAAACTTCAGCAATTCTAAAGGGCTAGTGTCAGTAGTGACACAGTGAATGATTTTCATCACTGGTTCTTGGATCCAAGCCTACAAGCCTATATAAAACTTCCTTTTCAACTTCCCAACATTCTGGAACATTCTTATGTGTACCTCGTACTCTCTATCTGTTCTCTTGCCTTTTCAAATTCCTCAGGTTAAGATATCAGGTAGGATTTCTGCACTACATATTTCCCATTTCAAACTTATTTTTTCTTCTTCATACTTTTTTTTTTTAATTGAAATTCTAGCTTTTAAAATAATTAGTTTCCTCTTTGGGGGTATATAACTAGCCTGTGCATTTTTCCATCACCTTATCTCACTGATTCTAAAATGCATTTTTTTTTTTTCATTTAGAAGTGTCTGAATTTACATTTTTTTCTTTCCTTTTTGAATTAGTGCTTTTATTTCCTTTGGGTAAATACCCAGTAGTGGGATTACTGGGTCAATTATAGTCAAAATTTTTTAAATTACTTAAAAACATAGAGAAGAATGCGTGGGAGTAAGAGAAAATTTTAACACTGATGACATCACAATGCACTATCAATAAAACCAATCCAGAATATAGACAAATTTTTTTTTGGATTTATTTTTTTATCTTATTTTTTTTATTTTATTATGTTATGTTAGTCACCATACAGTACATCATTAGTTTTTGATGTAGTGTTCCATGATTCATTGTTTGTGTACAACAACACCCAGTGCTCCATGCAATACCTGAGAATGGCAAAAATTAACAAGGCAAAAAACAACAAATGTTGGAGAGGCTGTGGAGAAAGGGGAACCCTCTTACACTGTTGGTGGGAATGCAAGTTGGTACAGCCACTTTGGAAAACAGTATGGAGGCTCCTCAAAAGTTAAAAATAGAGCTACCCTATGACCCAGCAATGGCACTACTGGGTATTTACCCCAAAGATACAGGTGTAGTGAAAAGAAGGGGCACATGCACCCCAAAGTTCATAGCAGCAATGTCCACAATAGCTAAACTGTGGAAGGAGCCGAGATGCCCTTCAACAGATGAATGGATAAAGAAGATGTGGTCCATATATACGATGGAATATTACTCAGCCATCAGAAAGGATGAATAGCCATCAGAAAGGATGAATATCCACCATTTGCATTGACATGGATGGAACTGGAGGGGATTATGCTAAGTGAAATAAGTCAAGCAGAGAAAGACAATTATCATATGGTTTCACTTATATGTGGAACATAAGGAATAGCATGGAGGACATTAGGAGAAGGAAGGGAAAAATGAAGGGGGGAGGAAATCAGAGGGGGAGACAAACCATGAGAGACTATGGACTCCCGGAAACAAACTGAGGGTTTCAGAGGGGAGGGGGGTGAGGGGTGATGGGTATTAATGAGGGCGCGTTCTGAATTTACATCGTATACTTCCTGTATATAATTGACTTGGTAATGTTTTTCTTTGTCCCCCTGAATGATGTTACTGTATCAGTTAGAAAGTGCTTGTTTTAATGATGTTGTGTAATAAAGGAAACATAGTATTTGTTCATAGGTTTGTGCCTCCCAAAGCATGTTTCCCTAAACACTGTGCAGCTTGTGGTATATGAGTGAGTCCAGATGAGGCATCCACGAATGCTCTATTTTATGTAAATAGTTGTGTGTGTGTGTGTATTTTGATGTATGATAGAAAAAATAAAATATGCACTTGAAACCCATGACTTGAGAGGCATTATTGTTTAGAATTAAACTAAGTTTAAAAAAAAAAAAAGTGAGTTGATTTAGAACAGATTCAAAGAAAAACCCAAAGTAAATAGTGCTTCAGATACTACAGATGGGACAGGAAAATCATGTGTCTCATGGGGACAAGGGATGTGCCTTATTCGTCTTTGGATCTCAGGGCTTCATAATTAGCATATGTTTATTGTATTTATTTGAATACTGATTATTTTATCTCATTTCAGGTGGATTATGTGATTGAAAAATTTTACCCCAAAGACAGAAGTGTTTGATAAATGAAAATAGTTCTTTATTTTAAGAGAAGAGCTATGATTCTAGATGATTTTGATTAGTAGATAAAGCAGATTTGTGACATTTAAGTGTGTGGAGGGCATTAACTGTTTCCATCACCACCAGCTTTGCCCATTCATTCCTCTGCACACCTGAAGGTGGAGGTCATTCATATTATACTTCTCCCAGAGAATGCTACTCACCCCTATTAAAAGAGCTGAGGATTAGACTAAAGCAGAAGTTTCTAAATTATTATGTTTCATCAATACATTTTCAACTATATTGTGCACAGAGTAGAATGTAGGCTTAATACTTGGGTTGTCTGTTAGAGTTAATGGGCTTGCATGTCCCTCTTTACCACACCATTCATCCTTCCTCACTCTGTATATAGGATTGAATGCCAAGGGGTTAAACACTAAGAGGATTATGTTATGTGTTGAAATCTTTTTCCGTGTCTTTGGAAACTTGGCAAGGGACTATTTATTATATTAATTATAGTATATTATATTATATTATATTAATTCCAATTCTGGAAATACTCTCTATGCATCTGTAGTTTTCAAGAATATAAGGACTCAAGTCAGAGCTGGATACCTATGAGTATAATGAAAAATTAATGTAAAGTAATAAAATAAGCACTAAACTGGAAGTGAAGTGTCCTAGTCTCATTTATACCACCATTGTCTTATTCTAATTTGTTCATCCTTTCTTTGTACCTCAGATTTTCTTGTTCTAAAATAGGTGCTTGATCTAGATGATCTCCAAGGCTCCTTCCATCTTGAAGTTTCCTTGATTCTGTCATAATAAGCTTAATTAGACTATGGAAGGGATAAGGAGAGAATATAAAATAAATGAGTTTAGCTGTCATTATCTGTCTGCATGAATGTCTATTAGGAAAAACAAAACAAAACAAAAAAACCAAAAAACCAACCCTCTGCATATCCTCACTGCTAATTCCTTTGCTACCTTCTCCCACTTCCTTCCAAAATAATACATTTCTCTGTTATAAACAGACCCAGATGACGAATGAAAATAACCAGACTGATGGCCTCCGTAGGTTATCTTTGAGTGGCCTTGAGAGTTCATACGTAATTAAACAGAATATTGACAACAAAGGAGATGTTAACCATAGAGAATACAGGTTGTATTCTCATGCACGTGTGTCCCTGTGTGTCTACATGTTGTTGTTACAAAGTTATTACAATTTACAGAAACTGAGAATATGTGAAACACGTTCCTGTTAGATGAATCCTTTAAAGTAAACTTTCAAGTAAAACTCACAGATGAGTCTAGATCACAGCCAGCCACCTCCGCCCCATCCCCAATGACAAATACAAGACAGCTGCTAAATTTACCACGCCTCTACTGGGACACCGGGACCTCCCGCGCACTAGCAGGCGACGTGCTGCGATCCGCGGGATGTACTCAGGGTCGGAATTGCTGCACAGCAGCTCTGCTGATCCTTAATCCTTGTGAATACAGCATTGACATGGGGCCAAGACCTTCAGAGGATGCATTTTTAAAGGGAAAAAGGAACAAGAGGAAAGGAAAACTCAAAGCAACATGTAAAGCCACCTCCTGTGAGGCAAAAATTTTGAAATGGGGAAAAAAATGACTCAATAAATAAATTTAAAGACAGTCAGGCCCCAACATACAGATGGTTTGTGTTCTGAAAGTTCATTTGCAGACCAATTTTTAAGAGCACATTTCTGCACAGAAACCATGTTTTATTTGTCAGCTGTGTTCTCTGAGTAAGCCATGTAATCCTATTTAACCAAGACTGTTCCTGATGTGTGTAATATACAAGTGATATTGAATCCATCAGTTATACCAATATGTCGGCTGAAAAGGTCATCAGAAATGCATCATGTTTGCTGTCAGTGGTTTGCATTTATTCCATCATTCATTAAGCACCTAATATGTTGCAGGAGGGAATAATGTGGCTAACAAGACAGGACTGAATCCTGCCTTCATGGAACTTATCAAAATTATAATTGGTAATGCTTGCATCCTAGCAACATGTTTAGCAGATGCGAACTGCAATCATGGCAAGTGGATCCTCCAATATACAGTGTTCACAGGTCTGACTCAATCTTGGGACCCATTCTTATGGGTCAGGTGGATGGGATGGGAAAGGGGGGAATCAATTCAATGAGTGACATAAAATATCAGATATGGGTGTGAGCAACATGGATCTGAGTGGCTCAACAGGTATACAGGTTAGAGTATCATCAGTGGAGAAAATATTTACCTCCATGGTAGCCCTCTTTCTCCAAATTATAAATATAATCTTCCAAACTAAAATATCAATAATTTCTCATGCCTGTCTAGAAGGGTTAAAAGACTGAAACCCATTTTTGTCTATGTATCTTGGATCTTTTGAATTTGTGTGAAACATAATCACTAACTAGGATAAGGCTGATTCTTTAAGATGAAACTTGATTTCTTCACCGATTTTCTTCAGCATCTGGGTCTAGTCTCACCAGCGATCATTTGGCAGGCACCACCACCACTGGAATCCATTTGCTTTTTATCAGTGGTTTTCAACATCCTGCAGCAGAAAGGATTTGTTTCCAAGTCACCTTAGTTCCTGTTGACAGGCTCTGAACCCAGGAAATAACCAAGCCGTCTCTACTCGCCCTACTTTCTCTGAATATTTCTCAAAGTTTCCCCCGATGACCGAGACCCCTGTCACTTCCCCCTCTTAACCCTCACCATGAAAATGACCTTGTAAAGTATTCTAGCAACTCTTTAACATATAAAAATGTTCTGCAAATACAAAAACAATGCTGTAAGTAGACATCTGCTGAGGCAAAGAGCTGTTTGCTCAAAAGTCTCACAGAAACTTGGGAGTGTGGTTGCATGGAAAGTCTGGACTTCTGTTTCTGTAACCTCCTCAGGTGACTGGCAGTAAGTCCTGGCTCCCTGCAGTCACCATTCATTCACTCATCATGAAGGACACAGGAAGCAGGCTGTACTCTTTCTCTTTTCAGTTCTTCTCTGTCTCTCCTTTTCTGGCTTGCTGCTGGGGCCAAGAATAATCGTGGAGCTTTCTTCTTACTCTGTGACCCCAGAATTGGCCTTTTTTTTTTTTTTTTTTTTTAAATCGAGGGGGCTTTTCTGTCAAAAGAAAAGATAAATAAATGGGAGGTTAAAGGCCCTACCTGTGCTTTTTTTTCTTTTTTCTCATTTTTTTCTACTTAAACCATGTAGAAGAAAAGACAAAGGCACATATAGGGGATAGCAATGACACTTAGGGTTTACAAAGAACAAATTAAAATGTAGCTTCTTTATTTCAGAAGAAATCCAGATTTGAGGAAATGAGTATCCTAGAAAGACACATGTTTTTGCTTATTTGCAATACTTGTACTCTCTGTCAACAGAAGTTAATATATTGGTAATGAAAGCCAATTCGTACGATACTTTAGTGTTTGAAAGTGACTTCCACATCAATTTTTATTCTTGCGCCCCCCCTTGAGAAGTGCTCAAGGTGGGTACCGTCAGCTTCGTTTAACAGAGGAGAAACTCAGAAGCTCACTGACAGAATGAAGACCAAACCCAGGCCCCCGAGCATTAAATCAGTATAACTTTTATAACCTATGCACAATATTATGTAATTTGGCAATTTTATATAATTTTCCTCTGTTTACATTATAATATTCACCCCTCATCAATAGCCACTGGTTGGTAAAATTATTTCAGTTATCTTTAATAAGTGCTCAACACTCATTTAAGCAAAGATATAGGAAGATATGATTTATGATTCATCTAAACCAACACAGAAATCCTGTTACCCAATTTTCCAGACTTTCTTGCAGCAAAAGAGGCCATGAAATCCAGTCCTGGCTAGAGCTGAAAGGGAATTCGGGGAACACTTTTGCTGGGGTTTTCTTCACATACTTTGTTAGAAATCTAGCCCTGACTTGTTTCAGCAGGAAGGAAGTGATCAATTGCAGTAAAGATGGCAGAGGTATTAAGTAAAAGGAGAATAGAACAGTACTTGTGGATTTGGCAACTTGCAGAGTTGGGATCTTAACAAGAGCAATCTTAGTGATGTGGTAGATGAGTAAGGACTCTATTGAACCTTTGTTCAGAGTGTAAATCATGGAAGTTTTTTTTTTTTTTTTTTTTTTTGTAGAGCCAGTTACTAATGTCTGTCAAATATAAAATGCATATGCCCTTTACAGCCAGCAATTCTACTTCTAGGAATTTATTCTTGGCAGCATGGAAATCATGAAAATTGAAAATGACTTAAATTTCTGTCAGTAGTAGAAGTGTTTATCTATGCCGTAAAACCAGGCAGTCAAAAAAACACCAGTAGATTTAAAGGTATTGACATGGATAGCTGTCCAAGACATATTCTTAAGTGAACAAATAAAAGGAAAAAGATAACAATATGTAAAACAAGAAGTATTGTATATATAGTATAAGCTTTGCGCAGTGGCAGTATCGTAGCCAATGAGGTTTATCCGAGGCGCGATTATTGCTAATTGTATATATAGTACATACATCCAAAGATATATATATATATATATATGTATATGATGTATATGTAGGAAGAGAAACTGGAAGAAGACATCAGAGGATACTTGAACACTGTATCTTTCTATACTGTTTGCATCTTTTACAATTGAAATGCATCTATATATTACTTATGTTGTTAAAAAAGAAAGAAAACAAGATGAAATAAAGTATGAACGGTAATGGAGAAAGTGAATATAGCCTTGGCGATATTACTTCTGAAAAAATGTATCAACAGAGGTGATAAAAATTGGTAGATAACTGAGTGAAATAGAGCGAAATAGAGGTTCAGGTTTATTATTTTTTTAAGGTGAAGGACATTCAAATGTTTTTATGTTAATTGGGAATGATTTTAATATAAATATAAATTCCACATTAATTTAAATATAAATACCACATTTCTTTAGTTCTAAAATACAGGTTTTATCACATTTTAATTATTTTGAGATTGGGATGTCTTATAATCCATTAATTGAAGTATAAAGGATTTGCATTAAAATCTATGAGTCGGGGCGCCTGGGTGGCTCAGTCGTTAAGCGTCTGCCTTCAGCTCAGGTCATGATCCCAGGGTCCTGGGATCGAGCCCCGCATCGGGCTCCCTGCTCAGCAGGGAGCCTGCTTCTCCCTCTCTCACTCCCCCTGCTTGTGTTCCTGCTCTCACAATCTCTGTCAAATAAATAAATAAAATCTTTAAAAAAATAAAATAAAATAAAATAAAATCTATGAGTCATCTTGAGGCAATTTTCACCAAAATCTTCTTTAGGCTAAATTTTCCACTTGTGGTCTTTGAATCTCACTGGCAGTTTGAATTCAGACTGGTAAGCTGCTTGAGGACTGGCTTGTGTTCAGTTCTTAAGCTAGTGTTTTGTTTTCTTGTTTGTCTCCTTCTCTCCATTCTGTTTCAAGGTGGAGATGGCTTCACGCCATTACTGTCCCTTTCTACCTAGTGGACTTTTCTTCTCACATGTCCACATATTGAAGATGAAGGCCATTGATGTCTCAACATTTGGAGGTTTACTAATTAGATTTGCTGTCATAGGATATGTTTTTTTTTTCTTTTAAAAAATTACACACAGGCAATTATTTAAAAAAGAAGAAAATAGCAAGTGTTGGCAAGGATGTAGAGAGATTAGAATGCCATGTATTGGTAGATATGTAAAATGGTGCAGCTGTGGTGGAAAGTGGCATGGGGGTTCCTCAAAAAATTAAACATAGAATTACTATATGGTCCAGCCATTCCACTTCTGGGTATGTTCCCAAAAGAACTGAAAGCAGAGACTTGCATAGGTATTTGTACACCCATATTCATAGCAGAATTATTTATAGTAATCAAAGGAGGAATCAACCCAAGTGTCCATCAAAAATGAATGGATAAACAAAATGTGGTCTATACTTGCAATGAAATATTATTCAGTCTTTAAAAAGGAAGGACATTTTGACACATGCTACAATGTGGATGAACCCAGAAGACCCTATGCTAAATGGAACAAGCCAGTCACAAAAGGACAAATATTGCATGCTTTCACTTAAATGAGGTACTTAGCTTGTCAAATCCATAAAGACTAAAGGGAGAATGGTGGTTGCCAGGGCCAGTGGGGAGGGAAGAATGGAGAGTTATTGTTGTAGTCTGGAAAGATGAAAGGAGTTCTAAAGATGGGGGCTGGTGGTGGTTGCAAAACAGTGTGAATGTACTTAATGCCACTGAACTGTACACTTATTAATGGTTAAAATGGTAAATTTTATGTTATGTATATTTTACCACAACTAGAGAAAATAAGTGTACATAAAACAATGGTGCAGCCTACAATTAATGGTATTTTCAACTTAATAAAATGTTAATGATTCCAGAGGAATAAGGGAGTAAAATCTTTGAGAAGATGACAGGGCCTGGGATCCAGCTCAGAAGTGCAGAGTCCAGCCTGTGATAAAAAGAATAAAGGGTCTATCATTGTCAGGAGAGGTCCCGGGGACAGGTATCTCCACAGATTTATGTGAATGGAAAATAAGGGAGTTTCCTTTCTGGATGGCATCTTCCTTCTAAATGATGTTGGAAGTGAAGTAATTAGGTGAGAAAGAAGTGTGGGGAGGGAGGTGTGGGGGATGAAATAGTTATCTTGCAGAGTGGGAAGTGAGCCCAGAAGAAAAACAGAGTAGGCTTGTCATCAGTCTTAATTGCCCACTTGAGAAAATGAATTGAAAGTGAAATCAGTCTGAATAGTTGTATTATTTATTCCAGCAATGTTCACCTGTTTGGGTATAGTAAGGATACACATGGCTGGCTTACTCCAAAGTCAGGCTTGTGCACGTGTAGAACAATGACAAGAGGGAAGCAGGGAAGGGAAGCGAGGATCATTTGCAAAAATATGTACATACATAAGTACAGATGCACATTAATGCATTACTTAATTCATTAATAACCTTGGGTTACTTTATTGGTGAAATGGAATAATAATAGACCATCTCTTACAAGGTTGTGGTGAGTTAAATGTCAAGTATGTAAAACACTGAACAGTGCCTGGCACCCAGAAAGCACTCAGTAAAATTAACTCTCGCTGCTATCCTATTACCATGAGTTGTCAAGTCTTTGCTCGACAGTGCAGCAAGTGAAGACAGGTAGGAACCGACAAATGATAACAAAGGAATGGGTCAATGGATTAAAGCTGAAACTTGGATGAATGGAGGGCTCGACAAGAGATTGGTAGACAAAGAAATGAGGGGACAGAGGGGGTGATGTGACCTGACAGTATGTGCTTCAGAGGAGCAAGATGTTTGCAGAAGGAAGAGGTTGTTACGTTTGGAAACTGTCCGTGTAGAGCGAGGAGGATGTCCACTTCCCTTACTGGCCCTGAGGAACATGGTATGAGCAAGAAAAGAAAAACAGCTTTGATTCCATTTGAAGAGAAGCAGTTTCCTCAGGGGACAGCTCAGTTTCAATAAAAACACAGATGTGAAGGGAACAATCAGGAAAGAGACTAAGCATTTAAAGAAGCTCACTGATTACAGATTTAGAGTTCAAAAGGATAGAGTGGTATTGGTTTAAGAGAAGGGCTTTTCCTTCTCTTTATGAGAGATTGAGCTCGAATCTGGAGACGTACCTTGGAGTGTGGGGTAAGAGGCAGGATCCCTTATTTAGGCTACTACAAATGGAAATGCGACTGAGCATTTAGTTTGGTTGCTAAACAGGGTTAAACACTCAGACCTGATTGAAATACTCAGGAGCCTGGGGACTGCTCATTGGGGTCAGAGTAATTATCAATTCAATCATGCACTACTTTGTACTATGTGTGTTTTACCTATTACATTCTTTTAAATTCTGCCTGAACTTACGTCTCATCTTCTCCTTGAAATAGATTCATACTTCCTGAGGAGGAAAAAATGGTTTTCTTTCAAGGTTATCATACTTCATGAACATATATATATATATATATATACAGTATCTTATAAAAAGTAGATGCTCAATATGTTTTTATAAAGTTATTTTTTTAATTAGTTGAGCCATAGAGGAGACCACATTATAAATTTTAAAATGATACTTAGCTGTGTATGTACAAATAATAGTTCTAGGACAGGAGCCTAACATTCTCTGTTTTTAATCTTCATGTGCTAGTATTTTATGTTCAGGAAAAAATACGGGACAGAAGAAAATTTCCACATCAGATTAGGAAACTTAAGTTGCAATGACATATGAAGTGTATTGTGGTATCTGCCATGGATAGTTGTCTTTTTTTTTTTTTTGCTTCCTTCTTTTCAATATCTTACACAGTCCAGAGAAGTTGGAGAGTTTGAACAAAACCGAGATTACTGGTTCCTTTGAAGATTCTTTTCTTCCCTAGCAAATGGTTTCTATCAGGCTTTTAGCGACTAAGGTACTGCAATTTTGTATAAATGTCTTTGCTACTAGATTCTCCACAAATCAAACACATTCTTCGAGCTGAAAAGAAATAAGAAGGAAGGACAATGTGGCAAGTTGGAAAAACCATCTGTTTCATCACAGGAATTGAACTTGATACCCAGATCGGAGATAATTTATTTATGGTAATGACTCTTCTCCTAATGTCCCAAGTAACATTTTGTCCCAGTGGTAGCCCCTGGATCACTTCTAATTCAAGCCCTTTGGAACTCTATCCTCTTAACCTCTTCTGCACAAAGAAAATAAATATTCAATGAGCACAGCACAATAAGTGGACAAAAGGAATAAAATTCTTAATACAAATATTCCTAAAGTGATTTAATTATTTTACATCAGAGTATCCTGTTTCCTCAGACATATTATTGAATAAGATAAATATTAATGAGGAACTTTACAAACAGGTTTGATCATTTTATAAAGCCTATCTGGAAATCTGGAGTATCATTGACATTTGTCTTTTATTTTTCTCTTTTCTTTAATATTAAAATAGCATATATCAAGTCTTATAATTGACATTTCATTTTCCCTTTCTCAGAAGAACTTGAATATAATAATATCCAGCAATCATAATTATGCTTTCACTTTCAAGAACATCCTGTCTTTTCTGAGAAACAAACTGTGGGTTCTAGAGGGGAGAGGGGTCGGGGGATGGGTTAGCCTGGTGATGGGTATTAAAGAGGGCACACATTGAATGGAGCACTGGGTGTTATACACAAACAATGAATCATGGAACACTACATCAAAAACTAATGATGTAATGTATGGTGATTAACATAACATAATAAAATAAAATTAAAAAAAAAGAACATCCTGTCTTTGATTGCTTGTAGTAGTTTACTTAAATACAACATATCTCCTTACCCTTAGTGAGTACAAAATGTATTATTTGATGGAACAATGGTATAGAGTATAACAAAAAAATGATTACTATCAACTACTAAGCACTTTATATATAAAAAAAATCTATAAATGATTGAATTACTATTTTTTAAAAGTTATTTGAACCCAGGACTGGTAAAATTTATCTTTTAAGTAAAATCATAGTGAACTTTCACCATATTCCTCACTTCATAAATACAGTAACTTAAGAAGATGAACTTATAACTTAAATTCTTTCAAGTCTGTGGAATTATTACACATTAGGACTTTATTTTAAGGGTAGCAGTAACCTAAGTATTTCATATTCTGTGTCTTATAAATGAATAACCCAAATTTTCTGCTAGAAATGATAATGAATAAATACTTCCCCAGGTTGTCAACTTTGCTGCTTCTTACACTCTAAAATCTGTTAAGACCTTAGTGCCAAAATGGCTTTAAACCAACTGTCATTCTATGAGCTTGATTCTGTAGTACCCTAATGAAGTGCCATAAGCATTTGATTCTTCTTCTTTTGCTTAGTGAATACTTAAATGGATTTTTAAACTGCTGAATAGCTTGGAAAGAACTGAGTTTCTTTATTTTCAAAAGTGAAGTGCTCTGCCCTCACCTTAACAGACATCCACACAATTAAAAAGCAAGCAAAGCCATCAGGACGAGCATTCAGATGCAAAGGGAAAAAGTATTACAAAATTGCTATTTATTAAAATAGGCAATTATATTTCAGACTGACTGTCTGAAAGCACTGCTAACATATTATGTGCAAGACTACAGGGGAGAGAACTTGGGGATATGGAAAAAGAAATGCTTGTTACTTTCTTTCAATAAAGCAGGTGCATGTAGAATAAGTCACTTAAATCCCAGCCCTATGAGACCTGTATTGCTCTCATTTTACAGTGGAGAAAACCATAGATAAAAGGGTTGCAGTAACTTTTCCAAAGCCACGCAGCTGGTGGGTAGCGGTGCTAGACCACCAGGTTAGACCTTATGACTCCTGATGTCCTTGTTTGTCAGCATGCTGAGTCCCTCTCCAACAGGACCTACAAATGGAGGAACCTTGTGGAACACGGAGCATTGTGGTCAACAGAGAACCCAGTGAACCCAAGTGTAAAGCTTAGAATGTCATTGCCTAAGTGTTGGGTTTTTGGGATTTTTATTAGTTAGGATTTTGGCACTTTGGTGTGTGTGTTGCAATGTGTTTCTCCTTCAGGCCTGTCAATAAGAATGTTGCCTGAAGTCAGCAGGTCAAGTACTACACAGAGCCCGTGAAAGAGTATCTGCCCCATATCAACATGCATGCTTCCTAGACTTTCTATTTGACAGTATTTACTTGAAAGTGACCTCTGCCAGAAACATAACAAGCCTGTTCAATGATAAAAAAACCTCCACATTTAACATGGTTCTTCCATTCATGTCAAAGAAGGTTCCAGCAGTGGCCTGGTCCCACGCAAACTGTATCTCCTCAGCGCTTTCCAGTAAGGCAAATCTCTCACTCACATAAATTGTCTTAATTGTTCATGTATTTTTAATAAATGTGTAATAAATTATAGGTCTATAAATGTGACCTGTAATTTAAGAAAAATGAACTAGACACAATTCAGTTAGTGGAATTAGTGGAATTCAAAATATGGCTTATTATATATTGCTGCGTTACACACTCGCCCAGAGCTCAGCGGCACAACAACCATGATCACCAATTTATCATATCTCACTATTTGGGGCAGGAATTCAATGAGGCCCGGCTGCATCTTCTGGTGCCACAAGACATCGACTGGGGCAACACATCCAGTTAACGTGAGGTCTGGTCTGCGGGGTGTCTGATGGCTCCACTAAAATGCTGCCACCTTGCTGGAGACAAGTGGAACCTGGATTCCCCTGTGTTCTTCTGTTGTTTCCATCTGTGCTCTCCAGCCAGGGAGTCAGACTCCTTGAAGGAAAGTTAAAGGCCGTAAGAGAGAACAAAGCAAGGGCCCCCGGTAGGATAGTGAAAACCTTGCCTATCTCTTTTGCAACACTTCTCACAACTGTAATTAAAATGATCGCTGATTCATTGTTTTATGTCAGTCCTGCTGCTATATTGTAACATCCATAGCACCGGAATCTTGTTTGGCTTGATTCTGTTGTTTCCCAAATACTTATCACAGTGTCCGGCACATAGTAATGATCGATATCTGATGAAGAAATGAATGAATATGGAATGAATTCAATATAAATGTTCTAACAATGGTAGTAGAAAAGTATGGCCTTAGCTATTAATTGCCTTCTGAACAGGGTCAATTTGAGATAGTATGAACCTCTCTAATTTTTTTTTTCATAATAAAAATATTAACCTTTATTAAGGACTGGCTGTATGCCAGGTTGGCTACAAAGGCAATTTCATTTATTCCTAACAATAGCCCCTGTAGGTAGATATTATTACTTTCATTTTATAAATAAGAAAATTGTAAGACTCAAGAAGGCTAAAGTGACTAGTTTAAAGATAGATAGATAGAGATATTCAAAATAACAGATGCTGGACTTCTACCAGGATGTGAGATAATTAGTGTGGGTTAGAGGTGGGCTTTAACATTACACAGTTCAAGTCAAGTGCAAACCCCAGAGACTTTATTTTCTATTCCCCCAACAACTCTCTGTATCAAGATCTCAACCCACTGAGTTTTGAAACTTTTGCCCTAGCTGATTGAAAATATAGTAGACTGTCTATATGGGGCAGCTAGAAGAGGCTTCGCAAAGCCTCAGGCATAGAAAGATGCCCATCTGTTGTACATTCCCCGAGGCAGCTTTCAGTGGAAGATACACATCTAGAAGGAGGACAGAAAAAGCCCAGCAGCCCATGTGACTTATTCTGGTAATAATACATCTAGAGGCCCTGGCTTCGCTCCTCTGAGCTTGCGGGCACAGCCACTCACAGCACCAGGTGGTACTTTGCTCCTCTCCATCCGGCCCCCTGCTCTGGCATTCTGTAACATTACGTTTCACCTTCGCTGCTCACTCTGGTCGCTAACTTCCTAGCCCAGCTGATCATCTTCCAGGATTGAGGAGTGAGGTGGTTACATCTTCCTTCTCATTTCCTTCCACCGGTATTATTGTGATACAAAATTTATGTTCTTTCCTCAGGACATCTCTTGATTCTCAAAAGCTTATTTTAGAAATCAAAGAGTATGGACTATTTCTTTATTTTTTCATTCCTACTATAATAATTCTACTTCTCTGCTAAGCAACGTGGGTATTTCTGACTGAATAAGAGAAAGGTTTTATATAAGAAAATAAGGAGAAGCAAAGCATTACTGTTTGAAGATGGTCCTATGTATACCATCCCTGACACAATCTGTTAAGTATAGGCTCCGAATGTTATTTTATAGCCCCTGACTGACACCTGCTGTGCAATATTTTACTAGACTTCCTTAAATTGCTATATTTTAATTTAATAAAACCACACTTGTTTTCCTTTTATCACAAAATGCCAGGCTACCTTTTTTTTTTGTATAAAATATTGAAGTTTGTTTGGAACTGTAAATGCTAATAAAAAGCAGTTCAGCTGACTGTCGTTTAAAGGAAAATGTATCAATTTCTCTTATTCTTTTCCTTCTCTACCTTGTTCTCCTGTTTTCCTCCAGAAAAATTAATGTCTAAAGACATTAGGTGGGACAGAGCATGGTTGCTGTCTAAGCTAGTGATGGAAGAGGTATACTGGGGAGACTTTCAGTAGTCTACAATGGGATATCAGAGCCCAAGTGACTTCCACTGATGAGGGTGGCTGGATGTTGAGTGACAGAGTCTGAGCATGGTGAGGAGGGTATCCATGTGGACCGGATCATCATGGTCTGAGTAGGAGTTTGACTATGCCCACATGGGGTTATGTGTCCGTGCACAGGACACAGCCCAAGCAGAGTTAGGAGGTCATTTGTGCAAAAGAAGAGGTAGAAGTGGAAATAGAAGTTACATATAGTTGGATTGATCAAATAAATAAATAAGCAAATAAAGGATGCTGCTAGCCATGTTATTCACTGTCAGAGAAGGAAGTAACAAAATCTATAGGGTAAAAACTAGAATAAGCCCTGTGGTATTAGGTTAGAATTCATTTTATTATATTAGTCAGCTAGGGCTACCATAACAAAAATGCCACTGTGGATGGCCTGAACAATAGAAATTTATTTTCACACAGTTCCAGAGGCTAGAGGTTCATGATTAAGATGTAGGCAGATTTGTTTCCTTCTGACGTCTCCTTTCTTGGCTTGCAGATGGCTGCACTCTCATTGTGTCCTCACATCATGGGCACCTCTCAGTCTGTGGGATATCTATGTCTTAATTTCCTCTTCTTCGAAGGACCCCAGTAAATTGAGTTAGGGCCATCCATATGACCTCATTTTACCTTAATTGCCTCCTCTTTAAAAGCCTTATCGCCAAATACATCCCATTCCAAAGTACTGGGAAATAGGACTTAAACATATAAATTTGAGAAACATACACTTCAGATCATAACAGTGAAATCATGATTCTTTCTATATATGTATATATATAATCTATCTTTGTCCACTGAAAAGGCCTGGGATCAGTGATACTCCAATAGCCATGAGCACATCTGGTGCCCAGATCTTGGCTACTAAATACCATTCCCCACTTAAAAGAACTAGCATTCTTTGGAGAAATGGTTGATTTAAGATCTGGGACAGGGAAAGTACAAGACAAGCACGGAACATCTTATCATGGCAGAAACATATGAAATGTTCAAATAGTGGTGGGAACATGTAAAAATGGGGGGGTGGATTTATATTTCTGGTATGGCAGAGTAAGATTCTACTGAATCAATGGTCCCAAAGATTACTATAAACACTGGGAAAAAATAACAAATAAACCAACTAAAACAAAAACTCAAGGGGCACCTGGATGGCTTAGTCGGTTATGTGTCTGCCTTCGGCTCAGGTCATGATCTCAGGGTCCTGGAATCAAGCCCCACGTTGGGCTCTCTGCTCAGTGGAGAGTCTGCTTCTCCCTTGCTCTCTCTCTCCCTCTGTGTTCTCTCTTGCTCCTGTGCTCTCTCTCAGATAAATAAATAAAATCTTAAAAAAATAAATAAATGAAACAAAAAATCAAAATAAAAAATCGTGACAGAAGATTCTGGAGGAGAGTCAAAACTTGGAAGAAAAGTGAATTTCTTGTTCTAGTGGCTTTTAGCTTGAGATTAGTCAAGCGTCATGAAATGAGTGCCAAACAGGACAGCTAAAATTCCAATCAAAACCCCAGTCTCTCTAGATTGAAGGACAGAGTTTGGACAAAGCTGACCTGCCGGAAAATAGGGGGTGAAGGGATAAGATTTGGAAATTAGATAGGCAGAAAGCGAGAGCCCAGAATTATATACACAAACTGCAAAAACCTCTAGCTGACTTTTAACAAATATAAGGACAAATTCCAACTTAAGATAAAAGACCTGACTAAAATTTGAGCTGTTTCCCCAAAAACAGTTTATAGTTTGAATCATACCAAGTCAATTGCCTACTAAAACAAACAAAAAAAAGTAAGTACTCTTTGCGAAAATATAACAGAATTCACAATATAATATCCAGACTGCAATCTAAAAATAGCCAACAACTGGGGTGCCTGGGGGGCACAGTTGGTTGAGCGACCGGCTCTTGGTTTTGGCTCAGGTGGTGACCTCAGGGTTGTAAGATGGAGCCCTATGTTTGGCTCCATGCTCATGCTTTGGTTTCCCTTCCCCTATGTTCATTTGTTTTGTTTCTTAAATTCCACATATGGGTGAGCTCTAGGAAACAAATTGAGGGTTGGTGGACGGAAGGTTGGGGGGAAGGCATAATTGGGCAATGGACATTAAGGAGGGCACTTGGTGTAATGAGCACTGAGTGTTATATGCAACTGATGAATCATTAAATTCTACCCCTGAAACTAATAATACACTATGTGTTAACTAACTTGAATTTAAATAAACCCCCCCAAAAAGTCGGCAGAGGACCTAAGTAGGTATTTTCCCAAAGACAAACAGATGGCCCAACAGATACATGAAATGATGCTCTACATCACTCATCATCAGGGAAATGCATATCAAAATTAAATGAGATATCACCTCACACATGTCAGAATGGCTAAAATAAAAAAGATAAATTATTGTTGGTGAAGATGTGGAGAAAAAGGAACCCTCATGCACTATTGGTAGGAATGTAAATTGGTACAACTACTGTGGAAAATAGGATGAAGGTTCCTCAAAAAATTTTAAAAAGAGAAATTTTTCAAAGTAGCCATTGAAAATTGCAACATTATATACAAAGGAGCAATAATTTGAATGACTGATGATTCCTCATTAGAAACTATAAAACTATAGAGGCCAAGAAACAGCAAGACATGATTAAAGTGCTGAAGAAAAAAAAGGAAAAAAGGAAAAAAACTTTCCACCAAGAAATCTATATCCAGCAAATATCCCTTAGAATTATATTAACGTACTTGGGTTATCATAATATCATATACACAGGCTGCATAGTTTAAACAACAGCAAATTATTTTATCACAATTCTAGGAACTGAAAATAACATTACAGCTTTTACATAATACGACACAAGATCAGAAGAGACTATTATGAGCCATTACACACTAATTAATTGGATAACCTAGAAGAAATGGATAACTTCCGAAATACAACTTATCGAGACTGAATCATGAAGAGATAGAAAAACTGAACAGATCAATAATGAGTAAGGAGATTGAATTACTAATGAAAACCTCCCTCAAAACAAGAGTCTAGGACCAGATAGATTCACTGATTAGTTCTACCAAACATTTAAATAATAGTTAATGTCAATCCTTCTCAAACTCTTCCAAAAAAATCAAAGAAGAATGAACACTTCCAAACTCATGTTAGCAGGTCAGAATTACCCTGATGCCAAAGCCAGATAAGGACATTATCGGTAAAGAAAATTATAAGCCAATATCCAGGATAAACAAAGAGGCAAAAATTTTCAATAAAATACTAGCAAACCAAAATCAAGAGAACATTAAAAAGTTCATACCACATGATCATGTGAGATTTATCCCTGGGATGCAAGGATGATTCAGGATTTTCAAATAATAAACTTGATATACCACATTAATTGAATGGAAAATCATATGATTACCTCTGTAGATGCAAAAAATGCATTTGACAAAATTCAACATCATTTCATGATAAAAACTCTCAACAAATTAGTATGGAAGGAATGTACCTAACATACTAAAGACCATATATGGGCAAATCAACAGCTAACATCATACTCAACAGTGATAAGCTGAAAGGTTTTTCTGCAAGATCAGGAGCAAGACAAAGATGCTGCTTCTATTCAACACAGTACTGGAAGTCTTAGCCAGAGGAATTAGGCAAGTAAAACAAATAAAAGACATCCAAATTGGAAAAGAAGAAGAAAAATTGTCTGTTTGTTGATGACATAATCTTATATAGAAAATCCTAAAACCTCCACCAAAAAATGGCTTGAGCTAATAAGCAAATTCAGTGGAGTTCAAGGATGTAAAATCAACATAAAAAATCAATTGTTTTTATACACTAACAATGATCTCTCAGAAAGAGAAGTTAAGAAAACAGCCCCATTTACAATACCATCAAATAAAAATAAAATACCTAAGAATAAATTAAACCAAGAAGGTAAAAGATCTGTACACTAAAAACCACAAGACACTGATGAAATAAATTGAAGAAGATGCAAATAAATGGAAAGATAGCCCATGCTTATGGATTGGAAGAGTTAATATTGTTAAAATGTTCATACTACTTAAAGTAATCTACAGATTTCATACAATCCCTATCAAATTCCCATGGCATTTTTCACAGAAATAGAAAAAATAATTCCTACAACTTTGTATGGAACCACAGAAGACCTGAAATGGCCTGTATTGTTCTTGAGAAAGAACAATAAAGCTGGAGACATCACACACTTCCTGATTTTAAACTACATTAAGAAGCTATAGTAATCAAAACAATATGGGACAGTCATAAAAATAGACTCATAGACCAATGGAAGAAATAGCCCAGAAACAAGCACACATATATATGTTTAATTAATCTTTGACAAGATTGCCAAGAATACACACTGGGGAAAAGATAGTCTTTTCAATAAATGGTGCTGGGAAAACAGGATATTCACATACAAAAGAATGAAATTGGACCCTTATCTTTCACCATACACAAAAATCAACTCAAATGAATTAAAACTTAAATATTAGACCTGAAACTGTAAAACTCTTAGAAGAAAATATAGGAAATAAACTTCTTGACATTGGTATTGACAAAGATTCTCTTTTTGAATATGACACCAAATGCACGGCAATGAAAGCAAAAATTTCAAGTGAGACTATACAAAACCAGAAAGCTTCTACACGGCCAAAGAAATTAAAATGAAAAGGCAACATATGGAATAGGAGAAAATATTTTCAAACCATATATCTAATAATATCAAAATACGTAAGGAACTCAATTCAATAACAGCAAAGCAAATAACCCGATTAAAAAAATGGGCAACTTACCGATGGCCAGCAGGTATATGAAAAGGTGCTCAAAATCATTAATCAGGGGAATGCGAATCAAAACCTATTCGTCTTACATCTTTTAGAATGATCATTGTCCAGATGAAAAGATAACAAGTGTTGGTGAGGATGTGGAGAAAAGAGAACACTGTTGGAAAAAAGTGTAAATTAGTACAGCCACTATGGAAAACAGGATGGAGTTCACTCAATAAATTAAAAATGCAACAACCATCTGATCCACCAATGCCACTTGTGGATATATATCCAAAGGAAATGAAATCGGTATCTCAAAAGGATCCCTACACTCTTGTATTCATTGAAGTATTAGTCACAATAGCCAAGATATGGAAAAGAGCAGTGGATGACTACATAAAGAAAATGTGATGCTAACTGAATAAAGCCAGATACAGAAAGACAGATATTGCATATTACTTCTGTGTGAAATACGAAAGGTTGAACTAAGATAAACAGAGAATAAAAGAGTAGTTGCCAAGTGTTGTGGGGGTGGAGGAAAATGGAGAGATGCTGACAAAGAGCACTGACTCTGTTATAGAAGGAGTAAGTTCTAAAAAATAATAAAATAAATAAAATAAAATAAATTCTAGACAGTGAATGTAAAGCATGATGACTATAGTTAATAATAACGTATTGTGTACTTGACATTTGCTAAGTGAGTAGCTCTTAGGTGTTCTCACCACAAAAAGATTGTTAACCATGTGAAGTAATAGATATGTTAATTAGCTTGGTTGTGGTAATCATTACACAAAGTATACTTTTATCAAAACACCACATTGCACACCTTTAATATCTACAATTTTTATTTGTGTATCAGATCTCAATAAAGCTGGGAAGAAGAGAATTAAACTCTAAACTCTCCCCAGATTTTCAGTTCCCAAAGATATATAACCCTAATGGGGAGTTATTAGACTGGGGAGCTGGGAAGGACATTATGATGGAATCTGTGAGTCAGCGAGGGTTTCACCGTGACATTGCATCATCGATGCCCTCAAATCAGTCTCTACCATCCATTCCCACTCCCAACACAAAGATAGTTTTAGAGCCAAAACAAAAGTAGCCTGCACAAACTCTTTGCTAAGGAGGACTCCTCATTTTAAAATGAGCTGAAATACTTAAACTTTCATTAATGAAATTTTTTTTATTCAAAAATTTGGTGTGGCGTATTTTTTTAAGTGGCCACAACATACCAGGCACTGTTCTAGGTCTAAGAAATCCAACTAAAAGCAAAACTTACAGAACCTCTGCCCCATGGAGATTAGAAACTAATAAGGGGAGATAGATGACAAGCAAGCAAATAATAATAATAATAATAAATAATTTTAAGAGCTCATGTGTTATATATTATGAAATGTAAATGAGATAACACCAAGTAATGTCTGATTAAAACAAAATGGTGAAAGAGTTATGTGAGACTAGGTGACCACTTGCAGCAAACACCGTGTATAGTATTTATGGCGTGCCAGGCCCTGTTCTCAGCACATTTTATGTATGTTTCCCCTATGATGTGACTTATGTGAAGTAGCAAGTCAAGGCAAGTGTTTGGAGAAAAGATTCTGGGTTCAGGGAGAAGCAAGGGCATAGAGTCAAAGGAGGAAAGGATGTAGCGTGATTAAGGAACGGAAGGCGAGGGTGGCAGGTGGTGGATCATGCAGAACTCGGGAGGTAGAATGAGGAATCTGGACGGCTTTCTACATACACCAGAAACAACGACAGAGTTTTACACAAAGGAGTGATAGGATTACATTTACATTTTTAAAAGACTCAATCTGAGCACTTGGAATAAAGGGAAATAGGAGTGCAATGAGAGTGCTGAATCAGGAGGTGATTGTTTCGGTCCAAACAGTCGATGGGGGCTGCTTGGAATACGAGGGTTGTGGTAGAATTTCAGGCTGACTACGACCTGTTTCTCCTTTGAACTGCCATAACCTGTTGTTTATACCCATGCCGTGTGCTATTATAATTCTGTACTCCAGTTTTAGACTCTTTTGGTAGCAGGGACTAAAGCTTACTCATCTCTATTTTTTTCTCCTGGTTTCTGGGCATATTCTGTATGGCAGATAGTCAATGATTATTTTATTCAATCAAAATAAACACAGTTGTAATATTCTCCTAGTGTACCTGTACTTTTACATGAAAATATACACAGTGTATTTGGATAACAAAACTCAGAACAAAATACTTGTCATGTTTGAAGCTTTAGATTATATAAGTTTTTGTTTTTTTTAATTTGGCTTCACTTTTCTTTCCTCTTGTATTACTGCCAAGTGTGAAGTTTAAATCTACTTTTGAGTTAAACCAGTACAAATAAAGCTTCGAGCAATTTTTAAGAAGAGAAAGAATATGTTTTTTGCTGTCTCATAACTCAAAAATAACTGAGCCAATTTAATTTACTCGTTCTAAAGTGGGGGTGTTGGGGGAGGGGCAGTAGAGATAGAATGTGGAACAAATAAAAAAATAACATCTCCCATAAGACTAAGTCTGTAAATTCTCAAAACCAAACAAACGTCTTGAGATGTTGTAAACAAGCAAAGATGGAAGCTGAAAAGAAAATTCCTTTCACCTTTCAAGGAAACCTTCTGCAGTTTGACATCAAAGGTCTTAGACCAAGATAAATCATTCGGGTTTTTGAAAGGAAGAACATTTCAAGAAAACACTGCTTGAGGAAGACTTATGAATATATCTAATACATCCTTGGTGAGAAAAGATTGTGAGAACAGATTGTGGAAAGAGAAATATGAGAACAGCAGAGGTTGAATTTAATGATCTATATTTGTGCTCCTTTTTTTCTTCTCTTCTGATTATAACTTCTCATCATATTTCCTATCCCCTTCCAATAAACATACCATACACAATGCGGTTGTTTTGTCTTCTGTGATAAACATCACTCCATCAATACACATACACACCCAGGAAACAAATCACAAGAACTTCATAATATTTAGAAACACTCGACCTTTTTCAATTTCTGAAGAAGGGAGTTAATAAAAGGAGAATACAGAGGAAATACTCATGAGATATTAAGCCCTCTGAAGAGTGCTCTGAAGAAAAAGCTCTCCATAAGGGTGTGAGCAAACACTTGGCCACACTGGAGAAACAGGAAGGAAGTGCTTACTGGAGATTTGTGTGAGGGAATCAGGAGAGCAGCAGCTGAAACAAACCCCAAAAAGGTTTGTAATGCTTTGTTATCAAAGTGGTCTCTTCGTCTCCCATCGAAGTCACCTTATTGATCTGTATGATAACATATTATCTTGTTCCCTCTTTGAGAACCAGCTCTAAATTAAGCAAATTTCTCCTTGTAAAGTTAGTTACACCAGAATGTGTCTCATATTCTTCAAATATTGCTTCAACTAGGGGAGATTTCTGTTACAGGTTTTCTTGGAACTGAGTTCCCATCAATTTGAGGATTTACCTCAGCTTTTTACATTCACTACCGTGACTTTTTGATTAATGCCTGCCTCATTCACCCAACTAGTGGACTGACACTTTATAAATAGCTGTTGAAGGAAGTGACTTTGTGACTTGAATTTCTTAGCTAATAACATCTGCAGTATATACATATATGTATAGATTTACACCTATGGTGTGTGTTTATGTGTCTTTATTTTCCAGGAGTTTTAATTAATTCTTTTTCTACCATCCAACCACTGAAATTAGAAGAAATAAAATAAATTGAGAAGTTTTGACAGGATATATTAATGTTTGTTTATATTTGTTATATCCAGAGTTGGACTTACGCATACACAGGATAGGGGGGTAGGGAGCTTGTCTTTTCAAGTGCTTGCATAATACACCAAGATAGACCACATACTGAGGCACAGAACAGTCCTCAACAAACATAAAAGGTTAAAATCTTATAGAATGCATCTTCCAAACACAATGGAATCAAAGAAATTAATAACAAAGAAAATAGGGAAGCCTCTAAATTCTTTGAAAGTAAACAACACGTTTCTAATTAATCCATGGATCAAAAAGGAAATCTCAAAGGAAATAGAAAAACCTATGGATCTCAAAATGGATTATGAACGATGCAGACATCTTTCAATGGGCATGAGGGTTAAACTGTAGTGTATCTGTACCATAGAATGCTACTAAACAATGAAAAATAGCAAGTACTATCAACTACCCAGATCTCTAGGGAATTGTGTTGAGTGAAAAAAAATCAATCCCAAAAGGTTACATACTGCAGGATTTTATTTACATACCATTTTTGAAATGAGAAAATTATAGAAATGAAAAACAGTCTAGTGATTGGCAGGGATCAAGAAAGGTGCATAGGCGGGAGGGAAATGAACATGGATATACAAGTGTAACATGAGGGATCCCGATGAGAGTATTCTGCATCTTGGCTGTATCAATATCCTGGTTGTGAGAGTGTAGAGTAGTCCCCCCTATCCAAGGGGATGCCTGGAACCACAGATAGGACTGGACTCTGTATGCACTATGTTTTTTCATATTCATACCTTCCTATGATAAAGTTTAATTTTTGGAATAGGCACAGTAAGTGATGAACAACAAGAACTAATAATGAAATAGAAATATTATAATGATGTACTGTAATACAAATTAGGTAAATATGGTCTCTCTCAAAATATCTTATTGTACTGTCCTCACTCTGCCTCTTGTGAGGATGTAAGATGATAAAATGCCGAGGGGACGAGATGAAGCGAGTGAATGACACAGGCATTATGACGTAGAATTAGGCTACTAGTGACCTTCTGAGGCTATGTCAGAAGGAGGATCATCCACTTCCGGACTGAGGTTGGCCATGGGGAGCTGAAACCATGTAAAGTGAAACTGTGGACAAGGGGGGACTTCTGTACTGTTTTATAAGATATTATCATTGGAGAAAACGAAGTAAAGAGTACATGAGATCTCTGTGTATTATATCTT
Source organism: Phoca vitulina (assembly GCF_004348235.1). Classification (NCBI taxonomy): domain Eukaryota; kingdom Metazoa; phylum Chordata; class Mammalia; order Carnivora; family Phocidae; genus Phoca; species Phoca vitulina. The sequence goes on from NW_022589722.1 coordinate 6,129,930, forward strand.
GCAATTAACTACCTGTGAATCCACAATGATCTCAAAGTAAAAAAGTTTAATAAAGTAACTATGATAAGTATAATTATTATTTTCATTTTTAAAATAAGGCAATTGAGGCAGACCAAGTTTAAGTAATTTGCTCATTGTGAGAGGAGTCTTAAGTGACAGAACTGGGATTTGAAGCATCTGGGTTTTGAGATCAGAATTCTCACTCTTAACCCTAAAGCTTCACTGCTTTTACTTTTTCCTGGCTGCATGAAGCCCACAAATAAGTTGTCTGATTATCCAAATTATATTTCATAAAATAATCTTGTAACATTCCAAGATAACCAACATTGAACAACACACAACAAGCATTCTTACTTTACATAACATGTGAAAGGCCAATATTCAAACTATAGTACATAATAATTAGGACCATAACAAATATATATGACCTAATATATATATACAACATTCAGTTCTTTTTATGTACTAAATTTAAGTGGCTATTCTAATTCAAATGGTATACAATGGCTTATAAGGGCTACTTGCTTTTTTATCAGAGTGACTCAGAGAAAGCTCATGTTTTTCAAAGAACTGCTTAGAAATCAACATAGTTTATACAGGTCTCAATTCCATTAAAGAAAGCTTCTCAATTAAAAACCACCATAGTATAAAATCTATCTTAATTCATAGACCATTAACAGGATTGATTTTTTAGTTGTATTGCGACATCAACCCTACATTAAAAATATTATGACCAACATAATAGGAGACTGTGGACTTTCTGTGAACAAGACAAAGGTATTCTAAATCTTATCATTCTAATCCGATATTAAATGGTCATAATTATTTGGCATTATTTCCTTAACTTCTTGAGTTTTTTTTTTTTTTTTTTTTCCATTTCACTCTCATAGCCTTATGAGGAAGAGAGAATAGACTCAACTATCCCTGGCTGATGATGCAGCCAAGGCAGAGGGAAGAAACCTAATGTGTCCTGCCCTTCTAACCAAGTCTGATAATTTCATTTGAGAGAAAGAAAGAATTCCCTTATACATTGCCATAAAACAGAGTGACAAAGTAATAACTGGATAGAATCTAAGTGAAAAGTTAGTATAGAAAGCTGTCCAGAAGTCATTTATAGAATCACACCAAAAATGAGAAGTTGCAATCAGTGATAAACTGTGTTTTTCTGGATTTAGTAACCAGTATAGTGCAGAAGTTAGGAACACAACAGTCTTCTGTATCAGATTGCTCCTGGGTTTTAATCCCAATATGATTATTTTCAATAGCCACATTTTGTCATATTTTTCTGCCCCACTTTCCCAGAAAATTGAATGGAAAAAAATGCTAGTGACCACATGTGGTTATGGTAAAAATGTTCCCAGCTCAATGCAAGTTCTCACGCGGTGGTAGAAGCAGCAAATGTTGGAAGTCATCACTGAACAAGAAGAGTTTTATTAATGGAAAAGGGAAACGGTTGTCAGTAGGAAGCCTAATTGTGACAGGTGCTTTATATTCAGTCCGTCCCTAACTCTAGACAAGGACATACACCCACCTCAAGTTTACAGTTAAAGAATGGGCATTTTGCCCCATTTTAGCAAGGTATTAAGTGAGTTAAAGCATGCGTAAAGGGGCTTCCAAGAGCTCCTGACACACAGTACCTATTCAGTAAGTGTTAGCTCCTATTAACATCACTATTACTACATAGTGAAGAAAAATTAAAACATGTTCTGTGGGACACAAGAGCTCATTATACATCATAAGGTCACTGCAAATTAGCCATGTTTTTGGATTTAGGTTATAAACCACGTGCTAAGAATAGCAAATACCTACACAGAAGTGGGAGCTCCTGAGTAAAATGTAAGGCCCTTTAAGTTTTCTTTAGTAATCAGGGTGAAGAACGGCTGCAGGAAAGACATGTCTGCCACTCAGCGGAAGCAGCCCTGCTTTGCCATTACTGGAGCTGGTATGGCCAGCACGTGATGGATAAATGGTCTGCTCTCCACCTGAGAGGGGACATTTCTAGGTGACTTAAAAACAGGCATCCTTCCAGAACACGGGGAGGAAAAATAGACTATAGCATTAGTCTCAAGTTTACCATCACTGAAAGAAGTCTAATTAATTTTACCTAGTTAGGGGCCATACCATAGGTGGATACAGAGATTCAGAGATTAATAATATACTGTCTGCTCCCTTTAGAAGCTCATGAGACTATAGGAGAAACTAGCAGATGAACAAATAACCTTCTGCAATGTGACAATTACACTGAAATAAGATAAAGGATGATGGGGTAATGTTTAATTAATTCTTGCAGAAATCAAAGAAGAAAACTGCAAGGAAAAAATATATATAGCAGTGGTATTTCTTCACTCATTTCATTTATTCACTTTAAGCATGCTCACAGGTCAGGCTACTATTACTTTAGTTGACTCAGGTATTCAGGGGAAAATCAAACCGAGTAGAATTTGATACAACCCAGACAGTAATCTGGGTCTTTTATGTCAGAGTCATGTCTGACATATTAGATATGTTCAAGAAAAAGGAATAATATTTCCCAATATTAAAATACTGAGTTTAAGTGCAAAGTTTACATTAGAGAATTATTTATCATTCATCTCATCTCTATGTAGTATTATTAATAACTATTGGTCCACAAAAGCAGAAATGCCATGCTTACGTTTTTCAAAGTGAGCTGTATTAGAACTAGTATAGTGATAAATGTATGAAGACACTTACTACTGATCACTTTAAGCAGACATTTTACTTGAGATCTGTTTATATTTGTCTGTATAAAGTTTAAATTATTTTCATGTCAAGAGAACTTTGCAGCATTCTCAACTATAACGTTATGCCATGGAAATTACTGCATCCCTTACATGGAAAAGAATGTGATGTCTTTTCTAAGCACTGTGACATTGAGCAGGTTTTTATATTTTTCCTGTTCAACTTCACACATCAAATGTCATTATAACAACTATGTTGTAAAATAATTTAAATAACTATATGAGAAAATTATGGGGCTTGGGATGGAATAGTCTTCCAATGTAATAATTTTATCTCTGATAGAAAAGATTCTAATTTAGACCTGACAGTGCTTGAAAAAAAAAAAATGAACATGATGTTTTACGGAATTCCAAAACAATAAATAAAATGACAAGGCAAAGAAGTCAAAATATAATTTTAAATAATAAAACCATCCACACTATTGAAAGATAAAGATGCAAAGTAAATTCAAATGCTTGTTCACTGCTCCCCTACCCCCACCCCACCCCCCCCCCCCCCCCCCCATCCCCCCCCCCCCCCACCCCCCGCCATTTATCAAATTAAGGTGAGTTCCAATGGCCCTCTAGTGGTGATGTATTAGGGTTAGAGATTTTAACACTCAAAGGGTAAAAAAGCTATCTCCTTTCAGAACTATAAAGTGAAACATGTTCCTCTAAATGCCAAATTCTAGGAATATATTTTTAAATCTCCGTGTGGGATGCGAGTAGAAAATTTTTCCTCAGCCAATGTGGGGTTTCTTCTTGTACCCCTCAATAAAAGATATGTCAAGTGAAGATGCCAAATCGGGATACCACATGGTACATCATAATAACGCAGTACTTATGCCACATTAAATTTTGCAAAAGGTTGCAGATGAGTCACAGTACAAAGTTCTGCAAGAGCCACCACGTATCTCTTTACTGCACCTTAATTTTTTTCAGCGAGCCTCCTCTTACTGGAGCCCTGGCATTTTCTTCAAAAGGACTGTCAATTGTCTTAATGTTCCTAGGACATGCACAAATGACTCTGAGGTTTCAGATTGGAAGGCAAGGGGAGTCACCTCCCGCCCAGCCTTCTCCCTAGCGAAGCTTCCTGATTTTTTTCTGGACAGGATCACTCCTAAGACAGCCCTCCCAACATTAAATGTCTTATAAAGAATACATTGTATTCCATCCACGGGACACTATTTGGTTCTTGGCCATAACAAACAGCGGTCCTTAAGGGGGAGGATGCCACAGCTCCCTCGCCATAAGGAGCGGCTTGATGAGCTCATTTTTATAAGTTAATGCCCAAATGTCCCAAAATGAATCATCAGCATTTAGAAGCTTTGCCCCCATTTGTCTTAAAGGTCAAACCAAAACAAACCAACAACTTTGCTATAGCAGAAATAATCTATGGTCTTGTAATAACTGAAAGCAGTATTTAATCAAGTCAGCTTCCAACGAAAAGATGGCCCCGGAGCTCAGGAAGCAGTGTTGTCAAGGGCGGGTAGGAAGCTCGATAACGCGTGTGCTTGCTTCTTCACTCCACAACGCCCAGCTCCCCAAAAGCTGGCAGCTACTGTGGACAGTGCTGGTTCACAACAAATAAGTTAGTATTACTGAAAGGAATGAAGGGAGGAAGGAAGAGAGGAAGAGTGAGAGGAAGGAGTCAATTTTTCCTGTTTACGTGAAAACCCTTTTGAGCACAATAGTCTTTGAGGCAAACAAAGAAAATACAAATCACTTTTCAGTAATTTATTATGAAGTGCTAAGATTTTTACTTTTTTTTTCTTTTCTTTTTTAAGGAGAATATCCAGACTGACAATCAGGGTTAAAATACCATGTGAAATTGTAAAAGCCAAATATAAAACCAGAGAATTCTTTTGCAACCAGAATTTCCTTATTGTGTACACATAAAAGAGTTTTGATAATTATTCTGCTTCACTATAAATGCAAAGAAAGTATCATTTGATATCTGCAGATAGAGACAAGTTATGTTCACTTTAAATTAATGATGACAACATCTTTCTTTTAATTTCATTTTTTAGAATTTATTTCCTCTATTTTAATGCCTAGGACTGTGGTAAAGAGTATTGACTTTCTAATTTTTTTCTTATGTAATAAGAATTCTTTTCTTTTGTAATATTTAATGCTCTTTTGATTAAAAATATTTCTCAAAGGAAATATGATACATATGTACATACATAAAAGATAGGTTCATAAATGTATATGTACATTATATGCATGCAATATATGTGTGTATGTATACATATGCATACGCACACACTCACACACACGTGAATCTTGACCACATCTGAGATATATGATTTTTTTTCTCAGTATAAACTTTATTATATATTTTGGAAATGTGATGAAATTTAAAGTGAGAAGATTGAAAGAAAAAATGCACTATCTCCTAAAGGTAAGCCAAAGATTTTTCTTGCTATCTAATGAAATATGATTGTGCAATGAGAAATTATTTTAGTACTTAAAAATATTTAGCAAAATCACCAATGACATGGATATAATTTGGGCTACAATTAACTATGCTCATACTGATGATGCATCTAAGTGCTTTGGATAGAAAAAACTATGTATTCTTTTAGGCTGTGAAGTTTTAAGTTAGATATTTGATCTAATTTGTTTGGTCCTTTGAGTTCTGAGTCTTCAGGGATACCTTATAGGTTGACGGCCAACCCCATGAAAGATGAAACAAACACCCATCCAAGTTAAATCCTAGCTCTGCTATTTAGTACCTCTATGCCCTTAATTCAGATACTTCAAATCTCTGGAAGTGTTTTCCTAATTGTAAAATACTACCTAACTCCAGTGTTACTCAAAGGATTAGACGAAACAAAACATGTCAAGTGTTTTTGCACAGAAGTTTTTGTTACAGTATAAGAGCTTGGTAGATGGCAATGCATTATTATTACACAAGAAGAATGAGTGTGGCGATGAGATAATTTGGTGCAAGCCAGGAGGCGGGTGGTGAAGGGTCAGAGGGCAAGAGGGCAGGTTGATTAACGTGTGTATATTTAGGGGGATTGAATTCATCAAGTAATTTCTCCACTCCCCATTTCACTTTGCATTTTTGGTCACAGCCTCTGTGATTTTTGTTTTGTTCATGATCTAAGGTTTATTCTCATAAGACTCTCTATGGTGGGGGAGGTATAAATATAGGTATAGTGACTGATTGAACACTCAGAAATTGCTTGCAGTCTTATGCACTCAAGAGAACTATGGAATTCAACTTGGAATGTGATGTACTGTATTATTAGTAAATTTAAGTGTTAAGTGTATATACGAGGAATGAATTATAATTATCACTTTTTAGAATGAAGGAAACTTTGGGTTCTAGAACAATATTCCCCAAATTGATACACAAGATGAAATGCTGTTATCTCCTTGTTACTGCATCCCTTTAGCAATATCACCTTGCTTTTCGGTACACAAAATAAAATTGACTTCTGAAGATTTCTAAATTCCCCTACTTTATAGATCAGAGGCACCCAAAGATGAGCAGTATTGAGAGCTGATTTCATTAAACATAGGGAACCAACTAAACAGAAACTTGAAATCCTGCAACCTCGGGACTGCCCACAATTCTCCTTCCGCGTGTCTTTATTACCATGGCAGTCACCTGAAATTCAGAAATTAAATTAAGATGGAACACTCCAGTCTAAACTGAGTAATAATATATGCAATTAAAATTATAAAATGATTTCCAAGATGATAACACTTTACCCTCAAAGTGTTACATATGTATTGAAGCAAAACCTTGACTTTAGAACTATCAAGTTTGGGACAAGGAAAGAAATGCCATGGCTTGAGTCCAGAATGTAAAGATCAAAGACACATGAAGTGGATGCTTGCAACACTGTTTTTCATTGAAATCATCATGCAAAGATTAACCTGATAGTGATTTTCTAGAAATAAAATTATATTCAAATGCATTATATTAGTAATAGTGTTAATTGATGGCTTACTCAAGTGTTCAGAGACTCACTGTGTCATGTGATGGAATTTTGCAAGTGACTATTATTTTTAAGGGTTTAGCAAGCTTTTTTTTTTTTAAAAAAATTTGAATTCCAGTGAAAACGTTCCTTTCTAAGCTATTTATTACCTTTTTTATTTTTACTTTTTAATTTTTTTTAAAGATTTTATTTATTTATTTGTCAGAGAGAGAGAGCACAGCACGGGGAGCAGCAGAGGGAGAAACAGGCTCCCTGCTGAGCAACAAGCCCAACGCAGGACTCAATCCCAGGACCCTGGGATCATGACCCAAGCCAAAGGCAGATGCTTAAGGGACTGAGCCACCCAGGTGTCCCTATTACCTCTTTTTAAACTATAATTTACATCCCTCCAATCTTTTAGTAAATAATGATTTTTTTTTTTTTTGTACAGCTGCCATGAAAGACTATGTCAGAACAAGACAAGCACAGACCATACCATGTATACATAGAAATTTTGTTACATTTGTTTTGTTATCTGCACATGAGCAAACAAAAATTGGGAAGATGAAAATATTTATTGAAAGTTGTGTTAAAATATTTCTCTGAGTTTTTATTATAATTGTTTCAGGGTTTTCTTCCTCAAATGTTCCTGAATCCAAAAAAAAAAAGAGTCAAGGAAAGATAGCATCATGGCTTAATGAGGGATTGGGGCAAAAAGAGAGAACAGGAATAGGCTCGGAAGGAACTCTCAGAGAGGTAGAAGGGACACAGATAAAATGATATAAAAGGAGACCCAGGGAAGGCACAGATAGAGTAATTATTATGTGGCAGGCACTATTCTAAACATTTAATCATCACAGCAGCCTTGTGAAATAGGTATAATAGTTATCAGCATTTTCCAGACCAGAGAGACTAAGGTACAGGGAGACTATCATGTCCCCAGTCTCACAGTGAATCAGTGGTGTAGTTGGGATTTGAGACAGAGTTTGTGTATCCATGCATGTAATTACCAACCAGACAGGGGATAAGGGAGTTTGAGAAAAGGGAGTCAATTCTTGTAGGTTACATAAAGGAAAGAAGAGCACTGGTTTTAGCAATAAGGAAGTCATTAATAACTTTTGTCAGAACCCTTTTAGTGGGAAGCAGGCTTTGGTGTTGCCCGCTGAGATCTTCCACAGCAACTTTTCTGATTTTGGATTCACCCACTCCTTTTATCCAGGTAGGGGTTTTCCAGAATAGATCTCAGACCATATTTGGCATGCAAGATGTTAATCAAGGGTCCACAGTGTGAGGAAGAGAGAAGGAGCCCTACAGGGAGAAAAAAGGAAGTCAAACTTCCATGCAGACCTGAAACAGTTTTAGCCAATCCAACAGAGAGATCTGGAGGGATTACTGACCATTAAAATTATTTTATGGTGTCTGGGTGGACCAGTGGGTTAAGCCTCTGCCTTCAGCTCAGGTCATGATCCTGGAGTCCCAGGTCCAGTCCTACTTCTCCCTCTCCTTTTGTCCCTCCCCACCTCTTGTGTTCTCTCTCACTCTCTCTCAAATAAACAAATAAAGTCTTAAAAAAAATAAAGTTGTTTTACATTGGGTTAAAATGCCTCAGCTTTATAAGCACTCTTGGCTCAGTCATCAGACATGGCTGGTCCAGGCATGGCCTGACCACGGATGGGGCTGGGGTGAGAGGCTCACACCTGAAAAAATAGCCCTTTGCTAACCAAGCTATCTGCAGAAGTCCTTGGAAGGGAGTGTCTACCATACCTCCCAATAGATTTTTAAGCTTCTATTTCCTTATATTAAATCTCATATTTAGATAATTAAAAGTGGCTTTTTTCCTCTGACTGGTACATAGACTAAGCAACTTTTGCATTATATTTTAAGTATGTCTTTGATGCTGTTTTTTTTTAATAGATTGGTAACATCTTGAGGTCAAGGACCTTATCTTTTCATCCTGTTTTTTTCAAATCTAACAGAGCAATATGACTCATAGTAAAATGTGTTGACAATTGAATAGGTGGGGCATTTGAGATAAGTCTTTAAGGATGACTAAGAGTTTGCCAGTCAGAACACAGAACCAAAGGCTAAACAGCTTGTGTGCTAATTAAACTTGCAGTAATTCTGTTTTCCTTTGTGTTTTTTAAATATATAAATGAATAGTTTACATTTATCCACTGCACTGTAAAAGCTTACTCAGTGCCCCAAGCAGAAATCTTTCCAAAAACGATTGGGGGAATAAGTAAAATGTACTTATTTATTTTCAGATAATTTATTTACATGCAAATGTTTCAGTATGTAAACCATTTTCAGGGAATTTTTTTTTTTAAGTTTAAATCGCATTTGTAAATTTCACAAGTTTAAATTCAACATAAGATGGGAGAACAAAGACAACCATTTCAAAGATGCTTTTTTAAAAATATAAGGCCATTTTCTACTTACGTTATACATTCTTTTGTCTAATTTTTTTACTCTATACTACATATGGTTTCAGTTCCTCTATTATAAATGGATAATAATTTATAGATTTTTATGAGAATTGAATTAAATAGCATTTAAACTACTTAAGTACCTTGGGTATAACAGATCCTAAAAGGTGCCTTATTTTTCGTACCTTAATTATCTATTTATTTAGGGAAAGGGCTGCCTCTCATCTCCTTATTTCCAGCACCTAGCACTGTATTTGGTCCAGAGTATGTGCAAGATAAGTTTTCTCAGTCAATAGAAAATTAATGAAAATGGGATCAAAATCATGATAAGAATTTTAAACAATTAGAAATCAAAGGGAAAAACTAGTTTGCAAGTAAATATAAAGCATTTAAGACTTTATTACACCACAATGAATTTGTGGTGGTCTGAGGATTGGAAAGTCACTCTCCAAGCATATTCAGTAGACTCTCTTCGTCCAAGCCCCCCACTGGATGCCAGAAACCGTGGATAGTACCAAACCCTATATATACTATGCTTTGTCCTAAACATACATCCTTATGATAAAGTTTTATTTATAAACTAGGCACAGAGATTAACAATAATAATGAATAATAAACTAATAATAAAATAGAGCAATTATAACAATATTCTGTAGTAACAGTTGTGTGAATGTGGTCTCTCTGTAAAGATACCTTTCTTGTGATGATGTGAAATGATAAAATGCCTGCATGAGGAGATTAAATGAGGTGAATGATGTAACCATCGCTAACCTAGCGTTAGGCTGTTACTGACCTTCTGATGTTACATCCGGAGGATCATCTGCTTCAGGACCTCACTGACCCAGGTAACTCAAAGAGCAGAAAGTGAAACCGTGGATAAAAGGTGGGGGGGAGGGACTACTGTAATTCACAATCATTGTTTCTCAGTCAAAAATATTGATTGAAAGGCTACTAATGTTTCTGTCATCTACTCTTCTAGACTTATAAAAGACAAAAGTATAAAATAGGTTTCTTTGCATGGGTAAATTATCTACATGTTTTTAATCCAGCAGGTATTTATTTGTTGTTAAAGTTATTTGTGTATATAATAAACCCTTGAAACCAGTAAAACCACTTGCATAATAGAGCCATTGATGTAATACAATATAGTGAGATCCTAAAACTGTTTATTTAGTAGTTTATTCAATTGACTGCCTAAAATACTGGTTCTTGTCATCCGAAGCATGCCCATCCTTCACTGCCAAGGTAAAATTTTGCTTGATACAAGGTGCCTAGGGTACTGAAAATTGGGATTCCAGTTGTGGCTTCATGTCTAACTAAGCAACACTACAAGCTTGGAGTCTCTTTGTACATAAAGAAGGATTTACATAGATCATTTCTAAGTTCCTCCCCTGCTTTAAAAGTTGTAAGGTACTACAGCGCACTTTGCCTTACTCTACCCTTTCTTTTCTGATTTCCAATGGTGCTTCCTAGCTGCTACCAAATAATATGGTGCTTGGAAAATAATGTATATAGCTTCATGTGACTTTCACTTTGTTTATCATTTGTATGTCTTATTTCCTAAAAAATGCAAATTCTTCAGGGAAAGACAGTACTAAACTCCTTACTCTCTCTCTTTCACTTATGACTATTAATACTAAGAACACACTTGATACTTGTTGGTTCATTTAATAAAGCCGATGTTCAAAAACTTAAGCTTGGGAAACAACTGGATGACTATCAATGTTACTGTATAAAAGGGAGCTATTGCTCTACCAAGGAACTGATATTTGAGAGGTGTAGAGAATTGTCAAAACTTTCCATTTGGCAGACTTTACCGGAGGGACTGCCTACATATACCAATCGCACTTCTCTGCCCCTTCTCTCTTTAAGAACTACATTCACCCACACCCACCCTAAAGGAAATGAATAAATGGAGTTTGGATTACCAACGCCAACCTCTGCCAGAAGAAGAACAAAGAAAGCAGTTGCAGAAAATGGTAATTTGATGACGAAGGCTGTGTGAGGGTTCTCTTTTTATGTCACTTCTCCTTTCCCTACCAATTAATCTGAAACACATCTCCTCATTCTGAATACATCTTTCTCTTCCCTCTCTTCTCCCACTCTCACATAAGGCTCGAGAAATGATTTTTAATGTGTAGAATGAGTGGCGCTTCAGAGTTTATGGTCTTATTTGATCTTCCTCAGAACCATGTGAAGTACAGAATTCAGCATCTGAATGGTGCAGAGTGAAGAAACAAGAGGTCAGAATCTCTCCAAGGTAGTATATAAAACCAGAAGCCAAAAAATAGTAGTACATCCTCCTTCCCCACTTGTTGTGTCCTTTCTTTTTTGATTTTTTTTGTCCTTAAATCTCCTTCCCATTATACTGCGGTGGTTTAAATATAAGATAATAAATGGGACATTAAACACTCTGAAGATAAAAACTGAGACATAGAGCAGTCTTTAAAATAAAATGATGTTCTCCATCTTGGTAATAAAATGAATATACCTAATATATAATGTAATGTGAACAGTACCTTAATAAAGTATATTTGTGAATTCCATTATTACAAGCATTTCCAAGATTGCTAAAATTCAGAGGGAAGGAGCTTATTTTTGAAATTTTGGGCCAATGTTCTCTCTTGCCTCCATTTTGGTAGATTTTCACGGGGATTATTCCAGAACTGGTACAAAAGGATGGTGAACTCTCATCTCTTCTATATTCCTGGCTTTGGCTTCTCAGAGTATCAGATTTTCTTTTTAAACACTGCAATTAATGAAGTATAGCCAATTTAATTTTAAAGAGTATATGCCAAGTATTTCCCATGACTTGTGATGTTCTCCTTATATCCAGTTGAACTGTGATCTGTGAACTGATTAACTTTGCCCTTTTCTTCTTCTTGTAAAAGCCTGCAGGTAGGTACTGATCCATTCCAATTAATATCTAATGGTGATAAACTAAAGACAAAACTCCAGCTAACAGCTTCCATCTGTGGTTATGCATAAAATATCTGCTTCTGGCAAGTGACACTATATGCAAATTTTAAAATTTCAATGCTGCAGGAATTACATAATGAATTCATATATGCCAAAAATAGAGATTCCCCCACTTTTCATCACCTTCCCTTTCGTTAATGCTCAGGAACCCTATAAATACAGTTAGAAATACATTTTAATCTTTATATATTTTTCTTAATATGCTGGTCTTAAATTTTTCTCTTGTCATGGCTGCCAGTACCAATGAATACATTATATTTTGGTCCCCACATTTTAAAGAAATGTAAAATTCGCTCAATTTAACTAGTATTAATTAAAGAAATTGACATTACTTTTGGTATCACTGTAACATTCGTAAGGCTAGTGCCCATGTTGAATTATTACTATGTTCCCCTAGTACCTTATATTTAGATTATACTTATTTTCTTGAGGCCTCTGTATTTGCTGCCAACAAAACTGTCCAACCATATGATTTACTGTACTCAGGCTTAAAAATGGATGTAAGTAATATATTCCATGTGCCACTATACAGGTTTTTTACTTCTGTTATTTCAGAAAGGAAATTGTCTAATCCCAACCCCCCCACCCTTTATCTTTCTCTCTCCCTCCCTCTCCAGGAAGCATCTCGTTGGTTTTAAGTTGTTCCAGCTTTAGTGAACATATATTTATGTATTAGCCTAGTGTTAATTTAGAGAGAGTATCATCCTTAGAGAGCACTGTCTTTAAAAATAGTCAAATTAATAAGTTAATTGACATAAATGGACGAGTCTTAGTGGTATCCAAGGGCTCAAAAAAATGTTAGCAACTTGAAGGCTCAATGGTAAAACCTTTTAGAGCCAACATGTTCTTTATGAATGTATTACTGTGCACTGTGTATCTGCCATCGAGAAACCGAGCATTTGTGGTTTAACAATGCAGGTCTGTTGTCTGTTAGTAAGTATGCTGTCTTACTTGCCTGGGAACTGGGTAAACTCTAGAAATTAAAAAAAGGAAAGGTGGTGAAAAGTGAAGAGATCTCTTTTTTTAGGCATATAAGAACACATTATATAACTGCTACAGCACTTGATTCTTTTTTAAGTCAAGTGGGAGATAGGAAGGTAAGTTTCCACTCTTTTGATAGTTGTTTTGTGTTTTGTTTTTTTTTGTAAATCATCTTGTGGAAAAGTATATGTGTTCCTCACATTTCAGTAACTCTTAAGAGTATACTTTTAACTTGTAAACCACTCAGGTTAATTCTCTCACTCGAGGGATTCAATTACAAAACATTGCCTCTAGTGAGAAAAGTAATTCTAAAGGCATATTTGCGTAGGTACTGTGCTATGTCTGTGTTGACCTTTATTTTATTCTTTTTAGATACTCAGTGAGTTTAGCTGGGTTCTCTGAATCTCCAAGGTATTAGAATAATGGCAATTTTATGATCAGTAAATGTTCTGGGAGTAGAAAATGTGAGCTTTGAGAAGCATGGGAAGGCTGGGGAGTTTACCCTTTGGGATAAGGCACATAATGAGGAATCACACTGGGCAATTTTTTAGTTTATGGGAACTCTGAGAGCAACAATTCTCACTCCCAGATAGATGTTTGGGAATAACAATTCAGTGACTGTGGAGAGGGTGACCTTGGATATGACTAATCAAGAATGAATGAACTTGTTACAGAAATTAAGTAAAAAGATATTGGACAAAATAATATGCCAGAGAAATGGTTCAAGCAATAGATCTATTAACCTTCAGAAAGAAGAAATCAGCCAATCATTTTGATTCAGGGAGAAGTGTTATTTTATTGATGAACACAATTCCATGTTCAATGTCTTATTAAGCTTTGTAGAGGACACTTTTGGAAATACTGCCCAGTCATAGCCACCATTTCTTTACAACCTGGTTCCTTCACAGGGATCAGCCTTGACAGCCATGTTGCTCAGTGCATGCCTTTTGCTTACAGCCTTGGTGGATTCAGTCAGAGGCCACTCAGTTCCTGACTGAGAAGGTGCACGTGGAAGAGATTGCTGTTTTGGGGGGCTGAACCACTAAAGCCCAAGTTCAGGGAGCATAGAATAACCATCTTTTATGAGAAATATGAACCAGAGAGACCAGAGAAGAACAGAGATGTGAGAACAAACATCCACATGGCACTGAAGTCCCTCATATCAGCATTTGCCTGCTTCCTCCCTCGGGTTCCCACGGGACAGCCCTAATCTAAACCACCTCTGCCTTTTCTTCCCCTCAAGCTAGTTTATGTAGGTCACTGCTGGCTAAGTCCTAAAGATTGACTCAAGTATTTCTTCTGATAGTCAGTGAACTGCTCACTTTTTTTTTTGTATTTCCTAATGAATTACATTTACTTCTATTAATAAGGAGACTCTGCAGAGGTGGATAATATCATCTAATTACATTCAAAATGAGAGATCTACTACTTGTTATTAACAAAAAGAGATGAAATGCAGAAAAAAAGTATTATTGTGATTGTTGCTATGGCTGTTTACCTCCCTTTTATTACTGATTGATTTCGAAGTCAAAGTTAATATAGACTACATTTAATTTTAATGCTTAGTATTAAATATTTAAAATACAAAAAATGCAAAATTATGATCCTTTTAAGAAGGCAATTTTTAATCTTATAAAGGAAGAAAAAAGTGCATATAATTAAATTCAGAAATTATTTATTCAATGTGGCTAACAGTTTGATATGTACAAGAAGCAGCTGAGAAGCTTGTTCAGAAAATGTGTGTGGGGGGGGTACACGATAACAATTCTGATATCGCTACATATGTTTATTTGAGTTGAACAATTAAATAAATGGATGGTGGATGGTAGGAGCCAGGTTTCTCATTATTGAGGTGGAAATTTTCAGGTAAGCAAGGTGAAGAGACTAGAATGATTCATGTGGTTACAGAATAGAGTTAGAGACAACAGTAAGAACTCATAATTGGCTTAATATATTTAGCTTAATAGTTTTAAATACATATAGTTGCATGTTAAAATACTTATAGATATGTGTATACACACAGGTTAACGTAAACATATATTTTCTTGTTCTGTCAGCTGACTGTACCTGAAAGAAACGACGCCCCAGAAGCAATGAGCACACCTAGCACAGAGATCTTGGTGTCTGATGCTATTCTCCAATAAAAGGAAACATGGCTGCTTCTTCACCTGGGGCAAAAAAGGTGAGCCCAGAGCATCTCATAGTGCCAGAAAGTAAGAAAGTGCTAAAAAAAAGAACAAACAGTAAAATCCACTGTGATGAGAATATCAAAGGGACATAGAAAACAAGTGAAAGAGCTCCCAATGACCACGCTAAGATACTTTGAACAAACATGATAAAGGACCATTAGATTGTAACCCAAAGTATAAAATAAATGTCCACAAGTTTATACTGATATAAATAAATGATTGAATAAAGTATTAAAACAGGAGAGAACAGACAAATCTTCCATGCATAAGAATTCCAAATAACTTATATAGATATTCTGGCCTAATGGAGATATGTGTTTAAACTGGTGTGAGCATAGTAACTTCCTTCCAATGAATACAGTATGGGAAAGGGGGAAAAAGTAATTTTATGGTGAAGAAACCTGATAAAACTACCTCAGCCAGGTGATCAAGGTCAACATCAACAGTCATGTCATGTTGACAGTATGGATCCTTGATATGTGATGTGAATTGAAATAACTCTCTTTCATTGTCTTTTCCTAAACCCATAACCTCAGTCTACTTATGAGAACAGCATCAGATAAATTTCAAGTGTGTCATTGTCATTATATATAGTATTTTATATTGTGTATAGTTTATGGTACTTTACCAGTGTTCCTCAAAATTGTAAAAGTCATTGAAAGAGAAAATATGAGGAACATTCATAGCCAAGAGGAGGCTAAGGAGATGTAACAATTATGTTTAATACAGGATTCTGAAACAGATAAAAGACTTGAGGAAAAAATGAAAGGAATCTGATAAAGTATGGACTTTAAAGTTAATATAATGTATCAGCATTGGTTCATCTGTTGTAACATACTGTTTTAATGTAAGATGTTAACAGTAGGGGAAAATATATGAAGGGTATATGATCTTCCCAATTTTTCTGTTAAAAAATAAGGTCTATTTTGAGGGAGAAAAAGAAAAGTAGATTATCAGGTCAGCCCCAAAAGATTTTTATGTAAGAGGAGTGAAGTGCACTACTGATTCTAATTCTTCTGGTCCACAACCACATTTGGGGGAATATTGCCCTAGTGTGTGAATTTTTTGAGGGTAGTAATTGTTTTGTTCAATGTTCACTGAAATATATTTACTAATGACAGATTACTTATCTGGCTTATCCTCCTTTTTTAACTCTACTTTCCTGGATTATCTTCACCTCCTGGATTTTTAAAAGTTGGAGATCATCAGGGGTTGGTCTTAACACCTTTTTTCTTTCACTTGTGGTAGATGCTGTCACTTGCTTCCCAAATCCGGCAGGATAGCACCCATTCTCCCAGCTGTGAGGGATGCATAGAGAGCCCTTATGTGTTGGAAAAGACTTCATTTAATGACTGGCCAACACAGGACTACAAAGGCCTGAAACCTTTCCTTACTTTTGTACAATTTTGAAATTATGTTCTGGTTTTAGCATCCCTGTGATGTGACCTGAGGGCTTTTATATTTCATCATAGTCCAACTTCTCACACTGTTCATTTAGACTCTTTTTCTTTCATACTTTTTGATCCTAAGAGTTCTCTCTAATAAACTGCCTATCAGCTAATTCTCACTATAAAGCCTGTTTCCTAGGAAACTCAAAGTGCAACCTCACTGCATACTTCCTCCGGGAGTGAGTTCCATCCACATCAGTGGTTTCCTTTTCCCTCTGTATTGTTATCTTTAATTTCTATCTCTATACCAAATCTCCTCCAAATGCCAGACCATATATCTCACAGATGTCTCAAAATATTCACTTGGATACCTCACTGTCAGCTAAAAATAAATATGCCAAAAATGGAAATCATAATTTCTACTCTGAAACTTTGTCCTCCTTCAGCCCTGCTTAGTGTAGCTGGATATAGTCTAAGAAAATACCTATGGTCTAGATCGTAGTATCACGTACAAGACTGTTAATATGGTCACCACGACACTGTATAGAAGGGTAAAGGCCAGTAGGTCCAATGTAAGGCATTTTCTTAAGCACTTTAAACATATTAGTTCATTTATTTCTCTCAACAACTCCATGAAGTAAGTTTCATTATAGTATTTTTAAAATTTTTTATAGAAAACTGCCATACAAAGAAGTATATAAATTGTCCAAGGTCCTAATGTCAAAACAAGGATTTGTACATCAATAATATGTGTCCTAAAATCCATATGCTAATTATTTTCTTATCCTGCCTCATTCACACAAGTATTGGTTTGATTTTGAATGTATTTGGTTGAGACTGATGGGTAAAAGGAATAGCTGGTCATACATGTTGTGGTTGGTAAGAACCACAACAGGCAGAAACATATTATTTAACTATATTATAATTTTTATATCCTCTTGTACTTGATGAAAGGAATGTCAGCTCCTCATGACAAGAAGAGAAGATTCCTGATCCTAGGATACAGAGTTCACCTAAGCAAACTTATACTATGTTCCTTTTGGCTAGCAAGTTTGGATTAATACTACCCAAATTCAAAACCTATCTACCTATGTATCATTGAGATATATATCCTCATGTGTATACCAGAGTCAAAGCCCTTATCCATCCATCCATCAGATGAGCAAGCTAGAAGCCAAAACTTGAGTGTTATCATTGAAATCTCTATCTCTCACTCCACCAATTGATTTTCAAGTCAAATTATTTTATAAATGTGTCTAAAAGTCACTCAATTCTCAGCATCCAAAGCATGAATCTTATCACTACCCCTATAATTTCACTCAGGACTCCCCACACCTCCACCCTTGATGCTAGCTCATGGACCCTGCAAAGACTCTCTACCTAGTCTCCCTCTATCTACTTTTGCCTTTCCAATCAATCTTCTTTCGGTATCATAGAGTAGCGTTTTTAAAATAAAAATATGATCACATCTATTTCCTGCTTAAAACCTTTCAGTGACTTCCCCTTGCTCTTAAGAGAAAGACCAAAATGTACATTGTGCCTTACAGGGCTGCATATGCTGATTCTCCTTGCCTATCTTTTCCTGGTCAACGCTGTTATTATTCCTCTGTCCAACTTCTTTCAGATCTATTAGCATGTACCATGCCCCTTCCCACCTCAGGACTATGTCCATGCTGCTTTTTCTCTACAGAAACTCTCAACCCCATATATGAGTTGACTCATATTTCAGATTTCCATTCAATCAACACTTTTTGAAAGAGCTTGCAAAACTCCCAGCGTTCCTTATTATAAACTCTCATAGCACTATGCCTTTTCCTTTACAGCTAAGTTGTCCAGTGGTTGACCATTAAATTCATTTTAAATTATGGCCAACTACATATAAGATCAACTCAAGAAAACACTCTTAAATGTATTTTGGACATTTTGATGTATTATATTCACAAACAACCCTTTTAAAACTTTTATTGGATTTAATGACCTCCAGTGGTTAAAACATTTTATTTCAAACACTGCATTTGGCTGGGGGCAAAGGCAAAAGCTGGGCATCTCAACCAGTTTACGGAGATACCTCTGGATCCAAACTCTCTTCCCATAAACCCAGCCTTATTAAAAGTAAATCGTAAAGCATGTGAGACAAATAGTTCAGGCTTTAAAAATCTAAGAAAAAAGAGAAAAAGCCAACTCATTTGTTGCCAAGATTCCATTTTTCACAGAATTGTAGGACCTTTGGTTTGTGAAGCATTTCATTTGAAATCAATATACCTCCTCTAACCATGAGGATGGAGAGAGTCGTGGTAAAACTGAGGGAAGGGGACAAGGAATTCAGTGGATCTGAGTATAGAAAAAGTCACCTGGTCTGATATCTTAGATGAGGAGCATGATTTAAAAGTCAAAGAATCAAAAAGTTAGTGGGACAGGAGTTAAAAAAAAATTGGTGATGCCTTTAAAAAGCTTGAGTCAGGGGGCAACTGGCTGGCTCAGTTGGTAGAGCACGTGACTCTTGATCTCAGGGTCAGGAGTTCAAATCTCACACTGGGCATGGAGCCTACTTAAAAATAAATTAAAAAAAAAAAGTAAAATGCTTGAGTCAGGACTTTCATTCTAAAATTGGCTATCCCATATCTCCTGCTGGGTGACACACAAGATCTAGGTCATGATGCTCATGCACGGGAGTAGGTTATATTTAAAGTCTCAGTCATCTCCTCTCCACCTGCCATTTTCCATGTTGCATTTGCGTGGCACATCTTGAGCAAAATGTGGAGTCTTTAAAGTGTGATTGCATAGTGTTCTTCTCTACTTTCTGAATCATTTGTCCCCATTTAAGGATAAAACATTTCTAAAATCCAGGAAAGAAAAAAGAAATATTTCTCATTGAACACCTAGAGTATGCCAGGACAACACTGTCACATTTAATCCTTGAGGCTTCCCCAATCCTGGTGGTGAAAATTTCCACTTCAGAAGATGGGAAGCAGAGAGTGCAGAAGAATCAACATCTTTTCTACATCATAAAATTCCAGAGTGGAACCTGTGTCTCTTTCTAACGCCCATTTTTTCCCCATTATACTAAGTTAGTCATCTGTTGTTCTCCAGGTCTCTGTACAATCCCCTCTATCAAAATGTAAGCTTATTTTTCTTTATTTCACACAATACACAATCTAATTCATGCTTTGACAGCAGTTGGTTGCCCACAAAGAAGACATTCATTTTAAGCAGTTCCCTATCTCTTTATGATCTGCAAGGGTTAAAAGATTTCATTTAGGGAAGGAATTTCAGACTTCCGATGAGCTGTGGGGGATTGGAGAGCCATATTAGGATCAGTTGGTTGGCTTTGCAGGTAAAGCTCACTTAACCTTTCTTTAGGGTGACTGCAGCCTGAAAGGAGATTCTGCTTCCCATTAGGCTGAGCCAGTCCTCAGTGGAGATGACCTGAGGGCAGGAGAGGCGGCTGCTGCTCTAACTGCCTATTTCAGGCCACTCCTGGCTGTTGCTTAGCCAAGGGTTCTTTCTTCACTAGCTTCTCCTAAAGGGCCTTTAGAGTAATGTTTCCACAGTGGCAGAGCAAATAGGAATCCCTCAGAAAAAGAATAATAATCCTCAGAATTAGGGTCCAGCTATCTACTTTTTTTATCAAGCCCTAGTGGTCCAAAAAATCACACTTTGAGAAACGCTAATGTGGAGACAGTCCTTTCTGACTATGTGCCTGCTAAGTGTCCATCCTGCAGATTTTATTGCCTCTCTACCTCTTTTTGCTAAACTTCCTTCAACTTTCCTGTCCCCTATTCTGCCAACCCAATGACATTATTTTAGTTAGTAATGTACTATATATTATTTATTTGTTATTTATTATTTGCTGATGTCTTTCCTCTCTAGAGATTATACACTTCTTTAAAATCTCTGATACAGTTCTTGACAACAATACAGTAAATACAAGAGTAGATTTTCTTTAATAAAAGAAGCATTACTCTATTGGCAAAGCATATCCCCATGCTATTAATACTGAACGATGTTCTAAAGTTTATATCAGCTGTCACATTAGTACGGCAAATCAATATTTTCGATCTGCAAGAAAGAGAAAGCAAGTATGTTGGTGAAAAGAATAGAAAAACTTTTTTTTTTGGCCAGGCTTGACCTTTATCAAGATGATGGATTGAAATGATCCAAAATGTTGACAGAATGCTTTTGCTGAGCTTTTGCTGAGATGACCAGATACCATAGTCACTGGAGTCGTTATAGCCCAGAAACAAAGCCGATTGAAGTTAGGCCATTTGCCTAATAAAGATGGAAGAGGGAGGCAAGTTGTTATATTTGTCTTATCTTACATGGATGAGTTTTGGCAGAATGGTTGAATAAGACTTAAATTACAGTTTCTCTCTTTTGTTAGCCAGGTTCCCAAATAACATTACCATATATGGCATTTTAAGGACTACCTCTGAACAGAGTCTCTCAAAGCCTCTGGCTATAAACTTTCTGAGGAACATTATCTAATCTCATCGTTTCATGAATCATAATTATAAAATGACTCTCAAATCTCTATCTCAAGTCATTCTTTTCTGGGTTATAGTCCTGAATCCCCAACACAAATTCAGTATGCCCCACAAAAATGTCTTCTCCTTTCTCCTCACCATAGCTCCCTCTCTGGGCTTAATTTTACTTTTGAAAATGCTACGAGCATTCTCTGAGTAATTAACACTTAAATCTGAGAGGATCCCTTTTTTCCCATATTAACCACTCAAAACCAATTTTCCACCAAAGTCTTTAAATTTTTGCCTCAAAATGTTTTTCTAATTTCCAGCATCATGACCCTGGACCAAGTCTTAACTCCACTGTGAGTTTCCTTACATGTGTCTCCATTTCTTCCTTATTCAGCAAATTCTGCACTCTTCCACCAGCTTAATCTTTCCAAATTGCAGCCCTCATATTGTCCCTCAAGTTTTCAATAGATTTCCAATGTCTGTAAAATTATTAACCTTGTGCCCAGTTATTGGAAGCCACTTCTTACTTTTCTAGCTCTATTCTAAAGCTCCCTGTATATACTTTTAAATTTCTATAAATAGGTGTATTCGGCTGAATGGCAACCCCCTAAAAGATATGTCTACTTAGAATCTGTGAAAGTGATCATCTTTGGAAAAGGGGTCTTTGCTGATGTAATTAAGGACCTCAAGATGAGGTCATCCTGGATTAGAGTGGCCCTAAATCCAACAACAAGTGTCCCTATAAGAGAAGAGACAGGGAGAAGACATGGGAGAAAGCCATGTGAAGATGGAGGCAGAAATTGGAACATTGGAAATTATCCAAGCCAGGAAACACCAGGAGGCACCAGAACCTGGAAGAAGGAAGGAAGGATTTTCCCTTAAAGCCTTTGGATGGAGTGTGACCCCTACTGACACCTTGATATCAGACTTATGGCCTCTAGGACTGTGAAAAAGTAAGTGTCTCTTGTTATAAGCCACCCTGTTTGTCTAATTTGTCTAATGAGTTGCAGCAGCCCTAGGAAACTAACACAATAGGTCAACTGAGTCTTCCTAATGGTATCTACTCTTGTGATTCCTCTTGTTTAAGATGCTCACCATACCTCTCATACCTCTCCTCCTGTTAAAATGATAGTCAACATTTTTAAGTACATACAACAAAAGGCACACTGTTCTAAGACTTTCCATATATGAAATTCTTCAAAGCTTTCAACTGCCCTATAAAATAGGTATCATTATGTCTGCAAATAAGTAGCCATACTTTCCAGATGAGCTGAATTGAACAGAAAAAGTCTTACTCTAGAATCCATACTCCCAGTGCTTTCAAAAACATCAAGGCCAAAGTTCAAAATATACCTCTTCTGTAAAATTTTTCCTGATCACCTAACTGGAAGAGATCTTTATGATTTCCTATAGTTATTTTGGTAAGTACCACTCATAAAACATAGCATAGACTGTTTTACATATACTTTATTTATTCACTCAGCTAGATTTTAAAATGCCTAAAAGAAATGACTATGTCATAGAAATATATATCTCTAATTTTCTTCTACAGAGGCTGGCATAGAGTTCCTCTAGGTTCAAAATTAATGTCATTGAATGAGTACATGTGGTAGAAGACAAATCAAATGATCATGTATAACACAAGTTTAAAAGGGTGAAACCATTTGTCTGAGGTTGTTTAAAAAAAAAACAAAAGCAAAAAGAAGCTGACCTTCGGATTTCTGACTCACTAATTCATTATTCTCTCACCATTGGGTCTCCTCTTACTTTATCTAACAAACTTAGAATACAGGAGTATGTTTAAAATATTTGGTTTTAGTAACTTTCACTAACAATAATTTCCAAATAGAAGACATATAAAATAATTAAATTTCATAAAACTGGGAAAATTTTCAAATCTTTAAAAAATAATTTAACAGATAAAGTGAATGTTTGTTAATATAATTGGTTATTTGGCTTTATTTTCAAATGTAAATATAAAAAAAAAAACGTAAGAAAGTCAATGCTTTGGGAACACCAAATCAAGATGCTAAATTCAGTGACTTATTTATTCTCTGCGGGGATAGAAAGAATGACTCACCTCCTTCTTCCCTTTCTAGACTCAGTCATCTTTCTTGAACAATTTGTGTGAAAGCAGAATTACCTCAAGAGACATGAGAAACCCCATCTAAAGCATACTTTATAACTCTAGAGAAGGGTTTTCCCAGCTCTGATTTTATAATCCATAAAATTTTGAAAGATGATAATATGTATGTTTCAGTTCTAAGACTTAATCAATGCTACATCTATGAAAAAAATATCTAAAATAAACATAATGCTTACTTTTTCTTTGTAGAAATAAATATGAAGGAAGTGTTTTAACAAGTAAAATTTTTAAAATCATTGATAATAAAACAGTATAAGCATCAAATCTGAGTATGCATAAAAAACATAAAGTTAAATATTTTCTCCAAGACTTTAGTTCCCTGTCACTGAAGAAAAAATTATTTGATTGAAGTGAGGGCATAGCAAGGAAGAATGAATAGAAGGCATCAAGAATATGATCAAGGTCAGAGCACAGTACATGCTTGTATCAGTTAGGAATGCTTCAGCTCAAAGTAAGAGGACATTCAAATAATAATAGTTTGAATAAAGATTTATTTATTTACATATAATATGAAATCTGGACATTGACAACTAATGGTGATGGTTCCTCAGCTTAGGAGTATCCAGAATCTCCATGATTCACTTGGCTTTTTCTCATGGTCCTCATCTCAGAGATACTATAACTGTAAATGAGCAAAAGCCATTTACTCAGAAAAGCAAAAGGCTTCTGGGAAGCCCCATTCAGTTTGCTTTTTTTTTTTAATATTCTACTGGCCAGAACTGTGTCAAATGGTCACCTCTGTGGAGACCATAGAGGGTAGCAATTGGATCATCCAAACATCCAAAATAGTATCTGCTGCATAACCACAATGGAAAGTGACAGTGATAGGTTTCATGGGGAATTTTGTAATCATAACCTGGGGATACTATTTTCTTGAAAGACAGAGTTAAGGTTAAATATGACTCTGTATATTTACATAAAGAATTTGAAAGCAGTCGAAGCTTCCTCAGTGCAATGATACCTATAACTGCATTCTGTATCATTTTCTTTTTCCATTTTGAAATCATTCTTTCTGGAATCATCCACATGACTGAATCCTTTTCAACCTGGTCTGAATTCAAATGTTACCTCCTTACAGTACTCTGACCATTTTAACTAAGTAACATCCTTCCCATTCATCACTCTTACATTATTTGTTTGTATATTTATTGTCTTTCTTTCTGAGTGGAATAGAAGCTCTGTGGGAACGGTCTTTGTCTTGTTCACAAACACATCCCCCGTACCTTAGAACATCTAGCCTATAGTTCAGTATTCAGTAAATGTTGATAGAATGCACAAATATATATATATATGTGTGTATATATCTCTGCATACCATCTATGTCTATATCTAGATTTATCAGTCATCTATATTTAGAGAGTTTTGCTAAAAAGTTAAAACAAGCTATAGAATTTATATCTCATTGTAATAAACTTTCCTGCAACCAGCATAATGTATCTGATGATAAAACCAGTATGCTTATCCAGACAGAGTGACTTTAACATGAAGGTTTATTGGCTATTCCTGTCCCTGGGCCCTGACAATCACAAGTGAAACATCTGAGCTTAACTTCATAGAAATAATAATTTTAAATGTGATTATGATTTAGTTCCTTATAATAACGCATACAGCTTCTTACAAATGTAATCATTCATACAACTTCTTTCAAACATATATTTTTCTGATTTCTTCTTGACAGCTTACTAATTACAGTAATCAAACATATTTTCTATGAATTAGTTTTTAAAAAGTTTTAATTAGAATATATATAGAAATGGGTAATATACAAAAGAAACCATTTTAATGAGTATGATTTAACTAGAGTAGCTGCCATTTAAAGGTGTCTAGCTTCTCTGTTTAGCTTGGTGAGAGCAAAACACCTTGAAACAGATCTTTGGTTTTGAGAAGAATTCCTTGAATGATTTCTTAATTATGAGGATGTAAAGCAATCAGGCAGCCATTTTTCCTGAAAAAAAAGGGGGGGGAGGAGTGTAATGGGTACTTCACAAGGGTATATACATATTCATAGAAAACCATGAAAGGGGATCCAAACACTTTGGGCCAAAATATCCTTAGACTATCCCTGATGGATTGAGATGGCCCTGACCTACAGGAAATGATGTTTAAGTACAGATGCCCAGACTTACGATGCAGTCTTAATCACCTAGGCCTGGATTGTCCTGGGTGGAGTGGAATAGTCCTGGAGACATATCTTGGCAGGTGGCTGTGTTCCACTCCTCACAATAGGCAATGGGAATGATAAAGGGCTCTCTGAGACAATGATAAAAGATAATCTAGTTCTTGGCCAGGTGCCTAGAGTGATGCTATTGGAACAGAGTGGACAAGAGCAATGACCATGATATGGTGACTCATGGAAGCTGACATGGGCTTACACCAAAGTGCACACTTGATGACTAATGTTACCATGGACCTGGAGTGACCAGGATGAAATCTTTAATTATGAACAGCAGTGTGTCAGTCCAGAGCAAGAGCAAAAGTCAAAGCATCAGCAAAGGGAGTATCTCTTTGGATCATTCATCTTGCAACGTGGCTTATGTTACCTCTAAGTATGATTTTGATATCTGCTAGCCTCGAGATGATGCATCTGACATCTGGGGCTAATGCTGAGGTGGGATAAATTAAGACTAAAGTATGCAAGTTTAAACACTGGACCTGTAATTATCTTAGGAAAATTCCCTGAATGGTAAAAAAAATATATCTGACCCATACTACATACTATTAAAATGTTAAATGAGGGCTGTTTTAATTCTTGATGCAAATGATCTTTAATTCAATCAACAAAACAACTAGTTGATACAAAACAAAATGCGCTTTCTGCAATCACTTATTGAAAGTTCAGTAGTTGAGTGACTGTGATAGGTTCTCAGGACAGGGTGAGGTGCTGAAAATGTGTTCTTTATTTTACCAGTGTACTCATTTTGCTCTGGGCATGAAGGTTTCTTGCTATTCCTCAAACTCATGAGGGTACTTCTCTCCTAAGTAGATGGCTCACTGCTTCCACTCATTAAAGTCTTTGCTCCTGTGTCACCTTGCAAATGAGCTGAACCTCCTCCCTGAACCACTTCTATGAACTATCCCTTTTAAAAATTGCAACCCGCCCCCCAACATATACCTTGGTATTATATATCCACCCTGCTGTTGTGTCATTTTTCCTCAAACTATGTATTCCATGATGTACTAATTAATTAATTCATTAATTAATTAATTTATTTATTGAATGAATATTCTCATCCTCACCAACAAGAATGTAGGCTCTATTAGAGCAGAAATTTTTGTATGTTTATTTACTGATATATGGCTGAAGTCTGGCCATAAATACTCGATAAAAATTGGTGAATGAATAAATGGCTAACTGAATGAATGTAGGTAAGAATGCAGAGAAATAACTGTAAAATGAAGCTTGAATTAATAGGAGCCAGGAAGAAAGTAAGCAAGGAGTTATAAGGTTATTGCAGAGTGATTGTAATGCAGCAGTGAGGGAAAGCATGAAAGGGAAGGAAACTTCTGAGTTGGACCACATAAGAGGAAGTGTTAAGGCTAGTAGAATTTTACATGTGTAGAAGCCAGGAATTGGAGAAATAGCTGAGCAAAAGCAAAGATGAGCAGTTAGCTGGACAGCTGGAGTCTTAAGTATCTGAAGAGTCAGGTGTGTGCAATTGTGTTGTAGGGCTAGAAAAGGTACCTGCATCAGCCAGATTGCTCTTGGCTATGAGGAATGAAATCATGAATGAAATGATATCCTTAAGAACACTGGCATAAGCAGTTACACAATTACACACCCCTAGTAGGGCGGGATGGCTTCAATAGAGCTAAGTCAGCAGTTCACTGAGATCACTAAGGACCCAAGTTCTTTTTACTTTTTCACATCCTTCAGTCTTTGCATAGGTTTCTTCCTCGGGCTGATTCAAAGGTAGCTGAGGCAAGCCTAAGCCTCACGTTTTCAGTCGCATCCAGAGGAAGAAGAGAGAATCTTGTCTCTTCCTATGGGTCTATCTTAGGAATGATGAACCCTCCTCAGAAGACACGTAATATATTTCCCCTCACATGTCATTGACCAATTTGGGCCACTTGCTGAATAGCTTATTTCCTTAACAAATACTTAGGGAGCCCATCTAATGTTGCCAAGCACTGTTCTAGGTGGGGTTTTTTTGTTTTTTTTTTGTTGTTGTTGTTGCTGCAAAATGGTGATTTTATTAAAGCACAGGGACAGGACCTGTGGGCAGAAAGAGCTGCTGCCCTGGGGTTGTGAGGGGTGGGTGATTATATACTATGCGGTTGGGGGAGGTAAGGAAAAAGGGAGGTTTCAAAAGAACTTTCATATGCTAAAGAGGACCTACAAGATACCATAGGCCTTGTCATTATCAAGTTAAGGTTGTTTTCCCCTCTAGCAAGGTATTAACATTAAGATAGCTGGGAGATCCCTGGAAGAATGTCACACCTGTCCCACCCAGGAGTGGGGGGTTGGGGGAAGTTGCAGGGTGTCAGCTTATGCTTGGTCTTCAGCTTGCTTTCTGCTCCCTCATCAGGTTGATCAGAAGCACAGGTACCAGCAGGGGGGTGGTGGTGGTGGTGGTGGTGGTGCTTGCGACTGGCCTCTGAAAGGGGGGGGTGGGCCCTCATCCTGTGGGATTTGCTACTATCTCTGGGTAGACAGTGTCAGAATTGAGTTGAAATCTTTTAACACCCTGCTGGGTCAGAGAATTGCTGGGTGTTGTGTGGGGGGAAGCTCCCCGACATTGAAATTGGGTTTGGGAACCCTAAAAGAGGTTGGATTGTTATTCTTCTTGTTATTTATTATAAAAGAAGCAAAATAATTTTGCTCCCTATTCCCATAAACAGGAATGTTCTAGGTATTTTTAAATACTACAGCATTAAACTAAATGAAGCCCTTCTTTTCGCAGGGTTTATATTCCAGTTGGGGAAACCAAAAGTACACAAATTATCAAAACATATAATGTCGGATTATGACAACTTCTATGAACAAAAATACAGTAGAGTCAGAGAGAAGGAAGAATAGGTATATTTTAAAGGAGGAATTTTGGGTTGGGTGGGGAAAGAAGGAATCTCTGAGGACGTGACTTTTAGGCAGACACCTGAGTGAACTGAAGGAGGGAACCATGTGAATATCTGAGGAAATCTGTTTCTATACAGAGAAAGAACAAATCCAAAGCTCTGAGCCAGGAATGAGCTTGGCATGTTCAAGAAACTCTGTGGAAGGCAAAGTGGCTAGAACAGAATAAGAAAAATAGAGTATGTAAGGAACTGAATTAGAAAGTTAACAAGTAAGACAGATCATGAAGT
This sequence comes from Phoca vitulina, assembly GCF_004348235.1. NCBI lineage: Eukaryota > Metazoa > Chordata > Mammalia > Carnivora > Phocidae > Phoca > Phoca vitulina. The sequence continues at coordinate 6,158,485 of NW_022589722.1, forward strand.
GTCTTATATAGGCTTTGGTAAGGATGCTGGATTTTGTTCTAAGGGAGGCATTGAATGGTTTTGAAGAGAAGAGTGGTGTGATCTGATTTACATTTTGAAAAAAGATCACTCTTTTTGCAGAGAATCAATTACAGAGGCAAATGCAGAAATAGAGATAAGAGTCTGAGGCAGAAGTACAGATAAAAGAACTGTGGCAATAGTGGTGAAGATCAGAAGTTACTGGATTCAGAATACCTTGTGAAGGTAGTGAAAGGGCTGGCCCCTAGTCAGTCCAGGGGACTAGCCTTGATTGCTTAAACTGACCTGGGAGGAATGCATATTGAGGAATAGAGCATACTAGCATCACATTACAAAGGAACTTTAGTTATGTGCATGTCAACAATGTTGGTTGAGTAGATAGAATATATGTAGCAGGTTGGTTTGTCTGGGAGGTAGACACTGAGAGTTTGGGTGCAGGCTGATTATTAGGGCATCCCATGGGCTCTATACACAAGGAAGCTGGAGCTTTAGCAGTGCCTTCCATGGGATTTTCCAGTGCTCTAAGAGGCCCACTCCTACTTTTTTAACCTAAAGTACATCATCCTGTTCTGATTTAATGATATGTGGAAACTTGTGCTAGTTACTTACCAAACAATTTATGAGCTTTAGGCGGAGGCTCTGTAGCCACCATTTGCCCAGAGATAATTATTTTTTATGTACAGTCTTGGAGAGGGGAAATTTCAGAGGGTTCTCATTGTCCTTTCCCGCTATGATAGCTCCTACCCCACAGGACCAGGACTTGATGTGAGAGTCATCCCAATTACCAAGTACATCTATCCCAATTATAGATTCAGAGAGTGAGAAAATAACCACCTATGTGTCTATGGACTCAGTGGACCCACTGTGGGTTGGATCTTGGCCAGAACTCCATTTATGTCCTGGCCCCATATGCCCACACTCAACTAGGACCATGATTGGTATGTTCAATAGTCCTCCAAGTGTATGAGCATTGCCCTTTGCCCATTGCACAGTATTTACTGGAGTAAATAGCCATAGTTACCTTTGGGAACAGATGGGAAAATCTTTACTGTGTTCATTTGCCAAGGTACTGCAAGATGTTTCCTCCTGGGAATCACCTCTTCTTCAGTCAATAGGATTGGGTCTGAAAATTGGTTTGGATACAAAAATTGGGCAAGTGTGAAAAATAGCATGAACCCACCAGGTTCCACACCCTAACTCCTGGAACTTGTGAATATGTTATGTTCGATGGCAAAAGGGACATTACCAATGTAAATAAGTTATGGAGCTGGACTTTATAATCAGGAGGTTATCTTGGATTATCTGGGCTTGTAATCACACAAGCCCTTTCAAGTAGAGAACATTCTCAGACAGAGTCACAGAGATGTGCATGAAGAAGGAAAGAAAGATGCAGAAAAAGGGGAGTATAAGACATTCCAAATGGAATAAGGATTCAGTGAACTGCTGCTATCTCTGAGGTGTAGGATCCCACGTGAAGGAACAAGAGAGTGGCCTTTAGGAGCTAAGAGTGACCCCCAGCTGACAGCGAGCAAACAAATGACAACCTCAGTCCCATAACCATGAAGGACTGGATTTGGCCAACAATCTGAATGAGGTTGGAAACAGATTCATCCCTGGAGCCTCTAGAAAGAAATGCAGCCCTCTCAACCTCTTGATTTGGGTCTTGTGAGACTCTAGCTGAGCCTCGCTGTACCCAGAATTCAGACCTACAGAACTGTGAAATAATGAATTTGTGCTGTTTTAAACTCTTAAATTTGTGTTAATTCTTTACATCAGCAATAGAAATGTATACAGCAAGGGGTCATTACTTTTACTGGGACAACAACCCTTCATCTCCCGATTATGCATAAATTGAGTAGTACTATCATCTGTTTCTCCCTTTAGGACTCCATATTCTATTGACCATTTCCACAATTCTCTGTGGGTCAGGCCCTATGTCTGACCCTCTGATCTTGTCACTCATTATAATAATTGCATCTCCAGTGGCTTCTGGTGCCACTAGAAGCCCTACGACCTGGTTTCTATGTTTGGGGTTTTTTATCATTCCCATTTCTGAAAGTGAGCCTGGCTGTGTATCAGGTTTTCCTATAGTCATGACAGAACTGCCACTAAACTTCTGTGTCATTCTGGTTCCTTCCTTACTAGATTACTCTGTCTGATCATGGTAAAATGTCTATCCTCTGGGCATGGTAATCATCTGTAGGGTCTTGAAGCTGTGCATAGTATTTCCATTCTTCCATACCCACTTCCCTGAACATTTTAAACCCTTTTTATACCATCTGCTATGGCAATTCTAGCACTCAACTTCACTCAGTATAGCACTTTTGTCATGTGTCCAGGAGCCATCTCAATAGGGAGTTTGCACCATCTCTCTGGGGTTTTCTTCATAGTGTCAAATCCAATATCTTGTGCAAATGTTCCGAAATCATAAACTCTCTCTTATCAGTCTTCATCTTCTAGCTCCAGTGATCAAACACCCCAAAAACCCACTTCCCACGCGTACTCTCTAGCTTCTAGGTCTTGAAGCTTCTTTAGGATATACTCTCCTCTTTTCTCGGGCTCAAAAGGTTCCTTTCTGGGCTATTCTGTTACTTAACACTAGTAACAGACTTAGGGGCAAAAGGGAAGGTGCAGGAACAGCTAGAAGAAGGGGCAAAGGTCTGTTGTAGAAGAGACTGCATTGTCTTCAAGAAAGTGGGGAGATCTAGCTTTTGATAGGGAGTGGTGGATCATTTATATTGGCTCCAAGATACTAGATGAATGTAGGGATTCAGTATTTCGTCAGAGCATCAATGCAGATGTCCTTATCCCAATGTTATGATACCATTATTTCCCAATAAGGGCCCTGAACTTCATAGCAGACCTGCCCTGTTTGAGAGTTGAAACTTTCTTTTAGCTCAGTTATTCTAATGATTAAGTCTCTAGTCTGGCTTTCAGTATTCTCTGCATTCCTTCTATAGGAAATGAGAGCTTTTATGCATGCTACCAAAATGGCCCTCTGACTTTCATATTAGCTTTCAATTGGTGATTAATCACTCTCAGCTTGTTATCATTTTCTAGAGAGTCAATTAAACTTAGAAAGAGCCACTCAGTTTCACTGACCTTGTAATTAACTGTTTTCTCCATATTTCTCAAACTATTGACAAAATGCACCAGCTAATGCATTTATTTCCTTCTACTACTGTACTAGTATACCGTTCCAATTCACACTGGTGGAAGCTTTAAAAGATGTTAGACTATCACTTTGTGCCAGAAGCTATCCGTGCCCAACAAATACCAGAGTTGGGGTTCTATTACTAGCCGGAAGGCAAATGATCCAGTTGTGAAACTCTTAGGTATCTCCTGCTTCCTTGGATCACTCCTGATACCAGTTACAGGTTGAGTTCCTCAGTAAGTAGAGTCTGAGATGAAATGTTTCGTGCAGATCATGAGGCAGTGCCTTGATATCAACACCTGGGAAAGGGAGGGCTAGGAAGAGGGATAAGGTTGAGAGAAAAGTCAAGGAGCATTGCATGTCCAACAACAAGATTGGGCGATTCTACAGGAAGCTCTAAAGCTAGACTGGCCTTTAGAGTTGTCCCAAATTGAAGCAAATAGCCAGACCTCTATGCCCTTTATTAAATATTCATTGAATGAGGAACCCTGAAAGGGGCATGACTTTGGCCAAGGTGGCTTTCTGCAGCTGAGTTAATCCCTGAAAGGGCTGACAGCTAAACACTCTCTTTTCTCTCTGTCTCCAGCACAAGTCCTTCAGTGAAGCATATAATACGCTGGACACAAAGCTCTGCTGGGGACACAAAGATAAGAAATTTCAAAATTTCAATTTTGGGGAGGAAGATACACATAGTTTTGCCACATCAAAGTAATAAAACATAGCGTGGAGTCATCCTCAGCTAGGTATTGAGGAATGAAAAGAAATTATCCGAAGAGAAAAGGAAGACTATTCCGGACAAAGGATCATCATGAAAAACAGAGACATGGCCAAACTTCTTTGTTAAGGGACCCTCAGGCAGTTTAGATTGTGAACAGTTATGCATATTGGCCTCAGCTTCACTACTCAGTAGGGTGCTGGCAGTCACTAAAGGGCTAACTTAGGGTGAGGTTTGCAATTTAAAAAGAACTAGTGGACACACTCTAGAGCATGGATCAATCTAGATGCTTAAAATGACCTTGGATGTGTGTGATGGTCTTGCTTAACGATGGAAAACCCCTGCAAGTTTCTGAAAACGGAACTGACTTGATTGCCTCTGTATTTTGGTAAAAAACAACACATCATGGTATTAAGTGGACCATGGGACAAGAAAGTGAATGAGAGAAATCAATTAAAGGGCTATTAAAAGAGTACAGGTGGCATTCTTATAAAATAATCTGTTACTAAAAAGGAAATCCCATATAGCAAATTTGCAGATGGTCTAAAGATCATTTGCTTCTCTAAATTGAAATTAATTTATTTCAAATTACTGGCCCCTTCTCAATTGACCCCTGATTTGAAGCTTTGCTTATCATGTAAACTATTCTGTATCTCAATACGAGCTTCCTCATATTTTTACCATGGCACACTCTAGCAGTTAGAGCCCTATTTTTTATCTCATACCACTGATACTATAGGGTATCAAAATAAAAGGGGCCAAATACACAACATATGGCTCTATCCCAGTGTTCAATGAAAGGAATCTTAAAAGGCAGATATGATAGATACAATATAATCAGGGTCAAGAAGAATAGAATTGTGTGGTGAATTGCAATGGTATTTTACTTTAAGATCTCTATTAAGATGTCTATTCATTGAGGAAGATTGACTCTTGTGGGCCAAGCTCCTAGGATAAAGGATATGGAGAAGTTATGACATACATCTAGGTACAGACTGTCTATGATTTCTCCTTACTGGAGGTCAAAGTAGTTTGAAGGGCACAAGTGACAAATAAAAAGAATGTCTAGGGGACGATTCCATCCTGAGCTTTGCTAGTATATTCAAAGTTAAGGAAGTAGGTCTATAGCGTTAATCTTGAACCTGCAGGAACAAGTAAGTTAATCTCTCTTCCTCTGGAAATAAGTGGGGTGAAACAAGAGCCTATAATGCTTGGCCAGTTCAGGGAAGACCTGAGAAGACAGATAGCTGATGGACTTCTCAGAGAAAGCCAGCCTTAAAGAGAAGACCCCTACACTGCCACTACGATGGCAGACATTATAATATATAAATGCATCAAATCAACATGTTGTAAACCTTACATTTACACAATGTTATATGTCAAATATATTTCAATTAAAACAATTTCAAAAAAAGAAAAAAAGTTGAAGGCCATTCCAGGAGTCAGAAGCAAAGAGGAAAAGGAACTAAGAGATTACCAGTAGGGGAATCACCAGTTAAGGGGATCATCTTTGGATAAATCAACCAAATTCTCTACCTCCCTGGTAAAAAGAGTCTTTCAGACTTCTACAGAAAGACCATTTGGCAATGGCCATCCATCATCAGAGTGCTGGGAAAGTGGTACTGTTGGCAGCAGTAAGAAAGGATACTGCAAAAAGTTTTAGCTCTAATTATTGAGCGAAGGGCTTTGGAAGGATAAGGTTGTGAATACTATGAGGAACAAGAGGAACCTGGTATAGAATGACCCAAAAAAGGCTCAAGTGACTATTTAAAATATATCAAAAAAGAAGCTGAGTTCTTAAAATCAAAACTGGTTGAGAGTACATGTCTTGTTATGTAAAGATACACATATATGGTAAGTGGAAACCTATGGGAAGCTCCAATCACCTATTTCTCCTGTTTTCTCCTCCTTCCCAGGCTGCACCTGCTTCTGGACACCGCATCAGCTGCCCCGCCATCTTCCGCTTCCATGGAACTTCAGTTTGCCCTTCATAGCTTCCCTGGGCCTTTTCTCTGTATCATAACTTTCACCTTAAACTCTGACGAGTAACTGGAAAACATTTCACCTGTTTCTTATTCCAAATTTAAGTTTACAGAAGCAGGAATAGGACAGGCCTGAATAATCTTTTCAAGTCAGACCATAGAGGTCACTGTTGCCTGGTCAGCCTGGAGTCAAGGGACCGTTTGTTATATCCGTGACAGTTCAGCTGAAGTTTTCATACAGTGCACTCAGAATCCTTTGATAGCACACTCAGGCCATCCATAGCTTCCTTTGTTCATACACTGGTTGCAGGTAGAAAAGCCCATTGGCTAGATTTCAGGAATAAAATATTTCTCCAAATGAAATGGAAGTTTATATTGCTTCTGATTCCTACTCCTGAACACCCTCTTCCTCACCCATTTTAAAACCCAAGACATCTGATTAAAGCCACCTGAGAGCCCCAGGACTATCCACAGGATACCAAACAATGGTCTTTAGGAAGCTTGAGCTTTCACTGCCCTCTAGTGGAGAGGAGGAAGCAGTTTTGTTGTTACTAATAATGGGGGTTCACGTTTGAACAGATAAACAGGATCGACCTTATTGTCCAAAAAGAGACATAAGGAGAGAAGAGAGTTTTTGTATAAAGGGGTAAATAAGGAGTTTGTATAGGATGCCAAAACAGTCTGGGAAGAAAGGAAGAACATGGAGGAAAGCCTGAATGCTGGGAGCCCTAAGCTCAGAGAAAACACATGAGTAAAGCTGAGGCCCAGAAGTTTCCAAGGAATGAAGCATTGTCTGAATGACAGGAGCTGTGTGGGAGCTAAGTCCTCATGAGAAGACTGCCTACATGGTGCTCACCTGATAGGAGCAGACTTCCAAGCACTTGCACCCAAGTGTGTGTGTGGTATACTGCCAAGCCCATCCCAACTCTAAGTTTTCCCATGGGATGCTTCTTCAGAGCATCTCTTCAGCTCCACAGTCAATGCCTGTAACATAATTCAGTGCTCAAAAGCTGGTTTCATGAACTGTATATCAACAGTGACTTCTATACCCCAAGTTCCCAGTTGAAAGGAACTCTTGCACAAGTTTTTGAATGATGCAATAAAAACACTGTGACATCCTAGCTAAGACATTGGAAAATGGATTCCTATGTTCTACTTCAATGTTTTTTTCTTGGAGAGACTCAACTGAGTATTATTTGTAGCCAAAATAAATGGATATAGATAGACCCTGTCATATAGACCTAATGTAAATATGCGGCTAATGCTTGTCTTTTACAGCAGAAAAGTATACATTGTTGAACTACTTATCTGCATTGTCAGGCTATTAAGCTACTTAGGTGAGTAAGTATGGACTCACTCTTAAAACTAGGGAGTAAATGCATAATGATGCATAACTTCAACTGTTATAACAAAACTAACCCTACCTGAATCAACAAGACTTGCCTGTCTACCACGGGGCTTTGTGGTATATTGAGTCTAAGCTGAGTATACTGTATCAATGGACTGGTGTACACTGGTTTTTATGCGCGATGATCCAACTGGTTGGTACAAAAACATGGCATCTTACATCATCTACTAGGAGATTCTAGCCTGCAAGTCCATCAAATATTTATGAATAATACACTAGAGACATATTGTCAGAAAAAAATGATGAATAGTGCCTTCACAAGGCATTCCTGAAAATTGCCCAGAGGAGTCACCAAAAATGGCCCTTAATAATTTATTTCACTGTTTTCATGTTTATATTTTACATGGGCAGTGCAAGGACAAACTGAGATCTCCACCCAATAAGAAATTAAACTGTGAAAAGAATCCCATTGAATTTATGGATCAGCCACTGAAGCAGACCATAGCAGTCCCCAAAGGGATAAACACCTTATACCACAAGCAAGATGCAGGGAAGAACATAATATTGATGTCAAATCAGAGTGTCGTCGGCAAGCACAAAATATCTAAGCCAAGAAATATTTCCCCAATTCTGTTCAAGAGCTGATGATACATTCTGTGTTTGAGAAGAGAATCATATGGAATCGATTGTTAACTCTCTAGTATAAATTTCTGTTTGGATACTAATTAGTAAAGAATGCAGTCCATTATCACTGAGAGGTAAGGAGGCCCTGCAAAAGGGTAAGGTAAGGAGGTAAGGAGGCCCTGCAAAAGGGAGAGACAAAGTCCCTCTGACAGTGGTTTTTAGGTCAGTATATATGGGCATCACCTGGAGGGCTTGTTAAAACATTGCTGGGGCCCCACCTACCCAGAGTTTCTGATTCAGTTAGTTGGTCTGGGGATCAGGCCCCAGAATTTGCAATTCTAAGTGCCCAGGTAAGGGTGATGATGCTAGTCTGGGAAACCATATTTTGTAAACCATTGACCTTGGCATCATGTTGGACTCCCTGTTTTTAAAAACATTGGGAACAAGTATGTGGAAGTGACATACATCAAATTAGACTTAGGAAAGGAATGCTGATGACTGATCCTTTTTCTACCCATTTCTAATCTTACAGGAAGGAAAAAGACCTATAGTGATGTTTTTCTTATGCTCTAGGTTCTTTACATAATTATTTCATAAGCACAGCATTCTTGAGCAAACAGAATTTGGTAAACTGTATAATACATAAATAATAAAATGTGTAAAGCCCAAGCATCCTGTGATAAAAATCTGTCTTTTTTATCATTTTCCACTCAAGGAAACATCAGTCTGATGTCTAAGGAGATTGGGGAAAAAATACAACTCTTCACTAAGTTTTTATTTTGAAAATATCAGAAGGTGAGAAACACTCATAAGGCATACCAAAACTCTTTCCTTCCCCCCTCTCTCTCAATGTATTTAGAGGCAGGTACACTATACTAAGCTTATTCTTTGAGGCCATGAAAGATTTGGGGCCACAAGAACTCCTGGGGCCAGATGAAAAGAGCTGTGTCAGCTCAATTAACTGAGAACTCAAGGAACCTGGTTGAGATTCTCTTTGGCTCTCAAAATTTGGGTTTGAATGACACTCCCCAGAAACAAACAAACAAAACAAAATAAAAATAGAGAACGGGGTAAGTTGACTTCTCACAGTTTTCAATTCTCATTTAGCCCACTCTAAAATCCACTTCAAAGATTGTTATTTTTAAAATTAATACCTATCTTGAAGTGGTGTTAGTGGGATGGATCACTGCCCGGTAAAGGCTTGTCAAGTGACTGAAACCTAGCCAATCACAGCACCACATTTTCTTGGCCACAGAGATCAGGCTAGCCTGACTACTTTCCCTCCTGGAACTTTTCACCTGGAAACAAGGGAAAGTTTGTATCTTCCCGTCAGGATCATAGGTGGCCATCTTGCTGAAATGACAGAGCCATCAAGTTCATCAAGCAAAGAGACAAGCAAAGCTGGGAGACGGACAGAAAAGAGGATCCTGACATGAGACAGAAGAAAGCACCCTTAGAAGAAAAACGTGGTCCACACTGCCTGTATTTGAATTCCAAATTTTCCACATACCTCGGCAAGGTACTTGACTTCTTTGAACCTCTGGTTGTTCATCTTTAAAATAGGTATCTCCCAGGGTTGTTGTGAAGACTGAATAAGTTGATATACAAAATATATATATATATACACGCATACATATACATATATATATATATATATATTCATTTATTTATAAATAAGACACTATCTGAACATGTAGTAAGTGCTGTGTACATGTTGGATATTTTTGACATTCTTTGGTTCCCTGTTCTACCCAGTTAAGGAGTAAATATGTCAAAATAGCTTATACCTGCTGCTATCATAATTGATGTGCACAATAGATGCCCACATTTCTCAAACTGCAGTTTTAGTGCAGCAATTACAGAGTGTATTAAATGCCAGATACCTTGAAAAAAAGTATAATATTGATAGAATGGTATTACACTATATATATTTACAGAATTATGCTTCATTTTCTTAAAAATAATGGCTACTGATCCCTATTTAGTAGCTCATATACTATATATTGATGTTATGAATTGGAAAAATATAAATTAATGAGAAAAATATATTGTTCAGTCACATACTATATCCTAAACAATAATCAATTTCTCCTTTATAAAATAAGGAGTTTAACCAAGTTATCTCTTATGTAGGTTTTTAGTTATAAAAATTCTCTAGAATTGCAAATCTTTAAAAACATACTTTTAGAATTAAAGAACTTTCTTACAAGAAGACATTTAAGGTTCATTACCCCATGTCTTTTATATCAAAGATAGAGGCTGAAATGACTTAGTATGATTTCTTCAAGACTGTCTGCCAATGGCAAATGCTTGACCTAAAAGTTGCCAAGAAAGAGGAAGGAGAGAGTTAAAATGGAAGCACAGTCAAGTAAACAAACAAACAAACAAAAAGAGACTTTTATTTAATTTTTTTTAAAAAAGCAGAGACTAGAGGAAATTGAAGGCAGGAAAAGTCAGGACCCTATAGAGACTGCTAGAAAGAGCACTGTAAGAACAGTGTTCCAGAAGAAAGTAAAAAGGTGTGGTTTTTAATCCAGATGGATGTTACCTTTATTTTTCTTAATAAAATACTGTGGGTCTTGCAAATTAAAGACTAGTTGACTGGCTTTTGCAGCCTTAGTTGCTAGAGACACAGGGACATCCTATAATTTTGATCCATTTTTTGCTATTCATGACCTTCCAACAAGCCTCTCTAGTTATGCAGAGGGATTTTGATACTCTAATCCAAGTGAATGGTAACAAGTATTAGAAGTCAAACAAAAAGAGGAACTCCTATGAAACCACAGCTATTCTCAGGGTAAAAGCTACTCAATGAATCTAAATTGAGACCATCTTTCATCCTACATCAGTAAAATGACAATATCATAATAAGTTCCCGGTTGTCTTCCACTTAGTAATATGACCCTTAAAATACCATATGCATGGATAACTGAAATCATAATGAGTCCATACTGGTGTAAGAGAGCTCTTAAACCGAGAAAATTAAAATATTTTAGGAAGTCCTCCATGAACTCTTCAAGATCAAATGCCTTGTCTGAAAAACCAACCAACCAAACAAAACAATTTTATTTAGAGGAATTTTCTCTTGTGAATCTGAAGAACATTTTTTAAAAAGATACAAATATATGTTGATGCAAAGACATGGGGAGAAGAGGATAAAATAATCTGTGCCAAGATGCTATTTGACTTGATTCTCTTCACTTCTTCATTCTTATTATCATTCCCATTGGCTCCCACCACTGGATTATTTCCATCGTATTGTGGATCTAGTTCACCCTCTGTGTCCTGGAAGTGGTTTAGCTCTAGGCTCCTGACCTCAGAAGACATTATTTGGCATCAAGATCATTCTTGCTTCTGAGCCCTATGTCTCAGGCTGTGCTTAATAATGCATTCACTTTCTTTGGAGTTGAGTTCTGAAGCCTCATTTTTCTCATCCCTATTCTATATTCCCAAGATTATATTTCAGATCCCTTTTCTATGGCTTTCAGATTCTCACCAGGTCCCTCAAGGTGGATCTATTTGACCTTACTGAATCTCCTTCCTCATACTGATGGTCTAGAATACTTCTATTCCCTTACTCTCAGACTGGAAATTTTTCAAGCTCTTTGCCTTCATGGACTGCACTGGTTGTAACCTTTTTTGCCCCACTCTCACATGTGTTAGAATCTTCTGGTGTGGATTGTTTTTGGGACCCAGCCTCCTCTAGTTTCATACAGTGTTAGCATCTTAGGGCTTAGTGTTGATTGCTTATGAAAATAGACTCATCTCTATAAAATAAATCTAAATGCCAACTATGCGGATTGAAGGAATCATGAGATGGAGGACTTCCAGTAACCCTTCAGCAGACATAGACTAGGAAGTATGGAAAATTCACTGGGGAATTAATTATACATGAATAATCAGAGAACCAGACAGTGGCAAAGTCCAGCTAAAAATGGAAAGCAAGACTCTGTAATTGTTTAGTTCCCCATGGTTCTGTATCCTTCCTCAGGATTACTCTGTGGGCTTGTTAGAGGAACTTAGGCAGTGGCTCGTAGGAAGGAATTCTGATTTGGAATTGACAAGTTTCAGGAAGATGAGGGCTTTGATTGTGCTAATACTGAAGTAATTGAGCCAAAAGCTTAGTAGGAGAGGAAAAAGTTTACTGCTATAGAGACCTCTGTTATTGTAGGATTCTATATGCTTTAATTATATTTTTGCTTATTAGGTTGCAGAGCAGCTGAGTGGGAGTATTAAATTTAAAGTAACCTATGGTTGAAGAGAGAAGGTGCAGAGTTAGAGATCTCACAGGAGATACGACACCTTCTAATGGTTACTTCCAGCGTGATGAGCCATGAGACAGTAATTCTGCACGGGGTAAGTAGTCTTAAGGAACTTGGGTGCTTCAGCAGATAAAATTGATGCCATGAACAAGCTGAAGGAGAAACATGCAAGTGAGGGGATAGTGCCAAGAGTGATTCTAAAAGAGTGATACAGAAAAATGAGATGGATTTGATCTGATAAGTATGTATTGTTTGACATGATATTTTAAATGTCCTTAAAAGTAGCAGTATGAAGTAAAGAGAAAGTTGACCCTGCCATCCCTTCTAGTTTGGCATTAGAGAAAAAATAAAGGCATGACAGAATAGAAGCATTTCTCTTCTGCAAGACAAATAAAGGTGATAAAGGGAAGGGTTTCCAAACAGTTTGGGGAGAAGTGAGATTTATTTATTTATTTTTATTTCTTTTACCCTTCATGCATTGGGGAGAAAAGGAATAAGGTGGGATGAGTCAGTGCAGAATGGGTTCTTTAAGTGGCAAAGGTACAATTGGAATTGCTTATCTACATAACAGAAGTGACAAAAGAATTGAGGTGGACAAACAGTATGAGACAAAAGCAATAGTTTCGATGGGGTTGACTGGAAACCCTTTTTTTTTTTTTTTTTGGTGATATTGGAAATTTATTTGATACTCAAAGGGTTAGTGCCTAATAGTATGCTACATTGCCAAGGTCTTTTTTGCTGTTGTTGTTTTAATTTTATTATGTTATGTTAATCACCATACATTACATCATTAGTTTTTGATGTAGTGTTCCATGATTCATTGTTTGCGTATAACACCCAGTGTTCCATGCAGAACATGCCCTCTTTAATACCCATCACCAGGCTAAGCCACCCCCCCACCCCTCTCCCCTCTAGAACCCTCAGTTTGTTTCTCAGAGTCCATCATCTCTCATGGTTCGTCTCCCCCTCCGATTTCCCCCCCTTCATTTTTCCCTTCTTCTTCTTCTTCTTTTTTTTTTAAACATATAATGTATTATTTTCTACAAAGCAGAGGGTGAGAGGGTCTGAAGGAAAGATGAAGTAGAATTTCCGTTAAGGTCTGAAGTTGTGAATTTTTCTAATGTAGAAATAATGCATCTATCAAAATTTTTTCAGGACTCAGCATTATTTTAATTACCTTGCTTTTTGGAAAGTTTATTTCCTCAAACCATCAAGTTTATTTAATTTTGCCTAGTTCTGTAACAACAAGAACAAAACTGTCTTGGAAAAATTCTTGGAAAGTACAAGGTACAAATTGTCCTCAGTAACTCAACTATTTTTAATACCTATTTGTATTATATTTGCCTAGAGCATAGAACTCTTGCTTGGCAGTAAAGCCTGGAAAGTTGTGTTGACTCTGCTATGGGATGGTAGATGCTGGATCTCATAGAAATTTTTAAAAGGACAAAAGTGAGGGGTGCCTGGTGGCTCAGTCGGTTAAGCACCTGCCATTTGGCTCAGGTCATGATCTCAGGACCCTGGGATCGAGTCCCGCATCGGGCTGCCTGCTGAGCAGGGAGCCTCCTTCCCCTTCTCCCTGTGCCCCTCTGCTCCTTGTGTTCTCTCTCTCTCTCAAATAAGTAAATAAAATCTTAAAAAAAATAAAAGGATAAAAGTGAAATGCAATTTTAATGGCTTGAAGCTCTCAAAGTTTTTCTTGCCTGTGTTGTGTCTTCAGTAAGTAAACCCTTTTATTGGTTTAGAGAACTCAATTGATAGACAGCCAACTGGCTTTAAGATCACACCCACTGAGTAATAATTAAACGTTCAATTTGTGCTTCCGAAACTGCATATTGAGTCATGCCCCAAAGGAATCAAACTAAACACTGTTTTTATTTTATAAATTCATATTCATATAGTTATTATTGAAATTCAAATATAACCTTATGGACAATGTTTATAATCTGGTTGTGTATATGTAATAAAGAAGGGCTGATTGAAAGACCATACTTTATCATCTTTTCCACAACAGACATACATTAAAGCAGACCCTTGTTTGCAGCAGATATTTGTTGAAGCTGCTGTTCTTCATGATATACTTTATGTCTGCGTTGATCTAGGTGGTATGGATGCAAAAAAATGTTAGTTACGATTTGGTAGGTTTCATATACACCCAAGGCAAGTTTCAATTAAATTTACTCTGATAGTAACATCAATAGTGCTTCAAATTTACAAGTGTCCTAATATTTTTGCTAAAAGCAAACCAACCAGCCAACCTATTCCATGTTTGGTTGCTTAATTTTATGTTAATACCTTTAAAGGAATCAGTCCTGGCAGGCTCTCAAGAGCACAAAGAGTTAGCTGAAATTATTAATCCAACATTAGTCTGGGCTGGCTACTTGGGCAACACGGGACTGAACATTTGGAAAGCAGAGAAGCATCTGATCTGGAACTTGTAGGCTAAATAAAATTTTGCCAGGAGTCTTTGGGAGGCTTGTAGGCAGAAATAACAACACCAGAAAAGTTTCACGGATCTGAACGCACATTGCTGGGTCTGAATAATGCCAACTGCCCCAGAGTGAGCTTGGAGCCAAGGGTGGTGGGAATGAGGCCTCAGGGGGCTTTAATGTTGTGATAAGAAAGGAGGGGCCACTGGAGGTTTTTAAGCAGAGGAACAAAACATTATAGATGACATTTTCATGATCGCTCTAGCAGATGAATGGAGCATGATGAACTGAAAGACAGGTCAGAAAACCAGTGAGAATCCAAGTCTAACAATGTAGATCAGAAATAAATAATAGGCACCTGAATTTAGGCAAAGCAAAGAAAGAGTCTTTGAAATTTAAGAGTCCTTTCCACTACCCTCCAGCCTCATTTTCTTCCTTTATTCCTTTTTTTTGGGGGGGGGGGTATTTTTTCATAGTTTTTCCTTCCTGATTTCTAAATAAAAGAGTTCTCCCCCTCTTTTTTCACCCTATAACGACTGACCCATAGAATGACACCGAGAATTCAGTGAAACAGCACATGTAAACACATGTTTATATGCTACATATTTTATGTACACATTTCTACATTTATAACCTGTATTTTGATTGTTTTCACTTTATAGTGAAAGGATTTTCACTTTATAGGACTTAAGATTGTTTTTTAAGCCGATGCCTTTCAAAAAATCCTATTCCAATTACTCTCATGACCCATAGCCAGTGTGCTCACTATTGCCTTGTGTATTTGCACTTTCGTATCTGTTGATACTTTTAAACTTTATAAAATGGAATTCAGTTGGTTGCTTCTGAATTTCCTATGACCATGAATGACTCATGCGTTCTGCCAGTGCAACCCAGTCTGTAAGACTCTGCTTCCTATGTATGCAAGCTCTGCAAAACTTGCCATGTCTGCCCCCTTTCCACTTCTCCTGCCGCCACCTTCCCGTGCGCCTCAAAATCTCTCTCAGGAACTGCATCCAGAATGATTGAACTGTTCCTGTGTCCCCGCCAGCTCACTGCCAGAAGATAAAACTTCCTAAAGTGGAGTGCTCCTCGTATAATTCCTCTGCTCAAAAACCTCGATTGACTTGGAGTGCGACCTTGCTTTTCTAGTCACATCTCCTGTTTCCTACCTTTACGGAGTCTGTACTCCAAAGTAAGTTGGATGCTTTCTTCTTTGAATGCCTCATACTCTCCTGACTTTGGACATGTTCTTTCCAAGGTTAGCTCAAAGCTTTTTTTACATATTCCGTTCCCACTACCAGGTATGCTCTTGATCACCATTAAAACTCCGTAATACTTTAATCCCTTCTCTTTATGTCTCTTTAATATAAATTTTTAAAAAGATTTGATTTATTTATTTGTCAGAGAAAGAGCACAAGCAGGGGAACCTGCAGGCAGAGGGAGAAGCAGGCCCCCCGCTGAGCAAGGAGCCGGATATGGGACTCCATCCCAGGACCCTGGGATCATGACCTGAGCTGAAGGCAGCCGCTTAACCGACTAGCCCCCCAGGCATCCCTTTAATATGCATTATAGTAAACAATTGTCGTACCCTCAAAAATTCACTAGATTGTAAACTTCTTGTGGACAGAGGCTGTGTTGTCCATAACTGATCCTAGTACAGAGCCATGGGTGAAGAAGCAGTTGGCTAAGCATCAGATTGATTTCCTTGTTTCGAACATGACCTCAAAGCATATATTCCTCCTAGCCTGGGTGCAGCTGGTCCATGGTATAGGTGAATGTGCAACATTTGCTCACGCTTTTCATCATCAACAGCACCGCCATTATATGCAGCATCAATACAAGACTCATCGAATGTCTACAAATTGAGTCCATGCCCGCTTTGGAAGAATTATATGTGGTTGGCACATGCTCCCTGCAGATACTTTTCCCTCTGGGACTTCATTAGTGGCAAAGCTCAAAGTCAAGCCTGGCTTGACGGTACTGACAATGCCCTTAAACCATGAAATGAGAGGGCAGAAGCTACCCTTCCTATCGAGGAAATTTAGAAGTTTAGGCAAGGCCGTGATTTTGCTTGGAGATGGAGCTCACTTCCTGTTAGTTTAGCCTTATTAATTGGGAAGCTTATCTAACATCCGTATCTTCTCCATAAAACACAGCACACCCTTCTTGCACTTAGGAACACTAGCGAACAATACAGACTACACTCTGGGCCCATTTTGTTTACTTATTTAATTTTCTTTTCAAGTTTGTGTTTAAATTCCAGTTAGTTAACATATATGGTAAAATTGGTTTCAGGTGTAGAATTTAGTGATTCATCACTTACGTATAATACCCAGTGCTCATCACAAGTGCTCTCCTTAGTAATACCCATCACCCATTCAGCCCATTCCCCACCCACCTCCCTCCAGCAGCCCTCAGTTTGGTCTCTATAATTAAGAGTCTCTTATGGTTTGTTTCTGTCTCTCTCTCCTCTTTTTTTCCCCTTCCAATATATTCATCTGTTTTGTGTCTTAAATTCCACCTATGAGTAAAATCATACGGTATTTGTCCCTCTGACTGATTATTTCTCTTAGCATCATACACTTTAGCTCCATCCAGGTCCTTGCAAATGGCAAGATTTCATTCTTTTTGATGACTGAGTAATATTTCATTGTTTACATATACCACATCTTTATCCACTCATCAGTTGATGAACATTTGGGCTCTTTCCATAGTTTGGCTATTGTTGATAAAGCTGCTGTAAACATCAGGGCCCATTTTTAAGCAGCAAAATCACCAAAACAGAAAATACAAAAGTGCATGGCACTAAGTAGGCCTCAAAAAGGATACTTGCTTAGAGCATGAGAGCTGAGATAAGAAAGCAAAGGAGTCATCTTGTTTGACCTCAGCTAGGAATGTGCAGGTTGGTTGACTTAACTTTTTCACCACTCTGCACACATTTGCGAATATTCACAAAAGCACCTGGATATTGAATTGGGGGTTACAGGTAAATTTTAGCATGTAGGGAAATTCATAAACATGGCCTCTGTAAATAATGAGGATCTATGTTTAGCGTGATTAACCACTAGACAGACAAAGATCATATAATATTTATTCGTTCCTTAGTTTGAAATGATGTTTATTAAATTTCTCACCATTCCTCAGCTTGTATTTTGTACTAGTGTTGAGAAGCTATTTATAATCCCCACATACATTTATTATTTTAAATCTCTAAACTTTTAATTGGATAGTAAGTATGCTTTGCCTTGAATGCTGGGCTCCTATCTTCTTCATTACTTAATTCCCATTTAATCATTACAGTTCAAGTTAGCTTTACCTCACCAGGAAGCCACCGAGTGACCTCCCTCTGAATGCATGCATTTCCCTATTTTGGCACCTGGAATTTTTGGTCATCTCTATATTGAGAACTTCTTAATAAGGCCCGTGTTTAACCATTTTATGGCCATAATATCTATCTAGCACAATTCCTGTCACATAATAGGTGCCAAATATTGGGTTGAATTGAACTAAACTAGGAAGAGTACAGGAAGAATTGCCAATTTTTGAAAAAAAATGAGAATTTAACTTGAATATGTAGAAAACACAACTTTAAGAAACTAGGATTGCATTTAAAAGGGTAAGTGAAAGTACAGTGAGGAACAAAAAACAAATTCGATTGATTTAAGAAAGACTTTGTGTGCTTAAGTACTGAGGGGAAAATGGCTTAAAATTCATCATATAACACGAATTGGATGATTCAGCAGCCTAAAGCAATTATTTAAAAAGCTAACATTATGCTGGAGTATATTAATAGGAGTATGACAAGCTTATCATGAGTAGTAATCTTTCTCCCATATTTGGCAATAATCAAGCCTTTCCTGAAGTATTTATGAGAGTTGTAGAGAAATTGGAGCTCATTCAAAGAAGATCTACAAAAATGAAAATAAGACAATTAGAGAAGATGAAAGGGACTCTGGGCCTCCAAAGAGGTCAGAGAACAGCAAGGAGGAACATGAATTAGAACTTGTCATGAAGCCCAGCCTAGTATTTGGCACAAGCCTCAGTGAATAACTCATTGATTAATTAAAGTACTGTATTTGAGGCTCAAAAGACCAGGATCAGTGGTCCAGCATTCGTACAGTAGCCAAAACCGGATGCAATAGATTAAAATTTTTAAAACAGATTAAAAGTTATTTGAAGGAGAATCTGATGGTACCAAGGGAACAAACTTTAGTGAGAGATCTTGAAATATTCCTTCATGCATATCTGTTAGAATCATTTAGATGACAGAAGGCTTTGTTTGACTGGCTTAACTAAATCCAGTCTAGAAACAGAGACCAGACTAATTGCCCTTTTAACCACTCTAACAGAATTATAATATGTACTGGTATATTCCATTATTTTTCTAATCAAGAAACTGTGACTATAGGTTTGTTTAATCTGTTTAACCTGTGTCCACCATGACTATTTTCATATTTCTCACCTTCACTCTCACATATATTTCCTTCAGGATGATGGAGAAAAGTGTCTCCATTTATGTCTTTCTTATTGTCACCTGGTAATAGATTTGAATCAAGCTATAGAAAGAAATAATTCTCGACATAGGAAGTTGACTACATTTCTTGCAGAAATAGTTAACAGTAATAATTATTTTTATAGCATCTGTTAAGAACCCAAATGTTCCATGTACTAGGATGGGAGCCTTATATACTTTTTCTCATCTAATCCTAACAAAAAAGTTTCTGAGAAAATAATACATTGTATGTTAAAAAAAAAAAAAGAAGAAGAAAATAGAAGGAGGGGAAGAATGAAGGGGGGGGAAATCGGAGCGGAAGATGAACCATGAGAGACAATGGACTCTGAAAAGCAAACCGAGGGTTCTAGAGGGGAGGGGGGTGGGGGGATGGCTTAGCCTGGTGATGGGTATTAAAGAGGGCACGTTCTGCATGGAGCACTGGGTGTTATGCACAATGAATCATGGAACACCACATCAAAAACTAATGATGTAATGTATGGTGATTAACATAACATAATAAAAAAATTTCTGAGAAAGGTACTATTATAATCTCTTTCATGGATGAAGAAAATTAATTGTTAAGTAAGTAAGTAAGTAAGTCTAAGTCACAGGAATTAAGAGGCAGAGTGGGGATTTCAATGCAGATCTTTCTGACTCCAGAATACAGATTCTTAACCATTATCTTAGTTCATTTATTCATTCACCTATTTTCCTGAAATGATATTTATTGAAGCACCTATTATATGGCATGATTTTTGTTGGTGCTGGGGCATAGATTGTGTTCTCAAGGAAACAAAGTCTGAGATGGAGATTTGCTTGCGGGATGTTTATTGGGGTGTGCTCTCAGGAACATTTTGAAAAAAGTGAAAGCAGCAGCATGGACAGAGGGACAGGATGAATTGTAAATACATGGTTCTGCAAAAGGCCTCAGCCTGTGTCCTGAGAGCTCTTGAGCTAGATGGCCTTTCTGTATTACCCCAGACTGTGGCAAGGGGTCTGGTCCTTCCTACTGTCATTCACTAGTCCCTGAGTGGAGGGAAGGTACTTAACCTTGGTGAGGCAGAAACAGCCAGCATTTTCCCCAGGGAAGGTACTTAACCTTGGTGAGGCAGAGCTCCTTCATCCAAGAGCAATTACAAGAAAGGAACTCAACTTCAGAACACTGGGGGATGGGATACAATGGTGAAAACACAGAATAGTACCTCCCTTCATGATGTTTATCTATTAGTGGAGGAATGGGAGAAGCTGTCAAAATATTTTTGCCCCCTGTGGCAGATGGTGGTATGTTGCAAGGAGAAAATAAGGCAAGGGAGGGGGAGCTCCAGGGTGGGGGTTGGGAATGAGGCAATTGAGGTAAGGCTTCATTAAGAAGATGACATTTGAGCAAATATTTGGAAAAGATGAGGAGGAGACACAAGTGGGCAGCTCGGGACAGTGCATTTTTGTGGGAGAGAATAGTCCCATGCCAAAGTCCAAGAGGGAGCATTGACTACAGTGCTTGAGGAACAGAGTGAGGTGAGGGAAGTGTGGCTGGTTCACAGCGGGCCAGAACAGAGTCAGAGATCAAAGCCAAAGAAATAATAGGAGGTAGGATCCCAAATAATGCATAGGGGTTTATGACTCATTAAGGACTTTGGCATCTATTCTGAATGAGTTAGGAAGTTATATGAGGGTTCTGAACAGAGGTGTGAACGATCTGACAAATTTTAAAAGGCTCCCTCTTATGTGTTAAGAACAGATTGTAGGGAGACAAAGGCAAAAATAGAATAAGAAGGAAGCTTTTGCAGTGGTCTAGGCAAGCACGGGCAGGTGGTAGTTCATGCCAGGGTAGTAATAGTGGGGTGGGGAGAAGTGGCTGCATTCTTGATCCTTGTGGAAGACGCAACCAAGTCAATGGGCTAATCAAGGCTCCAAGACTTACTCTTTGGCCTTAAGCAAATTTCTTAATTTCTTAGAGCCTTACTATCCTGTCCTTAAAATATGGATTAATATATCTACGCTACAGAAGAGACTGTGAAGTTTAAATGAAAAAAATATATGTGAAGTGCTTGGCCTCATGCCTGACACAAAATGAATGACGAATAAACACTCTTTCTCCCCTCGCTTGCCCCCCACCTTTATCAATATGCTTTTACTTTTGTTACTTCATTTGGTCTCAAAATATATACTCTAAGGTAACAAGGCAAGCGTTATCAACTTTGATTTATAAATTAAGACGTATAATGTCATTAATTTAGATGATTTATATGAAACTGCACCAAAAATTAATGAAAACATCTCTGGGCTTAATTCTTATTACAGTGTTCCTTCAAGTGTAGAGGAAGGCTTCTGACATGTCGGTGTTGAAATTTCTTAAGATGTCTCATAAATCTCATAAGAAGCAAAACTCACCCTACTTTTTGGGTGGATTTAAAAAGTGTGTTCTTCAACTTTTAAATTTTAAAGGTTTCTTTTAAAGAAACATATGCTATCCCAGCTGTCTACATCTAATAAAGCAGCCACTGACAGAAGGGGAAGAAGTGGAATATAACATTTCAGAGGTTCTTCAGATACACTGAATACTATGAATGCAGTTAAATCAGGTTTACGTGCAAGTATAGGAATTATGGGAAGGGGAAACATCCTATAATGTATGTAGAATCCCAGACTTTCAAAGGCAATACTGTTTACAATGTAGAGCTTATTAACAAGCCAGAAAAATCATAGGTTATTAAACAAACAAACAAAGAAAAATGCTGGCTGTTTCTGGTAGTCATGTATTTAAAAATCACATGTTTAATTATAAGATGTTTTTATAACATTTCATGTTAATAAGATTTATAATGTTTTTCCTCTGCCTCATGATCCCTATGTGAATAATTATACAAAGAAGTCAGTTCATGTCCCCTTGCGCTTTACTTTCTCATGGTCAGAAGTAGTAATATTGTAACAGTTTATAGATACTGTTTAAGAATTTTCTTAAAAGTCACAATGGTCAAAATCAGTAAAAAAAAAAAAAAAAGGAATCAACACAAAGAGAAAAACCATTAGACTTACTAACAACTAATGCTGTACATTCAAGTTGAATCAATAACTTAAATAAGACTATTTTTCATATAATTGACTGACAAAGCTGATATTTTTTATGACTCCTTGTATGATTTATGTTTAAAAGTCAATTTGGTTTCAGACACAGATCTTTCTAATCTCACTTTGCTTGCAAGAGAGCAACAATAATAGGGCTGTCAGGGCCCAAAAGGGAGAGGGAGGGCTTCCCAAGGTGCCTTCCCCTTCCAGATAGTCTCTCCTCTTCAGGGGAGGTTCCAATAAAAACCTGCTAAAAGGACAATTATGGGAGCCCCAACTGCACCTTACAGAATCATCTGGGAAGCTTGTTAAATATGTGCATTCTTATACCCCACTTGCAAACTCTCCCAAATAGGAATCTCTAGGGTGGGACCCAGAAATCTTATTGAATAAGATCTCTGGATATTTTCACACACTAACGTTTGGGAACCACACATCTAACTTCAGAAATAACATGAACAAGTTACTGAGCCTCACCGATTCTCAGTTTCCTTCTTTGTATATTGGAGATAATTATATTCACCTCATAAGATCATTATAAAGATTCAATTAGGTAAAACCAAAATAAAACCTAGGAAGCTTGCAACTCTTAGTACTATTTTTAAAATCATTGCTAGTGACCCTGAGTTCCTGGTTTTCTGGGCTGATTCAGTGGAAAAACAAAGGATTTGAGGATATTTGTAAGAAAGAAGGTCAAGGAATAGATCATGAAATTTAGACATATTACTGATTAAAACGAAGCCAGAAAGGATTTGGCAGACTGAAAGAAAAATGAGTGTTGGAGGGTCGGAGAGTCTCAGTGAAATCAAAGAAAAATGTGTAGTGAGCTTCCATGGAGAGTTGGCAGGATGGAGAGTAGAGAAGAAAGTGTGTTTTCTTTCCTCACATTTCTAGAATGGAAATTGTGTATGTATGTATCTGTGTGTCCGTGTGTATGTGTATAAAAGTTGGAAATGTGATAACACTATGAAAAGCGCATGACATCAGCTACAAAAGTTGTGAAACGGGAAACACAAGACAATTGGATATGGGACAATTTAAAACCCTCAAGCCAAAAATCAAAACCTCATTTCTACTCCATCTAAAGAATCTCTTCCTCTTCCCTAAAAAGTTGTGCTTCTCTTTATGAGAGCAAGGGGTTAGAGAACAAAATAAGAGAAGAAATTTGCCAAAGAACAGGGAGTTAGAATTTAAGATTTCACAGGACTTGAGGCTCCCGATTATGGCAAGACTGAGGTACGACAGCAAAATTGACAAGGTGGACGTGAAGGCCATTGGGGTTGAGGCCGAGGGCCCGTGAAATGGCTATTATGGTATGGATTTCCAACAGAGCTAGGGGGATGGCTGGGTTTCTGGGGGAGAGGAAGACCGGGCTCTGGAGGCAATCAAGTGATCACTGAAAGCTGGATAGTGTTCAGGCGCCTGCTAGACGGAGAAGAGGAGAAGGGTAGAAGGGCTTGGGTCGTGTACATTACATCATTGGCTTTTGATGGAGTGTTCCATGATTCATTGTTTGCGTATAACACCCAGTGCTCCATTCAGTATGTGCCCTCTTTAATACCCATCACCAGGCTAACCTATCCCCCCACCCCCTCCCCTCTAGAACCCTCAGTTTGTTTCTCAGAGTCCATAGTTTCTCATGGTTCATCTCCCCTTCCAATCCCCCCCCTTCATTTTTTTTTAAAAGCCACTGTGACTGGTTTAAAAAGAGCCTGCAGAAAAAAGGAAAAAGCTTTTTCCCCTGCTTTCTCACATAAGGGGCCCTAAGTTTACATTTTGCCCTGGACCCTACAATTTATGTAGCTGGCCCTGACTGGAGGTTTCCAGAGGTAACAAAGGAAGACCACAGGAGGACAATGAGGAGAGGACTAGAGAGAGGGGACATCAGTGGGACTCTAGGGGAGGACGGATGGATAGACAGCAGGGGATGATGGGCGTTGCATTTTGAGCAGTGACCAAGGAGAAGATTGTGAGAGAGATGGAAATTACCCTGTCGAAGATCCAAATGGAACTCTGGCAGAAGTTTTAGTAAGAGTGCACTGAACTCTAGTGCTTACCTTTATTGCTCGTGGCCTCTGCTCAGGGCACCAATTAGAAAGTTGGGAGGTTCTCATAAGTTGGTTCAATAAATCCTTTCCCAGTGGCTACTGACACAAACCACTTCAAATCTGAAACGGCTCCTCTTGCTGAATACAGCAGTACCCTGTGGGGGCAAGTGGAGGCCAAGGGAAGGCAGTAGGGGCAGGATTTGAGTCTCATTGGAAAGAGCTGGATGTAGCCAAAACCTATTGAGCTTGTAAAGGAAAAACAAAAAGCTTGGAATCCTGGCTTTTTCAGTTGCCAATTTTTTATTTATTTACTTATTTTTAAAGATTTTATTTATTTTTTGACAGAGAGACAGCAAGAGAGGGAACACAAGCAGGGGGAGTGGGAGAAGCAGGCCCCCCGCTGAGCAGGGAGCCCGATGTGGGGCTCAATCCCAAGACCCCAGGATCATGACCTGAGCCGAAGGCAGATGCTTAATGACTGAGCCACCCAGGCGCCCCACAGTTGCCAACTTTTAACCCTGATCACAGACCTTAACTTCTCTGAGGTTTATCTATAAAATGGGGATGGTGATCATTCTTGCTTTCTGACTACCTGAGTTTGTTAAAAGTGTCAAAGTGTAGGGGGCGCCTGGGTGGCTCAGTCGTTAAGCGTCTGCGTTCAGCTCAGGTCATGATCCCAGTGTCCTGGGATCGAGCCCCGCATCGGGCTCCCTGCTTGGCGGGAGGCCTGCTTCTCCCTCTCCCACTCCCCCCTGCTTGTGTTCCCTCTCTCGCTGTGTCTCTCTCTGTCAAATAAATAAATAAAATCTTTAAAAAAAAAAGTGTCAAAGTGTATAAAAAATGTGAAATTGCCTTGCAAATGGCTACATAAATATTAATTGATACTTTAAGTCTATATTCTTTTTTTTTTGTTTAGATGGATTATTGGTTCCTCCAAATTACTCTGTGACAGCATTTAGGGGAGAGACACTGGAGTTCTGCTTCATTGTTGCCTGCCCCACATCTCTGGAAGGTTGAAGTCTTAGGGTGGAGCTCTGAAAATTTTAAACGCAAACAAAGCTAAAGCAGAAAGTGAGGTTCCAAAGCAGAGGAAAGCAAAGTCCATATATACAAATGTCAAGTGTGAATGGATGAATGTCCTAGAGGATATATATTAGATTAAGAAGATGGGAAGAAAAAGCAAAGGTCTTATCTTTCTGAATTTTAGAATCCTTTTTACTCTATACCATTTTATCTATGTCGAGGGATTCTCTTTTTCTGTGTTATTGTCTCTTTTTCTTTTCTATATATTATGGAAGGGTCTAAAATGTAAGTGGGCTTAGCCCTGCTTATCCACTTTTCCTTATTTATCAGTGGAGTATCTACAGAGGAGCAATTGTGGGTAGTGAGGAAAAAACAAATTACCAACCTAAAGAGACCAATGAAGCATCGCATTTAATAATAATGTCAGGGTTTTAGAAAAGGAGTTAAAGACGGTCCAGAAATTAAAATTTCTGTAAAATGTTTCAGTCACCTCTTAATAAATCAAAACCTTAGCGCGATTCAAACAAATGTTTTGGAAATATCTTTTCTCAAACATGTATTTAAAATTTTAAAGTAGATAATGTCCATCTCTTAAATTTTGTTAGATTTTGGAGACAGAATTTAAAATCATAAGGTGCGGCTCCTGGGTGGCTCAGTCATTTAGCGTCTGCCTTCGGCTCAGGTCATGAACCCAGGGTCTTGGGATTGAGCCCCGCATTGGGCTCCCTGCTCCGCGGGAAGCCTGCTTCCCCTCCCTGCTCCCCCTGCTTGTGTTCCCCCTCTCACTGTGTCTCTCTCTGTCAAATAAATAAATAAAACCTTAAAAAAAATAAAATAAACTCATAAGGTGTCCCAAATTGTTTTTTTTTTTTTCCTCCTGTGGAGATTAACAAACATAGTAAATAGAGTAAGGTGTTCCATTCTCTCCAGTGGTGGTGTTGCCATCGCTTCTTTGAAAAGATCGCCACCTAGGGGAAATTATGAGTCAAAGCAACATCTGCAATGCACCACGCATGCTGCATAATACCTAATGACATATAGAAGAAGAAAACCATCTATTTCAGTGAATGAGGTGGGCCACCTAGGAAACACATATTAAGTCATGTGCCTAGTATGTGTGTTTTGCATAATTTATTTAATTTTACTTTTAAGTACCATTAACACTGCATGTAGCTTTTGTTTATGCATTAGGGCTTGACTTCTAATTTCTTTCCTCCATATCTGGGGATATTTTTAGAAAATAGATATGCTGATATTTGGCTGCAGGGGTAAATTTGCATTTGGGGAAAATTCTTAAATTTAAAAATAATCAGTAATTTAATTAGTACCCTGGAAATGTTTAAGAGCCCAACATACTAAGGAATTCTATCTCAATTAAGTCTTAGAAATTAACAAAAAACCAATTTTCCTTGAACTCCTTTGTTTCTGAGCATGTCTGACTAGGTTTCAAATCACAGCAAGTAGAGCAGGAGAGAGTGTAGTTGGTTGATTCGGATAGAAATGGGCTAATTTTCTTTGCTTCAATTTCTGATGGTTTTCAATCATAGCAATTTCTAAAAGCATATTTAACATGAAATATGATCCAAGCAGTAATCTTGCTGTGCTATGTAACAAATAGGAGAACTTGAAAGAAAGCAACAGATCTTTAAGGTAGGTTTAAATGGATGATTTAGCAGCTATGAGAAATGTATATGCTGTTTTTTTTTTTTTTAAAGGAAAAGCTGCCAACCTCAAAAGTTAACTCTTAAAAAGTCCCTTAAAATGATTTTACATTAAATCATGTTCTGAAGATAACAATTTTTGGTTGATTGGATTCCCCTGGGTTACTAATTTTCAATGTGTCTAGACCTACAGAGTAGGTAAGAGTATAAATAGGGAAAAGACAACTTGTGGATTATTTGAAGAAGTTTTATTGTCCTGTGTTTACCCTCATTAGATCTAAGTCATCAATCTTCCTCAAGAAATGGTAAGCCTCTTGGAGGCAGAGACTATTTTTTTATATGCAGTCATTTCTAGAGTGTCATTTGGTCAGTGTCTGTTCTGATTAATTGATATCCATAGTACCTACCAGTGATTAAATATTTTGAATATAATCCTTAGATATATCTATAGCACTTAGTCCCTGACATTTTAGGAAGTACACAAAACACAATGGGTGAGTGAATGAATGAATGGCCTCCCAAACTGGACCTACCCTCTGTTTTAAATGTATGTTAATTGAATGTATCACTCTCCCCCACATGTGAATATCCCTTAATTAAGTTAATTTACTGTAGAAGGTATGATTAACATTTGTAAGGCAAAGGCAAACATAAATTATTCTTATCCTTTTTTAGAGGATCACTAGCCTAAGCATCTTTATAGGTAATCAATCAGTAATGGCACACCAAAGGGAACTATTTTGTCATATGAAATTATAAATGTGTATATATGTATTTATTTATATAAATATATATTTTTATACATGTGCATAGAAATATAATCTTAGGAATAAGTAGCATAGTTGGTAATGGAATAGAAAAAAATTCTTGTGGCGCCTGGGTGGCTCAGTCAGTTAAGCATCTGACTCGATCTCAGCTCAGGTCTCGATCTCACAGTTATGTGTTCAAGTCCCTCATTGGACTCCACACTGGGTGTGGAGCCTACTTAAAAAAAAAATCTTAGGTGCGTTAACATGAATTATAAATCAATCTACCTGGATAAGTAAACTCGACATTTGATCATTACCTAGTGAAATGATTTAAATGACCTGACAGCCCATATGTAACATATCTAATATATGTTCAATTTAGTGAGTACTGATTATCTTCTGTTTGCAAAGTAGCTGTGTTATGAGTCTAAACTTTAGTGTCCTACAGTTTTTGTATAAAAATGGCCAATAACAATGAACAACCTAAATGCTGAAAAATTCTGTGTTCTAAAACACACTTGACCTCGAGGACTTTAGTAAAATCCTTGTGAATCTGTCTGGTGTATGTAATCTAGAGCAATCAGCATTCTCTCTCTAGCCTCTACCACCACGTATAGTCCCCCTCAAGTCTTATCCTGTTCTGTTTCCACAGGCCCTCTTTTTCTCTAAGTCAACGGCTTTGCTACACTGGACAAACTAATCCATGCTAATGTATTCATTGGGTATTACTCATTGTCAACTCTCTCCTGGTAAGTGCAGAATGTAATAGTTGATTTATAAAGAAAAAAGTTGTCTTAAACTTAAGGAGTAGTGAGGTTTAAGCTAGACAAAACATAAATATGACATCGGCCAATGGAAACTATTTTGAAAAAAGAATTTTAAAGTACACCAAAATTTAAATTCCCTGTCTTTTGCCCTACTTACGGCTGGGTCTGATGGTAATGAGTGGTAGAGGAGTTGTGACACTTTACATAGTTTTATTCCTAGCTAAATCCTTATTTTCTATGAAATTTCATCCACATTTCCTATTTCAATCCTTGCCTCCTCTAGTTCCTGATGCTTTCCTTATGGTGAAACTTTCTCAGCTTTTACACTTGGACTCTTGACTATACCCAAAGCTTTCAACTGACCTCCTGATATTGGCTACGGTTTTTATTTTTTACACCGTATTTTATATTTTCCCCTACCAGTGACAGCCCTCGGGTTCTTACCCCGTCAGCCGCTGACAATTTTCCATTCCCACCCACTTCCATTAGTGACAGCTGATTCCTCATTTAGAGAATTAAGAATTCTGCAATCAGAATGTGCTTTCTACTTTCACCTTAGAAGAAAAGGGAAAGGGGCCAGGAAACTGCTCTAATGATGTGAATATTCTAGCACAGTTTGGCACTCTGCTGCTTGGCTCTCTTTAAAAATGTCTCATCCCATAAATAATTTATCACAGAACCTTTGGACATCAATTACTGAGACTCAGCATTTTTTCAGGACAGGATTACAATATGCAGTGTGACTGCCGAAGTTTGACTTTGGATGTTCACTCTGAGGGATGTCCTTGAATAATCTGAACTGAATTTGAAATTTCATCATACTCCCCCCCCCCCCCCCCCATTTCACGGAGTAGAGCAATGATACAAGGAGTGCGGGGCTTCCAACTTCAGTCATCTGTTAGCTTTGCACCCTTGACTACAGGAGCCATTCAGCAGCCGTCAGCTTCAGCTTCCTCACTGCTAAACTAACTGAGCAGTCCTGGCACAGGAGAAGGACCTGGCCAATGCTACTTTAAACATGGCAAAAATAAGTGTTTTTTAAAAATATTTTATTTATTTATTTGAGAGAGAGAGAGACCGAGATAGCGAGAAAGGGCACGAGCAGGGAGGAGAGGGAGAAGCAGGCGCCCCGCGGAGCAGGGAGCCTGATGCAGGGCTCTGTCCCAGGACCCCAGGATCATGACCTGAGCCGAAGGCAGATGCTTAATCGACTGGGCCACCCAGAGAGCCCGATGTGGGGCTCGATCCCAGGACCCTGGGATCATGACCTGAGCTGAAGGCAGACGCTTAATGGACTGAGCCACCCAAGCGTCCCTAAAATAAGTGTTTAAATTTCCAAACCAGGTACTTTAAACTGCAGAATTATGATAAACTTCAGATGTATTTTCAGGTGCCCTTTAAGAGGAGAATTGTTGCTGTGAGCATTACCAAGGTCGTTCCTATTCATGATTCTGTGGCCTAACAAGCTAGAGCCACGAGCTTCCTTGTTACATTAAAGGACTTTGTGTTTAGTTCCCATAAGGATCTGTCTGTCCACAAGGACCTGCCCACTGTATGATATAGAGTTTAGAGTGCAAGAGATGTTCTCCAGCCTTCTTGCTGAAAATGATTTTAGTACACACATCATGAATAAGTCATACTTCCCTATGAAAACTACCTAATCATCAGAGATCATTTCATAGATTTCGTTTTATTTTTTCATAATATTAAAAATATGTATTGAGGGCTTCTTATATGCAAGAGCCTGCACTGAAAATAGAAAATTGGTTCTTTGCTCTGGGGGGATTTTCTAGGCAGAAGAGAACTACAGAAAACTAACTATAATTTTAAAAGGATAATGGAGACACATGAAAAAGTGCTCAACATTGCTCGACATCAGGGAAATCCAAATCAAAACCTCAATGAGATACCACCTCACACCAGTCAGAATGGCTACAATTAACAAGTCAGGAAACGACAGATGTTGGCGGGGATGCGGAGAAAGGGGAACCCTCCTACACTGTTGGTGGGAATGCAAGCTGGTGCAACCACTCTGGAAAACAGTATGGAGGTTCCTCAAAAAGTTGAAAATAGAGCTACCATATGATCCAGCAATTGCACTACTGGGTATTTACCCCAAAGATACAAATGTAGGGATCCGAAGGGGTTCGTGCACCCCGATGTTTATAACAGCAATGTCCACAATAGCCAAACGGTGGAAAGAGCCAAGATGTCCATCGACAGATGAATGGATAAAGAAGTTGTGGTATATATATATACAATGGAATATTATGCAGCCATCAAAAGGAATGAGATCTTGCCATTTGCAATGACATGGTTGGAACTGGACGGTGTTATGCTGAGCAAAATAAGTCAATCAGAGAAAGACATGTATCACATGACCTAACTGATATGAGGAATTCTTAATCTCAGGAAACAAACTGAGGGTTGCTGGAGTGGTGGGGGGTGGGAGGGATGCGGTGGCTGGGTGATAGACATTGGGGAGGGTATGTGCTATGGTGAGTGCTGTGAAGTGTGCAAGACAGTTGAATCACAGATCTGTACCTCTGAAACAAATAATGCAATATATGTTAAGAAGAAAAAAAAAGAAGAAGATAGCAGGAGGGGAAGAATGAAGGGGGGGAAATCGGAGGGGGAGACGAACCATGAGAGACTATGGACTCCGAAAAACAAACTGAGGGTTCTAGAGGGGAGGGGGATGGGAGGATGGGTTAGCCTGGTGATGGGTATTAAAGAGGGCACGTTCTGCATGGAGCACTGGGTGTTATGCACAAACAATGAATCATGGAACACTCCATCAAAAACTAATGATGTAATGTATGGTGATTAACGTAACAATAAAAAATTTTAAAAAAAGAAAAAGAAAAAAAAAGGATAATGGAATTATCAATGAAGGGAGTGTGAAGGAAGTACAAAGCAGGAGTACCTGCTCTTTCTGGAGGTGCTCGGAGCAATTGATGAACGCATTACTAAGAAAGTTGTAAATGTGGAAATGGCTTCTCAGGCTAAGGCAGAGCCAATCCTTAGCACTGATTTATGCTCCCAGTAGAAGTGGTTAAGCAGCTGGAAAGAGCTGGAAATGGGACAGTAATAAAAATATTAATTATCCTCTGGATGCCAGACAAACAAATAAGCAGGTTTGTCTCTTTCCCTAATAAGTTGTACTCTAATTAGTGTCTTTGATCATTAATAAATTAAATGATGCTCAAGTCCCAGGAGGTAATTGACTATCACAAGTCTTTCATTTAAAACTAGGCAAAATAATATAACACTGTATGTCAACTAACTGAAATTAAAATAAAAACTTAAAATTAAAAAAATATATAAAATAAAATAAATAAAATTAGGCCAATGGACACATACTCTTATTTTTATTTCTCAGGATTAAGGTAGTATTAAGCATTGTTTACTTCAGCAATTTGGATTTAAAATTTAAGCATAAAGATCAATTCCAAATTTGTTGTCTTTTCTGCTGTTGATATTAAAATCAAAACAAATACTGTCAGTACAAATTGCTGATATTAATTAGTGGTATAAATGCCAAAAGGAATTCAACATAGATTTATCGCAGTAATAATTTAGATGAAATGTTCTTATCAGTATAAAATTATAAGTATAAAAATAATAATCTATGGAAATCCAAGAGTCTTGTGGGTCTGTTTTCCTTCTTTCTTTTACAGACTTTGGTAGTTTATATTTACGGCTTAGTTTCATGGGTCAAAAAGACCTATTTTACTATTATTAAACACCGAGATATTTGGTAACACATTCAATAAATGATACAAATATCTTAACATGGTGCTTTGTGTCAACCTCTTTAAAATATTCCTTTTCTATGTATTAATATACGTGTCCCCCCAAAATGCATCTGTAAACACAACAGAAACACTGTGATCCTTAGTTCACATCTAAAAGTTTTTCCTTTGCCACTAGGTGGCACCTATATATTAATAGTTGAAGAGCACATGTTCTGAAAGAAGGCAAAACTAAGAGTAAATGAAAGAAAGGAAAGTTAGTTTAATTTTGTTTTGTATTTAAATATTTGTCCTGCGATATACTTCAAGGCGATGGGTTTATTGCAGGAAATAGTGTGGAATTCACCAATTATTTTTAAGAAAAGGAAAACATGCTTTATTTTTATTTTTTTAAAGATTTATTTTTACTTATTTTAGAGAGAGAGCATGAGCAGGGGGAGGGGCAGAGGGAGAGAGAATCTCAAGCAGACTCCCCAGTGAGAGTGGAGCCCGATGCGGGGCTTGATCTCATGACCCTGAGATCATGACCTGAGCCAAAATCAAGAGTTGGTCGCCCAACCAACTGAGCCATCCAGGTGCCCCTGATATTTTTTATTTTTAAAGAATAAATAAAAGATGAACATTAACTTTGGGAAATCCACTGGGGGTGGGAGAATGTAGCTCCACTTAGTCCTGACTTCAGTTTGTCATTTTATATTATCTCTCAGGGAATGTTACAATCGAAAGAAAGTTACAACAAAAAAAATACGATTATATATAGCAGCATTATAATTTCGCTTTTGGTAGTGCTATTAATGGTAAATATCATATGAAGTCTAATAGTGATTTTTGTGAGAACTGGTAAATTAAATTAACACCAGTAAAAAGCCTTGAATTACTAGAACTAAAAGTGGCATGCTAAAAAATCTAAATCCATTCATAGGAGAGAATACCCACATATTTCATGATAACGGAAGTATCAACCATTATAAAAAGTTCAAAGCCACATGAAAACAACAGAAGGTGCTAATATTAATAGTATAAGACAGAACCTTCAATAATGTTATAGTATTATGAATGATACCCAGGGATTTTACACCCCTACAAAATTACCTACCATTCTTGTGAATATTTTTCTAACATAAAATTTTGATTATAGTTTAATTATAGATGAGAAGCAACACAACATCTAAAACTATAAATTATCCCAATCAGGTGTTTTGTTTCCCACCAAATAGGTGTATGTTGACACATATATATATATAAAATTACTAATTAACAGTTCCTAAGATTGTCATCATATGACTTACATAAACTATTAAACTACTACTAAGAATGATAATTGAGACAGGAATATTAGTATCTCTTCCTTAGGTGCCATTATTACCAACCCCTCATTGAAGAGACTATAATCTTTTCTCCTCTCCTTGGAACTTAGGTCAAGCTTATTAAAGGAAATTTTGTTCCTACACAGGCCGTCTTAAATAAGACAACAGGGAGAGATGTTCCAATAATACAGTGGGCCCATAACTTTAAACTCAGAACAGAGGACTTGGGTCCTGAAACAATTACTTCTTTGAATTTCAGGTCCTACATCTGTATTAGGAAAATAAAACATTAGTTCCCAGTGTGGCTATATGTCTAAATGTGATAATGCATGTTAAGAATCTTGCATATGCTTACACGGTTTTTGAAATATTAAGATCTCTGTTCTGAATAGCTGATGTGTTCCACGTAGGTTGCTTATAGCAGGTATTTAATATTTATTGGAATTTTCACTGTCTTTAGGCTTAGCACAAGATAGAAACTTCTTTAAGCATTACATCAAAACACATGTTGAAAAGATGCATTGCCTGTATGAAAAAGAATGAGCCTGACTTGAGTGGATAATTCTTAGCACTAGCTATTAAGGAATTAATATCAGCCATAAGAAGGAAAGAAACATCACTGACCTGGCATTAGGGGGAGATGATAAAGAACAGAAAGTTCTAGCTGTAGAGATTTAACTGATTTTCATAGCCCTGCACAATGGTAAGTGCAGCTCAAAGTAATGTATCTGATCAGTTATCCATGGGGAAATGAGACAGATCAATGAATCATTTTATTAATTATCTTGTGAGGTTTTACATTTATAGTTGCTCCGATTACTTAACAAGTGACTTTTAGACACCACATAATATGTCAATGGTCTCATCTGTGCATTTACTGAATGCTTATTCTGATAACTAGTAGGTATTAAATATCACTATTCTGAGTGTTTGGTAAGTATTGACCCATTTAGTCTCAAAATCTCATTTAATCTCATGAGGTAGATACTACAGAGGAAGAAAATGAGAAGCCAGAATTTCAGTAACATGCCTAAGGTCACACAAGTAGTAAATAATAGAAGTTTTGGAGCCACGGACTATGATCTTGATCATTAACTTCCCACGAGGGCCCTGTGATGGCCCAAACCCCTCAACCACAGAACTTCTAGGTCTCTCGTGTGCATGCGTATCACTTAAAGGTCTTGCTACGAAGCAGATTCCAACTCACTAGGTGTGGGTTAGAGGCTGGGCATCGATAGTTCTAACAAGATCTCAGGTGGTGCCAATACTGTGGGGCCCATGGACTGCACTTTCAATATCAAGGCACCAGACCACTACATTTGCACACTATTTTACCAGGAGCCAAAACTGAATGTCTAAGGCAAGGTGGTTCATGTTAGTGCTAACAACTAAAATACCTAGATATCTTAGTCCAACAGAATTGCCATGAGATGACACTTCCTGAGCCTCGTTAATGAATCTAAAGTAACCTAATGTTCAGAAACAGATATGATTTTGATTATAAGGTGTAGTTTAGCATATAATGATTAACAATGATGTACAGTCTATACTGCACTTATTTTTCTAAAGATTCTATTTATTTATTTGTGTGTGAGAGAGAGAGAGCACAAGCAGGGAGAGTGGCAGGCAGAGGGAGAGGGAGAAGCAGGCTCCCTGCTGAGCAAGGAGCCTGATGCGGGACTCGATCCCAGGACACTGGGATCATGACCTGAGCCGAAGGCAGACGCTTAACCAACTGAGTCAGCCAGGCGTCCTTATACTGCACTTTTTAAATATTGGGTTATTTGATCTTCACGGTAGGTCTGAGCGGTAATGGCGTATGACAAGTATATCTGAGGAAACAGACCCAAGGCGAGTGACGACTGCCATGAGTCTCTTTTGCAGCTGTGACCACACGCAGATGCCCAAATTCTTCTTTTCCGTCAGCTGACCTTGATGTCTGGCTATGTTCCATTAACTGATTAAAAGTAAATAGATGCAAAACGATAGTACTGAAACAGGCAATATGCAGCCACATTCTGATTTTGCTTTAAAAACGCAGATAACCAAGGCCGAAGGAATTTGGAAGCATTAAGAGTAATTTTCTATGGTTATTACACTAATATAAACCTATCTAAATACAAACAATAAAGCTGCATATATAATTTTATTATGCTGCTAAAATCAAAATTAAAGAAGATGTTTTCTTAGTCCTATTAACTTCCAGGCCCCGAGACCACGTATGAGAAGATATTGGTACTATTTTCTTCCCAGACTCTCTAGGTTTTGTGTGGCCGGCAAGAAACTGGTTATGTCACCTCTTGTGTTTATTTTAATGGAACTAAATATGTTGGAATTACTTTTTTCATATGCAGATGCTAAAAGTTTTATGAAACCATACTCAGAATTCAGAGTTGATCTCTAATTGTCAAATGGATTTACTATCCTTAGAAGACTAATATTTTCACAGAAAAAAAAAAAAGTCCCTTTGAGTTACTGTGGAGACAAAGTAATGATGATAAATCAAGAAATGCTGTCAGTCACTAGGAAAGGAAAATTACCAAAGTCTCTATATTTAAAAACACTCGAGAATAGACAGCAAAGATTCTTATCAAGCCTGGGCCTTTTAAACATATTTGTGATTTATAATGTTGTTTTTCCCCTCATTGACAAAGGAAAGAATACCTCCATTCTTGACAGAAATGGCCACGTGGCACCTCTTTATCACCGTGTTCACTCGTCAAGCTTGAATTGACTTTAAGAATAATGAGCATACTTCAGAAAATTGTGTTTTCTTCAAGTGTACACTCAACTCTAAAACTAAAGACTGGGTTTATTCTGAGTTCATACTGATACTACTGAATCATCAAGTTGTCCTGAACACGCTGTGCAGAGGTTCTCCATGGGAGGGCTCCAAGCATGCTAAGCAACAATCCCTACGACCCTGTCATTAGACGATAGTGGCTGGGGAGGCGTCTGGAAAGTGTTAATGATGGGTCTACTGGGATGACCATCCTCCCCCACCCCCAGCATAATTTATTTCATATTAAAGGGGCCATCACAATATCTGGCTAATAAAACAAAGAGTTCAGATAGAGAATCATCTATGACTAATCATTTTCTTCCTTCATTAATTTTTGCTGGTGTCTTTCAGAAGATGTGAGTTGCACAGAAATGAACAGATAAGAGAGCTTTTGCCTACCTCTGTCACTTTCATTGGCTGCTCTTTTGGGACACTTGTATTTCTGTCCTCAGTTCCTTAAAGGCACCAAGCTCCTCCCAGCTCCCAGCCTTTAGACTCACGCATGGTTCCCTATGCCCACAGTTAATATTCCCAGTTTTTCTCTTGGGTTTCCTTGTGATTTATACTTATGATCATAGCAATGCTTTTCCTTAGCATTGCTTGCAGTGACTGATTTGTCTACCTCCTCATTTAACGTGTCTTTTCTACTAAACTAGAAGCAACCTGAGAGTAGAGATTTTGTTTTTGCACCATTGTATCCTTATCACGATTCACATTGTTTGGCCCCTAGTCGTGCAGTAACTATTCGTTGGGAAGTAGAGGGAACTCCTGAGGAACTGCTCATGCTCATGTCCTTTACAAGGGCTAGTGAAGAAAGCCTTATGCCTGTGGAGGCAATTAATGTGTTAAATATTTTTTAAGGCAAAAGTAGAATCTTTTGTAATAATAAACTGAGAATTGTCCAGGTGTGATTATGAAGAAATGAAATCCTAAATGAAATCCTAAATCCTTAATGAGAACATACTTATGACTTAGTGAATATTTGTCTTGGATAAAGTATTTATGAGCTATGATTTGCAAGGATTCGTGGACCAGTCTCAGGAGCAGGACTCTTGGCTTCCCCCTACATATATACTTTAGAATAGTAATAGTACTATGGGTAGCTAGTTTTAAACCACTTTTATAGGTCACTCAGAAATTGCATCTTGTAGAAAGTCATGATCTTTTAGAGTACTCTTAAATGTTTGGTTATCCACTGCTGTAGTTTGGAGTGTTCAGCATCATTTTAACATTCCTACAGTGTGTTAGCTGTTACCTCTGTTCATCCTGTTGACCACGGAAGTATTGCTGAATAGATTTCTGATATTTCAATAATAATAAGTGAAAAACAGAGTACTTTCATTTAACACTTTAATTTTTATTTATTTTTTACTTTCCAAGAGCTTAAGCTTATCACCCCAAAAGCTGCAGTACACTGGGATATAGGAGTAAAAAGCAACATCCAGGTAAGGTATCACCATACAGTCTTCTCTTCACCAAGTAAATACTAAATTGCGGCTCAAACTATACTTAGAAGTACAGTTGGTCAAAAAATGTAATTTTTGAGAAAGTAGGTTCAAATTCTTCATCTAGGGATAGCCTGGAAATATGCTATGGATGGAACCTTTTATCAAGTTATGAGAATTAAGTGCCCAGGAGGAAATGTATTATTACTTCCTAAAAATGTCTGAATGAAAGCTATTGCTTTGAGTAATGCATTCTCCGCAGCTAATTGTTTAGATATTAGAAACTAGCTCTAGTAACAGACTTGTACTTACACATCTTTGTTTTACTCTCCTTTCTAAGGAAGACAAACTGGGAAAGAAATAAGATATTCCACCCCCCGAAGGCCAATAATCCTTAAAAAAAAAATCCATTCTGCAAAAACTATTGTTATGGTTCCTGTGAACTTATGACAAGGAATATATCCAGGGACATGGCTTCAAAATCTAAGCTATGTTCCACTGTTTGCAGTTACCTTGGATTTTAACTAGATGTACAAGTTGACTTCTGACCATGGGGAATCCTCTCATGCATGGATTTATGGGTTGTTGAGGCCATGGCAGATAACCAGTTCCACAGAAGCAACTTCATGTTCTTCTGAGGAAGATCCATAGCACTGTGGAACAAGGAATATAAATGAGCGATGCCACAAGAGACTGCGAATGGGGTTATCAAAATACAACCCTCAAAAATGAACTCTGAAGGTGGAGAATCTACAAGGAAAAATATTTTTCAATGGTTTCACTATTATGTTAAGAGCACTGATACGCATTCACTAGCCATGGCATGTGCTTCTTAAGCATGTAACAGTCAAAATATCTGTGGATTCCAAGCTCATTAAGTAGACAGATGAATAAATTTGTTACCAAAAAAATAAATAAATAAATTCAGCATTGCCAGAATTAAAAAAAGAAAAAAAAAACCTCAAGTGTCTAGAGGGGAAAACACCAAATGAAACTCTTCAAACTGCAGTAATAAAATATTTGGCCTTTAATCATTTCCAATTAAATTATATTTGAAAGCTCCCCCTCCCCCACCCGTAGTCATGAAGAAACACACCAATTTTTAAACATTTTATAATGGCCAAAGAAGGGGTTTACATAGGTATGTTTATTAATGGAACTCACTTTTTAATTGGTTTTTTTTTTTTAGTAAGTTGCTAATCTATTTTAGCCTCAAATCAGTTCCATCCCATTCTCAATCCCTTTCCTGAGGTCTAACAGTTAATGTCCTCTACCATGAGGAGAGCTTCCTGTGGCACTTTGGGAACTATCTGTTTGGGGCTTAAATAAGTACAGTTGATAAAGTTCTCTCTCTCCTCCTCAGCCCCCACTAAGAATGATAAAGGCATTTCCAGAGGGAAATGATTCTCTTCCTCTCTCTGCTCCTCTTCCTCCGCCCCCTCCTCTTCCTCTTCTGTATCCTCCTCTTCCTCTCCGTCCTGCTCCCCCTCCTCCACACAGTCAGCCTCTTCAACCTCCTCTTCATCTTCGGCCTCTGCCTCCTCATCCTCCTCCTCGCTCTCCTCCTCCTCCTTCCCGTCACACTCCTCGTCACACTCCTCCTCGTCACACTCCTCCTCCTCCTTTTTCTCGTCGTCGTCGTCCTCCTCCTCCCCGAGCTGTGCGGCTGGAGACTGGTCTTCCTCGTCGGGGTCGGGACCGAAGACCCAAGAGGGCTTCTGCACGAAGCTGTACAGAGTTTCCGGCGGCTCCGCGTCTTCCGCGCCGCCGCTGGGGGGCGCGTCGTCCCCGGGGCAGCCCTCGGGGGAGGCCGCGCCGCGCGCCTGGGCCTGCTGCGCCCGCAGCGCCTCCTGCTGGCGCTCCAGCTTCTCTTGCTGCCGCATGTCCTCGTAGATCTGGTTCATGATGAACTGGGTGGTGTTCCGCGGCGCCCGCATGCCGGGGGCCCGCCACCCGTACAGGTTGACTGGCCGTAGCAGCGTGCTCAGATCCACGGGCGGGCTCCTCGGGAAGGAGCGGCGAGGGTGGCGGCGCAGGCCGCGGCCCCTGCGGCCCCAGCGCTTCTTCCTGCAGGGGGGCCTCGCCCAGCCGGGGTTCCAGGGCCCGCGCCAGCAGGAGCAGCAGCAGAGGCAGAGCGGGTGCAGACCAAACACCCGGATCACTTGCACTCGGCCAGGAGGCTTCCAGAATCCCGCTGGAGGTGGGCGCCAGGGCCCTCCCCAGCGCCCCCAGTTAGAGCACACGGCCCAATAGGGCCGTCGGGGTGGTTGGAACCAAGGGCCCGGACCGTGCTGTTGCTTCGGCTGTTTCCTGGGGGGCTCGTACTCAGACTTGGGACCATAGCGGTGGCGCCGCTTGTATATCGGAGCGCCCCTGCGCCTTCGGTGGCAGGTAGACCAGGTACGTAACGGGGCGGAGGACGCCCAGCCGCCGCCCAGGTTGAGAGGGTCCTCCCTTTTGTCGAGGGTCTGGGTCATCGTTCAGGGAGCTCCCGGAGGTCTAAATGGAAGCGTCCTAGAAGCTGTCGTCGGTTGGCCAGATCCGAAGCTCTGCAGAGCCTCGTCAGTCTGCGCAGCCCCACGTGCCTGCTGCCGGGATGGCGCCTTTCTCTCCAGGAGGAGCCCTCTTCTCCCTCTTCTCCCTCTTCTCCGCTTGCTCGATCGCTCTTCCTTCGTAATCTCTTGTCCTTCGCACCCAAGTTGTCTCGCCCAGGTAGGCTGGGCGGGACTGGGGCTGGGTAAGGATGGTGGGGGAGGAAGGTGTTGGTGGGCGACGCACGGTGCGACCCGCTCCCGGGTCCCACACACACCCGCCTCGGCGGAGGCGCGGGCTGGGAACCGGGGAGGCAGGGGTTACGCGTTACCTTGCTGCTCCCTCCCAACCCAGGTCCTTCACCGTCGCCGTCCTGGCGGGACTGAGGTGGCGCGGGCAGCGGCAGCCTTTAAATACCGGCCGGAGCCCCCGCGTGCCCACCGCGTCCTTGGTTGCCCAGGGCGATAGCCAATTGGGGCCGAGGTCGTTCTCCCTGTGCGAGGAGGGGGTTCCGGGTGGAACGAGGTGCCCCGTGAATGTTCGCAGGGGGCTTGTGACGCAGTTTTTGAAAGAGGGAAAGCGGGCCCTAGGCTGGGGTTGTGCTTCCCAACTCAGACAACGTTTGGGGCAGTTAATTTGAAACCTTTGTACCACCTGGAGGTGCGGGGATAAAGATGATGGACCTTTAGCTGAACCCCTTGGAAGGGGGGGAGAACTTGTATATTGGAAAACGTATATCCTACACCTTTGGAGGTCGAGGGGATAGAGGAAGAGGCCCTAGAGTCAGAAAACTGGGCCCCACTCCTTACCTTATGGCCTGTGCACACTCTTCAAACTCTTGGGGGTTGTAGTACATCATACGTGAAACACGACCACGAACATTTATTGCGTGTCCTTGCAGCAAGCATGGGCCCATGGCACGTAATCCTAACACCTATAGGCTCTGTGAGGTAGGCATTGTTACCACGCCTCACAGATGAGGAAATTGAGAGGTTAATATACCCAAGGTCGTGGGGACAAGGAACTTTGGGACTAGTATTTAAACCTAAGCCTCTTTGGCCCCCGAACCAAATTCTTCACCACGTGGCTGCACTATACTGCCCATCTACCTTAAGTAGGACTCTTGTGATGAGTACACGAAATCCTTTGGGAAAACACTTTGCTAACTGTAACATAGCATGCAAATGTCCACTGATTAAATAAGTAGTACCAGGATGTATACAGTGGGCTTATTCTTGAGAATACAAATATGCCAATTATGTCTTTTGGTGGGTCGCTTTGTCTATCAGACAACACATACACTGGGAGTCTTTATAACATTACAGTTAAGAATATGGGCTTTGATTTAAATTAGCATGAACCTCCTCTGAGTGATACTATAATGCTGGATATATGTCATTAGGCATTCATCCAAATCCATAAAATGTACAATATCAAGCCTGAATCCCA
Source organism: Phoca vitulina (assembly GCF_004348235.1). Lineage (NCBI taxonomy): Eukaryota > Metazoa > Chordata > Mammalia > Carnivora > Phocidae > Phoca > Phoca vitulina. The sequence continues at coordinate 6,200,093 of NW_022589722.1, forward strand.
ATGTGAGCTGTAGACTTTGGGTGATGATGATATGTCAGTGTAGGTTCATCTGTTGAAAGGAAAGTACCATTCTGGGGGGGGCGGATGTTGGTAATGGGGGAAGCTCTGCGTGAGTGGGGAGAAGGACTACATGGAAAATCTATATGGGAAACCTACTCCATTTTAGTGTGAACCTAAAACTGCTCAAAAAAAATTGAAATCTGTTAATGAAAATGTGCTTCAACTTCAATTCAGCAATGATGAAGCTCTGTAAATCTCAGGTTCCTAACCCACATCAAGAGTACAGTTACAATGCCTATTCCATAGAGTTACGTTAAAGGTTAAGTAAGGTACTTCGTTAAAGCAGCCAGTGCGGGTACCCCACGAGCGCACAGTAGGTGTTAGCTATCATCATTGTCATACTTAAATACTTCAGGACTTTAAAAGAAGTTGGTACAGTGTATGTAAAGGTAACCAACCCTGTGCGTGATGCCAAAATCAGCATCCCTGCCCTTGTCCCCTTTTCTTGTCCCACTTATTAGAAACATCAAGGACGAGCTACCAGGCTCGATCCTAGAGAAAACCATCCCAGAGTATATCCTTTTATTGCTTTCCTGTGGTGAGTGGAATTGTGGAAAATGGAACATTGCCCACTGGGAACCCGAGTCTATGCAGGCCTCCTGTACATGACAGAGAAGTAAATGTGGGAAAGCCCCGAAGCCCGCAAAGGTCGTTTATGCCTTCCTGGTTGAAAATTGAGAACAGGGTGGGGGATCTTGGATCAGGACTCCAACCGTTGCCATGGGACCTGTAGACTCCACAGGCTTCATTCAATTTTGTTTGCTCTGTGGTTTGCTGGAGACAAGCCTGCTTAACTCAAAGTGCAGAACACTGACACTTTTAGCCCCCAGTGTCCCTTTCTGGATGTAGAATCACACATTTGGCGGTTACTCTCCCCTTACTCTGCTTAATTCAAATTGGAATGCTGATACTGCAGATTTATTTTTCTGAGGACATATGTGTTATACATACTGGGTTTTAATTGGGAACGTTAGAAATTGACCATGTTGCTGTAGTGGAATTCTCATCAATTTCTTCTTTGTTTTAAAGGGATTAACTCACAGATAATTAAAGACATTGTTTTTGTACAATTTTTTTCCATGGTGACATACATTTCATATTAATTCTCCTTATTAAAGAACGTTAACAAGGTATTGTTCTTGCTCCATCCTTACTCTTCTTAAGAGAAGCAGAAAATTATGATTTATGATTTTTAGTTTTTTTTTTTTTCCGGTAGATTGACATTGTAATTCAAATTGGTCATGTACTGGCAAATCACCCAAGAAAATTACCACCATAGCATGTTAAACATAACTTTCAGAAATGCAGTTAAGGAATTTTTAAAGACCTCTTTTAATTGACCCATATTCTTTAAACACTGCAAAATGAAGTGTTTTAGTATGTAGTATTAGTTTTCTACTGCTGTGTAACAAATTCTCACAAACTTACTTAAAATAACATGCATTTATTATCTTAGAGTTTTCAGGTGTTAGGGGGTCTAGGAATAGCTTAGTCAGGTCTTCTGCTCAGGGTCTCACCAGGCTAAGGTCAAGACACCTGGCTGGCTTGGGTTCTCATCTGGGGTGCTCCATTTGGGAAAATGTTATGGGCTGAATTTATTTCCTTGTGGCTATATAAGTGAGGGCCCTGCCTTTTAGCTGTCTGTTGGCTGGGGGAATGCCTTTAGATTTGGAGGCCACCCACAGGTCCTGGGGGTCAACAGCCATTCTTAGAGACTGTTCTCACTTCCTTGCCATGGGCTTTCTCAGTAGGGCTGCTCATTCCATCAAGTCAGCAAAGCAGATCTCCTTAGTGCTTCGTAGCACAATGAAAATACACACACACACGTGCGTATGTATCATAGTATGGGCTTGACATGGACATTTGTGACATCCACCATCTTTGTCCTATTCTACTGGTTAGAAGCAAGACCCAGGTCTTAGCAGCATTCAAGGGGAGAAGGTTACACAAAGACATGAATACCAAGAAGTAGGAAGTTCACTGGGGGATTACCTTAGAGTCTGTTCACCACACAGACCAACTTGAGTTCAATATGTCCTTCATAGTAACTAGTTATGACTTTATTTGGGAGATTTTAATGGCATGCAGCATTTTGAAATTCCATTAAATGCTGTATGACAGCATAGGTTATGCTATGCTTTATGTTACATAGGACATTAAACTGTTAAGTTGAAAACACACTACTATCTTGGTGTTATTTTTTTGTGCATTTGTGTGAATTGAAAAGGATGAATTCTAACACTTGATGGCAGTAGTAACTCATTCAAGATTCAGTCAGCAAGAGCACCCTATACAAAATAAACTATGAGAAGATAGGTACTTCATTTTTATATTTATCAAGAATGGCATATTTAAACTATTCCAGATTGCCAATGTTAATTACCCTTTATTCTGGTGCAGTGTAATTGGGTATATGTATTAGATTTAGCGTTTTTCAATTGGCTTTTGGAAAGCAAGGCTCAGCTAATTAAACTTATAAATAAAATTTTTTAGAGAGAAGTTGGATATACCTGAGAAATTGGTCAGATAAATAAAATTCAACAAATATTTTTTTAGATCCATCTTTGTAACCAGCTAAGTTCTATGCGATATGAAAAAATAAATAAACGGAATGCATTTTATACACTCTCAAAAACTTGCCTTTTGCAACTCTGAAGATAACCATGTACAGTCACTTGAAACCAAAAAGGTAGGCGCCATCTGTTGGTCATAGAAGCTAAATACAAGGTATTAAACCTTCCCAGCTTTTCAAAAAGTGAGATGAAATTAACTCATTTCTTTCTCTTGATAATTTGGGAAGTTGTGGGGTTAGTTGGAAAATTGGTGAGGCGTGTTGTGCATCAGGGAGTAACATTGTGACACTTCTCCATTAATGAATTCTCATGTCACTTAAGTAAATTATGAAGAGAAATTTAACCCTGTAAAGAGGTAACCACAAAGACAGTTTCTGCAGATTTAAGGAGGATGGGAATGTTGCACCCATAATAGTACTATGTGTAGGTATTATTCGCTATCACCCTTTGAAAATATTATTAACCTTTTAATTACTCAGGATTTTCAGAGAATTAACCTAACATATTGTAGTCATGACGTTTGAAAAACGTGTCGTTAGTAATGATTAATTAGGAATTGTTAGCATGGAAATGTAATAAACATAAGTAATTTTAAAGTACACTATATTATGGGCAACAGAATGAAGTGCTTCCCCCCCCCCCGTGAAAAATGACCTGTAATATTTGAGAAAAATAAACATGTGTAACAATTGAATAAAGAAAAAAAAGTTATTAAAAAGTACAGCATTTAATCAGGGATCAGTTTTAGAATTAGAGCTTTCAATTAAGAATGTGACGTGTTGGAAATGGCCCCGGAAATAGGATGCATTTAGAAGGAATACTAAAATGTTGTCATCACATTTTCAGGGCTATGGTAGCACTTTGTCCTTCTAGAAATCATGGTGAATTAAATCTGCAGAGAAGCCTTGTGAGTAGGAAGCCATAACGCCTGGGAACATGTCAGTTGGCCCTATATGTTCGCATAATAATGCCCTTTTTCCTCTCGTTATTTTAATTCACTTCACTTTTTGCTACAACCCCTCAATTTTGTAATAACAGTGTTCAGGGGAGGCTGTGAGGGCAGAGTGGTTTCCAGACTATTGGCGGGGAGATCTAAGATCATCAGTGAGGTTCCTGTGGGTAAGGCCTCATTATGACTTTTTCATGAGCCCCTTTCTCCATAAAAAAATAAAAATAAAAATTCTATTTTATGACTTGTTACAATAAGGGTAAATATAAACCAGGCTAGGTTCATTACTCCATATTTATTTTCATTATCATCATTATTATCATTATCTTGCTTTCTTTTATGTTAAAAGAAATGAAAACATTTTCATAGGTCTCTAAAATCATTATCGGCCCTTGGCACCTGTGGAATGCTAAGCTGAGAACCCAGTTGAATCACATGGGACTTTTGACCTTCGTAAACTGAGAGATAATAAGCTGCTGATTTTGTGCCAATTTTTTAAAGGCAACAATAGAAAACTCAGCAGTTGCAATGTTAGAATTCTACTTTTAGTCTGATTCAGGATACTGTATTTATGAGGGAGTATATCTAACAAGTCAAAATGAAAATTCCATATTTAATATCACTGGTTTATAATGATGGGTTGATGGTTATTCTTTTTTAAGTTTTATAACTTTGAGAAACCAAAAAGGTAGGCGCCATCTGTTGGTCATAGAATATCCTACACCTTTGGAGGTATAGGATATTATGATTAATTATGATTAAATGATTAAATGAGTGCATGGTTAGTTTTCCCCATAGGTCTCAAGAAAATTAATAGATATTTTTCATTATGACAAACATATCAGTATTTGTATTTTAAACTGAAACAAGGAAATGAGTATGCATCTACTGTGGAGAAACATGAGAACAATTCTCTTCAATCACTGCACTACAGAAATTCGGGATTTAGCTCTAGTATCTACAAATAATGGCATCTGACAGATGATATGGAGTAATGAGAAAAATTCAGATAGTATAGATGAAGAAATATATTTGCCTGAAAGAGATAGTTGAAAATAAAAATATATATTGTATGTTTTTAAAAATTAGAGGTGTGCAATTACCAATTGTCCCTTTTTTTACTTTAATAGATTAATTCAGAAATAGATTATGCAATGATGAAAAAGTTTGATATTAAACCATTTTAGTGATGTTGTAGAGAATCATGCACTCTCCCACCCTGTTGGTGAAAGTGTGAATGGGTATAACATCTTTGAAGGCCAATCTAGTAATATTTATTAAAATTTAAAATAATATGCTCCTTGACCCAGAATTCCACTTCTATGAATTTATCCATAGATGTACTCTCTCATGTACACAAAGCTATTTATGTTTACACAAGGATAATCTTTGCAGTTTTAGTGTAAATAAAAAAAAATAAAATGCTCATTCATGTAATGGGCTGATATGTGCTTTTCAGAATCAGTAGCACTGTATGTGCTGATACGGAAAAATCATCAAGAAATATTTTTAAGTGAAAGAAGCAAGATTTAGAAGAGTGATTATCTCTTGTATTTAAAAACCCATGTTGGTGATGTGTATGTGTGTAATACCTGCACATGTATATTTGTATAAAAAAGGGAAATTGTTTGGGGCACCCGGGTGGCTCAGTCAGTTAAGCGTCCGACTCTTGGTTTCTGGCTCAGGTCATGATCTCAGGGTCATGATCTCAGGGTCGTGGGATGGAGCCCTACACTGAGCCCCACGTTGAGCCCCGCTGAGCCCCGTAGGTTGGGTTGCATGCTCAGCACAGAGTCTGCTCCAGATTCTTTCCCCTCCTTCTCCCTCCTCCCCCTGCTTCTCTGCCTGCTCACACTCTTCCTTTCAACAGAAAACTTCCCATTTTCTTGCTCTCTATCTAAAATAAATAAATCTTTAAAAAAAGGGAAATGGCTTATGTACAAGTTTTTGTTTCTCATGGAAACTTTCACAAAAGCATGCAAGAAACCATTGCCTAGTTATTTCTCGGGAGTAGAACTTGAGGTTTGCAGCTGGAAGGAATATCACCTTTCATTGTATGTTCCTTTGTCTTTTTTCAGTTTGTAACCATGTCCCTGTATGATGACCATACATTTTAGAAAGATCAACTTTCCTTAGCAGGCATTCCTTAGCTTCTTCCCTAGTGTGGTGATAATATCATCGTCTCTTTTCCATTTTCTAAATTTTGTTCTGTTCACAGGCACAGAAATATACCAATAGAATGATTTGATAGTTATCTAGTTGTGTTCGAGGGATGAGACAAGTGTAGGGTCCTCCTACAGCACCTCCATCTTATGAGATATACCAATAAATTGCCATTTAGGCAAGGGTCTAAAATGAGTTGTCAGATCTTTAAGGTGATAAAATATTATTCAAAAACTGAAGCTATGTGTTATATTGTTGGATATGATTATTTGCATGTTGTGATTATAATGAATATTTTCCCACAAGGCCATTGTAAATTTCAAATTCTTTTATTCTCTCCTTCATTCTCATTAATAAATTTGGAAACAGAAACATGCCTTAGTAAAAAAAAAAAAAAAAAGGAATAGAAAAGTTTAATTAAAAACACCTAACGTGTTCATTCTGTATTTTTCTTTATTAGACTTAACTTGAAATTATATGGGATATAAATCCTTAAAACTTGCAAGTTACATGTGATTTACAAGAGTACCTATGAAATACTTGTTATCATTTAGTTTTGCTCTTACTGTACACCATTTGGTTTTATTCCTGACTCACTTGGTGTTTGCTTAACTTGCTAAATTGTCATCATATCTTAAAACTTATAGTTGTATATCATTTTTTAGAACACAATTTGAAAGTATCATGCTGAGTTTCTGTTTTTGAAGAGAGGAGTAAGAATTGTTCTGTTATAGTGGGCGTCATAATGCTAACCATTATCTCAAATTAGACAAGACTTCCAATAGGCAAACGAGGTAGGCACATGTACGCTTGAGGAGTTTTGCTGAGATTGATAGGGTTTCCATCCAATCGAATGTCCTCTAGCGCCTTACGAATATAAGTCAAATTTTTAACATTGCAGAAAGTATCTTCATGCATCTCCAAAATGTTGTTATTCTAAAAGACATGAACAATAAATGATAAGGCAAAATATAACATATGCTTATTATTGATTAATAACACAGTCCATTTTGCTTCACCCCCATTTTAATTCTTTTGTTCCTTCTCTTATCCAAAGATGCATATTACGGGATCATTATGCCTTGGGCACTTTCTAGGCTGTGGGGATTAAATCACTGAAGCACAAAGTAGATACAGGCTTGCCCTAAAGCAGCTCGCACTTCAGTAGTAGAAATGTAAGATATGGAGGTGAGAAAACAAATGTAAAGAAAAAGCTATTTCTAAAACTGATGGGTACTGCAAAGGAAGAGCGGTAACTGTGGAAAGTTATCTTAAAGAGAGAGCAGTGGAGCTGAGAATGGAATAACAACACACGGGCATGGAAAGAGCCAAGGTAAGAACATTGCAGGGAGAGAGAAGACCACGTTCAGTCTGAGTAATTACCTTGGAATGTTCAAAAATGGGAAAAGAGTCAACATGGCTGAAGTAGAGTGAGGGAGAAAGTGAGCAACTATCAGGAAGATAAGCAGGGCCCAGAAATACATATTTAAAAACAACTTTATTGAGTATATTTCACATACCATAAAATTCCTTCGTTTTAAGTATATGGTTCAGTGGTTTTTAAGATAGTCACAGAGTTGTACAACCATCACCATAGTTTAATTATTTTTTAATTTTTTTAATTAATATTTTTCACCATAATTTAATTTTAGAACATGTTAAACCCTGTAGATATTAGCAATTACTCCCCCCTACCTCCATTTTCCCCTATCTTTAGCCCATGGTGACTTCTAATTTACTTCTGTTTTTATGGATTTTCCTATATTAGATATTTTATGTAAATGGAATCATAGATCATCTTCTGTGGCTGGGTTCTTTTACTTAGAATTGCATTTTCAAGGTTTATATATTTTGTACCATGTATCAGTACTTCTTTTTGTTTTATTGTCTGATAATATTCCATTGTGTGGATATATACCACATTTTTATCCTTTCATCAGTTAATAGAAATTTGGATTTTTTTTCTACTTTTGACTCTTATGAATAATGCTTCTATGAACATTTGCAAACAAGTTTTGTGTTGACATATGTTTTCAAATCTCCTGGGTATATACCTGCGAGTTGAATTGTGGGTTTATAGTAACTCTATGTTTAATATTTCAAGGAAGTGTCAAACTTTTCCAAAGTAGCTGCACCATTTTCGATTCCTGCCAGCAATATATGTGTTCCAATTTTCTCTGCATCCTAACCAACACTTGTAATTATCTGTCTATTTTATTTTAGCCAGCCAAGTGGATGTGAAGTGGTATCTCATTGTGGTTTAATTCATGGCTAGTGTATTGAATACAATTGATATTTTATATTGATTTTATGACCTGCCACATTGCTGAACTCATTTATTCGTTCAAATAGTTTAGTGGATTACTTGTGACTTTCTATATAAAAGATCTGTAGATCAATTTGGGGAGTATTTCCATCTCATTATTAAATCTTCCAAACCATGAATATGGACTATCTTTCCTTTATTTAGATCTGTTTCTCGCCAGATAAAATTATATATGTTTAAGGAGTACAGAATAATGTTATGATATATGTTTACATTGTGAAATGATTACCACAATCAAGCTAATTAACATTTCCATCACCTCCCACAGTTACCTTTTTTGTGTTTCTGGTAAGAACACTTAAGATCTACTCTCAACAAATTTCAAGTACACAATAGGATATTCTTAACTATGGTCTCCATGCTGTATTACATTTTATCTCCAGAACTTACTCATTCTGAATAACTAAAACTTTATATTCTTTGACTAACATGTTCCCATATCCCCCAGTCCCCAAGTCCTGGCATCATTCTACTCTCTGCTTCTTTGAGTTTGACTTTTTAGATTCCACATATAAGTGAGATCTTACAATATGTGTCCATCTGTGTCTGGCTTATTTCATTTAGCATAATATTCTCACCCATGTTGTTGCAAATAGCAGAATTTTCTCTTTTTTTAAAATTTTTTTTCTTTTTTAAAGAATGAATAATATCCCATTGTATACATGAGATGCCACTTCACTGAATAGCTATTATCGAAAAGACCAAAGATAACAAGGTTGACAAGGTTGTGGAAAAAAAGGGAACCCTTGTGTACTATTGGTGGGAATGTAAGGGGTATAGTCATTATAGGAAATGGTAAGGTAAATTCACCCTTGATAGACACATAGATTGCTTCCATATCTTGGCAATTGTGAATAATGCTGCAGTGAACATGACAGTGCAGATGTCTCTTTGAGATACCGATTTCATTTCCCTTGGATATATACTCAGAAGTGGGATTGCTCGATCATATGGTGGTTCTGTTGAACGTTTTGAAGAACCTCCATACCATTTCCTAGAACAACCAGTCATAAGATCAAGTAGGAAATAGTTCAAGAACACCTTAACAACATCTTAAAAATTAACTAGACTTAACAGTCGTCTACACAGCATTCCAGTTGAAAATGGAGTATTGAAGATCCAACTTGTTGCTGAATTGTCTATTTTTCCTTTCAATTCTGATAGTTTATGCTTCACACATTTTTGAGACATATTGTTTATAATCATTATAATAATGTAATAATGATTAATAACAATAATATGAGTGTATAATTATATATGGTTAGGTGCATATATGTTTATAATCATTATATCTTTCTGATGGCTTGACCTTCTTCTCATTACAAAGGGTCCACAAGGAATAAAAGGTTTAGTGCCTAGGTGCTGTACTACTCCCTTTGATAGGTAATAGGTACCTGCTGTTAATAATAACTGTGCCTTACATGTAAGTACTTATCATGTTCCAGTAACTACTATTCACTTCATAATCTAAAACTGTGGTGCAGGGAGGCTCAGATATTTTTTCCAATCTTTAGATAGTATTAGAAATAGAATTTCAGTCCAGAGAATCTGCTTTTGCCAGAGCCTTCATTCTTAATTACTATACTATATTTTGGCAAACATTTTGAAATGAATCAATATTGGGGATTTTTATATAAATATTAAAAATATAAATTGAAGACAATGTAAATTAAAAACAGCTATATACTGGATATTGGTGAGGTAGTCATGAGAAGGGAGATTTTTAAAGGGTGCACTTAATGCCTTTTAAATCTTAGAATAAGGAATATGAAGCCAATTACTTTTTTTTAAATGTTGTATTGTATACACAAGCCCACTGTGTTTGAATACAATATCAGAGACGCAGTTACTTTGTGGGTTCAATATTATCACAGACAATAGTAATAAAATTTAATTTAGAATTAGAAAACACATTGGAAACACATTTTCTTAATCCAGAGTGATGGAAGTCTGTCATCTCTCAGCAGATAGGAATGCCCTAGGATTGAATTTAATTCAATACATAAAACCTAAAATTAAAAGCTAAAATTGACATTTTTTTCCCTCTCTTGAAAGCTAGAAATTAATTAGATTTTTCTTTCTCCCATTTTTGTTTTCCATTTCTAAGTCTTACACATTTCTTCAGCAGATGAAATTTTCGGTTTTTTTTTTTTCAAAAGTAATTTTGGGTGCCAGAAAGATGCATTATGATTTGACAAAGACTGAAAATCTTTAAAGACTAAGGTCAATCAGTAAATCAGTATAGACAGGCATGAATGTACAAAAACCTTGCACTCTGATCGAGAGAGTGAATGAGAGGAGAAAAAGAAGAAAAATGGTGACAGTGTGTCAACAGGTCATTTATAAACAGTTTTAGTGTCCTGACTTCCTCCTCTTTGCTTTTGTTTTCCATGGAGTTGTTGGGCATACTTTACTGGTGGAAGCCTACCTGAAGGTGAAGGGCCCGTAGATTTTCTGGGAGTGGCAGAGGGATGTGGTCCAAATTGTTATCGGTGAGGTAGAGGTGATGGAGATCATACATATCCTGTAAACATTCCAAATGTAGAGACTTAGTGGAAATTAGCAGCACCACAATTGTATTTTCCATTCCCTGTTCATGCAACTATTTGTAAAATAACACACGCCTGTCAAGGTCTCGTTTTGCAAAGATGAAGCAGATTGGTTCTCCAGGTCACTAGACAAGTCAAATGAGTTTTGGAAAAATTAACTGTAAGCGAATATTTCTTGATGAAAATGTAAAGTGCTTCTCAATCTCTACAAAGAACCTTGCTTTGCCCACTCTTAACTTTTTCTCTATAAGCAAGGCAGTGTCTTCACATAGAAGACATTCTGCATAGGATTTGGAGGATTTGGGTAAGGCAGAGGAAGAATGGCCTTCGTGTTACAGGGATGGAGAAAAAAGAATTTCTCTCCAACAAAATCCTGTTCTCTCTAGTACAAGTACCAGGAAAAGGGCAGCCTAGCAAGACCAAAAAAACCATTTAGACAATAACAGGCTTACTCTAGCCAACTACCATAGAACAAACTGTGACTCACCACCACCCATGCCAACAAAAGCTGAATGGGGAGACTGAACTTTGACCCTTGGCAGGCTACAATGAGGAGTCCTAGCTCCGTCGCCTACCAGGGTTATGGGAGAGCTGGTGGAGAAATAGGACTTCTGCCATTGCTCAGTGCTAATTGGTCCACACAGCCCCCTGCACTCTCCCTGTGTCCCTTCAAACAGGATTTTAAATGTGTTTGTTTAACAGAGATTTAGAAAAACAGCTTGAATACAGTTAAGAGTGGGTAAGAAAGCTGGTTGGTGTGTGTTCTCATACTCTATGCTGTTACTCTAAGCAAGACCGTCTAGCCCCAAACTTGCTTTCTTCACTTAGAAAACAACATTTCTAAGATTAACCAAATCCATTCTTTTTACAAGGTAATTTAAAAGACTTCTACCTCAAGGCACCACCCACACCCTGCACAAGTTGTCATCCTTTAAGCCACGTAGAATATTCGCCTTGAATGGAGTTCTTGGAAAATGCAGTTTGTCTGGCTGACACCATTTCCAGGTGCTCCTTAGAGACTTGCACTCCAGGGAGCCCCTCACTCCTTATGCAAGCTCTGCTCTCTGTTCTTGATGTTCGACCAGCCTCAGAACTTACCAAAACGCAGTATTTCCCAAAAGCTTGATACATTAGTATTGTATAGTTTATTTTAGGAGGTAAAAATCTCATCAAATTGAATCTCCTTATGGAAATAAAAATGCTCGTCATTGACAGTAAATGGAGCGGAAGGATGAGAGTCTTCCATATCCAAACTTAAAACTCACTTTAAATGCTTCTTGTTTTATTCCTTTCCTTCCCAGCCTATTGTTGCTGATATCGATAAATGTCAAAGTATTTGGCAGTTCGGGGAGCTGCCTTATTTTATTGTCACGCAGGACAAGCTCCCGGAGGTGAGGTAGCTTTCTGAATGCATCCTCATCAATCTCAGATATTAGATTTGATGTCAGATCGATCCTTCTTAAATCATCTAGAAGGAAAAATGAAGGAAATAGTTAAATACTCTTGAATATGTTTTGCTCACATAAAAATATGAAGATAAATTTTCCCACGTAAAAGCAAATATAAATATGAAGTGAATTAGCAATAGGCAATTAATGAAATAATTATTTCTAACTACTCTATATAAAAATTTAATTGTTTCCACCTAACACTATACATATTTATGTACTTGTAAGAAAGCATAACTTTAACAAAGGTATTGACACATTATATTTAAAATAACTGGTCTTTTCCCTACATTCTTCATAAACTTTGTCTAGATTTTACTATTTAAAAGGTTTTCCTCAGTGATGACAGGTTGCTATATTTTCTAATAGTTATAGATACATTAGCATTAAAACACAAAGACATTAAAAAGAAATTTTCAAATGATTAAAACACTTCATAAAGACAAGTACCAAAATTCTTCTAAGTTGGCAACCATTATAAAGTCAGAATATAGGCTTGTATGCATCAATCATAAAGCAATTGTGCTTTAATGGCAGCCTATTCAAACAACCCAAATCCCCGTAAATACATGACCATGACTTTTACTCAATGTCATGACATGATAATGAGTTCTAGTCTATAAAATACACATATTTATGATTCTATTTCTTGAAAATACAGTATTTGAAAATATCAACTATATAGTTTCATAATGAACTTTAACACTCAATCATTTTTTCACATAATTAAAGTAAACCTTCAAATATTTAAATAAGAAAAAATAGTTGATTTATGAGCCATATTTTCATATTCAAGTTTCATTTTATAGTGCAACAATTTTAGGAAAGTCTGTAAAGAAGACAAAGATATTAGTGCTGTCATCCATACTTAGGCTTGCAAAGTCATTTTTGTTGATCTTTTTAATTCTGTTGAAGCGGGAATAGAAATAAGCAGTGTTCTTGGGTAGCGCAGGAATAGCATCAAGGTCATGGTCATCACAGTATACGGTGGTACTTATACATGTACACAGAAGGCAGGTTGGAAAGTCTAAAAGGTAGAGGCAAATAATTATATGTAAGTAACAAATGCAATTTCTAAGAAATAATGTGATTAGATGTTTGTTAAATAAGTTTACGGTCTCATACAGGCCTTCCTGGTATATTTCATATTTTCTCATATAGTTTTCTGTAAATCAAAATTAAAGTCAAATGTACCAATTAAAGCAGCCACAATAATTAGTACATTCTTTGTACTGTCTTAAAATTTATTTTAAATTACCGAGTGGATACAGTGTGGTTGTTGCTTTTATACTTATTAGAAATTCTCTTTTCAAATGTAAATATTAAGACTGTGGTTTTTGTAAAGCTGCAGCATCACACATAATATTTTTATTAGGTCTTTGGTTCAATATTTAAACACACCACTGAAACAATCTGCTTCAAGAAAAAGATAGGGTAATAATCATTAATATGAATTCACTCAATATGTAATTACTGAATCCTTTCTAGGTAAATGGCACTGTGCTAGCTGGTGAAACAGCGAGGAGCACAAAGAGACACAATTCTATTTTATGATCTTCTATGTAAGATAAATGTGCATTGCACAAATAAAATGATGACTGTGCAAAATGTCATGATATGTATGAGCATAAAATAGGGGAATTCGACTCAGTCTGACAGTCATGGTTCTCTGAGAGGGTGATAACTGAGTTGAGATCTGCAAGAACAGAAGGAGTTGACCATGCGGGGGGGAGTGAAGAGTACACAGGCAGAGGAAGCGGCATGTGCCAAGGCCCTTCACTTTGGAGGGACTGAAAGATGGTCCACGCGACTATAGCACAGAGAGCACTGAAATGTATGGGACATACCATACAGAAGCCTTATCGGCTGTATTATTGCAGGTTTTGTTCCTTATCCTAAGGATGGGCAGAGTATTGCATGATCAGATTTGCGTATAAAGAAATCATTTCGCTTGAAGGTGTGGTAGAAGACTGAGGGAGGGCAAGTGGACAGAGTGGAGATAAGTTGTTATCTAGATAAAAGATGATGGTTGCTTGGCTGGGGTCATGGTGACATGTTGAAGAAAAGGCAACAGATCCAAAAGGTATTTGTGAGGCTGGATTATATCTCAACATACTGGTCTGTCTCTCTCTATTGCATGCACGCGCACATATACGTACACCTCCTTCACGCTCTGTTTAGTGGTCCTGTAGGACAGTAAGCTTCTAAGGAAGACAGAAAAGCAATGACCAGAAGGAAAGGAAGAAAAGAGAATGGGGAAATGTTATGGAGGCCAGATGGAGAGAGAGAGAGTTTGATGGAAAAGGGAATAGAAAACATTCTAAGGCTGCTGAGATGTCAGGTAAGTTAAGGACTGAAAATATCTCTTGGATTAGTCCTTGTGGTGGTTATAGGCTACTTCAGTAAGAGCTGTGGAGTGATGGGGCTGGAAGCCAGATTAACAGCCAGTTGAGGAGGGAGTTGGGGTACAGAGATAGTTACAGCAAATATAGACAATGCTATTGAGATGTTTGTGAAGGAGGAGAGAGAGATGGTGATAGGTATAAGCAGATATATATGTGGTGTGTAAATGGACTGAGGCAGGAGAAATTTGAAGAAAAAGATCCAAAGTAGGAGAAGTGGAATATCAAAAGGATCCTGAGAGGGCAGTAGGAAATGGGACCGGAAGCATAGCGGGAAGGATCACATCCTCCATGTGAGAGGACAGTTTGTTGTAATGGGGGGAGGGGGATAAGGCACACGCATGTCAATGTAGGTAAAGATTACATCTGAAAACAGAAAGACTGAAAAGCTGCTGACCAGAAGATTGCATTTTCTCTGTGGAGTAGGAGGCTCAGCTCTCTGATGAGCTTGAGGAGTCAAGGGAGGAGGAGAAGAAGGTTGGTAAGGTGTGAGATGAGCAGAGGATGTGAAAGAGCCGTGAAGGAAACTAGATGGAAGTGATGGAAGGACTTTCTTGCGATTGCTCAGTGTTCAGTTCATCCCAATTTCGCTGGGACTTTCCCGGGTTTAGCCTTGAAAATCCCCCATGGTAGGACCCCTCACTCTCAGGCAAACCAGGACACCTGGTTGCCTGAGTTGAAGGATCCATTTGTAGTTTGTGATCAAGAAACAGTAACGCACCTACTAAGGTCTTCTTGCTATCATTAAGTAGGAAAGTTATTTACAATAATAGCTTCAGAAATGAAAACTATATTATGACTGGAAATCTAGGAAAGACAATTTAAGGGGAAGCTATAAAATACTTAACACTTGCCAATTTTTCAAATCATTATAAATTAATATTGGCCACTTATAAAATTTTTAAAAAGTAAGGCATTTGAGTCTTCTATATATTCATGGCTTTGCTAATTTAGCAATAATGCTTAGAGTAATTTATATATATATATATATTCACAAGAGTTATAATTTAATTCTCTTTTTTCCACTCATAACCCAAGTCTACTTTATATGGCTTCAGGATGTTGTTTTTAGAAATTTGTATTAATAGTAAAAAAAAATATGATATTTTGATAACTAATGCTCTAAATATTTCTTTCCAAGCTATTTAACTTTGATGAATATATAAGATTTAAATTTAGGGGCGTCTGAGTGGCTCAGTTAAGCATCTGCTTTTGGCTCAGGTTCCTGGAATTGAGCCCCACATCTGGCTCCCTGCTCCGTAGGGAGTCTGCTTCTCCCTCTCCCCCTGCTCATGCTCTCTCTCTCTCTTGCTTGCTCACTCTCTCTCTCTCAAGTGAATAAAGAAAATCTTTAAAAAAAAAGATTTAAATTTAAAAGTTTAGAATTTCTGGCGATGCTTTGTGGAAATGAAAATGTTAATTAAAGTTTTAACTTCATTACTCACCCTCAGACTACTTTGGAGATAGCTTTTTTTTCCTAAAGTCATAGATTTTTTATATGGTTTCAAAGCTGACATTCTTGAGCTATAATTTTGACTAAAGCTTTTGAAAAGATTGGGCATTATGTTTTTCTGTTGTGCCTTGGCTTGGCTAATAGACCTGAGTACAGGTAATGATGCCAGATTAGTCCACTTTTGACGGATCTGAAATTACTTAAAAGTTAATAATGTTCTAGATATATTTACTTTCCCTACTGGAAACTTTCTTCTGGGCACTTACATTTGCTTCTATTGTATGTGCATCTCCTTGGTTTTATTTGGAGAATGTTCTACTCCATAGAATGTTAACTATGTGGAAAGAATCCCTGATGTATCTATTGAGACACTGGCTTAGGGTTTAGTGGTCTCTATTTGCATTTCAGCACTGCTATGTACCACCTCCACGATCTTGGACAACCTTTACACTATGTTGGGGTTTTAGTTTTCCTATTTGTAAAGTGGAAATAACAATACCTAGTACGTAGTATCATTTTGACTCTTCAAAGAGTTCATATATGTAAAACACCTTAGTGGTTGGCATATACACAGCGTTTTACAGCAGACAACTCTTTACATAACTTATTGGTGAACAGTTAAAAACTGGTAGATGCAGAGTAGATTGATGGTTACCAGGGGCTGGGTGGGGAGTGATGGGGAGTTGCTGGTCAACAGCTATAAAGTTTCAGTTATGCAAAACGATTAAGTTCTGGAGATCTGCTGTACAACATAATGCCTAGAGTTAACAAAACTGTATTGTACACTGAAACATTTGTTGAGAGTAAAAAAATAAACTTTTATCAATAATAGAGTCATGAGAATAACTAACATTTATTATGTTTACTATGGGTCAGGCACTAAATTCATTCATTTAATCCTTACAACAATTCTGTGAAGTAAGATCTATTATTTATTATCCCATATTTTAGACGAGGAAACTAAGGCAAAAAATATTGAATGCCTTGCTCCACATTGTGTATCCAGCAAGTCCCAAAGCTGGCATTTTGTTCTCTCAGTATGTTCTGTACAGAGTTTTGTCATATTATCTGGAACATATTATTGCCTCTACATTTGTTTGCATGTCTGTTTCCCTGTACTAGATAAAAAAAGTCCATGAGAACAGTAGTCATTTTAAGGATAAGTTTTGTATCTCCAGAGCTTAGAGTACAGAGACACTTCAACTCTGTACTCATAAACCTTTGCAATGGGAATTCCACTCATTTTTCTACACCCCCTCGCTATGCCATTCTCTGTGTGGGAAAGCCTTCTGGTGTGAGTCCATCTGAGTACCCCCAAGGATGACACTGACAAATTTTAAGAAGAAATATAGACAGATCATAGAATCATATTTAGCATCAGGAACTCTTTCTCATTAACTAAAAGGCTCTGGTTTAGATCACCATCCGGCTGTACAAGATGGAGTCCAGCGTTATGGAATGCCTTCCACTCGGCTGCTCCCGAGGACTGAATGAGAAGAAGTCTATGTTCCAATAAGTACACAGACAAGAATCAGAACAGGCTCGCTTTAAACCCCGTGTGAAAAACTAACAGCTATGTGATCTCTGACAAGTTCCTACCATTTTGGAGCTAGTTTCCTCAGTAAGAAAGACCTAAGACCTTTACACGGAGGTTGTAGTAGTCGAATGAGAGAACGTGAGGTGGGCATTGTGACCCACAGATAGTCTGTGCCCAGTCAGTGTAAAATATTACCACTCTTGCTGTCATCAAAATCAGCCATCATTACCTTACCACCCTGAACTGCTGTGGCCGGCTCTCACAGACATAGATTCTCATCTTGCTAACAGCGTAGTGGATTCTTTGTTCTAGAAATGCATTCCACCACAGAGGTTTGGAGTAATGATGCTAGATAAATATTTTTGTCCCAAATCTTTGGTTATTTGATAATTTCCATCATGCCAAAGCTGAATATTAAAACTGCTTTATATTTGAATACAAAATACATGTATATCTCCTGCTTCAAAGATCCTATGACAAAACTCTCTCTGTGGGTCATGTGGGTTGCCTGTGGCATTGAGGTAGGACCAAGTGGACTTAATTCAAATCAGCCTTGATGGACCTGACCTTCGTTGGTGTGTGGGCCCAGAACCCCTGTGAATTCAGGCCCCTGTGGAGAAGAGCCATCGATCAGTCTGGGGGTGGACTCCTCCTCCTCCTCTTCTTCAGCTTCCTCTGGCGGTGGAGGTGGGGTAAGGAGCTCTCTGTTGCCAGAAGGCATCACTGTGGCTATTTCAATCTGAAAAAGAAACAGAATTTCATCAGGCAACCTTCTTAATCACCCATCCTATGAGGCAGGGACACAAATTTTAAAAGTATCAATTTTGGCCACAAGAGGTCGCTGGTGTTCTGAAGTGCAACACTGCAGGGCCCGCTTGCCTGGCTGAGCACATGGGGTTCGTTACTGTTACTGTTGCTTTTAATTAATTTTGCTTCTCAAATCTTAGTGATAATTTCCAATGCCCATGGTTTTTTGGTTTTTTTTTTTTTTGGTCATCTTGCTTTTTCAAACATTCTTACATGTTTATTCATTTTTTTAAAAACCTCATTTATTGTTTTGTAAATACATAGTTTGCAAGAATGCATTATTGTTGTGGAAGATTCAAATTAACCCAGCAGTGTGCAGAATAAAGTCCCAAAGGCCCTTTACCCTGAAGCTCTGATTCCATTCCCTTTGAAGATAACAACCATTAAGAAATTAAGGTGTATGTTCCTTTGAGTCCTTTTAATCCTTGGTTTCCTAGATTCAAATATTCTGGGTTGGTTGGTTTGTGTGTGTTTTTTGTTTTTGTGGGTTTTGTTTTTGTTTTTTACAATTTACACTTCTTCCAATTGTTTTACTGTAAAGCATCCTTTCTACCAAAAGAAAAATATATATGGAGATACGAAAACTATATGATTTGATTATGATGTGCCATTTCTCATATACTTTCAATATTATTTTGAGTAACAAGTATTACCAACAATATTTGGGCTTGTTAAATTGACCTTTTTGAAAGCTTTGACAGTAGAGGGAACTTATTAAAATTGAAAAAAATGCTCAAATATTTTTTCAGGGATTGTATCTTAGATTATATTTGGTTTTCTCTTCTTGCATATTTTAGGTAATGAGTAACTGCTCTTAAGAACACTGTTTGCATTTAGAATAACTCCTTCCTCTCAAATCCCTTCCCATGCCTCAATGTCTATTCCTCTGTATTATTTAATAAATGCCTACCTCCCTGACAACCTTGTCACCTTAGGCAGGAAATCTGCTCAAGACAGTTTGTTGGCAACATGCAGCGCCAACTTTTGGGGGCATACTTTCTTCATGACATCCCCAGAAATCCCAGATTCTCCTTTTACCACCCTGATAGGGCTGCTTGATCCTTCCCACACTTCATTTGCATTTATTAAACAGGCAAAAAACCCCACACAAATTACCTTCTAATTTATTTAATGTCAAAATGACATGCACAGTATTAATTTTATGTGTAAAATAAATACATAACTAGGCCAGATATTTTCTGAGTATTTTAGAGAGATGTTTTAGATAATCACAATATTTTAAGATATGTTTATTATTTAATATCATTTTTAAATAAATTTGAATACATTGCTTCACAAATGAAAATTATCCTTTTAAAGGATAAACTCTTTTGTCAGTTCACACTTTTGAATTGTGTCTCTATGTTTCTGTAGAGTCTCCCCATTTCCGCCCTTCCTACACTGTATTTTAATGACTCCATCAGTTTTCTGCCTATCCAAGCCCACTAGATGGTACACTCTATGTTACATGTTTTATATTTGTACCTCAAGGTTGTAGCATAATAGGTGATCAACAAATACTTATTAAATCAATTTTAAAACTACTTGTCCAAAATATATCTAATTCACAGCTTTATATTTAATTTCAGAGATTTTACTGATAAGAATTACTCATAAGAATCACTTAAAGCATGAAATCAAACCAAAAGCAACTCATACTGTATTTGGTGAATTAGGAAGCCATACATGAAGATTTTGTAAAACTTGGTCAGAAATCTCCACTTGAGAAGATTGGGCACACTTCCTTAAACAGGGAGACATACGGTTTCCATCTGCAGGATCAGAATTAAGCAGATTTAGAAGGAATAGACCTGCAGAGACCAAAAGGAGGCTCCAGGAAGAGCGGAAATGGAGACAGATGTTTCATGGAATGGAGGCAGCCTAAAGGGAGAAACACATTCCAGACACGTCGCCTTGAATCTTTAGCTTTGCAGGAAAAATGTTTGCACATACTTTCTACAGATAATTGTTTTTCCACTGATCTGACGTGAAGCTGTAAGATCTCACTTGTCATCCAATATAACGAGACAAAAACAGCTTTTGTGTTTATCAGAACCTGTTTTGTTCATGCTTACTTGCTAATAAAATGTGAATGTTGAATAGTTTTGAAGACGAAGGGAAAGGAATGCTTTTTCAGCTCAGCAAAATCCCAGAACTATAAACTCAAAGTGCTGTTCCTGGTAAGCTGTTTGCGTTGCAAACGCATTTATTCTCACTATTGGATAGAAATGGTTTAGGCTTCTGTCTTTTTTTTTTTCTTCTTCTAACAATTTCCATACTGTGATATGAAGTTGTGAGGCAATCCATACAAAGAGAGGAAGGCAGGGAAGCATGAGCACCTGGCTCTCCATGTGGCTGACTTTTATGCTTATGCTACAGAAACCTAAATTTGGGGATAAACACAAATGGCCAGAAAACAACTGGCAACCCTCAAATGCAAATATAACCGAGGCTCTGATATAAATATTCATTCTTCCTGAATTTTCCTCCGTTATTTTTCCTTTTACCTCCTTGTTTTACTCTGACCTGTTCCCCACTAAAATGTTTAAACCACTTTATTATATTTACCTGAATTTTGCAAACAGTAAATACAAAGGATCACTCCTGCCCATGGCTTTGGACTTAGGCATCCCTGTGCTTGCATATCTTCTCGACATGGGACCAGCAGGGCACATCTCTGAGTTGCCTGCTTTGTAGTAAGTTGTCAATTTCTATCCCCTTCCTACTGGGCTTTAGAGCTATAGATAGTTTATGTCATGGTGGACTGTATTTAGGAGTACATTCCATGCCTGTGAAAGAGTATGTCTGCACCAGAGATGACAAATGCATAGCCCAAAGACAGTGACCTGGGTAGAGGGAAGTGTCAGCAGATGTCAGGTTGGAGCGATAATAGTGCCAAGAAGAGTCATCAGGCCTACCTCAGCCTCTGCACCCCACACAGCCTTCAGTCCTTGTAAGTAACCTAGCACCCCAGTACAATCTCAGGGAAAAAGGGGTTGACATGACCCTCAGGTGTCTTAGATAAAGTTTTTGCTCCCTGGAGACATCAGGACACTCAGTAGAAAATGATTCAGTTACCTTTCTTGCACCAGATGATGTGACTGAGACTTTTACCATCAATATTTATATCATTTAAGAATACTGCAAAAGATTTGAGACTTCCATTCTCCAATAATCAGAAGAGTTATCCACGGAAAAGTCTTTCTATAAAAGTACACAGCACCATTTTAAGTGGTAACATTTGGTTATAAATAATTTTAATCAAATCCATTTGTCTTTTAGCAAAAAACACATCTAAATGACCCGTAGGACCATATTGCTACCATTGGGTCTACTTAATATGTTTGTCTTAATTTCAGAGTAAAAGTATGAAAAAATAGTGCGTTTGGAAACAACAGTCATACTTCTTGACTGCTTCCCTTTGCCAGGGAACCCTGTCAGTACTGACTTCTTCTTGAACATGCTCCTTATACCTGTTCAGGATGGTCACAAGGCATTTTCTGCTCCTAAGCATGTGTTTTGACTAATAAAACGTAATGCGTGTTTTTTTTCTAATATTTTGATATCTTTTGATCTCAGCACTTAATCTGCAGCTAAATTTCCAATAAGGAACTTAACAAAAATGTCACGTATGCAATAACAGAAAGAAAGCTATGAAAGAGTTCAGGATACTCAGATTTGATACCTACCTTCATGAATGAATGTAAAGATCACTGAATGAAAGAGTGAAATTGTAAATGATGGAAGGTTTGCTAGTCTTTATAATTATCTAATCAGCCAGAATGAATGCGCCAAGCCTCACACTTAAATTATGATCATTATGTCCACTTTACTTGTCAGTATTATTTTCAAACGTCTATCAATACATTTTTTTTTTTCCTGTGTCCACCACCATCACCATAATCTAAGTCCTACCCTGTCTTGCTGGGAATACAACAATAGTTTACTTACAGGAAGTTGGCACCTCCTCCATTATATATTCACTCTGTAATGAGAATAAGCTCTTAAAAAGGCAAAGCTAATCATGTCAACCTCTTTAAAATCCTTAAATGGATTTTCATTCTTTTTAAAAAATATTTTAGTTATTTATTTGACAGAGAGAGAGCGCAAGCACAAGCAGGGGGAGCGGCAGAGGGAGAGGGAGAAGCCGGCTCCCCACAGAATAGGGAGCCCAATGTGGGGTTCGATCCCAGGACCCTGGGATCATGACTTGAGCTGAAGGCAGATGCTTAACCAACTGAGCCACCTAAGCACCCCTGGATTTTTATTCTTAATAGCCACCAGAACAGTGTCCTTGCAGAAACACAGAAACATATTAGTTAAGAGGAAGGATTCTGAGGAGGTGAGCTTGACTCTAGCCTACCTCTGAGACCTTGGGTGAGTTACTTTATCTCCTGAGCCTCAGTTTCTCGATCTGTAAAATCCTGGTATATCTAGTAAATGGTACAGCTGTGTTAGGATGAAAATGTCAAAACATATAGTAAGTGCCATGGAAATTTACTATTATTATTTGCTATTTATATTTTTGCTATTTTTATTTTATGTTTGCTATCATTATTAAAATAAATCCAAAACACTTTGACTTACAAGGTCTTGCATGGCTTGGCCCTTCTAGTGTCTCCTTCCTCCATATCATATCAATGGGCTCTTCTGCTGCACTGGCCATCTTTAATTTCTTATGCTCCTTGTTCTATAAGACATTTACATGTACGAGTTGTTCTGCTTGGAATTCCCTCCATTCCTCATCTTTTTTCCCCCAATCTTATTTTATTTTATTTTTTAACAGCTTTATTGACAATACAGTAAATCCATGAAGAAAAAGAAAGTAAAAGCATGTATACACTGAGATTCTTGTTGACTCATTGATATTCACTTAAAGATGAGGATATAATTGTCCCTATTAGCATACAAAAAATAATGCAGATTTTAGTATAAATATTAATAGGGTCTGGGATAGAGTCACAGTGAGGCCTCCATCCCAAGAAATTGAAGTGACTTCAGATTGTTCTCATGATATAAAACTGACCTTAAAAATGCACAGGAAAAAACCATTCCTCCCAAGTGTTTGGGAACAGCTTCCTGACTCTTGACTTACTAGTGATAATAGTACAGCTAAAGAAAGAAAAAATAAAATGAAGAGGGTGGCAGCCTAAAAAAAATCAAGTTCAGGAAAGAATGGTTTATTATTGTGGCCAGCATTGTTTGAAGGAGAGAAATATTAAATTTGTTGAATATACACAGAAGTCACTAAAGAGATCATCTCTGGTATCAAAAGAAGTTTTATTGGATCTCATCAGGGACTAGATGAAAATAACTAGCATGAATTGAATATTCACTATGTGAGAAACTGTTATGATCTTTCCATTGATTCACATGTTATTATCAGAATAACTCTTTGTAGAAGGTGCAGTAATTGTACACATTTAATAGATTTGTAAACTGAGACCCGGGATAGGAGGATCAAATAAATTGTCACAGGTTACATGATTTCTAAGTAGTAAGGCCAGGATTTGAATCTAATTAGTGCTGCCATAAGACTGCTTAATTTACCTAATTTTTATTCTGTACTCAGCCAAATAAATTTCTGCTGAATAATCTAGCTTCTTAGGTACTGCGTTCTGAGAAAGAGGGGTTCCAGTTCATGGAAGAGAGCCTCATCATCACGGGGAAAAGCCTTCACATTATAAATTCATAAATGGACTTTCTTGTACAAATTTTAAGCCTCATATAATTTTTGCTTGGCATCCTTCATCAACCTACAATCTGATTTGATCATCACTGATTATATTAGTCAGTTGCTGATCCTGAAGGCTGAAGACCATACCAAGGCCATGTTACCCTGTGGGAGCACTTGACAGTCTTTCAGTCTTCCTCTGATATTGACAAATATGAAAAATATCACATAACATTGATGTAGATGGGTTGTAAAATTCAAGTAGCATTTATTATAATTCTCACTTTCATGAGAAATAAGTATTATGTCAGAATGAAACTTTAGTCTGGTTAAACATGATGGCTAAGACAATTCCATGTATTCACCACAGTTTCATTTTCCTCCTGGGCATTCAGCTCCGGTACATTTTCCACTTTCTTTGGCTCTGGCTTAGGTCATGTGGCTAGTTTTAGCCAACTGAATGGGAAAGGAAGTAATGCAGCACATCTGGTCCAAATTAGTGAGGAGCAAGGATCCTTTCTCAATCTGTCAACAGAAGATACCAGAGTGACCTTGAAGGTGAAGATGGTGAAGGTCTAGCATGAAAGAAGTTTGAATCCCTGAATAACTACTTGAAGGACTGTAAACCTATTGACCTGCATTGGACAGTCACGTCAGCAAGTTATAAATTTTTATTGTGCAAAGCCGTTGGGATTTTGGAATTGTTTGTTACAGCTGCTAATGTAACTTGCCCTATATAAATCTTTTCAATTTTTGTTTTCTTATCCATTTCTTATTCATACTGAGGGAACAATTTTTAATGTTTTATGGGTTGATTTACCTAGCACATATCACTGACATTAGAACAAAAATAATAAATGCTTGTTTTTTTGTCACTCTATCCTCTCTGATTTCTTTTTTACAAACAACTGTTCTTTGGTCTTGCTTATTTGGTGGAGTACTTACTGAAATAATTCACATTTGAGTGAATTCACCATTATTTCAATTTATTTATTTTTAAAGCTGAGTATTTTATAAACTGGATTAAATCAGAGTTAACAAATCTATATAAATCAGAGTTAATAAATCTATATAATGAGTAAATGTCTATAAGTTCAATATCAAAATTAGTTAATGGCTTTCTATTTACTTCCAAAGTCATAAAATCATAATATTTGATATTGACTTGCTAGGATGTATTTATGAAAACATGTGAATTCTTTCATGTTTTTAAAAATCTATCCTAATAGATGGTGATTCATCATAAATTCATAACTCTAAATGGTAATGCTTCTTTGTATTTAATGTAATGTTTAAGTGTGTGTCTCTTCTGGGACCACAGTATTTTGTTGTTCACATGTTTATTTTCTCATTTCCTTTCCTTTTTGTCAGAAAATGTGGCAATATTCCACTTTTAGTTGCCAGAAAAAAATTCTACTTCAGTTTTATCCCAGTTTATTGAGGTCTCCATTCACCATCATTCTGTTAGGCTCCAGGAACTTAATAGATTTTCAATATCCTGGTTCTCACAAAATGTATCATCTAGTTCTAATTGAATGTCTCCAAATAATATTGGTAGAGAATTTGGCAAAGGCTTTAGAAATATTATCTAATAACAAAGCCAGTTCACATTCCTTTTCCCCTTACTGCCTTTGCTCCCCAAGTAAGGATACCAGAAAGACAATTTAGTGAAGGCTGAAATCAGTAATCTCATGAGGATAGGGTTAGGGGGAGAGTCAATCACAATAATTGAAAACAAGAAGTTGGACTGAAAATCAAGAGATTTGGAACCTTATAATAGTTTTTTTTTTTATGATGGAGTAATTTAGTTTTTTTTTTTAAGTTGAAACTTAAAAAGTTGAAATCTTTCCTATCCTAACACAAAGCAAATTGTTCCTTCTAATACAGACTTTATTGATTCACAAAGCATAATAAACCATGCCTTTTAATATGTAGAACTTCTTTGCATAAAATTGCTATTCACTCATGGTGATGATGATGATGATGTATATATTATCAGAGGGTAATAATAGACATTTTGAATAGGAAAATATGTGCATTTATAGAGGATGTCCCAGGGAGGACCAGCTAATAGCCAATTGCCTTTGAAAGAGATAATTAGTATGTTAATTTGTTTCTACTGTCCAATTTCAATGGTAAAGCCTTACAAAATTTTACAAATTTAGAAACCTTTATCTTTTAGGGGCAGAATTACTTTAAAGAAATCCAAAAACTGTACTAAACCAGAAAGCTAACCTGAATCCTCCTACTGCCACCAATATATTATCTGTAGTCTCCGCAGTATCACTTGGGAAGCTAATTATGATCAAAAGATTGTTGATAACCATAGAACCAGGACAAAGGACTCTAGGTAGGTCAGCTCTTTAATAGCTGAGGCAAAGGAAGAGCTGTTTTTCAAGGGATCAGAATCTTTAAATTTGTTGACAACCATAAGTTTTTGCTGTTATTACTAAGATTGAATGACCCTGCCAATAGAAGGCTGCTGAATAGTAGTTAATTGGCCTTGAAAATCCTTGATTTTATGATCTTCCTTTTTTCTCTCAGTACCAAAATGTACCAATTCCCTTCAACTTCTTTTATGTCTTTATATATGTTATCGATTCAATAGAGTTTTAGTGGAAGGATTTTTATCTTAAATGTCCTGAATTTGATTTCTTTCATATTTATCATATTTAATCAAAGTTTTGATATCATGACTCCAAAGAGAACACACTTCTGAGAAAATTCGATCCAACCTCAATATCTTTTATATATTTTTCTTTGTTCTTCTTCTCATATATGTTAAGTAATCAAGTTATAATATATATTTGCAACCATGCCCTCTACTTTAAAGCCCACATTGAATGTGAGCAGAGTCTGGCATGATGTCACTGTGATTATCCTTTAGAGTTCCTCTATCTGTATCTTATATTGTCCGCATTGACATCCAAAGCCAGTGATTGTACAACCTGTTGGGTGACAACATTACCAAGCAATAATCCTTGCACTATTTCCATGCCTGTGGGTATGGATGTTAACAAACACAGGGCAAGTCTGTTTATTCCTGGCAGACTCAAGACAAGGTTAACCAGAACTTGTCCTAGGAGTATTAAAATGATGAATTTGTGGAATTGGGGAAGATCCAGTGAAAGGCATATTAAAAGAGAGTTAGGTAGGAAAATAACAGGTCAATTTCAATCTTAGTTTAGGAGAACATGTCCAGGACAAGATTACTCAACTCGAAAATATGAAGAGTTCCAAAAATTTTTTGAACAATGTTACTTCTGGAAGATTTATAATTTACTAATCTTTTTTTAAAAAAAATTTAAGATTTTGTTTATTTATTTATTTTAGAGAGTGGGAGGGGCAGAAAGAGAGGGAGAGAGAGAATCCCAAGCAGACTCCATGCTGAGTGCAGAGGTTCAGTCCCAGGACCCTGAGATCATGACCTGAGCTGAAATTAAGAGTTGGATGCTTAATAGACTGAGCCACCCAGGTGCACTTAATTTACTAATTTTTTAAAAAGATTTATTTATTTATCTGAGAGAGAGTGAGTGTGAGTGGGGAGAGGGGCAGAGAGGGAGAATCTCAAGCAGACTCGCTGCTGAGCAAGGAGCCAACTTGGGCTTGATCTCATGACCCACGAGATCGTGACCTGAGCCAAAATCACGAGTCAGCCACTTAGCCAACTGAGCTACCCAGCTGCCCCCCCCCTTTTTTTTAAATCTGTCCCTATGTTAGATGCCACAAGACAAAATCTACAGGACTATGTTAGAAAAGCAAAAGTCTGGACCAGAAAGAAATGAGAAGGCATACATCTAGCACACAGTCCTAGGGCAGTATGGTGACCAAATTAAATGCAGATTAAAATAATTCAGAAAAAAAATAGCAACTGACACTAAAAGAAGAGCTGAGCGAAGTCAAACACCTAATCTGGGCCCATCCCGAGAGATTCTGATTTCAATAGTCTGAGGTGTGGCTGAGACATTAGGATTTCTAAAAACTCTAGAGGTGATTCAAATATGTGGCCAAAGTTGAGAACCACCATGCTAGAGAGGAAATGTACTCCACTGAATAGGATGTAGAAGACAGAAATGCTAATTAAGTCCTGGAACTTTAAAAGGTTAGTAAAGTCTTGATGAGAATGTGGTAGAAAGATTGTTTTACACTAGGCTCCCAGGGGCCAGAGTCTTTACAAACATTCATGACAGCTTCAGTTCAAGAATCTGCTGAGGTTGATGCTCCAGTTGGAAAAAAAAAAAAATGGGGAAAAGGGGAAAGCTCTCTGGGAGGTAAATTTCTTGGATTCCAGAGCAGGAAGCCAAGGAGAAGCCATGACATAGCTTTCAGGCTGAAGAATCCCACCGGCTGAAAATTCTTGCTTACAAGATCATCTGTCACCTGAGTGAATACACAAGGCAGCATCAGGTGCCAGAAACCCAGGGTTTAGCTGGAAAATAGACATTCAAAGGCTTTGAGTTGAGGAGGAAACTTCTGATTGACCTGGTGACTGGGCTGGCTGCCATCATATGTTTTTGAAAACATTCTGGAAATCAGGACTATCTCAAATGCTACACTGAGAAAAGAGCCATTATATTAGAGGATGTTTCCTAGTTCAGTGCTACTCAAACAACGGGTCCATCAGAATGGGAGGAGTTAAATCCCTGATCACTGACCCTCTAGAGCTTCTGATTCATTAGGTCTGGGGTGGGACCTGAGAATTTGCATTCCTGACCATCTCCCAGATGGTGCTGATATTGTTTGTTCAGGAACTACATTTTGAGAATAGCTACTCTAAGAACAGTACAACAGTGCCATAATTTAACTCCTGATGGAAGATTCCTCCAAGTGTTTGAGCTCAAAATCTGCAAACTAGGGACAATAGACATAAGCTGACCAACATCTGGATGAGGCTAAACCAGGATTTTTTTTTCCATCTCCTAATTTTTCTTAGGTACCACCAAGTCTCTTCCTGAGTGTCTGCCCACAATATGTGCTGGTTTTAAGGAATATACTTTTGCTCAGAATAATTATTTTGGAGACTCAGGATTAACTTGTTCTTTAGGATCAGTTGCGGGGTGCCTGGGTGGCTCAGTCGTTAAGCGTCTGCCTTCGGCTCAGGTCATTGTCCCAGGGTCCTGGGATCGAGCCCCGCATCGGGCTCCCTGCTCGGAAGGAAGCCTGCTTCTCCCTCTCCCACTCCCCCTGCTTGTGTTCCCTCTCTGGCTGTGTCTCTCTCTGTCAAATAAATAAATAAAATCTTAAAAAAAAATAGGGTCAGTTTTGTGATAATACTGTGTGTGCACTTAACGCTCCATTCTTTTTATTTATTATTTATTATTTTTATTTTTATTTTTTAAAGATTTTATTTATTTATTTGACAGTGAGAGAGACAGCGAGAGAGGGAATACAAGTAGGGGGAATGGGAGAGGGAGAAGCAGGCTTCCCGCCGAGCAGGGAGTCCAATGCGGGGCTCGATCCCAGGATCCTGGGATCATGACCTGAGCCGAAGGCAGACACTTAACGAGTGAGCCACCCAGGCACCCCAATGCTCCATTCTTTTTAATATTAAGGTCATGGGACACTTGGTAATGAACTAATAACAAAGGATATGCCTCTGAAGGAACTACACGTGTACCTGGAAGAATCCACTCATATTGCCATTACTGAGAGTCCAGCTTGACCCAGGCAAGAGAAAGCAAAAGGAATTAGGAAAAGGAAGTTTTGGACTGTCTATTCTTTGGATTTTTAAATCAAAGTCAAGCAATTCTGATTTTGTACTGTAATCTCTTTGGATTTAAACAAGTTCAGACTTTAATGTGCAGGAGAGGTTAATCTGTAGTCTTTTATTTTTCCTCAAAAACTTCATAGAAGTAGGGGAAATATATACATATTTGTGTTTTCTTTATGTTTCTGGAGTTGTTTTTTTCAGAGTATATTTACTTAGCGCTTAATTTCATTTCAGAGTCTTTCCTAAACTCTATTATTAATGTGGCTTGATATAATTTGAGGTAGAACATAGAACTAGGGGTAAAATGTCAATCTCAGGTACAGGAAGGCCTTTGAGATAAATTCATAGATGCTCTCGGATCTATTTTAGAGCTTCTGAGATTAAAATCTACATTCTGTCAGAGGACACCTGAGAGGTGGTTGGCATAGAGATATGGCTCATAAAGGCGGGAGCATGATTGTCCTAAAAATGGGGCATTTTCTGTTGAAGGGAAGAGCTATATTGAACTTAATAGTTAAGCTTAATGGCTTAAAGGCTGCCATCCTGGGGGGAAGGTGCATCCTCTGTTGGTCCCTTTACTCACTCTTCCTGAGGAAGAATGACTAGGCTAATTGTTGGGTGGGAGAAGATACTAGGCCTGAGTGGTTCACCCTCCCTTTTGGGGAAAATTTCCTCCCTGTCAAGAAATATAATTTTGTCCCTCCAAGCAGTAAAATTTACTGGATCAGGCACTCATCTGAGGACTGTGGTTAACCACCATTGCCTAAGACTGATGGCATATCTACTTCTGGAATTTTATATTAGGATGCTCATAATCACTTCATACCTAAGTTGTATATTTCAACCCAGGCCTTTATCAGTAGTAATGGAGATATTTTGAACCCTATTTGTCTCATTTCTGTTACTCAACTTGGTCTGAAGTTAGGCAGTGAGTTAGGAGGAGTTTTTATGGGGTCCCTTAAAATCTAACACCTATTGCCCAGAAAAAATTCAGTATTATATGTATCTATATGTGTTATAATACAAAATAATATGCATTTTTATATATGTACCTGACTCCTGGCTTCATATTATGTTTGCAACTCTTGTTTTTTTCTTTGCTTCACTTTCTTTATATTTTCCATGCCATAATGTAAAATAATACATAATTAATAATATATAATACAAGATGTGATATTATGGAGAACATAACACAATATACACTGTATTATATAGTTTTAGAAATTATTTTATGAGATGATACTGCTGTATACAGATTCTATTTTATCTATATCTACATTTATATTTATTGTATATATATCTATATATCTATTGCTATACACATTATAGCTTTTATTCATGTAAGTAGCCTTAAATACTGTGGTGAATAAACACACAAGTAAAATAACATGTCTCAGATTTGCTGTCAGGTCTGCAACTGAGGACAGATTTGGGGACATAATTTCTCCGCATATATATTTTGTGACAGAATTCATAGAAGCCTTATGTGTCACTAGATAACTACAGATCTTATATATATATAAAATCTGTTTTCACTTCCTCTATTGTGTTGAAGTTGTATATTTTTAAGATGAGTAGACTGGGAGGTACTGAGGGACAGAGAAGAGCTGGTATGATCTACCTGCCACAATTCTTGGCTCTCAGCAAAAGATTGGAAGGCAGATATAAAGTGAACTCATGCCAGGTGCAGTTAGCCTTAATTACAGCTGAAATCCCATCCCTCTCACGAAGGCTTCCCTGACCACCGTGCGGTACATCAGCTTCAGTGGCTATTGATTGAATGAGTCATTTGATGATAAAGCTACTCACATTTATGAAACATTTACCATGTGCCAAGCTCTAAGTTAAGCAGTTAACAAGTGTATCTTACCTCATCCTCATAAGGTAGCTTATAACCAGGAGGCTGAAGCTCAGAAGGGTTGTCTTATTTTCCAAGGCTGTATAGTTGGTGTTCAGACCTGGGACTCAAACACAGGGAGTAGGAATCCAGGACCCAGTCACTCAACACTGTGACAAACTACTTCTTAAGGATGAAACAGGTGTATACATGAGAAACACCCACTGCCAGTGGTTTCTTTGATTATTCTTTGTAGTGTGTGGTTTAATAGTTTAAATGCCCAGGCAAAGTCAGGATGGGAAACAAATGTCCTCACCGATATATTCACTTGGATTAGGATGCTCACTCTGTCGGTCAGTTCCTAACCAGTAAGCCCAGGCCTTCAGCAGATAATATTTAAATTATAGGTCTGCTTCTCATTAAAAAAAAAGGAAATCCAGAATGTTATTTGGATTTTCACTCTAACACAGACTAAGGTGTTTGTTAAACAGAATGGAATTTTAAATTTATCTTTTTCCAAAATTGTCCCACACAGTTGATAATAAATCTTGAAGCTCTTCTTTATCGTTACCATTATGTCAACAGTTGGCTTCGAAAGATGTTAAAAGGCTCTGAGATATCAACCTGGTTACTAAAGATGTATTCTTAAGGGTTTCATAGACTGGCATGTGGATATCTTAAGTGCAATGGAATTCTTCTCTAAACATGAGCCTAGTGCTCCAATTGATTTAAGTGATCCATATTAATTATCTCAAAGAATGTGACCATGAAGACTGCCAATGAAAGCTGTATCTTATTTTCTATTTTATCTTGAAAATGGATGAGGAAGAAATGTGTTTGGTGCAGATTGCTCAAGCTCCACATTTTTCACAAAGTAGCTTTCAGTTCAGAAGGATTGTCTTACCTCTCTCTCCCTTAAATACTTTGACAGCTAAGACAGATGCTTAGATATTGTGTTAATTATAATCACTTGAAAATTCTTGTTTTTCTGATTCCTAACAATCAAATTACTTAATTTCAGAGGAAAGAAAGCTTAATATTGGACACAGCTAAAAGAAGGAAAGTTTAAAGAGAAGAAGAAGGAAAATAATGGAAGCTTTTAATGCCAAAGTCTCTCTGGTTTGGCATTAAAACAATCTGGTTTAAATATTACTCTGAAACTTAACTAGCTGAATAACCTTGGGCAAAATTCTGATCCTCAGTTGCTTTTAATAATAATAATAATAATAATAAATAATAATAATAATAATAGAATAATTTATCATTTCAAGGGACAGTTATGAGATTTAACTTATGTTTGTGGTCTCATAAATAAGGTCTAACACAAATACAAACAAGTCACTGACAAAGATAATCAGGGTTCTTTTGTTTCCTGAGGGGCTTATATAATTGTATATGTTTGTTGCTACATTTTTTAAAACTTTCCAATAGTTTTAAAATAACATTCAAATAGTTTAACACTGTTTTTAAAAGAAGCATATGGTAAGTCAATCAGACAACCATATTAAAAGCTCATCAGCAAAATTCTTCCCTCCCTTCTTCCAGAGTGTCTTTGGTGAAGAGAGAGAGTGAAGAGGAAGATTAGCTTTTATTTGTTGCCAAATTCTGAAAAGAACATTTAATTCAGGTTGAGTTTAAGTTACTTCTAACAATAAAAAGTGTTTTATATGCAAACTGTAAGTTTGAAACTTTATTTTTTTTAATTTTCTTTAAAGATTTTATTTATTTATTTGATAGAGAGACACAGTGAGGGGGGAACACAAGCTAGGGGTGGTGGGGTGGGAGAGGGAGAAGCAGGCTTCCAGCTGAGCAGGGAGCCTGATGCGGGGCTTGATCCCAGGACCCTGGGATCATGACCCCAAAGGCAGACGCTTAACAACTGAGCCACCCAGGTGCCCCAAGTTTGAAACTTTAAAATGTATTATATAAACTGGCCAAAGTGAGACATCGTTTCAAATATAAGGATAAAAGTATTCCATGCCTTCATCACCAGAGGAAGTAAATAGTAAAAATATTACTAATTTAATTACTTTTTGTCCAGAAAACACAGAGATGGTTTTTGAAATAAGCTAACTGTTAGCATTACCAAAGTTCTATACCAATTTATCATATTTAGATAACCTAATTAAAAATACTTTTTATATATCATTATGTATAGTGGACATTCATTCTGTAGGTAGCCCAAAATTAATTTGATTCTACTTAAGCAATTTCTGTGTTACAGGACATCAACATTTATTCTAAAATTATTTTCATGGCACCATATTACCATGATGGCAACTGAAAAGAAACCATTGTTCAACTGTTACTGGATACAACTGCCTTCACTGAGTTTTTGGTCCATTTCTACAACTCCACTAAATTTAATTTTCATTCCTTTGATGAATCTTACAGGTTCTGCATCTCTAAAAGCTATTTTTTTAAGCTTAATGAATTTGTTTAAATGGCAGTTTTCCTTATAAAGATGATTTTAAACAATTTAGCTACTTGTTCTCTTAATGAAAGAGAAAAAAAATGGGCTAATTTTAAGATCAATGGAGAGTATTAACAAGGAAAGCATCTCTCATTCAAAAAATTTCCTATTGGTCAATTATCACTGATATCCCTTTATTAGTCGTTATTGTTATTTATTTATGAAAGTATATGAGGCAGTTCTAAAAGCATGTGTGGCAGTCTTCAATCTATATGAGGACATTAGGATGATAAGAAAGTAAAGGTGAGGAAAGTAATATAAAATGAAGAGGGGCGCCTGGGTGGCTCAGTAACTTAAGCATCCTACTCTTGGTTTCGGCTCAGGTCATGATCTCATGAGTCCTGAGACAGAACCCCACCTCGGGCTCCTCGCTCAGTGGGGTGTCTTCTTGAAGATTCTCCCCCTCCACCCCTTCCCCTACTCATTCTCTCTCTCTCTCTCAAATAAATACATCTAAATAAATAAATAAGTAAAATGAGAAAAGAATAAAGCAAAAACTTAAGCCCCAGATTTTGAGCAAAATGACAAGCACAATTAGTTACAAGATGTAGAGCCCCCCAAAATAAGCAACTTCTTTAAAATTTACAATCCATTTGGACACTGAGGCCTGAGAGAAATTCCTACTCCATATCCTCCTGAAGAGCATTGTATGCTATCATTGTAAATGCCCTTCATACTGTCCCACATTAAATACAATCAAGTCTCCACGGGGCTCTGTACTACAACATTCATAGTGTCTACTGAAGATTAAGTAAAAGTAATTATATAAGGCTAAAGGAAGGTAGTATAGGGCAGGATCGGTCTGATTGGATGGAGCCGAGGAGAACTTACTGCAGGAATGGTAGTTCATATCCTCCATAAATATTAATACAGCCACTGAGTACTTTTCTGGGTAAAAGAAATAACTCATGATCAGGGCCAGTGTTTATCTTAGACCTAAGAGACATGAAAAATCAATCACCCCAAAACTATATTATGAAAATAGAAACACCAAATACTTACCTTAGTCAAAAACAGACTGAATTTAAATCAATCAGACAATATCAAATTTTGAACTTGTTCTGATGAAATCTTTAAGGCAAATAGCAAAATGTTTCCCTGCATTCCAAGCCACCAAATATGTATGATTTTTATATATCTATAGCTATATAAAGATTAGATAGATAGCTGGCTAGCCCATACCATAGATATAATACGTTGGAGAATGCCTATCTACAATTATTCTTTGAAGTAGTTAGACTTAAGCCATTCTTTCTTACAGTAAATAGGTAAGTCAACAGTCTATAAAGGTTACTTCTAGTTTACATTATTCACCCATAGAACAATGCTTTCTTTCTCTTTTAGCAAAGTGGGAGCACCAGCGTTCAGTTCAACTAAAACAAATATCAAGTTAAAAGGACAATTTGGAAAATGGTAGGAAACAGAGGGAGGATAATATAATTTTTTATTAACCTTCTGGAAGTTATTTTCTGATATGAGAAGATAATATCACTATAATTACATGTCATTAATAACTATAATCTTAGTTAAGTTACTTACCTGCTCTTTATCTCAATATTCTCATCTATTCAATGAAAATAACAATAGCACTTCCTAGTTTTGTTGTCAGAAATGAGATAATGCCTGTGATAGGCCTAGAATAATACGCAGCACAAAATCGCTCAATCGAGCTTAGCTAATATTCATCAGAAAGCAAAAAGTTCATATTTTGGTCTTAAGGCTTATATCCAATTCCTACTAATACCATTAAAGTAAAATAAAAGCTAAGTAAAAACCTGCAACAATTTTATATTATACCAGCAAATTTATCCATTATCCACTAGGTAACATAGAGCATCATGATGGAATTGTTGGGCCTCCTAACAGAATCCAGCAGATCCTGGATATTCTAAATCATCAGAAATCACGTAAGTCAGCAGTCAGGAGTACTGTTACTGCATAAGATTTTCAAAACCAGAAATTCTTTCATGACCCTTTCTAATCACTAGGGAGGTAATGAATATACTACCACCAGTAGAAATCAACAAAGCTCTATTGAGATTCTAACTCCGGGATTCAGGGCATGATTGGGCTCATTGCTAGATAAATCACTGGATTCATAAATGCAAGTTTTGCAGCAGTATAATTCAAATTTGGGTTTCAGGAAAAAATTTACATTATTACATATTGTTATTAGTTTTCTATGGCTGCATGACAAATTACCATACATTTATCAGCTTAAAACTATACTCATTTTTTAACTGACAGTTTCTGTGGGTCCAGGGATGACCTGACTGGGTTCTCTGCTCAGGGTCTCACAAGGCCAAAATCAAGGTTAATGGCTAGGGCTGTGATCTCACGTGGGGCTCTGAGTTCCTGGCATCTACAGTGCTGTGGTTTCTATATGCTCACTGGCTGTCACCTTCTCTCAAAATTTAGAAACTTCCTGCATTCCTTGCTACGTGGACCCATCCATTTTTAAAGCCAGCAACAGAGAGTTTCCCTTGCCTTGAATTTCTCTCATGCTTCAAAATTTGTCCCTGACCTCAAGACACTGTTTTAAAGTGAGCACAAGTGTAAGTCAAGCCAACCAAGATAACTTCCCTTTTTAAATTTCAGTTGTGCCATATAAAATAACCTAATTATAGGAGTGATATCCCAATATATCCATGATATTAAGAATTATAGAGGGCATGGACAGACCAGTGGATGGGTCAGTTAGGGGACATCTTAGAATTCTGCTTACTTCATAGTCAGAGACCTTAAGGATTAATCATTCAAAGTCTAGAGGGTCTACTATATTGGCTAGGATGCCAAGTCTTACAGTTTAGAGGAAAGAAACTGGCATATATTTCAGAAGCATTGTTCAGTTATTCTATAAACTTGCAATTTTAAAATATAATTTTTTATAGCAATTATAATATAAAATATTGCCTTTTCTATAGATGACAAATAAATTCTAAGCTAAGATAGACAGAACCATACTCTTGGCATTGAGGACAAAATCTAAAGAACCTGATCCCACCATTCTCCATGTGCTTTGTTTACTATGAATTTTTTCATCAACTGTCCCCTAGATGGATAGGTTACCAGCGTTCATACAAAAAGTATCACAGAGGATCAAGAACATATAGAACAATTGCTCTTAATTTATAAAGATGAGACAAATAAGGTTATCAGGAGTTGCCAGAATCTGAATTTCCAAGACTAAATTCAAGAAACTCATATCATGAGTAACTGTATTCTAGAATCCACTCACATGACTAGATCTATTGGCTTTATTTCACATCTTTCTATAAGGAATTGTATATTCTTTGTCTGTAAACAAAGAATAATATTAACATTAATGTTTTGTTATGATCTAAGCTGAAGTTCTGAATTTTGTTCCTCATGTCATTTTATGTATTATGTCACATTGTTTTTGTATTTTTTTGTTTCATAGGTGGTGGGTGAGTGGGTTGGCTGATTGATTTTTGCTACTGGACCAACTTGGTAAAGTTAAAAAAATATGCATAGTTTGTTTTCAAATGTATTATGTTTTCATGATAGCACAGGTATATGTATATGTATATATGTATATCATGTATCTATAAACTGGTTTTCTGATGATGACTTCATCACAAAAGATTATTAAATCAGGGAGGACTTACCTATTTCAATCAGCAACAAGA
This sequence comes from Phoca vitulina, assembly GCF_004348235.1. NCBI lineage: Eukaryota > Metazoa > Chordata > Mammalia > Carnivora > Phocidae > Phoca > Phoca vitulina. Next base: position 6,237,704 of record NW_022589722.1, read on the forward strand.
GATTATTTAGTAGCTCTCTGGATCCCGCAGTTGTTAAGGATGCTAAATTTGGCTAAGCCAGTGCGAAAATTAGGGATGCTTGAACGAGGTAAGAGGATACCATGCCACATTTTTGGTACCTTGTAAGAAGTTGCTCTTTCAGAATAAGCAAATACTGAGGAAGGGTTGTATACTAAATCATCTTTCTATAGATTCAATTTATTAGCTTAAATTTCTTGATGTCAGAAAGAACTTCAGAATCTCATGAGAATGTGCAGTAAAAAGGGGTTCTGACAGCAAGGAATGGCTTTAAAGAAGTCTACAGACAAAGCTCCTCTCCTTCACAATATTATCTAGGGCAGCCTTGAGCCCTCCCTAAAGTCTACTCCTCAGGCCTACTAAAAACAGAGGACTTACTTTTGGTACCCGCCAAACCTGTGAGTTTGATCCTTGATCCTATAAAATATTTTTTGGAGGCATGACAAGTAAATTTAAACTACAATATTTAGTTTGGTAGATAACTGCACAGACATATGCAGTCTTTCTTTTTCTTAAAATATTTATGCAAGATGGGAAAAGGAGCAGGGCAGATGAGTTAATCACTGAAAAGTTTTCTCCTTCTACTCTTCACTGATGCATTAGATTGGAGATGCAGAGATCACATACAACAAGACTGGTGTTAATGACCATAAACTCCACAGAAAATACCCTTAACATAATAGAAGACATACAGCCAAATGAATCAAACAGTGAATAAGGCCTTGGAAAATAGAGTTACAACTTTGCAGAAGAACAGTGGTCTTCTGATAACCCTAAAACTTTACTAAAAAGAAGGAAAGAGAAAAAGGGAGAAAGAAAAGGAGTGGGGCCTGGGGTGAGGGGAGACTGAAGCCAAAAGAGAGGGAGATGGAAAGGAAAATGGAGTTGGGGAGAAGATGTGAAAAGTATTGTGCAAATTTGATTCTTGAATTTCATCAGGCAACATAAACAATGATGAGAACGTTTATCCTCTTAATAAAGATATAGCTAAGTTCCATTTAAATATATGCTTTTGTCTGAATATTTTATTTCCCTAGTTATCAAAAGTAATTATTCTAAGAAGATTTGCACTTGAAAGACTGCCCAAAATATGTTATGATCCCGTATAGGTGATGTAATTTCTCTTTTGGTTGATTTCTTCTTAATTAGTTTTTGTCAATGTTGTACTTTAATTACACGCCAACATTTCAAGGTCTGTTTGTTTTCTGATTCAGAAAAATTAGTCCGTATCCTTTAGTTATGTAAAAAGTCTAACATTTAATTAGAAACATGTCATATCAGATTTATGTAATGGGCTGTAACCTTGCCAATGTCTACATTACTGCTGAGAGATAATCAGTCATTTCAGAAAGCACATCCACTCTTGGAATACAGTGGAGCTCCAAATCATTGTCTGTTCTTTGCATTCTTTTTATTTTCTTCCAGTTTATGTTAATCTCACATCTTTTTTCTTTGCCCCAAACTTCCCCAACTTCCTCATCATTGCATGTGTATTATTTCCACTCTTCCTTACTGACTGCTTTTTCCTTTAATTTTCTCTTGTCTTAACTTGATAGAAACTATTTTCGTTGTTGTGGCTTTAATTTTGTGAGAAGATATAAAGGAAATGAAGTGAACTGTGAGAAAGCAAAAGCGTGTCCTAATGTTAACCTCCAACGGATTGAATACATTCTGAGGGAAGGGTCATATGAAATTACTAAGATAGAACATCTCTATTTATACATAAACAAAAATCTATTTGAAAGGAACGCATCTCAGTAATTCCCCATACTCATGCTCTTAAAAGTCTCAAGAGTGAGGAATCAGTTACCTCAGCTTGACCAATAGGTATGTTTTCATAGTTGTATAAATTATCCAGGTCCTCCAAAGTGGCATCGTATGTTTCTGAGTCGTAGTTGATGGGTTCCAGAGTTGGAGCAGTCCCAGCAGCATTGAAGATGACAAGTCCCAGAACGAGTCTTGCCAACATTTTCATTTTTCAAGCTTTCCTAATCAAAAAAGGCCAAAATGTATAAATATTTAATTGATGATAACTTATGAATATTTTTCACTAAATAGGAATGATAAATAAATGTCAATGCTGTGGAACTCAAGCCGGTAGCTTTCTTTACACGGATCATTTATAAACATAACACAGGAAATCGTATGGATTCGGAAGACTCGTGATACCGATGCTCAAATTAATCACAAACCCATCCATGTTTTTACGTAGATAGTGTAATTGCGGTGAAATTAAGTTTACTTCATATAGAAACACAGAGAAAATAGGATGTGGAAATATTGTCATGCACTTATTCACAAAAGCTTGTGCATTAGAGTTTTACCTTTTACTAAGCATTAAGTTTCTTTCTTCAACTGGGAGTAGGAAGGAGGAGGAGGAGAACTATTTTACTGTTACTCCATTTTTCAGATGAGGAAACCAAAACAGGGTTGGCTAGTGACCTAACTAGGACTCATAACTGTTTCTTGCACATTCAAGCCTATGGCTTTTTCCAGTCAAAATAATGAAGGGTTTTTTTTTTTTTTTTCCCTTTTACTTCCTTCTTGCCTCTGGGTATCATTAATGCATACATAATTTAATATACATACACATTAATATTTCATGCGATACTTTTCAAAACTTATTCTTAACTGAATAGAACAGAAAAGAAAATTATTTCTCCTTTAGTCCTCAGTGTTTTCTTTCAATTCTTAATAGCCATCTAAGCTTTAAACTCAGAATCAAGAATCCATGTCTAAAAGATACTATTTGGCAAGATTTCCTTCAAGGAGGATTTCCACACACATAAGATTAAAAACTCTTTTGTTTTGTAATTCTTTGTTAAGCACAATTCTTATTTTCCATGATAACATCCTGCTTTTTGGGAGGATTCAATCAAAATCTTATAATTTTAATTATATTTATAATATATGTATGTTATATATGTATAAATATGTATATATGTATAATATATGTATAACATTTATAATTTTAATTATTTTAGTTCTGTATGTGCTCCTTTGAATACATTTTAGTTTAAGAAAAAAAACTCTCATGTTTAATTTTAAACATTTAAGTTGGGCCTATCAAAAATGTTACCTGGTGGTCCTTTATTGAGGAAGCAAAGCATTTGTAAAACTTTTTATCAAGCATGTCTAATTTTAAAGGTTTTGTATTTTGGTTACACTTCTTAGGTTACTTCAAGAACAGAACCTCTGGTGTTTGTACCTATGCACACACGTAAAAGGGAATTCATGATAAATATTACTTTTAAACTTGAATGCACTGGCAGACAAAATAACCTTCAGTTACTTGAAAGAAAGTCTTTATTAAGCAGGTTTAGTCAGAGGGATATGAAATCCCTCTGAGAAAAAGAAGCAGTACAAGGAGTTCCTTTTTATTCCCTCCTATGCTTTCTTCGAATCATTTTTTTTATTCACACTGGATAAGCCAAGGCTCTATTTTACCCGCCTTTGCAGGGCTCTTTGCAGGATTGGGGATTTGGAACCGCTGTACACAGTCACCAACAAAGTCCTACTCAATCAACCGGTGTGATTTACAAATCTTCCAGGAACCATTCTTCCCTTTTCAAGTGGGAGGCATTCACAGGGGCCACCACTAACCTCGAAAAAATATTTTCCTTCTACATTTCTGGCAACTTTCATTGTTCAAAGTGATTATGCACTTGCTGATTATTTTTCTCACTTTATACTCTGTATTTGATTATAGGTGTCTACATTCTCAGAGTTTACTTGCATTGTGCATATCCTCTAGAGCTATCAGCAGTAAGAAAGTCTGTGCAAAGCCTGGAACTATGAAGAACACCTCTCTATGTTTAGCTTTAAAAGGATGTTTCTTCCTTCAAGTGACTATACTAGTATTTAATGTAGTGCCTTTGTTGAGACTTTGAATTTGTTGTATACTTCACACCATGTCATGATATTTTGAGAATTATGCTTATATAAAGCTTTAAAATATAGACATTAAAAAGACATTCCAAATGCCTAATTCCCATAGGATCATCAGTATGTTTTTAAACACCTGAAATCTCCCCTTTTTCTTCTGTTGTGTAATATTTCAATCAATACTAATCAATAGTGCCTAGCTATCCTGGCAAGGAACATGGTCTATGTCAGGGCACTTGCTTTAAGAATATATTGGAAACTACTATAATTTTATTGGCATCTATCCTGACTATTAAGAGCAACTATTTTACTGGATGCTTTTAATTCTTGGGCTAATTCAAAATTTTGGATTTTCCAAGAATAACATAAATATAAAATAGCGAACTTCAACCCAATCCATTGCATCCAAGTTCACCAAGAGATATTAAAACAAATTGAATTATTTTTTAAAAGGTTATTATAGGACGAAAAAAAGTCTCTGACCCAAGAAGAAAGCAAGTGTAAAAACTTACCTTTGGCTCCTACTTGGTGAAATGGCACGGAGTGACTGAGGACGCAGAGCCGGTAATATTTGCCCCTGACCAATGGTTGTGAATTCTGATCTGTGGGAGGTGGAGTTTATAACACTCAATTTTCTGTTTGGAAAAGCCAACCTTGAGAAATGCCTCTCAGTCTTTAGAAACCCCAAATTACTTTATAGTCACTCAAAATAAGCAGTAGAATCCAAATGACATAGTGTATAGAGCTCTTGAAATTATGTTAAAGGAGTTCTCATTGCCAATGTGTCCTCTTAAACATTTTAAATGGAAAAAGTTGGTTTTACTATATTTCATCTACAACAAGTTATAGATGTCAGATGTTAAGAAAACCAGTTAAGAAATGTCTAATTTTAGTTAAGAAAATGGATATACTTCTTAGGTTACTTCACTGATAACCAAGCTCAGGTTAAGAAAAAGTTAATGTGTACAGTGATACTACAGATGAATATTTTAGAATTGTGTTAATAAGAAGTAATTTTCCTTGCATGTCTTGAATTGCTCTCGTCACTTTTCATTAATGTTAACAGAAATTCAATAAAGGTTGCAAAAGCCTTACCTGTTTTAATGTTGGGTAAGTAAAAAAAAAAAAAAATCCATATTATTTCAATTGCTTGGAATGCTCTGAGAGCAATGAAACAATAAACCCTCTGCATGCCCATTTAAAAAAAAAAAAAAGTCCTGAAACTGCACAAATATGATCTGAGTGTTTTGAAAAAAAAAAAAAGAAAGGCTGCTTTTTTCTCCCTTTTATCTATGAGAGCCAAACAAATCAAATTACATAAAAACATTTTCCCCCAGAATACAAGATCTGTTGTAGGCTCCTGGTACCTGGCATGGTTTGTGAGACTCAGCTTTATTTCAGATTTGGAGAGAAAATAGGTTTATATTAAACTTCCATTCTTCGCCTCCATTCACACTGCAAAAGTTCTAGAGGAAGATGAAACTTGTGTCATGCATTCTGGCTTCTGGCATGCTTTCCATAAATCCAGGAGCCTGGTTCTAACCTGTGCATCAGGAATCCTTTTTCCTTGACCAGAAGCGAATAGCCGTATTGAATTTTGAAAGTGTATTAGGGCACAATGATGGAGGAGAGAGTCTGTCTTGAGGACTCCCACACCTCCTTCCCTGACGTCCTCCCTCCCCACTCCGACCTTCTTTGCTTATGGATTCAGGGCGCTGTCAGTCATTATCCTCATCACCCACACCTGCTTCCACATGTCTACATGATTTGTGCTCAGTGTGCATTATTTTTCTTGGGACCAGTTTAATTTGTAATGGAAGCAATGATTCTGGGTGAAGTACAGAAGCTACCAAGACCTCTCCAACAGCAGAGAGACCATCCTTGGTGTAGGGACGCCTTCCCTGCCTCCTTGTAGTGTCATATGATATGGAGGCTACTTTCAGAAGCACTTCTGGAAAGAGGACTGAATCCGAGTTCCCACGCTGGCTCTGTCACAGCAATGCCCCCCCCCCCCCCCCACTGTGTGTTCGAGGAGTTTATATGTGGTTAACTCTCTCAACACTTTCTCCATCAGAGGAGTTCTCCATTCACAGATGGGTGACACTTAAACATTAAGTTATCCAGTGTCACATGGGACCCAAATAAAGAGAAAACCAAATTGGGTCAAGTTCCCAGATTACTGAGCTCATCTGAGGGATGCAGGTGAAGGTAAAAGGCAGTCGTGTCTCTCAGTTTCTTAGATCCTAAGGCTGTTTACCTGTCACTAGGTGTTGGGCTCTTGTAGGTGCTTTAGGATAAAAATAGATGAATAGGATATCCAGGAAAAAACCTAATATTTCATCTGCCTCCATTATTTAATCTAATACTCTGCAGACATCTGACATCTAAGTAGTCCCTTCTTTTCTGAAAGGCTCTGGCTGAACCTGTAAGATTCTATTTCCAGAAATAACATTTTCACACTATCCTTTAGTGACCTATTGGTTTAAGTGACATTGTTCTTAGGCTTCAGAACATTGTCTACTAATGCAATTGTTTCACAACAATTTAATAACTAAATTCCTTATCCTAATATAGGATTGGAGGCAGAAATGATCCCTCCTGAAGCTTTTCTTTTTTTCCAAATAGATAAGCCTTTCACTTTTCCTTATAAAATACAGATAATTTTTAAGTCCTTTCTCTTGGTCTTATTTGGACTCTCTCCAATATTTCAAAATCTATGTTGAACTGTGGGAGCTCAAATTTGTAACAATCTCATGAGGACCTAATTTCTATTTAATAGTGAGAAGGATTAATTACCAGGTCCAGCCTTTCTTATCCTTGGTAAATATCTTTTAGCTTCATGATAATTTTCTTAATAGAGCCTGAGCTTGGTTATCAGAAACCCTCAGGGGATCAGTTATTAAGACGAGGTGCATTATATAGTAACTGAGGCTTTCTAGCTTTATCTCTTTAAGCCCCAAAACAGTTTACAAATCCTTTTGACTACAATTCTTAACAAAATTAATTAAACGTCATCCTGCTTGCATAAATGGAATTAATTTTAAATAGAATGGTCTTCTTTCAGTGATGCTCTTTGTTCTGTAGAGTGGTGAACAGAGAGGAGCCCTCTGAGGACCGCACACGGCTGTCCTTGTCCTCAGCCCCAAAAGGCCACATCAGTAAGAGCGACAAGAGGGTGTAGATATCCCACCCCACTGATTATAAGGCATAAAACCATTCCCTGAAATGATTAGCTACCTTCCTCTGAAGAATCCCCATGTTGCCTTAGAGACTTTGTACTCATCAGTAGGAATCCTGGAGTTTTGGACCATAAACCCTCCTCTGATCTGATCACCTCCTCCAGAATCTTTCAAGGCTAACCTGCCATCTGCAAACTCTCCTTTGCCCTCAGTTTCATTTTGGAAAATGTCCCTTTGCTTCTTTTATCTTAAAAGAATCTGGCTGGGGGCGCCTGGGTGGCTCAGATGGTTAAGCATCTGCCTTCGGCTCGGGTCATGAGTCAGGGTCCTGGGATCGAGCCCCACGTCCGGCTCCTGGCTCAGTGGGGAGCCTGCTTCTCCCTCTGCCTCTCCCTCTGCTCTCTCTCTCTCTGTATCTCTGTGTCTCGAATGAATAAATAAAATCTTAAAAAAAAAAAAAAAGAATCTGGCTGTCTCCCGAAAAAGTTTTCTGCTGCTGTGGCGGGTTTGATTTTTTTTGTTTTATCCTTCACTCATATAACTCAAAGATGGAGCAATTTTTCTGGTTTTACACTATTTCTTCCAAATGATTTGTCCTCTTTACTCTTTCAAAAATTTTGCCCATTCTGAAACTCATGGCATTTGGCTTCACTACCAGTCACCTCTCCCTGTCATCAACTGCTTGATCTAGCCAAACCTCTTGTTGTCAACTTTAGCTCGAGGCTCACTCTTACCCTCTACTCAGACCCTGTCATTATTTCCAGGGATGCCAACCTCCGTGTGCATGATCCATCTATCGTGGTGGCGTGATGGCTCCTTTAGCTTCACATGTGCAGTCAAGTTACCACGTTCTTACCCAGCTACTCACCATCACTGTCATGCCTTCTAGCTCGTCATCACCAAATAGTACGTAACCCTACAAATGGGGCACTATTATCATTTCTCTTTTTGCTTTCTTGCCATAGCCTCCACCACTTTTCCACAGTTCATTACATCTCTTATCTTTACATCTCTCCTTTCCTTTAGATTTGAAGCACCATTATCATATTTATACCTTCTCAAGCACTTTCTGCTTTCTTCTTTTTTTCTTTCTTTTTCCATCATACTTACCTGGAAAAACCTCAACTTTAGTTGAATACTACTCTCAACTTTCTTCTCTCCTGCATCTGAGGAGCTGTATATTACTAGTGAAAATCACACACAACAATGATTGGTATCACTTTAAATTCTTTAAATTGATCTTCAACCCTGGCCAACAGATCTACTATTCTAACATGTCTATTTTATAACATTTCTTCTCTCAAACTTCCCGTATTCCTTTTCTATTCACAGAAAGTCATTAGAGTGATGGTAGAAGTCATCAGAAAAATACTCTATAACTTTTGCCATCCAATCTACCTGCACGTATATGCATCCTGTGTTTTCTCCTTCTGTGACAGAGCAAGATGTTAAAAGTAAATTCCCCAAATGTTGCCCAGGATCTTATTCTCTTTCCTCTTTTTAAGATCTGTGCTTCTCTAATTATCTCCTCCCTCCCAGCATCTCCCTTTCTGCTAGGTCAGTTCTACATACAGACACGTATACTCTGGGCAAAACTCAGGCAGGAATTCCCTCTAACACGAGTGAACTGAATGAAGGTAAAAAATGGTGGCTATAGAAGGGAGGGGGGTGGGGGAACAGGGTAACCAGGAGATGGGTATTAAGGAGGACACGTTTTTTTGTTTTGTTTTGTTTTGTTTTGTTTTGTTTTGTTTTTAAGGAGGACACGTTTTGTGATGAGCATTGGGTGTTATATACAACTAATACATCGTTGAACACTACATCAAAAACTGGTGATGTACTGTATGTTGGCTAACTGAACATAGTAAAAAAGTAAATAAATGCAAAAAAAATATGGTGGCTACAGCAGTGTCTTTGAGAATACATGTGTAAGTCTAAAGACATTCAGAGTCAAATTATTTTAAAACACTGCGGAGTCCCAAAACTGTGTCTGCAGACTTGATTCACTCTACATCTGAAATTATGCCTCAACTTTATAAAATATATTTTCATCTTACTACTGTCCTATTTTTATGACCCTTTTTATAGAAAAAAATTCCCAAACAAATGGTGTTCATTGCCTGTTTCCCCTTGCTCTGTTCCTATTCACTCTCCATTCCCCTGCAGTTTGGGCTCCGTATAGGTAATTTTCTGGCTTTGTCTTAACTGCTGTCCTAGCAGCCAACTTTGGTTTCACTGTGGTTTTCCTCTTACCCCACTGGCAATGCCTTGTCTGTTCCTTTGTCAGCCACCTCTTTAAATTTTGGAGTGCCTCTGGTTTTAGTCCAATGATTCATCTTTTCTCTATTTATCCTTTTCCCTTTTTTTTTTTTTTTAGATTTTATTTATTTATTTGAGAGAGAGAGGATGAGAGATAGAGAGCACGAGAGGGAAGAGGGTCAGAGGGAGAAGCAGACTCCCTGCTCAGCAGGGAGCCCAATGTGGGACTCGATCCCGGGACTCCAGGATCATGACCTGAGCCGAAGGCAGTTGCTTAACCAACTGAGCCACCCAGGTGCCCTATCCTTTTCCCTTGAGTGCCCTCCACTATTTCCATGCTACAATTACAACAAAACAAGAATAATGTCAATACTAACTAACATTTTGAATGCTCACAATGCACCTGGCATTGCTTATTATCCTCACTTACTGAGGTCGGGGGAGGTTAAGTGACTTCAACCAGTAAGAGGCAGAGCCCAAATCAAAGCTGAAGCAGTCTGGCAGCCAAGTCCAAGCTCTTAGCCACAACACTGAACCACCACCTTCTGTTTACATCCTCCAGCTTTACATCTCCCATCCTCACCGTTCACTCTGAGCTGCAGATTCTTATATGCTATGGATTACCTTGGACTTGACATCTTCATTTGGATCCGTTATTGGGCCATCACATTGTGCTCTGGACCCACTTTGTTCTTTTGCTCTTGGTGTTTAATTAAATGATATCATGTCCCTCTCAGTTGGCTCCAGTCCAGAGCCTTAACATTATTGTAGATTTCTTCCATTTCCCTACTTGCCCTCCATCTAATCTATCAGAAGTTGGTTCTACTTCCTGTGTATCTCATTCCACCATCCTCTCTCATCTGGACGATCAAAAAAGCCCGTTACCAGGTCTCCTTGCTTCCCCTTTTGTGCTTCTACCATTTGGTCTCCAAACCCCGGCCAGGGGTCATCTAAAATGTAAATATGTAAAACTCCATATTTTTTCATTGAAACATTCAGTGGCTTCATATTTCTCTTTGAATAAAATTAAAACTCTTACACCATGTCCCCCAAAGCTCCCCATCAACTACAACCTACCTGCTTCTCAAGCTTAGATCAAGCACCACTCCCTCCGTCACTGGCTGCAGGCCTTCTAATGGCCTTTCTGTTCTTGAATCACGCCTGGTTGTGCCGTCCTCAAAGCGTTGCACTTAGTGTTGTCACCCTTTATGTTAGAATGGTTGGATAGCTTTTTAAACTGTTCATATTTTGCATAAATACCACCTCAAAGGAGCTTTCCTGCTTAGCCCCCTCCCCATCAGAATGGACCGTCTTCCTTTCCATCACACTCTAATGCCTATGCTACAATTGTGGGTTTTTTTCATAGCACTTGCCACAACCCGTTATTATATTTTTCTGTTTTATATAGATAGATAGATAGATAGATAGATAGATAGATAGATAGATAGATGATAGATAGATAGATAGATCTCCCCCAGGTGAATATAAGCACCATGATGCATAAAATTTACTGGTCATATTCACAATTGTATCCTTAGTGTCTAAAACAGTCATTGGCTCACAATTCATGCTCAGTGTTATTTGAATGAATCAATTAATGATTGACTGCATAAATCAAATGCATAGCAATTCAAAGTAATAAATAATTACTTAATAAACTATTATGAGGGTGGCTGGGTGGCTCAGTCTGTTAAGGGTCTGCCTTCGGCTTAGGTCATGATCCCAGAGTTCCAGGCTAGAGCTCCACATTGGGCTCCCTGCTCAGCAGGGAGTCTGCTTCTCCCTCTGCCCCTCATTCCACTCATGCCCGTGCTCTCTCTCTCAGATAAATAAATAAAATCTTTAAAAAAATAAATAAAAAAATAAACTACTATGATTTGCTTGGGCTATTCTAAAATATATAGGATTAGTTGCGTTTATGATAAATGGTTTTGGCTATTCTATTTTTTTTTTTTTTTTTTTTGAATTGCATCTCTCTGTTTGGCTAACTAGCCAAACTGTCTCTTAACACTTTCTAAGCCACTGCCCATGGGCTTTGTGGAGCAACTTTTGCATTTACTTTCTGCTAAGACTTTCTTGTGTCACATACAAAGATATATGGTACAGAATTTTGATGAGAATTTGAGAGTTTCATACCAGTTAGGACTCCTTCAAAATAGAAGTATAGGAAAACCCAAATCAAACTGACTTAGGAAACAGGGGATTTATTGACCCAAGTAACTGAAAAGTACAAGTTTCTCTCTTTTCGGAGAAGTTCTGTTTGTTGCCATCCTTCTCAGTGTGTCCAAACAAAGGAGGTGACTATGTCTGGTCCATATCTTACATCTTTCTGGGTTAAAATCCAGGCGGAAAGAGGGGAGTTCTTTGTTCTAGTAACCTAAGAAAATGTTATCTTTTGTGCTATTGATTCTGATCAAATTGCCTGCACATAATTAGTTATAATTATTAATTAATGACTTTTTAAAAACGATTTTATTTATTCATTTGAGAGAGAGACAGAGAGACAGAGAGAGCACAAGCAGAGGGAGAGGGAGAAGCAGACTCTCTGCTGAGCTGGGAGCCCGATGCAGGGCTGGATCCCAGGACCTGGGGATCATGACCTGAGCCAAAGGGAGACGCCCAACCAATTGAGCCACCCAAGAGCCCCAATTAATTAATCACTTTAAAAAATGGAGTTGAGGGAATTTAGTGTCTGTTCAGCTGAGTCCTCACCTCATTCAAGGCTCTGCTCAAATGTCACCTCTTCAGTCCCTGCTTTTCTGACCACTCCATCTAAAAGAGAACCAACTTCTTTATAACCCTTATATCTATTTGACATTCCTGCAGAGATTGTTACCTTCTTTATTTTCTTCGCCAGAATGTGATCTTCACAAAAACATGATACATCTGTTTTGTTTATGGCTGCATTTCTAGTCCATAAGCATATAGAAAGCTGTCACTAAATATTTGTTGAATAAATTAAAGAACTAACTTAGATCTCTGGCCGAATGCTTTATCCCTGAGCCTGCAGTGAACTGGGTAAGGAGTTGTTTCCAGCAAGGACTAGTAAAAGAAGAGCAGATGAATCATGAGTGGTGAAAGTCTTTGAACTTTAGTGCAGGACTTTCTGAAACCTATTTTGTATGAGCTGAGGGGTTTTCCTAAATTTATTATTTTTATCTGTCTTCTCAAAGAATTGACATAACGTGTCAACAAGTCATTGACAAACAAGATGTTATAGTAGTACCATTAAATCTCTGATTCATGTATAGCTTATGGAATACTATGTTTTTGTATAATTTTCACATTACTCATGCTTAATCAATAATAATATTTATAGACACTGTTAATGCTTTTTAATCATAATTTGGACTCTGAATTATTACATTGTATTTGCCTTTTTTTTTTTTTTTTTTAAGATTTTATTTATTTGTGAGAGAGAGAGAATGAGAGACAGAGAGCATGAGAGGGAGGAGGGTCAGAGGGAGAAGCAGACTCCCTGCTGAGCAGGGAGCCTGATGTGGGACTCGATCCCGGGACTCCAGGATCATGACCTGAGCTGAAGGCAGTCGCTTAACCAACTGAGCCACCCAGGCGCCCTGTATTTGCCTTTTTTATGTTGCATCTTTTTAAAAAGCTTATCATTTTGGCATTAATTATACATTTTTGTCATTATAAAAATTCAAGTACTAAATACATGTTGAGAAAAAGGGAAAATAACTATCCAAATGCTCACCACCCAAAATGTTATCTCTGTGTATCTACAGATAACAATGCTTTTAGCTCTGTTTCCAGATTTTTTTTTCCCCAAAAACATTTCATATGTGCCAAATTCCCTGAGACCTTGCATGTTTAAAAAATGTCTGTGAACTTTTTAGTCTGAGGACAAATTGTTTGGTAGGATATTCTTAGGTCACATTTTTCTTAGGACACTGAGACATTGCTTCATTGTATTCTGGCTCTAAAGGTTTGCAGTGGAAAAGTCTGAAGCCAGACCAATTATTTTCCACTGTTTAGGTCATTTTCTTTTTTCCTCTGGAGACTGATAAGATGTTTTCTACACCTTGAGCCTTGGTAACATCATCAAATGATGGCTTGACAATTATGCTTCTGTATCAGTCTTTCCAAGAGAAGAATGCGTTTTCACTTGCAGATTAGTTACTATTCTTAATTTCAGCACAAATCTCTTCTAGCTTGCCTTTGAATTTTGATTTCCATTTAATTCATTGTAATCCTTTTTCCTAAAATAACAATTACATCATATTGAAACTCATTTTGTTTTTTTTCTATCACCATCTCTTTTCACCCTAGTCAATGTTATTATTTTTCTATTTCCTGTATATGTCCTTAAACTGGCCACTCTTCTATTGTTTTTAGTAAATATTTTGAAGTATGCCCAAAGGAATATTAACAAAGGCCTGTTCTCCATGGGAAGCTACTCTACCAGAGGCCCCTCTGGCTTGACAGAAGGACAATCAGTCAGCTCTAGCTGCTGCTAGCCTCTTTGTCCCACATAAAGAGAAAGAGAAAAAAAGCACTAAGGCATAATTCCCAGGGACTAAAGTCTACTAAAAATCTCTGAGATTTAACTATAGAAATACAAAATGCATACCCCCCCCCCATATCTTATTGGCACATTAACAGGGCTTCGACATAAAAACAACAGGTTAGAACTGAGAAACTTCAAGACACAGACTCTACTTAAGAAAGAGTTCTTAGGGGAAACCCAAAGGCAACAGGGGCTGGGGAAAACATCCAATGAGGAAACTAGAGAAAACTAAAGCTTCTGGCACCTACAGCCATGGAAAACACTGAACACAACCCAACTCTTGACCAGATTAACAGAAAACCTCACAATAAAAGCCTAATTACTAATCAGTGCCTATTACCCCATACATCATGCCCAACTTTCAACCAAAAATTACAAGGTATGCTAAAAGACAAGAAAAACACAGTCTGAAGAGACAAAGCAAGTATCAGAACATGACTCAGATATGACATAGATTTTGAAATGATCAGATGGAGAATCTCAAATAAATATAGTTAATATGTTAAGGACTCAATTGGAAGAAGTAGACAATGTGCATGGACAATGGATAATGTAGTGTAGGGACAAGAAAAATGAATGATAGCAATGCTGAAAAGGATGGGAGGAAGGAGCTGGGAGCACTATGTTTATAGCAGTTTCATTCATACTCTCCAAAAACTGGAGGCATTCAAAATATCCTTCAAAGGTGAGTGGATAAACTGTGGTACACCCATGCAATGGAATATTATTGAAATATTTTTTTTTTTTTAAAAATGAGTTATCAAGCCATAACAAGACTTGGATTAAAATTGAATATGCTAAATGAAAGAAGCCAATCTTTAAAGTCGACATATTGTATGACTCCAACCATATGACATTCTGGGAAAGGCAAAACTACAAAAACAGTAAAAAGGTCAGTGGTTGCCAGGTGTTTAGAGGGCATGTGTAGGGGTGAGTAGGTGAAGCACAGGGGTTTTTTTGGGCAGGGAAACTATTCTGTATACTATAGTGATTGATACATGACATTATGCATTTGTCAAAACCCATAGAACTGTACAGCACCAATAGTGAACCTTAATGTCAACTTTGGACTTTAGTTAATAACAAGTGTATTGATATTGGTTCATTAATTATAATGAATGTCCCATACTAATGTAAGATATTATAATAAAGGAGTACAAGGTTGATAATCTGGGAATCTCTGCTCCATCTGTTCAATTTTCCTGTAAGTCTAAAACTGTTCTTCAAAAATTCAGTCTTTTAAACAAAATCCAGCCTTTTCATTTCACATACACAAAAAAAGATTAATATATTAATTTCCTCACTAATTTCCCTTATTTTTGGAGTACCTACTACAGACATACCTCATACATATTGCAGGGTTGGCTCCAGACCACTGCAATAAAGCACGGCAAACTAATTTTTTTTGTTTCCCAACGCATGTGAAAGTTATGTTTCCGCTGTACTGTAGTCTACCAAGTGTGCAATAGCATTAGGTTTAAAAAACAATGTGCATACCTTAATCAAAAAAACACTTCACTGCTATTTGTTTCAGAGGTACAGATCTGAGGGGGAGAAGAACCATGAGAGACGATGGACTCTGAAAAACAAACTGAGGGTTCTAGAGGGGAGGGGGTTGGGAGGATGGGTTAGCCTGGTGATGGGTATTGAGGAGGGCACGTTCTGCATGGAGCACTGGGTGTTATGCACAAAAAATGAATCATGGAACACTATATCTAAAACTAATGATGTAATGTATGGGGATTAACATAACAATAAAAAAATTAAAAAAAAAAAACAAAACACTTCACTGCTAAAAACTGCTAACCATCATCTGAGCTTTCAGTGACTAGTCATTGCTGATCACAGATCACCGTAACAAATACAATAATGAACAAGTTTGAAATATTGTGAGAATTAGCAAAATGTGACACAGAGACAGTAAGTGAGAAAATATGCTGCTGGAAAAAAACGGTGCCAATAGAGTTACTCAATGCAGGGTGGCCACAGACCTTTAATTTGAGGGGAAAAAAAACAAACAGTATCTGTGAAGCTCAATAAAGCAAAGGGCAATAAAATGAGGTGTGCCTGTGGATCCCAGGCACTGTACTTGGGGCATACACATTTATGGAATTCTCCTGGTGTAGTGAGAACCTAAATGAAAAATACAGTATCATACTGGATTAAGGATAGACCACGTTTTAAAATGAGGTAAATATTACTATGGCTACAACCCCCTCTACTACTACTGCCTCTGGTTACGGATGGGTCCCTGCATTCATCTGCAGGGAAAACCCACACACTGTGCACATTATATTATATATATGTGTGTGTGTGTGTGTATAAAACAGTGTGTGTTTATATATTTTATATACACATATAAAATATATAATTATATATATATATATTTGAGAAATTTTGTCTCCTTCAGCAAATATTTTCTTCTAAAGAAAAACATTTGAAATCAAAAGAGGCTTTTATCAGAGCTGAGAACCGAGGCACACAGTATGTTTATGGTGTTCCTACGACAGAATATTGCCTCACTTCTAACTTTATGTCTACATAAATATATAAATGCCAGCAGTCTTAACACTTTGCTCCCTCGTTTTCTGACTCTGATGTTTGTTGGCTCTGTTACAGTTAACATCCAGTGTTCTTTTGGCTGAAGTTACTTTATGTTGTCTAACTTGGTTAAATCACTCGTCCCGAGCTGAATAAGTTAATTCATGTGCTTGTTTACAAGATGATGCGTTTTTCGCCTTGGACTTTACAGCTGGTGTAGGTGAATTGGCTTTTTGCTCCAACCTTGATTCTCATCCCAAAACATCATCCAACTTTCACTCTTTCTATGCCTCAAACATTCATTTGACTCTGATGTTTGCAGCTTGAGATAGCATTCAATGCAGCTTTTGTAAGTTGCCACTGTTTTTCTCTCATCGGTTCCCCTCATTGGTTTCTTATTGTTGTTTAATTTTAGACTTCAGTTTTTTTCATATATCTTTGCCGAAGCCATTAGTAAAATGATAGATGATAAAAGGAAAAATATACACCTAAGAAAGAGTTAAAATGGAATTTTAATAAGTTTATTAATAATTGGTGAAATGTTTATAAAAGCAACTATGTGGTATATTGGGTAATACGGATCCCAAACATAAAGATTTAATTCTATTTAGCCTTTTTTAAAATTATTTTTTAAAGTTTTTATTTAAATTCCAGGTAGTTAACATACAGGGTAATATTAGTTTCAGAAGCACAATATAGTGATTCAACACTTCCATACAGCACTCTGTGCTCATCACACCTGTACTCCAAATCCCCGACACCTATTTCACCCCTCCCCCCACCTTCCTCCCCTCTGGTAACCAACAGTTTGTTCTCTAGAGTTAAGAGTTTGTTTCTTGCTTTGCCGCTCTCTTTTTCCCCCCCTTTGCTCATTTGTTTTGTTTCTTAAATTCTACATAAGAGTGAGATCATATGGTGTTTGTCTTTCTCTGACTGACTTTTTCACTTAGCATTATACTCTCTAGCTCCATCCATGTCATTGCAAATGGCAAGATTTCGTTCTTTTTGATGGCTGAATGATCTTCCATTGCATATATACACCACATCTTCTTTATCCATTCATCAGTCGATGGACACTTGAGCTGTTTCCATAATTTGGCTCTTGTAGATAATGCTTCTACAAACATGGGGGTGCACGTATGCTTTTGAATTAGTGTTTTTGTATTTTGGGGATAAATACCCAGTAGTGAGATTGCTGATCATAGGGTAGTTCTATTTTTAGCTTTTTGAGCAACCTCCACACGGTTTTCCACAGTGACTGCACCAGTTGCATTCCCACAAACAGTGTAAGAGGGTTTCTTTTTCTCCACATCCTCCCAACACCTGCTGTTTCTTGTGTTATTGATTTTAGCCATTGAACATGTGATATCACATTGTAGTTTTGATTTGCATTTCCTAGTCTTTTTATTATTATTTAAAATACTAAGTAAATGCCTCAAGAAATCAGAAATGCTTCTCTTTTGCAAGAGAAAATATAGACAACCTGTTAAATACAACTAGGGAACTTTTCAATTTAAAGGACTATAGAATTTATCTTTCTACCTAAGGAAATGGTCTGAGTTTCTTCAAAATTGTCTAAATGTGTCATTTTATACTGTTGTTATTTTTAAAAATCTTCTGATAACATCATTGATAGCTACAAGAAAGCAATGATCCTTTCTTATGCTTGGAATTAAATAAAAGATCATTAATGTAGCTGAAATATGTTTTCTGTTGTGGCTTAGTGCCTTTCCAACCTTACCTTGTCCCGCCATGGTCCTTGCTCACCAAAGATTCAGTCACATTAGTCTTTCAGTTCTTCCACTGTACCAAGTTCCTTCCATTTCAAGTCCTTCACCCCTGTTGTTTCCTTTCGTCTCATATGTACTTTCCTCGCCCTCTCAAAACACCACCACCAGTCACTTATGGCTCAGAGAGGCCTTCCTGATTCCTCCAAGCTAGAATTCTTATTGTTGTTGTTGTTTTTTTTCCCCAAAGCCTCTTGCTTTATTTTTCCACATTTTTTCTCATTGAGTATTTTGTGTTTATTTATTATCAAATTTAATTTCCACAAAGCTAAATTTCAGAAGGGCAAAAATCACACTTTATTTTCCTATCTTTGGATGTCCACTATCTAGCTCTTTCTCCAGAACAAAGGAAGGCTCTAGTCAATATATAAGTAAAGAAAATATAGTCTCAAAATTTATATTGTATGGGCATTCAGTTTCATTGGGTCAAATTAGTCTAGAAATACGTTAAATCCAAGGAAAGCACAGGAAGTCCATGTGGATGATTGTTTCGTCATATGACCAAAGTGTCTACTGGTGGAAACAGTAGTTGGTACTGGTGCTTTTTTGGTATGTCTTGTGTCAGCTCTGAAGCTGTTACCACGTACTGCCCACTTGGCTATCTGATACGCTGTTCTTGCCGCTCAGTGGGTGACTGCTGTTGAGTTTTCCTAACTTTTCTCTTACTCAACATTTCCTAAGAACCTGCTCTTCCTTCCTCCAAGAAGTCTTTATTCAGTTGCCTGTCACTCATAGGCATTAGGGAATGCAAATTAATAGACATGATAAACTTCAGAGCTGAAGAGGTTGACAGAAGGCAGCAGAGAGAATATGACACCCATTCTTCACTCTGTTTATGCGTGTCTATACACACACACACACACACACACGACTAGATGGAAATACACCACGATATTAATAATGTTTTACAAGTGTTCAAATTATAGATAATACAGTATTTTCTTTCTTTTTTTTTTTAGGTAGGCGAGGTTTTTAAATTTTTGTTTATTTTTTTATTGAAGTGTAGTTGACATACAATATTATATTAGTTTCAGGTATACAATATAGTGATTCTACAATTATATACATTACAAAGTGATTACCCTTATAAATCTAGCTATCACCTGTCACCATATGAAGGTCAGTACTATTAACTATATTCCCCATGCTGTGCATTGCGTTCCTGTGACTTATTTATTTTATAACTTGAAGTTTGAACCTTTTTCCTTATTTTTTACACAACTTTCATTTTTCAGAATTATTATTTCTTAAGTTAAAAAGTGTTATCTCTTATCAACCCCCACCATCTCTGGGTAAAATGTCTTCTGAACTATGCTAACTGGAAACATGAAAGCTCTTTAAATCAGTTTTTATAATTATAATTTATTATAGTATTCTTATCAAAATTAAACTAAAAACTCTAACAGTTATGAATTATTTTATCAACATTATTGTTATGTTAATAGCAAATGTGATGTTTTTTGTTTGATTTACTCTTTTGTTTGATTTACTCTGTAATTATACTAGCAAGTGTTGTCAGATTTAGGAAATAAAAATATAGCAACATAGGGGCGCCTGGGTGGCTCAGTTGGCTAAGCATTTGTCGTCAGCTCAAGTCATGATCTCAGGGTCCTGGGATAGAGCCCCCAGTCGGGCTCCCTGCCCTGCAGGGAGTCTGCTTCTCCCTCTCCCTCTGTCCTTCCCCACCCCCACTTTTGCTCTCTTGCTCTCTCTCTCAAACAAATAAAATCTTAAAAAAAAATATAGCAACACAGTGAAATTTCAATTTCAAATGAATGACAATTTTTTTAAAGTACAAGTATGTCTCATGTAGGATGTATTTATATGAAAAAATCACTCATTTTTTGCCTAAAACTTGAATTAACTGCATGTCCTGTATTTTATAGTCAACCCTAATTAGTTTAGAATTTGAGCAGTAAAAAGAAAGATTGTATCTCTTCAAACTCCAACAAGTTATTGCAAAGATTCCTCATAGAACCTCAGAATCTCTAGAATGGCAGGAAACTTAAAGGTCATGCAGGGAAGTAAAATGTGCAGTACTTAAATACCTTTCATGGCGTATTCAGATGGGGTTTCATTGAAGGCAACCGAATCTACCTCCCTCAAGAAGAATTTGGGAGCATGTTGTGTGATGTGGAGCCTTGGGGCAGTGGGAATGGGCCAAGGGAGGCTTATTTATCCTTTGAAATCTAAGGTGATATCCTTGAAGTTCCCTGAAATCTTAAAGGCATGTGTAGTTTCATATCAGAGGTAGGATTTCTGAAAATATGCATGGTTTACCATGCTCAGCATGAGTCAGCACGTAACATAAGAAGATGTCATGTATGGGTTCTGTTATAGCAGTCTATTTTAAGCAAGTTTTTGATCAACACCTTCCCTGAAGGGTTAGCTACGCACATGATGTAAGTAGGGATAGATGTCAGTACTCCCAATTTTAGTCAGGGTTCTCCAGAGAAACAGAACCAATAGAATATGTATATATATCTCATAGAGATTTATTTCAAGGAATCAGCTCACACAGTTGTGGGGGCTGGTAAGTCCAAAATTCCTAGGGCCAGACATCAAGCTGGAAATGCAAGCAGTAGTTAATGTTGTAATCTTGAGTCTGAAATGTATAGCGCAGGATGGCAAATAAAACTCATAGGAGATTTCTATATTACAGTCTCGAGGCTAAATTTCTTCTTCCCTTGGAAATCTCAGTTTTCCCTCTAAAGGCCTTCACCTGATTGGATGAGCCCGATTCCTATTATCAAGGGTAATCCCTTTAACTTAAAGTCAACTGACTATCGATGTTCATCACACCTACAAAATACCTTGACAGCAACATCGAGATTAGTGTTTGACCAAACAACTGAGCACCATGGGCTAATAAACTTGACACATAAAAATACCTATCACACCACTTATAACGGATATACATTTAAAGGTCTCAAAACATTCCTAACATAGCATGAAGAATCTTGGCTTTGGAGTTAGATGGCCCCTAAGTTCAACATTTACTGGCTATGTACCCTTGAAAAATTCATTTAACCTTTCTTTATCTCAGATTATTGTTCTGTAAAAGGAGAAAAACAATACCCTTATAGGATCGACATAAGGATTGTATATTTAAATAATCTATTGCATGTCAACATATACAGTACAGCACAATTTCCAATGTACAGGAAGCATTCAGTAAATAGTAATTTTTATTTACATTGATAGCTATTGTAATTATTTCATAATTCACCATGAGTTTTATTAGAATTAATGCTACTCTCTGGATTACTTAGCTAGTTACCCAAGGGATGCTGACATTCTGCCTTGACCACTATTCCTCTTCCTCGTAGATTTTCTAAGGGAGCTCCACATACAAGGTATATCAAGAAGTAAAAAAATTAAGTACAATTTTATTTTTATTTTTATTTATTTTATTTTTTAAAAGATTTTTATTTATTTATTTATTTATTTGACAGAGAGAGAGAGAGACAGTGAGAGAGGGAACACAAGCAGGAGGAGTGGGAGAGGGAGAAGCAGGCTTCCCACTGAGCAGGGAGCCCGATGTGGGGCTTGATCCCAGGACCCTGGGATCATGACCTGAGCCAAAGGCATATGCTTAAAGACTGAGCCACCCAGGCATCCCACAATTTTATTTATTTATTTTTTTATTATTTTTCTTTTTTTAAAGATTTTATTTATTTATTTGAGAGAGAGAATGAGAGAGAGAGAGCACATGAGAGGGGGGAGGGTCAGAGGGAGAAGCAGACCCCCTGCTGAGCAGGGAGCCCGATGCGGGACTCGATCCAGGGACTCCAGGATCATGACCTGAGCCGAAGGCAGTCGCTTAGCCAACTGAGCCACCCAGGCGCCCCCACAATTTTATTTTTAACCAGTCTTCTTCCTGACACCTTAAGGCAGAGTTCTTTGCTAAGCCTTTTAGGTAATCCCAGTCATTACCCTGAAATGTGACTGACTATTTAGATAAATAATATATCCCCTGTGGGGAAAGGAAGAAGGTATGAAATAGAGCGTGTGAGAAGTGTCAGATGCGTGGCCTTAGCAGAGGTCTATAAGAGCAGGTCTCATCAGGAGAAAGAATCCGTGCCTGAAGGGAAAGCACAAAAAAAAAAGAACATATTCACAAGCCAACTCAGCTCTACAGAACTTTTTTAAACCTACCACTCCTTTAAAAAGAAACTAACCCCAATTAAAGCAAACATGACACCTGCCGGCTTCCTCCTGCATATGATTTTTAGGTCAACAGTGTGGAGCTGCCTCAGGAGCCCCTGTGTGTTCACATTCTCCTGGCTGGGGGCAGTGCGTAAACAACAAACAACAGGACCAGGACTCATCAGGGATCTTTGGAGAGAGAAGCCATGGGAGAAAGCTGTCTGGACAGGTAGGAGATTGAAGTCATTGAAATTTGAATGATTAAGAAAAAGTCATCTGAGGGCACCTGGGTGGCTCAGTCGTTAAGCGTCTGCCTTTGGCTCAGGTCATTGTCCCAGGGTCCTGGGATCGAGCCCCGCATCGGGCTCCCTGCTCTGCAGGAAGCCTGCTTCTCCCTCTCCCACTCCCCCTGCTTGTGTTCCTACTCTCGCTATCTCTCTGTCAAATAAATAAATAAAATTTTTAGTAAAAAAAAAAAAGAAAAAGTCATCTGATTTCTAGTTCCAGGCTGGCATGGCCTGGTGATTATTGTCTTGTTTAAATATATGAATCAGTGCGGGATTCTCTGAACTTCCATTATTACCAGGCCACTTTAATGAGCTTTGTCATATCCTTATAAACTCATTTCATTACTTAATACTTTTATTAAACAAATGCAGCTTGATTCCTTTAAACACTTAGGCTCATATTATCTCATGATTTCTGTGAAATTTCAGAATGTCCCAGAAACGTCACAGAAATCCTGAGTGTTTTTTTTGTTGTCATCTATGTCACATTAAAAATAAATTTTAAAGCTACCTAAATAAACTGCTGAAATCTGTATCTCATACAACCACTTGGAGGTGTATAATGCTTTCAGGAAAAATTAGTTTCATGTAGGTGAAAATATAGGTTTTAAAGTTGTTTTTTTTTTTAGAGAGAGCGGGAGAGCACACCTGCATGGGCGTACACCAGCATGAGTTGGGGGCGGGGCAGAAGGAGAGGAAGAATCTCAAGCAGACTCCCCGCTGAGTGGGGAGCCCAGTGTTGGCTTGATCTCATGACCCAGAGATCACAACCTGAGCCAAAATCAAGAGTTGTATGCTTAACCAACTGAGCCAACCAGGTGCCCTGAAAATACAGGTTTTAAACAGATCCTGAATTCCTATTGTTATAACAAATGTTTGTCATTTATAATATCAGGAGCTATTCTATGCCCTGCAGATGCAGAAATAATTGAAGCAGTTAATTATTCTCTGAGTTTACTTTCAAGTGGGAGATGTTGACAATAAAAAGAAAAAAAAATACATTTTAAATAATGGCGCATGTTACAAAGACAATGAAACAGGTTAAGAAGAAAGAAAGTTGCTGGAAGGGTGAATTTCTTATTTCCCTATGGCTGAGTATAATCAGTATCCCCTTCTTTTTCTTCGCAATCATCCTAAAACAACAAAGAGGATAAGAAACAGTACATAAAGTTCATTATAAAACAAATAAAAATAAATGAATAAAATCTCAGAGGTAACAGCAAGCATCCCTGAATTATCAAATAGAAGAGAGGATTGTCCAAACAGTGAAGACCAAAGAGGTATAGAGGGAGGATTTTTGTGGTTGCAGAACTCGATTAAAAGGCCATAAACACTGCTTTGCAATCCTGAGATTCAGAAGCAAGTTTTTTGTTTGCAAAAATGACAAACAGGCTGTCTGGACTGATCAGACAGCCTGTTTGTCTTTGTAACATGCGATCCCAGGACCCTGGGACAATGACCTGAGCCAAAGGCAGACGCTTAACGACAAGGGTAGCTTCCTTGGGCCTGGGGAAAATCACAGAGACATCCTACCTGTAATTTAGTCCAAGGAGAGGAGAAAGGTCCTTCCTGCCATTGGAGCTGACTGCCGGTTGGTAACCTCAGTATTTTGGGGATAAGTAAAAGCTAGTAACTTCTCACACATACCAACATAGGGCATAAAAACATTTCTTACCAGCCTGGAATATACTACTGGCTCATCCTTCAGGAAAACCTCATTCAAATAATAGGCTAGAAAAAAATCATTTTATTCAAACATCAGTTGTCAAAATGGAACCAGCCACAATATAAAATCTAAACAGACTGAAAAAACTCCAGCATGCATATTCTAATCCCTAGATTAATCCCTAAAAATATATCAAAAAGAGATATACAACTAACAAGTAAATATATGTTAAAATATAATTCTAAAAGATACTCAAATAATAAAAACAAAAAAGAGTATTACTACCCTTACTGTGGTGAACATTTCATAAAATCTATTGTTTTTGACTCATTATGTTGTATACCCGAAACTAATATATTATATGTCAACTATACTTAAATTAGAACAACAACAACAGTAACAACAGCTGTTAGCTAATGCTATGGCAGTAATATAGAAATGTATCAAATCAACATGCTGTACACCTTAAACTTAAACAATGTCATATGTGAATTACATTTCGATAAAAATACTTTTTAGAAAAAGAGGAAAAAGGGAATAGAAGATCAAAAAACAGAGAGTACAAACAGAAAACAAATAGTAAAATGATAGACCTAAAACCATGAATATTAATAATTCCATTAAATGTTAATAAACTAAACAAAAAAAGGCAAAAGTTACCAAAATAGGTTAAAAAAGGAAAAGAATAATACATAGTAATCACAAGTAATGGGCTACTGATAGATCCACAATGTGGATGGATTTCAAAAATGTTCTGAGGGAAAGGAGCTTTATACAAAGGATACATACTCTGATTCCTTTTGTATCAAAATCTAGGACAGGCAGATGAACCTATAATGGAAAAAATTAGAACTGTTGATGTTTGTAGGAAGGTGAGGTCAAGAGTTGACTTTCTGGACTGATACTGATGTTCTATATGCTGGTAAGAATTTGATATAGCTGTCTTTGTTAAAACTCAGCAAATGTACACTAAACATTTACATATTTCTTTTTTTCATTTTATTTTATTTTCTTTCATCGTAAGTGTGCTCTTTTTTTTTTTTTTTTTTAAAGATTTTATTTATTTATTTGACAGAGAGAGAGACAGCGAGAGAGGGAACACAAGCAGGGGGAGTGGGAGAGGGAGAAGCAGGCTTCCTGCAGAGCAGGGAGCCCGATGCGGGGCTCGATCCCAGGGTCCTGGGATC